>NC_052627.1:117775004-119137504 GCF_016161935.1 Mauremys reevesii | reverse complement strand
GGTTGGTATTTTTCTCTTACAGACTTATTAATCAGGGAATGTATGTACTCTTAAGCAAGAGTATAGTGTATCATCTAGAAAGCCCTGAAGAAAACAGAGAAGAGGTTCTGTGTATGTGTGATGGCTTTTTGTTGTTTGGTTTTTAAAAGTTTGTTTACAGAAATAAGTAGTCAATACATACTTGCTACCTTCAGCTCTATATTAAGCAGTACTGCCATGGAAAAAAAAATTCCACATACATACATACATATTTAGAGCAATACTCTTAATTTTTTAATCTTCGTTCACATACAACATAATCAAATTATTTAATATCTGAAATAATCAGTAGACATTTGAAGTAAAATCCTGACTCAAAAATTAATATTGTTTAGCTATTGTGCTGGAGCAATAGAAAATTCTTACAATGTCCCAGGTTTGTGTACTTAATTTTTTAATGCTTTTTCTTAATTTAAAAAGAAAACAGTTTGCTGTACTGAGGTTGTTTTCATATTTTAATGTTTTTGACTAAAATTATCTTTAATAAAAAGCTGGATTAATTTTTATCTAAGAAGATAATCATCAGTGAGTATTCCACAGCTCCATGTTCATTCCATTTTTTTCTTTACAGTGCAAAACATTTTTAAATTCTGTTTGCTTTTTAAAGTTTTACAATTTCTGGCTATCTTATTGTCTCTCAAAATTACTCAGAAAAATGCATAGCATTTGCTCTCTAAAACAGGTTTGTTTTAAATGTTCAATGCATTTTCTATGCAATAACAATTGAGAATTGTTGAGATATTGCATTTGATGAATCAGAGGTAAAGAGAAAAAGCTTTAGTGTTGTGGCACAGAAACCCTGTCAACATACTAGATGCAATGACCATGTAAAACAACCTTCTGTGAAGAGCCCATGAAGCGCTTTAAGTTTGTGTTTGGGATATTTTTGTAATCTTTTGAGCTATATAAGTTATATAAAATATTCGACATCACCAAACTGTTCCCCTAGGCTGCTGTATTGATACAGCTATTTATCTGTACAGAAACAATTCTGAAAACACAGTATATTCTAATGCAGTAGTTTGTTTTAATGCAAAACTTTGGTGATGCCCACTCTTGCTTCACAGTACAAAATCATTCACTAAACCTGGTTAGTGACATCACATTGCTTTTCACACTCCTGTCATCTTATGCTTTCAGTTTGCTTTGATGTTTGTTGAGTATCAGAGGATTGAATCAATGATTTCGCTCTCATTTTAGTATTCAAAGAGAAAATGTGAAGGTGAATATGACCATACTAGGATTTAAAAACACTTATAGCTTTATCTTAACTTTATCTAGGTCGATTTTTTTCCCCTGTGATTTAAAGGGACACTGTCAACTCAATTTTAGAAAAAATTACCTAATTTAAAAAAAAATTGAGACAACCCTTTGCATAGCATATCTTGAAATGCCTTTTTCTTTAATTTTTCCTTTTAAAAATAAGTATTAAGGGATTTTTGTCTCCTTTATTGCTAAGGGTCTCTTCAGCAAGGGAGAAACAAAGTACACAGGGAAAATGTTGAACCTGTCTAGTTATGTGGTGCTGTCAAATTCACAGAAAAATGAACTGCTAATAAACTTACTTGCGCTTCAGTAATCACTGGTGTTACATGTAACAATAAGTGCAAAGGTTTGGAGATGGAAATGATATTCTAGTTGATAGTGTCTCTGTAGACATTTATTTTAATTCCTTTTCTGACTCTGTTACCACTGAAGAAGTGTATGAGTTAAGTGCTCTTATAAAGGAATAGAATGTAACCATTGATTCAGTTTTCTGCATTTATATAGAACGCATGATCAGTTGTTATATAAATTTGCTGCTATTAATATTCCTTGCCATTACAGCAATTCTGACTATTGAACTGTTCTTGGCATTGCAGTGGACTAAAGAGGATGGACATAGAACTGCCACCTCTGCTGTCCCTAACCTGTTTGTTCCATTGAACACTAACCCAAAGGAGGTCCAAGAAATGAGGAACAAGGTTTGTAACTGCTGTTAAATAATTTAATTTGCCATCATTTTATTTAAATTGCATACTTGTAAACAGCTAATAATTTTTGTTGTCATAAGGTCTTGCAGAAATCAAAAGCATGGCTTCTGCATTGTCCTCACCATGATAACTAGAGGCAGAAACAGTCACTATATATTCTTGAACTAAGCTCAGTAGTCTTTTGTCACCTGCTCCCTTTGAGCCAAGGAGGGCTTTAAACTAGGTTCAAAGGGGGCATGTGATAAAAGCCCACAGGTAAGTATACAAAAAAAATGATCATACCAGAGGGTTAGATGTGCGGGGGTGGGGAGAACATGGAAAATTACAAGAGAGAAATTAGTGGGGGAATCTGCCCAACATCTTAGATGTCTGTACAGATGCTCCCCGACTTACGCAAGCATTCCATTCCGGAACACCTTGTGTAACTTGAATTTTGCGTAAGTCGGAAACGTATATTCGACCATTATTTGAAAAAAAACAAAAAACAAAAACAAAAAAAAAACCCAACCCCTATTGCTAGCTTATGAACTTTTTCTGTTAAGTGCGGATAAGTAAGTCAGGTTTGCGTAACCTGGGGGTCGTCTGTACTCAAATGTAAAAAGTATGGGGAATGAACAGGAAGTATTAGTACATAAGCTAAAATATGACTTAATTGGCATCACAGGAACTTGGTATGATAAGTTTAATGACTGGAATATTGGTATAAAGGGGTATAGCTTGATCAGGAAGGACAGGCAGAGTAAAAAGGGAGGCGGCATTGCATTATACATCAAAAATATATAATAAGCTCCTTCTGCGGTCCAGAAGGAGGTGGAAGGCAGACAAGCTGAAAGCTTCTTGGTTAAGATAAAGAGGGTTAAAAATAGAGGTAACATTCTGGTAGGGGTCTGCCATAGACCACAAGATCAGGAAGAGGAAGTGGATGAGGGATTTCTAGAACAAACAACAGAAATATCCAAAATACAAAAGCTGATACTAATGGGAGACTGTAACTGCCCTGACATTTGTTAGAAAAGTAATATGGCAAAAGATAAAATTTCCAGTAAGTTCTTGGAATGCAGTGGGGAACAACTTCTTGTTCCAGAACGGACTTAACCAGGGAGATAAACATTTTAGACTTGATTCTGATCAACAGGGAGGATTTGGTGGTGAATCTGAAGGTGGAAGGCAGTTTGGGTGAAAGTGATCATTAAATGATAGCTTTCATAGTCCTAGAGAAAGGAAGGAGTGAGAACAGCAGAATAAGGACAGGGGACTTAAAGGCTACTTTTTTTTTTCTTTTAACAAATTCAGATAAATGGTAGGTAAGGTCCCATGAGAAGAAAATCTAATAGAAAAAGGAGTTCAGGAGAGCTGGCACTTCCTCGAGACAACATTAAACATGCAACTGCAAACTGTTCCAATGTGAAGGAAAGATAGGAAGGGTAATAAGAATCCAATACGACTCCACCAGGAGCTCTTCAATGACCTAAAAATCCAAAAAGGAATTCTCATCAATTTGTCCATGTTTCCACTTTGTGTAGGAGTACAAAAGTATAGTACTAGCATGTAGGAACAAGATCAGAAAGGCTAAGGCACAAAATGAGGTACAACTAGAAAGGGACATAAAAGGCAATTAAGAAGAGGTTCTTTAAGTACACTAGGAGCAAGAGAAAGATGAAACAAAGTGTATCTCTTCTACTCAGCGGGGAAGGAGAGCTAATAACTTATGACATCAAGAAAAATGAGGTGTTTAATGCCTGTTTGCTTCAGTCTTTGCTAAGAAAATTAATGGTGACTAGATGCTCAGTACAGTTAATATTAAGAACAAGACGGGGAGGAACGCAAGCCAAAATAGGGAAAGGTTAAAGAATATTTAGATAAGTTAGATGTGTTCAAGTCGATAGGACCTGATTAAATTCATCCCAGGTTACATGTGAAACTAGCTGAAGCAATCTTGGAACCATCAGCAATTATCTTTGAGAACTCCTGGAGGATGGCTGGGTTCCCAGAGGACTGGAGAAGGGTAAACATAGTACCTATATTTAAGAAGGGAGAAAAAGAGGCCATGGGGAATTATAAACTAATCAGCCTAACTTCAATACCTGGAAAGGAACTGGAACAAATTATTAAATAATCAGTGTGTAAGCACCTGGAGTTAGAATAGGGTTATTAGGAATAGCCAGCATTGCTCGGTGGTGGTGAAGGGGGGCCTAGGGCAGGCTCCCTGCCTGGCTCCAGGGAAGTGGCAACCCCAGCTCTTAGCTCCACGTGCTGCCTCCGCTACGCCTCGCCCCAAGCCCTGGTTCTGCAGCTTTCATTGGCTGGGAACTGCGGCCAGTGGAAGTCACGGGGGCAGTGCCTGAGACGGCGGCAGCAGCATATGGAGCTAGGAGTTGAGGGAGGGGAGTTTCTGTCGCCCTTCCAGGGAACCCTCCCCCCAGGTAAGCACCTCCCTGCACCCCCAGCCCTGAGCCCTGGGGAGCAGGAGGGCCTGAGACTGCTGCAGCAGCGGCTGGTGCACATGGCGTAGGGGCTACCTGAGCTGCTCTGGCAGCCTCCAGGTCAGGCGCGCCAGCCTCTGTAGAAGTCACGGGAAGTCACGGAATCGGTGACCTCCATGACAAACTTATTACTGTTTGGCCAGCTTCTGTGTCTGCTATTAAGTTATAAAATTCCAGGCAGACTCTTTTTCAGAAGGTAGGGTCCAGAATTGAGCCACATACATGATGTGGCTGTTTATTGTTAATTGTGATAGAGCCTGGGGGCCAACCAAGAACATGAGCTAAGCAATGTACAGTCCCTGCCCTGAAGCGTTCACAATTTAAATAGACAAGACAGAAAAAGAGTAGGGGAAAATGATCAGTCATCATGGTAGTGCTGTGATTTTTTTGTTTGTTTTTTGTTTGGGGGGCTTTTTAGGGATGGGATTAGCTAAATATGTATTCTAAAAAGGCTTCTGCTCATATTAAAATTATTTGCAAAATATTTCCAAACCTTTGTCAATTTAAAACTAAAGCACAGAAATATAGATCCGCCAGTCTTTGGACGTTGCTTTATAATTGGGCTGTGATTAGGCAAGGTGTGGTTCTCCCCCTCCTCCCAGATCAGTTGAGCCAGATATTAACCATTTTAAAATGGTCTAGTGGTTTGAATTCCAGTCCCTGTGTGAAATTAACTTTAAATGTTACTACTGGTCTTCTATGAGGAAGGGGTTTGGATCATCCTATTTAGCTTCCATTCTTGCAAAAGTATAAACATATGTTGGCAATCTGTTAGCAAAAATTAGTAATGGGCTAACTTGCCTCTAATTGCTGTTGCTGGTGCTGTTAGTTGATGCCACTATTGGAAAAGGGAGTTTGTGCAGGTAAAATCTTGTAAAAGGTTACTGGCATAAACACTGTTTAGTGCTAAAGGAGAGTCTGTTTAGGGTTAAGGATAGAGCTATCATCTTTGTCCCAGCAGCGTTGTGGAATGGTCACTGTTTAATATGGAAAGTCCAGTGCAATTTAACCAATCTCAAAGGCATAAATCTTGAAACCGAAATCTATACATGTGAAATATTCAAGTAGGCAGATGTTGATACTCGTTATGTTGAGTTTCTCATGCTAATGGTACATTATTTTCTGTGTGAACATGCCTTCTTTTGAAAGCCCTTGGCTTGTTAAATGATAGTTGAACTTGTCACGTAGAGTCCTTCACATACTTAGGTTTCAAGTTTTTATAATCTGCTCTTCCTGTGGGAGCTGTGTGGGTTTTATTGGGTTTGGTATTTGGCAGCAATCCAGTCATCAAAAAATTGTACTCTAAGAACAATATTAAACATTTTTGTGTAGCAACGTAGATGGTAGATTTGTTGGTCTTGTCCAAAACAAATAATTTATGGAAACCCTGGTTTTGGAAGCAGTATTTCAGACAGAGGTAAAGGTCAGAGGTAGACTAGATTGCATAGACAAAACTTTATATAAGGAGCTCGAATACCCTGACTCTTCTGAAGTATCTGCTCTGTAATAGTCCCAGTTCTACTAAATAATACAAAGAACTGTCAGCATAAGGTTCAAGTAACTAGAAGTGCAGTGCCAAAACAAATTATATTCTAGGTTCCTGCTTTCCACTATAAAATATATTTGGAGAAACAGAATTGCTAATAAACTTGCAACTGACAATAGAAAGAATATGTGGAATAAGACTCTCTTACCTTTTTGCAAAAACTGTCACGGAAACTGTCAACTTAAACTTGGTCTAAAAATTTTTTTTAATGTTTATAAAACCTAAAATCAATAAAAATGTCTCCACAGTTAAAAAGAAACGAAGTGAAAACAATTGTTAAATGAACATTTCCACTGTGGTGCTAAAAACCTGAAAGTGAAACCAACCAAAACCAGAAGTAAAACTGATTTCATGAGTTTTCATTGCCCCAGTCAAGATAAATGCAAGGAGTAAACCGAGAATATAAATAGAAATGTGGGAATAGGATTTTCAATTTTTTCAGTTTTAATAATCTTAGGTGTTGATGATAAGATGGATAGTCTCTTTTGTTTACAACATAACTTTAAGATGAATATCCATTTCTCATCCATGCAATCACAAGTGAATCCCTCTAAATGCATCCTCTTCTGCAGCTTTAGAAACAGCACTCCAAACTACTTTAGAAATGTTGCATGCTGGGTCAGCAATTATGGTTTCATTGCCCTCACAAGACATTCAAGTTGAGGAATTACTTTATTTCTGTTCCCACATCGTGGAGTAAGGAAAGAGCTTTCAGACATTGAAGACATAAAAGAGAGCATTTGTATTTAGATACACAGATGGATACTTCTTTGTGCAATTAACTGATGTTTGCATTCAAAAATATCCATTCATGCACATGCAAATGAGGGATTTTGCATTCTCGAACGAATGTACTCATTAACATCCACTTCAAAAGTATAGCTGCCACTGTCAAAGTTTGGATTGTAAATTGAGGTGGTAAAGAGTATTGTTATTAATTAATCAATTTGTACGTATCTTGAGGATAGTAGAATTATAGTAATAGCCACATGGATTTGTCAAGAACAAATCATGCCAAACCAATCTAATTTCCTTCTTTGACAGGGTTACTAGCCTAGTGGATGGGGGAAAGCTATAGATGTGATGTATCTTGATTTTTAGTAATGCTTTTGACGTAATCCACAACATTCTCATAAGCAAATTTGGGAAATGTGGTCTAGATTAAATTACTATCAGGTAAGTACAAAATTGCTTGAAAGATCAAAGAGTAGTTATCAAAGGTTTTCTGTCAAACAGGGGTGGGGAAAAATCTCTAGTGGGATCCAGCAAGAGTCTGTTCTGGGTCTGGTACTAGTTAATATTTCCATTAATGACTTGAAAAGTGGAGTGGAGAGTGTGCTTACAGAATTTGTAGATAACACCAAACTGGGATTGGTCGCAAGCACTTTGGAAGACAGGATCAAAATTCAAAACAACCTTGACAAATTTTAGAACTGGTCTGAAATCAACAAGATGAAATTCAGTGAAGACAAGTATAAAGTACTACATCTGGGAAGGAAAAATAAATTTCACAACTACAAATGGGAAATAACTGACTAGGTATTAGTACATCAGAAAAGGATCTGGGGATGATAGTAGATCAGAAATTGAATGAGTCAATGTGATGCAGTTGCGAAAAAGGCTAATATCAATCTGGGGTATTAATATTAACAGGAATATTGTGTATATAAGACACAGAAGGTAATTGTTCCAGTCTACTCAGCCTTGGCGAGGCCTCAGCCAGAGTAGTGTGTCCACTTCTGGGCACCACGCTTTAGGAAAGATGTGGATAAACTGGAGAGAGTGCTGAGGAGAGCAACAAAAATTATAAAAGGTTTAAAAAACCTGACATACGAGGAAATGTTTAGTCTTGAGAAAAGAAGGTTGAGGAGGGTCCTGAAAACACTCTTCCAATGTGTTACTGGCCGTTATAAAGAGGATGGTGATCAGTTGTGCTCCATGTCCACTGAATATAGGCTTAGGTTTAATGGGCTTAATTTGCAGCAAGGGAGATTAAGGTTTTTTATAAACACACACACACCTCTACCTCTATATAACGCTGTCCTCGGGAGCCAAAAAATCTTACCGCGTTATAGGTGAAACTGCATTATATTGAACTTGCTTTGATCCACCGGAGTGCGCAGCCCCGCTCCCCCGGAGCACTGCTTTACTGCGTTATATCCGAATTAGTGTTTTATCGGATTGCATAATATCGAGGTAGAGGTGTATATAATTAAATATGCGCATGCACACATACTTTGTAGCTACAAAGGTTAGTTAAGCCCTGGTATAGGCCTCCAAGTGAGGTTGTGCATTCCCTGTCACTGGAAGGTTTTAAGAACAGGTTAGACAAACACCAGTCAGGGGATGATCAAGGTTTACTTGGTTCTGCCTCAGCTGGACAAGATGACCTCCCAAGGTCCCTTCCGGCCCTACATTTCTATTATTCTACTTTAGTAGCACTTTCTGTCAGTTTTCGAATTACTCTCTGTGTGGTGTGGTTATGGAATGTGTGGACACTAAAAGGTTGAACATGGTAAAAGACTGATCCAGAATGCTCTGATGCCCTTCTGAACTGTCTTTCTCTGCTACCTGATCAGTCTACTTTTACCATGTAAAAGGAAGGCAAATGCATGCTTTGGTACCTAGATACCAAACTAATCTAGATCAATAGAATCCTGGGGGTACATCTTCAGCTAGTGTAAATTGTCTCAGCTCCATTGACATCCATAGAGCTATGATAATTTATGCCAACTCGGGATCTGTCCCTAAAACCTAGCTGAAAAAGGGTTTGGTTTGGTTTGTTTGGTCTCTCGCCCCTCCCCCCCCCCACACACAAACTGAGTGGATAAAACGGGTTTGTCTACTGTTCACATGTATTTATCCTGCTGTTTTCTTCACAGATCCGAGAGCAAAACTTACAGGATATTAAAACCGCTGGTCCTCAGTCACAGGTTCTTTGTGGGGTAGTAGTGGACAGGAGTCTTGTACAGGTGAGAACACAGAGTGCCATAAAATATAATCTTAAAGTTAATGTCTGGTGTCCTCTACTGTCACCTAATATGTCACTATAACATTATTCTTTAATTGGCAGAGAGTAACTGTTTATAAGGTAAGTGTTAGAGATAACACACCATTGTCTTTGTGAGAGTGCTCAGGGTCAGAAATGTAAGAGGCTTTACTAGTGCAGCTGAAGCATGTCTGTGAGAGATGCTCTTTGATTTATGGCTGAACGTAGTGCATGAAAATTTGAAAAGGCTATTTATATGGGATAGAATCTTGCTCAAAACTAGTCAGGCTTTGTGACAACTTGGATATTTTTCAAGTTAATGTACTTTTAAAATATAAGATATTGGAAATAGCGAATCAATTTTGTGTAATAGTGTGTATTGAATATATTCTGATAACTTGACAATTTATTTGGAGATCAATTAAAAAAGAAAAATACTATTGGTATTGTACATCAACAATAAAATCATTAAGCTAAAAATACTGTCTTTGGTGCACTAAGTAAATAGACTTTTTTTAATTATTCAAAATAAGAGTTTAAAGTGCTCTCTATACAGTTGCTCAGCGAAGTGCACACTCTAATGACTTACTCACATTTACTGAGATGTAAGTTTTTAATATAATTGGCAGTAGATAAGTATTTTCTGATGCACTTTATGAAGTTTGACTAGTCATATCATGAACATAGCATTTTTCAGTCTGTGATATATTTGTGTGCATGTCAGTTCATTATCATTGCTATTTTATCTACCATTTACTGTTTCTCTGCATGTTTATAACTAGTGTCACATAATGCTCATGGTTGATATGTTAAAGCCTGGGCTTGGTTTGCTCTGTTTACTCAATTTACTGTTGCAGGATGCTCCCCTCTCAGACTGTACGGAAACTATTGAAGGGCTCGATCTCACAGAGCAGGCCTTTAGTCCAGCTAAATCTCTCTCTGTTAGAAAGGTACTTACTGCCCTGTCATACTGCTCTAAATACTGTTGTTCACCCTTCACTTCTACCTCTCCCTACTCTGCCCTGTTACCTGTAATAGCTAAAGAGTTGGCTTTAATAGAAAGACTAGATTAGGGGTGGCCAACCTGAGCCTGGGAGAGAGAGCCAGAATTTACCAGTGTATGTTGCTAAAGAGCCACAGTAATATGTCAGCAGCCCCCCATCAGCTCCTCTCTGCCCCACTCCCAGTGCCTCCCACCCACTGACAGCCCCACTGATCAGCACCTCGCCCTCCTTCCCCGCACCTTCCGATCAGCTGTTTCGTGGCGTGCAGGAGGCTTGGAGGGGGAGGAGCGAGGGCACGGCAGGCTTGGGAAGGGGTGGAGTGGGGCAGGGCCTGTGGCAGAGCCAGGGTTGAGCAGTGAGCACCCCCTGGCACATTGGAAAGTTGGCGCCTGTAGCTCCAGCCCCGGAGTCGGTGCCTATACAAGGAGCCGCATATTAACCTCTGAAGAGCTGCATGTGGTTCTTGAGCCACAGGTTGGCCACCCCCAGACTAAATGGATGTACAAATTATGTATGTGCCATTCTACAGGCAGTTAAATTACCCTTGTAAAGTACTTCTTAAAGTTGTTGAGTTTCTTTTTATATATTCAAACTGGTGAATAACATGAAAATGTGTGTGAAGTTATGGGGATCATCAGGAGTTCTGCATGTGGTGTTTGGTTTGTGCATGTCATTGGTGTTCAATAATCCTAATTTGAGATCCATTTTGAGCTAGCCTAGTCTCAGCCCGATTGCGTCAATGTAATTCCAAAGATAACCACAGGTCTAAGGTTTACCAAGCTGACTTAAAATCAGAAAGTGGGGGTTTTTTGGGGGGGTGTTTTGGTTTTGTTTTTTTAAGGCTCCTATGCTGCAAGGATGCTGGATGCCTCCTTCTATATTCCTGTAATAGGAGTTGAGATGCAGGAGCTACTCTTCACTCCACAGGGCTCAGTCCTAAATATACTAATTCTCAAATGATTAATGAATAAACAATATCTATGGCATTTTATGAAGTATAATTAAGGCAGAAGATAAATCTAAAATGTGTTTTGGGTTTGCTTGGGAGGCTAAGTAAAATTGGAGTAATTTCCACAATGGAAATTCTTCAGTCTGCCCTTTGAGAGTTCAATATGGAACTTCAGCAGGTAGATGTGTATCACTCCCTTTCTTCTCTGTCCCTCACCACCTCCATCAAATTCTCAAATCAACTGGAAGCTAAATAAATTGTGCCTCAAATCTTCTTTCTCCATCACCATGTTTATCCTGTCAAGAACTGAGAACAATTTGAAATGTATAGTTGTTGCAAGTCCTGTGATTTTTTTTTTTAACATGCCGTCAGTGATCAGTCAATCTGTATTGTAGATACATCATATACCATAATATTGTGAGTGGGGTAAGCACTGGTTTTCAGGCCAAATCTCATGTTCTTGTCAAAAGGTAGCTATATTCTAAAGAGAAGGGTAATGAATTATTCTTTTCAGATTTAAGGCTAGAAAATATAAACCCAAAATCAAACACTTCAAAAGCCGTGTCTGTCCTTCACTTTTCTATCTTCTCTGCTCAGTTATCATAATTTCAGCAGAGGGATTGGTGGTTTTAAATAATGTCATCACAATATACAGTAATAATTTTTACCAGGGAAATGTAAGATTTCATTTCAATTCTTATAAAGTGTTTGAATAATTGCAGTGCTCTTGTAATGAAAGTATTCACAAGTACTTTATAAGGATTTTAAAGGTAGCAGAGGCCAGAAGTATGGGCAAAAGTATGTGATATGTTTTTAACAGTATATAATGTCAGGACAAACTATCCAAATGAAGTGTTTTTTCCCCTCTTATTGGTGTCATTAAAATCCTAGGTTACCAGTGAAATGATGTAAAATTAGCTATCTTGACACATAGAGTAGTAGTTACCTACCTATACATTATCTTTGTATAAAATGAGAATTGGGAATTTGGAACAGGAATATTTTGAAGAGTGAGGAATGATTGTATTGTAAAAAATGGCATTGATGGGTAAGCAAGTGATGCAGGTAGATTGTGCTGAAAATCCAAACACAAATTATATATTTTCCCTTCCATGTAAGATTTTTTCAGAGCAAAAAAAAAAAACCTATAGGAAATATAATGCACAACCAATCTAACTTTTAAAAATCAATTGCATTGTTAGAATTTTATAGAGCACTAGAAATTCTTCTGTTGTCAGTGTCTTAGAAATTTGCACTCAAATAAAGTAATAGCAAGAAATTGCTATCTGAATAGGATTTTAAAAAAATAAACATTCAGTTAACATTGGGATATACATGAATTAGTAACACATTTGTTTAAGAGAGAAAATTCCAGTGTTACATACAAAATATGTATATAATCATTTGAGTCCAGTCTTGCCTAGAGCTGCACTGATAAATTATCAATTTTGCCTCATCAAATGCTTTCACGCTCTGAGAAATTCTGGCCATGTCACATCACAAGATCCTTATGCATCACAATTGTAATCACATTGTGAACCATATTAACTAAGTGTCTGCTGGCATCCTAACCAAATAGGGAATTTGGGTGGGTTTTTTTCACTGACATTCTGTGATGTAATAAAATTAACAAGATATGGGCCATTTCCCTATTCTTGAAATGGAGTAGCTATTCATGTCTCTTCCTAAAAACTGCTCCATAGCTTTGCTTTTGCTGAGTAAGTTCTGTGTTCTGCCCTGTAAGTGGCTCCATTTCAGTGGTGATCTCTGGCTGTTAAACACCTTGAGACCTGGTCCTTTCAGATAAAAAGCACTATATAAACACAAGATGTTAATGTGAATTATTAACTGTCTAAACTTTTTAATGAGTTGGTTATCTGTTAGCAAGACAAAGTGGGTGAGGTAATATCTTTTATTGGGCCAACTTCTGTTGGTGAGAGAGACAAGCTTTCAAGCTATCAGTTATCTATTGTTTTTCATGCGTTTCATAAAGGGAGGAAAGATGCTCATATTAGATGCCAGTACTGTTCATGTTTACCCCCAAGATTAAGATGTGTTCTCAATTTACATTTATGAAAGCGAAATACAGCAGAAAGTTTACAAAGTGAGTTCTTTTTTACCAGAATTTCCATATAGGAAATGTATAGCATCATCCAGAGTTGGACATTTCTCTTGTTCACCTTCTTTGTGGGAGAAACTTACCCCTCATACTTCTCAAGGGTGGAAAGAAATTGCATTAATGGCTACCAGTCTCGCCCACTGCTCTTCTGTTGTTAAAATAGTAAAGAAAGCAGCCCTAATGCACAAGGCAGTCACACGTAGAGTCAGACAACCTTCAAATAGTCTGTTATAGTTTAAAATAATATTAAAATCAGATAATGGTCCAAATGAAGGCAAAGGAACATCAGCTTCTTCTATATCATCATATTGAGAGAGCTCTTCCTTAAGGTCCTCTCTCATTATAGATGAAGACACAATAAATTCCTGGATTCCGAGTTGATGAATAATCTCAAAAATATTTTGTGCCATCTAATCTTTTTTAAACTATGTTATAGAAAACAAAGGTAAGTTGTTGGGGTTTTTTTTTTTGTTTTTTTAAATTGGGTCTCACATATCTGGTTTAGTGAAAGAACCCTGACTTTCTTCTGAAACATCAAAAACTTAGTGATGAAATGGGGTGGACCCTTCTTCTTGAAAGTGCCGTTTATTAAAGTGTGTCCAGAATGAAGCAATTAGTAGCATATCTTCAGTAATTTCAACTCATTTGCAGTTTCTAATATGGCTACTATTATCAGTTTGGAAAATCTGTTTCCTACTCTGAATTCAAGATAGTTTCATACTTGCATGTTTTGAAGACCTCATGAAGATTTTTATAAATTCCTGCCTTTGCATTGCAACCATATCTTTGGTCCTGATAATGCAAGTCTCCACCAAATCTAATTATTTACCAAAAACTTAAATTTTTTGTTTCATAATAACCATAGTAATTCAAATCACATGTGTCTGAATGGACACACTTTGCACTATTCTTTTTTGGAGGAGGAAAGCAAAGTAACTCTTGATCGAGTCAGCAGTACTGTCCTGCTTCCAGTGGCCGTTCTTTAATTGTGGTGCATTTCATGCTGGGATCATCCAGGTTTTTAAGGCAGCAGGAGGCTCTGGTGGAGATTTAGACCTTTGTGAAATTTCTGTTTTTAGTTTTTCTTCCATCTCCAATGAAGAGCTTTAGTGCTTGATGGAACAGAGCATCAGGCCTCTTACAGGGATCTTCAGTCCCTTCCTATAGGCTCTTACCAAGAACACCTTTCCTGTCAGGTAAACGGAGTGAAATCACACACAAACCTCCAAATGGCAAGAGCTCCCTCTACAATTCACCCAGTCTATATCTGCCTCAAGGAACAAGCATTTCTTGAGGTCCACGTGATATCATCAGATCATGGAAGTTTAAAGATGTAAAAGCTCATCAAGTCCTTCATGTATCCTGCTGTTCTCCTCCCAGTCCATGTTGTTTATTTTTAGTGATGTCTCTAATGTTGATGTCTATCATGAGGCTTCCACTGGGAGACTGTTCTATGGCCTAATCCATTGGAATATTTCTTGATAAGCCTAATAAAATTTCCTTTCCTTAACTTTACCCCATCACTGCTAGTTATTTATCCCCTTCTACTACGGTATGCAATTCCTCTTTTCTTTGATTTTCCATCCTTTAGATGATTCACAGTCCCAGTCCCCTAAATTATTTATCCAACCCTTTTACTTTTGTCTTTCCTTACACAGGAAGTCAATCCTTTCAACCCCCTAATTACTTAGTTGCTTCTCTCTGAATTCCCTCCAGTTTTACATCTCTCTGATATTGTCCAGACTGGTTGCAATATTCCAGGTGTGATTTCAGCAGAGCATGACTATCACCTTTCTGCTCTGTGACAGAATGCCTTTGCTTATGCAGCCCAAAACCTCATATCATATTTCTTTTGTTTTCTGCTATAGCCTGTGATCTCTTTCAGCATTACTTCTCTCCAGGGGACAGATCTTCAGCTGCTGTCTATTGTTGTAGCTCCATTGAAGTCAAGGTGTTTCCCTTCAGACTGAATATCTGTGTATCAGATTATTTTCCCACAGAAATATTAACTTGCATTTTTTTAGGATGACAAATCTCTCTCCATTTCCTGCCCAAATTTCCAAGTCCCTTTGTGTTATTTCCCTGGCCTCACTGTTTTACTTGCTAGATGATGAGTGTCATGAACTTGATGTGCTTATCTTACCCTCTTTTCTCGGTAATGAATAAAGATGTCCTCCAAAATAAGACAAAACAAAATACTGATCCATTAGTCACCCCACTCCTCCAAACTGAATGCCTGGCTGTTTTTTGCTACCATTTGCTTACAGTATTTTAGTCAACTTTCAATTCATGTGACAGTGCTCATATCAAATCAGTGTGAATTACAAGTAAGGGTCAGATACACATAATCAAACTCTTCAGTGAAATCAACATGCATTACATCTATTGCATTCCCTTTTGTCTGCTAATTTTGTAATCCTATAAAAAACCACAAGCTTTGCCTGGCATGATTTCCTACTTTGTAAGCCCACGCAGCTTATTGCTAATGGTTCAGTTATTCACTACATGTTTAGTTTGTAATCTTTTTATTAGACGAATCCAAAGTAGTTTTGGGCATTGATTGTTTTTCCCCCGCCCATCTTTTTTTAGTGAAGTTATAAGACTTGGGAGCTCCAAATCTGTTTTTAAAAAAAAATGTCATGGCTCGTATGAAATGCTATTAAATTGCCTTTTTTGTGGTGTTCTGTTGTAGCCTTTAGATGCCAAACTAGTGCAAATGATGTCAAACTACATCAGATTTGAGGCCATCTGATGTTAAAGCAGCTGATATCTTGTGGGAAAACGTTAGAAAACATCATTTTTAGATAGCATAATTCTATGTATTTATTCTGCAACTGGGAAAAGGGTTGTTATTTTACTGGTGACAATAAGACAGCTTCTTAGTTTTTTGTTTTTTTTAAAGTTCATCTCCTGCTGTTTGTTCCCCACCAAAGGTTATAATCCTCTATCAGAGTCACTTCCAAATAAATCAGTTGTGATGCTTGTAAATAGAGGATTATGGGTTCAGATGAAGCCAGAGCTCATTAGTTTTTAAAAACTAATACCTTGTTTTCATGCAAATATCTCTAGTTTTATATTACAAAGAGAGACACATAATTAGAAAGCTTTAAAATCTGTTTTTTTAAATTTTAAGGGAAAATTACTGATTGTCCATTAAAACTCTGAAGCAACTTTTCTACATACTGTACTAGAAAATTAATATAGTCCCTGATCAGCAATGACAACATTAATTTCACTTGGTTTTATTTTTCACGTGGACATTTTTTCTCTAATATAAAGATACAAATTGAATTTTATGATGCTAGTCTTTCCTTTTTAATGGACTTTTCTACTTTCTCCATTTGGAGGGGAAAGGGGCAAGAATATTTCTGTTAAAAGGTTTCCAGGTTTTTTTTTAAGAATTAATTGTCTGCAGGAGGACTTGCTTGCCAAAATCTGTTAAGGCAGTTTGTGAAGGATTTCAGTGGGTATTTTTTTTCATAGCAAGTGTTTCATTTGGGCCAGAGTGAGGGGGCTATGTATGCTTCTCCAGGATTTTCAGGAGTGAGTGCACACGAAGTATGAGACATTACATTGGGCCAGCATGCAGTTTAACTACTAAATTGAATTAGGAAAATCAGATTCTATTGACCATTGGGTAACTGGATGACCAGGAAAGAGGACAATTGATATGAACTCATCTCTAAACACTAGAATGTTTAGTTTCTAATAAGTTCCTGAAGGGTGTGTTTTCATTAATCTGAAAATAAAATATCTTTGATTTTAATCACTACAAATCTACATTAACACAAGGGAAAGGGCTCATGCAAATGGTTTTGAGGGCTTTTCACTTTAAGTGCCAGATGTCATCTTCCTTCCTGTTGCTACCCTTTGGTGATGAAGCTGTATTTCTGTGGCAAACTTACATTAATTCAAATGGGATTACATTTTGAAACAATTTCAGTTTAGTTTTAGTTCAGGACAACTTTCCTACATGTACCCTGGGCACCACCTTGCTGCTAATGTTGGCTGCTTGAGCTGGGTGAAGACTTTGACATTTAGCTACTCTGTGCCCCCTATGCAGGTGTCTGGAACTTTTCTGACGTGCTTTGACACCTGTATATCTGTGCCTCTCTATCTCTAGTGGCTCATCCGCTACTGAAAGCTTCCTTCTGTCCCTTAACACAGTCTGGCTGAAGTAGTCTCCTCATCAGCTCCTTCTGTCCAGACCAATATTTCCCTGTCTCATCTATGCCATCTTTTTTTAAATTTACAGCAGAAACCTTTTTTGCCTGTAGCTCTTAATTTCTCTCTGGTTCTACTAATCATTTCCACACTCTACACTTTACTTATATTTAGACTTTTGATTATTAATACAAATAACAATTCAACATGAAAAAAAGTTAAAGAAACTATCCAACATTTACAGCCAGTCATACACTACACTTAATATCTTGCAGAATCTGATGACCTTCTCACATGGAATGCAGCTGTAATGTACCACTTCAGTGCTTTCTGGATCACTTGTGTACTCTTGTGAGGAATCTCTGATCATACGTAAGGCTTCTCGATTTATTCACAGGTAGTAAAAGTCATGGACAGGTCACAGGCAATAAACAGAAATTCATGGCTTGTGACCTGTCCATGACTTACACTAAAAATACCTGTGATTAAATCTTGGGAGGAGGTAAGGGGACCACTGCTGGGGAGGGTGGCATCTGTGGCCAGTGGCACCAGCTCTCAGAGGCCGCAGATTGCAGGCTGCTCCAGCTCGCCAGGGACTGCTGCCTGGGGCCACGGACTATGGCTCCTCCGGCCACCCGCCCGGAAACCGCTGCTTGGACCACCAGAGCAGCAGCTGGTGTGGCTGTCCTGGGAGCCACCTGAGTGGCTGGTCCCAGAGCCAGCTGATTGGGTGGCTCTGGGGTCAGCCACACTGGCCCCTGCGGAGGTTGCGGAAAGTCACGGAATCCGTGACTTCCACGATCTCCGTGATGGACACGGAGCCCATATCATACAGAATCACTTAGGGCAAAGGCAGTTAATACATCACAAACCCTTAAGTAAAATCATCTTGAGGATCAGAGAATAATTTGTAGATATCTGTGCTGATGAGGGGTTCAGATCGGGCATCAGAGTAACTTTTAAACTAATGCTGTACATCAGACCAATTAACAGAGAAACTCTTAAACAGACAAATGACCTGAAAGGTCTGATCCATAACAGACAGCCCAGAGAAGCATCTTCCATCTCTAAGGCAATATGAAGCCATTAGCTTCAATCCCCAGAAGGTGATAAGAAAACCTGCCATTAGTGGAGAGAGAGAGAGCCTCTTCCCTGTACATCAGCATGTTCTGTTCTTGTCCTTTGGACACAGAATATTAGCAGTGCTAAATATAATACTTCACTACATATAATGTTTTGGATCCAGTTTGTGTGAAAGACACTATCTGAAACAGGCATGGTAAAGTCTTTTTTTTAAACTGTATTATTAAGCGTTTTAATATAATAAACAGATAAACACTTAATCTTGTGTACATATAATATGTATAATAAACAATTTAACATCTGTTAGATAGTATATAACTGCTGGAAATTGCTTTTCCCCTGAGCATTGAGGGTTTATAAATATTGAACCTGATCCTGTGAGTGTTCTGTGTGATAATCCCAGGGATTTCTACTGGAGTTCTGCACACAGAGCATTTACAGAATCGGGTCACAATATTCTATGGAAATAAGGAAACTTGCTACTTTCCTGCCAGCAAATGTATTCCAATAAAGCCTGTTTGGTTGCTGCTATTTGATATGGTGCTCAATAGTGGATGTGCCCTGGTAAAAACAGTGATGTATGTAACCACTTACTCATGAGGGCTGTTTTTTCTTTAATGTAAAATATCCTGTAAATTAAAGATTTTAAAGATTCCAAAATTGGGACTGTTGCTTATTTAACCTACGAAAATATATTCGTGTTTTTTCAGATTAATTTTTAATCAAACTTTTATTTTGTTTTGGCTGCTTGTAGCCTCAGCCATTGTCAGAATTCTGTCACACACATCTTAATTGTTTGTTTTGCCAGGGAGAACTGGTGACTGCATCGAAGGCAATCATTGAGAAGGAATATCAGCCACGAGTTATAGTGAGCACAGCAGGACCAAACCCCTTCAATAAACTCACTGATCGAGAACTGGAAGAGTATCGCAAAGAAGTGGAAAGGAAGCAGAAAGGTTCTGAAGGTTGGTTTGGTTTTAATCTGTAACCATGTACATCAAGACTATGGCCTAGCTGATATGAGCATAGGACTGGGAACCAGGATCTTCTGCATTCTTAATCCTATCTCTGATAATGATTCCTTCTATGGGCGCAGGTCAGTTACTTAACCTCTTGTTTCAATTTTTACAACTGTAAATTGGGGACAATATTTGCAAAACAATTTGGAGATAAAAACCGCCATTGGAATGCTAAGCAATATTAGGTCAAAGTCTTGGTTCTTAATCAAACAAAACTTCACTGGAGTCAAAAGGGAATTGTGATTAATTACCATCCACAGAATTTGGCCAGTTTTTGTTGTCACTTAAAGTTGCATGTGGAGGCTTGAGACTTCGTTCAGACAGACCTTGTATTGAACTTGGTATACTACAGATTGTTCAGTATTGTTTCATTTTAATAGGATAGCCCAGTGAGTAAAAATCTGACATTGCTTTTAGGCAACAAGAGTGAAATTTTCTTACTCATTGTTTCAAGTTGTAGATCTGGTAAATGTTTTGAGCTGGGAAAATGCAGATAAAAAATTACCAGTTGGTGCGTTGAAAAGGAATCACAAGGTAAGAAGAGACATGATTAGGGCACATCTCAGAGTTCTCCCCAGGAACCACTAACCTATCAGAAAATGTAGTGAGAGCATCACGCTGCAATGAAGGAGAATTCACCATGGCATTTGAAGAATCTCTTCTATGTGATTATCATATTAAGTTTTACAGTGTAGCACCTATGATACATCCACTAAGCAGATGGTATTGTTTACACTGGAATATTGGTGGCACAGTTTTACCAGTCTTTACAAGAGTCTGGTCCAGTGGGTAGAGCACTGGACTGGGACTAAGGAGAGATATGGTTCTATTCCTGGCTTAGACTCTGCTGCATGACCTTGGGCAAGTCATGTTCCCTTTCTGTGCCTCTGATTCCCTGCTAAATCTTTGGCCGTCTTATCTATTTAGATTATGAATCCTTTGGGGCATGTGTTTTCACAGCACCTAGCATATTGGGACCCCAGTCTCAGTTAGGGCCTCTAGGCAGCATAGGCACCGACTTCCCCTCTACTTGGGGGGTGCTAGACTCCCCCCTCCACCCAGGTCCCACTCCACCCCTTCCGCCAAGCCCCTGCCCCGCCTCTTTCCGCCCCTGAGCGTGCCCCATCCCTACTTCTCCCCCTTCCTCCCAGATTTCGGGTGCATGCAGCGAAACAGATGTTCACAGCGGCCAGAAGGTGCTGGGATGAAGGGGGAGGAGTGATCAGCGGGGCCGCCAGTAGGGAGAGGCGCTGGGTGGGAGCTTGGCTGCTGGCAGATGCTGATAGGGTGACCAGACGTCCCGATTTTATCGGGACTGTCCCGATATTTGCTTGTTTGTCCCGCGTCCCGACCGATGTTCGGTCGGGACACGGGACAAACAAGCAATTTTGCCCTCTGATCCGGTGCATAGACGGAGCCCGGAGGGGCTTTCACCCCCCACTTCCCCCGACCATCCCCCTTCTCCCCCATTGGACCCCTCCCCAAATCCCTGCCCTGGACCCGCCCCAACCCTGCCCCTCACTGCCCTATTGGATCCCTCCCCAACTCCCCGCCCTGGCCCCGCCTCTTCCCCAAGCACGCGGCATTCCTCCTCCCTCCCAGGTTTGCACACGGGCCATGGCCGGGGCTGGGAGCGCAGCACGGAGGCTGCTCCAGCCCTGCAACCTGCAGGGCAGCACGGAGCAGGCAGGGGGCAGAGACACGTGTGGGGCAGACACGCTCCTGCCAGGAGGGGCCGGGCCCGGCTGCCTGGTTCACCCCCTGCCCAGGGGGGGTGTCCCCGAGTTCCCTGCAGCCGGAGCGGGGTTGCCCGGGGCGAGTGTCCCAGGCGGGGCAGAGTGGAGCAGCCTCTGCTGTGGGGCTGGTGCAATGAAGCCCGGGAGTGGCTGGGCCGGGAGCTGCAAGAGGGGTCTGGAGTGTGGCTCGGCTGCACAGCTCGGGGCCCAGGAGCGAGGGGATGGGGGAGCTTGGGAGTGTATTGGGGGTCAGAGCTGAGAGTTGGGTGGAGACGGGGCTGTGCCACTGCCGCCTGGTGGCTGGGGGCGCTCTGGCTTCCCCGTCCCGGCACCTGCTAACTTTTTCCATGGGTGCTCCAGCCCTGGAGCACCCACAGATCGGTGCTTCAGCCCTGGAGCACCCAGGGATCGGTGCCTATGCTAGGCACTATTGTTATATATATTGTCTTTTTCATGTGTAATTTTCTCTGTACAGGGATTAAAGCATTTTGTGGGACTGAGGTGTTAACGTTACTGTATCTATGTAATTGCATACCCCTTTATTTTCTCTGTAACATTGCTACATCCTACGTAGATAAGCTATCAAAATATGGACAGACTGTGGTATTGAGACAGAAACCAGCTGGGAAGCCAAATGTTTTACTTAAAAGTCACAGCTACAGGGAGCAAAATTCTTCTGGGAAAAAACCTCTGGAGTTGCAAAGCAGGTCAAAAACCTTTCAAGGAGCAGTGAAAGAAGCAGATCTGACGAGTTTGCAGACTCATGAAGGATCAACGCTATCTAAATCTTTAGATAATTCTGAGTTCTCTGCTGCACAAGTTTCTTGTCAGACCATGCAGCAAATCATCACAAATCTTAATCAGGAGGAGCCAGATGAGCAGAGGTCTCCACACAAGGAATTTCACACAGCAGTCATCAAAGCATTAAGTTCCAATCCTGACCTTTTGGCTGAGGCCTCAGGTACTAATGAATATGGTACCACTGAGTTTTCAATCAAGGGGAAGCCATCTCTTGCTTAATCTGCACTTAGAGTCTCTGCTATCTCTGGACATCTTTCGTTGGCTTGGCTTATTACCTGTGGGGCTGATTTAATTTAATTGGTGGATTTTTCTCTTGTCTGGATGAACTGTGTAGAACAGTGCTCTGGTACTGAGGAAATCTCTGTTCTAAATATTAAGGTGGCTTTTTTGTTTTACATTAACATCTGCTCCTTTAGTATCCAACTACTGTTGAAGCTGGAAGGGAGTGTGGGGGGATCCTTTTTAATTTGAAATAAAAATCTAAAACCACTGCAGAATCTGTTTAGAATAATTGCAGTTTATTGCATGTTACATTGTGATTATCTGTGCACCTTTTCATTCTTTGCTTTGATTAATGTACATTTTGTTTACACCAAGGTTCTGCAAATAAACTCAAAGCAAGCAAAAGAACTTTGTGTAATTTTAGTTTTGGTGCCCTTCTTCCATATGGTTATTTTTTCCTTTGGCTCTTCCCCAGCAAATTCCCCTCCCTTTAGATCAGTGTTTTCCAATGCTTGGCTCCAAACTAGTGTTGTTTAATCATTTCAGTCCATTTTACTGAGAAATGTTTTGAGTTGAAATAGTTGGATAACACAACTTCTGTGACAGCTAGGATCACAACAGTGTTGGTCTGCACCTTACCTTTGCTTGCTTTGGAATTATTTGGTATTCAGACAAATTTTTTTTCTGAATGAAAATTCTATTCAAAGATTTTTGTGTGTGTAGCGGGATGTCTGTTTTCCTGCATCCCTAAAGAAGAATCTTGTATGCTGTTTTTAATTCCCATACTGATTCATCTGTAGAACCTTCAGAAGATGCCAGGCAACAGAAAGAAAAGAGTGCTCCTGATCATACTTCAGCCCGTACTCCTCCCAGCACACCAGTTAAGCTAGAAGAAGGTATGTTACATTGAGCTGGGGTGGGGAAGACTCCTGTAGCTGCACCTGTCTTGACTGAAGCATGAAAAAATAGGATTTAATGAAGTAAAGAGGAATTATTTTGGTTTTTATTTTTTTACAATCTGTAGAGCTGTGTAACTAAATGTAATAGTGATTATGTTCACAATAATAAAGAAATGTGCATTGTCAGTAGACAGATTATCACCATTTCAAAATTGCCTAGTCATCTTGTTGAGTTTCTGAATTGAATCGCCCCTTTGAGCACTCTGAGCAAGATGTGGCTGCTGTTTTGAAGTGAAATGTTGTTTCTAATGATGAAGCAGACCTTCTCTGAACTGAACATAAATAGATAGTTTGTCAAATCCTACTCACTGGTTGCACATTTCTTAAACATTATTGTATTTGGATTACACCTCTGGGAATATTTTTCTCCCCCAGTTTAGATCTTAGTTTGATTTGTTAACGTGATGATGTAAAATTATCAGAAAAATGAGAAAAGGGTCAAGAAAATCCGTTATCCCTTTGGGGAAAAAAAGATAAAAGTAACAGTCTATCTGTTAAATAGGTGTAATCTAATTTCTGTTTTGTGTTTCCTTTACCTTGTTCATTGGGATATATCACTTGTCTGTTACGAAGTCTTCCACGCACTACTTCATCTCATTCTGTTTTCTATAAGAATGGCTCCAACCATTCTTTTAATTTAACACAATGGCTGTGATGAATGCATAGATTCTCTACTTGTGCTTTTTTCTTCTTGTGGCTGCGTTACAAACAGGAGATGGATATGCTAAAGAGTACCTGTTACCATAGTAAGTATCATCCCATACTCTGACCTGTTTCTGCTGCTTTCCCGGAGTTCTCTGGGCTTTGCTTCATTCTCTTGCATCTTTGTTGTTTACTGAGTTTTGTTTTCTGTTTGTGTTTCTGTTTTTATTTTTTAAAGGCATTTTTACAGTCAGTGACAGACACTAATTCCTTCCATTGTTGCTTTCTTGGAATTCTAGGTCAGTTACATAAACCTTACATTAAAGTGTGCTATACTATTGAAAGGGACTGAAAGTGTCGTCATGGGTTCCATGTTCGTCTGTCTTTCAGTGACTCTGTACCCAGCTGCCTCAATTTATGAGTAATAAGCTGTTTATCCAAAAGCCCTTGGTTCGTATTCCTCCTAGAACATGAAAATTGAACTGTGTTCTGCGTGGCTCTGATACCACCAGGATTCTAAGACTGGGACTTAGTCTGAAATTGTGTTGCCTGAGTTAACTATGAATGAGCTCACTCTTTAAGCTGGGTTGGCCTTACAGGGCTAACAAAAGTAAACTTCATGTATATGTGTATTTCCCTAACCTAAGTAGCTGTGACTGAATACGATGAGAGCTATGACTGACAGAGAGATCCATTGAGTGAAAGTGCCATTCTTCTTTGAGTGCTTGTTCATGTCCATTCCATATTAGGTGTGTCGGAAGTTTTTCCCTCAGCAGTATCCATAGAGGACCAGCTCTGGCACCTGCTGGGGTGGTGCCGCATGGCGCGGTATCAGTTCTTTCTTGCCGCCAGTGATGGTGCTGGAATATCTGCTGCTTTGGCTAGGTTTTCTGTTCTTGTGAATGTTGAAAAACCTGTAATATAGTTGTATATAGTTAGTAGTTTCTTAGTTACCCTTAGTAGTAGTTCTTAACTTTTTTCATTAGTCCCAAACAGGACTCAGCCGGGGGACAGGGCATGTCCTGGTCCCCAGGCTTTAAGCCCTGCGATGGCTGCAAACGGTCTATGCCCGTCAGCGATCCACATACCAGCTGCCTAAGGTGCTTAGGCAAAGGGCACGTGAGTGCCGTATCTGCAAGTTCTTTAAATCTAGGACGAAGGAGTGCGATATCTGTCTGAAAGCACTCCTAATGGAGTCGGCACTCACTCTGCAACCAAGCAGTGGTCTGACTGCGCACCAAGCACCATGGCCTCCATGCGCAATGCTCCGCCGACGCCATCCACGAGCCAGCACCGGTCTCCCTCCATGGCTCTGGTCATGAAGCCGAAAAAGACTGGGAGGGAAATAAGGGAAAGGAGGGGGCGGGAGCAAGCCACGACCCATGCCAGGCAGCTCAATACCCCGTTCAGGAAGTCGGGCCCCAGCTCAAGTCGAGCGGTGCAGCCTATCCCATGCTTTGCCTGCGACCATGGATAGCAGTGCAGGCCCTAGCCAGCTTCAGGTGCCATCGGCACACTTCGAGCAGCTCAAGAGATCCTGATGCTCCTGGTACCACCTATACCAGCTCCCACGGTACCCTGGTCTCGAGGAAAACCCTGTGTCCCCGCCTCAGTGGCATCATTCCCCATTGAGCGGGACGTCCCACCAGCTTCGCCCACTCACAGCTGTCACGCCTCAGGATGAGAGAGGCAGGCTCAGCGGAGCCCTCTTTGGTCCCCACACCGGGGGCACCAATTGAGGGACTCGAGACGTACCTCACCGGTAGATTGGCGCAGACCCTCTGAGGCACGAGCCACCTGGCAAGAACTCCAGAACCAGCCCCTACCATCTCCCAGGGCCTGGGACGGATCAGAGACTGCCAATTGCTGGGCCATCATCTCCTGTCTCAATGAAGGAGGTCACCCTACTCAGGACGATCCTCCCGGCAACCAGCCCTTAGTAGCTCCTGGTCCTGTTCAACATACCGGTCAAGTAGCATGAGGCGTGGATTGCTGGGTATCGAACGCCAATCCACCAAACACCATCAGTTCCCAAGAGCCTGACCAAGACAGTCTCACTTGGACAGGTTGGCTTCGGGACGCAGCAACCGGCACCGGTTGGACAAGAGCCACTGCTCAGCCTGATCCTGGTCGCCCCATACCAACCACTCCGCTGGTAGTGCTGGCTTGGAGCGAGGTTCCCTGCTGGCGGGACAAGCCCACGTACTGGCGGTGCTGTTTACATTATCAGTACTGAAACCTGTTCCATGGCCCCAAGTGCAGTGGCTGGCGTCCTGGTATCTGTGGAACCCTTGGGGGTTCACCCAACCTTCCCAGACTGCCTGATCAGTGTCAGGAGCCTCGGAGAGGCCAGCAGCCTCGATATCCCATCCCCTTTGGTACTTGAGACTTTGGGGGGTAAGACCCCACAGATCCAGGAGGATCCAGGGGAGCAAGCTGCTGGACCACCAATGGACATGGAGGTTCCCGTGGCAGCCTCGTCTGGCGACGATGATGCCGTTATCACGGGCTCCGTCACTCAGTTCCTTAGGATGATGCCAAGGCGCACCAGGAACTTTTGAAAAGGGCCACTTCTAACCTGGGGCTTCAGGCAGAAGAATTGGAAGAGCCCTCAGACTGTCTGTTTGATGTCCTCTGCTCCTCGGCTCCTGCCAGGGTGGCTCTACCCCTTTATGAAGGGGTTTCCAAAATCACGAATGACCTGTGGCAGACCCCCTCTTCCCTGGCCCTTATCTCTAAAAGGGCCGAACGCAAGTACTTTGTGCCGACCAGAGGGCACGAGTATTTATACTCCCACCCAGCCTCTAATTCACTTGTGGTTGAGGCAGTTAACCACAAGGAGAAGCAAGGACTTCAGCTGAGAGTGACCAATCACCAAGCCTTCCTTGGCCGATATGTGGCAAGCCGTGGCCAAGTTCAAAGGGTTGCTCCCCAACTTCCAAGAAGGAGTTCTGAGCTATCCTCGATAAGGGCATGACTGTGGCCAGGGTGAACCTCCATGTGGCATCAGATGCTACTGCCCACACCATGACTTCTGCTGTCTCCATGCGGCAAGTCTCTTGGCTGCTCCTCTCTGAGTTGTCCACCAAGGCCCAGCAGTCATTGCAGGAGCTGCCCTTTGACAGCGGGGCCCTATTTGCAGAGAAGACAGACAGCAAGTTGCATGGCCACAAAGACTCCTGCACTGTACGGGGAGACTTTGGCAAACCAGTAAAGTGCCTAAAACCACTATGGCTTATTGTTAAAGGCGGCCTAGTAAGCAAGCTGTAAATTGGCCAGTCAGCAATCTCAGCTTGACCAAGGCAGGAGGGGAGGGGGTTTTGGGTGCCACAGAAAGGGCAGCTTGACCCCCGCATCCTTCCTGATAAGAATTGTGTTGAAGTTGCTGATGCATGCATTTTAAAAGAGCAGAGGTACGCTCAGGAATGTCTATTGTGGTCTCGAGGTTGCAAACCTTGGAAAGACCCACACCTGGTTAATCAATAATCAGAAGGAACCTCTTGCTGGATCGTTGAAATTGCTTACTTAACAAGGTTTCTTTAAGGGACATGTCATTCTATTACTAATGTATAAATAAGGGGGAAAAGCTTGAGATAGTTGGACTTGTTTGGGGACTCTTTTGGACTCTTTGGACCCTCCCTCTGGATACATCTTGCGGTTCCCACTGGCAGACGGAAGATTTGGCCACCGGAAGCCTGCCGCTGTGTCACTCGAAAGCCACACTCAGCTTTGGTAATTATCAAGGGTTGGGGGTGTTTTACTAATCTTGTTGCGGACGTGTGTAAGTGCTTGAGACTAGTAAAGTTTAGCTTTACGTGAAAGCACTCTTGTGTTGTCCTGTTTGCTAGCCATCTATCGGTCGGACGGCCATGTCTCCCTTGATTTATTTCCTGACACCACCTCGCACAGAGTAAAAGTTACCAAGAGCTTTGGGTTGAAAGAACCCCGGGTAACAGGACCACCACCCTGAAAATCCTGGGTCTCTACGTCCCAGCCCCGTCACATAAGCGGTTCAAACTGCAGCAGCCTCAGGACCAGGGGAGCCAGCCTCAGCAGGATCAGCCCCATAAACGAGCCAAGGGTTACAATCACTGTCCGAGCCACCCACCTCCACCCTCAGCCCAGTCGGGCTTGACCCATAATAAGCAGGGGGACAAATGGTCATTTTGAGGGTGCGCCTGAGGGTGACCTACCAGACTATTCCCCGGATCCCTCTTTCCCAGTATTCTCTGACTGCCTTTCCCCTTTCCTCCCGGCATGAACTGCTATAACTTCCAACCGCTGTGTCCTCAGCACAGTGGAACAGGGTTATCCTCTCCAGTTCCTTTCTACCCCCCTTCCCACCCGCCTACCCTGTTCCTCTTCAGGGACTCCTCTCACAAGAGTCTCCTTATGCAGGAGGTAAAGAGGTTACTACCGCTGGGTGTGGTGGATGAGGTTCCTCTCGAGTACAGGAACAAGGGGTTCTGTTCCCGATACTTTTTAATCCCAAAGGCCAAGGGCGGTCTACGGCCCATCCTGGACCTGTGAGACCTCAACAAGTATCTACAGAAGCTAAAGTTCTGCATGGTCTCTCTGGCTTCTCTCCTCCCTGGATCCGGGAGACTGATATGCTGCCCTCAACTTGAAGGACGCATACTTCTACATCGCAGTCTTTCGAGGGCACGGACACTTCCTCCGGTTTACGGTGGGGCTCCACCACTACCAGTTTACAGTCCTCCCATTCGGCCTGGCGGCAGGGTGTTTACCAAGTGCATGTCAGTAGTAGTGGCTTACCTCAGGCACCAGTGTATCCAGATCTACCCATACCTTGATGACTGGCTCGTCAAGGGCGGCTCCAGATCTCAAGTCCAAAGGGATGTTGCGGTGCTTCAAGCCACGTGCCACTCTCTGGGCCTACTGGTGAATGATGAAAAGTCAACATTAGTGCCAGTGCAGAGGATAGAGTTCATTGGAGCGATCCTCGACTCTGCCTGCGCCAGAGCGTTCCTGCCACTGGAAAGGTTCAGCACGATGGCAAACCTCATCGTAGAAGTCTCAGCGTTCCCTCTGACTACAGCCAGCCTCTGCCTGCACCTGCTGGGCCACATGGCAGCATGCACTTACATGGTCTGCCATGCCAGGCTCTGGATGCGGCCCCTGCAACAAAGGCTGGGGAGGGTCTATTCCCAGTCCTGAGACCCCCTGAAGATCATTACCATTCCCCAGGCGATACTTACCTCGCTGAGATGGTGGACAGTCCTGGAAAAGGTTCTGTTCGACAACCCCCCTCACTCAAGTTGGTGTTGGACACCTCGGACCTCGGCTGGGGGGACACATCTCAGCAACCTCCAGACACGGGGGATGTGGTCCCCGGAGGAGGCATGGTTACCTATAAACATCAAAGATCTCCGATCAGCCCGGCTGGTGTGCGGAGTCTTCTTGCCCCACCTGACGGACAACACAGCCTCGATGTTCTACATCAACAGGCAAGGGGGAGCCTGCTCATCAGCTCTGTCAAGTCTGTGGGAGTTCTGCATCAGCCACAAAATCCACCTGGAAGCTTGTCACCTTCCCAGCGTTAGGAATACACTGGCAGACCAGCTCAGCAGGAACTTCTCCTCTCACCATGAGTGGTCGCTCCATACAGAGGTAGCCTGCATGATCTTCCGAAGGTGGGGAACTCCCCAAGTGGGAGAGAGAACAGGAAATGCAGGGCCGCTCATCAGCCGGACCCTGGCAAAGATCGAGACCAGGCGCAGGTTATGATCACATCAGCGTGGCCTCACCAGCACTGGTTCGGCATGGTCATGAGCCTGTCAACGGCCCCTTCCTAGCCCTTGCCCAACCGACTGGACCTGCTGTTGCAGGACCATGGTTGGCTCTTACACCCCAACCTTGGGTTCCTCCACCTCTCGGCATGGATGCTCTGTGGCTGAACCTGGAGGAGTGGACCTGTTCGGAAGGAGTCCAACAGGTCCTCCTGGAAAGTAGGAAGCCCTCAACTAGACTGACTTGCCTGGCCAAGTGGACGAGGTTTTCCCGCTGGGTGTCCGAGCGGGGCATCTCTCCCTCACATTCTTCCATACAGGCTGTCCTGGTCTGCCCCCTCCCATTTGAGGAACCAGAACCTGGCACACTCTCTTCCATTAGAGTGCATCTTGCGGCAATCTCTGCGTTTCACCCACCGATCCAAGGACAGACAGTATTCTCCCATTACATGATGATCAGATTCTTGAGAGGGCTGGAGAGATTCGTCCTGCAGTGGGATGTTAACTTGGTCCTCTCTAGGCTCACTGGCCTGCCCTTTGAGCCGCTTATCTCCTGCTCCCTTTCCCATCTGTCATGGAAGGTTGCATTCCTGGTGGCGGTGACGTCGGCAAGACGGGTCTCCGAAATTAAAGCCTTGACCTCAGAACCACCGTAGATGGTCTTCTACAAAGACAAGGTTCAATTGTGGCCCCACCCAGCCTTCCTGCCAAAGGTGGTCTCCACCTTCCATATGAACCAGGACATCTTCCTCCCGGTGTTTCATCCCAAACTGCACAAGACCAGTGAAGAGAGGCATCTTCACGTCCTGGACATCCAGAGGGCCTTGGCTTTTTACTTAGAATGTACCAAGCCTTTCCGTAAATCCACTCGACTCTTCATTGCTACAGCGGATAGAATGAAGGGTCATCTGGTGTCCTCGCAGAGGATTTCCAATTGGATCACCTCGTGCATAAGGACCTGTTACAACCTGGCAGGGGTTATGCCACTGCTGCCGATTGTCAGAGCCCACTCAATGAGAGCTCAGGCGTATTTGGCGGCCTTCCTGGCACACATCCCTATCCAGGACATCTGTAGAGCCGCAACGTGGTCCTCGGTCCACACGTTTACTGCTCATTACACCATCACTCAGCAGGCCAGAGACGACGTTGGATTCGGCAGAGCTGTGCTGCAATCTACATGTCCGTGAACTCCTACCCACCTCCAGGTATACTGCTTTGGAGTCACCTAATATGGAATGGACATGAGCAAGCACTCGAAGAACAAAAGACAGTTACCTGTTCCGTAACTGGGGTTCTTCGAGATGTGTTGCTCATGTCCATACCATGGCCTGCCCTCCTTCCCCACTGTTGGGTTTCCGGCAAGAAGGAACTGAGGGCAAGGGGAGCCAGCGGCGCCCCTTATACCGCGCCATGCTGGTGCAACTCCAGGGAGCACCAGAGCCAGTCCCCTACTTATACAGCTGAGGGAAAAACTTCCGGCACCAGTGCATATGACGAGCACACACACCTAATATGGAATAGAAATGAGCAACACATCTCAAAGAACACCAGTTATGGAAAAGGTAACTGTCTTTTTTATGTAGTCAGTTTTCTGACTACAACCGTACATAAAGAATATAATTTTGAAAAGTGTATTTCCATTGTGATAAAACTCTAGCATCTGTGTGTGTATGAAAAACACCACTTTACCTCCATTAAGGCCAAAGCTGCAGACAGAAGTTTTAATGGTATTACTGCAGCACAGTGTGCACTTAGTATGTGTTTGTGCTATTAGTTCTAGAATATATCTTTAAATTTCTAAGTGTCGTCATGTTGTTGTCTCTGAAATTGTTTTTGTTAGAAGATATAATTTGGAAAACCGCACTGATGGATGTACTAAAATCACAGAGCGAAATAACAAATCTCATACACGTTGTGTGGTGTTCTCCTTTATCTGATGTAGAATTTGAGGATTTCTCTATTCTGATTAAAAAGTTGCCCATCCTTAAGCTAAATTCAGGGATCCATGTTTCATTCCAGTGTACAGTGATTCCATCTCACTAAATGCTGTAGTGACAATTTCAGAGGCTGGGTGCGATAACTGTCATGGACAGACAAGTTAAAATTATTTTTATATAGCTGTAATGCTTCGTAGAGTGGCAAAGTCTGTTTTAAATGCCAGTAGCTTCCTATACTTTTATTTCAGGAGTAATCCAAACTATTGATGGTCCTTCCTTTTATTTAAAAAAAATTAAAATAAAATAAAGTCTAACTACATGAAAACCAGGTGCGGTACGTGTACTAAGAAATTAGTCTGATTAGTCCACTTTAATTCCTGAAGAAAGAAAAATCATGACTAGAAAGGTGGTAATGATGAAAAGAGCAGTGCTGGTGATAGACTGTAAATGAATTGCTGTATAATGGTCATAAAGGGTTAATCAGACTAATGCCTCATGAGGCAGCTCATAACATACATAATGGCTTTCTCCTTTACCCTGCTTTAAATCCTGTCTGCATCATAACACAATTTCAGACTTCTAACCATTCTGAGCATTTGGCTTGATACCGAGTATTAAGTGGTTATTGTGGGTCTAACATAACAGAAGTTCACACTATTCCAGGCAAATACATACCACACATTCACAGAACAGTGTCTTCTAAGACACAGCGTGAGGAATTTTCAGTACAATCCTGCAGGAATAAAGGACACAATTTCATTAGAGACACTCTCATACTTTCTGTAGACTGTTGTAATCACCTCTCAAAGCCTTGAACATAAAACTAATGCTCTGACCCAAACTGTTCTCGTGACTGCAGCAGATCTTTAATTTTTGAATTTTTAAAATGAAAATTGTTGCCCCTATTTTTCTTGCAGCTCGCAAACCTCTCTGGCCCAGCTTTCATCCACTTTCCTCTTTATGCTCTACTGTCATGGGTGGAGTTGACACAGCTAGCTGGCCACTTACGAATTTGTGCTTTCCATGCAGGCAGGAAACAAGTGCAGTGAGTTCTAAGGAAGTGCTCAGTGCAGACAGGATTGCTTTACAATAACCTGGTATATTTAAAAGGAGAGTGTCACTAAATCTCACCGATGCCTGTGAGGTCCACTGTAGATTAGTGAGTAATGTGCTAGCAAGGCCTATGTACCACTTTAGCCCCATTTAAGCTATGGCTTATGCTTTGCACAGGGATGAAGCCACGCTAAGGGAACCCATGTGATATAAAAGGCTGCATCACAAAACATGCTTAGCTAATGAAATTCGACAGGCTATATTGATTTTATTTATAAGACCTCATAATGCACTAATAAATCTGGTCAAGATAATGAAACCATTACAATAGCAGACCTCACTATGAAGCTGTCTCTTGTTAAATCTTCTCTGAGAAGCTCCAAGGAGATACTGGGATTATTATAAGGCCTGGCAAAATGAGAATTAGTGAGATTCTCATACATCAAGCCATAGGTCTGATGTTTGTGTAATTTGCTCCATCCCAACAAATTAAAACATTTTAAAAATTGGGAGCCTAATGACAATATCTCATTAATGCCAGTGAAAATTGTAGGTTTAATTCCCTGCTCACTGTGCTAAAAATCCTCAGCATCATTTTCAAATGTAGTTACATTACTATGTTTTATTTATAAAGCCTTGATATTTACTCTCTTGGCACTTTAGACCATTATGGTTGGATTCAACTTTATCTGCTGCCTGGCAGGAAATTGAAAATAATGTTTTGAACATTCCACCTACATCTCTGTGCCCAAAGATAAAGTAGAATAGACAGATTCCAAAAGCATTACGTAAGTTAAACGAGCTAGATTTTCTCACAGAGCACTCGCTATACAATAGCTTCACCTTAATGTATTTTAGAGACCAGCACACTAAGTATTTCATATCAATCCATCCATTAGAGACACTGCAGGACCAGACTTACAAAGATGACAGTGATGCTGCAACTTTCAAGCAAACCCTCCCAGACCTCACCCCTGATGAGCCTTCAGAAGCACTCGGCTTCCCAACCTTCGGAAAGGAGGAGGAGGAAGGTAGGTGCAGCGAAGATCTGACCAAAAGTCAGAGTGAGTCACCTGCAACAGAAAATCAAGAGCCCCAGTCCCAACCTGCTGAAGAGGCAACAACGCCAACAGCTGAGGAGGGGACAGCAGCTGATCCAGGTAGTGATGAATCTCCAGGAAAATCCCCATCCAAAAAGAAAAAGAAGTTCCGCACTCCTTCCTTCCTGAAGAAGAACAAAAAGAAGAGTGACTCCTGAAGGCCTGATGCACTGCAGAAACACTGTTGTATTTTAAAATCTAAATTCATTAACCACTAGAATGTACCGGATTGTACTGAGTGTTTTGTCGTCTTATGTAAAGGAATGCAACAAATAAACCAACCAACCCCTCAAGTTATAGCTTGATTGTTTAAGGTTATAACAAGAAATTAACGTGCAGAAAGGTGCTAAACCTCTGTTCTCAGCAGCAAACCACAAATTTGGTCCTTAATTTGTAAACAAAGTTAAATGGCTTCCATGTGGAAGACATTGAACCACTGTTTTTAATTTAAAGCCCACACTGCTTTATGTATGAACACAAGTATTTTTGACCAGGCCACGTTCACAGTGCAGTATCTGCTCACTCCAGAACGTGCTCTTTTCCAATGTTGTATTCACCAGTCACAAGTGGATTCTTTTTTAAATATTGCATTTTAGAGAGGGTGCTTGTTTGTTTGCATTTTAGAGGGGGCACATTCTTGAACTGAGCTGTATGCTTCTGCAATCTGTGATTACAGATCATGTTATAGTAAGGCTTTGAGACTATCCATACCTTACACCTCCTGTCTTCTCCCTGCCGCCCCCAGCCCCCAATAACAACAATAAAAGCTGCCTTTAACCCATATTCTGTTTTGTGATATAGCTGGAACTTGAACTTAACCTTGTGATGTCTGAGGACTGAACTGGTGATGGTGTTTCCTGCTGATACTGTGCATTCAACTTTTCTAATAAATGCAATATTGTGAAATCTGTCCTCCCCAACCAAAATCAGAGACCATCAGACGTCACTTGCATAGCAGTTTGGTCTTTAGATACAGGTTGAAAACAATTGTATGTTAGACTTTTGGGACACTTTTAATTGGTGATCTAGAGCATGGACAGTTCTGGATTGGGTCTTCAGTGCACATTTCATTGTTTTGATAAAACTTCCCTGGGTGCAGATGCAAATCTGTTACATATAAGCCACATTTGCAGGCTGGTATCTTCACTCCCTCCCCTAATAAAAATGTAAACACATTACACTGAACACTTAACATATGTTTTTATATTAACTCTTTTTCTTTTCACTTACTGTAGCTCGTGTTTCTTGCTTTGTGTTGCCAGTAGTAGTTAAGTTGGGAACAGAAATCCCTCCCAGAGTCCTTAGAGGTGCATTTACTACCGGTTTTCCATAAGCATTTAGCACGTAGCAAAGTCAGGAAAATCACTTTTGCCTTTTATTTGCCATCCTCTTCTAGTTACGATCATGATTCTCTTTCTTCATTGAGCACACAGAGATCCACCTTCAAATTATCTTTTTGAAAGCCAAAACATCTTCATTTGTTACCAACGTGAACTTTCCAGAAACCTTAATGAATTCACCCCAGCTATAAACCGAGATGCTCCAAATGTGTGTGTTCAAAATGACACATTTCTATTTGTAACAGCAGAAAACATTCAAAGATTTCTCCTTGGGGGAAAAAAATTGGCTTACATGCACTGACTATAACTAAAATGAAGTTCAGTAATGGATGTATCATATGAGATTACATGAAATACCTGTTTTATAGTGAGAAAAATAGCAGACAGTGAATCCCTTGCGATTGGTGCAGTGTGAAAGCATTGAGTAGTAGAACAGATTCAGCTATAGTGCAAAAATAAAGCCTATATTAGGCCTCAGATGCGTTGAAAACTTGGACCAAATTCAAGTGGTAAAAGGAAAACAAATTTACAAGATATGACAATAGCACTGTTGGGTGAGGAGGAAAAGGTTTAGTGGCAGTAATTAACACACCAGAAATCTGACTTCTCTTTTGGAACACATAGAGGTAGGGTGGAATTAGATGCAACAGCAAATCACTGCTTAAGAGTGACACCTAAACAATGATGTCTAGTAAGGACTGCATGGCGCTAATGGCTTTGAGCTTATATTCTAACCTATGTCCTCTGTATACTAGGGAGCATACAGTACTTATCTTACTTTGCTAAATTGTGTTTTATTGCCAGGGTCATAATTACGTTACTAAGCCATTGCTACATGTTTCAGTTAATAATGGAGTCCTCCCTTTTATCTTTGACCACATATGCAATGATTTTGATTCTAATTTTGTAGTTTGTTCTTTCAATTCTTTGTATTACACTATGAAATCTAGCTGTGTACGGTATGGTTACACACGGTGGGGGGGAAAACAGTCATGTATTTTTCTTTCTTTGTTGTATCATTAAGTTTTACTCACAAATAAAATTCTTCTTTAAAAGAGTAAGGTTTTTTCCTCTGTTTTGAAAGCTGTTGTACAGATTTAGTTTCCAGAATCTCTTAGGGAATAGTGCCCAAACCATTGTAATTGAATGGGTAAAAAAAAATTCTTGAGAAAAGTACCTAGGATTTTGTTTATAGTAAACTGGTTGGTTGCTGTTAAAGTTCCAGACCCGACTGTGATGTCTAATGTTCTGGCCAGAGACCCTGAATGGGGTATGTAACAGTAAGCAGCGGAGACAGGCATTAAAAGGGATCAGTGTCTGAACTTTAATTGAGGGAACATGTAGACAGAATACAAAAAGCTGCCTTCATGTTGCAGTCAGTGTCCTTCTGGAGGATTTGCTGTAGCTGAGAGAGCAACAGGAGGATCACTAGTCACTTCCAGGTTGACATAAATAATTCTGCCTTCTCTAACAACCTACTAGATTAACCTTGTTCATTAAACTGTCGTCCTTAAAGTGATAAAGCTAGGGTGGAATATGTGCTCAGGTGAAAAAGCTTAGAATTCTAATTTGAAGTCTAATTCATTAAACGGGATCACTGTTTGGTTCATTCTTTATATTAAGTTCACGCTCAGGCTATATGCAGTAGTTTAGAGATTTGAAATCTCTGAACAAATGCCACATAGTTTGCTGAAATACCATGGGGAGGGCACAGCTGCTTTTCACTCTTGTAAATTTACATCTTCTATTTTCTGAATAGAGTCACAAGCAACATAATATCCTCATATCCTTTAGAATTTGTTTATTTCCAAGGCAGGGGGAAAATGCTCTGCCTTTATCAATCATTCGTTAGGCTTTCACTAAAATAGTATTCCAGGTAAAGTCACTAATTCTGTCTTTAACCAAGGCTCTAGGAATACAAAATACAATTTTGGGACAAACAAGAAGCTGCAGAAACTTTTTTCCGTGGCTGTTTTAAAAAAAAAAAAAAGGAATAAAACCTGCATAATAGGAAATGATAAAAAAGCTCAAATTGAGACATTTAATAAAAGTGAGTCTTAAAACACTTATATGAACTCTCTGGATTACTTTGGTTTCCTGTATTACATAAGAGTGTAAAACCTACCAAAAGATTCATTTTGGTACCCGGAGTTCTGTTCCTTGAGCAGGTGTAATGTGTTTGAGGCCTTTATTATATAGGTTTGGGTTCACATATTATTCATTTACAGGTTCAAGTTTTATGTCTCCAATAGTACCATGTCAGGCTATGATCTTGTCAGAAGTCAAGCTAAGCACTGTCAGGCCTTGGATGGGAGAGCGTTGAGGAAAACTCAAGTGTGTTAGGTTGTAGTGTAGGTGGCATTCTTTCCTCTGAAACTGTATTGAACCAGTGCTCTGCTACGGGGCAGTGTGTTTCTGAAGATACTCTTATTAAAGAAAGACTGGCCTTCACTGCTTATGGTAGTCAAAATTTCCATAACACTTCTAATGAGTAGGGATGTTAGTTCTGCTATGTTACCCAAGTGAGAATGTGGGTAACAATCTACATCTTCCCTTGCTTCCACTGGCCAAGCTAGTCTTCACATTCCCCTACTAAAAATGGTTATGTAGTGCTAAGGAAGTAGACTAGCTGGCAGTTTTCTCCCTCATGGCTGTAGACCAGGGATCCTTCTATATGCTGTCTGAAGTGCTTCAGTTTCTTTCACAATAAAAGATACATGTTATGTTAATTACAGGGAGATCAACTGTCTACCATAATGTTTTTCACTAATATGTGTTAAAGCCAAGCAGACTGCACAGTGATGTGCAAGAGGGAGTAGAAACTACTCCACTGATACAGAATTAGGTCTTTACTGTCCCACTCCCATGCTGGAAGCAATCCCACTGTTCCCAGGAGTTGTTTATGAGGGTGAGGTGAAACGAGCCCAAATCTTTAAGGTACAAATAAGTACACCACCTCCACCCAGGCACTTCTACTTTGATATCCTTAGGAGTGAGCTTCTCCACAGCTCCCTAAGCTTGACAGTAGACTTCTGAGGTAGAGTGTATCCTGGGCTCATCTGTGAACGTCAGACACAGGGAAACCTTCATTGCCTACAACAGTTTAAGATCACAGTTTTTGTTAAACCCTTTGAGAGCCCAGGATATATGGTAAGACTAAAGTATCCGATGGGGAAGTAGGGTTAGGAAACCACCTCGGAAGTGATTGTACTTGGACAGAGTGATCCATTAGGTCTCTTTTCTATCATTGATCCCATCTCCCTAGGAGTGTTTAAAAAAAATTTTCTGCAGTGCAAGACAAGCAGATGACAAAGAACTATTAGTGGATGGCTCTGATTGCAGGGAGTGAGAGACGGCACATGGAGAAACCAAGAAGGGAGGAAGACAAACTTTTTGAACCTCTGATTACTTTTCTAAATGGATGGGGTTGGTCTATACTAAGTTTTTCCTCGTTTGAACAAAGATGCTGCTCACCTCAACACAGAAGCTCATGTAGACGAGGGCAAATTATGGTCAACAGTGTGCCAGTTAATCAGGTTCTTTACAATAGGGGGTCAAAGAGTATAATTTTGCAGTGGAAACAAGCCCTAATTAAACCTTTTGGGGTCACCTAAGTGACAGACTATGACCTGTTCATTAAGAAGACACGGACCGAAACAAAATGGTCTCACTGCTCCTTTATTAAAGGCTCCCCCCCTGCATTCCTAAGCAGAAGTGCAGTCAGCTAGACCTTTATGTAGGCCAATGATTGACTAACAAAAGGACAATCTGAAAATATGCATGTTATTACAGGGCATCTTACTAACCTCACTCACTGCAGTAGACCAGTTTGCAATTAACTGTTTGTAGTGCAAAATACAAATATTTGCTAAACGCTCAGTATTGAAAAACCTGTTACACAAAATATTAGGAGTATAAAATGTAGTTAAAACACTTTTCCAACTATATTGTACACTGCTACCCCGCTATAACGCGGTCATTGGGAGCCAAAAATCCCTACTGTGATATAAGTGAAATGCCATTATATTGGGGTAGCGGTGGCAGGGCTGCAGCGGTGATTTAAAGAGCTCTGGGCTCCGGCTGCTGTGGGGAGCCTGAGCCCTGGGGTAGCGGCAGCAGGGCCCTGGCAGTGACTTAAAGGGCCCAGCGCTCCCTGCAGCAGCCGGAGCCCCGCTGCTACCGCGTTATATGTGAACCAGTGTTATATCAGGTCGGGTTATAGTGGGGTAGAGGTGTATATAACACTTAGGTCACTTGTTTGTTCAGCCAAGGGATCATAAATGGAGTCAAGATTGATAGAAGGCTCTCTCACAGGTCATACAAAACTCAGGGCACCAACCCCCACCCAGAAAAAAAAAACCACCAGCTTAAGGCACTAGATATACATTTTACCAAAGAGACCTGCCCCTAACAAATTCCACTAACTGAGGGGGGCTGTGCAAAGGGTATACAAAATAATCTCAATATGATCACAAAATGGGGGAGGGGTTGTATTTTCTCACCATGAATCAATTGAGGTGGCTGGGTCTTGATCAATTTCCCCACTATGTAGCTGCCTGAAAACTCTGCTAATCCATGTTCTCTAAGAGCAGCCCGTGATTAAAATGAAATGGGCACAGGAAGGATATGCAAAAACCCTACTGTGCACATGATTCTGTGAGAAATGATGGCATTTTACATACTGCATCTGGTTGGGAACTGTAGTTAATTTAAGCATGAAATTCTGTTGTGGAGTGAGTCTCAGTTTGTTGAATTCAACCTTTTTCTGCCCATGTAGCTGGCATGATGTCACCAGTTTATGTAGCAGGAATACAACTTGCTGAATGACACACACTTGAATCAGATACTTATCTCAGCGCTAGTCAAACTGGCTCACAGGCAATGCTGGAGAGAATAACTGTAGCTGGGTTTCCATCTCCTTAAGGGTTGGGTGTGTGTAAGAAAAAAATTGTGTGTCAATGGTGTGTATACTGGCGAGTGGAATTTGAGTTGGCCTTCCAGTAAATCAAAACACAGTATTGTTCCATTTTAAATCGCTTCTTGACAGCTGACTCTCCACCACTTTAGCAGTCCCTTGGAAAATGAGTAGTTCTGTACTAGTCATAATGTTGCTCCTCTCTTCGGTTATTCCTCCTTTGTTTGCTGCTTTATGTAACCAAGAAGAACGAGGGGAAGCAGGAACAAAACTGCACTAACTGTGAAGCAAACCTCAGCTCCTGCCAGCCAATAAACTGCAAAAGAAATAAGATATTTAGTTCTTAGGGGGCTATCTTCATTGTACACATTACCAAGGTTTTTCAAAGTGACTTCCTGGGCAGCCTTGGTACAAATTTGAGTAGTTGCATGTTATAGGTAATTAGAGGTGTAACGATTTGGATTTGCACCTATGATTCCTTCCCCCTGACCGAAGAGTGGCTGTAAGTAGCATCTGGCTAACACCCTGGCTGAAAGTCGTCCCCTTATTATTAAATTAACCTGTGGAACTCATTGCCATGGAATGCTGTGATGGCCAAAAGCATAACTGGGTTCAAAACCAAGTTAGGTAAGTTCATGGAGGATAGGTTCATCAATGCACAAGATGGTCACAGATGCAACCCCATGCTTAGGGCAACTCTAAATCTCTGACTGGCAGGAACCTGAAGGGAAAGACAGGGATGGATCATTTCAACTGCCCTGTTCTGTACACACTGTACTGGCCCCTGTCAGACGATTGGGCTAGATGGTCTGACCCTAGGTGGTCGTTCTTATGTAACTACATTACACTAGCTAGACAAACAATGGTTTTCAAAAGGCAAGTTTTAAAATTAGGTAGATTCTTTTCACTTTCTACAGCCACAGACAATTTTTCTGCTGTTACGATACCCACCCTCCCTTACTTTGCCTTGTTGAGATTTCACTGGAAGCCAATTAGTTAACTCAGTTCCAAACTGTTTAATTCCACAGCTGTTCCTGCTGCACTTAGCAGGACTTGGGGCTGGCAGACAGCCAGCAGTGCAAAGCCAGAAGGAACACATCAGCAAGAGCGTGAGAGGGGTGCAGAATGACGGCAACGGCAGGAGCAGGGGGCCCATGTGAGAGAAGCAGGATCCACACATGCAAGTTGCTGCTGTCAGCTTTTCCCTAATGAGCATCTGCTCCTAAACTTGTTTCTTCCCTTCACTATACACAGTCCATATTTGTACCTGCATCCGAATCCCATCCTCCACCACTTGTTCCTGCTATCCCCTTCTCACCACAGCAACTGACCCTCACGTGCCTCCACTTCAAGCCTTTACAATACTACCTACGTTTTAAGCTGAGATCAAGTACGTATTAAATCTTCTACCTTCCTGGTATCAAATGGTAAATATGGATCTAGCCAGAACTGACTGATTTCCTCCTCCCTACTCTCCCAAGGCAAAACCTGAACCTGGCAGGAGGGGGTGAAAACTGCCCGATTAGGAGCCTAGCACAGCTATCCTTGCCCCAGTCACATCTCAGCCCTTCCCTTCGGGCTTTGACAGATATGACGCAATGTTTCTCAGTGGAAGAAAATAGAAGTACGCAGTTGAGACACTTAAGAAATTTGGAGCCGTACCATTCAAATAATTAGCCTGTCTGCTACTTGCTAAGTGCTGCTGTCAACTGAGGTGCTCTATACAGGATGCTTTCTTAGTCAAGCACCAGCCTAATTACTAATAGTAATCGATATCTGTGGCCTCACTGCTTTTCCATATCTTATTCTTTTAGCCCTCGAGAGGTCAGACCCTGGCACTCATGGAAGGACTAAGTATTAAATGTCACAAGGCCTAAAGTTGAGGCAGGTAGAAAATCACCTGTCATTCCACAAAGCTGAGTTAGGCCCTCAGGCTCCCTGTACAATGACTGGGAAGAGACAGGCACTACAGCCTCTGATTCGCTTGCACCAGCATGCCAGGTAGGGAGCTGCCTAAGCTAGCCAATAGGAGATGCCGATTGGCGAGGCGGAGAAGCTAAACTCCACCTCTCTGAGGGACCTAGGTGTCTATGTCTGTTTGTGATTCTCAGCTGTGAACCCTCTTCTCCCTCAGGTGTTTTCTGCAAGAAGCTGGAGTGGCGGTGAGGGGGGAAAGAGACCTCATAACTTTTAGCCCAGTGCTTAGGATGTGTGCTCCGATTCTCTCCTGCTGAAGCAGTTCCACTGTGTACATATAATAAAAGAGGCCAGAGCCTGGGTGGACTCTAATCATTCTTACGCTTGCATGCTCATATGCTCGCTCTCTCTTGCATGCTCAATTAATGTAGTTATTTATCCACAGTGCAATGGCTTCAACAGGCAAGGGTGAGCGAGACCTGTATCAGACAATCCCATAGCCCCGTGGTTAGAACACTCACCTGAGAGGTGGCAGAGCCCTGTTCAAATCAAGTAAAAGGGGGAATTGAACTAGTACGGGGTCTCCAACATCCCAGATGAGCTAAATGTTATGAGGACAGCCTGCCTACTCCCCACCTTCCCTGGCTGATTCATGCGAAGGCACCTGCTCAGAGAACACCTACCCAACTTGACCTTGTCAGTGTGTTAGGCAGAGGAACACGTAGCCAATGCCTGACTGGCTCTGGGGTTTAGGCAGGTGCTAGGCCAGGGATGGGCAAACTACCGCCTGTGGGCCGGATCTGGCCTGCCAGCTGGTTTAATCCAGCCCTCGAGCTCCCATTGGGGAGCAGGGGCGGGAGCCACTCCACGCAGGTCCCGGAAACAGCAGCAGGGTTCCCATCCGGCTCCTACGCATAGGGGCAGCCAGGGGACTGCACGCTACCCCCGCCCCAAGCGCCACCCCCGCAGCTTGCATTGGCCAGAAACCGCAGCCAATGGAAGCTGGAGGAGCTGCACCTGCGGACGGGGCACGCCTCCACGTAGGAGCCGGAGAAGGGACATGACGCTGCTTCAGTTAGCCACTTGAGGTAAGTGCCGCCCTGAGCCTCTCCCTCACACCCCAGCCCTGATCCTCCCACCCTCTGAACCCCTTGATCCCAGCCTGAAGCACCTGCCTGCACCCCAAACCCCTCAGCTCCAGCCCCAGCCCTAGAGCCCTCACCCCCCGCCAGCCTGGAACCCCTCTCCTGCACCCTGAATTCCTCATTTCTGGCCCCATCCTGGAGCCCACACCCCCAACCCCAATTTTTTGAGCATTCATGGCCCGCCATATAATTTCTATTCCCAGATGTGGCCCCAGTCTATGCCCAGAAGGGAGCAGTGATTGTGCAGGCCCAGCAGCAAAAGCACAAGAACTGAGGGAACTTTTTACTGCACAAACTTAGGTGCCTACAAGGTGCAGCAGCAGCAGTTTTGTGAATCACAGTGGAGCCTAAAACTGGGACTTACACTTGGGTGCCCAAGTCCGTTTCTGACTCCAGGTTTAGTCCCTGGTTTACTTTGCTAGATCCACTACAGCGCAGGGTTCAGTTCTGCAACATACTAATAGGCCTCAGGACATACTTTACATAAAAAAACTTTTCTGTGCATTTAAACACTGGATGGGCAGAATCTGTCGGAGCCAGGCTTAGACCCAAGGTGCCTCTGCCTCCTACTCTGGGCCTCTTAGACCTCCCTGGACACTGACACTGCAGCTGTAAGCAAAGAAACAAAAAAATCCACAGCAGCGAGACTCAAACCACAGCTCAACTGACTCTGGCTCATGCGGCTTGCTCGGTGGGGCTAGGAGTAGCAGTGTTGACAGTCTTGCTCGGGCAGGACCCAGGGCTCTGCGACTAAGGTTACCATACGTCTGGGTTTCTTTTTGGGAACCTGAAATATGGGAACTCTACGACCCTCTCCCTTCATTGGGCTTCAGAGCCCAGGCTCCACCTCAAGGGTCTGCACTGCACAGCCCGACCTTTAGTCAGCTGAGCGTAGGGTGGCCAGGCATCTGGTTTTTCAACCGGAATGCCAAGTCGAAAAGGGATCCTGGCAGCTCCGGTCAGCAGTGCCGTTAAAAGTCCGTCTTGAGTATCTTGACCCATGTGTGAGCGATTCCTGTTGAAGTCAATGGGAGACCCCCCCATGAGGGTATAACTTGTCCCTTAGCTTGCAACAGTTAGGAATGTTCGGCAAAGACATGCAATTTACTACTCAATCACGTCTACATTCTCATTGCTACGTCCCACCTGTTTCTCCCTATGGCCCCTTCCCTGGAACTTTCTAGCGGCTGCCAGGCTGAAGGAGCCAGAGAATGACATTTTATATTGCCAGGGTGGTGCAGGAGCATGCACCGCTTACCTGCTGCTGACAAGATTGGTCCCAGAGCTCTTGCGAGGGCCCCCAGGCTCCTCAGAATTCCCATTACGGTTCCCTTCTGGCTGGCTGAGCCTGTGCAAGGAAAAGTGCCGCACCAATTAGTTAGTTCTTTGAACAAGACCCTTTCCCCCCCCCCCCCCCCGCACTTGAATCCTGGTTTCTGTGCATGTCCAATTTGCTGTTTTATACCACTCACAGCTCACTCACTCCCTATCCACTGAGCACGCTGCTTCCTGAGTAGTTTTTCCTCTCCACTGAGGAGGTGACAGTGGTTGCTGAACATGACTTCTTCGTTGGGAAAATGTAATTAATAGCGCTTGCTGTGAGTGCTTGTTCATCAGCTTTCACATGCTGCAGCTCAATGCCAAAACAGCATTACATAGCTTCTGTGAGGTTCTCTGTGCAACTACTGCTCTTCACTGACTTGCAGGAGGGCTTCACATTCTTCTTGTTAGAGAATGAATTTTTACATCTTTGATTTGACCAGATTTAGGTAGAGAAACTATAGGTTTTAAAAAGAAAGGTTAATGATACATGCACATGTCAATATGTAGATACACAGATATGAGTATAAACAGCATCAAGTCATTATAAGAAGAAACAGCATTTTCTGTCTTATTATTATCCCTAAGCAACCATTACTAATACTGGAGGCTGTAATGGAACGAAGGGGTCAGTCTTCAGTGCATGATACAGCAGCTATGGTTTCTTTGTGTATTTTGTGCAAGGGTATTATGTAACCACCACTGCTTTGGACCCAGGTTTTTCCTTGCTGATCAAACCAGTGTGAAGGAACTGGATCCACTGCTAGCAGAGATGGTCAGTGCTTCTCTGTAGAGAGATCAGTCACCTGCCCGCCTTAAGGAGGCTTTTGTGCAGCCTTAGTTCAAGAAACCAACAATCAATTGTCCTCTTCTTGATCTTCTATTTTGGGTTCGGGTTAGAGAGAAGGTGGTGGTGAGTGAACTCTGTGGGAACCTAGATGCCTCAGGTTTCTTTAACCCTAACCATTTGGGTACAAGCCTGGGTACTCAGAAGAGACTGCAATAGTGATGTTGGTAGATGATCTCCTTGCAATGGATGAAGATGCCAGGAATGTTAGATCTGACAGCACTGCTCACGACTTGCTCTCAGGTGACTTTGTTCCTTCCTTGATGACTGTTTCCAGAGTTCCCAGTGTTGGGCATTTTCTCTTCCTGCTTGAGGGTTCTGCCATGTGGCGTTCCATAGTGTTCCATCTAGTATCCTCTCTATGCAATGAGTATGTGGGGCCTGCAGGGTGGTACGGGCAGAGGCACTTCCAGCATGCCATTTGATAGCTAGGTTTGTATCTCTATCTCACCTGACCAAACCAGGGCTGTCAAACACCCGCACTAGTGTCCGAGAGGGAACAGGACATGGATGAGAGCTAGCTAGCTGCTGTTCAAGCCTGATAAGACCAAGACAATGCTGGCAGGTTGAAGGAAGCAACCAGAAGATATGCAGTCCTCCTTACTTGATTGTCCCACCTGTTACTGCATTTGAGGGTACCCGGATTGTTGAATCCTCAGCTGCAAGTGTCACAGAGCATCAGTGTCTAGAAAGGCTCCTCCCCCTCCCCCCCAGGAGTTTGTAACCTTGCTGCTGCTATTCATGCCTTTGTCACTTCGAGTAGATGAGAGCAGTATGGCTTGTGGGGATGGATTAGCTCAGGGGTCAGCAACCTATGGCATGCGTGCCAAGGAGTCCCGGCAGGCAGCAGCGTGCCATTAAAAATCCGGCCTGGCCCGGCCCACTCTTCTCCGCCCTCCACTCCCTTGCCCCCAACCCCGTGGGGGAAGGGGGCAAGAGGCTGAAGCTTGGTCCTGCCGGCTCCCCTGCCTCTTCCTATAGCGTGCTGGGTTCCTGCCCCTACTGCACCTCTCCGTCCCGCCCTCCCTGCTGGCAGATCAGCTGATGGCCCTTGCGAGGGAAGGAGCAGAGTCAGCGTGCTCGCTGCTCCCAGCGGAAGCAGAGAAGAAGCGGGGGCAGGGCCTGGGGTTGGAAGAGGGGCATATCCCCTCCAGCCCCTGCCCTGACCCTGACCCCCCTTCACACATACCCCAGCCCTCTGCCCTGACCCCCCTTCACACACACCCAGCCCTCTGCCCTGAGTCCTGCAGCCCCGCACACACCCCAGGACGCTGCCCTGAGCCCTGTACCCCCCTCATACACACCGAGCCCTCTGCTTGACTCCTTCACCACCACCACCACGACCCCAGCCCTGACTCTGGCACCCCACACATACCCAGTCCCCCTGCCCTGACACCTGCACCCCTCACATGCCCCTCGCCTCTGCCCTGACTCTTGCACCCCACCACATACCCAGCCCCCTCACACTCCATGCACCCCCACATCCCGACTCTTGCACCCCCACATCCCCACCCCACCTTGAGCACCAAATGGGAGCACCTGCACCCCATACACCAAATGGGAGCTGCCCAGGTAAATGCCCCACACCCAAACCTCCTGAGCCCCCTCCCTCATTCTAGCTCCTGGCCAGACCCTTCACCCTCAGCCCTGTGCTCAGTGCACTCCCACCCTCAGCGCAGTGCAGAGAGAGGAAGAGAATGGGCCAGAACCAGGGAGAAGGTAGGTACCCACTGTATGTGGGGTGGGCCGGAACCGCGGGTCCGGCAGCCAGGATCCCAGCTGGCAGGAGCCGGCGGATGGAACCCCTGAGCAGCAGTGGGCTGAGCGGCTCAGCCCACTGCCGGTCTGGGGTCCCGGCCGCCGGCCTCGCACAGCCTGCTGCTCGTCTGGGGTTCTGGCTGCCGGCCCCTTGCCAGCCCGAGTCTCAGCCGCCGGCCCCGCTCAGCCCGCTGCTGGCTTAGGTGAACAGAACCCCAGACCAGCAGTGGGCTGAGCGGGCCAGCAGTGTAAGATCAACATTTTAATTTAATTTTAAATGAAGCTTCTTAAACATTTTGAAAACCTTGTTTATTTTACAATACAACAATAGTTTAGTTATATAATATATAGACTTATAGAGAGAGACCTTCTAAAAATATTAAAATGTATTATCGGCACGCAAAACCTTAAATTAAAGTGAATAAATGAAGACTCGGCACACCGCTGCTGAAAGGTTGCCGACCCCTGGATTAGCTAATGCCTTTACTTTTAACTGACAGTATTTTTAGCTTTTGTCAAATGCACTTAGAGCTGAGGACAGGCTTTTGGTACGTTATAAATCTAACTCGTGTAACCCCATGTCAGCTCTGAAAGTCCAGGTTCCAGCACTAAATGCATATTGCTGTAGCAGCAAACGGGTGTTAAGTGGAACTGGATTTTGTATTTGCAGTTTCAGTTAAAGTTAGCGTTGTATAGACAAGTGCTGCCCCTCCAACAAGTAAAGAGCCACTTACCATAGCCTGACACCACTGCTGACAAACAAGGAACAACAATGGCAGCAGCTAGAAAAGATGTAAGAGTAGGTTAGAATAGGGTTAGCAGCAAGGATAGCTGTAGCCAGAAATGCAGCCACACTGGTTACTACTGCACAGAAAAATGTGGAGCCCTAGGGCATTATACCAACAATGAATCATAAGGTTTCATTCAGTTTAATAACAAAAACACCCCCACAAAGCCAACCTCCACAAACAACTCTTGCAGCCATAAAGGCTATGAGGATTCAGCCAGCAGCTGTTTTACATTACAGCCTTTCTTCTTGAGAGCCCTAGAGGGAAGGGCATAAGGGTCACAGTTACATTCTATTCAGCTAACTAGTAGTTTTCCAGATCTCTATCATCTTGTCAGGTGTAATGGGAGAAGGAATCTTTCATACATCACATGCTCGGTGAGATGGCCATGTGTGGAATCATGAAGAGTCCTCGGAGACACATAAGTGTACAGTACTTATGAATAAAGTGGATAAAAGCAACCATATTGTTCTACAATGCAGTATGCAGATGCCAAGTCTAATGAGAAAATACGCTAGCTCACAGAGTCCAAACCAAACACAACAGCCAAGATCTAACAATGAGAACTGCCCTCTTGCTGAAACAGACTGTGTTTCTCCCAGTAAGGAAGAGCTGTAGCATACAAAATACTTCCCAGCAAGGAAAGGACAATCAGATGGCAGGAGCTAGGCATCCTCCAGTGAGTCTGAATGATTTGTTAATTTTTCACATACACTTGTCCCTAGACAAGCAAGCTGTCAAACAGACTTCCTAAAACAAGAAACCTTTGTTTTTAATTCAGGAGTTTAAAATTTTGTACCGATTATAAAATGTATCTCTGCCATTCAAAAGAGAATATCCTGTTGTTGTAATAATGTTAACTCTTTTGGAAACATCTTATGGTGCCTGTCTGAGAAAAGATTTAAGGTGCTTAAGTCCCACTGAAGTCAAGCGTGCACTAACGTGCTTTTCCAAATAGGGACGGACCTAAACTCATGCTTAATGGCTTTCCTGAATGGAGGCCTAAATCTGCAAAAATTTCTTCCTTTTAAACATACATATGTCCATGCACACACACTTCTGCACTCTGCTTCATAAATGACAGATTGAGTTGTCCCACCCTTCCCCGCCTGTGGTTAGTGAGGCAGGAGAGCAGAAAATTATACTGTTGACTAAGTCCTCCCTTGACTGTGTTGTAGCATAAACCAGAGTGTTTATATACAGCACTTCTCATTCCTGCTCTGACAGAGAGTTATGCAGCTCTCCTCTGCCCAGCCTCCAAAGTGTAATGAATAAAGCAGTTGTCACAGTTCTGAAAAGCAGAGCTGCCTCTCTTTTACTAAGCTGGAGTATTTTTATTTAATGTACAAGTTGTCTCTAGGTCGGGGAGAGAAAAAGAATCTGAAATGCTCCCCAGTCAGCTGAGACAAGATGAGTGCTGGTGACATTTACAAACATCACCATGACAACTTCTAGGGATACAATTAGCATCAGAATAACCCAGAGCTGTGATTCCTTCCAGGTTTTATAAGCAAGAAAGTCAACTTTTATTGCCTATTCCATGAAGCCTGAAGTACATCTTTATTAAACAGGGTGAGGAAATCTATGAAGTTGATTTGCCATGCTTCGGCTTCAATGTCTATTGGGAACAATTTGAATAGCTCACCGAAAGAATAGAGCAACAGTCCAGCACTCAGCACCGTCACATTACCAGCCCATCCAATTAACAAGAAAGCTGGAATCAACAGCATTATAGCCTAAAAATAAAAATAAAAAAAAATGCAAAATGAGTGTGTTTCTATTACATCTAAAGCCATATGCATCATAAAAGCCTAATCCTAGGTTTCTTGGCACTGCACTGCTGCTGCTGAGAGGGGATATATTTAAGTTAAAGAGACAGTTCCCATGTTGCTAAGTTTCCCTCTCTAGATTGGTCTGTTGTTTTTATTCATGGGAGATTTATTTCCTGTTAGGTGTTGGGGAAGTGGAGATTGTGTCACTGATGATGCAAAGGTAGAGAATGCCCAGACCAGATTGGCAGAACTGGGAAAGAAACTTGTGTAGAATAGAGCAATAGGAGCATTTTGTCCCCTTTCTCCTGGTAGTGCTGATGGATGCTAGGAGATGCTGCATCCGCCCCTCATCAGCTGGAGGGTTAGTCACCATGGTGCAGGGGAAGAAGATCCTTAGAGTTCAAAGAACACGAACCACCCCAAGGTAAAAAGAAACAGGACAAGATTCTCCTCTTCCTGCTGTGCAGTAGATCTCTGCTCCCATGTTGTGCTTTCCCCCTTCCTATTTGAAAGCACAATATCAGAGCCAGGTTCCACCATGTGATTCACAAAAGAGAGCTTTAATTTTTCCCCAACTCTCTCACATTTACACATTTTACAATTCAAGCATAGCTGAATTGCTGTTTTCACTCTGCTAAAGAGGAACCACACCCTCAGCACTGACCCAGATTCACCTCTGAGTTACTAGAGTTAACCGTGACTGAAGGAAACTGACTAGATTTCAAAATTGATAGCATCCCTTAGAATGATTTACCCAGTGCCAGAAAGGCAGTCAGAGATGGGATTACAATTCAGGAGTTCTTGCCTCTTAGTCCTGTGTTCCACCACTAAACCACACCAGAAATCACTGGAAAATATACTCCTCATATCACATAGACTTGAACCTGTGTGCGTGAACTGGGCTAACTCTCGGAAGTGTCAGCAGCTATAAAGAACTTAGATTACAGATATTTTAAATAATATATTAGAGGGAAAGAAGCTACAGTACTGTGGGAGATGATTTGTATGTTTTAATGTTTTGTCTGCTTGAAGAATGTCACTACAGTGTTAATAGACAAAATATGCCCATTCAGTTAGAAGCATTAGCAAATGTCCTAAAGAAGTCACTTGGGCCTGGTCTACACTAAGAAGGGGGGTCGAACTAGGGTACGCAAATTCAGCTACGTGAATAGCGTAGCTGAATTCGAAGTACCCTAGTTCGACCTACTCACCTGTCCAGATGCGGCGGGGTCGAACTCCGCGGCTCCCCCGTCGACTCCGCCACCGCCGTTTGCAGTGGTAGAGTACCGGAGTCGACTGCAGCGCTTCCGGAGTTCGAACTATCGCGTCTAGATCAGACGCGATAGTTCGAACTCCGAGAAGTCGAACTTACCGCGTCGACCAGGAAGGTAAGTGTAAACCTACCCTTAGATGTACTGATGAAGTCAAAACAAAGCTCACTCCATCCCTCTGATTTTAATCCCTAGTACAGTTACAGCCATAAAATGCCTTCTGGTTGCTTTATTAATTAAAAAGTAGCATGTCAGAGTCGAGAGGAAATGGAATAAATACAAATAATATATGTTTAAAAGAGAAATATACCCTTTTTACGGCTTTGATTTCACATCCTGGCCTGATTCGGCGAGTGTAGCCTCCCTGGATCACAGCCATTGTCATCCCAATAAAGAAAAACATCTTGCCTTGCTGCATACTAGAAGGGGTTGGAGAGAGGGGGGAAGCACAAATTATACACGGCTACCACTCACACACAAAGTCTTCCTCTTGGATCTAGATTACTATTTCCTAAATGAAAGCGATCTATACTTTAGGTGCCCACGTGGGGTCTTAACATTCAGACAGCATTAGACACCACCACCAATCAAAATAAAAAAATAAAGGTAGACTGGATTGCTCAGAGATATAGAGCTCTTCACTTTAGCCTGCTGCTATCTAAGGCATTCCTAGGGCAGCCCAAGGGTAGGCATTCCAGGACTTTACTGACCAAAATAGGTCACCAGAAAGCCGCCAGACAGTAAGCTATGTGAAATGAGTTGTTGGTTTCCAGTGGACAACGTGTTTCACACCCTAGAAACCAACACCCCCATCGGCAGCCTCAGCAGAGAGGGGAAGGAAACTGGACAATTAACCCTGGCAGTGGCCCCTGGAGGTGAGGGTAAAGGTACATTGGTGGCGAAGCTTGTACTGCCATTGCCCATGCTGTTCCTCCTCTCTAGAAAATACAGCATCTTTAATAAACCACTGACAAATTTTAAATTAAAAAGATACAAGTTTGGGCAAAACAGAATTCCTGGGTCGGTCCTCTCTCATCACTATTGGCTACCAAAGTATTTGGATTGTATCAACTCTTACCTACATACCTAGCTTGTCCTCCTGCCCAGTTCATTCAAGGACGTCATAACACAGTCATGATCATGGTCATAAGAGTGACATATCCAAACAGCGGATAGTTATTATATCAATGAATGAATTGCGCAGAAGCAGCAGGATTATCACAAAGGAAAAGGCTTCCAGTGACATACAAAGATCTTCGTAAATCATATTATGATGAGGGAAAGACAGGAATAGAAATAATATCCAGAAACAAAACCAACCAGGGACAAGGACTACTCACAGGAATAAATGCTACAAGATTTGGCCCCAAGTTGGGACTCTCTCTACAAGCCAGCAATTAAACTGCTTTCAAGAAGAGAATAATAATATGAAAGAGTACAACAAGGTTTGATTAAAGGAATTCAGCCAGCCAGAAGTTGCATTACATAAGGGTTTGCAGACTGTATATAATACAGAACTCTGCTGAGCAAATATAATCACATAGCTAAACCCTATATCCATTCTGCTTTATTTAAGCCTCAAGATACATGCTGACACAGAAAAGCTCTGTGGGTAGCTTTACATGAATCAATACAGCCAGGCCAGTTAAGCACAAATTCAATGTACGTTTTCCATTTGTTCTGATTCCATCTCTGCACATCAATTTTTCTTTAAATTTTTAATTATAATTTCAGGGTATTTGCTTTCCTGATAGATGTGTCTGTATTTCAACTATTCTTCCTGGCTTATAAAGAGAAAACTTGGAGCATTAGAAATCAATTTGTAACAGAATGAAGTCTTCTAGCATGTTAACGCTGATCATTAAAAGGCACCCTTGAAAATTAGGAGAAGCCTTACGAGGGTCTCTTGAGAAAACAATGAACAAAGAAACGCTAAAGAGTACACAGCACATCTCTTCTAAGCACACTGTACCTGCTGAACTGGAATCGCTGATGGGTGAGAAAACTCAATGTGTATTCAAGACCAGAAAACAGGAAGAGATAAAGGAAATAAACTAGGCCCAGGACCTTGAGATTCTGAAGGTCTAAATAAAAAAAAAAAAGAGAGAGAGAAGGAGACACTACACCATAAGTACCATTTAAAAAAAAGATAAAAGCAACATTCAGTACCACTTAAATAAAAAAGGTCGGAGACTTATTTCCGATGCTCATATTAAATATCCACATGCCACACACCACAGATTAGACTCTGGCCCCATTTCTGTGACTAGAGTATAAGGGCAAGTCTACACTACTGTGCTACATCGGTGCAGCTGCACTGCTGTAGCGTGTCTGGTGAAGACGCGCTATGCCAACGAGAGAGTGCTCCCCAGTCGGCATAATTACTCCACCTCTGCGTGAGGCAGAAGCTATGTCAGCAGGAGAGCGCCTCCCACTGACATCACACTGTGTGGACACCGCTTTAAGTCAATGTAACCTACATTGCTCATGGGGGTGTTGTTTTCACACCCCTGAGCAACATATAAATTACATCAATTTAAGTGGTAGTGTAGATCAGTCCTTAGGGATTAAAGTGAAAAATAAGAGCAATAACTTCCAAGGATGTGAACACTCAGTCATATCATTAAAGTTCTCTTCCTACTGGAAGGAAGCCAATGGGTAAAGACTTTACCTCCACTACCCCCAACATTTAGCCCTCAATGTTTTCTTTAATTTAATACCTTTGTTTTATAGGACCAATATGGATGCTAATGTTGTTGGTCTATCTCTTGAGCATTAGTGGAAGTGGTCAATTATAGAGTGTAGGTGGTTTGTAATTGGCCTTGAAAAAGGAAGTGTCCTGTGCTTTACAGAAGTAGATGGAGATGGTTTATATGGTTTTATGCTACACAGTTAAGAATAAGATGTGTTTCACAGTTCTAACAATATTCCTTAGCACCATTACAGTAGTTGGAAGGACAGATTAACTCACTGGTATGACCGGCAAATTCCAAACACCTTTACTCAGAGAAAGGCCCAGCCAAAGCCCTGTGTCTGAACATCCCCAAACTTTGAGAGGGGAAGTTTGAAATCAAAATTCCATCTGAAGTTAGAGAAAAATGCCTCAGGACATAAGTGCTGTCTTCTAGTTTTTTCCTAGGGACACTCCACCCCCACTCTGCCTCTTCCCCCCAAGGCCCCGCCCTCACCCACCTCTTCCTGCCCTTGCCACACACACCCCTGCCCCTGCTCTATCCCCTCCTTGAGGCCCCTGCCCACCGCTCTCCCCCAAGCCCCTCCCTGAGCTGCCAAATAGCTGTTTGGCAGTGTGGCCGAAGAGCGGTGGCTAGTGGGTGCTGAGCATCCACTATTTTTTTCCCCATGGCCAGCTGAGTCTGCGCCTATGCCTCAGGATCTGGCATTCCTGGTTTCCAACCTGACACTGTGGAATCAAGGTTATCCAACTCACGGCTTGCTCTGTCTCTTTAGGTCAGTTAATTTGCTGTGATGTACCTACAGCTGCAGCTAATGCCCACGCAGAACAGAGAAGGAACGATGGAAAGGAGACTGGCTCCAGCCCCCTGACATAAAACCTCAAAGCCATTCCTTGGAGATAACAAAGCCCTGGTCAACACCCAGTGCAGCTTGCAACTCCCATTTTGTGAATAGTTAACGTGGGCCTGAAAGATCGAGGGTGGGGGGGTTGCTTCTGAAATGGTCAAAATAAAGGGAGAAAAAGTGTATTTAGAAATCACCACCACATCAAGGGAACACGTATGGCATAATGTGGAAAAACAAGCAGCACTTACTCTCCCTCGAAGGTGAGTCCTTTCCTCTGGTGACGGCAGAGAACTGAAACAAAGCCAACGGACTAAGCAAGTCACTCCCTGCCTGAAATCCACACATCACGGAGGATACCTAAGAAGAGAGAGACAACTGGGGCTAACTTGTATGAACTGGAGCAGGATGCCAACAATCCTAATGTTTGGAATGCATGTAAATGTGCTTCAAAACTGGCCCTTGGTAGCCAAAAGGCGGAACATTTCTAACAAAAAACAAAAAAACAAAAAATACCCAAACCTTTCACAGAGAACAGAATACAAGGTTTTACCTCTAATCAGACTTGACAGCATAGGCCACATGAGCAAATGTTCTCCATACACAGGTGCATACACAAACTGCAATCAGCTAATGGCATGTCTACCAGATACACACATACAAACAAGGGGTTGGTGTGCACAATTTTATCCCAAGCACCTCTAGACTGATTTTGGCTATTGATTAACTTATACCCATTTCACCCTGAAGCCAGGATAAGTGTCAGGGCCCAAAGAAAAATAACCAGCAGATAACAGCATTTCTCCTCTTTTACTTTACCTGTTAGTTTTGTAATTAAGAATGGACAAGTTTGCCTCTGTTCCATTCACCAATCTTCACTTCCCTGTTGTCCAGAGGGGCTCCACTGGCCTTGCATATTTATAAGGCATATATTATTATTTGTTTGCATTACACTAGCACCTAGAAGCCCCAAAGATCAGGTCCCCTAGAGCTATTGAAATACATGCAACATGTGCAATCAGATACATGATCTGTATCACACAAACAACCCAAGGTGTAGCATATAAGTGACTGCTCTATTGTTTGCATTTGCAGCCCTTTTAACCAGCCACTGACACCTACTGGGAAACCATGAGGGAAAAAAAATCCTTTCTAGAAACATTGTGCTAATATGGTCTGTATTTTTTATTGGCTAATTTTTCACTGAGGGGAATCTCTGCTTTTTAAGACTTCATCTATCCTTGCTGCTTATGCCTCACCTTAGCCGCAGCCTTCTGTGATCCCACAATAGATTGTTCTGTGTAGTCAATTACTGTCTCACCATCAAAGGATTTGGATTTAAAAATCAAAGTGGGGAGAATTAGAGAAAACTATTAAATATGCGAAATCACCATTGCTAAATGGAGTGGTTTCTTTAAGACATTAAGGCAGGACTAAATCATAATTTCATGAGGCAGGCATGGGGAGCCACAAGGTGGATTGAAGAGCCCTGCATAATAATACGGATGCACTTTATATCTTCAAAGCCCTGTCCAGACCTGAGCTAATGAACTCTCACATCACCTCTGTCTACAAAGAGCGTCCATAGCCCTAACAGACTGCCATAAACATACAAAAGGAATAGTTTGAATTTTTAAAAGTACGCAGGAAAAAAGCATCAAAGTCCTTAGCTAGGATTTCAGACCACATGATGTATGAAAGAGGCATAAAAAAATCATAGTGGGGGAATAAAGGAACAGCCATTGCACACGACACACCCAGCTGGCATCACTTAGGGAAGGTCTAAAGTTTTTGCCATGTCTGGAATAGCACAGGCAAACTTTCCTGTGCTATTCTAAATGCCCAAATATGGAGACAGAGGGTTCTCCATTCCACAAGTGCCTTGTAAATGGAGGGTATGTTTAAAGGGCTGGGTGCTGCTTAGAAAGGAGGGACAGAGACAATGACACTGATCAAGCCCTGCTGCAATCCCTAAAATCAATGGCGTTTTACCTACTTACACCCAGGGCTGAATTTGGTCCAATGCTACAAGTTTCTGTCTCCAGGGGCTTACAGAGGAACCTGTTTCAGGGCCATCCTCAGGTATACGCGGCTGCTTAGGACACCCAAAAATTTGAGGCACAACTGGGACCATAAGTGCTGACTTCTCATCTTGCCAGTTATAATAATCCTCTTCTGGGCCAAAGAATGAGGCAGGAATTACTAATTACTAAGTCTGGGTAAAATTTTCAAAAGTACTGTACCTATACCACAGAATAAGGTATTGTTTTTTGAAAGCCTAAGACTCATTTTAGAAGTGGTTTAGGCACTTGGGGGGGCAGATTTTCAGAAGGTATTTAGGTGCCTAAAGACACAGATAGACACATAGTGGGATTTTCAGAAACACCTAGATGTCTAACTCCCCTTTAGGCTCCTAATTACCTTTAACCAAAAACTGAGCCCTTAAATTTCTAACTTGCAATAAGACTTTACAGAACTCAGGCTCCTAAATCACTTCTGAAAATGGGATTTAGGTGCTTTTGACAATTTGACCCAGTGTCTATCAGATGTTGGCACAGCAATAATGGAGAATTAATAATGCACTCAAAGCTGGAGTTCTTGTTCATCCGAGTAAGACACAGAAATCTCCATCCTTCCCGCTCCAAGTAGAGCATTCATGGTATTTTTAGTCTCATACAGTGCTTAGGCACTACAATGACGAGCGCATTATAAATATTGACAGACAATTAGAAAAAGATTCCCAGACTGTTACTGACAGCTGTATCCTGATTAGTTTAGGCTAGACAACCAATTTATGGCCTGCTTTGGCTAATGGGAGAAATCATGTTTTAAACAAATTTCACTGTATTTTCATGATTGAGTTAGAATATTGTCTGAAATTCTCAAATTAGATTGGGCCAGCTCAGGGTGACACAGTATTCTTGGGTTTGTCTATTGGCCCTATCAGTTTCTGAAGAATTTGAAGTTTAGCAAACCCAACAGAAATTCAGTGGTAACTATCTAAGCATTTCTGATGCACTGCAGTACCTAGGACATGACTGCTAATCACAATTGCTACTTTCTGTCATCACCAATTTAGGTGGGTTTAACTTCTGGTCTAAGGACTGAACCAAATCCCTGAGCCATCAGGTTCTGGAGAGTTTCTGTCCCTTCCCATACATTTCTACTGTTTCAATCATTTTCAAGTCCTGCCCTTGCCTATATGAAATATGGATTTTCAGAGCCACTCTCAGCATATTTTACCCGTTTTTCTTTGGGGAGTGTCTCCGGAAGCAGGAAGAAGATGAAAATGAAGTCAGCAACAGCAAACATAAGCGCAAGCAAAGCTGACCGAAGATAGAAGACTTCTCCTTTCCCTGTTTCCATGGCAAGGTAAGCTCCAATCATAGGACCCACGGTAAATCCAAGTGAGAAAGCAACACCAATCATTGCCTGTTGAGATATAGTAAACTTGAAGTTAATGATGAAGAAATTTTTTTTTTGGTAAAACTTGATAACTGTTAGGTCTGTCATACTCTGATAGAAGCTAAATTGTTGTGCCAAATGCTAACACAACATCAAGCGTGATCAATTATGCAGGTAATGGAATTAAACACCTTTTGATCCAATTCAGAGAGTCAGTTCTAAAGCTATTCTGTCTCTTGCTAAACATCCATGAAGCAAATGCCAAAAAAAAATCCACATCCACCTCGAGGGAAGGGGCAAGTGTGTGGCAAAACAGCAATGAATGACAAGGCAGAGATAACTGCAACAGAGCTGAAGCTTTCATGACTGGGCAGAAAATAAAATGAGCTACCATTCAATAAATGGCCGTGACACTATTCAGCATGGTAAAGGGGCACCCAGAAATCATTTCCACTACTAAGGCTCCTTTGAAATAAAGAAAGTGGAGAAAAAAAATGGGGGGGGAAAGGTGAAATGTACTCATTCAGTTCAGGATTTTAGACAAAACGTGTCTAAAACCATAAAGCCCTGGGATGTGCTTTTAGATTGTAAAGCTGCTTAGTGTAGGATGGTGTCAGTGCATCATGTGTACCACCTTGGTGGCAATGATGTTGTTTCTCATCCCCCATGGTTCTTTTGCAATTCCTAGCTACTGCCCTATTGATACAAGTTAGATAAAGGTGAGCAGGCTTTGGCCAGGGCAGAATTAGGATTGGTGGAGTCTAAGAAAAACCTATGATGGTGCAGGAAATAGTAAAGGTGCCTCATTAGGTAGCTGTCTTCCCTCCAGTTCAGCATTAAATCAGTGCACCAGAACAGGGCTATAATGCTGGAGAGGAAGGAGGCTAAATACTGTGCCGATTTATACCCTGTGGACACACGCTGGCTTCAATGGAATTTAGCACAGAATTTAGTCCAGTGTCTTTAAGAGGAGACATTAAAAAAAAATCAATCTAGGGCTGACCACTTGCTGTCTGAGTACAGGACTGAAACAGGACACCCAAAGTTCTAACCCTGTTTGCAACTGAATCCCCCTTGGGCCTGAGAACAGCCTCTTACTCTTTCTGCCTCAAATTTGCAATCTGTAAAATAAGAATAGTACTACTGGCTTGCCTACCACACAGGAGTATAGCGAGGATTATTGTGTGGAAAGTGCTTTGAAAATGAAAAGTACTGTATCGGCACTTGATATTATTGTTGCCAGCATTTGTAACTCACCATGCCCTTGCTCCTAGCTTTTGGAGAGTGCAGGTCAGCAATTATAGCAGTAGACAGGCTGACATTCCCTTTACTTATTCCACCTAGGACTCTGGAGAGAAGAAAAATACCAAAACTCCTAGAGATAGCCCAGAGTGCATATGATGCTATCAACCCCACCTGCAGAGAGAAGAGGAAATTTCTCTTACATGATACAGTAAAATCAGCATCATTTTAGGATCGTTTTCTAGCTAGACTAATGTTTGAAAAGCAAAATAAATGTCTGCTCCATTAATCATGAAACAACAAATGCTTTCTTGAATAAACTGGCATTTCACCAGACATATACTACACTGAATGTCAGACAGTAAAAATCCAATAAGGAGAACCCATCTGTAATCATCTCACACAATCCCACTATTGTACGTTCTGTTAGGAGGAAGTTTGTCTGATGCAAAATCTATCCTGTTAATGCACTGAAAGATGTTTAGAACACCTTTGTACAACTTGCTCCATTTTGCTTACAAGACAGCCAGGAAATGGTTTCCAATATAATTAAAATGTTTAAATAAAATCTGCAACCCAGAAAAATTCTAAGACAAAAAAAGAGAAAAAAGCCACTGACCTGAAAGTCAATTTTAGCCTTCAGTTTTGGTGAATAATAATTGAACTCACACATGCTTAATGTATTAATCTGCAAAGACTTTATTGGATGATGGGTTGGGTATGTAATTTGTTGCCAAGATCCCTTATGCATGTTCATACTTGCACTGTATTATACCTATAATCAGAGCCCTAAATTTAAACTCATAACAACTACCAAAGAGAGAAACTGTTTGGTGAATATTCATTAATAAATAAAAGATATGTTGCACTTCTGTCAAGTGCTTTCCAATCAAAGATCCCAAGGTATCATCATCAGAAGAAAAAAAACTTAAAGCTCATGCTGAAATAAATTTGTTAGTCTCTAAGGTGCCACAAATACTCTCATCTTAATTATCACTTCAAAAGTTTTTTTTCTCCTGCTGATGATAGCTCATCTCAATTGATTAGACTCTTCCTGTTGGTATGCATACTTCCACCTTTTCATGTTCTCTGTATGTATAAATATCTCCTGTCTGTGTGTTCCATTCTATGCATCCGAAGAAGTGAGCTGTAGCTCACGAAAGCTCATGCTGAAATAAATTTGTTAGTCTCTAAGGTGCCACAAGTACTCCTGTTCTTTGTACAGGTGGTGTGATCTTACATGTTAGAATGTCAATGGTATTGAAAAAGCAGCAAAGAATCCTGTGGCACCTTATAGACTAACAGACGTTTTGCAGCATGAGCTTTCGTGGGTGAATACCCACTTCTTCGGATGCAAAGTGGGTATTCACCGACGAAAGCTCATGCTGCAAAACGTCTGTTAGTCTATAAGGTGCCACAGGATTCTTTGCTGCTTTTACAGAACCAGACTAACACGGCTACCCCTCTGATCAATGGTATTGAGTTGCCTAAAAGATACAAATAAGCGCTTCTGAAAATCCCACTAGGTGCCTATCTGCACCTTTAGGCACCTAAATACCTTTTAAAATCTGGCCCTAAGTACCTAACATTAGACCCCCATGCTTGATCAAGTGACTTGGCCAGGGGAGGCAGCAAAGGTCAGGACTAGTGCTGTGCCCTAAACACACTGGCCTCCCTCTGTACATTTGATTTATGCTGATTCTAGTCAGGCTGCCAGACATACCACTGTCAACAACATGATCGGCCTTCTCCCCAAGCAGTCAGATGCAGCGCCCGTGAGCGGAGAGGAAAAAAACTGCAGGATGGAAAAGATGGAGCCAATCAGACCTAGAAAAGATTGATCATTAGACTTAATCATTAGACATGCTGCCTTAGTTTTAAACACAAAGGCAGGTGTTTAAAGGTAAGGCCTATCACTTCACTGTGGCCCTTAAAAAAAAAAACAACTCAAACACATATAAAAAGATATACAATTATAATGTCAGACTGTGGCCATGAACAGCACTTATCTCCCTCGAATGCAAAGAGCCCCAAAATATTATGGCTAAGTTGTTATTTAACTGAATTTAACTGGGTTTTCAAGGGAAAGGGAAATGCAGACAAACCAGAACAAGATGGGACTTATGGGGGAAGGATGGGGTGTGTCAGTAAAATGCAAATTCTGTGATATTTGCTAACTCTGACTGCAAACACTTCCTGCTCACGGAGAGAGGATAATGTAGGATTTAACAGCCAGTCAGTGTAACACACAATTCTTTTAAGTAGTTTATTGATTAACTGAACTTGGATCGGTCACATTTAATTAGCTTATATTTTCTCCCCTTGGTATCAAAGGCAGCAGTGAGACACATCGGGGTATGTGACACTCTCGAATAAATGGCAGTGAGTCTACATATCTGAAGAGGTTCCTTGAAACCTACATTCTGTCCCTGTGATCTTTGGTTCCTCTCCTCTCTTGCCATCTCTAACTCAGTGCCCTCATTAATTTGCAATACCTTTGTGACAAACTGCCAAGAAAATGCTTTGTTGCCATAGTTTTTTTTTCTTTAAAGGAGAGAGCTGGCTTATATGTCTTACTTAGACCACCTATCAAGGTTGAAAATACACACAGAGGCCAAGGGTTAAATTTTGCACCACTGAATGGTAAAACGGTAAAACTCTCCTTGACTTTAAAGGAGTCAGGATTTAACCTTAAGTATTTGGGTATCTGTGGGAGAATAATTTCTTTGTGGTTTCTCAACAACAAAAAAGTAAAAAAATTAAACAAAAAACAAAACAAAACAAAAGCCATACACTCACTTACAGCTTTAGCTCACAAGTGAAGGCAGCAAGGTTCTTTCTTATTTGAATGGACATTAATTATTATTATTATTATTATTATTAGCATTAAAGGAGCCACTGAGCTTCAAATCCATTATGCTAAGTGCTGTACAAACATATAACATAAAGTTGGTTTCTATCCTGATGAGATTTACAGTCCAAGTATGACACAAGAGACAACAGGTGGGTACAGGCAGGATGGAAGGATGGAGGTTGGAAGGACGAAGTAACAAAGAGATGATTACATTTGCAATGATAAGCAGCAGTCACCACAGATGGCTGCCAACATCAGGTACTCATTTGCTGTGGTGGCTGGTGCCCAAAATCATTGGTGCGCCTACAAGTATGTATGCCCCTTCCTCACTACCTCTGTCTCATAGAGGGAAAGGAGGAAGAAGGCAGGAGAAAACAGTTACTCCCCATTCTCAGCCAGAATCCTGAAATTTTCACTCATGTCTCTTGGATGTATGAAGTGTGAAGCACCAGTGAAGGGTAGTGTAATGCAGATGGTACAGTTTAAACCACAACCTGTGCCAAGAATGTGAACTTGCTTGTTTACACACCTGGCCCAACACACAGGTCTCTTACCTTCCCTTGCTCACTATTAACAAATCTGAATTAGCCTTTCAGAGGCCTTGATTCACTGCTTTGCTGCCTGCAATGACTCATAGAGGAGCTGGAGAAGACTCAGTCACAACACAAGTGCCCTGGTGGCAACAAATGGTACTGCACACTGCAGAACAGTTGCCACGCCCCTTCCATAGACACCATAGTGTGGCTGCTGGCTGAGGTATAAATGGTGAGCCTCTAGTCACTCGACACCCCCTGGCGATCTGCCTCCATTCCTGAGAAGCTCAGTGCTAAAGTAGTAAAGCACAGCAGGCCTGGCCTAGGAAGCATTACTGAGGAATAGGTTGAACTGCTTGCCTGACTAGTCAGAACTATCAGTTCCATGTAAGCACTACCATTTACCAAATATTTATAATCTGCTTCTCTTGGGTACTTCTAGGGCATCTTTTACTGTGGTACTGAAGCCCCAATTTAATAATGGTGCCAGATGTTTAAAAGTTGTTCATAAATAAAAACATTACCATAGAAGAGAACCTGAAAATGACACTAGATTGCAGGTTCATTCATACCTCCAAACAAGACAGTGTTGTACTTCCTCTCCAGAGGTACCCCAAACACTGCAGCAAACCAGTCCACGCCATGCTGCAGTGATAGATAGAAACCATCCTACAAAGAGAGTCATATGTCATAGTTAATGGCACTTAGGGATAGGCTGACCAGGTAGCAAGTGTCAAAAACTGGGACAGGACGTGGGGGGTAATAGGTGCCTATTGAAAAAAAACTCAAAAATCGGGACTGTCCCTATAAAATTGGGACATCTGGTCACCCTATTTAGGGAACAAATTCTCTCTTGCAGGCTCTGACTTTATTTGCAAAAATGTAGCATTGCTTTGTATCCCAAAGACGCCACTTGAGACAACTTCCTTCCCCAAGTGTATGTATGGGGTATATGCCTGATGGATCAGTGTAGTCCCAGATATATTTACCCTCCCCTTGACCTATCCTCTCTCTCTCAAAATCTCTTCCATAGTGGCACAGACAGACTCGCACAGACTAGTGCTGGGTTCTGAAGCACGAATGGGATGCAAAGCCCATGTGCTGGCTCCTAGCATCTAGCCCCTCCCTACACAGCAGAGCTAGGCTGGTTCCACAGCAGATAGAGTCCTCAGCAACCATACAGCAAGGATAGAAATTTCCCCCATCATGCCCTACAGAAACATATGACCGGAACACAGAGCAGAAGATGGTGAATAAATGCTACAGAGCTAGGCACTAACTCCTACACTTGCTAAGTCTGGATTTTATACATAACAGAGACACAATTTGAGTTACAAACTCATATCATCCTAGCCAGGTCTTCTACATTCCTGTTAGAGTCCTGAGACTCTCCCTGTTTGTCCTCCACGTTGCACACCCACCGTAGAAACCATGTGTTTCCATCAGCAGCCTCCTACCCAAGAGGAAGGGGCTATGAAGAGCTTCACAGCTCCTCATTAAAATTACTCAATTAACCAGGGGGGATGCCGATGAACAACACAAGGCTCTGAGTCTCCTTCCCACCTCCTAGAACTCAGGGAGCAATGGACTGGGACTAGGAAGGAGACCCAAGGTTTACACTTCGCTATTCAAAGCACTAGGCCACCAGCCCAGCCCAAACTCCTCACATTTTACTTGCGTGAGGAACATGTTGGTGACAAAATGGGAACTTTTTGTAATATTTCTATGAGGCTTATGTGTGTCTCAGTTTCTCCCATAATTTGCATTGCTACCCAATAGAGGGAAAAGGGATAAAGTTTGTTCTCAGGGCAGATTAAGAGACATGGGTGTGTGTGCATTAGAGGAAACCTCTCATCTGACTACTCATCACTGGAGACCAGGCAGCCACAGCCATATGTGAGCAAAAGAACAGCAAGGCGGAGGGCAAATTCAGGACAATTACAAGAAGTAGCTACTCAGTAATCTCTGGATTTTCCCAAACATAGACACCTGACCCCGACTCAGTGGCAAAGGTGAGAAAGTCTTACTAGGCGGAGCAAAACAAATCAATCAAATCCATAAGAACAATCTAAATACACTACAGACTTGTGGGTGGGTTTTATTCTGCATGTCACTTTCAGCTGTATCAGGGGAATGGGCGCCCCTCACATCCCCCCTCCCTATGCATCCCATTTGTTCAGATCACCTCATGCCCAGACTGTATTTTCAGCAGGTACAGTTTAGTTCTTACTTACATCATTCTTGCTGTAATACTCAAGGATTGAAGGAAGGAGTGGCAAAATAAGAGTGAATCCCAGCAGGTCTATAAGGAGTGCCAGGAAGACAGTAGTGATCACCTGACCAGAGCCATCTTCGGCCTCTGACTTGCCTTTGGTGGGGCAGCTACTTTCCCCCATTCTCATGGCCATGTTGTCAGGCGTCGCACTTCTGAAACAGCATAACAGCACTCACTCTGAAGCATTTCAGTCATTGAGGTTATTTCACCAAAGGGGAAGAACTTGCTGACTCATTTTTACTCCACTTCCCTCACTGCAACCCTATAGCAATTGCTAGATTAGAATCCTGGTTCACTAGGGAGAGGGCTGTTTTGCAAAACAGAAAAGGCCCCAGGCCTCACAATTCCTGGACCTTAGTCACTCAGCTCATTTGTTCTGGTAAAAGTGGGGCATGATGGCAAGAACCACTGTTCAAAGGAAAACTTCAAGCACTCAGTACAATCAGTCCCAGATAAATGAATCTGTGTCTTAACAGGATATAAGTGATAAGTCATAATATCACTAACTATACCTCTTTCATGTTTAAATACAAACAATTTTTCTGGACTTACTTATTTTGTAAAAATGTTTTCAATCCAGCATTAAAGTATAATCATGGAATGGAACTGTCTCCTCAGGCAGGTATCTAACAATGTTTATGTCTACAGTAGATACTACAGTGATTAGTGCTGTATAAACACCTACTACAGTGTGACTCGCTGACCACTTCAGGGAGGGTGTTTTGCTCAGCAATGGCAACTCAAGAAACACTGTAAAACAAAGCTCAATTTGGAATTACTAATATGTCTTTAAATCTATACAAAACCATAGGAGGGGCATAACTGTAAGGCAGCTGACTCTTTACAAGGATCTTATTTTAATTTCTCGTACTGCTAGCATAACTGTCAGCAAAATATTTTTATTATTTGTATTCTAGGAGCACCTAAAGACCCCAGCCAGGATTGGGGCCCCATTATGCTTGCTACTATACAAACACAGAAGACTGTCCATGTCCTAATGAGTTTACAATCTGTCTATATGTCTGGCTGTGATATATTACAAAAAGTTAGCAGTTTGTCAAACAAGATGGCATGATTTAAATTAAAGTGTTTTAAATCAGCAAGCATGAAACATTAATTTAAATAACTGTTTTTAAACTTGTTTTGTATTTGTACTTTAGTTATTTCCCTAAAGAAAGTTTCATTCTCATTGGCTGGTATAACTATTTAAATATGTTAATTTGCAAACAAATATAGTCTTTACACTAAATTTGGCACTTCTTTTTGGTAACCAGGAAGATATCATGCATCTATATACATTAATTTAAGCAATTATATAGTTTCTCTTACATTTATTCCTAGTCTTAATATTGACATTTATTCAGAGTTTTAATTTTTACTTTTTTAATATTCAGAAATGGTGACTAATGCATTTCTTATTTACTAGATGATAATTTTTTATTTGTGATTTGTGTCAAGCCGCATTTGGATGAAAATTGGGATTCAATAAAAATGTACAACAGCATTTCAAAATGGTTTTTATTAGTTAAAGGTAATAATTGGAGATATACCAATCTCCTAGAACTGGAAGGGACCTTGAAAGGTCAAACTCACAACCCTGGGTTTAGCAGGCCAATGCTCAAACCACTGAGCTATCCCTCCCTCTAACGTGTAGTTAAATTACACGTGCTTAAATGTGCTGAATACATACAAAATTAAAATGTATCATAACATGTTTTGCATTTTAAATTATTTATTAAATAAAGATAGTATTAATTGAAGTTAGTGAATTAACAGATTGTTTCTGGTAACTATGGACAAATTTAAAAAGGGTATTTAGATGCATAAAGATGCAGACAGGTCCCAACTAGGATTTTCAAGAGTACCAAAGCACTAGATACCTATTGGCATCTTTAGACACCTAGATACCTTTGAATATCCGACTGCATGTCCTTCAAGATATTAGAATTAATAGATCTCATCCTCTCCCACCTGGTTTTCTTCATAGGTTAGAAGAGGAAAACAAGCTTTCCAGCTTTTTCAACTCCGAAACAGGTTTTCAACTTTCACTAAATTGATCCAAATTAAGAAAATATTCTCTCTGCACCTGCTAGCTAAATTGAAATCAAAGACAATTAAGGCAGAAGCTTTTCTGCACAACAAAAATTGAAAGTACTCACATTTGTGAAAATGCAAATACCATCATTCATTCAATTGTAAAGGCTGAAAATAACATAGACATTTAATACAGTTCATGACATTGTGACACATTTATAAAGCCTGAGTTGACCTGAAAAATTAAATATGCTTCCTCTGATTCTGTAAAGTTAAAGATATTCCTCTTAATTCTGTACATAGGTAAAAATGCAGCCCCTTTTAACATCTAAAATTTTAAAGGAGGCCTCATTGATGCAGCATTTTATTATTTTTATTTTAGTGAGTTTAATAGATTATGTTTATGCCTTACCATAGGCTGTCACAATTTAAAATTTAATTTTAAAACAGGTTAATTTTTTAAACAAAACATGTATTTACTTTAAATAAGAAAAATGTTAAATTAATATATACTTTTAAAAATATATATTTTAATCCATGATGTTGTCAAAACACTGCAGCACAATTTATCTACACTCACATAACAATCTTCCCTCCCAAGGTCCCGACAACCCCCCCAAAAAAACAAAACAAATTTAAATTCTGATTCTGCGTTTACTGGATCAAGCAGTAAAAACGGGAAAAACTACCTCTTTATCCTCCTTCAATTAATAGCTAAACTACTATTGATTTCCATTGCTCAGGATCAGGCCCACCGAATAATTTCTGGCATAAGTTCTATATTAAAGAGATACTCTGTATTCCAGGTACAGACCACTGGGGATATAAAATTGTGCTAAACCAAGTAACACTCACTGGAGATCTTAAAACTATTTGTGTTCACAGATAGATATTTTCACTACAATTCTTTAGTATTGTGTTATTGATTATTGCAGCTAAACTATTAAAGAACTAACATTTTCCAGTAAACAAAAGAGGAGGACATTTACAATCCATTTATTAACAACAATTGTTGCCATAATGCAGCCGAACCTACTACTGCATGTAACAGTTTATTTCTTTTTGTATAAGAGTATGACACTTTTTTTTAAATTGCAAGTCACTCTAATTATAAATATTTAGCATTAGTTGTAGGGCATCTGTTTTTCCCATTTTTTTATTAGCAACTTTTGAGTTTTGTGTAGAGGTTCAAAAAATCATAGGATTTATGGCTCTTTGAATATATTGTAACAAATAAAGTAGATACTGTAATGAGTAACCTCTTTGTAATGTTCTTTAGTGCACTTTAATGTAGCATTGTTTCAAATACTACTACACTTTAGGGAACACCAGCAGTGTTTACATGGACCAATTAATGTGCCTCATTAGCGTACTTTAGAAATCATACCCTTGCAGTCCACATACTACTCTGCGAAGATAAGCCCTTATATACAAGTAACCATTTCTCATGTTTACTGGATAAATGCCAGATTCAATTTTTTTTATAAATCAGGGATGTTTATCACATAAAACCAAAAATCAGGAGCCCTGATTATTTATTTATCTAAAAGATATCTAGGTAGCTGAAGTCAACTGTGAGCTTAGTTTTGGCCTTGACACTTGGGCCAGGAATTTTTTGTTCTCATTCTTCTCTGGTTAGTGGTCAGGAGAGGTTGTTGTGCAGGCCTTTGCCTTCTTCTTCAGCAAGCAAGCCAAACTGCACTTCATAATACATAACCACCCTTCTTCATTCAATACAAGCAACACCACGTCAGCCCACCCTGCTTCCTGCAATGGCCATTCTATAGTAGGGAATATTTTAGTTCAAGGAAATAGTGACGGATGCAATGCTCTGGAAGCATGGAACATTTAAAGACTATTATGCTGAGATATGACAGACACTATGAACACATGGAATAGTCAAAGACAATTGTATCAGCTTTATAAATGTTATATGTATCTTTATGGGCTAGCTAGTGATTGCATTTCTGGCTCAATGCAGGAACTCAAATCACTGAGGGATAATCAGAGCCATAACCTGGGTGAAGCAACCAGGGCAGCTTCCCAAGGTGCAAATAAAGGCGTGGCGAGGGCTTGGTCGTGGGGGAGAGCGGGGGGAAAGAGAGAGAGACACCACCTCCACCCTCTGACTCACCTCAGCAGACCACCCAGCCTGTCTGGGTGTGGGGGGGGCGCAACCAAAAAATCTTGGGGGGGAGGGGCATGTGACCTTGCATTTCCCTTTCTCTCCTCCCCCCACGTGTCACCTCTGGGTGGAAAAATGAAAAAAATGGTAGAGGACGCAAATATACTTGCTCACCCTGGGCGCCTCTATGCTTAGTTACAGCTCTGGGGGTAATTAATGCAAATCTCTTATGCAGGTAAGAAGTCTGTGGAAGTTTTCACCCCCTGGGGAAAGTGCATATAGTGGTTTGACCTGGTTCAAGAGGCCTGCCAAACAACACACTGAAAACTGTATAAAGAAACAACTCCCACCCGGGAGAGAGTCAGTCACCCTTGATCCACAAATGGACATGAGATTGTGACCAAGAGGCATAGATCCTGTACAGGACCTGAAGTACTTTGGAACCTGCCAGGGTCTCCATGGGGAAGATGGGTGACACCTGATGAGCTAGGCATGCCTATAAACTTTTTCTTTTCTTTAAGATATGCTTCCTCTATAATGCCATTGTTCTAAATAAACAATACTTTGCTTTATGAGAGTAGGCTGGTCACTGGTTAACTCTGTTATCGTCCCCTGAGAGAACAGAAGTGTGGGTGCTGAACTGAAGTCAGACCTGCTGAGACTCACAGTGAAGCAGGAGGGACTGCAGCTTGAGTCCCCTGTCTGGAGAGAACAGATTTCAGGATGCTGCCCAAAGAAAGGTGATGGCTAGAGGTCTGAGAGTTCAGAGGGCAGCCCCCATGAAGGGATCAGAGGTGCAATTCCCTCAAGAACTGTGACAGAAATCTCTTCACTTACTGGAACCAGTTCGTGTCCAGACACTATAACCTCTCCCTCTTTGAGTTTCCTTCACAAATCCCCTCTTTGTTGCTTGCTTCCACCTTCCCTTTCCAGACCTCATTACACCTATTCAGTCCCTGGCCAGGGACGCCAGCCTCCAGGTTCCAATAAAAAAACTGACTTGGAAGCTGACCCAGTCCATAACTCACACCTAGGGCCTTAGTCATTTGTCAGCGGCAGCCAGCCTCAACCTCACAGCTCCTTGCCTTTCTGGGCTTCTGCTGGAGGAGGAAACCCGTATTTCCCACCTTGGGATTTTTCTGCCAGTCTGCAGAAGGCTTTTGTGACTCATTAAGAGACTGGGTTTGATTCTGGAAAGAGAAAGAGCAGCAGGGCCAGTTTCACAAACTACTTAACCTCCTCTGAGCCCCAGAGCGAATAGAAAAAAAGGCATCTGACGAAGTGGGCATTCACCCAGGAAAGCTTATGCTCCAATACATCTGTTAGTCTTTAAGGTGCCACGGGCCTCTTTTGTTGCTTTTTACAGAGTGAATAGAGACACACGATCGAAGTGGGGGGGGGAGAGTTTGAATGAGACGCAGAGACCAAAGCATCACTTAGGGGGACATTATTCTGGCTTGGGGTGCTGGAGACCGACCCCTATCCCCAGGTGTGAGCTGTAGCCACCCCCACGTCCGGGACACACCCCCACCCATATCCCCTGCAAACTGCCCCCCGCCCCATCGGAGACAGCCCCGCATCCTGCTCACTGTGCCCAGCACAGATCCTGCCCCCGCCCCGGTCACCCACCCGGCACAAAGCCCTCACCTGTCCGCGTCCATCTGCACCCTGAGCTCACCCCGCCCCGGCGCGCTCCTCCCCCTCGCCGGGCCGGCCCCGCGCGATGCTGCCCAGTGCACAGGGACCGGCTCCCCCTCTGCTCCCCAGCAGCTGCTCCACACGGCCGCGGCGCTTCCTCTTCCGGGCTGCTGCTGCTGGGCTGAGCCCTGCTAAGGGGGAAGAGAACATCTTGTGTGGGAGCCACTGTGCCCCCAGCCTCACTCCCCGGCAGGGAAACGCCCTCAGAGCAGAATTCATTTCCAGGGAGAGCTGCCCGCTCTGCTGAGGAACGAGTTGGCAGTGTGTAAAGTCCCCCTCAGCAGCTCTTTTTAGAGCCCCCGCCTCATTCAGATAATCCCTCCCCCAACAAAAAAATCTGAGACGCCCCACAAACTGCCCCAGCCTGTTAACTGACCAGCCAAACTCAACACATCCCCCAAACTGGCCCCCGAACTCAAGACAGTCCCACAAACTGCTTCAGCCTGTTAACTGCTCCTCCCCTGAGACAGCCAGGTAAACTGCCCTACCTTAAGCGTGACACTTTAGCTCCAATCTAAGGTTAATGTTGGCCAAACATTTCAACATCCAGCAAAGAACATATAAAGGTCTTGGTTAAAAATCAGAGGGGTAGCCGTGTTAGTCTGGATCTGTAAAAGCAGCGAAGAGTCCTGTGGTACCTTATAGACTAACAGATGTATTGGAGCATGAGCTTTCGTGGGTGAATCCCATGCATCCGACGAGGTGGGTATTCACCCACAAAAGCTCATGCTCCAAAACGTCTGCTAGTCTATAAGGTGCCACAGAACTCTCTGCTGCTTTTGGTTAAAAATGTTGAGATTACATCCATATCTAAAAGGAAATGTTTTGATTTTTCACCTATGACTCACTGAGAGTATTAGGGTTGTCATATAACATCAACTGTACAAACATCTGCGTTATAGATGCCAAATGTAATGCAAATCCTATGAAAACCACTGATAAAATGATGATCTCACAGGGATTTTATATTATCTCCTTTTTACAGCAGGAAAAATTTAGGCAGATGTTAGTATCCTTAAGGCCATAGAGTTAGTATTAGAGCTGGAATACAAACAGAAGTTTCTGACTCCTAATTCTGTGCTCAGGCACATTTCTCTCTTGCAGTAGTCTTGTCTACATTAGGGAAAGTTTGCAAACATTTCCCTTTGTTGCCCAGCAGTTCAGCTCCAACACCAGTAGCAATCTTGGAAGCCCTGGTCTGAATGGGTCACTGGCTGATGCTGTTGTTAGTGGTTAAGACACAGTACATAAAATAGCAGCCTCCTGCCTACACAAACCCTTCTGTTGCTACCACCAGTGTTAGCTTCAGCAGGAAATATTTTCAAAATTTCCCTAGTGTAGTCAAGGCTAACAGAATGTGACTTTTTAGTGTGCGCACATGCTTATTTTTATTAAGAAAATGTTTAATCTCTTACAAATAAACTCTGGATGTTGAAATGTGTGGATTCTTCTGACAGAAAATCACAAGGAAAAAGAAATAAAATTAAGGTGGCTGACTTAGGGCAGATCCTCAGCTGGTGTAATACAGCATAGCTGAATTGACTTCACTCACTGGAGCTGTGCTGGTTTACAGCAGCTGAAGATCTGGCCCAGTGTCTATTTCAGGGTTACATATATTTACATATAATTAATGTCTAGGAAAGTGAGAAAATTTTGGAACATAATTTTTCATATCTATACTGCCACAGCCAGTTCACTCAGCCTGTTCCCTATCCGTACATATTGTTACCAAACTTTGGCACCACTGCAGTGGTCGACTGTGCTAGTTTATCTTCTGACCTAACATCTTGCCCCCTTGCCCATTCATATAAATGCTGTGTCTCATTTGGTATTTGTATGAATAGTGGCTTGTAAAATTAGATTATGGATGGTCATGTGGTTAAAGCACAAGACTGAAAGTCAGGACTTCTGGATTCTATTTTCAATTCTGCCTCAGACTTCCTGTGTGACCTTCGGCAAGTCACTTACTCTCTGTGTGGCTCAGTATCTCCTATTTGCAAAATGAGGATACCTACCTACCTTAGGATGCTATAAAATTCAATTAATTAATATTGGTAAAACACTTTGTGATCCTCAGACCAAGAAAAATTGGGCTTTCTGCCCCACTCCAGATTAGTTTCTGCTTTTGTTTCTCAACAGAGGTTTCAGAATTCCCCATTCTCTTTTCAGAAGCACTTTTGTACCTCCATATCAAACTGAGTTTTTCACAAGTAAATGAAAATTGTACTGGTTCATCACTCAGCCTATAGGACACAGGAAAGTTACACAGCACAAATCTTGCAGAAATGCAACTTGTTTAAAAATAAGAAAAGAAAATAAGTGTAAGTTAGCAACGTGAAAAATCAGCAGCAAGAAATTTTGATTTGATAGTAATGTAAATTTAGCATTTTCTTAAAGATTTTTTTAATTATTATTTTTGACAAGTTTTAACACGATTTATTTTAAAGAAAGCAGCAATAACAGCAGCACAGTGAAGTAGATCCTGAGTTGCATTCTGTTTATCTGTATTTGAATGGAGACATCATAACTTGCAATTGTATTTCCTACCCCCTAAATCAGTGATACTCAGACTGAGGCACCTGAACCACAAGTGCCTCTTTAATGTGTCTCCTGCAACTCTTTGCAGCACATATTAACATTATTAACCGATCAGGATGCTTTTACTATGTTATTACCCAATTATCTATTTATACTACGTTATTAACATATGTGCTGTGAGAATAATATATATTATAAACTAATTATTTCCCGTTATACGGTTTAAATATGAATAGTATTACAGTAAATGAAACAATAAAGTCGCACAACTGTGGCTCTTTTGGGTGATGCTGATTGCCAATTTGGCTCCTGAACCAGTGAGGTCTGCATATCACTGCCCTAAATGATATGAAGAGAATGCTAAGTTTTAGACAAACACCTTCCCCACACAGCATCCCCTCTGCCCATTAGCTGGGCATTTGGAGAGCTGTAGTTCAGGTTTCAGCCTCAAGTTATGTTGTCAGCATCCTGGTTCTCCAAAGTTTGCCAAAATCCTCAACAAAAGGAGGGAAGTTGTGGCCTGTAAGGTAAAAGATAAATTATATTTTAAATGCCTGTGGACATCAATTATTTTTCATTGTTCGTCATACTTATTACAGTAGAGCTTAGGGGTCAACCAAGAATAGAACCTCATTGTGCTAGGGACAATAAGAGACAGCCTCTGCCCCCAAATGTTACCTTCTAACTAGAGAAGATGGATACAAGGTAGGAGAAATGGATAGACCATACAAGCAATATGAACAATGTGATGGCTCAATAGGCTCATAAATCCAGGACTAAGCTCCAAATGTCATGTTGGTTGGTTTGGTTATTTAAATTCTTTCAGTGTGGTTACGTCAGGAGGGGATTAGCTAGAAAGGGGGAAGGAAAGGAGGAGACAGGAAGGACTGGAGTAAACTGCCAAGCAGCACAGGTGTGAGAGAATGTTCTGAGTTATCGCTGCAGAAAGCACTTTTATGATATCACCAGTGTCCATTGGAACCTGCTTGCACTGCTTTCTTCACCTGCCGTGCCAGCTTCAGGCAGTGTCTTTCCAAAAGGCCACATGGCAGGGGAAAAGGTGGTATATCATATGGTTTCTGGTCTCCCCTACACAGTTCTGGGTCTGAAGAGTGCTGGATCAGAGGGCAGCCCCAGCTAGGCCCCATTTTACCCCATCCCACCCAATGCAGCAGTAGTAGTAAAGGACGCAAACAGAAATGCAGCAAGGAGTCCTGTGGCACCTTATAGACTAACAGACGTATTGGAGCATGAACTTTCGCGGGTGAATACCCACTTCGTCGGATGCATGCGGTATTCACCCGCGAAAGCTCATGCTCCAATACATCTTTTAGTCTATAAGGTGCCACAGGACTCTTTGCTGCTTTTACAGATCCAGACTAACACGGCTACCCCTCTGATAGCAAACAGAAATGTTTATGATTGACAGTTTCCTTTGAGAAGAAAGGAACTATGGATCACTGATTGCCACACAACTTGCTGTGCTATGAATTTGCTACATAGCAGCAGTTAGTTGTGGCTTTGATAAACCAATCTCTCTCAGAGGCTGACGGACACCAGTAAAAACGTAAAAAGGTCCTTGTGAAAGACCAGTAAGCACCTGTCATATGCTCCCTTCTTTGAAAATGTTGAGTTATTGCTCCATTTCCGACTGAGAGGGTTTGAATAGGCTGATATCTACACCAGCTTTATAAAATCCATCTATAGTATTTGGCCTGCCAAAATCAAACTGTAAGTGTGCAATTATGAATAGGCTAATAATGCTTTCTCATAGCATGGCCGATTTTAAATAAGAAGGGACCCAGGCACAAAGTGGAAGTCTAAATCTAAATCAAGTCTAGCTGTATAGCCTTTGAAAGGATTTTTGTTCTCTTCAAAGGCAATATAATACCATCTGTGGTCTGGATTTATGCCCATCAGAACTCTGGCAAGTACTTTACATTCTCCCAACAACCATATGCCTGGCATTTATTCCCCAGCAGATTAGCTTTGGAGGAGTTGGTCTAAACATCAGGATTAATCTCTGTCAGGATATCAGGATCTCACACAGCATCTTGAGATTCAGTTGTTTAGATGAGTGGTTCATTACCCAGTCGAGTGTGTGAAAGAAAAAGGAGTGGACTTGCACACCAGTTACTGATCATGGATATGGTTCCTTATTATTGTTGTTTATTATTTGTAGTGAGTTAGCTCCTAGGACCCCGTCACTAAGCGGTACTCCATTGTACCAGGCAATGTACAGATGCAGAACAAAAAGATGGTCCCTGACCCAAAAAGCTGACACTTAAAGACAAGAGACAAATGGTTACAGACAGGTAAATGGGGAGCACAAGGAAACAAGGTCCTTCAAGGTTATTAGAGAATTAGGGGTATTGTGTAGAATTATTCTACAGAATAAAATTAACTTTAATTTAAAATATATTTATAGCCTTTCTAGCTGCAATGAGCCTTGAAAATATAAACTGATGACCAATGGTTTCAAGTCAAATGGGAGCCTGGCAGCTGATTTCAGAACCAAGCCCCAAGACATGAATTTCCCCTATTCATTTCAACAGAATGTTCAGTTTGAACTAATCCAGTTCAAAGACCCTCTTCACGGAAATCTAATCAGAATCCAAGTGATTCAGTGGAATTTGAATTCTGTATCATTGCAAGTGTGTTGCCTGGGGTAGCAAGGTAAGGAGACATGATCCTACCTGAAACCCCGTTTGCTATTGGCTTAATAAACCTCCAAACCTATCTAATCTGCAGTCCTGGTCTGCTGCTCTCACCACTGCCTCTGTTCCTACAGTCCTGGAACTCCAGACCTTGTTCAGAACCAACCCACCCTATATCCTACAGTGGCTTTTCTTAAGTCCTGACCACTCCATTCAACACTCTCCTTGAATATTTCATTATTTCAGAGTAACTCCAGAACAAGCGCATGAGAATTGCCTACCATCTACTCTAACAACTCAAATGTTAATTTTTGGAAGGATTTTTTTTTTTAAAAAAACACAAAATATAAATAAATATTAAATAAATAGCTTCACTAGCACAAAACCTGGCCTCAGTGCCACAGGTATTCAGACACTATGATGATAATTCGGTATAAAAACCTAGATAGAACAGAATTGTATTCTAAAAAAATCCCTAGATACACATTGGTTGTTTCAATTTCTGCCCATGTTTGCTGATCTCTGATAATACAATAGCGTTTACACTCTTGGATAGAGGTTAGGACTCCAGGGTTCTATTCCTGTCACACACTTGCTAGCAAGAGGCTGTTCTAAGAATTAAACTTTTTAGTTAAAAAAGCTCTGAGACCTTAGAATGAGAGAATTAAGTGTGATTGTGGTGAGTCAGATTCTGGCAGCCAACAGAGGAATCTCACTGAAGGACTTCACTGACATGTATGCAAATAATCACTCAAAATGAACTACACTGGGGGAACATTAATCTTGCAACAGAAAATAAGAAAAACAAGGCAGTTCACAGTTGAATATGAAACTCTCTGCATTGGCTACAGCACAACCACCCCCCCAACCCAAAAGAGTAGGCAGAGGATTGATGTACAGTGGGTAATCCCTTTCCCATTTTTTTTTAAACAAAAGAGTAGCTGCATCAGTGCTACTAATAATATAAGCTCTGCTGTAGATCAGGAGTAGGCATTTTGACCGCGGTTTCATCTATTTCTGTTCAAATGTAAGCAAAGGAGTGCAGGGTCTGTGGGTCCTGTTGTACTGTCAGTTTGCAATAATGACCACAGAACAATTCTTCTGTTGCTCCATAGCTTATGTGGTGTGTGGGAGGGGAATATTTGTCCTTCTCTAACCTCTGCTAAGCATAAAGCACAAAAATTACATAGGGCAGCAGGTTTCAGAACATGGAGCATGTTAACATATATTCTACTTGCACACATTTCATAGCTATCCAATGTGATTTTTCCCCACTCATCAAATATATTTGATTTTTAAAAAGGACTTGAGCCATTCATCCCATTTTTGCTTCCTCATTGATCCTAAAGTGAAGTCATCACCAAAGTGCATTATTTCCTCTGTGCATGGGGCTGCCATTGAAATGAATGCATTCAAATTCAGAATCTGGCCAGAAACATCCAGCATTCGCATGGTGACAAGATGAGGTCACAAAATCTTAGGCGTTTTCTGTAGAATCAGGCAAAAGGAGACGCTGGATGGGAGAGGAGAAATCTCTTATTCACCCAGAGTTATTGTAATATCAAAGGCACCACACAAAATGTCTGTCCCAGTAAACTGCTCTTCATAGAAATGTTCTGGTTCTGCAAGTGTGTCCCCTCTAACTGTGCGCTTCCTTCCTTCTATTGTTTGCTGCCTCAGTCTTAACTCTGGTTTAATTTGCAGTTCTCAGCACTGTTCATACTGTGATGGAATTGCTTTCTGCCACAGCTCTAGCCACTAACCTAATCCAAATGTAGTCCCTGCTGAATGAATATTTACATGCTTCACAACGGAATCCAGTGAGGCTGCCAAACTCTGACTCATAAAAGTCCTCCCCCAGCAGTTCCTCCAACTCTATGAACAGCCCCTCCTGCTTTTCCTCAGAAACCTTTTATTTTCTCACTGTCTCTCAGCAGCTCCTCCTGCTTCCCTTTAGTAACTTCTCTCTCCCCCACACTTACTTCCTATATTTCTGCCTTCTTTCCTCACATCTCCACACTTGATCTTGGTACAAGTTTGCCAATAAAACAAAACAAAAAGACCTGGGGTAGCAAGTCTCAGAGCACAGGTCAACTGATTTGGGCCTACACTATGGGGCTAAAAATAGCTGTGTAGGTGTTTGCTGAAACTAGACTCTGGCCAGAGCCCAGATACCTACATGGCTATTTTTAGCCTCACAGTGTGAGCCCTATGAGCCCGTCAGTTGACTGGGGCTCTGAGAATGGTTCTGGGTTTTGCCTTTTTTTTGGGGGGGGGCTATGTGAATGGACCCACAGTGGCTGATAAGACTATGCTGTGCCTGTGTCTCCAGCAGCAAGGTTGCAAGAGTCAACACCAGAGACAGAAACTGCATTTTCTACCTTTGCTGTTCTTTCCTTTTGTGTGTGTTTGATCTGTTTTGTTTTCTCGAAAATGGGATTGGACTCTATTGACATCTACTGTTTAATGTTAGACAATTTCAGGGTCATGTTAACACCTTTGATTCCTTGTATTTAAGTGGAATAAAGGGGTCCAAACACTGAATAATTCCATCAATGTCTGTAGAAGTTTTCTATATATTCCACAGTAATCACGATCAAAATCTGGCCCTGGTCCTAATGTAATAGACTACCCAGGTTTAGGCTAGGGTTCCCACTCCAGTCCTATTAAAAAGAAGTAGGTAACCTTCAGGTTTCCTGGAAAGGATCAGTCCAAGGTGTCTCTCATTGGGGGTTTCTCAGCATTGTCTGCATGCTGCTGAAACAGCACTTCCTGCACAGCTCCTGATAGTGGGCTGCTCCAACAACAATAGTTACTAGGTTACAAGCACCGTATCTGAATGTATCTGAATGTCATCTTTCGGCATTCCAAAGACGGGAGCGTGGGGACCTTGATCTCAAGAGCTAATCCTCAAGAGTGACCAGGAGGAAGTGCCAGACCAGCAGTGAGTGGTGCACCCTGTAATAAGAAAGCCTAGTAATAACAGAATAGCAAGTTAGTATGAAAATATTGTTCATTTTTAATTTTTTGCTGTCTTATTAAAAACAAGACAGTTTCTAAGATCAGGATACAAAAAAGGAGAATTTCCATGATGCATCTGGTGGAAACACAAACATGTACATCAACCGCTCAAAATGTCTTTGAAGACTGCAGCCATCCTCGTTGACTCTTGGAATGGCTAACTAAACATTTGTCGTTGGAAAAAAAGTGCAAAACTATTTCAGATCAGGAAATCTTCATCTTTTATGCAGCATGAGTGCATGTACATATTATGCACTGGCTTTTTAACACCAAATAAAACTGATTTTAAAAGCAGAGAAATTGATACATCATTATGCTATTTATCAGTTATATTGCAACATTAATTTTGAGATTTAGTAAAAATTAACTTTCCCAAATAAGGTGACATCTCTTTTGTATCAGAAATCTTGATAGACTTTTTTGTGTAATTTTGCAAAAATGAAATACGGTTTTCTTGGCCTTAAAGGGGAAATTTAAATATCAGCACAGTTTTTCATTTGTACCCTCAAATTTCAGGGTCTATTGGTGCTTTCATTGTAAAGCAAATTTGAGAAGGTAAGAAGCATACACTGTGGCTAGTTTGAGGCAGCTTAGTACAAATTTTGCATCTGGATTGATTGGAGTTGCATTATTTTTCAAGAAAAAGTTAAAAAGTCAAATCCACCATTTTAAATTCACAGATTGGCCAAACTATAAAATGACAGCTCTCCGGAACTCTGTTTAAAAATGAACATGTGATTCCATTTCTAATTTGAATGTACATTATACACCTACACAATCACAGAAGTGAAGTTAGGAGCCATATAGATGCACAATCATGGTAAATACACATGCATATTAAAACTGCACGCTCTTGTTTTGACTGTTTTGACACAGTTCAGAAAACTACGTATTCAACTTTGAAACGGGACTTTAAATATGGCATTGTGAAGTTCTCTGTTTATATATATCAAATCAAATTATCTTACTTTAAAAGTAAAAAGATGTTTATTCTAACCACTAGCGTGGCAAACTCAACTTGGCATTTAAAGGATAATGCTGTATTTTTTCTAGCTCATAGACGTCACTATTGATAAAAATCCTGCAGGACCAATGTTGACATCACCTGTGCAACATTGTGCTTATGTACAGGTATAGCTGAGTGCAGAATCTTGGAAAAAATTAGTTTTCAGGTTTTTAAAAGGGGAGAAGATGTTTATGTGTAGGGAGATCCATCCTGGATTCTAGATGCCATTGTGAAAAGCATGGTATAAATATGTAGACAGAAAATAACTGGATTGCATAAAGGGATCTGAGGCAAGAATCTGGCCTTCCTACTGGAATTTAAGCCCTGATCCAGCAAAGCATTGAGCATTTGAGTAACTTCATACACGAGTGGTTCTAGGGGAACAAATGAATGATACATAGAAAAGAATCCAACTCACTCTCCCACTGCTCTGCTGGCTCTGTAGGGCTAACAGTAAGTTTAAAGCTGCACTTTAAGGGTTTCATGTTTGTGCAGCTGTGAAGTAAAAATGGTTTCATTTTGCAGAGGTTCTTTAGAACCCTTAGCCTCTTCTTTAGAACAACTTTAGCATTTTGAAACTGGAAAGTAATTATAGATTTCTTCACTGCACATATAATTAGCCATGGATGGATTTAGGATATAGGCAGATTGTGATGAATCTTGGGATGGTGATCCAATTCAAGCGACCAACTTTACATGGTGAAGTAGGGGTGAAATACTTCTTGTTTCTGCACAAATGTAGCTGATAGAGTACAAATGTTTTCCAACTGTCATTCAGGTACCCAAGTAACTTAACTTGTTGTGTTATGAAATATGTAAAAATGATTTAAAGCTGTGAACCAATCAGATAGTTATGAAGGTGCTGAGCTAGTCTGTTTAACTGACCCATGTTACACAGTGTTAGGACTGTACGTTGAGATCAACATTAAGATTCAATACATATGGAGCAAATGTCAAGTTATTGAACTGATAAATGGATGTTGGGCTTTAACCATACACCAACTGTCAACAAACTAGTTCCATTAGGCCCTAGAGTACAGGAATCCTACTTTCCTAAAGCTAAATGCTATTTAAAACATTACTGCTTGAACTCCAAGTATTATATACTTGTGATGCTAATTTAATGTCAGCAATTTTGCAATACAGACGCCCCGATTTACACAATCGTTCCATTCCGGAAAGCCTTGTGTAACTCGGATTTTGCACAAGTTGGAAACATATACCCGTACATTATGCAAAAATTTCCACAACTTGAAAATCCCATTTCTGTCTTATGGAACTTTTTCCGTAAGTGTGAATTTGTGCAAGTTGGGTCTTCCATAACCCGGGGAGCATCTATATAAAAAATACACAAAAACGTCTATGCCTGTTACTTGATTCTTTTTAGAATACCCATACAATGCATCATAATATGGACTCTCAGAATTGGTCTGAAGTTCCTGTCAAGAACGTACAGTTTTCTGAACACCTATTCACCAAAATATTTCTCATTAATATGATAGTAAGTACAACAAATACAAAAGGATGTTATCTTTATTTTTCACATGAAAAAATACAGCCAGCTAACCAATTTATCAGAATCCTTTTTCAGACTGTTCTTGAAGGAACCTGTTTTCCACAAAAGGAATGCACCAAGATATAAAGTCTCCTCAAAATCCATCAGTTTATATATTTTACCTGAAAGTAAAAATATAATGTCCCATGGTTTCCTGTTGTAGAATGTCAATGTCTAATTTTTAAACTTCTTCCGCTTCATTGCCTTCCATTCACCTTCCTGTGTAGCAAGGCTATTGAAAAGATTTTTCACTTTTCTTTTTCTGTCAGAATCCCTATAAAAACAAACATATGTTTAAATCTTTATTCTGACATCAGATAAAATAGGCAAAACAATATGTATTTTAATATTTATAAAAAGCTACATTTTTGAAACACCGCCTTCTGCTACAATTTAAATTACACATATTATATATATGTTACTTAGAAATACACATTATGTGACTATATAAATGAAACCGCAAAATTCCAACACATTCAAAATATATAGAGGTTGATGAGCAATAAACATCAGGTAACTCTGATTGCAAGTCTTGTAGTGGTTGCTGCCAAGTTGTCAGACAACTGTTTTGACCTCAACATATGGTTGACCAACATGTCGGTCCTGACAGGGACCAAGAGTGAACACTGGCCAGCATACAGTGTAACTCCACTACCATAATTGCCACTGCCAGTAACCATATATTACCTTTCCATAATTTCTGAAAGCTGCATTCTAGCCAGGAATTGGTTATCTTTCCGGATCTCCCGAACAGCTCCTTTAAATTCACGTCTGTGTTTGTGAATCAGCCTCTTTCTTTCCTGCTCCTCCTTGCTGCCTCCCTGTTTCCTCCCAAACTCGAGGCTGAAATTAGAATGCATGTATGCATAAAATATTATATCAAGTATACTCTTTTATATTTCACAGGAACTAGCTTTTATATAGATGCTACTTTTTTATAGTCTACGTCTTTGCACACGCCTATGGCAACTCTCAATACCAAGGGCTTAACAGTCTCACTTATAATTACATATTTATAGGATACCATAACAAAAATATCTGACTACGTTATATAATTTAGATAAAGAGCAGATTTTCCAGAGCGCCAATACACAGCAATCTTCCACATGTAGCACTACATTCAGAAGTATAGAGGCGGAGAGAACCATACCAGCTGACTAAATCCAGAATGTCAGCCTCTGCAGTTAGTGGAAAACCTGGACAAAAATAGAGTCTCACAATGTGTTCTAAGGTTAATATTTCTCATAATAAATTATAGGAGGGGCAAAATGTGTCTGTGTGTTTGGGGGAATGGCGGATACCTGATCTGTTTCACCCTTTCGGCAAATAGCCAGAGGGAGTTTAGGATGAATGCAAATAGTAGGGCAGATGCAGTCTTTTAACGGAGACCAACACGTAAGATAATTTATGATAGTCACTAGTGCCTCTGTCTGGAAATGAATCAGCAGCCAGTGAAGAGTATTGGTGTAATATGCCCTTGCCAGTCTACCTGAGTCAGAGTGCAACTGCATTTGGTATTAGTAAAAGCTCCCAAATATCTTTCAAAGTTAATGCCCACTACAATCAGGATGTTGCTATAATCTAACCCAGAACACAAAAAGATACATATGATGTGTATGTGGAAAGGTCTATATCTGACAGGAAGGGGTGAAATTTCTTGGTCAGACAAACAAAAAAAAAAAATGTGTTTCTGGCCATTGTGGCAATCTGGGAATCCAGGAAAGCTGAGAAGTCTAGACAGACCCCCAAAATTAAGAACCAGTGTAAAGTAGATACCCAGATTGTATTTTATGTTGTGTTGGAGGTCAGATCAAATGCTCATAATGGTCCTCCTGGCGTTAAAGATCTATGAATCTATTATTGAGGGAGAAATGAATAAGAGCTAGGAATAGTCTCCAGATCTCCTGATTTCCAGTCCTATACTCTAGCCATAAAACAAGACAATCCGTCCTCCATTTCTCAGGATTCCTCCTTCCCTTTTTTAGGGTTGTCCATCTTTGGCAGCATGCACACCTAATGTAGGAGACGCAACTCCATTCCCCTTGTTTTTCCTACTTTTCAGAATCCTACTCTGCTTGGAAATTTAGAAAAGAATGACAAACAGCCTTTAGCTGAAGCCTATCTCCATGCTCCTCAATGCCTAACCTGCAGTTTTGCTTTCTTCACTTCTCTAAGGATTACTGTACTTACACTTTCACAATTTTGGGCATGTACAGTTTCAATGGCACAGGCTTCTTTTTCTCACACACCAACGGGGTATAGTGTTTTCCTTTGTCCTCTAGCTCTTTCAGAGCATTTTGATGCAACTCCTGAAAATGCAAAATGAGGTTAGGATTTTAAAAGCTAATCAAAGATTTCACATTTTACAAACCAGTTATTGGCTGTCTCAGGAATAATGTTTTCCTGGCTAAGGCATCCTCAACAAACTATCTTCTCTCTTAGTAAGATCACAATTAACCTTTAGGATATTTGCTAGTCCTGAAGAGTTTTAAACCTTTAGGTCTGGCTGGTTTCAAAAGGCTTTCCAAGGTCTACAGGGGGTGCTGTGATGGACAGCAAGAAGGGTCTGTGGCCAAAGAGAAAAGAGGCCAGGTTGGCATGACTGACAACAGACTAAACCTAGTTTAACTCAGGTCCTGTTTCTCAGCTTAAAAACTCTAAGGCTGAATATTCATTGCTCTAAGGGTTAAATTTTGTGACTCTAACATAGCCTATCCATGCCATCGACATTACATCAAATTCTCTAACATATTTCATGCTGCCTCTTCTGCTAGAGAGGACGCATGCTACTGCTAAGTAAGACGGTCCATCGTCACTGAACGCAGAAGAGAGTCAGGCTACATTCAGATCATCTTATCCTTCCATCTCTGGAAAAGAACTAACTAACTGGTGAAGCTGACAATACATATTTATACTGGTTTTATTAAGGCACCCATGTCCATGATATCTATTACTTTATTTGATAAATTTGTTTGACTGTACCAGTGACTTACAGATTCATACAAGATCCTAAGGAACAGCACTGTCAGAATGCTAGTCCTATAAAAAGGAGCTACTTAAAGAGTTACCACAATGGAGATGCCTTAAATGTTACCTTCTCCACTTAAGTTCCCTCTAAGCTTGCGTGACTGTGCAGCAGGCTATCAAGGACTGTGTAGGTGGGGAAAGGCGTCTCTCCCCCGGCCCCAGACCTGGAGCTGCCGCAGCCGGGGAGAGGCACCGCTCTCCCAGCCCCAGGCTGCTGCGGCGAGAGGGAACTGGGGGGAGTCTTCTCCTCTTGCTGCAGCCCGCACCAGAAACCCCTCATCTCCATCCCCACACCAGAGCCTAAGCCCTCACCCCCAGCACACCCCAACCCTCTGACCCCGGCCCTGAACCCCCACCCACACCTCGAACCCCCCTTATCCCTGGCCCCACCCCAGAGCCCAGCCCTGAGCCCCCTTCCACTCTCCAAACCCCTCAACCCCACCCCTGCCACACATCACCTCCATATTGGTGCACGTAACAAAATTCATTCTACACATGGATGTAAAAAATTAGAGGGAACATTGCAAAAAGGCGGGTTTGGCTGCACCATGGAAAAATATCCATGCAAAACGTTATGTACACACTCCAACTTTTCCACAGAAACACTGATTTAGTCTTCAAATTGTCTAAGGGCTTGTCTATAGACCAACTTAGTGCACAGCAAGCTGGGGTGTGACTTTACAGTATAACAGTCGTAGATCAATGTGCCTTACAGAATTTTTAGTGTGCAGCAGCAGGGACCACATGGGCACTTAGAGTGTGGCAGGCTAGCGCATCACAGAGATTCATACCCCAGGTATCTGCACATCAAATCCTAACAAGATAACATGCTTGACCTTTGAAAAAATATTTCACTTTGTTTTTATTTTTAATTAGCTTTATGTTTTTTGTTAGCACATATTGTGACCCCAGAATTTACTAACTTCTACATGAGCAATTAGTTTTTTGGGGAACATTTACCTGCAGTGGTTCAGGGTATTCACTCACTGGTATATGTTCTGTAAGAAGTACTCTGATGGGTTGCATTATTTCATGGAAGGATGACAAAGATTCATACAAAGCTGCACATTTCTTAATGAGATCCAAACATACGGCTAGACATGATAACCTGTTAGAGAGATGTACATAGTCACGTTAAAATGTTATCTGCAATAATTTTACTGCATAATTAGAATATGCAGATGAAAGTTTCAAGAGCTTCAAACTAAACGAATTATAGGCAGGGCTGATAGTGCCACCTATTTTAATGAGAAGCGTCAGGCAACCTTAATAAGATCTCTGTCCTCATGTTTTGGAGGAGGCACTTAAAATTTGGCATAGGTTGCCTTTTGTGTCAGGGTTGTGCCCTTTGCCATCTTTGTGAAAATTCACCCAAAACTGGCCAAGTTAAAAGCCTCTGAAAAATTTCAGTTTGCACATGCTCAGTAGAGACTTCAATTTTAGAAGCTAAATTTCTGAAGATTCCATCTTGACTGAGCATGGCTCAAGCTTCCCAGAACTCCTAGTGCTGACTATACTATGCATATACCATCCTCACAAAGAGCAACTGAGCAGGCTCCATCCCCTCACATCTTCTAATGATGACAGGACTCCACATGTGCCATCCCCACAGAGTGAATGAGCATGCTCCAGCTTGGGGCTATACGTGGCAAAGCCCAGCTTTCCCTACAGTGACTGCTCCCAACCAGAGGGATGTTAAGGGCTGGAAGTGAAACTCTCCTAAACTCTCAACGTTCCCTGGCACTCAGGCAGCATGGAAGAGAAAGCTGTCTAATTTAAAGGCAGAGGGAACAACAGCAGGACTGAGGGGAAGGGAAGGACTAGATAGGGGACAAGAGGTCTGGTGATACAAGGACTGGAGAGATGGGGGAAGCTGGAACTGGTTGGGCAAGAAGAGTGGGATTCGAAGTCAGAGAAGAAAATGGCAGCGGGGGATGACAGACAGTTGGCTGGGGTGGGGAGGAGACGGGGTGTGTGTGCTTGGGACTAGGAACCAGAGCATATATATGGGCAATTGGGTAAGGATGGGGGAGGAAGGGAGACAGATCCAACCAGGAGCCAGGGTGCAGGGGAAGAATTAAGACTTGCTGTGCAAAGTGACTGGGACAGGGAGACAGAGAGTGGGGAGACATGGGCAAGGGGATGGTTTGATGGGATACTAGATGGGGAGGGCTCTGAGTTACTACAGAGAATTATTTCCCAGGTATCTGCCTAGTAGGTCTGACCCACATCCTCAGGGTCTAACTGATTGCCATATTTGGGGTTGGGAAGGAATTTCACCCCAGGTCAGATTGGCAGAGACCTTGTGGGTTTTTCGCCTTCCTCTGCAGCACTGGGCACAGACTACTTGCAGGTTTAAACTAGTGTATGGTGGATTTTCTGTAATGAAGTCTTTAAATCACTATTTGAGAACTTTAGTAACTCAGCCAGAGGTTAGGGCTCTATTACAGTGCAGGTCAGACTAGATCAGTGGTTTTTCAAACTGTGGGTCGCGACTCAGTACTGGGTCGTGGAGTGTAAGGCACTGGGTCACGGCAGCTCTGGTCAGCATCGCCAACTGGACCATTAAAAAGTCCCATCAGTGGTGCTGCCCGGCTAAGGCAGGCTAGTCCCTACCTGTTCTGACACCGCGCCACACCCCCCTCTCTGGGGGGAAAGGGGGCTGCATGGGGCTCTGGGCACTGCCCCCACCCTGAGAACAGATCTGCAACTATACTGAGCCCTCACAGCTGCAACTGAAGTCAGTAGGAGCTATGCTTTGAACATATAAAGTGCTATACTTCAAAAAAAATCAGGTCCCAGGAATCTCAAATTGGCATCGAAAATTAGTGGAAACTTTTGACCTTAATCTCCATGCCTTAGTTCCCTGCCTGTAAAATGGGGTAATATCACTCCCTCACTTCACAAGGATTTTGTGAAGATACATTCATTGATGTTTGTGAAGCACTCAGATATTATAGTGATGAGTGCCACCGAAAAGCCCAGGAAGAAATTAATAATTCTGTCTTCAGAGTAGGATTTGAATAGTGTGCAGTAAATAAGGCCTATGGCCACACAAGGAACAACGAGGATAAACTATTCAGTAGCTGCTCATTAAATAAACATAATCCATTCTGTGCATCGAATGAGGCTCAGACTCTGTGGAAAAACAGAATGTGATCATGTAACTGAACACTGAATCACAATGCATATCCACAACTTCTGAGCGCTTGACTTTGCGATCTTAATAATGTTCTTTCGATGTGGTTATTTTTGCATGTAATCAAGATTTATTTCTTGCTTAAGGGTCTGACTCTTCAAAATGTTTAGCAACTCCTGTGGGGTGCTGAGCATCCTCAAATCTCAAGAAGGCCAAAAAGAGTTGGCAGTGCTTAGCACTCACAGAAAGTGCTTTGCACTTTGCAACATCAGACCCAAAGAATGGTATATTTTATTTAATATGTTACAAGAACCATATGATGAAAATAATTTATGACAGTTGTCCACCCTCAGCTTTTGTTCTAGAAGGTAACATGCTTGACAGAACACTGACACCGAAGTTACACAAGAAATAACTTGGAGTTTCCCCTTACATATTCTTCACATACCTGAAATGATTCATTTCTGTTGTGCTGCTTTCCTTTAATCTAGTCACAATACTGAGTGGCAGATTTTGCTTTTTCCAGGTCTCCATATCCTTCTTATCACAGACCAAGAGTAATTCTGAATTTTTTCCTGCTGGTCTGAAAGGATGTACTAGAATATAGCCTAAAAAACCAGTTACAACAGTTATATACAGATTAGTTCTCAAAATTAAAAAACTTAGTCTTAAAACAGGAAAAAAGCTAATTTATAGAAAATGTATAGTTTATAAAGATCCTTTATTCAAATTAGGCTATTTCAAATATACACAATGCTAATCTCTTTACAGAAACATTAGGCCAGTAGTAAAGTCAGCGGGGGTAGGGGAGAAAGACGGTGGCACCTGTAGGGACTAGAATAAGAGATCAGCTGGAAGAGGGAACTTGCAAAGCAGTAGGGATAGTGGTGTCAGGAAAAGTTTCACAGCTAGGGGAGAATCAGGAAGGTTAGTTTGATGTGGTTATCTAAAAACCGCGATGGCATGGTATTTACCAGAGGTGGTTTTTACCAGGTTAAATCACAGTTTTTGCCGCCCAGTGAAAAACTAATTAGCCCCAGTTTAAGGAATTTTCTATGTTAAAATCTGTTTAATTAATGCATACAGCACTACACTTAGTTTTAGGTACACAGTCAAATTAAGCAGAAATTCATAGATTTTATTTGTACAACCCTAAATTAAAGTAAAACTGCAATGGGTGTAATAAGAAGATATGTAATTATAATACGCACATCGGAATGTCTATGCATTTTGATTTGGTGTTTTCTCAAGGAAGTTATATCTGTCATGACTCATATTTCAGTTTTCAATATTATATAAACAAAAGTCAAAGATATTTCATTATATGAAAATGACAATAATGCAGCGTTGTGGGCTTGAAGCATTAAGCAATCAGAAGCCTGCAGAGTTGCAGTCTACCAGTCCAGGGCCATTTGATCATGCAGCGTTCTGTAGCAGAAATCCAACTTTGACACAGTGGTTAGACCAAAACTGTTCCTCAGTTCTGAATGAATGTATCCAAAGTTTGAAAAAATGTGTTCTATACTTGCTGAACTTGCTGGATAATGATGCAATAATTTCCCCCAGTTTCCTGGTTTAAACTGGCTTTAAGCCAGTATTTACCAGCACCCTTAGTCTACATGGTATTCATTAGATGATGTTGTTGAAAAGTGCTAAATATGAAGATTGCTCTATGTTACAGGACAGATTGTCCCCTCTGTTAATATGGGTGCAAGGGTTAGGTAAATCCAGACAGGTATGTAAGGAGGAAGAGTATCAGCTTTGTGGCATACACCTCCCTTGTATCCTGATTGCATGGAAGCCCCACTGCAGTTCTTCTGGCATTTTGGTTAACAGGTGAAGAGTGGGTAGCATCAGCTGCAGTCTGCAGCATCAATTGCTACCCCAACAACTCCACAGACATTAACTTTATCAGCATTAACTCACACTGGTTTCCTCACTATACCATGGTGCCCAAAGGGGAAGGAGCTGTTTTTCCGTGGGGGCTGGGAAGCAGTGTGGAAGACAGCGGCTTTAATGCAGATGGCGCTTGTGTCTGGTGGATCTCCTGGGAACTGCAGCATTTGAGAGCTTAGTTTCCTGGTTAGCTCAGGAGATCTATCTAGGAGATGACTTGGTCTTTCATTTGGAACATAAAGCTCTCAAGGCGGAATTTTTAATTGCAAGGAAGCTTGAGGTATAAAAACAATGCACATTCATATTTATCACTCCAAGCAAACTTACCTTGTGGTCGTTTCTGAGGTATAGATAAGTGAAGTACTCCAACGAGGAAATTGATAAGTTCTGGTATGAATCGTTGAGATAGTGATACATATTCCAGGAACAAACAGCACACAAACAATCCTTTAACAACATCTTGTAGTGTCATGACTTGGCACTAACAAAAAATAAAAAAAAAACCCTGCATTAACATATTAGTATGAAATTTAAGGCTTTATGCCATGAGCAAAAATAATAACCTCTGATAAAGAGATTTTAATAAGTTTCACAAAAATGTATGATCTAAACAACTGGTCACTTTTAGCAGCTTTTAAAAAATTAGCTAATACATTTTTTGCTGGGGTCATTTTTAATACATGTTGCTGCTCCCTAGTAAAATTTGACACCTTATCTCATTGAAGGGAGGATGTGCAGCATTCAGCAGAAACCTTGCCAAAAATACTTTAACCACTAGAGGGCACTAAAGCACAAGAATTACTTCCTTTTTATATCTTGCCTTGTTTCTGGGTACGTCTACACTACGGGATTATTCCAAATTTGCATAAACCGGTTTTGTAAAACAGAATTTATAAAATCGGGTGGAGCGCGGCCATACTAAGCACATTAAATCGGTGGTGTGCGTCCATGGTCCGTGGCTAGCGTCGATTTCTGGAGCGTTGCACTGTGGGTAGCTATTCCCTAGCTATCCCATAGTTCCCGCAGCCTCCCCCGCCCCTTGGAACTTCCGGGTTGAGATCCCAGTGCCTGATGGGGCAAAAATCATTGTCGCGGGTGGTTCTGGGTAAATGTCGTCAGTCACTCCTTCGTCTGGGAAAGCAACTGCAGACAAGCATTTCGCGCCTTTTTCCCCTGGATTGCCCTGGCAGATGCCATAGCATGGCAATCATGGAGCTTGTTTTGCCGTTTGTGACTCTCACCGTATGTGTACTAGATGCCGCTCACAGAGGCGATTCAGCAGCGCTACACAGAAGCATGCTTTTGCTTTTGCATGACAGCAGAGATGGTTACTAGCCATATTGCACCATCCAAACCCTTCCATAAATTGGAACTGAGGATGATCATGGCTACCAGTCCTTTTGTACCATTTGCTGCTAGTGCCCGGCCAATCAGCCAGGGCGCAAAGCCAAGATTGGTTACTAGCCATATTGCACCTTCCATCGCTTTGTACCATTAGCTGCTGTCATAAGTGCCCCTGGCCAATCAGCCAGGGGCTAGCAAAAATTGGGAATGACTCCTGAGTCAATCCCTCCTTTTGGTATCTAAAAATAGAATCAGTGCTGCCTAATATAGGCAAGTGTGCTAGAGAACCACCGTATCATAGAACCAGAGAGCACAGCTGCTCTGTGTCAGAGCCTGCAGAAATTATTATCTGTATGCTATTCACAGGGGTGCTCCTGTAACAACCCCACCTGTTGATTCCGTTCTTCCCCAGCCTTTCTTGGCTACCGTAGCATTGTCCCCACTTGTGTGATGAATTAATAAAGAATGCAGGAATAAGACACACTGACTTGTTAGTGAGAAATGAGTGGAAGGCAGCCTCCAGCTGCTATTAGTCCAGACAGGACATTAAGCAGTGTGTAGGAGAGAAGCCCAGCATCCCACTGCTAGTTCAGGGCAACTGAATCTTTTCTTTACACATGAAGGGTGGGGCTGATGGAGCTCAGCCCCCTGTTGCTATGATGAGGATGGTTACCAGCCATATTGCACCATCCATCCACCAGAAAAAATTAGGGCCAATAGGCTGATGACGAGGACGGTTACCAGTCCTTTTGTACCATCAGCTGAGGCTGATGATGAGGCTGGAGCTCCATCTGTTTGCACGATCAGCTGATGCTGATGATGAGGATGGATTTCCAGCGTATTGTACCATCAGCCGCCCATGGCGGGAGCACGGATGTTGGTGTTGAGTGCTGCACTATCGCGTCTATCTGCAGCATTCAGTAAAGATAGGGTGACATGTAAAAGAGTCAGAGGATTGTTTTACCTTTCGCTTCTGGGGGTGGGTGAGTAGATTGCCAAGCTATGCCCTGACCCGCGGACACTGTGTTTGACCCTAGAAGCATTTGGAGCTCAGCCAAGAATGCAAATAATTTTCGGAGGCTGCAGGAACTGTGGGATAGCTTCAGTCCTCCAGTCCATGAGCATCCATTTGATTCTTTGGCTTTCCATTACGCTTGTCACGCTGCAGTGCGCTGAGTCCCTGCTATGGCGTCTGTCTGGAGATTTTTAAAAAAGGATTCTGAATTTCATCTTCTGTAACGGAGCGCTGATAGAACGGATTTGCCTGCCCTTACAGCGATCACATCCGCATGGTCCATGCGGGAGCTCTTTTTTTATTTTGATTTCGGACTGCATCGCCACCCGTGCTGATCGGAGCTCCACGCTGGGCAAACAGGAAATATTCAAAAGTTCGCGGGGCTTTTCCTGTTTACCTGACCACTGCATCCGAGTTCAGATTGCGGTCCAGAGCGGTCAGTGATGCACTGTGGGATAGCTCCCGGAGGCCAATACCGTCGATCAGCGTCCACACTAACCCTAATCCGATATGTTAATACCGATACTAGCGTTACTCCTCTCGTTAGGGAGGAGTACAGAAACCGGTTTAAAGAGCCATTAAAATCGATATAAGGTGCCTCCTAGTGTGGACGGTTTTGGCGTTAAATCGGTTTTACGCTCCTAAAACCGATTTAAACGCCTAGTGTAGACCAGGCTTCTGATATACACCTCTACCCCGATATAATGCTATCTTTGGGAGCCAAAAAAAATCTTACCGCATTATAGGTGAAACCGTGTTATATCGAACTTGCTTTGATCCACCAGAGCGCGCAGCCCTGCCCCCCTGGAGTGCTGCTTTACCGCATTATATCCGAATTAGTGTTATATCGGATCGCATTATATCGAGGTAGAGGTGTACTTATTCTATTATTTGCTCGTCTGTTAAATTTAGGTCCTACAGTTTGCATCGCGATGGTGTGATATCCACTTTTAGAAAGGAACTAAAGAACAACCAGATTTCAAAGAAACTCTGCACCTCAAATGAGATAGGAGCAACTGAATCTGGACATTTCAATTATATAAATAGGGCTTTAGGATTGAAAAATGAGTCACTTTTGTTCAATATATTTCAATGTAGTTAGGCAAGTTCTGGAGGGACAGAATAGATATTTTATTTATAAAATCAACTGTCCCTCTTAAATAAGAGCTATTAGCATATATGGAAGATAGCATCACTAATTAATAGGATTCATTAATCCTGAATTTCATGACTCTCACAGACTTTATATACTAACAAAAGAATGGCTATACTGGGTCAGACCAATGGTCCATCTAACCCAGTCTTCTGACAGCAACCAATGCCAGATGCTTCAGTGGGAATGAACAGAACAGGGATATTATCAGGTGATCCATTTTCTGTTGTCTAGTCCCAGCTTCTGGAAATTAGACATTTAGGGACACCCAGAGCATAGGGTTCCATCCCTGACCATCTTAGGTAATAATCACTGATGCACCTATCCTCCAACAAATTATCTAATTCTTTTTTGAACCTACTTATACTTTTGGCCTTCACAACTCCTGGCAACAAGTGCCATACGTTGACTGTATGTTGTGTGAAGAAGTACTTCCTTATGTTTGTTTTACACCTACTCCCTATTAATTTCATTGAGCACCCCTGGTTCTTTTGTTATGTGAAGGGATAAATAACACATCCCTATTCACTTTCTCCACACCACTCATAATTTTATAGACCTCTTACCATATCTCCCCCTTAGTTGTCTCTTTCTAAGCTGAACAGTCTCTCTTTTTAATCTCCCCTCTAATTGGCTCTGTTGCCTCTCTCTTTACCCTTTCCAATCCTAATATATCGCTTTTGGAATGGGGCGACCAGATCTGCATACAGTAGTCAAGATTTGCGCATATCAGCGATTTATATAGTGGCCTGATGATATTTTCTGCCTTATTATCTGTAACTTTCCTAATGGTTGCCAACACTGTTAGCTTTTTTGACTGCTGCTGCACATTGAGCAGATGTTTTCAGAGAACTATCCATGACTTCAAGATCTCTTTCTTGAGAAGTAACAGCTAATTTAGAACCCATCATTTTGTATGTATTGGATTATGTTTTCCAAGGTGCATTACTCTGCATTTATCAACACTGAATTTTATCTGCCATTTTCTTGCCCAGTCAGCTAGTTTTAAGAGATCCCTTTGTAACTCTTTGCAGTCTGTTTTGGACTTAACTATCTTGAGTAATTTTGTATTATCTACAAACTTTTGACACCTCACGGTTCACTCTTTTTTCCAGATTATTTATGAATATGTTGAACAGCACAAGTCCCAGTACAGATCCTTGGGGGGCCCCCTCTGTTTACCACTTTCCATTGTGAAAACTATTCATTAGAACATAAAAATGACCATACTGGGTCAGAGCAAAGGTCCATCCAGCCCAGTATCCTGTCTGCCGAAAGTGGCCAATGCCAGATGCCCCAGAGGGAGTGAACCTAACAGGTGATGATCAAGTGATCTCTCCTGCCATCCATATCCACCCTCTGACAAACAGAGGCTAGGGACTCCATTCCTTACCCATCCTGGCTAATAGCCATTGATGGATTTAACCTCCATGAATTTATGTAGTTCTCTTTTAAACCCTGTTATAGTTCTAGCCTTCACAACCTCTCAGGCAACGAGTTCCACAGGTTGACTGTGCGCTGTGTGAAGAAGAACTTCCTTTTATTTGTTTAAAACCTGCTGCCTATTAATTTCATTTGGTGGCCCCTTGGTTCTTATATTATGGGAACAAGTAAATAACTTTTCCTTATTCACTTTCTCCACACCACCCATGATTGTATATACCTCTATCATATCCCCCCTTAGTCTCCTCTTTTCCAAGCTGAAAAGTCCTAGCCTCTTTATTCTCTTCTCATATGGGACCCGTTCCAAACCCCTAATCATTTTAGTTGCCCTTCTCTGAACCTTTCCTAATGCCAGTATATCTTTTTTGAGATGAGGAAACCACATCTGTACGCAGTATTCAAGATGTGGGCGTACCATGGATTTATATAAGGGCAATAAGATATTCTCTATCCCTTTTTTTAATGATTCCTAACATCCTGTTTGCTTTTTTGACTGCTACTGCACACCGCATGGACGTCTTCAGAGAACTATCCAAGATGACTCCAAGATCTCTTTCCTGATTAGTTGTAGCTAAATTAGCCCCCATCATATTGTATGTACAGTTGGGGTTATTTTTTCCAATGTGTATTACTCTACATTTATCCACATTAAATTTGATTTGCTATTTTGTTGCCAAATCATTTAGTTTTGTGAGATCTTTTTGAAGTTCTTCACAGTCTGCTTTGGTCTTAACTATCCTGAGCAGTTTAGTATCATCTGCAAACTTTGCCACCTCACTGTTTACCCCTTTCTCCAAATCATTTATGAATAAGTTGAATAGGATTGGTCCTAGGACTGACCCTTGGGGAACACCACTAGTTACCCCTCTCCATTCTGAAAATTTACCATTTATTCCTATCCTTCGTTCCCTGTCTTTTAACCAGTTCTCAATTCATGAAAGGATCTTCCCTCTTATCCCATGACAACTTAATTTATGCAAGAGTCTTTGGTGAGGGACCTTGTCAAAGGCTTTCTGGAAATCTAAGCACCCTATGTCCACTGGATCCCCCTTGTCCACGTTTGTTGACCCCTTCAAAGATCTCTAATTGATTAGTAAGGCATGATTTCCCTTTACAGAAACCATGTTGACTTTTGCCCAACATGTTATGTTCTTCTATGTGTCTGACAATTTTATTCTTTATTACTATTTCAACTAATTTGCCCAGTATGGACGTTAGAGTTACCAGTCTGTAATTGCCAGGATCACCTCTACAGCCCTTTTAAAATATTTGTGTTACATTAGCTATCTTCCAGTCATTGGGTACAGAAGCTGATTTAAAGGACAGGTTACAAACCATAGTTAATAGTTCTGCAATTTCACATTTGAGTTCTTTCAGAACTCTTGGGTGAATATCATCTGGTCCCGGTGACTTGTTACTGTTAAGTTTATCAATTAATTCCAGAACCTCCTCTATGACACTTCAATCTGTGACAATCCCTCAGATTTGTCACCTACAAAGGATGGCTCAGGTTTGGGAATCTCCCTAACATCCTCAGCCGTGAAGACTGAAGCAAATAATTCATTTAGTTTCTCCGCAATGACTATCATCTTTAAGTGCTCCTTTTTTATCTCGATTGTCCAGGGGCCCCACTGGTTGTTTAGCAGGCTTCCTGCTTCTGATGTACTGTTCAGGACGGAAGTGTCAGTAGAAAACTCACTTCATCAGATGCATGGAGTGGAAAATACAGTAGGGAGGTATAAATACACAGCACATGAAAAGATTGGAGTTGCCTTACCAAGCGGGGGGGTCAGTGCTAACAAGCCAATTCAATTAAGGTAAGGCAACTTGGTAAGGCAACTCCCATCTTTTCATATACTGTGTATTTATACCTCCCTACTGTATTTTCCACTCCATGCATCTGATGAAGTGGTTTTAGCCCATGAAAGCTTATGCCCAGATAAATGTGTCAGCCACAAGGACTAACCCGGCTACCACTCTGAAACCTGATAAGATAATAACCTATCATAGTTAGCAGCTCTGCAATTTCATATTTGAGTTCCTTCACAGAACTCTTGGGTGAATACCATCTGGTCCTGGTGACTTATTACTGTTTAATTTATCAATTTGTTCCACAATGTTTTCTACTGACACCTCTGTCCTGGACAGTTTCTCAGACGTGTCACCTAAGAAAAATGGCCCGGCTGTGGGGATCTCACCCACATCCTCTCCAAAGAAAAAACGATGCCAAGAATTCATTTAGTTTCTCTGCAATGGCCTTTTTTCTCCTTGAAAACTCCTTTAGCACCTTGATTGTCCAGTGAACCCACTGATAGTTTGGCAGACTTCCTGCTTCTGATGTACTTAAATATATTTGCTGTTAGTTTTTGTGTCTTTTGCTATAGTTGGAAATAGCTCTTCTAATTATTTTTTGGCCTGCCTAATTATACTTTTACACTTGACTTTCCAGAGTTTATGCTCCTTTCTATTTTCCTCAGTAGGATTGGACTTCCAATTTTTAAACGATGCCTTTTTGCCTCTAAACACCGCTTTTACTCAGTGGTTTAGCGATGGTGGCTTTTTTTTTGTCCTCTGTTGTTTTTTAATTTGGGGTTGTGACCAAATTCACCCCAGTATTCAGAGCCTACACACTATTGTAATAATATGTACAAATTATGCTTTGTGAGGTATCATTTGAAAACTAAACTCATCGGTCAGTAATAGCACAGTGAAATGTATGTAGCAACACTATATGTAAAGCTATGAATATAATCTGAAATACACCGCAACCTCGATATAACGCCACCCGATATAACACGAATTTGGATATAACGTGGTAAAGCAGTGCTCCGGGGGAGGGGGGGGGGGCAGGGCTGCACACTCCGGTGGATCAAAGCAAGTTCAATATAACACGGTTTCACCTATAACACGGTAAGATTTTTTGGCTCCCAAGGACAGCGTTATATTGAGGTAGAGGTGTAATAACAAATGTGGTTACCAGACAAATCTGGGGAGTGGATAAACTGGTTCCTCACAGACAAAAGACAAGCAGACACCTCTAGCCAGGTGTGATCAAAGTTGATGAGCAATCACCTGCCAAGTGGCCATTCTTTGGTAAGGAAGGGTGACCGGAACAAACAGATCTGCGTTTTTGCAAATGGCAGCATGGAATCTACCATGTGCCTCCCTGTCTCCATCCTCACAACGGAAATAAAGTTTATCTAGGGCAGGAGTCAGCAATCTTCGGCACGCGGCCCATCAAGGTAATCTGCTGGCGCACCATGAGACATTTTGTTTATGTTAACTGTCCACAGGCACAGCCTGCTGCAGCTCCCATTGGCTGGGAATGGCGAACTGCGGTCACTTGGAGCTGCGGGGGGCCATGCCTGCAGACGGTCAACGTAAATAATATGTCTCGCAGCCCACCAGCGGATTACCCTGATGGACTGCCTGTCGAAGGTTGCCGACCCGATTTAGGGGTAGGCCACAGAAAATGCATTTCAAAAAGGAACTGAACTATAAAAATGAGGGACAAAAACACCCCATGGTATCTCTCCCTGTCCATCTCTTTCACCTAAGGCAAAAGAAATAGCCATTTGACTTTGGGAGTGATCCTGACCTGAAATTTGGTCAGCCCTGTTGCTGGAAGCATGTGGTAACGATTCCACCTTGAACCAAGTCTAGTTTGTTAAGTTTTAGTACTAGAAAGCATTTTATCTTTATTTGTCTTGTATGCATTTCTGACTTAATGCCTTATACTTGTACTCACAAACTCTCTCTTTGCACTTTGATTAAAGAATAAAACAAGTTTATCTAACTAATCCAGTGTTGCATTTAAACTGAATTGTTTAGGTAACTCCATTTAAAGTAGCAAACTGTTGGATATTGTTCTGTTACTGGGGCAACAGACCTAAAATTTCTGAATTGTCCAGGAAAGAGCTGGACAAAGCACAACACATGTTTTGGGGGAAAATTCAGGACTGGAAGTGTAAATGATAATCAAGATTGGCGGAAGCCACAGTGTAACTGGAGCATGCTGGCATGCTGCAGCTATACACAGGCACTTAGGGTGTGACCTACAAACTGTTTAGATGTTTGTGAGGGGCCCAGGTTGAAAGCTACAACAGCAAATCACTGTGACGCATCCCAGGTTGCAGGGCAGGTGGTGACACAACCTCCCACTGGTCTGGATTGTACCCTGAAATGTCATAGGGGTATACATTTAGTCCGAGCTTCTAGTCTATTATGATGTTCTTAAATGGTTTCCATTCAGCTTGCAGACATTTCACTCCTATGATTGTTTCTTTTAATTTCCATTTAACTAGCTTCCTCATTTTTGTATGGTTACCTTTTTTAAATTAAATGTTATTTTGGTGGGTTTCTTTGGTATTTTCCCCCATACAAAGATCTTCAATTTAATTACATTATGGTCGCTATTACCAAGTGGTTCAGCTATATTCACCATGGACAGATCCTGTGCTACACTTAGGACTAAATCAAGGATTGCCTCTCTCCTTGTGGGTTCCAAGACAAGCTGCTCCAAGAAGCAGTCATTAGTGGCGTCTAGAAATTTTATCTCTGCATCCGTCTGTCCCAGTCAATATGGGGATAGTAGAAATCCCCCATTATTATTAGAATTTTTTGTTTCTGTAGCCTCCCTAATCTTCCTGAGCATTTCATAATCACCATCCTGGTCAACTGGTTGATTGTATATTCATACTGCTATGCTCTTATTATTTAAGTATGGAATTTCTAGACATAAGAGATTCTATGGTCCAGTTTGATTCAATTGTGATTTTTCTATATTTTATTCTACTTTCTTTCACACACAATGCCACTCCCCCAATAGCACGAACTATTCTGTCATATATATTTTGTTCCCTAGCATTACCGTGTCCCATTGATTATCATTGTTCTACCAAGTTTCTATGATGCCTGTTATAGCAACATCCTCATTTAATACTAGGCACTCAAGTTCAAGTGTGGAGTTTTTGTACGACAGCTCGGTGGATGTGATCTTGTAAGAGTAAGGCTTTACTAAGTGGGACTTTACTCCTCAACCAAAAATATTTTCCTGACAATAACTGATATAACATACTATTATATATTGATATAACATACCAAAACATATTCCTAGCTATTCTTTCAAAAAAGTTCTAAATATATATCTTAATCTCATTGCCATTTTAAATTGGAGTACAAGAAAGAAATGGAAGGATTGAAGCCTTATACTGAAGTAAAATATTACAGACATACCTTATTAAGTAACTGACTCATATATACCAATGCAGGTGTTACTACTGGGTGCCAGAAGTCAGAGGTAGGAAATAGTATTGCAGTAATTTTCAAATAAATGAGCTGAAAAAAGAATAAAACAGATTAAGAAGTTAGAATACAGTAAATAACTTTCTGAGTATCGTAATTGGTTTTACATATAATGTGACTCTTGACGTGGAACTGCTACGTAGTACTCTCAAGAATACGGAGAAGTAATAATTGATATGTAACCTAGTTACTGAGATAGTCTGTACAACATATTGGAGCAGTGGAATATTTATTATGTATTTATATTGCTGTAATTCAATGGGAGCTGTTATAAGAACAAACAGGCAATACAATGGCTCCCCAGATAAGGACATCATGGCACAAATTTGAAAGACTATGTGGGTGATCAAAAGGACTAAACAGCTTTTAAAGAGCACTCTCCTTGAAGCTGGACAAAGAACTGTTTGGTGTGTTAAGAGAAGAGACCCACACCTTGTTGGTCTTGGAAGGTTCGGAAGCTCAGACCTACCAGGATTCCTATATGGAAGATGGATAGTTTTCTCTATAATGCTTTTGTTCTAAATAAATAATACTTTGCTCTAAGAAGGCTGTTTGGGTACTGGATCTCAGAGCAAAATGAACTGCAAGCACTGAAGATAAACCAGGCAATCATGGTTGATCAGAGGGGACTTCAACCTATGGCCCAGTCTAAGAATTCCATCCCAAAAGATCAGAAGAGGTCAGAGGTTCAGTTAACCTGGTAACTGTGACAGTGACATAGTAAATGTAGAAGCTAGAAGAGAACACACAGTCTTCCATGATGCATCCACAAGTACTGCCCAAACCATGTTGGAATAACAACTCAAGAAAAACCAACCTACCCAATCTTAAAAAAATCTCTTAAACCTGCTAATTGTCTCCTCTCCTCTTAGTCTGTATTACTCCAATACACTAATCACAGTCTTCACTCTTGTACTACTTCATTAAGCCTGGAGAGATGAGGCAAGCAGTTCCCTTTGAATCAAACACCGACTTTTAGCTTGTCCTTTAAGCATGTTATCAAACAATAAGTTGTCACTATTTTAAAATCATCCCATCCTGAATTCTCAAATAGCCAATTGCCTATAGTTTGGAAGAAGAGTCTATTCATAGATTTAGGATAGCCAAAGAACTGTGAAGCACTAATAAAGAGCGACGCTCAACTATTTCATTCCAAGGTCCCTAATTTATTGTCTATCATATCTACGTCTTAAAAAAAAAAAAAATTGTATTACCTCCACAGTTCTGTTTGTTAATGATGCAGAAAAGTTTCTGCACTGTAGAATACTAAATCTCTGTGGAGACTATTTTAGAACAGTTTATTTAACTGAATTTTTTTTTCATTTGATCAAGGATAGGAAGGACAACATTGCCTTGCTCTACGTGGCAGTAATTTTAGCAATGTTATTAAGTGTTGCAGGAAACACACAGAATCCTACACTCAAGTCTCAAAATAACTGAACATTGTTTTGCCTAAGACTGAATAAAAAACCTGCAAATCAGTTAATTTAGAATCAGACAGGGTTTTCTTCTCTCAATTAACATTTTTGCTGCCATGCTTCTGTTCTGTAATATTAATTTATTCCAAGAAGGCGATTCAGGGCATAGAAAACCCACAGAAGCTGCAATGTGTCATATTTTGAACGATAAGCTGTGAAATGCAAAACAAGATTTAATGTCACCCTGGTATTTTACACTAAAGGAAAAGGCAACACACTTTTCTAAACAAAATGTGTTAATTACCATGTCTAGCCCTGGAAATGTTGCACGGCCTTTGACTTCAATCATTTCTTCCATGTCATGTGCAGCATCTTGGAGGACAAACTTAACGCTGTTACTTGCAGCTTCAGGAAACATCTGGCAAAGACTGTACAACGGCCTATTAACAAGAAACAAGTCACCATGAAGTTACACCATTTATATTAATAAAGAACTACAATTTTTAAGCACCTTTGGAAATGTTATTTGTGCTAGGCTAAACACATACTTTGAATAAAATTATTTCTGCAGAAGATAATTAACTGGTGCACACATATGGCTGCTATGCTTTTGGTTTTCATTAGGGCTTGTGAAATACAACCTCACTTATAGGTTTGTGGGTTTTTTAAATTTGAATATGAATTTCTAATGCATAAATATAGTATTGTACTCAAAAACCATGGTAAGGTAGCATGATCTGAAGACTTCTTTCTGAATTTCATGACCGTTAGAGTTATTGTGACTAGGTATTGAAGTAAATGGAATATGTGTTCAGAATGCCCTGATGCTTAGATTCTGCTCAATATGCAATGAGACATAGTTTCGTTATCTATTCGTGTTTTCCCAGATGTGGCATTTTAAGGTAATATTGTTATAAGGAGACGGTGGTAACAACCCTTGTATTTAGGTTGCCTTACATCTTCCATTACAAAAGATTTATTTCCCCCCCCAAAAAAGCTTTAACTTCTCCATTGTTTGCAGCAGGGTTTTGGAACTGAGTAGGGACAAAGTCTTCGGGCTAGAGAAGTGATTTTTTTGTCCCATGAAATTCCATTCAGGTTAAGCTGAGATGTAAACTGTTAAAAATCACCATTTCCTCTCTCTTGCTGGCATGCCTCAGGAAAAATTTGTAGCATGCCAAAACAACAACATTAAACATTCTAAACAGTCTAGCCCATGCCACCACCAAAGTGATGCAAGCAACATATATTCTGCACAGGAAGCATCTGGGAGTGCTCAGATCAACTGTAGTGGTGAGGTGACAGGAGAGTAGAGCCAGGCTCCCCCTTCCCTAACCACAAACCCAAGACCGAGAACATGGGTCTAGCTTCCCAGCTCTATCTTCTAGGGGGCAGGAGCCCTCCATCTCTCAGGGAGAAGAGTGCTAGACCAGGCCAGCATTCCAACACCACTGCCTGGACTTGCACATGGTGTTAGAGGTCCATCCTCCCCTCTAGGATAACAACCTTCCCCTGCTGCAAGCTAATACAGATAGTCCTGTATCTCAAGTCTGCACTGCAATGCTGACAGTTCAAGGTTCAAATCCTGTTTATGATGCATGATGGGGAGATTGTTTCAGTTGCATATAATACAATTTTTACTCTTTCCTTAAAAAATAAAATAAAATAAAAATAAAATAAAAAGGAAATTACATACACAAAACCCCCCTCTATGTTGAAAGAAAATTATTCAGGTTGAAAAGTCAACCACTCGAAAGTTAGGTAATGCCACACTTACATGTATGCATTACAACACAGTCTCTAATTACCTGATCACTTTTTGCCCTTGGTCCCCTGCCTCATTTAGTGCCCAGGATGGCCACAATTAATATTGCATGGGCAACCATAAATCTGGCATTGCCTAACTTTCAAATTCTTGACTTAGTAATCTAAATAACTTTCCTTTACAAGTGTGTGTGTGTGTGTGTGTGTGTGTGAGAGAGTGTGAGTGAGAGAGAGATTACATATTTCTATAGCTCTAACACCTATGGGAGGTCTAATGCATACTGAGAATTCTATTAATTTCCTTCTGGAATGTTGAAAGCTTTTTAATACAATTAATGACTAAGGCACTAAAAGAAACAATGTTAAAACACAATAAAGTAAATAGAAAACCAGTAGCTTTCAATGTTAGTAGGAGAATTTAAATTAAGCAACGCACTATGTGTTTTATTACCATGCAACTATCTTTTCCCTTCCAACCACCACGAAGGGGCCACAGACAACATGTTTTATTACTTACAGGACCAATTTGTCAATTGTTTTGAGCTCTGGTGGCTCCACAGTTGCTAATTCCCCAATGTACTCCAGAAGGAAGCCAAACAGTTTCTGCAAGAAGCATACCATGTTAAAACCATTACAGTTTTGTTCTTTGTATGTGTGTGTGTGTATATATATGTACTTAAATATAGATATTTTTAAAAGCATAGAAAAATAATGAGACAGCACATGGCAAATGAACACTGCCTAGGTTCTCCCATATGTACATTTTGGATAAAGTTTTCTTCAAGTAATGTGAATAAAAAACCAATATATTTCAAACTGCTCCTTGAATACTTAGCAAACTCACTTTAGCATTCAAAGTTCATTTAAAAACTAATAAACGTACTTCTAACTTTGCTTTGTTTCCCACTGCAAGGCTTGGATGATTGCACTTCTGAATCCTCTCTAGGATAACTAGCTGTTCTTCTATTATTCTTCCAAATAGTAAAGACTTAAGTTTCTCATAGGATTCTGGAACTATTATAAAAATAAAAACAAAAATCAAGCATACCCAGTTGAACAAACATAAATTAGAAAATATTTTACTATGTTAACAAACTTCTGGAAAATAACTATTTCAAATCAGAACAAAACAATAAAACTGCTGGAAACATTTTTAAGTTAACATATTTTAAACATTAATAAAAACATTAACATTGTGTTATCAGACACAGTATGCAATCATATAAAGACTTGATTGCCACACACACACACGCGCAGAGCTAAAGCTCAGGGTCAATTTACCCATAATTTTATATTTTCTGACTTGTTTTTATAGTAACACTAACTGTGTAATTTTAAAGTCACACTAACTTAGCATTCTGTATGGAATATATAAGAAATGTAAGAGCCTACCCACTAATGGGAAAAAAATGCATATATGCCAGCCAACATGTTTTATAAAACCTTAACCATTATATTTCCTTAGAGTTCTTTGCTGGATTCAATTTAAACTATTTTATGCAATGTACGTTATTTTATCACCTGCCATCAAATGGAAACTGCAACACTCTGGCAAGTGGTTTGAATGGTTGTCTAATTTCAGCATAGCTTGTTTAAATACTGTACTTCAGTATTCCCTACTGGCATACTGGTTTGGTGAAATATTCAGTTAACAAGAATGAATATCCTGTACACATGCAGAATAGTTTCTTTCTCCACAACCACAGATCTATTCTAGAGATACTAAGAACATAAGAACGGCCGTTCCGGGTCAGACCAAAGGTCCATCTAGCCCAGTATCCTGTTTACTGACAGTGACCAATGCCAGGTGCCCCAGAGGGAGTGGATCTAACAGGCAATGATCAAGTGATCTCTCTCCTGCCATCCATCTCCATCCTCTGACAAACAGAGGCTAGGACACCATTCCTTACCCATCCTGGCTAATAGCCATTAATGGACTTAACCACCATGAATTTATCCAGTTCTCTTTTAAACGCTGTTATAGTCCTAGCCTTCACAACCTCCTCAGGTAAGGAGTTCCACAAGTTGACTGTGCGCTGCGTGAAGAACTTCCTTGCATTTGTTTTAAACCTGCTGCCTATTAATTTCATTTGGTGACCCCTTGTTCTTGTATTATGGGAATAAGTAAATAACTTTTCCTTATCCACTTTCTCCACATCACTCATGATTTTATATACCTCTATCCCCCCCTTAATCTCCTCTTTTCCAAGCTGAAGAGTCCTAGCCTCTTTAATCTCTCCTCATATGGGACCTGTTCCAAATCCCTAATCATTTTAGTTGCCCTTTTCTGAACCTTATCTAATGCCAGTATATCTTTTTTGAGATGAGGAGACCACATCTGTACACAGTATTTGAGATGTGGGAGCACCATGGATTTATATAAGGGCAATAAGATATTCTCCGTCTTATTCTCTATCCCTTTTTAATGATTCCTAACATCCTGTTTGCTTTTTTGACCGCCTCTGCACACTGCGTGGACATCTTCGGAAAACTATCCATGATGACTCCAAGATCTCTTTCCTGATTAGTTGTAGCTAAATTAGCCCCCCATCATATTGTATGTATAGTTGGGGTTATTTTTTCCAATGTGCATTACTTTATATTTATCCACATTAAATTTCATTTGCTATTTTGTTGCCAAATCATTTAGTTTTGTGAGATCTTTTTGAAGTTCTTCACAGTCTGCTTTGGTCTTAACTATCTTGAGCAGTTTAGTATCATCTGCAAACTTTGCCACCTCACTGTTTACCCCTTTCTCCAAATCATGACCCTTGGGGAACACCACTAGTTACCCCTCTACATTCTGAAAATTTACCATTTATTCCTACCCTTTGTTCCCTGTTTTTTAACCAGTTCTCAATCCATAAAAGGATCTTCCCTTTTATCCCATGACAACTTAATTTATGCAAGAGCCTTTAGTAAGGGGCCTTGTCAAAGGCGTTCTAGAAATCTAAGTATACTATGTCCACTGGATCCCCCTTGTCCACATGTTTGTTGACCCCTTCAAAGAACTCTAATAGATTAGTAAGACACGATTTCCCTTTACAGAAACCATGTTGACTATTGCTCAACAATTTATGGTTTTCTATATGTCTGACAATTCTATTTTTAACTATTATTTCGACTAATTTGCCCGGTACTGATGTAAGACTTACCGGTCTGTAATTGCCGGGATCACCTCTAGAGCCCTTTTTAAATATTGGTGTTACATTAGCTAACTTCCAGTCATTGGGTACAGAAGTCGATTTAAAGGACAGGTTACAAACCTTAGTTAATAGTTCTGCAACTTCACATTTGAGTTCTTTCAGAACTCTTGGGTGAATGCCATCTGGTCCCGGTGACTTGTTAATGTTAAGTTTATCAATTAATTCTAAAACCTCCTCTACTGACACTTCAATCTATGACAGTTTCTCAGATTTGTCACCTACAAAAGCCGGCTCAGGTTTGGGAAGCCACACAGTGTTCTATTACAGAGACTATATGTTAAGAAGGGGCAGCATACCACTTTTGTGAGCTTCTTCTAAGGCAAGCTGCCTTTATTTCAGACACAATGCATACCTGTTCCTAGTTTTCAATACATACTAGAAAATTATTATGTATTATTTTCTGCAAGACAACACTATTCTGTGCAAGCTGTACGTTTGGTCTTGAGGCAACACTGGGCACAATCTTACATGAAACTTGATTTCAATCAAGGCTTTTTGTCTTTCACTTCTAGGGCTGAAAGGGGCAGTAGAAATAGCGTACTTAGCTCCTGGACAGAAAGGGATTTTCTCATGCTACTCAGAGAAATTCTGCTTGCTGACAACAAGTCGCGTTTTCAAGATCTGAAGAGTCATGTCCAGTACTCATTGTCCAGAAGGAGTGCAATTATGATGTGGAGCCTCAGATATATAGGGCTCCAACAAACAGACAACCCCTCCCCTATCTATTCAGTCATTAGGAATCTTACCAGTAAATGTGTAGGGAAGCTCAGATCTGGCAGCTTCTATTTTAGCATTCTGTTCTTCCTCACTTTGCAATCTCTCTTCATTTCCTTTGTGTTTCTCCTTCTGTTCTTCATTTGCAGTGACCTCTTCCTCACTCCCCATGTCAGATTCAAGGTCAGAGGGACTATCTGTAGCATCATCTTCTTCAACAATTGCTTCTTCCTCATCTTCTCCACCAGGCTCTCCCTCACTCTCTTCTTCACTCTCTCCCTCCTCTTCTTCATTCCCACCTTCTTCCTTGTCATTTCCAACATTGAGTTTTCCACCCTATTAATAGAGAAAAGAAACCTACAATATCTTACAGGAATACTTCTGGGTTTAAAATTATAATTTAAAGTAACGTCCCTACTTGTGTTACTAGAAACATCAGATTATGACCCTCTCATCTCTGAATCTGATACATATTGAATCTTATTTAAAATCCAGTGGTGTATCAGGTGGATCAGCTGGTTATAGATGAAAGTTTGGTTCAGACAATACACAGAAGACAGGATATCAGTCGTAGAGGGAAGATGGAGAAGTAGAAACCAAGAGGAAGAAAGCTGAGATGGATTGGAAGCGGTTGAACAACAGGCAGTCAGGTGACATGCAGGAAAAGCAGTGCTGGGGATGGAAAAGTTGGAAGATGGGCAGCCGGGAGCAGTGTGTGTAGCTGGAGAGTTGCACCACAAAAAGAAGACTTCAACTCTATTTAAAAAGTGCCATCTATGGGACTTTTGTACAAATAGGACAAAGAAGATTTGGCCCTTAATATGGGCTTGATCCCAAAATGTCAGAAGCCCCAACAACTTGACCTGAATAAGAGCTGAGGGTGGGCCAAATTCTGTTCTGACTTGCACATTTTGTAACTCAACTGTTCTCAATGAGATTACAAAGGATGTAAGACAAGAAAAACTTTGCCCTCAGAATAAAGTTTTACTCCCTTTTATTCCTGTTGGCAGTGTAGAACTAATACTGACCTCGGAGAGGAGACTATTTATAGTCTGCCTCATACACCATACCTAGTTACAGGATCTTTATTACTGGTGATTATGCATGAGGGTGTTGTACACAGATGCCACGTACAATTTGCAGCAACCGAACTCTTGTTTTTCTTGTTAACCAAGTATATTTGACATTGAGAAAATGAAAGACAAACATGAAATCCCACTATGCTGTTTTTACAGGGTAATTTTTCAGAGAGTATAATCATTCAGCTAAGCCAATGCATTCAAAACAGAGTGATCCCTCCATATGAAGGACAAAGGTGACTTTATGAGAGCTCTGATCCTCCACTGCAGCTAAGAGATACACAGCACAATCCAGGGGCAGGAGGAGGAGGCATTTAATAAAAAAGTTTACTTTAAGTCACTTTTATGATCTCCCAGTTTATGACTGTTGTGTACCAGTCAGGTCCTTCTGGGTGGAGGGAAACCACAGCTATAGCCCTTATGCTGGTTGCATAGAAGTGGATGATGTAGGAGCTACTATGCTGATTACACCACCAAGTGATCTCCCTACACTGGGGTGGTTTTCTATGATGGCTTTACGCTGCTTTACATTGCAAGCATGGCCAAAGCTGCCCTAATACAGGGAATGAAGTTCAGGTGGAAAGTACAGCAGCTAGATAAAAATAATAAAGTGAACAGAAAAGAGTTCTGTTTAATTTGAAATGATTTTTTCTTCATTTCAGTGACTTTGAAAGTCACTATAAAACAATCAAATTCTTACTTTATAAGAAAGTAAACGTCTATCATCTTTATCCAGGATGAAGCCATCTGCTAAATCATCAGCTGACATATGCTTGGGTTTCTTTTTGTTCTCCTGTTCATCTTTTCCATGCATTCGACGCAGTCGGTCGGCCTGTGATTTAAAATAAATTCAGGAGAGGGACAATATAGTACACATGACCTAAATTACTTTGTATGAAAATTTTGGAGAAAATACAGATAATTAAGAAAAGAAAATCAAAGAGAAAATAAATTATTAACTAGCATTATTCACCTAGCAGAGGGGAGGAAGGAACAATACAAAGCAGAGACATGATAAGGATGTAAGGCAAGAAAAACTTTGCCCCCAGAATAAAGTTTTACTCCCTTTTATTCCTGTTGGCAGTGTAGAACTAATACTGACCTCGGAGAGGAGACTATTTATAGTCTGCCTCATACACCATACCTAGTTACAGGATCTTTATTACTGGTGATTATGCATGAGGGTGTTGTACACAGATGCCACGTACAATTTGCAGCAACCGAACTCTTGTTTTTCTTATTAACCAAGTATATTTGACATTGAGAAAATGAAAGACAAACATGAAATCCCACTATGCTGTTTTTACAGGGTAATTTTTCAGAGTATAATCATTCAGCTAAGCCAATGCATTCAAAACAGAGTGATCCCTCCATATGAAGGACAAAGGTGACTTTATGAGAGCTCTGATCCTCCACTGCAGCTAAGAGATACACAGCACAATCCAGGGGCAGGAGGAGGAGGCATTTAATAAAAAAGTTTACTTTAAGTCACTTTTATGATCTCCCAGTTTATGACTGTTGTGTACCAGTCAGGTCCTTCTGGGTGGAGGGAAACCACAGCAATAGCCCCTATGCTGGTTGCATAGAAGTGGATGATGTAGGAGCTACTATGCTGATTACACCACCAAGTGATCTCCCTACACTGGGGTGGTTTTCTATGATGGCTTTACGCTGCTTTACATTGCAAGCATGGCCAAAGCTGCCCTAATACAGGGAATGAAGTTCAGGTGGAAAGTACAGCAGCTAGATAAAAATAATAAAGTGAACAGAAAAGAGTTCTGTTTAATTTGAAATGATTTTTTCTTCATTTCAGTGACTTTGAAAGTCACTATAAAACAATCAAATTCTTACTTTATAAGAAAGTAAACGTCTATCATCTTTATCCAGGATGAAGCCATCTGCTAAATCATCAGCTGACATATGCTTGGGTTTCTTTTTGTTCTCCTGTTCATCTTTTCCATGCATTCGACGCAGTCGGTCGGCCTGTGATTTAAAATAAATTCAGGAGAGGGACAATATAGTACACATGACCTAAATTACTTTGTATGAAAATTTTGGAGAAAATACAGATAATTAAGAAAAGAAAATCAAAGAGAAAATAAATTATTAACTAGCATTATTCACCTAGCAGAGGGGAAGAAGGAACAATACAAAGCAGAGACATGATAACATATTAGCCTGAACTCTTGATTTTCTTTGTTTTGGTGGGTGGGACTGGTAAATTAGTCTGACTGTATATATTTTAAATCTTATTTGGAAGATATTGAAATATATCATTTATCGAAAGCCTTGTGCATCTTTGGTAATGAAATATTTATTTATATACATATTATCTTAAATACATATTTTGATAAACATATTATTTACCAGAAAGTAGTAGCTTCTTTAGAGTTTTATGGTTCTGCAATGTGTATGTATATTTCCTATATTTAAAATGGGTTTGAACAAAATACAAGGCTTTGAAAATAATTTTAACTCTATGGGAATCTGTCAACTGACTCATCAGGCTGTAACTGAGCCATTACTTATTGTGGGGCATTCCCCCCTCCCCCAGCAATTAGTTGGACTAGACACTAGAGAGATGCACAGTATGGAGAAGGGGAAACAAATCCTTCCCCCGCACTTTGATGAGTAGTTACTGAGCAGCTCTGTGGTCACTATAGAAGGCTTGATGCTGAGGTAGCCCTGCAGTCCTAATTTGACCCTTCTATGTGGGGAAGATCAATTTAACAGAAGGCTTTTGACCCTACCTAGACCCACTCTTTGTGCACTGATGCACAGGGAGCACTGAGCTCCAAATTGTGTAGGGAACATACAAACCTTCCCAGGCAAATCCTACCCCTTCACAGAGCAGAATCACATTAGCGCAATTGCCAGGGAACCCTTTGCAGCTACAGGAGGGAAGCGGTGCAGGATTTGCCCAGATGTTAATTCAGCTCCTGTGCACCAAACAGGCTCATCTAACAAAGTTTAAGCACATCTTAGGTCTGAATGATATATAAAACATAGCCAACGAGCTACTTGTTTTTAACTGAAAAAAAAAAAAAAAATGTTCTCTTGCTATGTAATCTCACAAGCCAAGTATTCAGCATATTTTTTTAATGGTCAAACTAAAAATCCATGAAAAAAAAAGGTAAATCACAAAATCAGTGTAGTGATGCAAATAGTGGCATTAGAACAGGACAGGGGACTTATTCTCAGATTCATCTCCTGTAATTTTTAGTGTGACTGCTTTCAAACTGAGGTTAAGAAATGTCAAAAAACTGTAAGAGGTCACTACCGGTGAGAGGGCTACAACACAATCTGAAACAGTCTGGTACCTCTAATTTCTGGAGTCTTTCTTGCTCCTCTTTCGCCAACTCTTCCTCAGTCTTCATCCTGTCAGAGGGTTGCGCCTTCATCTCAAACCCAAGTTCTCTAACAATCATATCATACTCATCAGGCTAAAGAAATACACAATTTCATAATTAATAAATATATTACTTTTCTGTGCTCCTCCACAGGAAGCCCTCTGGCTCGTTCAGGAATGACTATGATTGGCTCTGGAGAAGGCGGGAAGGAAGGCCAACACAATACAAGGTCAAGGGAGAGACTAATGGGTGGAAATTGAAATTCATGAAGACTTCCCCCTCCAGGAAAATTCTCATTCTACAAAGCATACATACATTTGTAAATATGAAGTCATAAGAAAATATATCCCTTCAAAAATACAGACAAGATATTTAATAAAATTATAACTTACATAGCACTTTATATCTTCAAAGCACTGTACAAAACATGAGTGACATCTCTGTTATGAAGGCATTATCCTCTTTTTACAGATAGGGAAACTGAGGTACAGTTACTCAACATGCCCAAAGCCACACTGCAAAATCAGTGGTAGAGATGAAACTGGAATTCAGAAATTCCTAGTTCCCAGTCACGCATGGAATTCCCTAGACCACGCCACTTGTCTAAAAAATTTTTGTCAGATTTCTCTCTCTAATTTTCCTCTTATACTTAACCAGATTATGAATTATCTCCCAAACTGCATACGAATGCAACAGAACATTACTGATTCCCATTTTCTCTGTAATCAACAGATCTCAAAACAAAATCCATAGGGGTCTCACATCTCAATTTAACACCCATTATGCCGATCCCTAGCAAAAAATCTGATCAGTTATTCATGGCACAATAGATTTGTCTACCTGTTAGAATTTCTGGGTTCATTTTCACAATGAATCTATCCAAATCACTAGTATTTCCACCCTTTTTTGTTTAAGTCTCAAGAGAGATTTCATAGGTCAGGTGACGCAGAAGTGAAGTTACTGCCACAGAAAGCTATTGCTAAGTTAGAGAATTTGTGTACAAAAGACATTTCAAAAGCATTTACAAAGTCAGTCAATATCCTTTTCAAGCAAATGCCAACTCGTCAGGAAAATGTTTGTCTTGAAAATAAACCAGAATATTGTTAAAATTTTTATCCAACGAGGAATCTCTCTCAAATTCAACAGCTAATGAAAAAGAACGAAGAGTAGCCATAATTATGACTTACTGGGAGTACAAGTCTTAAAATACTTAATATGAATCCTTTTATTTCTCTAAAATTAGTGTCTACTTGAGATCCTTCCAACTTCACAATTCTGACATGAAACTCCTCAAAAACTGTAGAATTCTTTCAATTTAACTAACACACAGGGGGGTTATTTTTAATATTTTAATTAGAAATGATCAGCTACAAATCACTAGTGATCAACTTCCCCCTTAACTTGCATCTCTACTTTGGTTCCAGTAATGGAGTCATATCAGTTGCAACAAAACAAAGCTGTATTGCCAGAACCTTACCTTGGGTTTCTCCTCTTCTTTATCTTTCCTCTCTGACTTGGGGGTTTTGTGGGACAGAAGGGTTTGGATTTCTTTCCAGTCAGTGTCAAGTTTTTCTGTGAGTTCCAAGGCATTCTCTCTCTGAGTCTGTCTCTCTCTCTAGAAAGATAAAAATATGCATATAACATTATTTTTCAATTGGCCAGTAATGTATGTAACTGAACAAGGAATACTTCTGAGAGCATTCTGTGCCAAAATAATTAAAATGTGCAGAATTTTAAAATATTGTGCGCAGAATTTTTATTTGTCAAATATATGTGAAGACTCCAGCATGGGACTGGGGAGCACAGGCCACTGGCTGCACAGAGGTGGGAGATCACTGTTCAGCTCCCCTCTGGGACATGGACTCAGCGATGAGGCTGCACCCAACCCTGACAGCGCAAGAACAGGGCTTGCCCCAGAAACACCCCAGGGCCCTGCCCCTCCGTGCCAGGTGCACCAGGTGTGGGCGGGCAGGCAGGCTCAGCAAGGCAGGATCCAAGTGTGGAGGGGCTTAGTGTGGGGGTATCCAGGTGTGGGTTTGAGAGGGTTCTATATGGGGCAATCTGGGTACAGGCAGGATCTGGATGCACAAAGGCTTGATGGAGGGTTTCTGGGTGCAATGGTAATTGGACTCTGCAGGGGGGTCCAAGTGAAGGTGGTTGGGGTTCAGTGGGGGGGGGGGTCCTGAGTGTGGGAAGATAGACCTCAGCAGGGAGGCTTTGGTGGGGGGATCCAGATGCTGGGGAAGTGGGGCTCAGTGGGGTGGAGATCCAGGTGCAGCTGGGGCTCGGTAGTGTGTGGATCCAGGTGCGGGTGGCTAGCCAGGGTGGTCCAGGTGCCGGAGGAATGAGGCTCGTTGGGGGGGGTTCTGGGTACGGGGTGAGGCTTGGCAGGAGGGTCTGAATATGAGGGGGTCTGGATGCATGGGGGTTGGGCGTATGGGAGAGCAGCTCCCTATGCAGTGATCCCCCTGCAGGTGAAGAGCGATGGGAGCAGGAAGCGCAGGGGAGGAATGGAGGGAAAGAGAGTTTCCTACAGCCAGAGTAGAAATCTGGGGGTGGGTCTGACATGGCCCCAGATGCTGTGCAGGGGAAGAGGAATTCCTGTCCTCCCGAGCCCAGCAGGTGAGCCCGGTGCAGGGTAGGGGTCTTCCCCAGTCCCACCCCATCCCCACAGTGATTTACCCCTCTGCTGGCTGGCCTGGGCACCCGAAACATTCTGCTGGGAAGGGCTGCATGACCGCTCTTGTGGTTTCCCTTTGCTTCCCTGTCAGAAAGTCATTTTTCTGCAGGGAAGCAAAGAAATCTGCAGGGGACATAATTTTGCGCATGCGCAGTGGCACAGAATTCTCCCAGAAGTAAAGGAAGTCACCTGCAGCATCAAGAGCAAATGAGGTCCATATGTAGTCAAAACCAAATATGTAATAAAAAATTAGTTCATATCAACTCCTATTTTGCAGCGTTAAGCACCCTTGGCAGAAGAAGTAGCACAAACCTGCAATGGGTGACTCCAGGGCAGAGCATGGCAAACAAGTCAGCCATGCTAACAGAGTTCATAGGTGGAGGGTTTGGGAACCTACAGAAAGGCAGACACTCTATACAGTTTTCCCAAGGTAAACAGAGTCAGATATATGATTTTTGGCTCTATATTTAGAAAGCCATCTCCCCTCTGCTTACTGTGCCACCAATATTTCTTCTCCTGTGAAGAGAGAGGATTTGTTTGTTTCCATGTCCTAAAGCTGATAATGGTTTTATTGAATGTTTTCTGCTTCTGTAAGTTTTCACATGGAAAATGATGTGGTACTTAATGTTGTCTGTTCAGTTTTTTTATTCAAAAGCTATAAACTCACCTTCTCTTTTTTGGATTTGGCAATCAGCTCTTCAATGAGCTCCTTGCGAGATTTAGGTTTTTCCTCCTCTTCATCTTGTTCTCCAGTGAGTGCTTTCCTACGAAGGAGACCTCCACCCCCTCCAAAGTGAGCAGCAGTTAGCTCAGCTGAAAAAAAGAGAATTGAAAGAATTAATGAATCTCTAGATTTATTCTCCCCTTAAGCTGTTGGGTCCTATTTCCCTATTATTAGGGCACAGGAGCAACTGATGGATTCCATGAAAGAATAAAATAGCTAGTTAACCAAGGTTTAAACCCCATTTCTGCAGATAAAGATTGATGCTTGGCCTAAGTTAAGACTTTTCAGAAAAAGATTCCCACCATGACCTTGGATTTCCAAACTTTGTTAAATTTTCTTTCATATACACACAAGCAAAAGATACTTTTTGATTTAAGACAGGAATATAGCACTTTTTATCTGATGGCCTCAAAGCACTTTAATATATTAATTAAGCCTTACAACACTAATATGAAGATAACCATTATTATTCCTATTTTACAGTCAGAGCACTGAGAAGTCAAGTGACTTGACCAACATTCCAGAAAAGGTCTATGCCAGGAACAGAATGTGCTTTAATCACCAGACATTGACTGTATTTAATTTATAAGAGCACATAAACTTAGGCCCTGATCCCACAGATATTTAGAAACAATTAATTTTAAGAACATGAGTAGTCCCACTGGACTACAAACATGCAGAAGGGTTTCCAGGACTAGGGCTTCAGACATCACAAAGACATATGCCTCATGAGAGGAACCTAGGATAATATGTTAGCCTCAACAATGGATTTTTTTGCTTGTGTTCACTGTCCTAACTTTCATGTAAGACACAATTTGTGTGTTCAGTGCTTTTATTCAATGAGTACCCCCAAAACAAAATAACCTGAAAACCTGTTTAAAACAAAATTTTTATGTAAAGTGTTTATAATCTAATGGACTACAGAATTAAATATCTATTTTTTCTTTAATGCTATCTTTCATCAAGTTAAAAAGAAATCAGCTATTGTTTTAACATAACTAAGGCCATGATCCTGCAATTTGCTTTGCTCAGGTGCAGTAGTCCAATAGGGCCTACGCTGCATGAACTCCTACCACTTAACTCATTAGCAAAACATTCACAAACACTATTGTAAGAGGTGTGCACATTTCTATTGACACTAAAGACATAGATAAACTAAAGGAAGTAAACAAAATCAGCCAGGTTGGCTTTTACCTAGCTACCTAGCCAAACATCATGCAAAACAACCTTTATTCAGTGAGCAATATTTATTTATATATGTAGACCTCTCCAAGTCAAGGGAGATATTTGCATAAATACAGATTACTCACATGACTAAGGGTTGCAGAAACTAGCTCCAGATTTGCCAAATAGAAAAGATAAAAATCAGTATGGAAAGAATTTTAATTTACATCTCCTATGAACAGCTATACCCAAAATGGCCAGACTGCAAACCCCTTTCTCACATTAGCGAGCACTTATTGACACAAGGAATCCCACTGACTTCAATGAGACTATTTGCATGAGTAACTGCTCACTATTGTAAGTAGAGGGTTCATAATCTGGTCCAAAGAAATGCAAAACACACACAAAATTTAAAGTTATTTGTTTTAACATGAACAAAACAATGTATTTTCCCCTAACTTGTTCTGAGAAACGACTGCCCTGTTTGTGCTGAACTCCCCCCCCCCCCCAAAAACAAAACAAAACAAAACCACACACACGGAAAATTTCAGCCCATATAGTTGAAGTATGGTAAAATTATAAAGCAACTGAAAATAGTGTCTTATAATGGAATGTAGCAGGCAGCCTCAATTACAGGTGTTCCCTTTGGTGCCACCTATAATGTACCATACTTGCAAGCATCCTGGCATCTCTAAATAGTTGATTTTAAACCAGAGTTCATTGTAATATTGAATGCACTTACTTTAACGATAATCCATATGTGAAAAGTCAATTATGATGTGATGAAATATTATACATATTTATTAAAATTGTGAATGGTTAAAAATTACAGCATGATATTGGCCCATATCCAGTTCTAATCACCACTTTCTATCAGACTAAAGAGAACAGAGATTTAAATCTGAACATTTTCTTTACATTATTTTTCAATGAAAGCAGGCTACGCAACAATTCACAGAGCTATATTAACAATGAAAATTACATTGGATAAAAATGTATTAAGGTATCAGTTTGATTTTTCTTACCTGACAATATTCCTCTTTCTTCAGTATCACTGTCACTATCAATAACATCATTAAGTTTTTCAATATCTGCTAAAGATTGGCCAAAATGGGTCAATTCATCATCTTCATTGAGATTATAGATACTTTTCTTTTCATGATTTTGCTGTGAAAAATAATCAAACCAACCAATTTAGTAATGAGACATTTTTCAGATTAATACCAGTTAATGACAGCTGGTCAACAAAGATTTTTTTCCCCCCAAAAAGATCATATTTTCAGTTTAGCCCAGGAGAGCCCTATTTCACTTCTCGGTTATTTTAACAGCATTAACAAGCCTACAATTTCATTCAGATACATTAAAGCGAGAAACGGTGAGCGTCTCACAACAGTTTTTACTCTCCGTTAAATCCATTGTAGAAACTACAGACTCACAACACTGGTTTAATTAAGTGAGTGGTGAATCAGGCACAGTATTCTGGGGAAGGGCGTTTTTTATTAGTTAAAAAATGACTGGTAAAATTACTAAAAAAGCAAGCTTGGATTTTGTATATGTAAAAAGTAAAATAATAATTTTTTTAAAATAAAATATTTCAAGCTTAATAACCACTAAAAAAATTAGTTAACCATTCCAATAACTTAATCTTATTCCTAGAATTTTCTGCACATGCAATTATGCTGCTTAACTCAGGAGTCCAAACATGATGTAGATGGAAGTAGTATTCAAAACTGATTCCATTTCTTAGAGCAGAGGTCCGGAACTGTGGGGTGCGCCCCTCTTGGGGGGCACCAAGGAATGTTCAGGGGGTGTGACTGGGGCCTGGGCCAGCCCCTACAGGGGGTGGGGAGGGAACACCACCGAGCTTTGCTCCTGTACCCAGCTGCTGGCCTTGGCTCTGCTGCCGGCCCCGCCCTCAGCTGTGGCCCCAAACTTAGCCCTCTTACCCTCTCTTCATATCCTCCCCTCCCAGAGCCACAGCCCCACTCCTGGGAAGGGTAAGGGGGGGAACACGAGGTAAAAAGTTTGGGGATCACTGTCTTAGAGTGGTAAGACCCAAAAATGAGCTTCATGGGCCATCGAGGGAAACGGCCTTTTTCAGGAGTGTCAGTAAGAACGTAAAATAGTGTTTAATGACAGGTAAAGGATTTACATTTTGTGGGAATTAAATTTAATTCTGTCCAGTATAACCCCCAAAATCACAACTTTGTAATGTTAAAGTAATTCAGTTTTAAATTTTTTCTTTTGGATTGGGCTGGTCAAAAATTTTCGGTGCAAAAAACTTGTTCAATAGAAAAATTGATTTTTGACAAAAAATTTTCATAAAAAATGTCTCCTTTACATAGAAAATTTTGATTTTTCATAAAAATCTTCAAATCCCTGACAACCAAACTATTTCAGTTTTTGGCCAAAATGTTTTGGTTTTCTTATTTCCACCAAAAATTCTGAAATTTTCTATATATATATATATTTTTATGAGCTCTAATTCTGGAATTCATTTACATCAAATAAAAGATGCAGATAGGCTTTCAGAAAACAGAATGCGTGGGAGTAAAAAAAAATGAAAGTTAGGTATGGTTGCCATGTTATAGGTTTTGGTAGAATCCTTAGGGGCAAAGCAACGTATTATTTACAGAGAGCTTTATTTGGCAAATGAAAAATTTCTACATCTATTTTTTTTTTAAATTATTTTTCATTCCTATACTTTACCTGTCGTTCCAATGCAAACCTCTTCATCATCTTCTCCTCTGGGCTTATTTTGGTATTATATTCACCAAAACGCTTATCTTTAAATACATTGGACTTTTCCCGTTCTTTGTATTCTTTCAGCAAAGTTTGTGTACGCTGAAAAACAGATCAATACATTAACTTAACAAAAGCACACCTGAAGCCAATGAATTAAGGCCTAATTTATTCAAACATATACACACTGAATATGAACACTACAGTGGAATATAAAAAGACCAATTCTAATCAATAAATTTATTTAAATTTATTTTTATTATAAAATTATAAAAAATTATGTTTTTACCTTTATTTCATTCAATGATTATACTTTATTACACTCCTAAAACAACTATAAACAATGACAATGAAGAACTGTCATCTCAGTCCAGCTCCTTGTGTACAAGAAAGAATCTATCTATCTATATCAGGGGTCGGCAACCTATGACATGCGTGCCAAAGACGGCATGCGAGCCAATTTTTAATGGCGGAGTCCCGGCAGGCAGCAGCATGCCATTAAAAATCCTGTCCGGCCCGGCCCCCAGTTCTCCGCCCTCCGCTCCCCCTGCCCTCCCCTCCCCCCACAAGGGCAGGGGGCAAGGGGCAGAAGCTTGGTCCTGCAGGCTCCCCTGCCTCTTCCCATAGTGTGCTCCCTCCCTGCCGATCAGCTGATGACCCTTGCGAGGGAGGGGGTCGGGAAGGAGCAGAGTCAGCGTGCTTGCTGCTCAGCTGAGGCGGAGAAGAAGCGGGGGCAGGGCCTTGGGGAAGGGGGGGGTGGAATAGGGGCATATCCCCTCCAGCCCCCTGCCCTGACCCCCCTCACACACACCCCAGCCCTCTGCCCTGAGCCCCGCACACCCCCCAGACCCGTGCCCTGAGCTCCGCACCCCCCCCAGACCCCTGCCCTGAGCCCTGTACCCCCCTCATACACACCCAGCCCTCTGCTTGACTCCTTCACTCCCCCACGACCCCAGCCCTGACTCTTGCACCCCCCACATACCCAGCCCAGTCACACCCCACCACCCCCCACATCCTGACTCTTGCACCCCTCCCACCCATTCCCACCTGCACCCCTTGCACCAAATGGGAGCTGCCCAGGTAAGTGCCCCACACTCAAACCTCCTGCCCCAACCCTGAGCCCCCCCCCCGTCATTCTAGCTCCTGGCCAGACCCTTCACCTCCAGCCCTGTGCTCAGTGCACTCCCACCCTCAGCGCAGTGCAGAGAGAGGAAGAGAATGGGCCAGAACCAGGGAGAAGGTAGGTACCCACTGTATGTGGGCAGGGCTGGGATCCCAGACCAGCAGCGGGCTGAGCGGGTCCGGCAGCCGGGATTCCGGCTGGCAGGAGCCGGCGGATGGAACCCATGGGCAGCAGTGGGCTGAGCGGCTCAGCCAACTGCCGGTCTGGGGTCCCGGCCGCCAGCCCTGCACAGCCTGCTGCTCGTCTGGGGTTCTGGCTGCCAGATCCTTGCAGGCTGGGGTTCCAGCCACCAGCCCTGCTCAGCCCGCTGCTGGCCTAGGTGAACAGAAACCCAGACCAGCAGCGGGCTGAGCGGGCCGGCGGTGTAAGATCAACATTTTTATTTAATTTTAAATGCAGCTTCTTAAACATTTTGAAAACCTTGTTTATTTTACAGTACAACAATAGTTTCATTATATAATATACAGACCTATAGAGAGAGACCTTCTAAAAAACATTAAAATGTATTACCAGCACGCGAAACCTTAAATTAGAGTGAATACATAAAGACTCGGCACACCACTTCTGAAAGGTTGCCGACCCCTGTTCTAGCTATAGCCTTTTACGCCCATGTCACAGATGCAGAATCTGCAAATGTCAGGATTACTAAATAATGGAAGTCTTACTTCAGATGAGACACTGCAGAATTTATGTTCCCTTTACATCCGTTTATTTTACATCCCTGTATATAATTTTCAAGGAATTTTTAACAAGATGCAGTTTCTCTTTGTAATATTTTTGGAAAAAAACAAACAAACAAACTTCTCCATCTTGACACACATTACGGAGACCCTTTCATTGATTAACTTTATTCACAGTAACTTTATCTCATACAGGGCTTCTCAAGGGTTTTCAAAGTATACATGATGATAAATTAAACAACGGTGTCCTCTGTGCTGTAGTATCTCTCAGACAGATTTGTTTTTCTTTTGAAGGAGCTCTCTCAAGTCTGTTTGCTGATGGATGGTATATACCAGGGGTGACCAAACTTACTGACCCTTTGAGCTGCATACAACAATCTTCAGAAGTTCAAGAGCTGGGGTGCACCTGCTTGGGCACAGGGCTTCAGCGCTTCTCCCGCTGAAGCCCCAAGCTCCGGCAGGCGCCTCCTACAGGGCTGAAGCCCTGAGACCACCCCCATCCCTATTGGGCAGAAGAAGCCACAAGCCTCACCACCTCCCACTGCAGGGCAGAAGCCCTGAGCTCCCCTAGTCTGGTAGGTGGAGAATGGGGGAGGGCATGTGGGCTCTGCGAGCCACACTTTAACTATAAAAGAGCCACATGTGGCTCATGAGCTGCAGTTTGGCTACCCCTGGTATACACAGCAGTGAGAAAGTGAAGGAAAATAAATTTATTTTTAACAGAGATTTAATACAATCCAGTACTGCATTTCCATCACACTTGCAGATAGGGAAGTACTTCTGGTGCCTTCAGTAAGGGATGCATCAGATTACTGGGCTCCCAGACATATAGTATGTATGTAGTCAAGATGCTCTCTAATGTGGTGGTACTTTTGGCTATGGACTTGGTGTCAAGTCAGAGTAACCACTCTGATTTTGCTGTCTGTGGCCTATTATTTATATTACAGTAGCATCAATTAATCTTAATCAAGGAACAGGCACTATACAAAGAAGTAACAAAGAAGAAACAAAGAAGACAGTCCCTTCCCCCAGAGCTCACAATCTAGGATACAGAGAGTGCAGGATGCAACTGACTGATGAAATAAACAAATTGGGTAAAGGTAGTTTGATAGATAAGATAACAGAGTTTAAAAGAAAAGCAGAAGTCTTATCTCAACACTTGCCTAACTATTTCCTTTCCAATGAGGGGAAACTTTAAACTAGTATTTTATTTTTTTTAATCAATGTTGGGTACAGGTCCTTCGCAATCCAGACTTATTCTTCTTGGTCTTCTCAGATAAATGTGTTTCCCATAAAGTAAAAAATGTCTAAGGCTCCATAGTGCAAAGACTTAAGCACATCCTTACATTGAAATCAAAGAGACTATAAATATTAATGAAGTTAACATTTGACAGGCTTGGGGCCTAAACTCCCACTGCGATATAAAACAGTATTTCTCAACCTTTTTGATACCAGGGACTGGCTTGCTGCCTTCCTAAACTGTATCAGAGAAATCTGAGGCCTGGCAAGGAGGCTGATGTGGACCGGTCACTGAGAAACATTGGTATAGACCATTTGGGGAAGTTTGAATCTTGTCTGAAGCTGGTCTATACCTAAGATTTAGGTCATCCTACACACATTGCTCAGGGCTGTAAAAAATGTATTGCCTCATGCATCATAGTTAGGTTGACCTAATCCCCACTGTAGATGCAGCTAGCTTGATGAAAGAATTCTTCCATCTGTCTCGGTCTTTTGAGAAGGTGGATTTACTGTCTCTTGAGAAGGTGGATTTACCATAGCAATGGAAAAACTCCTCCCGTCACTGTAGTGTCTACACTACACTGGCACAGCTGTAGCTGTGGCACAGTAGCACAGACATACCCTCATCTGTAAGTCCAGCAAGCTACAATATTACCTTTCTTGGACAGTAAGCCTGAATCACTTATGAGGCAGTTTGGGAGCATTTATGTCAGGTTTCCTACACTTTTATATGTTGACTCTGAGCCTTAGCAAGGTGAAAGTAAATGAAGGCTTATGTATTTTCACCATTCAGCTAACGTGTCTGTAGTTTTCAGCGATTAATAAGTCACTACATCCTGAAGACAGAGCTCTGACCTTGATATCAACAGCAGGGACAGTCACTAACAGCGTAGGAGCCAGTTTTAGAGATGGTCTTAGGGTGTGGGACATATAGCACACACAGAGACATTCATGAACACCCTTAAAGGGGCATTTTGAGGCATCATCACATTGTAGCCTTACTTTGTCTACTCCACAACACCAGTTCGACCAGTGTAGCTTGGATCAACATAATAATCACAAAAAAGGTTTCTGTAGTTAAGAACGGCCATACTGGGTCAGACCAATGGTCCATCTTGCCCAGTATCCTGTCTTCAGACAGTGGCTAATGCCAGGTTCTTCAGCAGGAATGAACAAAACAAGCAATCATCAAGTGATCCATCTCGTCGTTCACTCCCAGCTTCTGGAAGAGGCTAGGGACGCTCAGTGCATTGTGTTGCATCTCTGCCCATCCTGGCTAATAGCCATTGACAGACTTATCCTCCAGGAACTCATGTCATTCTTTGTGAACCCTGTTATAGTTTTGGCCTTCACAACATCCCCTGGCATGAAGTTCCACAGGTTGACTGTGCATTGTGTGAAGAACTTCTGTTTGTTTTAAACCTGCCACCTATTAATCTGAATGCTGCCAATTTCTTGTGTTTGTGAAGGAATAAAATTCCTTATTCACTTTCTCCACACCAGTCAAGATTTTATAGACCTTTATCATATCCCCCCTAGTCATCTCTTCCAAGCTGAACAGTCCCAGTCTCTTTACTCTCTCCTCATACGGAAGCTGTTCCATACCCTCTAATCATTTTTCTCTGTACGTTTTCCAATTCCAAATATCCTTTTTTCAGATGGGTTGGGGGTGACGGGAGGGACACCAGATCCACACCTAGCATTCAAGATGTGAATATATAGGATGCATAGTTCTTTAGACTATAGTATTTTTCATCTGGGGGTCCCAAAAGGCTTTATAACATTAAGTCTCACAATCCTTGAGTGAGGTAAATGTCATTTTCAAGTCAGAGAAATCAAGGCATAGAGCAATCTTTTTGCTTGACAATTTTCCAGAGTAGGGATGGTTTATCAACATTTATACAGCACTAACTAAAATGGGGCTCCAGTCCTCTCCGGGCCCCTTAGACAATACTGCAATACAAATGTTCATTGTTACCACCACCATCAACAAGTAGAAGAATAAAGTGGCTTACCAAAAGTCACAGGGCAAGTAAATAACAAAGGCTGGAAAAAAATCCCTACTCACTGGCCTATACTCTATTCCAGGGCTATAGAGTTTGAGAATGGGGCTTACCCCAACATGACATAAGGGCAGCCCTGGTGAGGTTTGTGCCATCAACCTCTCTGAGCCATGCCATAGAACAGAGGAAAGCAACCTATGGCACGCGCACTGATTTTCAGTGTCACTCACACTTAATTTATTAATTTAATTTTAAAATGAAGCTTCTTAAACATTTTTAAAACCTTATTTACTTTACATACAACAATAGTTTAGTTATATATTATAGACTTATAGAAAGAAACCTAAAAATGTTAAAATGTATTACTGGCACGCGAAACCTTACATTAGAGTGAATAAATGAAGACTCGGCACACCACTTATGAAAGGTTGCCGACCCCTGCTATAGAATCCTGTGTTCAAACAGTTTGTGTACCATCATTTGCACAGTCTGTGGGTGTGCACCACCACTGCCCCCATCTGGCAGCAAGGGCTTGCTCCAGAGTGGTGGGATCCACACCTTGTCCTCATTTGAGTGCCCTCCCCCCAGCCTTACCTTCTTGACAGCCTTGGACCGCGAGACACCCGGCAGCCCCACGTCGTGTTTGGTTCTCCTCCCCAAGATATTAAACTTCTGCTTGTTGACCTTCACCTCGAAAGGGTTGTTCTTGACCAACGCTGTCCCTGCCCCACTTGGGCCCTTGGCCCTGGCAGCCACTTGGCCCTTTCTCCTCTGCTTAGTTGGCTTCCCCATTGTCGTGTGTGGCTGGGGTCAATACTCACTCAGCAGCATAAAGAACCAGGACTACGGTCTTGTACAGGCTCCTGAGGTAGAGGGAATGAGCCTGTGGAGCGAGCCACGCTAAACAAAATGGCGACGGGGGGCGACCTTAAACTGCCCCAAGCAGCCCCCCGCACTCTGAACGCACCACCTCGCGCGAGAGCTTCTAAGTATCGTGAGACATAAAGGCGCGACCAGAGTCCCTAATCAGCCTGTCCAGCGTCTCTACTGACTACCGCTCACATTACCTACAGAGCAAGCTAAGCAGCAACGCGGCCACACTTCTCGCGAGAGGTGACCTCGACATCCCGCGAGACTTAGTGGTAGTAGCGGCTAGGCTTGTAGGAGAAGAGATCGGAGCGGTATGAACTACATGACTATATATCCCGGCATGCAATACTCCACCCTTGCGGGTGAGAGGCGAGGAACACCCCACCGAGCGCGCGTGCTTACTACTCTTAGCTACCAATGAGCCAGCTTTGACGCAAGAGGCCGCCGGGCCGGGGGAGCGCGTTGCCTGCTGGGAGCTGTAGTCTTCGGGGCGGAGCTGTAAGGGGCGAGAGGCGGGGGAGTGCGGCATAGTCCGGCCCAGTGTGGGCAGGCCCCGCCCCGCCCGTCCCCGTTCTCCGCCCCCCTGGGCACAGGCGGGAGGGGGCGGTGAGTGAGTGAGTGAGGAGCGGGTGATGGGGGAGAGGAGAGCCCAGCACTAGCCCTCGGGGCGGATGAGTGGAGCCCGGGTGTCCCGGCGGTGGCGGGGCAGGAGGAGGGGGCGAAGGAGGTGGTGGTTCTGAGGGGACAGGGGACTTGGTTGGAGCCCTGATCATGGAGATCGAGAACATCGTGGCCAACACGGTGCTGCTGAAAGCCAGGGAAGGTGAGCGCAGGGAGGGGGCGAAGAAGGGATGTGTGCGTGCCGGGGAGGGGCTCTGAGGGGACGGGGTGCTGGGGGAGGAGGGGGCGCTGGGAAACGACTGGGGCAAGGGGGGAGGACTTAGGGTGAGAAGAGAGGGAGGCGGCAGTGCTAGGGGAGGGGGCGAGAGGGTTTGGGGAAGGGGACACTGGAAGGGGACAGGGAGCGGAGGAGTTTTAAAGGGGGGCTGGGCGAGGAGCAATGGCATGGAAATGAGGGTGGGGAAAGGAACCAGCGAGTGGATAAGGGGGGTGAAGGTAAGATGTGGGGGTGACGCGGGTCGCTGTCAGAGCTAGGGAGCGTCGTGAGCGGAGAGGAGAGCTTGTTCCTCAACTTCGCCAAGGTAGGGTGTAAACAGCCATATAATAAAGGCGCCTGCCAAAGCTCCCTTGTTTAGGATTAATTGTAAACAGTTTTTAATGTTTCTTTGCTCTCCCACTTCCCTGGGTGCAAATGACTTTGCCAGATGTTTCCGAGAGATATTTTAACCGTATTCTTTAACTCAAAAAGTGATTATGGGAAGGTGGGTTACTAGCAGGAGGACACTCCCTGTTCAACTGAAATAGGCTCTAACTTTGTCAAAAACTTTAAGAAACGTTTGCCTTGTCCTCAAAATCCCTGGCAACGTAAAAAGTACCTGATGAATGCCGTCTGCAGTTTCAGGTTGAGTGTTTTACATTGCTTGGTATGAAAGTGTCTGACTGTATAACTGCAGAGAGTCTCCTAACTTTGAGAGGGCTTCTCCAATGAGCAACCATATTTTAAATAAGTCTGAAATCTTGTTCTCTCAAATAGTTTTTTTTTTCTGAATGCACAGTTGCATAAGTGGCTACATGAAAGCCTCCCCAGACTTGCATAAGTGGCTGCATAAAAGCTTTCATACTACCCTTTGCTCTTAGCAGATCCTTGCTCTGAGCTCCACTGTTCTTCTCTTTGGACCTGATCTTCCTACTTTTAATTGCATTGGGTAGCTTACTGAGTAGTTCCACTGATTTCAGTGGGATGACTCAAAGTGAGTAAGGGTGGAGGAATCTGGCCCTATAAGTTTTGCAAGTCACTCCCACTCTGAATAGGTTTGGCATGTATACTGTATGTGTATCCGGTGAAATCTGTCTTAAGCTGCCTGAACCAAAAAAAAAAAAAACCAAAAACAAACAAACCAGTCTTCAGCTTTGAAATTGGGCTTAGAAAGTAGAATAATGATCACAATGTTGATACATCTCCCAATGTTAGTTAAAAAGACTGCCTCAGCCTAGATGAGTGATTTAGTTCCACTGACAATATACATCTGTGGTGTTGCAGCCTGGGTTTGGAGTTTGCATTGGAATGATCTAAGAAATGGGGAGAGTGTGGGCACCACATGGGCATAGTAGAGCTTGGAGCCAGGTCCCACTAAGGATAGAGTGGTAACTGGAAATACTTTCAAGTGGCTGCTTAACATAGGGTTGCCTCCTTAGTTTAGATTCCACTATATATAAAATAAATTACGAGGGTATGACTGACCAAAAGAGAGTTTTTACTGTACTCTCAGATGTATAAGCAAAAAGATCGAGGAATACTTGTGGCACCTTAGAGACTAACAAATTTATTTGGGCATAAGCTTTCATGGGCTAAAACCCACTTCATCAGATGCATGTAGTGGAAAATACAGTAGGAAGATGTATATAAACAGAGAACATGAAAAAATGAGTGTTGCCATACCAACTCTAATGAGACTAATCAATTAAGGTGGGCTATTATCATCAGGAGAAAAAAACCTTTTGTAGTGATAATCAGGATAGCCCATTTCAAACATTTGACAAGAAGGTGTGAGTAATAGTAGGGGAAAAATTAGCATGGGGAAATAGTTTTTACTTTGTGTAATGACCCATCCACTCCCAGTCTTTATTGAAGCCTCAGATGTATAGCTTGACAGCAGCTAGGTTGATATGACCAGTCGTACTCAAGATTAAATGTATTGCGAGTAGTAATGACAGTGCATAAACATTGTTTCTATTTTTCTCCCTTTCCCCCTTATGTTGTACTTGCTCATATCTATCTATTTTGGCTTGGAATCCTGATCCCTTGATCAGTAAGGAGTGTCTTATCTTCAGTGTTTTAGGTCTCTATCCTGGAGGCATCCTGATGTGTCTTGCATTTTTCAAAGTGCTGCTCAAACAGTAATGTTTTTGCCACATGTGGAGTGCACTCATTGGTCCTGGAAAGATCTTTCACTACTTTAACCAGGAACAGGGCCGTCTCCGGGCACCAGCGGAGGAAGCATGTGCCTGGGGCGGCATTCTGTCCATTCTTGGGGCGGCACAGTCCGGCAGCCTTTTTTTTTTTTTTTTTTTTGTGGGGTGGCAAAAATGGTAGAGCCGGCCCTGATTAGGAACACCCCACATCAGCTTAGTTGCTGTCCCCTTTATCCTGAGTTGGTGTGAGGGCTGTGAGTGCATGAAACTGACTCATATGCTGTGGTGATGGATGCATAAGAAATAAAGTAAATCTTCACTTGAAGAGAGCTGGACAGGTGAGGCAAAGACCATCCAGATCTCTGAGACAGCCTCTCCTTCCCTGCTGCCATTTTTCTCATCTCTCATTGCATGGTATGAAGGGGCAGGAGAGACTAGAGAAGTGCATAGTTGCTGCTCCTTACATAAAGGGTCAAATCCTCAGTTGGTGTGAAGCGGCATAGGTCCAAGGATCTTGCAGATAATGTTGGAGTACATCAATAATTCATCCTATGAAATGGGGAAATTGCATGAGGTTCGATAGGAGCAGGTTACATTACTTCTATTAGAGCATAAATATTTCACTTGAATTTGCTAATTATTTTTCCTACTCTACTGTGCTCTTGTGAAAAGTTAAACCCATTTCCACTTCCCAAAGCCATGACAGAGGAAAAAGGACTATGTTCTCAATTATGGACTACACAGCTCTTCTAATCGAGACTTTCTCATGACACAGATGGGGGTAGGCAAAATATTAATCTTAAAAGCACTTTACAGACACTAATCCTTCACATCCTTCTGAGGTAGATGGCTGTTAACTGCATTTCACAGATAAGGAAATTGAAACAGAGATGTTGCGTGCCTTGCTCAGATCCATAGAAAAGGTCTACTTCAAAGCGTTCGTTAAAATTGAGGAGTTCCTGACTCTCAGGCGTTGTTTACACTAGCACTTTTGTTAGTCAAGGATTTGGAAAAAAACACACACCCCTGACTGACACAAGTTTCATCCGCAAAAGCGCTGGTGTGGACATCATTATATCAGTGAGAGAGCATCTCCTGCTGATATAGCTACCGCTGCTTGTTAGGGATGGTTCAGTAATGCTGGTGGGAACGATCTCTCCCGCCCCCATAGAGCGGCTACACAGGAGACCCTACAGCAGTGCAGCTGCAGCGGTACAGCTGTGCCGCTGTAGGGTCCATAGCATAGACGCAGGGGCAGCTCTAGAAAATAGGCTGCCCCAGGCAGCGCGGTGTGCTGCGCCGCCCTTCCTCGGTCCCGCGGCGGGTCCCCTCTTCCCGCGGCTCCGGTTGAGCTCCCGTGGCAGGTCCACGGGCCCGGGACAGCGGACCTCCGCAGGCATGACTGCGGGAGCTCCACCGAGCCGCGGGAACAGCGAACCTCCCGCGGGCACGGCTGCGGACGGTTCGCGTCCGGCGGCTCCGCTTGAGCTGCCGCAGTCATGCCTCCGGGAGGTCCAGCCGAGCTGCGGGACGAGCCCCCCTCCGCAGTCATGCCTGCGGCAGGTCCGGTCGTCCGCGGCTCCGGTGGACCTCCCGCAGGCATGACTGCGGCAGGTCCACCGGCCCAGCCTGCCGCCCCCTGGATTTGGCCGCCCTAGGCAACAGCTTGGTTTGCTGGTGCCTAGAGCCGCCCCTGCATAGACGTAGCCTTAGATGCTAAATCAGATCACTAGACCATGCTTCGTGCTGGCTTGAAACTATCAGATCTGGTAATCTCTAAGAATGACTTCAAACAAAATAACTTCCCAGTTCTTTTCCTCTTTTTTGTTTGGTTGGCCCTAATGATGTTGGCAGTTGATAGTACAAAAGTACTGCCAACTGTTTGCCAAATAAGTGTAAAGTGTTTCTGCTGCTATGTTGACAATCTAGAAGAGATGTGTGGGTATGGAAACACTTGCTGCTTAAAGTATGGTTTGCTTTAATGAATCAGAAGGAATAATTTAAAATATAAAATCAAATTAACTGAATTTTAGTTAAACTCTCAATTAGCCCAGTCATTGAATAGCCAAAGACTTTGATTGTCTCCTAAGATCTTTGCATAATATGCCTTTACTTGTGTCGCTAAATTTATATTTCAATTTGCTTCACAATGATGCCAGTCTTTATTAATCCATTAGTCCAATTTTCCCTCTAGCACCTTCATGTTTTCACATTATATCCAAAAACAGCTGAGTCTAGAAACTCTAAATTTGTCCTATATACTTCTCATTGAGAACTAGTACCTTGGAACAACATCACATACCATCCGTGTAGCAACTACAGCAATTCCTTGTATGGGGAAATATTCACTGTAGTTTTTAATGTCTTTTTACATAACTTAGCAGCTAGGCAATAGCTCATCTTGTATGTCTGGCCATTATGTTCAAAGACAGGACTTCCTATTACTCCTTGGTCCTACCTCACATTCTTGTAGAAATCTGCCTGGCTTATATCTAGGTTAGTGATGCTTTTATTTATTTATTTTAAAAATCAAACTGGGATAAATAAATAATAATTGGAGATATACCAATTTCCTAGAACTGGAAGGGACCTCGAAAGGCCATCGAGTCCAGCCCCCTACCTTCACTAGCAGGACCAAGTACTGACTTTGCCCTAGATCCCTAAGTGGCCCCCTTAAGGATTGAGCTCACAACCCTGGGTTTAGCAAGCTAATGCTCAAACCACTGAGCTATCAGGGTAAGGAGACCTCTTTCCTTCCCCCCTTCTTCCCCTCCCCCCCTAAGAATAATTAAAAAATAATAATAAAAAAGAATAATTAAAAAATCCTCAGAAGAAATGGAAATAACACTTAAGATATTTAGGGGTTTATTTATTTATTTTTTAAGATAGGTGTGGCGGGCGGGGAGGCAGGGGGAGAGGAATTCAAGATAGCTCAAGTATGGAAAGTTTCATCTGAAAAAAACCCTTGTTTGCAGAAGCGATGAGCTATTATTGCAAAGAGAGACATTCTAAAGAAAGCTGGAAAGCTGCTTTGAATGCAGTGGGCACTACATTATGTACTATATAAGCAACTGAGGTAAAAGGCTGTACAAGTGTAAAAGCAATTATGGGAGCTATGAGAGAAAAGCCAGAATGCTTGTAACTGCATGAAAAAATTGTACATTTTTATACATAACTTTCCTGTGCATGGATTTTTATATTTAAAAGAAAAAAATATTTGGATTACTTCTATGTTTACAATAAAGTGGGGAAATTAATACTTATACTTACACTTGCTTTTTCTAGGAAAAATGTTTCATGTAATATTAGCAAAGAATCCTGTGGCACCTTATAGACTAACAGACGTTTTGCAGCATGAGCTTTCGTGGGTGAATACCCACTTCTTCGGATGTAATATTAGGTTTCCTGGAAAACATGAAGAGGAAATCCATGGGGGGGAGGAATAATTTATCAAATATGAACTGATTATTCTGAAATAATTTTGTAAGAGTTCAGAAAAGCCATTTAGTTCTTGTTCTGTTACTGTTTTGTATCAATAATTTGTTAGTTTTATGCATCATTCACTAGCTTGCTACATTTTTTAATATAAATATGTAGGCCTCATATTCATTTCAATCTTCTATAAGGCAAATAAAAAGAAATGTAGTGTAGCTTGTGATAAATTGCTTTCCTTCATAACACTAATGTATATCTTTATCTTGCTTTATCTTGCTCCTTTTTTTCATTGCTTAAAGTAATCTGGTGTATAAATGCTCCAGAGGAAGCACCTCTTAAATGCATTGGGCCCATTTACACTCAGTTTATACAGCCAAAGCAGTATAAAGAAAATTTAGATGTCTAAGGTGTTGTCTACACTTGAAACACTACAGTGGCACAGAAGCAGCAGCCAGGGGCAGCAGGTTTGTATAATTTTTGGTGGTTCCCAGAACAGGTCAAGTCCTGCCCTCTCCCCTCTTCCCCCCCCCCCACCTGCCTAAGGCTCTGGGAGGGAGTTTAGGTGTGAGCTCTGGGCTGGGGCATGGAGTTGGGGTGCTGGAGGCGGTGTGGGGTGCAGGCTTTGGGAGGGAGTTTGGGTGTGGGAGGGAGTTTGGGGTACGGGCTCTTGGCTGGGGCAGGGGGTTGGGGTGTGGGAGAGGGTGAGGGGGGTGGCACTTACCTTGGGCAGCTCCCAAAAGGGATCTGCACACCCTTCTGGCAGCAGCTCCTAGGAGAGGGGGGCGGGGGATCTCTGCATGCCACTTCCTGTAGGCACTGCCCCCGCAGCTCCCATTGACTGCAATTCCCTGCCAATGGAAGCTGCGGAGTCAGCACTTGGGGCAGGGGCAGCACACCGAGACATACACCCCTCCCGTGACTGCAGGGACTTGCTGGCCACTTCTGGGAGTGGCGTGCAGCGAGGGTGGGCAGGAAGCTGCCTTAGCCCTACTGTGCCGCTAGTGGTGGTGGCAGTGGCTGGGGGCCCCCTGGCCCTTTTAAATTGCCCGGGGGCAGCAGGCAGGGCCAGGAGATGCTCCAGGGGAGGCAGGTGGGGACGGCAGGCAGGGCTGGGGAGGAGACCTGGCCCCAAACATTAGTGGAGTCATGCCCCTGGGCCCTGAATATTCCTGGGGCACAGGCACCATGGGCCCATATAACTCACCGGCCTGGCAGCAGTGTTGCAGCTGTAGCGCTTCAGTGTAGACATTACCTTCGCCGATGGGAGGTTATTCACCTCCCCAAGAGGCAGTAGCTAGGTTGATGGAAGACCTAGTTGGCTTAACTATGTCATTCAGAAATGTGAATTTTTCACACCCATCTTGAACAACATAGCTGGTCAATCTAAGTATTGACCAGCTCTAAGTCTGACTGAACATCAGGCCAATTGTTAGGAAAGTATTAATGTAGGAAGAGGTTAAAGGCTGTGCATTTTCTTGTTTTTATGTTGGAATTCTACCAGTTTAAGTGCTCTATTTCTGAAGACTAAATAACATTACCTTCCTCCCTCCCCTGCCTCAGAGTATACATTTTATCTCCCATGCAAAGAGTGTCTTTGAAGTCAATTGGATTACTCCTGTTTTTAAGGCAAGCAGGATTTTGCCTCAGGTAAGCAGGTATTTCTTATTATCTTGAAATACTATAGGTGGTGATTGTGACGGGTTGGATCACAGAAACCCCCTTGGGAACTGCCAACTGATGTGCCAAGACTACTTCTACCCCTGCCTTCCCTGCCAGCTTGAGACTCCAGCACCCTGTCTTGTTGAGCCAAACTCTGCTCCAACACAGACCCAGGGTCTGAACCACATGCCCCAAAGCTGCAGATTTAGCTGAAAGCAACTGAAGAAGTGTTCCTGTCTTTAACACTCAGATGCCCAACTCCCAATAGGGTCCAAACCCCAAATAAATCCATTTTACCCTGTATAAAGCTTACACAGGGTAAACTCATAAATTGTTCGCCTCTATAACACTGATGGAGAGATATGCACAGCTGTGTCCCCCGCCCTGGTATTCATACATACTCTGAGTTAATAAATAAAAAGTGATTTGATTAAATACAGAAAGTAGGATTTAAGTGGTTCCGAGTAGTAACAGACAGAACAAAGTGAATTACCAAGCAAAATAAAATAGAACACGCAAGTCCATGTCTAAGAAAACTGAATACAGATAAAACCTCACCTTCAGAGGAATTTCAGTAAGCTCCCTTTTACAGGCTAGTCTCCTTCTAGTCTGGGTCCAGCAATCACTCACACCCCCTGTAGTTACTGTCCTTTGTTCCTTGGGGGTGGAGAGGCTCTCTCTTTAGCCAGTTGAAGACAAAATGGAGGAGTCTCCCACGGGCTTAAAGAGATTTATCTTGTGGGTGGGGACCCCCTCCTCTCTCCTATGTAAAGTCTAGCTCCAAGATGGAGTTTTGGAGTCACCTGGGCAAGTTACATGTCCATGCATGACTCAGTTTTTACAGGCAGCAGCCATTGCTCACATGCTACCTTGAACACCCTCATGTAGACTTCTTATGTGGACTGGAGCCTTCCAAGATCCATTGTCCCTTAACTGCTTCTTGATTTGGCACTTAATTTGCACATTCCTTTCTCAAGAAGCTGACCAAATGCTTTACAAAGGCTACTTAAAAATAAAGCAAGTACACAGCTAATATTCATAACTTTGAACACAAAAATGATACATGCATATAAATAGGATTAGTAGATTCAGTAGATCATAACCTTTATAGAGATATGTTACATGCCATATGTAGCATAAAACATATTCCAGTTATGTCATATATACATTCATAAGCATATTTCCATAAAGCCACCATCACAGTGATACCTGGGCAGACATCTTCTGACATGTACACACTACTAGACCTTGCAAGTAGGAAACAAGTTCCAGTGGGGATGGTTTCTTCTAAGCCTCTGTAACTGACAGAAACATGAACAAAACCTTTCAGATTATTTCTTGAGAGCATGTGGGCAAGTGATACTGGGGTATACACAAACTTGTGCTTTTAGGTACTGTAAATAAAGATCCATACTCTCTGATCATCTGTATTATAAAAACATACAGGTCTTGAAAATCCACTCATCAGTGGTAAATGTCATCAGTTTCTGCAGAATCTAAGCTTTCATTTAAAAAAGACATTTTTAGCTTTTGTAAATACTGCTACCTTTTCCCTTTCCCTCTATAGTTTGGGGCATCCTAAGCTACCAAGTGCATCCCTCAGGTGACAGATGAGGGTACCCCATACATAACATGGGCTGCTCTGAATATATTGAATAAGGACCTGTTGTCCCATGGTTGTGAGTCAGGCAAACTTCCTCTCCATATATATATTACATGTCCATGTTTTATATATATAACTTCTTCTATGAGAGTATAATCTTCTTGAATAGAGTACTGAGATACCATCTGAAAGGTGTCTTCCACAGCCTGCTCATCTCAGGGTTATTTCCATAACCGACACATACACACGTATTTAAAAAAATATATATGTGTCAGTTACAGAAATAATTGTGAGATGGGCTGGGTGTGGAAGACTCCTTTCAGATGGTATCTCAGTACTCTATTCAGGAAGATTATACTCTCATGGAGGAGGTTAGAGTACTCCTCAACAAAAAGGCAACACAAGCTGTACAAGAATGGGAACAAGTTGACTCACAATTTACAAGAGCAAGCTATTGTGATACCCACATTGTTATATTTCTGAAACTTGGCAAATGCTAGGAAACCCACAACAGAAAACTTAATGCATTCTATCTGAGATGCTTGTGAAGAAAATTTGGTGTCAGCTGGTGGGATAAAGTAACCAATACTGATGTGTTATAAAGGACTGGCCATTAGACTGTAGAGATGATTCAAGAAAGAAGCTGAAGTGGTTTGGACATGTACAAATGTCAGAAAACTGTCTTCCTAGACAAGTACTTGATTGCCTCCCCCATCTTCCACTAGAGATAGCCAGGGAAAGGACAACAGATGATGTATAAGAAAACCATTGAATAAGATGGAGCTGTCTATAACTGAGTAAGAAACGTGGCATTAGACAGAAGGAGGCGCAAAGACTGGGTTGCTTTGTGTCACAAGGCATAAGAGCATCTAATAATAATAGCTTGTTGTACTCATTTGCATCTTGTTTTAAAATAGACTTTAAGTTCTTTGTGGCAGAGAATCTGTCTTCCTGTGTTTGTATAGCACTATGCACAATGGGGCTGTCTTGACTTTTGCCCTTTTTTATGACAAAAAGAGTAAGAAGAAATGATGTGGGCATGGTGGGGTCCAAATAAATATGTTTACTAAATATACACGATATACAAGGCCTAGTTATCTATGCACATTGCTGCTCTGGGCGTTCTCTGAAACATATAGCACAGTGAGCACGCTAGAGGTCTCCCAATCTATTTAAAGAGATACTACCTTATTCTCTAAATCAGTGGTCTTTAACCAGGGGTTTGCAGAGGCCTTCCGGGGGTACAATCATTCATCTAGATATTTGCCTAGTTTTACAACAGGCTGCATAAAAAGCACTAGTGAAGTTACTATAAACTAAAATTTCATACTTGTTTATACTGTTCTATATACTATACACTGAAATGTAAGTACAATATTTATATTCCAATTGATTTATTTTATAAATATATGGTAAAAATGAGGAAATAAGCAATTTTTCAGTAATAGTGTGCTGTGACACTTTTGTATTTTTATGTTTGATTTTTTTTTAAGCAAGTAGTTCTTAAGTGAGGTGAAACTTGGGGTATGCAAGACACATCAGACTCCTGAAAGGGGTACAGTAGCCTAGAAAGGTTGAGAGCCACTGCTCTACATTACTGGCTCTAAGCCTGCTTGGGGCCTGCAATGCTAGCATAATATAAATGATTATAAATGCCTGAGACCATAAGTAAGAATCAGATCTGGGATGTTAAAACACTTTTTTAAAATAATTGGGATTATGTATATAAAGTTGAAGTTATGTCTGTTTTGTTCCACTTCATCCTGTTAATTAAATATCTCTACTGGATGCTTTACAATAGAATGTGGTCTACAGTTACATTAGTTTATATTCTATTGAAAAATAACAATACTAAATTCTAGGTCAGATTAGCTAAACCTAGTTTAAACTGAGGTAAATTTACTGGATGAGCAGGCTTGAGGGAATATGGGAGACTTGTAGGTTATGGATACTGGTTGCACAAACTAAAATGTTTATGCATTAGCATTTCTAACTGTTCACTGAGATTGGACATTCAGTCGATATAAAGGACTAATTACTTGTTCTAATGGCTTCAGCTGTGGGTTTTGTGAGTTATTGTGCACATAAACTAGCCGCACAAATGTGCACATAATGTTATATGAATTATTTTAAAAATCTAATGCACTAAGTCGCTAACATCCAGATCTGAAATTCTTTCTAGATCTTTTTATTTTTTTAAACAAAGAAGATCAAAATACAGCAGTTTTTCTACAGGCTGTCCCAAAAAGTTTGAGCCTAAAAGGGTCACTTCCTGATTTTTTTTTCCTTCTGGCTTTTGTAAGGACGTATCCGATTCACACAACTATTCCATCCTGTCAGTTCATCAAAGACCATACTGAGTAATGTGAAATAGGAAGAGAGAAATTAACTTGCCTTCCCTGCATCTGTTTCTTTGGTGTTGGTTTCATTATTGCTTTTAACATATTCTGCGTCTAGCACACATTTTGCTTATACAGGTGGGACTGGTACATCTGCCAGTTTCTTGCTGTTCTTAACATTCAAATAGTCTCAAACTTGACATCTACAAACAAAATAATTCTGCACTGTATGTCTGTCTTAAATTGTGGTCTTGGTCATACTGTGGATTATCTCTATAGCTTCACAGCCTACAGAAATGTTCTGGTCAAGGCAGATGAATACCTTTTGAATATTCTGAGATAAAAGATGTTAGAAAGTTTTGATCAGTTTGAAAAAGCAATTTCACTCTCTTCTTTCTGTCCTTGTAAGGGATTGTTGGGAGAAGTAGCTTTTTCTCCGTTCTGAGGGGATAATAAGGAAGTGATGTGTGAGATGAGTAAACTAATGTTAATCTAAAGCAGTGGTTTTCAAACTTTTTTTTCTGGTGACCCAGTTCAAGAAAATTGTTGATGCCTGTGATCCAACAGAACTGGGGATGAGGGGTTTGGGGTGTGGAAGGGGCTCAGGGCTGGGGCAAAGGGTTGGGGTGCAGGGGTGAGGGCTGTGGGGCTGGGGAAGAGGGGCTTGGGGTGTAGGAGGGGCTCTGGGTTTGGGGGCTCTGGGCTGGGGATAAGGGGCTTGGGGTGCAGGAAGGGGCTCTGGGTTTGGGGGGGCTCAGGGCTTGGGCAGGGAATTGGGTTGTAGGAGGGGGTCAGGACTCTGGGGTGGGGGTGCATGCTCTGGGTGGGGATGGGGATGAGGGGTTTGGGGTGCAGGAAGGGACTCAGGGCTGGGGCAGGGGATTGGGGTGCAGGGTTAGGGCACAGGCTTACCTCAGGTGGCTCCTAGTCAGCGGCACAGCAGGGGTGCTAAGGCAGGCTTCCTGCCTGTCCTGGCACCGTGGACCATGCTGCACCTTGGAAGCAGCCGGTAGCAGATCCAGCTCCTAGGCGGAGGCGCACAAGCGGCTCTGTGCAGCTCATGCCCGCAGGCACATCCCAGCTCCCATTGGCCTGGTCGGCAGTGCTTAGCAGAGCCACCACGACCCAGTGCCTTACATTCCACAACCCAATACTGCATCATGACCTGCAGTTTGAAAACCACTGATCTAGAGGAGCAGTTGTATCATGTAGGCAGGGCTGATGATTGGCTAGGGAAGTACAATGCTGGATGGAGCACAATGTTTGATGATAGTAAGTTGGAAGTAGTGGATGTTTGTTGGTCAGCATAACCTCTAAAACAGGTCCCATGGATCTTATATTTTGTATATGTGTACGGGTCACCTCATTCAGAATGACACAAAGTGCTTGAAAAAATAAATACACATGAATGGAAAAATTTACCAGATTCCACTTGGTCAGAAGACCAATCTTACCAGCCAAATGTAGACATGAAATATAAGGGGAGGTTGCTGTGATTTCTGCCAGGATACAGCCCCAGACTCTTTTGGGGGATCCTTTCCTATCAGCTTCTGGTTTGTGGGGGTCTGATAAATATGAAACTATTGGAAGAGGGAGAGAATTTTATGTCTTTCTTGCTCCTTCCCCTTCCCTCTTAAAGCCTCCAAGCAACTTCTAAGGGGATGTCTCTACTCAACCATTCCGCACAGCCTGCTGAGAGGAGGCTTGTGTGATGGGGTAGAGTAATGAAGAAGGAAAGTTCCTTTGACTTGCGAGCAACTAGAAGGCGTATGGAGCTTCCAATTTATCAGATGGCTACAAACCAAAGGCTAATATAAAAGCCTCCAAGAAGGGTGCAGCAACAGGATCCTGGTAGAAATCTTGGTTGCTTCTACTTCGAAGCAGCATGATGTAATTGAAGGCCGCAAAGAGTTATGGGGGTCAGGGCAAGAAATAGCTTCTCTTTGAGTCCTAGATAGTTTAGATATTTGACTTTTTTTTTCTAAGCCCTGTACAGTGTATTCTGCTTCTGCATAAAATGTCTAACGATTTAAAGACTACTGAGTTACTGTACATGCTCTAATATAATATAATCTGATTCTTTGCACCAACTCAATTAAATAATAGAAAGAATAAAGGAAGAAGTCCCCTTATATTGATATGTTATGATTAAAAATGTAAACACAGAATTGTCAGAAAATTAAAAATTGTGATTCCCTCAGCTTTATTTAGACCAGGGTTTCTCAAACTGGGGTCGCCGCTTGTGTAGGGAAAGCCCCTGGGGGGCCAGGCCGGTTTATTTACCTGCCCTGTCTGCAGGTCCGTCCGATCACGGCTCCCACTGGCCATGGATCGCTGCTCCGGGCCAATGGGGACTGCTGGAAGCAGCACGGGTCGAGGGGCATACTGGCCACCGCTTCCAGCAGCTCCCATTGGCCCGGAGCAGCGATCTGTGGCTAGTGGGAGTCACGATCGGCCGGACCCGCAGATGGGGCAGGTAAACAAACCGGCCTGGCCTGCCAGGGGCTTTCCCTACACCAGTGGTCACCCCAGTTTAAGAAACCCTGATTTAGACCCCTTGTGCATAAATGATACTGTATATTACTATATACCGTTGGGTTTGTGCCTGTTCATCGAGTTTATGGCTGATGGAGGGGAATTGCAACTCTGTATCTGTGTTCTCCTTATATCTCCTGTCACTGAACTTTTTTTTTTCTTTTCCAAAAATAAAAAACAAAATGATGAAGACCAACCCTTTGATCACATATTCCGATAAAGGCATGTAGTGTGTTTCCGATACAGTTGTGTGCTTTCAGAATTCTGCTGGGTGGGGCTGACTTGGCTTTCTCATCTAATGTTATCTGATTGTTTGGCTTTTGGAGTTAGTCCTGCAAGTATTTGTGTGGAAGCAAACATGAACCTATAGTATTGCACTTCCTGAGTGCTCTTCAACCATAGAGTTCAAAGTATTTTGCAAAGGCGGATAGGATCTTTATCTGCAATATAGAGGTGGTTAAACTAAGGCACAAAAAGATGTCATGACTTGCCCAGTCTTCTAGTGCTCTAACCACTGGATCTTATTGCATAGATCTTATGGATTTATTTAGGAGCATCTTACCATTACTTTGCTAATAAAGACTTTGATCATATAGTAGAGACCAATTTCTCTTCTTCTGCCCCTCACCAGAAAGACCAGGAGTAGTGTAATCACTGAAATAAATGCACATTAATGTGGATAGTAATGTGACCACATTCTGGCTGACTATGTAGAGGAAAATCATCTGCTACTTTGAAAAATATGCTCCCAGAAGCAGTGGCATGTCCCCCCTCTGGCTCCTATGTGTAGGGGGGCAGTCAAGGGGATCTGCATGCTGCCCCCACCCCAAGCGCCGCCCATGCAGCTCCCATTGGCCGGGAACCATGGCCAATGGGAGCTGCAGGGGTGGCGCCCGCGGACAGGGCAGCGCGCAAAGCTGCCTGGCCACGCCTCTGTGTAGGAGCTAGAGGGGGGACATGCCACTGCTTCTGGGAGCTGCTTGAGTTAAGCACCGCCTGGAGCCTGCACCCCATGCCCCCTGTCCAAGCCCTGATCCCCTCAAATGCCCTCGGTCCCAGCTCGAAGCAACTTCCTGCACCCACAACCCTTCATCCGCAGCCCCACCCTCCCGCACCCCAACCCCTGCCCCAGCCTGGAGCCCCCTCCCGCACCCTGAACTCCTCATTTCTGGCCCCACCCAGAGCCTGCACCCCCAGATGGAGCTCTCACCCCTTCCCGCACCCCAGCCCCCAATTTTGTGAGCATTCATGGCCCACCATACAATTTCCATACCCAGATGTGGCCCTTGGGCCAAAAAGTTGGCCCACTCCTGATCTAATGGAATCTCACTGAACTTTCCTAGAAGAAAAACGCTGCCTCTTTACACGGAAAATAAATGGTTTAAACAAATAAAAGGAAGTTCTTCTTCACACAGCGCACAGTCAACTTGTGGAACTCCTTACCTGAGGAGGTTGTGAAGGCTAGGACTATAACAGCGTTTAAAAGAGAACTGGATAAATTAATGGAGGTGAAGTCCATTAATGGCTATTAGCCACGATGGGTAAGGAATGGTGTCCCTCGACTCTGTTTGTCAGAGGATGGAGATGGATGGCAGGAGAGAGATCACTTGATCATTACCTGTTAGGTTCACTCCCTCTGGGGCACCTGGCATTGGCCACTGTCAGTAGACAGGATACTGGGCTAGATGGACCTTTGGTCTGAGCCAGTACGGCCGTTCTTATGTAAACATGAGAAATTTCATCCCATGGTGTAATGTTTTTTGGGAAACTCTTTGTAAGTGCTTGAAAACATGTTCTTATTAAAGTGCCTCTTCAGTCATAACCATAGTGTCAGTCTCACAACTGTTTTCCCTCCCCTCTTTCTCCCCCCTTCATATGAAGATGTATCACTTGCCATTGGAGACCTATCTAGCCCATAGATATATCTGAAGGAGGCTAAACTAGTGGCTCATCAGAACATAAGAACGGACATACTGGGTCAAAGCAATGGTCCATATAGCCCAGTATCCTGTCTTATGAGAGTGGCCAATGCCAGATGCTTCTGAGGCAATGAAAAGAACAGGGCAACTATTGAGTGAAAAATTCCCGTCATCCAGTCTCACCTTGTAGCAGTTGGAGGTTTAGGGACACACAGAGTGTGGGGTTGCGTCCCTGACCATCTTGGTTAATAGCCATTGATGGACCTATCCTCCGTGAATTCCTCTTAACACTTCCTTATTCATTTTCTCCACTTCCTATTTCTGATGTATTTAAAAAGTTTTGCTGTTAGCTTTTGTGTCCTTAGCTAATTGGTCTTCATATTCTTTCTTGGTCTGCCTTTTTATACTTTTTACACTTGACTTGCTAGAGTTTATGATCGTCTCTATTTTCCTCACTAGGATTTGACTTCCAATTTTTAAAGGATGCCTTTTTGCTTCTAACCATCTCTTTACTCTGTTTTACCATTATGGCTTTTTTTTTTTGTCCTCTGACTCTGTCTGTGTGGGTGTGTGTGGTTTTTCTGGTTTTTGTTTCATTAGGGCAGGGGTAGGGAACCTATGGCTCGTGTGCCACCGAAGGCGGCACACGAGCTGATTTTCAGTGGCACTCACACTGCCCGGGTCCTGGCCACCGGTCAGGGGGCTCTGCATTTTAATTTAATTTTAAATGAAGCTTCTTAAACATTTTAAAAACCTTATTTACTTTATATACAACAACAGTTTAGTTATATATTATAGACTTATAGAAAGAGACCTTCTAAAAACATTAAAATGTATTACTGGCACGCAAAACCTTAAATTAGAGTGAATAAATAAAGACTCAGCACACCACTTCTGAAAGGTTGCCGACCCCTGCATTAGGGCATACGTAAGAACGGCCATACTGGGTCAGACCAAAAGGTCTATCTAGTCTGGTATCCTGTCTTTTGACACTGGCCAATGCCAGGTGCTCCAGACGGAATGAACAGAACAGGTAATCATCAAGTGATCCATTCCCTGTTGCTCATTCCCTGCTTCTGGCAAACAGGCTATGGATACTATCTCTGACCATCTTGGCTAATAGCCACTGATGGACTTATCCTCCATGAATTTATCTAGTTCTTTTTTGAACCCTGTTATAGTCTTGGCCTTCGCAATATCTTCTGGCAAAGAGTTCCACAAGTTGACTGTGTGTTGTGTGGAAAAAATACTTCCTTTTGTTTGTTTTAAACCTGCTGCCAATTAATTTCATTTGGTGACCCCTAGTTCTTATGTTATGAGAAGGAGTAAATAACACTTCCTTATTTACTTTCTTCACACCAGTCATGATTTTATAGACCTCAATCATATCCCCCACCTTAGTTGTCTCTTTTCCAAGCTGAAAAGTCCAAGTCTTATTAATCTCTCCTCATACGGCAGCTGTTCCATACCCCTGATCATTTTTGTTGCCCTTTTCTGAACCTTTTCCAATTCCAATATATATATTTTTGAGATGAGGCAACCACATCTTCACGCGTTATTCAAGTTATGGGCATACCATGGATTTATATAGAGGCAACATGATATTTTCTGTCTTATCTATCCCTTTCCTAATGATTCCCAACATTCTGTTTGCTTTGTTGACTGCCGATGCACAGAGTGGATGTTTTCAGAGAACTATCCACAATGACTCCAAGATCTCTTTCTTGAGTGGTAACAGCAAATTTAGACCCCATTTCATATGTATAGTTGGGATTTTGTTTTCCAATGTGCATTTCTTTGCATTTATCAACATTTAATTTCATCTGCCATTTTGTTGCCCAGTCACTTAGCTTTGAGAGATCCTTTTGACATATCTGGCTTTAAGACTAAGCTTGATAAGTTTATGGAAGGGATGGTATGATGGGATAGCCTAATTTTGGCAATTGATCTTTGATTATCAGCAGGTAAGTATGCCCAGTGGTCTGTGATGGGATGTTAGATGGGATGGGACCAGAGTTACTGCAGAGAATTCTTTCCTGGGTGCTGGCGGGTGAGTCTTGCCCACATGCTCAGGGTTTAACTGATCGCCATATTTGGGATCGGGAAGGAATTTTCCTCCGGGGCAGATTGGCAGAGGCCCTGGAGGTTTTTCGCCTTCCTCTGCAGCATGGGGCATGAGTCACTTGCTGGAGGATTCTCTGCAGCTTGAGGTCTTCAAACCACAATTTGAAGACTTCAATAACTCAGACATAGGTTAGGGGTTTGTTATAGAAGTGGATGGGTAAGATTCTGTGGCCTGCTTTGTGCAGGAGGTCAGACTAGATGATCATAATGGTCCCTTCTGACCTTAAAGTCTATGAGTCTATGAGCTCTTCACAGTCTGCCTGGGACTTAACTATCATGAGTTGTTTTGTATCATCTACAAATTTTGCCACCTCACTGTTTACCCCTTTTTCCAGATCATTTATGAATATGTTAAATAAGACTGGTCCCAATACAGAGCCCAAGGGGACACCACTATTTGCCTCTCTCCTTTCTGAAAACTGACCATTTGTTCCTACCCTTTGTTGCCTATCTTTTAACCAGTTACCAATCCATGAAAGGACCTTCCCTCTTAACCCATGACAGCTTACTTTGCTTATGAGCCTTTGGTAAGGGACCTTTTAAAGGCTTTCTGAAAATCTATGTACACTATAGCCACTGGATGACCCTTGTCCAAATGCATGTTGACTAACCCCCTCAAAGAACTCTAGTAGATTGCTGAGGCATGATTTCCCTTTACAAAAACCATGTTGACTCTTCCCCAACAAATTATTTTCATCTATGTGTCTGACAATTTTGTTCTTTACTATAGTTCAACCAGTTTGCCCAATCCTGAAGTCAGGCTTACTGGTCTGTAATTGCTGGGATCACCTCTGGAGCCCTTTTAAAAAATTGGCATCACATTAGCTATCCTTCACTCATTTTGGTGCAGAAGCTGATTTAAATGATGGGTTACAGACTACAGTTAGTAGTTCTTCAGTTTCACATTTGAGTTCCTTCAAAACTCCCATCTGGTCCTGATGACTTATTACTGTTTAGTTTCTCATTTTTTTCCAAAACCTCCTCTAATGACACTTCTGTCTGGGACAGTTTCTCAGATTTGTCAGCTAAAAAGAATGGCTCAGGTTTGGGAATCTCCCTCATATCCTTAGTCATGAAGATCAATGCAGTTTCATTTCATTTGAGTCTCTAAAGTATTTTTAAATCATCTCTATACCGTTTGCAGGCATTTCATCCTTGTGACTGTTCCTTTTCATTTCCATTTAACTAGCTTCCTTTTTGAAGTTAAATGCTACTGTGCTGGGCTTCTTTGGCATTTTTTGCCCCTACAAAGATGTTAAATAAAATTACACTACAGGTGAACTGCTTGGTAATAGCAATCATAGTCACCTCTTGTACCAGATCCTGTGCTACACTTAGGACTAGATCAAGAATGGCCTCTCTCCTTGTGGGTTGCAGGCAAAGCTGCTCCAAGGAGCTGTCACTTATGGTGTCTAGAAACTTTATTTCTGCATTCTATCCTGAGATGACACATACCCAGTCAATATGGGGTTATTTTGAAATCCTCCATCAGAGTGGCTACAAAGGCAGAAAATGCAATAATAATCTTGAGCATTTCACAGTCTGTCAGCATACTGGTCAGGTCTTCAGTAGTATATTCCTACTGCTATACTCTTATTGTTCAAGCATGGAATTTCTATCTATAGAAATTCTATAGTACTGTTGGATTCACTGAAGATGTTTTACTTATTTGACTCTGCTTTCTTTCACATATGGTGCCACTCTGTCATTCCTGTGTATTTTGTATCCTGGTATTACCTTGCACCATTAAGTATCCTCATTCCACCAAGTTTCCTTAATGTCTATTATATCAATATTCTCATTTAATGCCAGGCATTCTAGGTCGCCCATTTTAGTATTTAGACTTTGTATATAAGTACTTCTGCATTTTGTCAGTATTCAGTTGCTTGCCTTCATGTGTTCAGGCTCTCTTACATTTGAAGCCTGTTGCTCAGTCATAAAGCAGAGAGTTCAGAACCTGTCAGTTTCATCATTTCTGTTTGGCAAAGCACAGCACTGGTCTTTCTATAAGAATTTATCTGAAACACCTCTCAGTGAGATTTCAGAGCAGGAGCTCTGGAATCAATAGATATTGTCACAGAGCATAATCATTACAGCCTCAGTTATAGCAGGTTTTGAATAGCTACAGAAATGTAACAAGATGCACCATAAGATGAGTCTAGCTGAAAAGCAAATTGCCCTCCTGCACAATTTTTAACAGAAACAACGTATTTAAGAGTGTGGTTTTAAAAAAACAAAACCAAAAAACCTTGCTGGATCCTCTAATGATGCATGCAGTCTTCTCAGTATTGGATAGCCTGATTTGTTCTTTGCATGCATATTGTAGATATGTTCCTAATTATAATAGGAACCAGATGCACATAGAAAGAACCAGGCTGGTTGCAGTGAATAAAATAAGCTGTTGACTGTAGTATATCATGAACAAGATGTTCAACTTTATATAAGAGGATGAATGTGACTGGATTGTGATCTTTAAAAATTCCTTTTTGTAAACTGAGGAACAAAGGACTTATAAATATCTCATAATATTTGGGGCAAAGTACCAGTAGGCATTCTTGATTATTTACCAGTATTGAGGCCAGGGCCGACTGCAGGGGTTTTGCCGCCCCAAGCAGCCAAAAAAAAAGAAAAAAAAAAGCCGCAATCGCAATCTGCGACAATTCAGCGGGAGGTCCTTCGCTCCAAGCGGCAGTGAGGGACCCCCCGCCGAATTGCCGCCGAATACCTGAAAGTGCCGCCCTGCTCTGGAGTTGCCACCCAAGCACCTGCTTGATAAGCTGGTGCTTGGAGCCGGCCCTGATTGAGGCCTGAACTACGGTGATCAGTGCAGTGGTCTTATTGGTGTTTCTTACTTTTTCTGTGTCTTTAGAAGCTTTATTTAGCATACATCCTAGATCAGAAGTTTTCTGCAACAAAATGTTGCAGTCACAAAGCATGTGTCCTCCCCATCTGCTATAGTGTGCCATCAAACACGCTAACTGGGTTGTTTGATACCTTATACAACATTGCCTGTTCAAAGCTGCAATTGCAGTGTCTTTGTCTTGTCAGCCCCACTTTAGAAAAGTAACAATAGAATGCCAACAACGACCTAGTTCAGCAGGACCCAAGACCAATGGGGCATTTGGGAATCTAGCACATGCCTGTTAGGGTTCCTAGGCATATTACCATACATAGTCTTGCCCGACTTGGCATTTTTTTCTTCAAAGTTGACCTCTCCTGGATTCACAGGCCCCCCACTTATCCCACCAGAGATGGGTCTCTTTGAAAGATCAGACTACACACACAGACAGACATGTTAAACTTTTTTTTACTGGAGCATTGAAGATATCCTCCTAAACTGGGATTGTTGGTTGTGAAGATATTGTAATATTGCACCTTTGTGGTGAATTTTGAGGCTGGGTAGAGCTAGAGAAAAACAGAACACTGAGGTAAATCTCATGCATCCTGTAACCATGTTGTGCACAAGTACCCTTCCTGTCCCCTCCCAAGTGTGGTTAACAATATCCTGAGATATTTTCATTGCTAAAGAGTAGGGCTTCGAAAATGTCTCATTGTCTGCTTCCGGTCTGTCATGCAGATACATGTTTGTATTGGTTCAGTATGTAAAATTAAATGCTTTTAAAAACCTCTGTGAAGCATGAAGTTTACATAACTGAAATATTTTGATATGCTTAGACTGATACATTTCATAACAATCTCTTTTAAAATGATCATATCTATTGATCACTTAGCCTCTCCACAAAATGTATACATATACACATCTTCACTGTGTTAAGAAAATAGAGCTCTTAAGGTCTGATAAGTGTAGAGAGGTTAAAGTCTCTTATATTGTTACCTTCATCTTACAATAAGTGAATTAAATATACCTTCATGAGATAATTAATAACGAAATCCTGTCTGTAGTTATGAAATGTGAAAAAATACTCTTGATATAACATCAAAGTTGATAGCCTTCAAAAGGTTCAGTTTCTACAGCGATTAATTCTGTCATGTTGATTGTCCTGTATATTATGTAGTCTGTACCATAAAACATACAGTATGTATTTGTACAGTGGTCAGCGAGGTTCTGGTCCATGATTTGGGCCCCTACGTGCTGTCATAATAGTGGTAGTACACCTCTACCCCGATATAACGCGACCCGATATAACACGAATTCGGATATAATGTGGTAAAGCAGTGCTCTGGGTGGTCAGGGCTGCACACTCTGGTGGATCAAAGCAAGTTCGATATAACACGGTTTCACCTATAACTCGGTAAGATTTTTTTGGCTTCTGAGGACAGCGTTATATCGGGGTAGAGGTGTATTAATGCTTATTCTTACATGGAAAATAGAATAGAAAAGGCTATTTATGTACAATTTGTTTTTTTAACATTGCTGTAAAACCTGAGTTTCAAGTGCTTAATTCCTTAACTGTAATGGTCATGATATCTTGACTTCAGTCTTGCGTTGTTTCTTGGTTCTGTCACTTTTTTGCTTTTTTAAAATAAAAACCATTTGGGAGGTAAAGGAAGCCAGATGCATTTGAGAACCCTTTGAAACTGAACCTTCAAGATATTGATTGAACTCTGTATGGCATCACAATATACATGTGGGATTGTATTTATTTTCTTTAAAGATTAATGATAGAAACACACTTGTTAATATGATACTGAAATTGTAATGCTAATAAAGGAAGGAAATTTACTATAGACTTCTGGCCTATCCTAAACCTACTTGAATATACCTAGATATTTTCAGATTCTCCAAAGCTGTGAATTTTCTTATAAAATATGCACATCTGGATAGATGAAAGTTTTTCTGATCTTGTGGATGGGTCACAATCCTATGTCTAATTTTAAGAGTTAATTTGAATTATGGGTTCGAAAGGATGATGTTCTGCATGGAAGTACAAAGTGCCTGGAGGCTAAACATTTTTGCACATGGTAGAAAATTGGAATACACAAGAGATATTAAAGACAATGAGGGAATTGTTAGGAGACTCACATTTGCTTGTTTAGATTCCCTTGCTTGCAGGAAAAAATAGTCCAGTCCACTTGCAAAATACCTGGCACCTCTCTGTAGAAATGAGAATGACCTAAGGCTACAATATATGCTCTCAGAGGAGAGAGAGCATATTGTAACATTGGATTGACTTGTAGACTACTCTTGTTTACATAGGGCTTTGTTTTCCTTTTAGGAGGGTGTGGCAAACGGAATGGACGCAGTAAGAAATGGAAGGAGATGCTAAGGTTACCACATCTCAGTTATTGTGAAGACCTTAGACATTCAATCGGTAGGTGTGTGTGTATAATACGCAAGTCTAATTTCTTGTGGGAGTATGCCATTATCCAGTGAAGGTATTTCTTCTTGCTTCTGACTAGATAGTTTGCTAGTTTGTAATCCTACCTCAAGTCCTCTAATTTAATTGAGAATTCCTGAGGGGAAAGCAATCATCACAGCTACTGTTGATTGTGTCCAAGAAAACTGCTCCTGAAATCTCATTAACTTGTGATTTAAAGACATCATTATGTTCTGGTTTGGGTCTCAAAAACTAAGCATCCTCATCAGACTGTTTAAAATTGCAGATGCTAACAAGTTACTAGCAACAATGTTAGAGTGGCCTGTTCAAGGAAATCTGGGTATACTGCTGTGACTGTGATAACATGCCTTTGTGAAGCAATGATCTATAATTGCCTCAAATTGGATAGTTCTTTTGTTTGTTTTTAAAGCCGTTTTAAATTAGCTCGGAAGAACTGAAATCAAAATGTAAACCCCTTTCAGTGGGAAACCTTTTGAACCAGAAAGCTTCTGTGTAAGCACCAAGCTACCATGAAAGTGCATTAATTCTTACTTTGGACAGAGATGTTGCAAATAAAACTACCAAGATAAAACTTCTTAATCAGCTTTGGCATCTGTAAGACAAACAGGAACTATCAGCTTTATTTCCCAACCCCCAAAATTTGACTATACTGTTTAATACTGTAATCCACATTTTTTTTTCTTGTTCCGCTTTTGGTCTCTCTCTCTCCCTCTCTTTCTCTCTCTTGTCCTCCCTGCCCCCCTTTTCTCTCTTTTGGCCTTTATTCCCTTGCCCACCAGAAAAACATCCCAAACCCACCTTGGCAGGCTCCCAAATTCAAGATCCAGTTGTCCTTGGACACACCTATTTTAAAAAAACACACCCTTTTCCTTAATGTGCATCATTAATGTGCATACTGTCTGAAGGAAGGGTAAAGATGTTGATTTCATATTTGTTCCAGGATGTTGGCCAACTGCTTGGTTTAGGAAGAAGCTTTCCGATGAACTTGTTATTGCATAATAGTTCTTTATGAGGATTTTTACACTTTCCTCCAAGCATTACTTAGCGTGTAAGACTATTTTGACAGAGATAGTCTTTCTGTTCACTGATTGTACAGCACCTTGCACAACGGGGCCCTGGTCCATGGCTAGGGTTTCTAGCTGCTACAACAATACAAATAATTAATATTTTACTAACCCTGTCTGATGTTGAATATATGGACCACAGGTATTTTGGTCAAATGATTATAGCGGAATTCAAATAGGGAAGCTGATTTTATGGTAATGAGACTCTTCATGTTAGTAAGGTCTACAGAATCAGCTTGCTTTTGTTTGCATTGGGGCCGGCACTCCACTATGTAATATGCAGGACCTTAGCAAGTGTTTTTCCTTAATATATTAGCAATTAGCAGCTAATTTGGTGTGGACAAATTGGAGAGAGTCCAGCGGAGGGCAACAAAAATGATTAGGGGGCTGGAGCACATGACTTATGAGGAGAGGCTGAGGGAACTGGGGTTATTTAGTCTGCAGAAGAGAAGAGTGAGGGGGGATTTGATAGCTGCTTTCAGCTACCTGAAAGGGGGTTCCAAAGAGGATGGATCTAGACTGTTCTCAGTGGTAGCAGATGACAGAACAAGGAGTAATGGTCTCAAGTTGCAGAGGGGGAGGTTTAGGTTGGGCATTAGGAAAAACTTTTTCACTAGTAGGGTGGTGAAGAACTGGAATGGGTTACCTAGGGAGGTAGTGGAATCTCCTTCCTTAGAGGTTTTTAAGGTCAGGCTTGACAAAGTCCTGGCTGGGATGATTTAGTTGGGTTTGGTCCTGCTTTGAGCAGGGGGTTGGACTAGATGACCTCCTGAGGTCCCTTCCAACCCTGAGATTCTATGATTCTATGTATTTAATATAAAAGTTTTGTGTATGTGTGGGGTGGGATGTTGGAGGCAGCAGTGGTGGTAAGCAAGTCTCTGTCACTTTCCTTTGTGACCTTTACAGCTGGTTTAGCCCTGCTCCTTTGACATGTTAATGATTGCATGAAATCTTGGTGGTCCTATCTGAATGGGAATCTGCAATATAAATGCTCTGAATCAGTGTTTCTCAAACTTTTGTACTGGTGACCCCTTTTACATAGCAAGGCTCTGAGTGCTACCTCCCCCCTTATATAAATATATTACAAAGTGTTTTTAATTTATAACACCATTATAAATGCTGGAGACAAAGCGCGGTTTGGGGTGGAGGCTGACATCTCGTAACCCCCCAGTAATAACCTCATTGACCCCCTGAGGGGTCCCAACCCCCAGTTTGAGAACTCTTGCTCTAAATGTTGATTTTTCTGTTGCAGTCTTAAATTGGTATAGTAAGGGGTGTGAGGAACGGCACTCTGGCTTGTAATGATTTCATCTGTTTAATCTCTTCTTTTTCCCAGAAAAAAACTATAACCAGCTCTGTGACAAGCAGCCAATAGGGAGACTTCTCTTCAGACAGTTCTGTGACACTAGGCCAGATTTGAAGACATGCATTGAATTCCTGGATGCAGTGGTAAGTAGTAGACTCCTCCTAGAAGTTCTCCAGCCTTGTTCTTCTGAGGAATTAGGAACTGGCGCAAATAGCCTATTTTAAAGTTTTATAAAATGTGCCTGCCACATTCTTTAGCTCCAAATGCATACTAATACCACAACTATTAAAATGTAGCAAAACTGATTCAGTGTCAACTAAAGAGAGCTCAGCAAAAGAAATTCAATGCCCTTAAGGGCTACAACTTCTGACAAAATCTGGAGTAAATTTGTACGTCTTGTAGTGTGCCTTAGAGGTCAATAAATTTGGGCTCCATAGGGGGAAACCTTAGTTCACTGAAAATGCTCTTCCTGCTTATGTATAGATCTAGGTTTCAGTATCTCACTTGATATCAGTTTAGTTAGGTGCTCTCTAAGAGCTGGTTTACACTGAAAACTTACATTGACATATGCTTCTCTAAGGAGTGTGAAAAGTCCACACCTCTGAGAGACATATTTTTGCTGACCTAATCCCCAGCATAGACAGTGCTAGGTCAATGGAAGAATTCTTCCGGTGACCTAGCTACTGCCTCTCAGGAAGATGGATTAACTGTGATAGGAGAATGCTGTCGTGTCTACAGTGTAGCACTACAATTGCACAGCTGTATGTGTAGACATAGCCTAAGGCAGTGGTTCTTAACCTGCGGTGCACGCACTCCTGGGTGTAAGATGCCCTTTCTGGGGGTGGGAGACATGCCAGTTTTTTTTAGAAGGTAAATCATCAAAAACACAAATTAAGCACAGGCACATAAGTACAACTATTTTGTTTCATCAAACCTATGTATTTATTAACATTATACATTTAATGATTACTGTAATATTCAAACAAAAAATATATCTAGGTTTAAGGGGTGCGAGAACATATTTTGAGAACCAAAGGGGTGCAGGCTGCAGTAAAGGTTAAGAACCACTGGCCTAAGGGTATGTCTACACTACAAATTTTTGCCAACCCGTTACCTTGACATAAAGCTTTCACAGTTAGTATGTTGCTTGTGCGCATGTGTACTTGGCTTCTTGCATTGGTACTGCATGTACTCCCCAGGAATGATTTGTGTTGATGCACAGTGCAATGCACCATGGTTAGGTAGCCCAGTGTTCAGCTCACCATGGCAGGGGTAGGAATGTAGCCCCTGATCCCATATGGATCTGCAGTATTCATCCTCCGGGCCCTCTGGTCATGATCTGATGCATCACTGACTTGCAGAATCTCACCGACTATGTCTTCCCAAGTCCTCTTCTTTCTTCTCCTTATCTGGTTCAGGCATTCCACAGGTGTGGAGGGGAAACACCTCAAGGCTGCAATGGCAGCAGCTATGGATAAAACACGCAGAGGTATCATTGTCAGTATAGTTGCTACAGAAAACAAAAGTTAAGTTTCAGAACTCCCTTCCCTTGTTCCCCTAAAGGTTTAAACAAGACATGCTTATTGACACTTCTACTTTGGAGTGCTTGTGCATGATGCCACTAATAGCGCCAGCCATGGTGAGCATGGCCTGCCACAGGTGAGGGAAGTGAGGTGGGAATTGCTCAGTTGCATGAAACTGAGTACAGGGCAATGGCACTGAAAACTGGCACCATTTTACACAGGCAGTGGTAATTTTAGCTGATATCTCACTCCTGAGGGTAACAAAGGCACAGAGAACACAGCTGCTGCTGACATCCTGGAGCCACCTGGGGCCTGTATGCTATTACCTACTTATTGTAATGGTGCAAGCCAAAGTTCTCCAACCGGTGTGGAAAAGTGTCCTGCTGAGGAGAAAGAAAGAAGGGTGCCATCCCTAGAAACCTTTGGGAGAGGATTGCAGTGTACCACCATGAAAGTTTCATCAAGATATCTCAGGAGGCTTCAATGGCCATCCCTGTGTACATAATGAAACTGCTCCTTATGCCCCCTCTGCTTAACTCTACAAGGGAGTGAAAAGTAGATCGCTACTCTGCCTCTTCTAGTATGAGTAAATTAACAAAAAATCAGTAGCTGTTTCCTGATAAATTGGGGGGCACTATCACTAACGGGAAATAAATTTACATGTTTTCCTGAGGTTTCTTCCCTTGCATTGGGCTCACCTATGTTCAACTGCTGGGACTGACTGGACTGTGGTGGAGTCTCAAACAGACCTTGGCTCGGGGCATAGCTGGGTCCTCACCCCCCTTGGTCACATGTCCCACATCCTCCTCCTTTATCTCCTCCTTGCTGTTCGTGCCAGGGGCTTGTGACTCAGACTCCTCGGAGGTATCCAGAGGGGTGTGTGGGGCAGTGCGGGAGGTTTCTAAGTATGGCATGCAGTTCTTTGTAAATGTGGCAGGTCTGCAGCTTGGCACCAGATCAATTGTTGGCCTCCTGATATGCCTGCTATAGTTCCTTTGCATTCACATGGCACTGCTGCTGATTGCTGTCTTACCCCTTCTCCTACATCCCATGTGCAATCTGCTCATAGTTGTACATGTTTCTATATCTGATCCATAGCTATGCCTGCGACAGCCTTTTCTCCCCACAGGCCGAGAGCCAATATCTCCAGTCTACTCCAGGCTGGAGCGCATCTGGAGCATGTAGCGGGCATAGTCAGACAGGCAGTTGCACATAACAATGGAGAGCTGCCAGTTGTGTTAATCAAGATGGACAATCAGGAAAGGGCATTTCAAAAATGTGCAGGCTTTTAAAGAGGGTGAGTTGGACTTTCAGTCTCCGTGTCCCCTGCACAGTGGAGTTCACAACTGTGACTAGAGTGGTCAGTGTCGAGCGTTGTAGGAAAGCTGCTGGAGGACTGCTAGGGTTGACATAGGTAATGCAGTGTCTGCATTTGGGCTGTGTTGACCTCAATAGGTTGACCATGACTCAGTGCTGCATGGGGAGGTGGTGTTACTATGTCTATGTAATAGAGAACTTACATCAATGGGAGACAAATTTTAAGTGTAGACACATCGATTCAAGGCAGTTTATTTTGACCTAACTTTGTAGTATAGATATACCTAAGATAACAGGAACAAAACCAATTCCTAGAAACTAACACTAAGGCAATGTTGTCTTTGCCACGCATGTCATCCTTCATGGGAGACCCATGCTGCTAATTAAGCACCAGCCATTTTCAGCACTAGCTGTATCTTCTGAGTGGCCTCAAAGTATATTTGTATAGCTTTGTATATATTGTTCCTATTAAATTAGCCTGGATCTCACAAAGGCATAAATTGCTGTTGTGAGCCTCAGATCTGAGGAGAGAGTTTGCATTTTTTTCCCCCCAATTGAAAAGTTTTGGAGAGGAAGCTTCCTTGAGAATTGCTGTTGCCAGATAAAACCAGAAGCATCCCAGGATCTAATATAACCCCAAGTTGTCAATCTTACAGTCTAAGGGCAGGCATACCCTCTTAGTTAAAGGGGTCAGTTATAATATCTGCCATCTCTTCCAGATAGGTCCTCAACCAACCAGGATCCCCTCTTTCTTTTCTGGATTGAGCTTCAGCCAGCTAACTCAAGTTCTTAAAACAGACAAAAGTAATGGTGTGAAGTGAACAAGCCAGTTTTCTTGTAGTCAAATAATGACCTAATTTTCTATAAACTTTCTCCTTTGGCCTATCATAATTACACAGAGTCCTGAGAACACAAGCTGTTTCAAAGTTTTTCAGCATATGCAGTTCAGCATAGGATTTAAATTTTTCCACATATTCAGGCAGGAACTATATTTGAGACACAGAAATACAGTATAGAGTCAGGGAAGGAGGATCCGTAAAAAAAACAATTCTACGAGCCTAGTGCATCTCTCAATTTAGTGTATTTTCTGTTGTTATCCTAGGGACAACTTGATTTCTACAACATAAAGATGTTGAGAGTCTGAAATGGCAAGTTCAAGGTAGAGTTAAGCCATGCTACATAGTTATGTATTGTTAGTTTTAAGATGGATAATAGTCTGAAAAATCTTCAGGCAGTTGCAAGGGTGCTGGGACAGTTTTTATAGTGGAGATGTTGAGAGCCATTGAACCAAACTGTAAACCCTGCATATAATGGAAACCACTTCAAGCCAGGGGGCGCTACAGCACCCCCCCGCATCCGTAGTTCCAGCACCTATGGCAGTTGAATGGCTTTAGAAAAGGAAGAGTTGAGAAAATGATTGAATAGGTTTTAGTGACCTCAAAAACAGTCCTCATCTTACCATAAATCCATTCCAATATCTGGAGTGGGGGTTACTAAAGTGTGAAGAAATTGCACTTTGAGGTAGTGACTCAAACTTCCTTCTCAATTTTTTTGTTACATAGAATATTTGAAATTAGATTACATTGAAGCAAGTGTTCTTTAACTTCCTCTAAATTAGATGAAATGCTTGTCCCCTGATTAGTGGAAATAAAACCATAAGGCTAAAAGTTTATATTAGATGACTAACTTCTTTGACATAGTATAAAAATGTTAAGACACCCAATGGGCTGCTGCAGTTGATCAATCATTGCTGCAGAATTTGTATTTCCACTATAGGTATTACTTTAATTTCATGATAGCAAAAGTACTGACTTAATTGTTTAATGGTTGAATTTTTTTGAAGTGATCAAGATCAAAATGTTCAAGCAGAAAAACTATGTCTTGAGGATAATTTACTAGGTTGATCATGGGACTGGATTCTAGGAAGTCTGGATTTCCAGTCCTAGCTGTGCCGCTGACTGTGACTTTAGATAAGTCATTTAGAACCAAAATTTCAAAAATAGCTTCTAATTTTGGTTGTCTTTATATTTGGGTGCTCAACTTGAGACACTGAAGAGCCTGATATTTATTCATTCCAGAGAAGTGTAGTGCCTGTACACATTGACTTCATTTGATGTTATAGGTATTAGTACTTCTGAAAATGAACCCCCTAGATATTTCAAGTTAAGTACACACAATTCAAACTCCCTTTGAAAATGTGACCCTTAGAGATACCATTGAACATGAAATAACACTTGTTTGAAAATGTACCTGCTGTAGTTATTAACATCTAAGCTTTCAGTAACTATATTGTTAGCAATTTTTTCTTTCCATGTTTTACCTTGTGCTTTTAACGGCATTTTATATGTAGTCTTGATGTTTCCCTCACTCATTCACTGTTTCTTTTTTGCTGAATAGACCCTCATAAATGTCAACAGGAGAGGAGAAAATTATTTCAAAGACATTTATTTAGATATTAATTTGTTTTTAAATTCAAGGTCTACTATTTAGTGGGTGCTGTATCAGAAATCTGAATTCTCTATTGTTGTAGCCATATCAGTCCCAAGATATTAAAGAGACGAGGTGGGTCAGGTAGTCTCTTTTACTGGACCAACTTTTGTTGGTGAGAGAGACAAGAAGTTGGTCCAATAAAAGATACTACCTCACTCACCTTGTTTCTCTATCATGAGTCAGTTTAACAAGATTCCTGTTGTGTCCCTTTTACTTTTATCTTGAGCAGTCTGTGTGTGTATTCGGTAGGGATAATACCTTCTTGTCTCACAGGGGAGTGATAACAGTTACGTTTGTACTGTACAGTTATCTTTGAACTGATGAAGCTCTGTATTCATAATTTGGAGGAGGAGGGGTTTAAATGTCAAAAAGGACCATTAGCTCCTCTAGTCTGACCTTCTGTGTATCACATGCCATTACATTTCTCCAAGTTACTCCAGTAACTTGTTTGACTAAAGCATACCTTCCAGAAAGATATCCAGTCTAGATTTGCAGACATCAAAAGAAGGGGAATCTACAAGTTTCCTTGGTAGTTGGTTCCAATGAGAAATCATACTCATTTTTTATAAAATTGTGCCTAGTATCTGGCATCAACTTTCAGCTACTGGTTTTTGTTAGGCTTTTCTCTGCTAGATTAAAGACTCCTTTATTACCTGATAATTTCTCCCCAGGAAGGTATTGTAATGAAGTCACTTCTCCTCTTCTTTTTGATAAACTGAACAGATTGGGAGCTTAAATTTCTCAATGTGTAAGACATTTTCTCTAGCCCCTGAATCAATTTTGTGGCTCTTTTCTGCACTCTCTCTAATTTTTCCCCATCCTTTTAAAAATGGGGACACCAGACCTGCATGCATTATTCCAGTATCTGTGTCCTCAGTGCTGTATACAGAGGTAAAGTCACCTCTCTATACCTACTCATTATTCTCCTGTTTATACATCCAAGGATTGCCTTAGCTCTTTTTGCCACAGCATCGCTCTGGGAGCTCATGTTCAGTTGCTTGTCCATTGTGACCCGTAACACTGCTCTACAGCCAAAATGCTTCTGAAATAAATGTAGTCAAACTTTACTAATTCTGGGTCACTGAGAATGAAAATGATGCTTAAAATTGTTGATTGGCTCTAGTTTTCAAGATATGCTATTGGGTCAGTATATACGACCCTTGACTTGGGAATGGCGGAGGATAAGTGAGTTATAAAGGGAAGGGATCTCAGTTTAAACCAGAAATTACTAATACATCTTTGACTGGATCTATGAATAAATCTATGACTGGGTTTGGACAGTACTTGCTTTTTAGGCAAAACAATGAATGATGCAATCTGAAGCTGGTATTGCATCATACATGATATGAATTGCATCGTGTTATTCCTTGAAGTCATGGATGATGCAATCATAACGAAGCTTACATCACTCTGCTGAACAAATTGCCCTATATCAGCTCTGGAAATCATACAGTGTTGTGCTCTTTTATTTGTCAGTGTTTGATTTTGCAAAGGGACACATTTCTGTTTAGCCAAAGTGAGCAGAGATGCCTCGTACTTGTGTGAACAGTGCAGATAACTTCTGCTATGTTTGTGGTAAAGTGACTTTTGCATCACAAAAGCGCAGTTGGTCATGCAGTCCATATGAAGGAAACCTATGACAACATGAAACAACTTTTGAGGTGCATAAACTATGACCAACATCAGTAGCAGCTTTGTGGCGATTTGAAGATTGTTGCTCTCTTGCTTGGTCTGCAGACTGGATACACAAAGTACTGCTGTTTTCTCTGTGAATGGGATAGTCGTGCAAGAGATTCCCACTACATCAAGAAAGATTGGCCACTCCGACAGTCATTGGAGCCTGGAAGGAAAAGTGTTCAGCATCCGCCACTTGTTGAATCAAGGAAGATTTTGTTACCACCCTTACACATCAAGCTGGGTCTGATGAAGAACTTTGTCAAGGCCATTGACAAAACACAAGCAGCTTTCAAGTACTTCCGTGGAAAATTTCCAAGGTTAAGTGAAGCTAAGATAAAGGAAGGTGTCTTTGTTGGTCCTCAGATTTGTGAATTTTTTCGAGATGATGCATTTGACCATGCACTGCGTGGCAAGGAAAAGATGGCATGGAAAGCCTTCCAGTTAATGGCAATAAATTTTCTCGGCAACAAGAATGCAGACAACTACAGGTTGTTGGTGGAAAACCTCCTCAAGGCATACAAAAGCCTTGGTTGCAACATGTCACTAAAGATACATTTTTTGCACTCTCATCTAGATTTTTTTTCCACCGAACTGCAGAGCAGTGAGCGACGAGCACGGCGAGCGATTTCACCAGGACATTGCAACAATGGAGAAACACTATCAGGGCAAATGGAGCCCATCAATGCTTGCAGACTATTGCTGGACAGTGACAAGAGATGCTCCATTTAATGAATACAAGAGACAAGCCAAGAAGCATCGAGTAGACACTGAATAGGACTAAACTATGTACATAATAGTTTTTTGCCTTTTGTTTCATAATAAATTTTAGTTAACCCTTTTGCTGATTTTTAAAGTGTTACATAAACAGGACAGGTGAAATATTATCATGTAAAGCAACCATAAACACATGAAAAGACCTAGGTTTACAATTTATGATTAAAACTCTACTATCTACACAATATACATAGACATCAAATGTAAAAACTTAAATATCTTAGAAACAGTAGCCAATCAGTTGTTTTAATTGTCATATTTGAATTCAGCACATCAAAATACATAATAGCACATTTTATCTCTGAAGCAGACGACTTCTCAAAAATTGTAGACCAGTGTAATCAGAGTTATTGTTTTCCAGAATAGAATGAACCATTCTGTAGTTTTGTCCTACATTTTTTTTGTTCCTATGTGTGTGATCTTGCATTTGTCTGTTTTACAATACACTTTGTTTGAATGGACCTAGTTTACCATGCAATCCTGATTACTCTGTATGATTGCCTTGTCCTAGCTAATACCACTCCACCAATCTTTGTGTCAACCACACATTTTATTGGCAGTGATTCTTATGTTTGCTTCTTGGTTGCTGATAAAAAATGTTGGGCCTAGGACCAATCTTGCAGAATCTCACTAGAAACACCTCCATTCAATTAGGTTGATGACTACCTTTTTAGATCCATCACTTAGCCAGTTTTTATTCCATTTAACATGTGCTTGGTTGATATTGTATAGTGCTAATTTTCAGTCAGAATGTTTTTGTGTAGTACTAAGTCAAATGCCATACATAGTCTATTATCTGTATGCAGTTACCTTTTATCAACCAAATTTGTAATCTCAAAAAGTGAAATCAGGTTGAAAACCTATTATCCATAAAACAGTGTTGACTGGTGTTGATTATAGTCCCATCCTTTAAGTCTTTCTTAATTGAATCTCATATCAGCTTTTCCATTATTTTGCCTAGAAGTGATGTCAGACTAACCAGCCTAAGATTAGGCACATCATCCTGCTGTGTTAATGCTTCCTATTATGTGAAATATAATTTCAGTGTAATTATGCATACTTCTAAGGCATAGCTTCTGGGCAGGGCCGGCTCCAGGGGTTTTGCTGCCCCAAGCAGCCAAAAAAAAAAAAAAAAAAGCCGCGATCGCGATCTGCGGCAATTCAGCGGGAGGTCCTTCGCTCCGAGCAGGAGTGAGGGACCCTCCGCCGAATAGCTGAAAGTGCCGCCCCACTCCGGAGTGGCTGCCCCAAGCACCTGCTTTATAAGCTGGTGCCTGGAGCCGGCCCTGTTTCTGGGATTTTACAAATCAAATCTCCAGTTTCAATATGTCTTAGGAGAGGTACAGTTTTGGCATACTTAACTTTTTTTTTTAAGATGGTGTGGATAATTATCTGTTTCGGTATGCATCCTAAAAAATCCCTAAATTCTTGAACGCCATAGATGAGAACAGTTTATAATCCATAGGTGAGATGCCTCCCAATATTTGTGATAGAAATCACATTGCATCACAGTTACTATTGCAATATGAGATAACAACGGATCTAATTTAATTTTCATTCCTTTTCCCTAGGCCAAGTATGAAGTGTCTTCAGATGAAAAGCGTAAAGATTGTGGTCTGAAAGTTTTAGACACATACTTCGCTAACGGGGTAAGTATATCCTGTTGCAAAATACTTTGTCAAACTGCATTGTAAGAGCTGACCAAATTAGAGCTCAAAACAGCAACAATTTCAGATGGTGTTTTAGTTTTCAAAATACTAAGTAAATTGCTCTCAAAATGAGAAACTCTAATAAAATTTTGCAAGTCATTCTGGAATGTGGACGAGCCCTTCCTTTCAAGATTATTGTGAAACTTCATTAACTCAAGCACAAAGCTTGACTGCTCTCTACCATTATTTTTTCATTAGCACTATGACATTTAACTTTTATCTATGGTAATTTTTTTTTTAAATTACTAGTGCTGGGCAAGCAGAATGTTGTGAGATGGGTTAAAACCTATTGACATCTAACTGTCAAAAAGTAGCTAAATTGCTGTTTTAGCATATTACTTTAAAGTTGTGTGGTTTAGAGACATGAGAATCATCGGAATGCAAGGAACTCTTGAGTTCCAGATCTGGCTTTGCAGCTGACATGTGTGGACTTGAGAAATTAGGTTTAAATTTTCAAAAGTGTTTCAGGCTCCCCAGCTTGAGAAAAACAGGAGTTGATTTTTCAGAAGATGCTGAGCACCCACAGCTCTTACTGAGTTTATTAATATCTGATTACTGCCCTGGTAAATTAGGTCTGCCTAGAGATGTCCCTGGTAGAATTCAAGGAGTCTTTGTTCTTCTCCCTATTCTGTCTGTCAGAAGTTCTGCCAGGGATATAACTTCCATCCTCTTTTTTCTCCTTCTCCCCTCCAATTGTTCTGGTTATGTTGAGGAAGCTTTATCTTGAGGAAGATATGGATTTTGTGGGTGTCCTAAAAATGCTCAGGCTCTGGATTAGTCTCATCTTCTCTGGAAGCTTATTTAACAGCTGGCATGGTCTTTAAAAACCAGTGAAAACTGGTCAGGACTCTTAAGCCACCTAACCATCATATCCCGAACTGGTTTTAAAATGTGTTTAGCTGAAGTTATTTGTTTTTTAAACCAGTTAGAAAACTTCCTCTGATGAAGAGAGCAGAATTTGTTGTGAATCTGAAGGTGAAAGGCAATTTGGTTGACAATGATCATGAAATGATAGATTTAATGAACTCTAAGGAGAGGAAGGAGTGAGAACAGCAGAATAAGCACAATGGACTTCAGAAAACATACTTTAACAAACTCAGAGCACTGATAGGTAAGGTCCCATGGGAAGAAAATCTAAGGGATAAAGTAGATCAGGAAAGCTGGCAGTTTCTCAAAGAGAGAATATTAAAGGAAGAACTGCAATCTATCCCGATGCAAAGAAAAGATAGGAAGAATAGTTAGAAGCCAATATGGCTGCATCAGGAGCTCTTTAATGACCTGAAAGTAAAAAATGATCCTACAAAAGTAGAAATATGGGCAAACTGATAAGTAATATAGAAAAAATAGCATAAGCGTGAAGAGACAAAATTCAGAAAAACTAAGGCACAAAATGAGTTGCTCCTGGCAAGGGATATAAAAAGCCAATAAGAGGTTCTTTAAATACATTAGGAGTGGTAGAAAGATGAAGGAAAGTGTAGGTCCTCTGCTTGTCAGGAAGACTGAGGTGTTTTAATGCCTATTTTGCTTCAGTCTTCTCTAAAAGGTTAATTGTGACCAGATGCATAACACAATATTAACATCAAAGGGGAAGAAAACCAGCCAGATTAGGGAAAGATAAAGTTAAAGAATATTTAGATGTAGTCAAGTTGGCAGGGCATGATGAAGTTCACTCTAGGGTACTTGGGAAACCAATTGCAGCGGTCTTGTAACTGTTAGCAATTATCTTTGAGAACATGTGGAGGATGGGTGAGGTCCGGAGGACTGGAGAAAGGCAAACAAAGCACATATTTTTAAAAAGGGGAACAAGAGAACTTGGGGAATTATGGGCCAGTCAACTTAACTTCCACTATCTTTCCAGGAATTGAACAAATTACCTACAAAATGATTGTTTAATTTTTAATACATAGAGGATAAGTAATAGCCAACATGAATTTGTCAAGAACAAATCATGCCAAACAAACCTGACATATATATTGATTTTTATATCACACTTTGACACAGTCCAACATGACATACTCATAAGCAAACTGGGGAAATGAGGTCTGGATGAAATAACTATAAGGTGGGCTCAAAATTGGTTGAAAGACCATACTGCTCTGGCATCATGTTTGTACTCAAATCGTCTAAGCAGTGCCTCACTTTCTACACTGCTATTTGTACCTGTGCTCAAGGGCATGCAGTGTATGTACTCTATACACTGTTGTAAATAGAGACATAGCCTTAGGAAACAAAAATCAAATGCACAGATAGAAAATGGGGAATAATTGGCTAGGTAGTACAGTAAAAGCTGTTTTATCTGACACTTCACCAACCAGAAAGCTCTCTAAACCGATGTGACTGGATTCCAAAGGGAGCCAACTGAAGTCACTCAATTAGGATGAACTGCAAAGAATGGGGGTGCTCCAGCTCTGCACCCCCTCCCACACCCAAACACTCTCCCTCTTTTTGTTAACTGGCATTTTTCACTTACTGGCACCATTTCCTCAACATGCCAGATTAAACAGCTTTTACTGTAGTACTACTGAAAAAGATCTGGGGAGTATAGTGTATTACAAATAAAACATGAGCCAACAATGTGATGCAGCTGGGGGGAAGAGGGAGGGGGGAGAAAAAGAAAACAAACAAACAATATCATAGGAGTGTCATATGTAAGACATGGGCGGTAACTGTCCTGGCTGTCCTCAGCACTAGTGAGACCTTCACTGGAGTACTGTGTCCAGTTTTGGGTCCCAAACTTTAGGAAAGATGTGGACAAATTGGAGATAGGCCAGAGCAACAAAAATGATATTATTAAAAACAGGCCTATGAGGAAAGGTTTAAAAAAACTGGGCATGCTTTAGTCTTAAGGAAAGAAGACTGATTGGGCGGGGGGGGAACCTGATAAGCCTTCAAGTATTGTAAGGCCTGTTATAAAGAGGATGGTGATCCATTGTTCTCCATGTCCACTGGAGATAGGCCAAGAAGTAATGGGCTTAATCTGAAGCAAAGGAGATATTAGGTTAGATATCAGGAAAAACTCTCATTATAAAGGCTAATTACCTACTGGACTAGGTTACCAAGGGAGATTGTGGAATCCCCATCACTGAAGGGTTTTAAGAACAGGTTGGACAAAGACCTCTCATATACTGTATATACTTGATCCTGCCTGGGTGCAGGTGGATGGACTAGTTGACCTCTTGAGGGTCTCTTACAGCCCTACATTTTTATGATTCTTTATATTTGTTAGATTACTAATTGTTTTTATTATTGTTTTTGGTTTGTATCATGTAAAGTCTGCAGCCCACTTACCGGAAATACCTCAAGATACAGTGAATGAATGTAAAACAAGACTGGAACAGAACCCTTGCAAAGATCTTTTTAATGACTGCACTAGGTACGTGATGAATGTTGGCTAAAAGTATACTGAAAATTTGTATTTCCAGGGAGGTTACAGGGAAAGTTTAAAGGGACACTATCAGATGAAATTCTGGTGAGGACACAACTAAGAATCTAGTGCTCTTTGTTTTCCTGTGTAGTGTATTCAGCACTCACGTTGTTCTTAGAGTTACTTCTGTGCTGTAACAGAAGTGACATTATTATTGTGCCTTTGACTTTAGTAGGAGTTGGGAAAATGTGTCCAAAGACAGAAGAATCTGGGACACTAATACAATACAAGAGCAGAATACATACAGACCAAAAACATGTTTATCAAGCTAAAACTAGGTTTTTTTGGTTTCAGGAAGTTCTGCAACTGTTATTGTTTGCAGCCCCCTTTTAGTATTTATAGAGGATTTAGTAATGATTCCACTTTTAAAATTGATGAAATTTGCATTTAAAAACAGTTAAATCCCCTCTGTTATTTTAAATGATTTTTTGGAGCCTCCATACTGACTTAGTAGATAGCGCACTACACGTTATCAGGCAAGTATTTTCACAAGTTCAAAAAACTGAGTATGAGAGAACTGTATATTTTTCGTCTTCCTCTTACAGGTCAGGATTTTAGATGTACAGAGATGTGTTGAGGATAGTTTCCTTGTCTTGTTTTTAGACTGTGCTAGGAAATCGTTTATTGGAGCAGCCTGTTTATAAAAGGATTGCAGGCCTAATGCTTACACAGCAGGACAGTCATACAATTTTCAGGACAGATGGCAACACTAATTACATTGCTAGCTCAAGAGGCATTATGTTGTCCTTGAAGCGCTCTGATCTCAAGATAGCAGACAAATAGGACAAGGTATGATTCTGGAAGCTGAGATTGTCACTTCAAGGACAGTAAAAACTACTGCTTCTTAAGAACCCACTAGTGACTGCCTCTGAGAGATGGTGGCAACTTATACCTCTACTGAAACAAAGTAGCATATCAGAATAAATTGGCTGGTGGAAGCTAGAAGACCTTCACCTAGGCAAATGTTCCTTTTGCAGACACACTTGATGAGGATTGAAGGCCTCCTCACTGTGCATCATGACTGGGGATCTGAGTTGCTGGTGGAAGGGGAGTTCGGAGGGCATGGAGTACTCATCATTTAAAATAAAAAAATCCTAAGCATTTAAATGTGGTTTAGGACAAATTTCTTTGAACTTCAGGGGATGAATAACTAACTTTCTGGATTTTAGCTGTATGAATCCCATATATTTGTGGAAAAGGTGGGAAGGGATAAAGGCTCCTGTTCTTCAAAGTGATCTATGGAGGCAGAGCATTCTGGTTGAACAATGTCCAACTGAAGTCTTTAGGGCTGTTCATGGGCAGCAGAGTCTGCCTGCATGGTTTTGTTAACCTGCCTTTCCATTTCTCTTAATTCTTTTGTTCTTGTGAACCAATGAAGTTGATAGGGAAATATTCTGATTTACTGCATTTAAAAAACATCAGATTAAGAAAAAAATCACACTACTTCCTGAATTTTTTTTGTACCCATTATTAATGGTAAGAACTAAGATTTTTCTAGCTGAAATAAATTAGAGAAATATTTCTCTTTATTCCAATTTTACTTTATGTATAGTTTCATTGTTTTTCCCCCCTCTCGTTTGTAGGAGCCTATTTTTTTACTTCAGTAAAGGAGAGAAAGTATTTTTCCTTTTTATAAAAAGGAAAGTGTAAAATCATAAATTTCAGATAACTACACCAGGCAAAGGACTCTTCTCAAAAGGATGGTACATATTTACAAATGTTCAGTCTTCTAGAGCGCTTACACTTCTAATATTACTGGTTCTTCTAGGCATGCTTGATCATGTCTGCCGAAAAGCCTGCAACATTTGAGTCACAGCTTGGGTCACCGCCTCATCAATTGAAAACTAAATACTATGCATAATTTGAGAATAAGAGATAAAAGATGCACAGAATACACACTACTAAAAAGTTAAACAGATTACCTCCTTTTTTTTGGACTTCCAGTGAATGTCTGTGTTCAGCAGGATGAGGTCTTCCCATTTTTTATCTTGTCTTGCATTTTGTTGCTTAGTTTGAGGGAAGTGGTGTACAGGCCTAACCATCAGGTTTGGAAGGGTGGTTTTAATGATTGAAGTTCAAATCCCGGGAAAGGGTCCGCTCACCTCTATATTCTTCTGAGGCAGATAATTTGTATGCTAGGCAATTACTTTGTATTGGTCTTTTAAAAATGAGGCCCTGTCTGCTCTGCATAGACACAGAGAGGCTTTTATTTTTTCCCCGCCAAACAAGGCATTTATTTCAGTGGGCACAATTACATGCATTCTGTAAATGAAAGATGTGGATGCAAAATTGTGCATCACAACCCTGTCACCTTAGCAATGGAACTTGTATTCCAAAACCACTTTAACAGTTTTGATAAAACCCATCTGAAATGATTGTCTAGTATTAATAAGTAACATTCTCAACACACCCACTGTCTAGCTGGATTATTCTTAAAAAGAATTCAGGAAAAATCATCGAGTACTCAATCACATTTTAAAGACACTGTCTCTCTGTAATGTGCCAAACTGATCTTAAAAGGAGAATTTTGCCTTAAATCCATGTATAAACTATTAACAATTAGTCCTTTAAGTGTACTTGTTTTGAACAGGTTAACTATGTCAAACCAGAGTCTGTGCTTTAAAGAGTTTTTTCATCTCAAGGCACAAAATATTTTTATTCTGTTTGTGTCATTGATCTGCATCTGGGAATTCAAAGGTCTTGTTAACTGTGCTGCTTATAACTCTGATTTAAAATGTGTTTGTCAGTTGTCTTGTGAGTCTTCAGCGGTCTAACTTTACTATGAAGTTTTTTGGCAGTTGTAATGTACCCTGATAGACTATGTCCCAGTTGGTTGAGATGTTTTTGTGTAAGTGAAACTGTAACAGTCAATTATTCCAGTTGTAAAATAGCAGCTGATGCATAGTATCCTGCTGAGCTGGGTCTGATAACTCATTCCCCTGACTACACAGATACCAAGATTTTAGGAGTAGTTGGGAAGCTGGAGATTGCACTGTTCAGTAATGCTTCTAAAAGCAATTATGGGCAGAGGTTAGAAACTGCAGCCAAAGTAACTTTATGTTGATGCTATCTCTGGGAAAGGTATAGGTGATGGAGACTTTCTGGGAAAGGAATGCTTGTGAGTAAAAAATAAAAGCGAAGTAGGAGCACTTCAAGGATTTTTGATCTAGTTAAATTGCCATCTTATCCCTCTTTCAATAGTACCATGCTGTTGATGTACAGATATCTTTTTAAATGGCTGCATCTATACTCATGATAGGACAGTGATACCAGCTCTCAAGGTGAGCCACATCCTCTGATCAGGCTGTCCTTGGAAAGCTGCTGAGAAGTGCTTCTGTTTTTGTCTCCACACCTGAAACCCTCACCTCTTGTCCCAAAATTGGATCTCCTTATGATCGACAGGGGAAGGGAGTGCAGACCTCTACATGCAATCCCCAAACAGGCCATGCTTATGCGGGGGATGTCTCACCTCCCATGCCACCTTAAAATTAGCTCTGTTGGTGGGTTAGTCATTTTGAGCTCTAATTCCTCAAGAATTATTTTAAAACTTCCAACCCGCTAAAATAAGCACGATATGTTACTTCTGCACTCACTAGTGACCCTACAGGCGCAGTTCTCAACGGAATTGTACTAGCTGCTCACTCTTTCTGAGGCAGGCACAGTAAACTCATTGTGTAGTGCAGTATGATAAACTCATTGTGTAGTGCAGTAATATGTTCACTCCATCTCCTGACAGATTAATTGATACATCTAAATTGGTGTCTAATGAAGTGGTTAGCTTCTCATCCCTGATAGCGCCAGTCTACCAGCATAAACGTGGATTGTTTTTGCAGGGTTGTCCAGGATTATTTAAGTGGAGCACCTTTTGAGACTTATCAAAAAAGCATCTATTTCTCTCGTTTTTTACAGTGGAAATGGTTGGAAAGGTAAGGTATTTTTATATTTAACACTTACTGCAGTAGTACATAAGCCATCCAACATGGGGCCCCATTGTACAAATATAGTAAATGACATTCCCTGCCTCAAAGAACGTACAGTCTAAAAGACAAGATGAAATGGGCTGATGAGATGTCAAACAAGTGGAGCTGTGGTAGATGTGTATTAATAATGAAAGCATCTGTTTAATGACCTCAAAGCATTTTACATTTAACTACTCTAAACTTAAAAATCTTTCTGTGTGTTTGTATAGTGCATAGCTCCCAATGGGGTTCTGAACTTGATTGGGGCCTTGAGTGCTATTATAATACAATTATATTAATCATTAAGCCCACTGTATGGTAAGGTAATTAACTGGTTTTATAGGTGGGTTAACTGAGGCACAGGTTAAGTGACTTGCCCAACCATAGAGACCAAGATTTTTAAAATAGGGGCCTATGTTAAGGGTCCTAAATCCATATTTTAAGCCATTAAATAAGTGGCCTGATTTTTTCAGAAGAGCTGTCACCTAGAAGCTCCATGGAGGTCGGTGGCAGTTGCTGGATGTTCAGTACTCTTGACAATCAAGCCTGCTCCTTTAGGCTCCTAGTTTCCTAACCATGATTTTCACTGTAGGCTTCTATTAGTGGAAAAATCTTTTGTTTAAGCAAGCTAGAGGTAGGTGCAAGAGGAAAACTAGGAAACTTATATTCAGACCTCTAGACCAAATACTTCTGAAACATAGAACAAGCAAGGTGGTAAAACTTGTACTGGCTTCAGTGGGAAAAGAATTGAGTCAGTGGTGAACACTTGAAAATCCCAGCTTGAAACATTGTCTCTTCACAAACCATGCATGAGAAGAACAACCAACATGCATGGCGGTGGCATAGACCCTAATTTTTTGTTCATTCTGCTTGTAGCGACTGCTTGCTGCCCACAAGGGGGAGCCAGTGGACATGAACAAAAGCACCTTTCCTTTGGTATTCAGTTTGTATACTAATCCTTTCATCCACTCAGGTGAAGGAAAGGCATTGTGTAGTCTGGTGGTCATGGAAGTTATATAGGACAAGAGGAAAGAAACAGAAACAAACAGGGCTCTGAAAGAAAAATAAAAAATATAATTGGAAATTAGACCAGTAATTATTCCATTCTGTCTATTAGGCAACCAGTAACCAAGAACACATTTAGACATTACCGAGTACTAGGCAAAGGAGGATTTGGGGAGGTGAGTACTGTGAGATCTCTACTTGTGTTTGCAACTCCTTAAAGGGAACATGGGGAAAAGGTAACTTACACTCTTCGTTCCTTGAATAAATAACAGATTTGATTGGTAAATTGGTGAATTACAATTGATCTAAATTGAAAAGGCAGCATTTTTACTTTTAAACACTTGCATCTAACAAGACAGTTGGTTTGTGTAACAATTCTTTTCCACTGTTACAAAAAAAAACCCCAAAACCAAACAACCCAGTGTGTCCACCCATTAAACAGTTTTAATTGGTTCTCCTGTATTTTACTTGTCTTCAGGGCTCCCAAGGGGGTTAGAAAAGAGAGAACTGTTTTTGTTCCAGTGTAAAACCTGGTACATCTGACATATCTTTCCTCTTTCAATTAGGTATGCGCTTGCCAAGTGCGGGCAACAGGAAAAATGTATGCTTGTAAAAAGCTAGAAAAAAAGAGAATAAAGAAGAGAAAAGGAGAATCGATGGCATTAAATGAAAAAAGAATTTTAGAAAAAGTGAACAGTAGATTTGTAGTAAGTATATATTTCTGGCCTTGTGCAATATACAAGTTTGTCTCCCATGGGCCTTTCTTTATTCCTGTCTCTTCCAGTGGCAGCTGGGCAGCATAATAATTTCATTATTAAAATCGGCTCAACTGTGCTTAATAGTTCAGTTACACCTTTATCTTTGCAATGTTACCCTGTACATTTTAGGTCTGCATGGGATGTGTGTGTTATCTCTGGCCTATCAGTTTTGTCTAGTCTATGATCAAGGTGCTTTGTCTTATGTTAATGTATATCATTCTGGTAAATTTCTCCTTGTTTAAAAGGGGGCTAGACTGATCTGAATGATGAATGTGATCCTAGTTTTGCTGCAGCCAATGGTTGCTAATATGGCCACTCAATTTAGTAATGTTCTTCTTAGTCTTATTGTCCCACATCTCTCCCCAAATCTATACTTGCTTCTTCTACCTCCTACTTTCATGAGAGGAAATATTCATTTAAATTAAAGTGTATTTACAGTAGGGCTAACTTCAATGCATATCAGCTCCTTGGGAGGTTGGACCTTTATTTTGACTTACATTGGAATCATGGTTTCCATTATATCAGTTTTTTCCCCAACAAAAATACCCAACTTTTAACTTCTTGGGTGAATCGTATGGTAAGTGGATGAATATTGAGAGGTAATAATGGAGAGCTGCAGAGTTCAACCATGGACTTCATGGGAACCAGGAGGTCAATGACAACACAGTGGTGGTACAATATAGTAGACTAGTGAGAACAATAATTCCCCGAAGGTCTATAAGATCACCTATTTTTCTGATGTTTTTAAATGTAGATATGATTGCTCTCTATAAATATATCAGAGGAATAAATACCAGGGAGGGAGAGGAATTATTTAAGCTCAGTACCAAGCTGGACACAGGAACAAATGGATATAAACTGGCTATCAGGAAGTTTAGACTTGAAATTAGACAAAGGTTTCTAACCAACAGAGGAGTGAAGTTCTGCAACAGCCTTCCAAGGGGAGTAGTGGGGGCAAAAGACATACCTGGTTTCAAGACTAAGGCTGTGGCTACACTTAGCACTTCAAAGCGCTGCCGCGGCAGCGCTTTGAAGCGCTAAGTGTAGTCAAAGCGCCAGCGCTGGGAGAGAGCTCTCCCAGCGCTGTCCGTACTCCACCTCCCTGTGGGGAATAACGGACAGCGCTGGGAGCCGTGCTCCCAGCGCTGGGGCTTTGACCACACTGGCGCTTTGCAGCGCCGCAATTTGCAGCGCTGGAGAGGGTGTGTTTTCACACCCTGCTGCAGCGCTGCAAATTTGTAAGTGTAGCCAAGCCCTAAGCTTGATAAGTTTATGGAGGGGATGGTATAATGGGGTAGCCTAATTTTGGCAATTAATTCATCTTTGACTATGTAGAGGAGCGGACTCACCCCTGCGGCGCCTCCTGCTGGTGACTCCTGGGAATTAGCTTGATTCAGCCCCGAAGCACCCTCTGCAGGCTGGTGATCCGCCTGTCCTCTGGCCCCCGTGTCCCTCCCTGGACCCGGTGCCCTTTTACCTGGGGTGCTGCCCCCTGGCAGTAACCCCCTTTCTCTCAGGGTCTCCCCTCCTCGGGGAACCTCCACCCTCTATCCCCACTTTGCCTCAGTATATGGCTACTGCCAGTCATTGTCTAGCCCCACGCCCTGGGGCAGACTGCAGTATATCAGCCTACTCATCACTGGCAAGGTTGGGTTTGGACCTGCTGCCTTGGCCTACCCCTGGGCTGCCCTCTGCAACCCCCAGTACTTGTTGGCCTTGTGCTAGGCCACAGCCTGGGGCTTTCCAGGCTGGAGCTCCCCAGCACCTCAGCCTTTCCTGAGCCCTGCTTCACTCAGGTACCCTGTCTCTAGCTCCCTGCAGCCAGGCCCATCTCACTCTACAGCTAGAGAGAGACTGGGTGTCTGGCTCACAGCCTCTTTTAGGGGCCAGCTGGGCCTGATTGGGGCATGGCCACAGCTGAGCCTACTTTCCCTAATCAGCCCAGCTTAGTAGCTCCCAGCCACAATCTTCTCCCAGGGCTGTTTTAAGCCCTTCAGGGCAGGAGCAGGGTAAGCATGGGATGTTAGATGGGGTGGGATCTGAGTTAATACAGAGAATTCTTTTCTGGGTGTCTGACTGGTGAGTCTTGCCCACATGCTCAGGGTTTAGCTGATCGCCATATCTGGGGTCGGGAAGGAATTTTGCTCCAGAGCAGACTGGCAGAAGCCCTGGGGTTTTTTGCCTTCCTCTGCAGCATGGGGCACGGGTCACTTTCTGGAAGATTCTCTGCACCTTGAAGTCTTTAAACCATGATTTGAGGACTCCAATGGCTCAGACACAGGTTTGATACAGGAGTGGGTGAGTGAGATTCTGTGGCTTGCATTGTGCAGGAGGTCAGACTAGATGATCATAATGGTCCCGTCTGACCTTAACGTCTATGATCCTCTGATTCTGTGATATTTGTTTCTTATATCTGTAGATATTTCAGTCACATTCATCACAATAATGCCATATACATGCTAGGAGAATCATGAAAAGTAGTTGCTCTATGAGAACTTTCTGACATCGAAATTGCTACTGCCTATGCAATAAAGTTGAAAGGGAGGTGGATTGAAAAGCTATGTTGGGTATAAAATAAAAAGTATAAGTGCTGATGATTTTTAACTCAACATCATTTCCATGTCTCAACTCTTTCATCATGACATTTCCCAATAAATTATGACCAACTCACAGCCCTGATCACTAAACAACAGATGTGATGGTCTAAAATACTCAAGGAATACATATGTTAAGAAAACTGTTTTTCCAGCTAGGATCATCTATCTTTATCAGTGAACTGCTATTGTTTAAAGATTAGCTATAGGTAAATGTCTAGTTAAAATCCATTAACAGATGTATTTTGTTTTACGTTTCAGAGAGAGTTCTAAAGCGCTTGAGCTTCTAAGTTTTTGCTTTTATACATTATTCTAAACAAACATAGAATTCTGGTATCTTAAAGAAGGGAAACCATGCTGTCCAGAGAAATCTCATTAGCATCTTAAGCCGTGCATAAATAGATTCTTTTATAAAGGATAATATTTTTCCACCTGTGACAAAGCTCACAATCCACAGTCATTTTCCCAGAAGTATAAGTTATAAGGCTGCATTGGATATTAAAACTGAAACTTTATTTGATCTTGCTACATCTACCTATACAGTAACACTCTTCCCTGTATAAAAGTTTTAAAATGCTAATGTGACTTTAATTCGTATAATCATAGGACTGGAAGAGACCTCAAGAGGTCATCTAGTCCAGACCTCTGCACTCATGGCAGGACTAAGTATTATCTAGACCATCCCTGACAGGTGTTTGTCTAACCTGCTCTTAAAATCTCCAGTGATGGAGATTCCACAACTTCCCTAGGCAATTTATTCCAGTGCTCAGCCACCCTGTCAGTAAAGAAGTTTTTCCTAATGTCCAACCTGAACCTCCCTTACTACAATTTAAGCTCATTGCTTCTTGTCCTATCCTTATCGGTTAAGAACAATTTTTCTCCCTCCTTGTAACAACTTTTAATGTACTTGAAAACTGTTATGTCCCCTCTCAGTCTTCTCTTTTCCAGACTAAACAAACCCAATTCTTTCAGCCTTTCTTCATAGGTCATGTTCTCTAGACCTTTAATCATTTTTGTTTCTCTTCTCCAATTTGTACACATCTTTCCTGAAATGTGTTGCCCAGAATGGGACACAATACTCCAGTTGAGGCCTAATCAGTGTGGAGTAGAGTGGAAGAATTACTTCTTGTGTCTTACTTACAACACTCCTGCTAATACATCCCAGAATGATGTTCGCTTTTTTTGCAACAGTGTTGTTGCACTGTTTTGTTACACTGTTTTGTTACACTGTTGACCCAGCTTGTGGTCCACTATGACTCCCAGATCCCTTTCTGCAGCACTCCTTCCTACACAGTCATTTCCCATTTTGTATGTGTGCAACTGATTGTTCTTTCCTAAATGGAGTACTTTGCATTTGTCCTTATTGAATTTTCTCCTATTTACTTAAGATCATTTTGAATTATAATCCTCTTCTCCAAAGCACTTGCAACTCCTCCAAGCTTGGTATTGTCTGCAAACTTTATAAGTATTCTCTATGCCATTATCTAAATTGTTGATGAAGATATTGAATAGAAACAGACCCAGAACTGATCCCTGCAGGACCCCACTCATTATGCCCTTCCAGCATGACTGTGAACCACTGATAACAACTGGTTGGAAAACCATTCATAGAGAGTAATGCACCCACCTTATAGTAGCTCCATCGAGGTTGCATTTCCCTAGTTTGTTTATGAGACGGTCATGTGGGACATTATCAAAAGCTTTACTAAAGTCAAGATATACCACATCTACCGCTTTCCCCCACATCCACAAGGCTTGTTACCCTGTCAAAGAAAGCTATCAGGTTGGTTTGACATGATTTGTTCTCGACAAATCCATGCTGACTGTTACTTATCACCTTATTATCTTCTAGATGTTTGCAAATTGATTGCTTAACTATTTGTTCCATTATCTTCCCGGATACAGAAATTAAGGTGACTGGTCTGTAATTCCCCGGGTTGTCCTTATGTTCCCTTTTTATAGATTGGCATTAGATTTGCCCTTTTCCAGTCTTCTGGAATTTCTCCCATCTTCCATGACTTTCCAAAGTCATGACCATCCCTGAGAGGTGTTTGTCTAACCTGCTCTTAAAAATCTCCAATGATGGAGATTCCAATTGTGTAACATCACTTCAAAAGAATAAAAGTAATCTTACTCTAACTCTCCTTGTGTGATGTGGTTGCTAAAAGAGCAGATGTGATCCTTGGATCTCTAGGTAGGGATATATCAAGTTGAAATAGGGAGGCAATATTACCATGTTATGTGGCATGACTGAGACCATTACAGGCAGGGTAGATTGATTTAAATCACTTTGATTTTAAATCATCAATTTTAATCATGATTTTAATTAGAAAGCAAGAAACCTTATTTTAATTCATTGATTTAAATCTTGTTTTGCATTTGTACTATTTTGAACTTTCTTTAGGAAGACAACTTCCTCTTTATCCTGGATGCTCAGGATGAGTATGCAATGGATGTAGCTTAATTAGGTGGCAGCTGGTGATATTAACTTATCTGGGATTACCCAGCAACAAATCATTCTGCTTTGGAGGATAGATTCATAATTCAAAATGATCTGGACAAATTGGAGAAATGGTCTGAGGTAAACAGGATGAAGTTTAATAAAGACAAATGCAAAGTGCTCCACTTAGGAAGGAACAATCACTTTTCACACATACAGAATGGAAAGAGACTGTCTAGGAAGGAGTACAGCAGAAAGGAATCTAGGGGTTATAGTGGACCACAAGCTAAATATGAGTCAACAGTGCGTTGCTGTTGCAAAAAAAAGCAAACATGATTCTGGGATGCATTAACAGGTGTGTTGTGAGCAAGACACAAGAAGTCACTCTCCCGCTCTACTCTGCGCTGGTTAGGCCTCAACTGGAGTATTGTGTCCAGTTCTGGGCACCACATTTCAAGAAAGATGTGGAGAAATTGGAGACGGTCCAGAGAAGAGCAACAATAATGATTAAAGGTGTAGAGAACATGACCTATGAAGAAAGGCTGAAAGAATTGGGTTTGTTTAGTTTAGAAAAGAGAAGACTGAGAGGGGACATGATAGCAGTTTTCAGGCATCTAAAAGGGTGTCATAAGGAGGAGGGAGAAAACTTGTTCATCTTAGCCTCTAAGGATAGAACAAGAAGCAATGGGCTTAAACTGCAGCAAGGGAGGTTTAGGTTGGACGTTAGGAAAAAGTTCCTAACTGTCAGGGTGGTTAAACACTGGAATAAATTGCCTAGAGAGGTTGTGGAATCTCCATCTCTGGAGATATTTAAAATTAGATTAGATAAATGTCTATCAGGGATGGTCTAGACAGTATTGGTCCTGCCATGAGGGCAGGGGACTGGACTCGATGACCTCTCGAGGTCCCTTCCAGTCCTAGAAGCTATGAATCTATGAATACAGTTCAGGTCTTCATTCTTTCCTCTATTTCCATGTATTTGGGACTCCCCTTTCCCAATCTGGTCCCAGGCCATTGCTGGGACCCTGTTGCCTGCCCCTCATATGAAAGTTAAGGGAGGCTCGGGAAAGGAGGGGGTTGTTTCCCCACTGTATCAGACTTTAGGAGCCCCAAGCTTCTTTACAGGAGACCTTCTCTTAAATCCCCTCTGGTTTATCAGCTAATTGGACACTGGACAATTGCTCTTTAATTTAGTAGACCAGGTATAATATAATGGTTGGAAACTGAAGCTAGACAACTTCAGACTAGAAATAAGGTGCACATTTTTAAGTGAGCATAATTTACTGTTTGAACAATTTGCCTAGGGGTGTGATAGATTCTCCATCTTTTGATAGGAATAAATGTCTTTCTAAAATATATGCTCTTTCTCAAACAGATGTTATTGGGTTTGATACAGGAATCACAGAGAAAAATTCTATGATGGTTTTTTTTATGCCAGAGAGCAGACTAGATAATCATAATGTTCCCTCTGGCTTTAATCTATTAATAATATTGACTCTCTTCCGGTTCTGTGACCAATGCTAATCCCATCTGTTCATGGTAATGAGCATATAGCTAGTTTTCAAAGCAAAAATGGTCAAATTAAAAAATGAAGGCCAGTTAGCGTTAAGGACTAACTCATGCATCACATAATTTGTCAATATAGAATCTGCTGAAAAATTGATAAGGGTGGCCATCATTCTGTCTGTCTCTGAGAAATAAAATATGTAATATTGAATCTCCCTACCTAGAGGGTAGTTCAGACTTCATTTCACTTGGGAGTTGCATTTGTCTAGTGGGAATAGCAGAGCACCTTAAAGACCTGTCTACATTGCAGATAAAAGGTTATAACACGACTGACTGCATTTGACTTTTGCCCCTATTTGACACACTATTTCTAATACTGTGGGTGTATCACGTGTCAACCCTACATACAGTCAGGGCTGGAATGGGATTATCAGGCTGCAACTTGGTTCTAACCTAGTTTTTCTGTTGCATAGATGCATCAGCCTAACCATCTGTACCTCTGTTAGCCAGTCACCTTATTGCCCAAGATTTTGTGTAGGAAGATATCTCAAAGTTTATTTGCTTTATGTGCAAAACAATCTTCTGTCTTGCTGCACCTTAAGGAAATAAGGAATAGCTGAGTTCCCCAAACATGCACAGACATCAACACATTGGGTATGTCTACACTAGCCGCCGGATCGGCAGACAGTGATTGATCCAGCAGGGGTCGATTTTATCGCATCTAGTCTAGACGCGATAAATCGATCCCCGAGCACTCTGCCGTTGACTCCTGTACTCCAGCTCGGCGAGAGGTGCAGGCAGAGTCAACGGGGGAGCGGCAGCAGTCGACTCACCGTGGTGAAGACACCACGGTAAGTCGATCTAAGTACATCGGCTTCAGCTAGATTATTTACGTAGCTGAAGTTGTGTAACTTAGATCGATTACGCCCCCCTTTTCCCCCAGTGTAGACCAGGCCATTGTATAGCACATTGTATAGGATGAGGAATATGAATGAGACAGTTTTGATAGGAAAATTGCCATTGCCCGGGTACATTGAATAGGATCCAGTTTAAAACTGCCTTCTGCATTTTTAAATATTTCCAGTTTTGCTTCACATACAGGATATGTCTAGGCTAGAGATTTTACTGCAAGTTAATCAACTGCCAGTTAACTCAAGTTGCTTAACACCTTCGTAAATTCTAATTAAGACCCACTGAATTCTAGGGTAAGCCACAATGTTTCGTTTCCTAGAATAGACGTTTGTGGTGTTAAGTCATTTAATTGCCAGTTAACTTGAATACTGCCTCAGCAAGAATTCTAGTCTATAAATAGCCACAAGGTGTCTCTCTAGTCCTACCTCTTTTCACACAATCCTGCCACAGGTACTAGGCTTCCTTCTTCAGCTCTGTGGTTTGGAACAGCATCCCTATATTTCTTCATCTCATCAACTTTTTATGTCTTGAAAGATCTCTGAAAGCACATAATTTCTTCTTGTTTGTGGCTCTTAGGGTATGTCTACACTGCAGTTAGACACCTGCAACTGGCCTGTGCCAGGTGACTCAGGCTGGCAGGGCTCGAGCTGCAGGGCAGTTTCATTGTAGCGTAGACTTCTGTGTTCAGGTTGGAGCCCAGGCTCTAGGACTCTTCCCACCTTTCATGGTCCTAGAGCCTGGGCTCCAGCCTGAACCCGTAAGTCTACACTGCAATGAAACAGCCCTGCAGCGCAACCCCCATGTGCTGCAGGTTTTTAATTGCAGTGTAGACATACCTTAAGTGTCTGGGTATTGGCTTTATAACTGAGTGTTTCACTTTTATTTACCATACTGTCCATACTTCACTTCTTGGACAATGTATGGTCTGTGTTTCTGTTTGTATTGAATTTTAATCAAACATTTTGAGATGTATTTTGTATGCAGGATGCTATACAGACTCCTGTGGCTGTTCTGATGCAGCTTTTTTCCACTTCGTATTTTTATTTTGTTTGTCTCCTCCTCCCCCTATGGCTTTTTCACTTCTCTGTCTGCCCTGCTGATGCCTCATTCTGAATACTGTGCCTCCAGCCAACCAATGAGAGGAGATACTGTGCTTGGCTTCATGCAGCTCTTCATTTCACTGTTAGAGAGTGCTGTTATCAAGAAAGGAAATGACTATTTTAGTGGCTAGAGTTAGGGACTTGAAGTTGGGCATTCTAGGTTATTTGTCTTGGTGTGTCATTGACTGTCTGACTTGGCAATTTACAGCCTCTCTGTGTGCTTCTCTAAGTCTCACTTTTTACAAACAGTGATTACGCATTTCTGAGTGTTCATGGAAAGGTACTCTGTGTACTAGTTATTATCTTCATCCATATGGACTGAAAACGGAAGGGCACAGCCAATAAGAGATCCAATATCTGGATGGTGTTCCAGGGGGCATAAGCCATTTTCCTGTACAAGTTTTCATCATACTGTGGTCTTGGTCTTGGCTGATAATCAGTTTGGACTGTTTTGCCCCAAAGTTAACAATGGTGATTGTTTGTGGGTTTTCCCCGTACTCTCTGGGAAATTAAAATGGCTGGTTATCCAAAACATAACTTTAGCAGAGTTACCTATTGCTTAATTGGCTGATTATAAAAGTACTATCTACTGGTTGAATTAGAAAGAAGGGATGAAACTGGGGGTCATGAATGAACCAACAAGTATTTTTTGTCTTTAGGTTAGTTTATCCTACACCTATGAGACTAAAGATGCCCTATGTTTAGTATTAACCATTATGAATGGAGGCGATTTGAAGTTTCACATTTACAACATGGGAAATCCTGGCTTTGATGAAGAAAGGGCTGTTTTCTATGCTGCAGAGCTCTGCTGCGGCTTAGAGGACTTACACAGAGAGAGAATTGTTTACAGGTAAGTATTAACTGCAGTAATGCATACCTTGAAACTTGTCAACTCTGCATGTTTGCATATAGGATTAAATTGACTTTTCTTGCTTCAAAGCTGTTAGGTTATTTTGTATACCTATTTCTGTGTGCTAATGATCTATTCGTTCCATTGAATTGTGCGGCTTTTTTTTTTTCTTCTCACTGTATATTGGAAATGCTGTTTCCTAGTCCCTGTTCTGTTAAAATTCTTATCCAAAAAGTCTGTATACACTTAAAATAAGCATCAATCCATGGTTGACTATAAAATAACAGAAGAATTCTCCCTGGAAAATGTTGAGTGTCAGGGGCATAGCAATATTCAGATGTGAAGAGAGGAGATCCCTGCAAGTACAAATTCACTGGTGGGGAATGCTGTACAATGAGGGAAGGCCCCTTGCTATGGCACCCATCTGAAATATATGTCTCATAATCTATGGCAGCCTCCCTAGCCCAGGCTCTGTCTCCCGCAAGAATTTTGTTATTAAATTAACTGAACCATCAAGATGTGCACATAGCATAACTGAATAACCATGTGACTTTATTGCTATGGTCTGCGTCTGTCATTAACCTCTACTGTACATTAAATGTGCTGAAATGAGTGAGGATCAACTCAATTGTAAACACTTTGGGTAAAGGATCTTGCCTCTTTATTTGTTCTATAAAGCACCTAGTATAACCTGGGCTTGTGAGTGTGTGCATAAAATTATAAAAAATTGGGGCTCTTTTCCTCACAGATAAAATGTTGGGAAAGGGGAAGACATTGACATGCAAAGGTCAAATTACTTGCCCAAGGTATTACAGGAAATCAATGGCAAAGTCAGAGATAAAGTCCAGGTCTTTCAGACTTGTGGCTTCAATACAAAATCATCCTTCTTCTCTTAATCTTTTAATCTGAAAGTACTTCAATTTTGCGGATACAGACTAACACAGCTGCTACTCTGAAACCTTTCTTTAATAGTATATAACTATTGATGTTTCTTCCATACTGGGTTAGTAGTTAATCATAACAATAATGAACAGGCTTTTCTACTGTCTATATCTGTATTAGTGTGTTTCTCAGTTAATTAAGAAGCAATATGCCAATTATTCATAAACAGCATTTGATCCCTTTTCCTTTTTTAAATGGTTTGAGTGAAATGAGCGTTTATAGAAGTGGATGACAGTTGCAGTAGCTTTCACTAGTTGCTGAGCAAGTTTTACATTAAATGGTAATAAGTCACCAGGCCAAATTGTATTCTCCGAAGAGTTCTGAAGGAACTCATGTATGTAATCGAAGAACTACTGACTGTGGTACGTACCCTATTACTTAAATTGGCTTTCTGTACCAGATGACTGGAGGGTAACTAATGTAACACTGATTTTTTTAAAAAGGGTTGAGACACAATCCTGGCAATTACAGGCTGGTAAACCTAACCTCATTGCCAGACAAATTGGTTGAAATGATAGTAAGGAACATAATTATCAGACACATATTAATGTGATATTTTGGGGAAGAGGCATGTAAAGAGAAATCATGCCTCACAAGTTTACTAGAATTCTTTCAGGGTATCAATAAACATGTGGTCAGGGTGATCCAGTTGATGTAGTGTAATTGGACTTTCAGAAGGCCTTTGACAAGGTCCCACATCAAAGGCTCTTAAGCAAAATAAGCAATCATGGATAAAAGGAAAGTTTCTCTCATGGATCAGTAACTGATTAAAAGTTAGGGTTAAAACAAATGTTTGGTAAAATGAAGGAATAAATGGTCAGTTTTCACAATGGAGATTGGTAAATAGCAGGATGCCCCAAGGATCTGTACTGAGACCAGGGCTGTTCAACATATTCATAAATGCTCTGGAAAAGGGGATAAACAGTGAGGTGGCAAATTTGCAGATGATACCAAATTACTCAAGATTGGTCAGCTTTGAGTGAACTAAGAGTTACAATAAGATCTCACAAAACTGGGTGACTGGGCAACAAAATGGCAGATGAAATTCAATGTTGATAAATGCAAAGTAATGCACATTGGAAAACATAATCCCAACTATATATACAAAGCGATGGGGTATAAATTGTTACTGCTCAAGAAAGGGATCTTGAAGTCATTGTGGATAGCTCTCTGAAAACATCTGCTCTATGTGCTGCAGTAGTCAAAAAAGCAAACAGAATGTTAGGAACCATTAGGAAAGGGATAGATAATAAGACTGAAAATATCATAATGCCACTATATAAATCCATGGTATGCCCATACCTTGAATATTACATACAGTTCTGGTCACCTCATCTCAAAGATACATTAGAAATGGAAAAAGTACAGAGAAAGGCAACAAAAATTATTAGGAGTATGGATCAACTTCCATATGAGGAGAGATAAAGACTTGGACTGTTGATGATTTAGTTGGGGATTGGCCCTGCTTTGAGCAGGGGTTGGACTAGATGACCTCCTGAGGTGCCTTTCAACCCTGATATTCTATGATTTTATATTTAGTTTAGAAAAGAGATGACTAAGGGGGATATGGTAGAGGTACATAAAATCATCAATGATGTGGAGAAAGTGAATAACATAACACAAGAATCGGGGTCACCTAATAAAATTAATAGACAGCAGATTTAAAAGAAACAAAATGAAGTACTTCACACAATGCACAGGCAACCCATGGAACTCATTGCTGGGCAAGTTGCGAAGGCCAAAAGTATAACAGAGTTGAAAAAGAAAGGTCCATCAATGGCATTTAGCCAAGATGGTCAGGGATGCAACCCCTGCTCTGGATGTTCCTACATCTTTAACTGCCAGAATCTGGGACTGAAAGACAGAGATCACTCTATAAATTGCCCTATTCTGTTCATTCCCTCTGAAGCTTTTATTACTGGCAGCTGTCAGAAAGGAGGATACTAAACTAGATGAAGTAATGGCCTGACCCAGTAAGGCCGTTCTGATGTCCTTTCCACCCAAATCTGCAGGTACATATTAATCCTAATCTGCAGCACTCTTTGAGTCATAGATCGGGCACTGTTAATTGTGCCAAATTGTGTAGTGATTTCTGAGATTACCATAAGAAGCGAACTAGGCTGAGACTGCCAAACGCATTTCTGTAGTGCTGCCACCTCAACAAGGCCTGTGGCTGGATCCTTTAAATTAGGGCTAAATAAAAAGCTGTGGAGACTTGTTTGAACCTAGTTTGTTAAATATTAAAATAACCTAAAAGAGATTAAGCCCTACCTGCTTGTTGGATTCCAGTTTTTTATTTTCTGTTAAAATTCTAGAATCTTGTATGTTCTTGCTTGAGTCTGAGCCCTCTCCTTATGCAATTTAATAAATGATGAGATACAAATTGATGAACTAAGTGCTTCTTAGAGACATCAGTCTCACAAAGCTGTCTGAAATTCAACAACGATTTCATTCTTGTGCAGTACCTCCAGAATATCACTGCAAATAACCCAGGATAAAGTTACATCCCGGTCAGAAACCAAAACTATTCTGTTATTGCTTTCTGCATTTCTTCATACATAAGAGGACCAATGAGCAGAGATAAGTACACATACATATATTGGATAATTTGCACACATTCAGGAAAAAGACTTATGTTTAGCCCTAATACTTATACCATCTATGCAGCACAATGTAAGACCTTTGTAAAGCAGTCCCTGCCTAATATGTAAATGGCCAACAGAGTAGGCATTTGGAAATAAGGTCTGAGATTCAAGTGATCCCTGAGGAATAAAACTAGAAAATATCTGGATGATTTTATGGCTGCTATGTGGACTCTGTCAAATCTCTCTCTCCCTCTTCAATATAAAATGGTCAGTTTCATCTAAAGCAGAAAGAGGTTTTTTGTTTTGATATATTGTACCTGTCAGGGAAGAACCTGCCACTAAAAAATGTTAATTAATTAGTGTTTTCAAATGGTTTTCTTTATAGAATCAGGAATATAGTAATTGTAATATCTGATTATAGAAATCATGTAGAAAAAATCAGTTTACACAGTTATGTTCAGAACATAAGTCACTTGCATTTTGTGATGATTAAAATCCTGTGTTAATTCTTGAGCTTTCTGATTTCTTAATAGGAATGTATCTATGTGGAAATGGTGAAGCCTAAAACTTAAGGCAGTCAGTTTAAAGAAATTTATACAGATAATTTGACTTCCTCCACATAGGATTTGGTGGACAAATCCATAATCATCCTAATGCAACTTGATTTGGTTTTCAGTTGAGTCCAGTTTGTTTTTTACAAATTTGTTTTCTTCTCTAACTGCAATAATTAACATGCTCTACCTCTCTACACTTTCTTCCAGCACAGAAGGTTCTCTATTCCTGTTAGCTTTTAAAGCTTTTTGAATAATATCTGAGAGTAGATCTGTTGGATTATCATTATGTTGACGTAACTCCAACATGTTTTGAAAGAGGCTTTCATTTTCCTTAGGCCAAGTTCAGAGGGAAAGTTTGAATGGTGACACAACTTTCTTACATATTTGAACTTAAAATCTTCTGCTTACATTGATTATTATACACAAAGACATCAGTAGTCCAATTTCATACAATTATTTCTTTCTTAATGCTTTTTTCTGCCTTAAAGATCCCACAACTCTTTACAAACCATGATCTTGACCCTGAAAGAAATTGAGTACCCTCAACTGCCATGGATTTAATTGGTATTTCAGGATGCTCAACACCTTGTAGAACTGGACCATTAATTCATAAATATTTTACTTCACTCATTTGTCATCTAGCATTATGCTGACCATTTGAGAGAGCTTGAATCTTCTTGTGTATTGCCACTCTCTACAAGTGAGTAATCCCTGAAATGAATCAAATTGAAATCAGTAGCATTGCCTTGTTTAGGAATACATACCTAAATTGAAAAAAAATTATCCTCTTTTTACATAGTGGACTGTGTCCACTTTATTGAAATAATCTATCACAAGAATTTCCAAGTGATGGCTTGTACTTGATTGGGACAGGAGGAATGTTCATCAATAGATTTATTAAACAGTATGCACCACCTTTAGCTACTTGGAAAGCATTGTGGTGGCCATTAACTATTAACTTCAGCTCCATTCTTAACACACAATAAAACTGCAACATTTTTCACTTTAAAAACTTTTCAAGAACTGATCTTGAAAACTGGAACAGGATCAAAACTGTAATCTCTTTGGGACAGGGATTGACATTTTGTTCTGTGTTCCTCCAGTGCCTAGCACAATGGGGCCTGATCCATGACTGGGACTCCTAGGCACTCCAATAATACGAATAATAGTAATGTTATGTTATAGTCCAGACTGGTTTTATTGCTGTTTATCTAGTATAATTATCTCAGGCCTGACTTTCCAAAGCATGTGAACTCTTGTAGCTTCTGTTCACTTTAAATGGAGTTCAGAGAGAGTGCTCAACACTCTTAAAATTGAGTTCCTCGGTGTAGATGGGCCTATAGTGTGCAATGGAAGAAAACTGAACTGATCTTAACACATTTTGCTTAACCAAAATTGCTCTCAGACCCATACAGCAACTTGCAGTGCCAAAATTTCATTGTTGTTTGTCCAGAGTCAATGTCTACACGCCTCTGGGAATGATTTTAACTTCAGTTGCTATTGCAATTCCTTCAGGAGGAGCTGAAAACATTGTGGTGTTCTGTTAGTTTCTTAATCTCTAAAGTAGCAGAATTAACTTGAACCAATATAATTTTCTTTATTAGGACACCTTGCTCATCACCAATGACAGAATGAATTTTTTTTTACTGAAAGTCATGTTTGTTTTTGGCAAAAAAAAGGCAGATTCAGTAACACTGAAACACAGCAAATTTGTGTTGATTTAATCCAGTTGTTTTCATTTCAAAATTTCCAAATGAACACTTCAATTTATTGTATTCAATTTCCAAATAACTTTATATTTTAAAACAAAATATGTTAAATGGTGAAAATTGAAATGTTTTGGGTTGAACAAAATGTTTTGTTTTATCTGGATCTTATGGAAGAGAGGGTTACAACTTTCCTCCCTTTCTCTCCTACTGTCCCTTTCCTGGTGTAGCATAGTAGGGTTATGAGCATCTTTGAAGTAGGATTATGTGCCTGGGAAGGAGCGGGGAGAGAGCTTTTGTAAACAAGACCAGGAAGCTGCACTAGACCTCAGAGTCTAGGTTTTCAAGAGTATCTGTCTGTCATGCTCATGGAAGAGGAAGGAAACATGGCAGTATGTGACCAGCCTGTTGGTAGCTGGTCCCTGCACTTGATAACCTAGTGTCCAGCCTTGCTGGCTAGCAGCTCCTGCAGCTGGCCAGAGTCTTTAAGGGGTTACAAAAACTGGGACAGAACACTGTTTTGAAAAACATACATGCACAGGCCCTGAAAACAAGGACATTCCTGGTTTTCCAGGACATGGGATCACTCTGTACATGTATTACAGCAAAGGAGGGAATGAAAACTGCTTTTAGTGATGCTTATATCCTTATCATGTGTCTCATGCGAGTTCTGTCTGTTCTTTGCATTTTGCATATCACTAAATCACTGAAATGTGCCCTCATTAAGCATGAATATTAACAATATTCTGTACTTACATCACCTTTCATCCAGGGATTTTAATACACTTCTCAAACATTAAGGTGCAGCTGGGTTTCTGTGTAGTCTTATGATGGTTTGAGTTTTTATATGTGTGCTTCCATGTAGAACATGATGGCCACAGAACCAGCCCTTGTCTAATTTCTAATATTTATTTTTTTTAAATCCAGTTTTAGAACAATGCCTTTCTCAATCTTCTCACGTTTCCCTGGCTTCAGAAAAAAGTCCAGTCATGATGCCTCCATTCCCAATGTTAAAGTTGCCTACCGTGGCCCTGATCCTGTATTGTGGTCCATTCAAGTACAGTGTTACATACTTAGGGATCACAATGCAGGATTGGGGTCTGAGTTTCCAGCAAGGATGGTGACTGTTGCCACTGCAGAAAGAAAAAGCTGCTGCCTCAAATAACAGCAGCATAAGAAGAAAAAGCACCATCAGGCCAAGGGACCATTGACAGTTCCAAAGTCCAATATGTTGCAAACCACCAGGCCTGGAAACTCATCTTAGGCACCATTTAACTGCTGGATTGTAACTCCAGTAGTTCTTGAGCTAATGGCTATCAAAATCAGGCCAGATATTAATTACTGTCCCCATTAAGCAACAGTCATTGCTATTAAGTATGGTTAGGTTTTAATCAGTTCCCTGGGAGTTGTCCCAATTAGGGAGAGAGTATTGTGTTTAGAATTTACATGCCATAGTTTACCCAAACAGGTCTGAATTCTTAAAGTAGATTTGATTTTTCAGCTTAAAATTTATGCAGTCTTTTAAAATATTCTTACTTCCTCTATGTGAAACAGATCACTATCTTCCAAATCACTACCTTCTGACTACCATTATCTTTGTAGTCTCTTAAATCCCTGGTTTTCAACCCTTTTTTCATTTGCGGACCTCTAAAAAAATTCCAAATTGAGGACCCCTTTGGAAATTCAACCCGTGGTGCACGGGCCTCTACCACAGAAGTCTTAGACTTAAAACTGACTGAACCAAATATAATTATAAATGTTGCATGTGCTAGGCATGGCATTTGACACAGTGTGAGAAAAGGCATTAAACTGTGGGCTTCTATGGTAAGGACAACACTTCTGGGTTTTGACAGGGGGTATTCACATACTTTTGATTGATCAGAAAAATGGAATGTCTTTTCTGGAATTTGAAACTTTATTTTCACCGTTACCTTTAACGGATGCCTTAGACATCGTCTGTGGAACCCTAGGTGTCCACGGACCATAGGCTGAAAACCATGGTTTTAAATCACATAGTTTTAATCCTTTGCCACGTGTTTGTTTTGAATCTTCATTTGCTTGGAGAAAAATATTGCACTGATTACACCATTTTGTTGATCTCATAAATAGTATATTTGAAAATGTAGAAAACACCAATTTTCAGAATGGAGAGGGGTAACTAGTGGTGTTCCCCAAGGGTCAGTTCTAGGACCAATCCTATTCAACTTATTCATAAATGATTTGGAGAAAGGTGTAAACAGTGAGGTGGCAAAATTTGCAGACGATACTAAACTACTCAAGATAGTTAAGACCAGACTGTAAAGAACTTCAAAAAGATCTCACAAAACTAAGTGATTGGGCAACAAAATGACAAATGAAATGTAATGTAGATAAATGTGTAAAGTAATGCACACTGGAAAAAATAACCCCAAATATACATACAATATGATGGGGGCTAATTTAGCTACAACTAATCAGGAAAGAGATCTTGGAGTCATCGTGGATAGTTCTCTGAAGACAGCCACTCAGTGTGCAGTAGCAGTCAAAAAAACAAACAGGATGTTAGGAATCATTAAAAAAGGGATAGAGAATAAGATGGAGAATATCTTATTGCCCTTATATAAATCCATGGTACTCCCAGATCTTGAATACTGTGTATAGATGTGATCTCCTCATCTCAAGAAAGATATACTGGCACTAGAAAAGGTTCAGAGAAGGGCAACTAAAATGATTAGGAGTTTGGAACGGGTCCCATATGAGGAGAGATTAAAGAGGCTAGGACTTTTCAGCTTGGAAAAGAGGAGACTAGGGTGGATATGATAGAAATATATAAAATCATGGGTAGTGTGGAGAAAGTGAATAAGGAAAAGTTATTTACTTGTTCCCATAATATGAGAACTAGGGGCCACCAAATGAAATTAATGGGCAGCAGGTTTAAAACAAATAAAAGGAAGTTCTTCTTCACACAGCACACAGTCAACCTGTGGAACTCCTTGCCTGAGGAGGTTGTGAAGGCTAGAACTATAACAGGGTTTAAAAGAGAACTACATAAATTCCTAAAATCTTTGTGTATGGGTTTAGATTTCCCCCATCCCCCGAAGTCAACATTTTCCAGGGAAATTTTGTTATGGATTCATCAGTCTTCTGCAGGGAGAGAAGGAGATCAGTTTGACAATTTCTACTGTAAAACTTCTTAATCTATAGTTCATCAGGTTGTTGTTTAAATATGTATTATAAATGATAAAGTTGCAAACTTGAGATTCTTATAGTCTCTTCACACTTAAGTCACGCTTTTCTAAGGAAAGCAATTTTGTGGTTTCTGCAAAACCCACACTTGATAGTGGCTATAATTTTCCCTTTTAGATAACTGGCTTTTGTTTTGTTTGCTTTGTAGAGACTTGAAGCCTGAAAATATTCTCCTTGATGACTGTGGTAAATAAACATAAATTTTTTGGCACGTACACTAAAAATGTATACATGTATTCTGAATAAGTGCAAAGATATTTAAGGTGATTTAGCAATTTTGCTACAATACTAGAAACATAATTAATAAAATATTAGCATGCAAGTGTGGTTATATGAGTGGAAAAAAGATTGGCTGCTCTTGCTTTACCAAAAGTAATAGAACACACTGCAATTTCATTCCTTGATTCTTTCAGACAGCTTTTAGCACTGGATCTAATGTGGCTATTTGAGGTCTTCACGGGGTTGACTGGAAGACAATTTTACCTGAATTCTGCAAACAAGAATTCATACAGGCATGCACAGTAGTACAGAATTCCCCCAAGAGTAAAAGACTTAGTCTGAGACAATTACAAAATGGGGCATCATCATTTATGTAAAATCTATTTTTATCACTGTCTTCCCATTTACAAGAATTTTTTGTGAAAAGTCTAGTTTGTGTCTAGGATCTTCCACTTGTGTGCTAATTTATATTTGATATTCTTCATTTTTATCAGTTGCTTCTAAATGCTCTATGCAAAATTATGTAATATTCATACTACAGTTATGCTTAGAGACCCCACTGAGATTGCCCTACTATTCGAGGCACTGTACAAACATGTATGAAGACACTGCCCCTGTCCTAAAAGCTATCAAAATGTGGTGTTGTTTTTTTATCTTATTACTAAAGCTGGTTGGAAATTTTCCATTTAAATGATTTTTCCAATGGAAAATACAGTTTCTACCGAACTGATTTTTTTTTTTGCATGGGAAAATTTAGATTTTTGCCTGATTATTTTGATTTTTTTCCCCACAGTATAAAAATCAATTAGTTTGTTGAGAATAGATCCAACCCAAATCAAAATATTTTGGTTTGTTGAACTGAATCAAAATATTTAATTTTGAATCAGTTCAACATTAAATTGTAACTGCCTGTGGTGACACAGTACCTCATGAAAGTTGTAGTTTGGGTAATTTGTGTTGCTCCCATTTTTCCCTATAGAATGGGCTCCCTGGGTGGACTCTCTCCACTGATGCACTGGGGTCTCCCCTCTCACCAAGCAACATGGTGCCTTATGGGAGTTTAAATGAGTGTAGTGTATCATAGTAGACGTAATCTGATTAGGGAGCCTGGCCTATGCAGAGGAATAAGGGCACGACACATCTGAATTACAACTCCTTGAGGCATTGCAGAACTATTGGCTGATGCAGTTTAATGTTGAACTGACTTGAAAATATTTAATTTAATTTAATTTTACACTTTCAAAAAAAATTTATTTGGAACTTGTTCTTTGAAACATTTTGATTTAGTATGTGAAACAAATGTTGAAATATCAGAATTTCCTGTGGGATGGATATTCTGCTTTCTACTTTGTTCTACTTATTACAGTGTCTTTGAGAGGAAACTAATAATTTTGCATAATCTTTCTCATGTAAAGAATTAAATGGAGCAAGCTCCAATGTTCTACTAAGAAGTCAAGAAGCTTATTACAGTATAATAAAGACTTAAATATGATACTATATTGCTGTTCCTGTGGCTGCTGAATAAACATAGGAGTTGAAATGGAAACTCATAAAGCCTATTCAGCCTACAGTCATGTTTTCAGGGGAAGTATTCTGTACCATGCTCAGCCACAAAGTTCTTGTGTGAACTTGAGCATATCAGTTCTGTGCCTCATTTTTTCCAATTTGTAAAATGGAAGGATAAGACCACACAAAGGTATTTTTTGATTAAATTGATTAAAGAGCTTATGGCTATGTCTCTCAGGGGTGTGGAATTTGCTTCAGGATAACTAAGTCTGTCAGGGGTGTGAAAAATCCATACCCCTCAGAGATGTAGCCATACTAACCTAACCCCCTTTATAGACCAGCGCTAGGTAGACTGAAGAATTCTTCGGTTGAACTAAATACCGCCTCTCAGGGAGATACACTACCTGTGCCCATGGGAGAAGCCCTTCTGTCGGTGTAGGCAATGTCTTAGGCCTAATAAGTGATTTGGTGGGATGGAGGGTGACGGATACTATAGAAATCCCATATATTTGAAAATGCTAATACTTCATTCCTTGTTCAATTTGTGTAATTAATTTCAATGTAAACAGGACACATCAGGATTTCAGATCTTGGATTAGCTGTGCAGATCCCAGAAGGAGAAACAGTCCGAGGGCGGGTTGGAACAGTTGGATATATGGGTATGTAAAATGCCTGTAGCTAGCTAAACCATACTAGTGAGGTCTATTACACTTGCTTAAGTATAGGTGACTCTAGAATACAGAATCCAGACACCATAAAAAATCCAGTTTCTCCTTGTCAGGGATTTTTATCCATTTCTTCCCCTCCCCCCCACTCCGAATCCAAGCTGATAGGATAAGTGCTCCTGCACATAACCTCTTCATGGTGGGTGGGGAGAACAATAGACAAAGTCTTTGTTCTGCAGTGGCCCATTTGGACTCAGTAATCAGCGGCAGCTCCAGGCACCAGTGCTCCAAGCGTGTGCCTGGGGCGGCAAGCCGCGGGGGCGCCCTGCTGGTCCCTGCGAGGGCGGCAGTCAGGCAGCCTTCTGTGGCTTGCCTGCGGGAGGTCTGTGGATTCGGCAGCAATTCGGCGGCAGGTATGCTGAAGCTGTGGGACTGGCAGACCTCCCGCGGGCAAGCTGACGAATCCGCGGGACCGGGGACCTCCGCAGGCATGCCGCTGAAGGCTGCTGTGCTTGGGGCAGCAAAAAAGCTAGAGCCGTCCCTGTCAGTAGTCCTTTCAGTTGGCCAGGAAATAACACCTCTTGGGGTAAATTAATATTTCACACATGGTAATGCTTGTCTCCTAACATTTTTATAGTTACAGAGAAAATGTTTAAATATTACCTTATAACATGAGATATAGATATAAGTAGGATTAATACATGCAGTATCCCACAAGCATTCCATAAAGTCTAAACACATTGTTATAACTCTAATATTTATTTTGATAATGCTAACACACAAGTAAGCAAGAGTGGTTTCCAGCGATGCATTTTTAAGTATTCAATGAGGCCTAGAGACCTTGGCATGAGTTGGTACCTGGTCTGCCAGCTTCACAAGGTCATGTTTGATAAAATTACAAAATTAAATTTTAGATGTCGCCATCTCAGAAAGTTAATTACTCTGGGTAAAATTTTCAAGAACACCTAAATCTCATTGACATTGTTTGACTCTGAGCTCCTAAATGCACAAGTCACTTTTGAAAATGTGGCTTGGACTCCTAAGTCACTTAGGTGCTTAGCTTGTGAAAATTTTACCTTCATTTTAAAAATGGCTTAAGGATCATATTGATATAGAAAAGAATCAATTAAGGACCTACAGTTAGCTGAGCAAAAGAGTCCTTAATATGGGAATGAGGACTTTCTGTAACTCTTGACATCCACTATTGCTGTACAGTCTGTTTTTAGGAGAGTGCAGTGTTAGCTTAGTGGATTTGTTTTACTGATCAAATAATGGAAAAAAATTAAAACACATGAATCTTTCTATTTTTTTATTTTTGGTAGCTCCAGAAATCCTCAACAATGAAAGCTATACATTCAGCCCTGACTGGTGGGGTCTTGGCTGCCTAATTTATGAAATGATTCAGGGACAATCACCATTCAGGAAGCGTAAGGAAAAGGTCAAACTGAATGAGATAGACCGAAGAGTGAAGGAAGACCAGGAAGTGTACTCGGACAAATTCTCAGAAGAGGCAAAATCCATTTGCAGGATGGTGGGTGAAGAGACGTAGAGGTTTGGAAATTAAATTTCTAACACTCTTTAAAGAGCTGAAATTTTAAATTTTAGTGTCTTTATTTTGTTGGAAATTTTTCATAATTCAGGTGACATGGCTTAGGTGACCTGCATAGGTTGTTTTCATCTCTTTTTGTGATTCAACTATTGATATGATAGAAGTCCATAAACAGTTCCATGCTGTTGTTGTCAGACTTAGGAACTGAGGACTTCTCTTCATCATGTTTGTTGCATTGTATCTTACAAAATGGTGTACTTTATAGATGTCGTAGTCCATATCCTCAAGCTAAACCACAGTTTGAACGTAGCATAACCAAGGGCATAGTTAAGCCATCTCAACAGAAAAAAACTGGGATTTAATATGGGAAAGATGTGGTAGAAAAGCAGCATATTAGTTCTCTTTTGTGTAAAGAAAAAGACCATGTAATAGGATAGCTTGATTTTTTTTTTTTACCTTTATTGACTGAAGTAAAATCCAGTTAAATTTGGTAGATAACATGCATTTACACAGTTGAAGAGTTTTTTTAGAAAAATATTTATAATATATATGTTTCTTATGGTTGATTTACAAAAATATCTTGTCTAGAGTTACTAAGATACTAAAACAATTTTAGATCTGCATTTGAGGAAAGCAAGATATGTGGCAAAGCATATATGATCACCAAGTATATAAACATAGAGATAACTTAGCAGCTCATTAAACTATGGGTAGAACCTACAATAATTAAAAAGCAGAATGTTTGTAATTTAAACTGGTCTAATGAAAATACTTTAATGCTCTTAAGCCACATATTTCAGATTTCCAGTTCTTTAAAAGTTAACATTTTGGTACAGCATTCAGTTGCAGATCTCAGTAAGCAAAGGAGCCAAAAAAAAACCCCTATATATATTTTTCTATTGAAAAATACTGTAAAGATAATTTTTAAAAGGGCATGTATAAAAGACTAATTCAGTGATATATTTACTATTTCTGTGCAGTTACTTGCCAAAGATCCAAAGGAAAGATTGGGGTGCACTGGAGATGGGGCTGCTGCTGTAAAGCAGCATCCCATTTTCAAGAATATTAACTTCAAGAGACTGGAAGCAAACATGTTAGAACCTCCATTTTTACCAGATGTAAGTAGACGAGACAGATGTGTCTAGTACTTAAATAAACACTATATACTTCTATGCTAATTAAATCAATTTGCACTGGAAAATAGGAAGGGTGCAGAAGCTAGTTATTATCTGCAAAAGGGGTTGAATAGGGAGGTGGCATTATTTGTAGATGATTGACCTGAATTTTGTGCAAAGACAGAGCCCTATCTCCAGATAGTCCTGACAAAACTATTTAAATGGGCAACACAATGCAAATGTAATTCAGTGTTGTCTAATGATGATATTTAGCTGTTTATATGGTACTTCCTTTTGTAAAGGGTTTTGAGACCCATGTCCAAGTACATCTCCCAGGGGCTGTGAAGTTGGTTCCCCAGCTCTTTAAATCACTACTTCCCCTGCCATGACAAATGAAAGTTGGGAACTGAGAAAGTTCCTGGGGAGTTAGGAGGCAGAGCAGGAGTCAACTGCCACAGCCTCAGGAGGTAAGAGGAAGCAGGCTGCTATAGTACTTCCTTTCTCTGTCAGGGCTTCCTCTGGGTCCTAGTGACCATTATTTTGCTGCTCTGGGTTGCATGCATTTCATGACTCCCTACAGGTCTCATACCACTTGTTAAGCAGTACTAGTTTAGAGAGTGTAGTAGTATCCTTTTGCTGTTCAGGTAAATAAATAGTGAATAGGCAACAATGTGAACCTAAGATGTATTTTTTTTAATTGCCCAATTTTCTCTGAAAATTAAAAATTCTCTCAAAGAAGCAATCGTTGTTTCATATTGCAGCCACGTGCGGTGTATTGTAAGGATGTCTTGGATATAGAGCAATTCTCCACAGTAAAAGGAGTGAACCTGGATACTACAGATGATGACTTCTATTCCAAATTTGTTACAGGTTGCGTCTCAATCCCTTGGCAAAATGAGGTACTGTACTTTGAACAAGTCCTGTTTATGTTAGTGTAACAATAATGAACATTAAAAGATACAAAACTGTTTAACTTCCTTAACCAGGCTTTATGATGAAACTTCCTTTTTACTTCAGGCATTTGCTCCAGAATGTTCCCAACTAACAGCCCCATTGACGATTTGATAGGAGCCCAAGGACCATACTTAACTTGCATAAAATTGAACAGATGGAAGCCGCACCACTCTATGCTTTAGTGAATGCTGCCCAGAAAACAATAGCATCCGCTACAGTGCACACACTTCTTGGTTTTTATCCTGTTTCTGAAAGATTTCTAATACACCTCTACCTCGATATAATGCTGTCCTTGGGAGCCAAAAATCTTACCGCGTTATAGGTGAAACTGCATTATATTGAACTTGCTTTGATCCACCGGAGTGCGCAGCTCCGCTCCCCCACGTTATATCCAAATTTGTGTTATATCGGGTGACGCTATATCAAGGTAGCAGTGTATTATCATTCAAAGCAGTGGGACCTGAAGGAGTGCCATTCAAAGTACAAAAAAATAAATTTACTCAACGTTAGCTGTTATTACAGGGGTCTCAAATACATCATACTTGTGTATTCATGCTGAGAGCAGCCAGGAGCCACAGTGCAGAACTCTGTGGACTCTCCTTGCTCTAGGTTTTCAGAACAAGCTGTTATTACTTTAGTCAAACATTACTAGATATTGCTTCCTAAATAAGTATTCCAAACTGACTAATGAATGAATTCATTTAGGACTATGTATAGAGTTAATTCCCCCTACCAATGTGGCTGGTGATTGTAATTAATGAGATTGCATATCCAGCTTCACCTACTCCAGGTTAGGCTGCCCTGAAACAGAAGATGGGAGAAAGAGATATCTATGTTTATGTATCTGGCATGGATTAAATCCAGTTCAAGAAGTTGTGCATGTTGCAGTTTGGGCAATGGAAATTCAGCCGCAAAGTGTGTGTGTGTGTGTGTGTTGGGGCACGGGGATGTGGGGCATGCTTATATGAGTGCTTTTATGTTATGGTTCAAGCAAGAATTATAGAAAGCTGGTCATAGTTTCTTCACATAAGGGCCCAGATTTATGGCTATGCTGTGTCTGCTTTTTTGCCTGATCGCTGTCACAAAGCAGCCATAAATCTAGTGGACCAGCGTGTGCAATAGAGAGGGTGTGGCTAGAGAAGCAGCTGTGTCCTGCTGATCCTTGTCAGCTGTGTTCTCTTTCCGGGACTGAGAGTAGCTAATTATAAAATAAAATACCTTTTAGGTTGCCCAAAGGTGGTTAAAGCTATTTTGTATCTTCTATGTGGCCCTGGTTCAGCAAAGAATCCAGTTATGCCTCTTGCATGAACTGGAATAATGTCTGGGGGTCTTTATATGACTGAGTTTTTCATTTGTATCTCTTCTTCTCTTTCCATGTAGATGATTGAAACAGAATGCTTTCAAGAGCTCAATATGTATGAAACTGATGTCACTTTGTCACCAGACCTAGATATGAGTAAAGATACTCCTAGACCAAAGAGAGGCTTCTTTCACAGACTCCTCATGAGAGGGGTAAGTACTGCCTATGGCTTTTTGTTTTTTCTTATACGATACAAATATATAATACCTTTTTGCCTTTGCTTTTTAAATTAATTTAAAATGTTTATCAAATGACAGTCTCTCACTATTTATAAAAAAGGCTTATAATGGAAAGAAATCATCAAAACTGTAGATTGGACTAAATGTAGATGTCTGATTGATCACTGAATGGACAGTGACCCTGAAGAAGAAATGATAGGAGACAAACATCAGGATATTTTAGGGGGGGGTGTATATTTTGAGATAAGTTATTGTTGTTTGGGAAATGGTGTAGATATACATGAGTTCCCTAATGAGCAAGTTGACTCCACTTCTAAGACCTAATGTTTAATAAATATCTTAAAATTGAGCAATCTTTTGGAATCGCACCCCAAAATATTTACCATAAAAGACACGAGAAATATAGGTTGTTTTAATATAATCTACTTGCATATATATTTGACCAAAATAGGCTGTTTACTAGTGTGTTCCACATGCAGACCAGCATATACATTTTGTTTGCTCTGCACATACAAATTCAGAGTGAAATTATTTTGGGAAGGATGAGTTCATCCCAGTAAAGAACCATAGAAATAATGTTGGCTTTCAACAGAGATTTAGTTATTTTAAATTGCTAGGAACAAATCATGAAGCATCCACATTATAGCTGTGCATTATAATAGCACATTAAACATTTTTGTCATCGATTGGGCATTTGAATGTTGGTGTGAACTGACCTTTTGATTACAATAAAAAAGACTCTTTTTAAACAAGGAAAAACAACAGAGTAACATTTTTAGAAAATATATTTGATCTATACCTATAAGAAAATTTCCAGTTTGTTGTTAACATCGGAATTATGTGTTACCAGCCTATACATTATTCAGGAATCTAGTCTTCTTTGGATGCCTATGAATGATTCCCATTTAAGTTATTGAGAGCTCGAGATCTACACTGAGGGAAAACTAGACATCTGCATTATTTTGATTTGAAACTGTTTATATTTAATGTGGTCATTCAATTATTCGTTTGAGAAATATAAAAGAAGAAATATTTTAATCCCTACACTGTCCGAGTATCAGGAAATTCACTAAGGCCTTGAAACATAGAACCAAAATATGTAGGTTAATTTATACAGTAATATGACGTTTTGTTACTGATTGATCCAGTACAGTTATCTCTGGCTGATGTACAGGAGGCTACATAACAAAATACTGTTTTCAGCTTTTGCAGGCACTGTGCTATCCCAGCTGGAGAATGAAAAATAATTTGCAAATGTACCAATAGTTCCTAGGCTAGCATGGCTGCAGTCAAAATGTTGGTCTTTTGACCACAGTTTTGCTTTGCACTTGTATTGCTGATTATAATTTTTCTTCTGCCTAAGGTGTCCTCAAAAACTGGGCTTTGTATTGATGAAGAATGTTTGCAAATATTTTATGGGTTGAGGTCCTTCAATTGGCTATGAAATACTGTCTATAAATCTTGTCTTCTGTTACTGACTTCACAAGGAAAGAATTAAAATAAGGTTAGATGAAGTGACAATGGTTTGAGGCGGCTGCTGCTGCTTCCTTTTGATATCCACAAAACTACTTATTTAGTAGAAATATTATATGAACTCTATAAAAGAATATGTATGGACTTTATTTAAAAAAAAAACACAAGCCACAAAACACCAGCTGTGCTACTTATTTAACTAAATGCAGCCATTTTGTCTTGTCTCTTTCTCAGGTCTGTTTTAAATCTGGTTATATTGATGATGAAGAGGAGTTCTCTAGACTCTAAATCAGAGAATTGTAGCCAAAAAATAAAAGGATGAGTGAACTCTGAATGTTTTTATCTATGTAAAGTGTATTATAAATGTAAAAAATTATGTATGGGCTTACAGATATTGTATATTTGTACTTAGTTTTAAGTGTTAAGATGTATATTTTCACTAAATCTTTATTGTACAAAAGCCATGAGTGCCACTTAAGTGTAAGCATGTATGTGTGATATATTATGTATTTTAGTATGAAGCTGGAAATACTTAAGGGTTTTAAAGTACAGAAACTTACGCTATCTGTGATATGGATGTTACTTGGCTTTGGGGGTGGTTGTTGTTGTTCCTGGCAACTCCACTGAAAGGCACTATGTTTCTTATTCCTCAGAATATTATTTAGGTTTGTTCTCAACAGTAGACTAACTGTTATACTGATTAGTATTAATATTTCTGGTGTTAATAGCACTTCATTTCTGTTTGCTGTCAGATTGCACTCTAATGTAGTTCCCAAGTCATTTAAAATGAAACTGCTAGGAAAAGAAGGAATGAGTTCAGTGCACTGTGACCAGTTTCTGTAAAATACTTTTTACAAGTTTGGATTTAAAGACTAGTTGTTCTTGGTTTGTATATTGTGTGTAATATGTAATGCCTTATTTTTGAAACAAACTTAATTTCTCCAAATGTTGATATCAGGAGACAGTAATAGATTTCTGACTAAGTATATATATTCTCCCCCATTTATCAGAAAGATAAATGGTTTCTCTGTATGTTTTTAGAATAATTGCCTTTCTATTCATATCTTTGTCAGGAGTGAACACAACAGGAATTCCAGATTTTTTAGAAGTAGTAATTTATGCTTTTAGTCCATAGCTTTCCGCTTCCCCACTCTAGCTATAGCTTATTTGAGTAAGGCCTTTGTCTACACTGGAATCAGAACCTTGCCAGCTATACAACTTGACTATGTTTTGAATGTTTCATGGTTATTGCTAACAGGATTTCCTTAGGCACTGTGGACAGAACTTTTTCCCCTGAGATTGTTAGCCAACTCCATGCTATATAGGCTTTCATTTATAGCAAGGATTGGTAAGTTGGAATCTTGAAAAATGGTATGATCTGATCTACCACACAATAACTCCTTGCTTACTGCTATTGTAGATTCTTACATTTTGGTTACAGTATTGACTGTGATCATGACTACTGAGTAAAAATAAAACTAATAATTAAGAATCTTTCTGTAGGAACTCTTAAACACATCAAAAAAAGAATAATTCCCTAAACCCCAAGCCTCACTGATATTCTTTCTTAAAGGTGGAACTGGTACTGCTGCCTGTAGAAATGATTGCTCAAGACTTCCCATTATAAGACCCAGTTTTTTATTCCTTATAACTTTGCCAAATTTTAACCTTCTTGGCTGAAGCTATCCATCCAGATGTCTGCCTGACTCTTTCTACCTACCTACTAAAATTGTTTCTAAGATTATATTAAAGTCCAAACAACACATTTTGCCAATGTTAATAATATTCTTACAACTATTTAATTAAGAGGCTGTAGTGCTTCCACACGTTGGATCAGGAACTTGAAATTTGGGCAGGGGAGTTTACCCCAGAGTCAGGGGTGTGCCTTTGCCATCCCCAGAAAAACCTCTCCAAATTTGACCAAGTGATAAGCCTTTGAAGTTTGTGCATGCGCAGAGACTTGCTTGACAGCTAAATTTTTCTGAAGATTCCACTGTATTGAGCATGCTCCATTCCCCTCACAGCTCCTGTGTGACAATTGCACTGCATTTATGCCATTTGCACAGAGCAACTGAGCATGCTTCAACCCAAGGCTCAGAACAGGACTTTTCCTGCAAATGCTGCTCCTGGCTGTGGGAGGTAGTTGTAACCCATGGGCATGTGAACTGAGATCGGGGAGACTCTCCTGTGCTCTCAATATTCCAATTGCTGGCACCCAGGTAGTATGGAGAAGGAGGAAATGGCTGCATTGGAATGCACAGAAGTGGGAAATGGGGGCAAGAAAGAATGCTAGGGGGTTGCAGGAACCAGAGGCTTGGCAAAGCAGAGGAGGAGGGGGGACAGGAGCCAGGGGATGGGAGGTTGGATAGAAAAAGCAGAGGGAGACAGAGAGGCTAGAGGTATAGGAGTAAGGGCATAACCACTGGAGAATTTGGGACATTTACCAGATAGAGAACAGTGATATTGCTTCTCTAATTTGATTAATATAAATTTTATGTTACAACATCTGGTGTTTAGTATAGTGATACAAAGGTAACAGTAACAACAGTGGACATATGGAGTGACATATGGACTTAATAGCAGCTTAGAGCAATTTGGGCAAGAATACCATGGCCCCAGCCTGAGTGGTTTTAAATGATGAGACCACAGGTATCAGCTTTAAACAGATTAAAGAAATTAGTATATTTATATTTGCCATGCATGTCAAGGATATTCTCTTTTTTTATATAGACAATACCTTAATTAGGAAATCAACTATTATAACACCCTTATTCTATCTAATCTAAACAGAAAGTTCTATTTCCATAACACAGGACAGCAGCTAAGGAAATGAGTGCTAAAAATGTTAGAGAACTGAAAGATTTGCAGAAAGTACAACAGTGACTTCTTATAAATAATTCACAATAAATAGCAAGTGATATCAACCCTTCTCAATAATCGGAGTTCTTAGTCATTACTCACCTAAGTATGGAAAACAATGCAAGATGCATGCAAGGCTTCTATTGACTTCAGTGGGACCTGTGCTCATGCACCCTGCAGAATTTGGACCTTGTGGTGTAACTAAAAAAGTATCTGTATGAACAAAGTTACAAAATTAGGGCAATTGTAACCTAAACCATATTTCTGTTCTCTCAGTTCCACCAATTAAGAAAAAAAAGATTGCAGTTCCTTACTCGGACTGACAATTCATGACCCCAGTTGGCTGGGAGGATGCCCTGTCCAGTCTTGGGCCTCCCTCAGAGAGAGGCTATGTTTACAAGTAACCTTGCAAAAAAAAATTGACTGTCCTGTCCTGTTCTAGTTTTTAACATCTCAATCAGATAAAAGTTACTGCTACTTCCTACTGCACTCCCACCCATTGATGTGCTCATTCTTAATTCTTCATATGGACCAACACATACGTACTGTAAATTTGCTCAAAAAAGGAAATATTGTTCAGATATGGGCAAACAAGGAAAATTTAGTTTTTAATCTCAATTGTTTAAACCTTTGCCACCTGTCGAAATTTTAGGCCACTGGTAAAGGGGCATTCTTTACAAGCAACAGCATATTGTTTTTATAAATGGGAGTTTTATCTAAAGTCTAATGTATTGACCAAGGGTCTAGCTGTAAAGATTCCTGGGTTTTATTCCTAGCTATGTCAGCATCTGACCTTTAGCAAATCACTAATGTGTATGAACATCTCTAAAATGTGCATGCTATCTACTGTAAAGGAATGTTGAGGTCTAACATTGTAATGCTTGTGAGAATTGTGGATGGAAGATGCTATATCTCATTTTATCTGAAGTGAGAAGTAGCATCTTTTTTTCCTTACCCCAAAGCCTGCTGTGTCTTGTCAGAGAAATTGTCAAATTTTCATAGCTTTCCAAATGAACATCTCTTTCACTTGCCAAAGCAGTAAATTAAATTTATTTGAACATTCATTAAATTTGTTTAACTTGTGCGTTATTGCACTCTTATTGTTTGCAAAGTACATTTTAAAATATGTATTTATAGGGCCAAATTCACTAGTGCATTCTGGCTACTTTATGCCATTCAAGCAATACAAAGCAGCTGAAAATATGGTGTAACTGACCACTTAAATTGGGTTTGCAGCTGCTTTGCATCACCAGAGTGGCATACAATGGCACGATCGTACTAATGAATTTCGCCTATAGTGAAGGCTGCATTTTTTGCCATGAGGGAGTCATAGATTTTTAACATTATATCCATGATTTCTGAGACTTTGGGTTGTGGATAGGTGGATGTAACAACGAACAGTTGAATCAATTTTACTAAGAACTTTGAGTCATCAAATTTAAAACTTAATCTGCAAAGGGAGATAGAGACAGATGGAAATCCAGTACTATAGAGGGATCTGTACAGTGCTGCTGTCTTTGCTGCCTTTGCGGAGACAAGCAAATTGTGCCATAAAGGCAGCATTTAGAGTCTCTTGCCTGCCCATCTTCCCATGCTACTTTCTGTCCACTGAGGGACTGATCTTGTGCTATTTAAGTCAGAAGAAGTTTTATTGATGACGTCAGTCGGAGCAGGGTTGGGGCTGTAGTGGGCAAGCAAGGGAAAATGGTTCTAGTTTTCCTTTTATGTCCTGTTTCTATAAACACTTATGCTAAGCTTCATTACTCCGAGTTTCCCCATTGGGACTGCTCAAAGTAGTAAAGTTAAACGTATGCATAAGTGTTGCCAAGATTAGGGCCTAAGTCACGTTTCAGTGAGTTTAAATTGATATTTTATGACAAAATACGTGAATTTGTCTTTTTGCCTCTTATTCAGTGAGCAGTCTGACTTTTGTGTCATTCACCATGGCAGAGCACTAGCCTCAGCACTTTATATAAGGAATCAGTAAACTAAACTGTCACCATTGCAAACATCTATGATAGTAAAAGTAACTAAGACATAAAACATGACCAAATACTAGTGAACAGACATTGCCTAATGTGATTCCATTCATGAATTAGAAAGCCACAAACCATAAGTATAAATGTAACCCATTTACATATGGTACATTGATATTATCACCTTCCTCTGTTATCATGAGGTAGTAATATTGATTAATGTTCTCATTGAATCGCTTGTTTTAACACTTCTTGGAGGTAAATTTTGAAAAGCACTGAAGGCAGAATATTCATGGTGTGGTAAATTACAATTTTTTGCTGTGAACTTTGCCTTGATTCATAGCTCATGCAGTATGTAGAACTTCGTGACAAATAAAGGAGGGAAGGACTGAAGAGTTCTGTTTGTGTATATGAACATGTCCCTTTAGCTTTTACCGTGAAGTTGTACAAAAGCCAAAGCAAATTCCAATCTTACACTGTTGTAGATTAGGAGTAATTCCATTGTAGTCAATGAGTGAGTTACTTCCATGTAAAGCTGGTATACATGAGATCAGATTCAAAACCCCTGTGTTACTCACAAGGCTATAATAATGGCAAGCTATGGATCTAAAATATTGGGCCTGATTGTGCTCTTATATTGTGTAATTGATTTCAGCAGAGTTACACTAGTGTGAGAACATAATCAGTTCCCTTTGTCCAGGGGCGGCTCCAGGCCCCAGCACGCCAAGCACGTGCTTGGGGCAGCATGCCGCGGGGGGCACTCTGCCGGTCGCTGGGAGGGTGGCAGGCAGGGCTCCGGTGGACTGCGGGAGGTCCACCGGAGCTGCGGGACCAGCGACTGGAAGAGCGCCCCCTGCGGCATGCCGCCGTGCTTGGGGCGGCGAAATATCTAGAGCCGCCCCTGCCTTTGTCTTTGTTTTGTGTTCTCTAGTGTTTGTCCCTGTATGTCCTTAATTTCTTAATGTCCATACATAAATATACATATTTAGCTTGTATTTTCAAAGCAGTGAAATAATATGCTAGTAACTCAAAAGTTTTCATTATCCTATCCTGTGACCAACAAAATAGAGTCTTTATGTCTCAGGCTGTTTTTGTTTCTATAAAGAGTTCTTCTGCTTCTTTGTTGTTAGTTGATGATATAGCACTATATGTCTGTGTTCACAATACCTATATAAAAGTCTCCATTTAAAAAGTCAGCACTTAAAATTACTGCACCACAGTATATGAAAAAATTGTGGTATCTCAGGTAACATAATGTAGTATCTATTGGTGAATGCTGCGTATTTTCCTCAAGTTAGTTATAAGCTTTAGTTATGCAGCCCTATTCCCATATATGAAAGAGAATTGCTTTAGTTCAGTGGAAAATTTGACTACTTTGAGAAACCAGGCATAGACTTTCCAGAAAATAATACATACTGATGGTGATTCTTAAAGGATGAAACTAATTAAACTTTGCCAATTGGTTCCAATGTGGTATTTGTTGTGACTGTATTATAAATGCTGAATCCAACTTTGCACAGTGTAGAGAAATTTCTCATTGTGTCAATAATGAAATCAAAAAGTACTGTTCACACGATTCTAGAAACATGTCAACAGAGACATTAGATCTTTGTTTTAGTTCTGTAACATGAACTTAATATTAAGTGAGCAACTGTTTGAAGAGCTGTATTCATTTGTTTCCAGAAAAACTCGAGTAACTTTCTTTCGTTACACAGTTGACCTATCAGCACAACAGCTTCTTCTAATACATTAATAGAAGCAGCATTAAACTGAATTCTAGTTCTATCTGACTTGAATGATCTGGATGCTTTCTGATGGTAATGTTATCTCTTATGAATGTCTGCACAATGTCCATATTTATTGTATTGTCCACATGGAGAAATTTACTAATTTTTGAGCACGTGTAGGTAGCTCGCCTTTCTTCTTTGTATAATGATGTCAATATATCAGAATTATTGTTCAAAGTATAACCATTTTCATTGCTAAATGTGAGCAACATAAGTTATAAAAGTGTCTTCCAACCACTAAAGTGTTCTTGTATCAGCAGCTTTATGTTCTATCAAGCATTTTTTATTACTGAAATAAAAGCAAAACACTGCCACAAATAGATCATATGTTCTGCAGTCTCGTCTTTCGGTCTATGTAATGAGTCTTCCATGGGAAGCAGGGTGGATAAAATAATAATTTTAAATCAATTTTTATTTAAATCAATATTAATATAATTAGATTTTTATTTACATATTGGTAGTTCTTTAGCAATTTAAGATATCAAATTGGGAAGAAAGTGAGTGTTGTGTACTTGTTTGGTTTCCAATTGTTAGTAGAATTTCAGATTTTACATAGACTTTTTTTTTTTACTGAGGAAATTTCACACTTAAAATGCTCATTTATACTAAAAAAAAAGAAAAAAAAAAGCCTTACTGTGATAATACTACATACTCAAACACAAAACGGATAAGCAAATAGCCGTTGCTATATTTACAACCAATATCACCCAATATATTGAACTTCCCCAAGTCAAGAAAGCCAAAATTCTTCAAACTTGCTTTGCTGCTCCAGCAGGGTTTATAGTTTGAAGTCAGTGGGATACATCTTGCTCCCAAATTATTTATGTGCTCTTGGAAATATGGGCATAGAAGCCTAATTTTGAAAAATTTGGCCAATGTATAAGCATGTTAATAATTTTGTTAATAGATTGAAAGTGTAAATAACTTTTTTGTTAAAAATTATGCAGTGTTGGTCTGAAGTGACAAATTTTTTATGTCACGGTGGGTGTGGCTAAACTGCAAATTAAGGTGTGATTATAATGCAAGTAGGCATACTTGTACCTTTAATCTAGCTAGTGGGGATAACAATAGTATTGAAAACATGGTGGCACATACTTCAGTGTCGGCTAGCCACCCCAGTAAAAGCTGGCCAGTGACCCTGTGTATGAACTTGGGTTGCTAGCCTGTTCAGAAAAATCTGTGCCATCACATCTTCACTATGCTAGCTAGATCAAAGCTAACATGACTTCCTGTGCTACAATCATACCTTAATTTGTGGTGTAGACATACTCTTTGAGAAGCTTTTTCCCCCATGAAAATACAACTTTACCACCTGATGCTGCAAACACTTCTTTATATGCTTAACTTTAAGCACATGGATAGTTCCATTGAAGTCAATGGGAATATTCATGTGAGTGAAGTTACATACCTACTTAAGTGTTACTTTTCATTATTTTTTTTTATTTTTGTCTATAGCAGTCTTGTATATTTCAGATGTGTTTCTCTACCAATAGAACATTTCCCCCCTGCCCCTGCATTTATAATTTAGTACATTATACATTTTAACCTAAATTTCACATTTAGTTTTACAAATCTGATTTAAATTAATTATAGGAAATCATGCTATTTTAATTTACACTTTGTATATATTGAGTGGTATACGTAATCATTACATAGCATGTATTATATTCCAGCCAAACTCATGTTTTCATCACTTTCTAGGTACAAAATTCACAATGGTCCATATGTTCTGGAAATGACTTTCTCTATACATGCTGGGATTATGTTAAAGGAATACTAGGAAAGACACCTTTTTCTTTGAAGGAAAAGGTGAAGATTTTGGCATGATTTGGAACCTTTTTTCTTTAATTCTTAAATAAACTCAATTAAGTTTTAAGGATTACATACAACTTTACAATGAAACTAGTATTTTGTTAATGTCATAGCCGTACAATAAATTACACAGTGTTTCAACCATCACAAAATATTTTCTGTTTTAGTGAAATACAGTAAACAATTAAAGCCAAGCCTGTCAGAGCAATAAGTTGGTGAACACTTAATTGAAAAAAGTAAGGTTTCTTCATTCAAGATTGTCACAAACTTCAGAGAAGAGCCGCAGGAATGATTAAAGGATTAGAAAACATGCCTTATAATAGCCTCAAAGAGCTCAATCTATTTAGCTTAACAAAGACAAGGTTAAAGGATGGGTGAAAGTAAGATAAAATACTTACCGGTACAGGGGCCTGGCTCTGGGCCCCCAGAAGGGGCGGGGCCTCAGGCAGAAGGGGCAGGGCTGGGTGTTGGTCTCCCACAGCCAGCCCTTCCACGCTGCCTGGCCTGTGCCACCCAGGGCTCCAGCTGCTGCCGTGGAAGCAGCAGCTGGGAGCTCTGGGCCCTTTTAAATCGCCAGGCCCCAGGGCAGCTGCCCCTTTTGTCCTCCCCCCCCATCGGTGGCCGGGGGGGGAGGGGCAGTGACGTTAAAGCGCTTTAACATGGGCTGTGTACGGGCTGGTGCTGGCAGCCACTTCTTACCGGTACACCATACTGGCCCGTACTGGCCCACTTTCACCTCTGTTAAAGGGTGACTTGAGTACAGTTTATAGCAGTGATTCTGAAACGTTTTTTTTCGCGGACCACTTGAAAATTGCTGAGGGTCTTGGCAGACCACTTAATGATCTTTCCAAATGTTGTTTGTACTGTTGGCTAACTATTGTAAAGTGCTTTGGATAAAAGTGCTATATAAAAAAACCTTCATAATTAACATTTTTTGTTCTACAAATAAAAGCACACAGCTCCATTTTTTAATATCAGTAGTCTTACCTTTCTAATTCGATGATTGCCCTCTGTCCCCTGCCACTGCAGCCCCCGAGCTGGGGCTGGGAAGGAGGGGTGGGTCTCTCCCCAGCAGCAGCCCTGGAACTGCGGAAAGTCACCTCTTTCTCTGGCTGCCACAGCCCTGCATGTCCCAAATTCCCCTCACCACCTTTTCTCACCCCACTTCCCCCTCCCACCTACCCCCTATTTCTCCCAAGGCCACCACCTCACCTTACGTGTGCATCTTCTCCAGGGTCCAGGCAGCTAATTAGTGGAGCCACCTCTGTGCGGCTCCACTAATTAGGTGGGTGGCCCTTTATTCTCTCATGTGTGGCTGTCCAGGTGTGCACCTTAGAGGGAACTATCCGTGGATCACCTGAATGGAGCTTGTGGACCACTTGTGGTCCTTGGACCATAGTTTGAGAACCTCTGGTCTATAGGTATCTACACAGGGAAGACATTTAATAAATGTCTCTTCAATCTAGCATGATCCAATAGCTGGAAGTTGAAGCTAGACAAATTCATGCTGGAAATAAGGCATATATTTTTAATGGAGAGAGTAATTAACCATTGGAACAATTTACCAGGTACCACAATTCAGTGTGCAACTGCAGTAAATGAACACGAATTTCTTTCTAAAATTATCTGCACCTCTGAAAACCTGGCTTTGTAATGAAGAGAAGTTAAATGATCAAGAATGGACAGAACTAAATAAGCAAATTTTATCCCGAACTTCAGATATAGCTCTAGAAAGACTCCCTGGAGAATCATCAATCTAGTGTTAAACATCTTTCTCAGAGAAGATGAAAAGGCTTAACTTGTGTAGTGTGAATATCTATTTCAAAGAGTCTTTTTTTAGCAGGTGGAGCTTATATTAGCCATTTAGCTTTCCTAGTGTAGGCAGACTTCAGCAGCTAGTTTTCCAAAAGCTGCATACATTTTGTTGCAGATTTTTATTACATTGATAAATTTTTCCTTACTTTTTCTATCTAATTTGCATAATAAAAGGATTTCAGTTAAATGGGTTCAAGCAACCAGTTTTATTAAAGCCAGAAGTAGTAACTGTGTGGAAAATTCAGTGCAACACTACAGTGATTCCCCCCCACACACCAAAAAAATTAATTTATATTGATAGAAGTATTGACTTAAAAAAACCTACTTCACAACAGTAGATTGTAAAGTTAATATTAATTAATTTTGCAAAGAAGAGCAAAGGTACTTTTGACACAGAACATTATAGGAAGAAGAGGAGCGGTGCCTTCATGTAAATCAGGGTACTTGGACAAGTTTTACCTTCAGAAAGGCGAAGGCTGAAGAAGGCAGAAGTTTTTAATTCAGTAACGCTGAATATGTACAAGGATGAATGCTACACAAGTAAATAGGAGGTCTATATGAATGCAAAATGTCATGCTGGTGTGAAATATAATAGTAAAGTACAGTCTTAATATAAACCTAGTTTACCTCTGACCTGCATCTGTCTCAAAACAAGGGGTGGGAAAATAGAAAAATGGGAACTAATTCAGACGAAAATATTCTGTGTGGCAATGCGTCACTGGTTCTTTTCAATCTTTTAGCGTGAGTTCTTATAATAAATGTCTCCTTTTAGCCTATGTCAATGTCTTTGTTCTGTAGCGCATGTGCTATTAGAGTGGAAATGTGGAGAAACCTAATTGTTTTTTCCATTTCAACAGAGTAAAAATCAAGAGGGAATACTACTTGGGAAGTAAATGTTTATTAAGTGCACTTGTTGGAAACCTGTGTATTTGTCCTGTAAAACTATTTTGAGTGCTGATAGCACAGGTAGTGTTTGGCACGTGTAATTTGTAGTGTACAAGTTTATATATAAAATATTGTTTGACCTTGTGGAGTTCTGAGTATATTCTTACAATTACGTTTTTTAATACCTGTGCCTGTTCATTCCAAAGTCAAAAATTGCTTTTCAGAAGTGTCTTTCTGAGCTCAGATACTGTTATCCCTTACCTCTATGTCCTGGTCTGCTCTTAAACCTTAGGTCAGCCTAGCTATGTGACTCAGGGGTATTAAGCTGTCCTAAACTCTGTTATTGATACCACTAGCTCAGTGATGGAAAACCCCCTTCCAGTGCTGTAGCAAGTGTCTACATTACATTTCTAGTGAAGTAGCTGCAGCTGGACCACTGTAGTGCTTACAGTGTAGACATACCCTGTGAGATGTATATATACCTTAGGTGTATGCATGTTGTCCCACTTCAACTAAATCTGTATTATAGAAACAGTTTGTTATACCCTGCAAGGGTGGAACCAGTTTAGCTGCATCAGGGCTTGTTAATGCAAGGATACTCAGGACTATAAAGATGAACTGAAGGTGCAAAGAACATCAAACCTACAGGAATACTGTCATTCAATTCAACCTTAGGATATGTCTGCACTACAGCAGCATAGGTATGCCACTACAATGCTGTAGTGTATATGCCTACTAGATCCATGGAAGCTTTTTTTTTTTTTTTTTTTGAGAACCACTGAAGTAAATAATCCAGGTCTGCAAGAGGGGGCAGAGCTTGGTTGATGGAAGAATCCTTCCACTGTCCTAGACATGTCTAGGCCAGGGGTTGGTTTGATCTAACTATAACATTCAGAGCACAAAATTGTTCACAGCCCTGAGCAACATCACTATGTTAACTTAAATTTTAGATGTAGCCCAGGCCTTAGTTTGCTTTATCTGAATCCCTTCTGATGGTATCTTAAGTTAATGTGAATGAAGTGCACTTCACTTTTGAATGGGAGTGTCTACATTAGGGTTTAATATGCATTTACTTCACACCAGGGCTGCCCACAGGGGGGTGCAAGTGGGGCATTTTGCCCCGGGCCCCACAGGGACCCCCACGAGAATATAGCATTCTATAATATTGTAACTTATTTTTCATGGAAGGGGCCCCTGAAATTGCTTTGCCCCAGGCCCCCTGAATCCTCTGGGTGGCCCTGCTTCACACCTGTTGTCCTTAATTCCTCTTACGTGTTACTGAGGGTTAAAGGTAGGGTGACCAGACAGCAAATGGGAAAAATCGAGACGGGGGTGGGGGGTAATAGGAGTCAATATAAGAAAAAGACCCAAAAATCGGGACATCTGGTCACCCTAGTTAAAGGCCAGACAGAGCCTGAGCCCCTATAGCAAAAGCAGCACAAGAGCTAGGTGTGCACAGACCTGGAGCTTGCTCTGTGTGCCCTGCTGTCCCCACGGAGCTAGGGCCTGCTCTACGGGAGCCCGACCATTCTGCCAGAGGCTCCGCACGCACCATTCGACGGGCGGAAGCTGGCAAATGGGCCCAAGCTTGACACCAACCCAAGGGGCACTAGGACCTGACAACCATCTTCCCGAGAGGGGGCGGAGCGCGCTGAAGCGAGCGTGGCCGAATTTGTGTTTTCTCAACCAAGCTTGTGTTTGTCTGAGCGGTGACGCTGCCCCAAGGCCTCCTCTCCCGCTAGTGGTGGTTAGGGGAGGGGGCGGAGCGCCTGCTTTCTGATTGGTGGGTGAGGCTGTCGCTCTTTAATTTTCCACTCCCTCCCGCGGGTACGCCGGGCCCAGTGGCCTGCGTGGGGAACTTTGCTCCAGGCCGGGCCGGGAGGGGTAGCGTGGGGGATGATGGGAGGTTTCCAAGATGGCGGCGAGGTGGCTCCAGAGTGATCGCGCCGCCCCGCAGCGTCTCCTCCATTCATTGCAGTAACTGGGACGGTGTCGCGGCGGCCCGGGCGCGGCGAACGGGGAGTCTCCGGGGCCCCGGGAGCGGGCAGCCAGCGCGCTGAGAGGCTCCAGGCTCCCGGCCGCTGTGAGCGGGGAGGCGGCTCCGGGTCCAAGCGAGCGGCTCAGGGGCTGTGAGGAGAGAGGGGGAGTCCGGTCCCCGGGCGCTGCGGTCGACTAGCCCCCGCGGTGCTCGGCGCGGGCTGAGCGGACATGGCCACTATGGAGAAACTGATGAAGGCCTTCGAGTCCCTCCGCTCCTTTCAGCAGCAGCAGGGGCCGGCTGCCATCCCCGAGGAGCCGCTCCAGAGAGCGTGAGTGTCCGGCCGCGGGGCGGCGAGGTTGGGTCGGTAGCGAAGACTAGGCGGGGGTGGAAGGGAACTTCGAGCTTCTGAGAAGCTGCTGCCCTCAGAGGGAGCGAGCTGGTGTGGGAAGAGACGCCCGTGGGCGCCCTGCCACGGGTAGGGGTGGATGGGCCCCTGGTGCTGCCCCTTGAGTTAACGGTTGTATGAAGGCGGGTTTCGTAAGCACTTGGTTTCACTTAAAGATCCTCCAACAAAATCCGTTCTCACCAGAAGGAAAAGCATTAACCTGCTCCGCAGGTTCGCTCGCCGGAGTGAGTTGGCTTCGTCTCCAGGCCGCTGCTACCTGCGACTCCTCGTGACAGCCAGAGAGCCTCTTGCACACGCCCTGGCAAACTCCAGGAATAATAATAATCCACGTGTGTGCCAGCAAAGCACGGCTGGTGTTCTGCTGTCAGCTGGCCCTTTCTCACTGGAAGAAGATACTTTAATAAAGTGTCTGCTCTGGTAACTGTCTGGGTGTCTGGGTATCTATCTAGAAAATACTGAAACCTTTTTTTTTAAAGAAGTTATGAGAAATAAACTGTAGTTATGTTGCACCAGTAGCGTTAAAGAGCAGACAAATTATTATAGTACTTATGATAACCTAGACAAATAAGTACAAATTAAAAACATAACCACTCCTTTATACAAACATCTACACTTTACTGGACTCAAATCTCTCCAAATACTGGCCTTCTGGATCTTGTTACATTATGTGGCATTAGATAGGTATCATCTTAGTAGAACCAGTTCCCCAGAGGAATGCAAAAAGTTCAGTAGTATATCATTCAACTTTTACCAAAAGTGCTGGCACTTATTTGTCTGTTATGCCAGAATCTGTTTCTTTTAGGGAAACATTTTTAATCTTGTAGAAGTAATAATATGTTGTTTGAATTATATGTAACAATTTCTTAAAAAACCTGAACAGTGAAAAGAGATTAGTTAGTTTTGTCAGTTTTATGTTCTACTTCCTGTTGCAATGTCTGAGTGTCAGATACTGCTAGGGAGTGTTTAAATCACAAACAAAACTGGTTCTTATACAGGTGGAGTTTTACTAAAACATTATTATAGCATTGATTGTTTAGGTGATCCTCAAGTATACATTTTTTCACAAACCAAGAAAAGCAGTGACCCCTGTGTGTATTATACTAAGTATCCCAATTAAAAATAAATAAATTATGTCTTGGGCGTAAATACAACATTTAAATTTCATACCTAAACTTCCTGATAGTTTCCCTATAGTTTTAATATTTTTACAAAATGAACTCTCAAACCCCAAAGGTCTCCATTCATTTGCCTATAATATACAGTAACATTGCATAGCAAAATTCTTAATGGGAATTATGCATCACATAAATTAATAATAAAAGTATCCTGTGAAAGTTAGCTTTCCAATTGTTTACACTGATGTTAAAAACTTAGATGATAAAAGATGACAGAGTTAAAACTTAAAAGAGCAATAGCAACTAGGCCTTTAAAAAAAAAAGTAGTTCAGGGTGCTGTTTCTTTTGTTTATAGGCTCTTCTGTGATATCTCAACGAATTTATTCTCAGAACACCTGGCAAATAAAGAAGTACTATCCCTGTTTTACAAATGGAAAAGAGACAGGAACGAATGATTGGGGCAGGGTCACACAAGACATTGCCTAACCCCCAGTGGTCCAGTGCCTTAACCACGAGACCAGTTTTCCTCCACCACACATACCCGAGTCCCTCTGTCACTTTGTAGTTTTACCACATTTTCCTATTTTTAAGTGAAAGACACGAACAGTTGAGGAAATTGACCAGCTGTAGAGCTGAGGCAGTGAAAGAGACCTTACACAAACTTCTGTGTGTCAAATGCAAACTTAACACACCAAGCGAGACATTTTTCCTTTCTAGTCTCTCTAAATTATAGTATTCTTAGGTCAAAATATTGCAGGTAAAAGTATGATTTAAGTTGAGCTTATCCCTTGAAATTCATAAAAGCATTTAAAAAAACATAAGCAAAGAGTATCACCACATCCTATGTGGCCTTAGTGTGTTTTAGTTTGCAACTGTATTTATTTTGGGTTCCGCCAGGAACTATCCAACCAATTACCTGGCATACCATAGAGCCTATTCTTAAAAGCAGAGTCAATAAGATTAGAGCAGAAGACTGAATTTTCAGTGCTCTTATTTTGCAAATTTAAATTCAGACCCTTACATCATATTTTAATATCCACTTGCAGATATTTGTACCCAATACTTTAACAGGTCTTTTGTGAAAAAGCTACCAATTTAAGAAATTATCTTATTAGTGTAGACTGGAGAAATTTAACTGGATATGTTAAAGTTTTCTGGACAGTGTTGTTCAATGGTAAAAGCAACTTTCAGTCTACTCTCTAGATAGTAAGAAGCACCAGCACAACAGATACGCAAACAGTGGGATCATGCTACTGCCACATGAGAAGGCAGCTAAGAACAAGATGCCCCAGGACAGGGGTATGGGCTAGCTTCTTCACAGACTGTTCCCTGGAAAAATGAAAATGGGTTGGGATCATTTGCTAAAACTTTCTCCAAATATGAAAGATCAAGGTGTATGCTAGGATTGCAGACTTCCTTCTGGCAATTCAGTGACTTTTGGCAAGTCAGAAATTAGAGAGACAAGATAGATGAGGTTATATCTTTTATTGGACGGAACAGAAGTTGGTTCAGTAAAAGAGATTATATCACCCACTTTCTCTCTGATATCCTGGGAACACCACCAGCTACAACATCACTGCATACAAGTCAGAAATCATTTAACCCACCTCCCTTCTATTTTCCCTAATGCTTTGGGAATCAGGAAGAACACAATTCTGTACACTCAGTGTTTAGACAATAAAGATTTTAATTTGGGGCCTTCTACACCTGCTCCATCAAGACCTTCACAGGAGACAATCACAGTGATGGGATGCTACAGCACTGGGACACTGAACAGCTCCTTGCCCTCATCCTCCACCATAGCACTAGTTAGAGTCCAGAACAGTCATGATTAAGGTTAAGATTTTTGTCACGGTTATTTTTAGTAAAAGTTACAGATGGGTCCCGTCCAATAAACAAAAATTCACAGAAGCCTGTGACCTGTCTGTGACTTTTACTAAAAATAATGGGGGTGGGGGAATGATGGAGAGATGACTTAAGACCAAGGCGTGGAGGGAAGACAGCCTGAACCCTGCTGGGGGATGTCCAGCACCCACAGGCCCTGCTGGCTGACAGCTCTGGGGCCCCCGGCACCTTAGGGTTGAAGCAGAAAATGTCACAGATGTCCCTGAGAGTCATGGAATCCTGTGATCTCTGAAACATAGCGTTATCCTTTGTCATGCTGTAGATGTTGATAATGATATTAGTCACATCCAAGAGAAAGATCTGATCTAAGAGATAAAAGTTCATGAGGGAAAATATCCCTTGGAATTTTTTCTCCATATTTCTCAAATGCATTTGATAATATTTAAGGAAAACAAAAAGTGCTAGCTGTTTTAAAGTTATTCATTCCTCAATACCAGTTCCTCCTAGTTCTCAGCATCACAATTCCTTAGTAAACAAGATTATGCACAGTGATGCTTGTCATCAAAACTCAGGTTCCCAGAAAAGTAGTTCTTTAATAGAGATTCATCTTTAAACATCACACACAGCTGTATTAGAAAATATTAAGTTAGTGATGAAGAAAGGGTTGGCAACTGGAAATGGCCCATAGTTCCATGTTTCACATTGGTATATTACCCAAATGTTAGCTAGTGAAGTGTTTGCATTCTTTGTAGACTTTCTCCTTCTAAAATCTGAGCATAAACCAAAATAAAGTATGAGTCATTCTTTTCAGGAAGATTGAGTTTGTTCCATTTTTAGCTCAACTCATTGATTGTAGATTTTTACAGTGGATTGACTTTCACAGAGATGGGATTACCCTGTGCCAGTTCAACTAACTTTGAAGACATGCTGAGTCTTGGTTGGGGCTGGAGTGTCTTTGGTTTAATAATGAAAAGTACAAAGGTAGCCAAATTCAGCAACTTAATTGGCATACTTTATATCTAGTGAGTCTACATGCATGTCCAAATGTAACTTGATACAGTAAATTGCACTCTTCCTCTGTGTCTGTACTGAACATTGCCTACTATAGTGCTAAAAGGCACTGTGCTGCTGGAGATGCTTGGTAAACATTTTCCAAAGAACCTAAGTGATTTAGTAGTTTGATTTAAGAGCTTGTTGACTTTAATTGGGCTTAGACTCTAAATCACACAGATTCTGAGTATTTTAACCTGCTGTTTTAAAAGTGTTGTGAAATGGAGATTCTGACATTGGTCATTAAAGGTCCTATGACACCTTTCCAGGAGTTACTGGTGTTTACTCATGGTCCTTTTGGCCAAATTTCAACTTGGTTGCTCATTCTGCCTACTGCGTAATTTGGCCATGGCATTTTTCATTATTTTTGTCTTAAACTATTATGCAGCGTTGATGTTAGCTCTTAAACTGCTGCTTTTTTATTGTGTGTGTGGTTGCATTTAAGTGTGTGTGTTGGTGGGGGGCTTGAAACAATTTATGTAAATTTGTAAGATATTTTAGCATTCTTAAGAATGCAAGGTGCTTTCAAAATAAGATTTTATTATTAATCCTCTTCTTTGTTCACTCTTTCTTCAAAAAACCCCCAAAATCTTGGGTTGAGATGAAATGTGAGGAACTTCATCCCAAAAGGGAAGTTTTTGAGAAATGTGAAAACAGTGTATTAACTATTTCAACCTATGTTTGTGAAAAATTGAATGTCACTTACTGACAAGAAATAGGTAGCTGAAATTTGTGTGTCACTGAAGAAACTCATTGTTACAAATTTGGTTAGAGACATACTGTCAACGTTAAAATCTTGCCAAGGTAAAAGTAGTTTTTAGGTACTGTCTGCTTCTTCCAATTTTTGTCATTCTTCATTCACACCTTCTCTTCTTCAAAATTTGTTCCTCTTTGCTGCATGAAAGATGTGTAGAAAGAAAAAGGGAAATTATATGGGGATAAACTAATTGACTATACACAAAGTGCTTTGTTTACTTTGTGCATTTAACAGCAAAGATTTTCTTTCTAACCTTCTAGTTCTAGCAATCTTTAGAGTTGCTTTTAAATCAGTAGGCTAAATGTTTTCAGATTTTTTTTTTAAATTGGTGTCCCTTTAGATAATTACATGCAACTTGCCTCTTTTTGCATCTCTCAAATAAGTATTTAACTTAATGTCAAACTTTTGTACCTTTACCTATTGGGGATTAATATGAACCCATATGCAAATATCCCCCATGCCACCCCTTTTCCCAACAAAGGGGTGGCATTAGGGCTGCCACAGAAAACCTAACTTTGAATTTCCTGACCTGAGTATCTAAAATCTCAACATAACGATTGCATTAGTATAGTTCATGGGTTCTCAAACTGGGGGTTGGGACACCTCACGAGGTTGCGAGGTTATTGCATGGGGGGTGTCGTGAGCTGTCAGCCTCCACCCCAAACCCTGCTTTGCCTCCAGCATATATAATGGTGTTAAATATATAAAAAATATTTTTAATTTATTTGCGGGGGGTTGCACTCTGAGGCTTGCTGTGTGAAAGGTACAAAAGTTTGAGAACCACTGATATAGCTTATTACATTTAATATAGTTTCTCTTTCTCAATGAGGGGTTCAACTCTTGTATTAGGATTTACTTCAGTACTCAGTGGCAAGGCAATTACATCTTTATGCAAAAAGACAAATTAGTATTCTGAAAGTGAGAGCTTACTCTGTGTGTGTATTTTATCTTTTAGCCTTGTTTGTGATTTGTATGAAAATCTACCAACATCATATAATTGGATGAGGAAGTAAGATGAATCTGGCTTTTGGACTACAATTTTCTAGAATTTTTCTTGTTAGTAGTCTGTGCTTTCTCATTTTGATCGTGTCATATTGACCTGCAAAAATTGAAATGTACTTCATTTTATACATCTATGGATCTGTTTTACTGAGACTTTCTATCTATCCTTGCTTTCCACATGCTTAATCAACCAATATAATTTTGCCTGAATTTTTTGTCATTTGCTCAAACAGTTGTGTAATGTATGATTATGCAGCTAGTTTATAAACCAGGTGCGGAAAACTAGCAAGTCAGCACGACATACTAGATAGGAACCCTGCACTGAGAGAGTTAGGGACTCTGGGTTACAATTTTGACTCTGCAGCTAAAACTTTTTGGGGGACCTTGTTTCCCTTACCACTCCTTGTCTGTCTTGTCTCTTTATATTGTGAACTCTTTGGGGTAGGGACTGTCTCTACCTTTGTTGTACAGTGCCTAGTACAATAGGGGTCTAAATCTTGGTAGGGGCCTTTAGATGCAAGTATATTTTAAACAGTAATAATTAAAAAATACAATCATTATTTGCACACAGACTCTAAGGTGGTGGAAAAGCTCTATTTTACTACAGAAAGAACAGGAGTACTTGTGGCACCTTAGAGACTATCACTCATAGGACCCCTAACCATAGGGCGAGAATCCCACCCTTAGGAATCCTAAACCTAGGGCCGGGAATCATACCCAGGAGAACCCTAGCCCCATGTCCCCTACCCTTGGGAACCCTAACTTTAGGGCTGGGAATCCTAACCCTAGGGCTGGGAACCCTACCCTATGGGAACCCTAATCCTAGCCCCAAGTTCCCTATCCACAGGAACACTAATCCTAAATCGGGGAACTGTACTCATAGGAAGCCTAACCCTAGGCCCAAGTCCCCTTCCCCTTAGGAACCCCAATTGTAGAGTAGGGAGCTCTACCCCTAAGATCTCTAACCCTAACCCAAATCTACTACCCATAGGAACCTTAACCCTGGGGTGGGGAGACCTACCCCTAGGAACTTTAAGCCTAGCCCCAAGTCCCCACCCTGGGAAACCTAACCCTAGTCCCCCCCCAAATCTCCTACCCTTTGGAACCCTAGCCCTAGCCTGAAGTCCCCTAAGCATAGGAACCCTAACCCGAAGGTGGGGATCCCTGTCCTTAGGAACCCTAACCCTAGCCCCACCTCCCCTACCCATATGAACCCTAACTCTAGGGTGGGGTGCCTGCCCCATAGGTACCCTAACCCTACAGGGGGGAGGCCTAGGAACCCTAATCCAAAGTCACCAACCCATAGGAACTCTAACCCAGGGGACGGGGGGAAACCTACCCATAGATATCCTAACCCTAGGGTGGTGAGTCCTGCCCACAGGAACACTAGCCCTAGCCCCAAGTCTCCTACCCATGGGAACCCTATCCCTAGGGCGGGGAGCTCTATCCATAGGTACCCCTAACCCAGGGTGGGGAGCCCTAACAGTAGGAACTCCTACCCTAGCCCCAAGTCCTCTATCCATAGGAACCCTATCCCTAGGGCTGGGATTCTAACCTTAGATACCGTAACCCTAGCCCCAGGTACGCAGACTGTTGGAACTCTAACCCTAGGGCAGAAAGTTATACCTATAGGATCTGTAAACCTAGTCTTAAGTCGTCTAACCCTAGGGCAGGGTGGATTTGATTTCTTAAACCATGTTTTAAATCACTAGTCAGGAAGACTCAATTTAATCATGGATTTCTACATAACAACCAACGAGAATGTACTTTTATAACCTTAATACATATTCTTCACAACTCAAAGATAGATGGTTTCATTTTTAGAAGGTACACACTATACATTTTTAAAGTGATTTATTTTGAAAAACTTTTTAGATTAGTTTTACAGCTATACCAGAAAATGTATGAATGTTTGGTTATTTCATTTACCAAAGGTAATTTAAGCAGATAGTTCACCTCCCAATGACTTCATAAATATCTCCAATTCAGCAGGTTAATCATTAATATTTGGAGGATTTAAATTGTTTTATTTAACTAAAACAACAATTTATGTAGTCTGGATTTTTTTCTTCAACAGCAAACATATATTTTAACAAAACAAGTATATTAATTTTTGAATTTAGTTAAACATTCAAGTTTTTTAAAATCAGGGTTGTTTTTGTTAAAATTGTTTTTAACTAAAATACACCTCTACCTCAATATAACGCAACACGATATAACACGAATTCGGATATAACGTGGTAAAGCAGTGCTCTGGAGGTGTGTGGCTGCGCACTCCAGTGGATCAAAGCAAGTTCGATATAACGTGGTTTCACCTATAATGTGGTAAGATTTTTTGGCTCCCGAGGACGGCGTTATATCGAGGTAGAGGTGTAGTTCAATGAAATTTAAAAAAAAAAAAAAAAAATTAAATCAACTATGCCAGCCAGATCAACATGAGAAACTTAAAATATTGGCTTTTGCAGCTAACTCAGTAGTATTCACCTTCATTTTTCTGTTTGTTCATAATCTGGAAAATAAAAACAAGCTTTCCTGCTTTTTTCAGGTCCCAAATGATTTCTCAATTTGGAATGAATTAGTCCAAAGGAAGAAAATATTCTTTCTACACTGGTAGAAGAAGCTACTGCTGTTAAAAGTGAGATTATCACTTCAACAGTCTCTGAATCCAAGTGACTTCCACCAGTTCACTGATGTGACTTTCTTTAAAACATCATCAGCAAATACATTTCTTGAGTGGTTCACCCTTAGCTCTGAAGTTTATTATAGTTGGCATTATGGAGGGATGATTGTGGGTTGTCCATGTCATAGCCAACTCCTCTTCTTCAGCAGTTAAGGTTTGACCCTGGTACCGAGTATTGAGAATATTTGCAAGAAAATGAGCTGGAGATAGTGCTTGTCCCATTTGTTTTTTTAATGCTTGTAATTTAACTCTGTCATTGCATATTTCTCTTTTTAAGATCTCACTCAGTTCCTTCTAAATTTCAACAGCGTCAGCAATAAAACAGCTGTTTCCCTGCATTTTGTTCAAGGCAACAGAAATAAGCTTCAGGGTACTCAGCATGTGTTCAACATTTCTCTTAAGCGCAGTGTTGAGAACTTTGGCTGTAACGGTGCCATGTATTTTTTCACGATTTTGTTCACAAACTGTCATCAGATTAGGCCAATTCTTGATATAGTGCTCAAAACAGTCCACTAGTGACTTCCATCACACATCTTGTGGGAGAGTTAGCTTAATTCCTCCCACTTTTTTCAGAGCGGCTGCTGCAAAGTGGCTGTTATGGAAGTATTTTGGAATTTCAACAACATTAGCCTTTATTTCTGGAACACTGAAGTCTTTGGCTAGGAGGTGCATCAAATGACCACTGCAACCATATGTTATTAGCTTGGGACGCTTTTCACTCTCTTCTAAATTTTTTCTCATCTTGGATACATTTGCAGCATTGTCTGTGACCAAGCTGCGTACTAAACATTTGAATTTTTTTCCACAGTTTGTTATAGCTTTTACTGCTACTTGTAAGTATTCTGCTGTGTGTGTATTTCCTGATGTATCAATTGTTTCCGTAAGGAATACATTCCCTTCTTTTGTTGTCACACAAGCACATACAACAGGATCACTGTGGACATTGCTCCATCCATCAAGACTCAGGTTAACACTTTCACCCTCTAGACCTTTTGCACACTGCTCAATTTCTCTTTCATATACTTTATCCAGCAATTTGCCTGCAACATCTGCTCTGTTGGGTGGACTGTATCCTGGTCTTAATGACTGAACCATGTTAATCAAGTGTGGGTTCTCAATCATACAGAAAGGAGAGTTTGTTGCATAAACAAACCAGGCAATTTTTTTTCATCAACTATCTCTCTTTGTAATATGCTGGTTCTTATCACAAACTTATCTATGGTGGTTTCTGGATGATGGAGATATTTTTTTTTCTTTTTGCTGCTGTGATATACTGTGGCTATGTGACACACATGATGTGATTGAAACAACTATCATTGGCACATAACTCTGAAACTATAGAAAATGATGGTGATCGTGAAGGTGGATAGTCTTCAGAATCCTGTATGTTGAGGATAGATTCTCCTAAACAAAATAAGTCAATGCAGTTATTTAATTATTATTACCACACTGCTCATTTAGTATTACTCATTGCATTCACTGACACTCAGTACTACTTTAAAGGTGAAATTGTAAAAGGAAGATCTGCCTATTTCAGCTATTTGTTTTTTATCACAGCTGCGTCTAAAATGATAGTACCATAGAGTAACAATTATATTTTTTGCTCAAACATGAGAATTCAAGAATAGTCCAGAAGGAAGACAGGCAGTCCTTTAGAAAGAAGTATGAAATAAAAAAGTTTACCAATCTGAAGATCCTGCATGTTCAGACATGTTTCTTTCATCATCTTCAATGCAGCTTCCACCTGAGAAGGAACACTTCTCATGATGTTGTTTCATTTAGGCAACCAGGCCTTGCATTTCTTTGTTGCACTGTTTGCATTTTGCATGCATGCTTGTCTTACCCACACGTAGAGGAACTTCATTAAAATATTCCCAAACTGGGTCTCTTTTACAGCCTGCTGCCATTATAGGTTTTCCCTTCTAGTGGGAGAATGGTATGGTAGATCTCAAATCAATGAAGGCTTCACTCAGAAAGACCTCAAGACTTCTGGAATATGCTGCTCAAACAGTTTCACTTTTGTTTCTACTGCCTGTCCCTCCCTTCTCACATTTATCTCCAGACTTCTCCTTGTCCAGATCTGTTCCACCCCCAACAATCTTCTTTTCATTTAACTTTTTGAAACTTTGCACTTTTAGAGAGAAGTAAGAGATTGACTCTGTGTACACAAATTTGCAGAGGGACAATAGGGTTGAGGTCTGTTATTTCTCACCTCCATGTATTATTGATTTATTCAAAAACATTTTTGCTGTTAACAAGCATGTTATCTCTGGAGATGCAAATCCACAGTTTGAGAACTGAAAAACTAAGTATCTCTGATGGTATCTTCTAGACTGACCACTGAGTCCCATTGGGTAGATAGAAAGATTAACCTAAATAATCTATACAGATGCACCTGGAACACCTGAGATTGGATCCCTAATCCATGAACTATTGGAACTCATTTACAAAACTTTTCTTAAAACATTACATGAATATATTGTTTCATACTACAGAATTAGAATTTATAATCCCTATTCTATGGTGAGATATCTTTGAGCTATAATGTAGCTTAATTAAAACTATCTTTAGATAGGTTTTTTCCTCAAAGCATTTTATCAAAAAATCCGATTTTTTTAAATTGATTTTTATCCACCCTGCCCTAGGGCAGGAGCTGTACCCTTAGGAACCCTAAGCCTAGGTCCAAGTCCCCAGCCCATAGGTATCCTAACCCTAGGGCGGGGAGACCTAACCGTAGGGTGGGGATCCCTACCCTTAGAAACCCTAGCCCTAGGCCCACCTCCCCTACCCATATGAGCCCTAACTCTAGGGCGGGGTGCCCTCCCCATAGGTACCCTAACCCTAGGGCTGGGAGCCGTAGCCCTAAGAACTCTAACCCTAGCCTGACGTCCCCGACACATAGGAATCCTAACCCCGAGGTGGGCACTGTACCCACAGGAACCCTAGCCTGAAGTCCCGTACACATAGGAATACTAGCCGTAGCCCCAAGTCCTCTACCCATAGGAACCGTAACCCTAGGGCTGGGAGCCTTATTTATAGGAACCCTAAACCTAGGCCAAAGTCCACTACTCATTGCAACCCTAAATCTAGGGCGGGAAGCTGTACTTATAGGAACCCTAACTCTAGCCCCAGGTCCTCTAACCATAGGACCCCTAACTCTAGGGCCGGGAGTCATACCTATAAGAACCTTAATCCTAACCCCAAGTCCCCTACTCATAGGAACCCTAACCCAAAGGTTTAAATTATCTGTTAGAATGTTTGTGCAGCACCATGGGCTCTTGATACTGGTTGGGCTCTTTATGTACTATCACAATAGAAAAAAGTAATTAAAGCAGTATTGTGCCTCAGTTTCTTATAATCCGGAAGTGCCAATATGGTACCATGACTTCTATCTCCTTCAGGTATAATCTGGTTGATTTTAATACCACTTATGGGCTTCGTAGGGAGTTCTGATCCGCTTTCTTTGGCTGGAATGGATGCCAGCTGTGATGCAGGTCTGTGAGAGTGCTATGTTTTAAAACAGAGCTAAATTGAGGATAAGGTGTTATAAGGCTACTGAACGACAAAACTTTTGTCTTTCAGAAGTGTTAAACCCCTCCCACCTGAAAGATTTGCCGACGACAAATGCCAGTGTGAACAGCGCTTTGCGTTGTCGGCAGGTGAGCACTCCTGCCGACAAACGCCGCTCGTTAGGGGTGAATGTTTTTTGTCGGCAGGAGAGCTGACAAACAGCGGCTACACGGTGCGACTTTTAGCGGCATGGATGTAGCAACGCAGCCATGTTGCTAAAAGTTGTGTAGTGTAGACATTACCTTATTCATTTAGGCTATGTTGGCAAATAAAATAGCTGATTGTGTATCTGTCAGTCCTGAATTACAGTAAGGAATGCAATATTTAAGTTGTCATAGCACACAAACTAACAGTGATTGGTTTGACATGTTGTTTGGATTTATTCAAAGTACATTCTCTTCTTAATTTTAGAAAGAAAGAACTTTCAACTACCAAGAAAGATCGAGTGAACCACTGCCTGACAATATGTGAAAACATAGTTGCTCAGTCTCTAAGGTAATAAAATTCTTTCTGAACTCATTTTATTAATGTTGGTAAAGTTACTCTGGAGTTTTTTATGGTTTTCTCATTTTAATCAATCTTTAATTCTAAATGTTGAAAATACTCTTTTTAAACAGGACATTCAAGGGCTTGAAAAATTTACCAGACAGACTCTCTGGAGGACCAAACCCATTATCCAAAGGTTGTTATGAGACCTTGCAATAATTGAGGTCCAGGAGCAATGCCCTGGTGAAAACCCCAGTCCTCCAGATTTCTTCAGCTACTGGGAAAGTGCTGAGATTTCTACCTGGAGTTAGTCCCCAGATTCTGCTTGGGAGCTTAATCTTTCATATCGGCCTTTGTTTGGTTTACTTATACAGGAACAGATTCAAATTATAGGTGCAAGCATGCAGAAATTACATCTTTTTTCTCTCCTTCAGGGCCTCCTGGCCTTGCAAGAGCTACACTTTCCCCTTATTATACTCCTACCCCAACTTCCATCCTTTGTGTCATTCTCCCCAGTAAACTTCTGTGTCTGTCTCAGCTGCATCTCATGGCATTCTCAAGGAACAGTGTGAAAGTGACATGGTTCTTGACAGTTTCATTGTTTCCCAGGGACTTGTTTATAGCAATATTTATGTAGGTTGTAAGCTGTTTGGAGAATATGCTATCTTTTATTGTATGTGTGGTCCTAGCACGATGACTCCTGATTGGGGCCTCAAGCCTTTTCCACAATATAAGTATTATTAATAATATAATAGTATAGGAATTGACCAGGTCTTTTTCATTCAGTTGTTGCTTGGCAAGAGTAAGAGAATAGTAGGGGCACTGGAACTGTATATGTGCAGACTCCAAAGAAAACGCTGCTTGAGTTTACTTTTGTTTCCCGTTTAGTGACTTCATTTTTTAAAATGAAAGCTTTAGCTCTGCAGAAATTTGCTTAGAGCCCACGCTCATCAGGCCCTTTTTAAGTTGTCTCACATTGGACATCCAAAATTAGTAGTTGCTCTGAAAAATCTTGGCCCAAATATATACTTGTTTACTGTTTATTTACTCTTTGTATTTTCCTAAGATCAGAATGAAACTATACTTTGGACCAGATCCGTCATGTGGTTCCAGTGACAGGATTTGGGTCTCAGTTTGTAGTTGGTGTTGACAAAACTGCAGGCAAAGTAAACTCCTTGGGGCAGGGATGGTCTCTTTTTTTCTGGTTGTACAGCACCTAACACAGTAGGAACCTAGTGCATAACTAGGGCTCCCTCATAGGTGATACGGTAATAACATCCATGACAATCTTTTCAGTGACTTTAAAAAAAAGTTCCATGTAAATATTTGTGTTCACATTTAATTATTTTAGCAATTTGGTCCTACACTATTTGACATGGAATGTTATGCAGCAGGGGTAGGCAACATATGGCATGTGTGCCGATTTTCAGTGGCACTCACACTGCCCGGGTCCTGGCCACCCGTCCAGGGGACTCTTCATTTTAATGTAATTTTAAATGAAGCTTCTTAAACATTTTAAAAACCTTATTTACTTTACATACAACAAGAATTTAGTTATATATTATAGACTTATAGAAAGAGACCTTCTAAAAACGTTAAAATGTATCACTGGCACGCGAAACCTTAAATTAGAGTGAATAAGTGAAGACTTGGCCCACCATTTCTGAAAGGTTGACGACCCCTGTTATACAGTAAGGTGAAATAAGTTTTATTTTTGAAACAATATATTGTAAAAAAAATACAGAATATTGATCAAAAGTATAATTTCATCTTTAAGGATTACATTTTAAAATGAGAGTTTGGCAAATACATAACTTCTGTGTAATTTTTGCCGTGCATTTCTGTTGCTTACAAACTTGGGCTAAAATTGTCTACTACATGTTAATGTTCATTTAATAATGATTTAATAGAGAAGGCAGAGTTTGGTATGTTAACTTTAAAAGCTATATAGATTTTCTTTGAATTACCATGTTTCTATGCCCTCCTGACTATTTTAACTTGATATGTTGTCTTCCCTGAGAAAGGTGGTGGATAATCCTAGCCATTGCTAAACAGTTGACAAATCCCAAATGAAGTATTTTTTGCCTATATGAGACTCATCTGCAGGTCCCTTTTACCATAATATCTGAGCAGCTCACAATCTTTTGTTTTTTTAGTGTGGTTATCCCTACAACACTTCAGTGAGGTAGAGAAGTACTTTTAGCCCCATTTTACAAATGGGGAACTGAGACTTGAGTGTCTTACCCCAGTTACACAGGCAGTCTGTGGTGGAGCATGGAAAAGAACCAGGTCTGACATGTCCTAGGCAAATGCCCTTGATCAGTGAACTATCCTTCCTCTCGCATAGGGGAAAAAAAAAGTTTTGCTTGCCCCATGTAATCTGTGTTGTATTTTGCAAGGCTGCTTTAAAGAGATTAGAGTCTCGTGGAGGAATGCTCTCTGGATTCTAAATAGTCTGTCTTTGCAATTTAAGAGTGAGCTTTGAAATCAATATGCTGGTTTTTGGGACCTAGACCAAGTGCTGTGATTTGTTGTTTTTACTGATTCAGTAAGAGCAGTTAACACACACTTCTGAGGTAATGGGTGACTCTGGTGCAAGGACTGTCTCTTCTGAGCTGCCTTGCTTTAATATATTGTTTGCAAGATGCAGGGTCATCCTGGGGTAAAAAGAGGATGGGATACAACTCCAATGGTATGTAAACAATATGATGCTATATTGACCACTCTTACATTCAGAATATTGGGCATGGGAAATTCAATTCAATTGTAAAAGGACAACATTTGTAATAACATATTTTATTTCCAAACCGTGTCAATCAGAAAAGTGAAAACTATAAATATGGACTCCAGTCTTCAGCCTGTCTATCTTCACAAACAATAACATTCATTTAACTTTCCATAGTGTACTTTTTAACATGCTAACTTTTTTTTGAATTTAGGAATTCTCCGGAATTTCAGAAACTGCTGGGTATTGCTATGGAACTCTTTCTTCTCTGTAGTGATGATGCAGAGTCTGATGTCAGGATGGTTGCTGATGAATGTCTCAATAAAGTTATAAAAGTAAGACTTATGTAATGTATGTATTTTTATCAGGGTTGTCCTTTTTTAAATATGTTGTTCTATATGAAGATAAATTGATATTCATTTCATCATCTGTTTCCCTGATTCTTGACCGTTTCTCTTAACACATTGAGAGCTCAAGTACACTTGCTAACCTTGCTTATCCACCAAGGTCAACACATTCCTTAAGAACAAAAGCATGTAAGAGACTTTCTGATATACTGTTGGCACTGTTTCTTTACTTTTATCCTTTCAGGCCAAAAGGTTTCTAACGATAAGGGTAGTTAAGCTCTGTAATAGGCTGCCAGGGAAGGTTGTGAGTTCCCCATCATTGGACGATTTAAGAACAGGTTCAACAAACACCTTTCAGGAATGATCTAGGTATATTTGATCCTGCTTCAGTGCAGGGGATTGGACTTTGACCTCTCAAGGTCCCTTCTAGCCCTATATGTCTGTGATTCTGGGAAAGTGATGAAAAGCTGAACTTCTGAGGAGGGAGAGGGTCTGCAGAGGAGAGGGTTTTAACTTGGTCCCCAAGACAACAGGAGATACCAAGGCTAAGCTGGACCTACTGCTTGAAAGAAATACGAAGCTTAGCTAAAATTATATATGTTTAGGTTTTTGTTGTGTTGACCTTTTCCTCTGTTGTGTCCTATGGGTGGGTAAATGTTACTTGATTTTGAATAAGCTGTTCTGTGACTGCATTCTTCTCCTGGTCTAGATTCCCAGAGGAAAGTCTAATCGTGGGCTATAACCTAGCTAGCCCTGCTAAGGCTACAGTGGCAAATGAATACTGTAATTTGATGACCCAGTCAGAGTGGGGGTGAATCATGGGATTCCACCATGAGAGAGGTGTAGATGTTAGCCTGTAACTTGGAAAGAATTGCAATGGAGAGATTGAGTGGAGGGTCAAAGGTACAGCTCACTCTGTAACCTTAACAGCAATTAATTGGAATTTCTTACTTCTTATTGTAATGAGTAATAACTAAAAATAAGCTTGTTCATAAGAACAAAAGCATGTAAGAGACTTTCTGATATACTGTTGGCACTGTTTCTTTACTTTTATCCTTTCAGGCCAAAAGGTTTCTAACGATAAGGGTAGTTAAGCTCTGTAATAGGCTGCCAGGGAAGGTTGTGAGTTCCCCATCATTGGACGATTTAAGAACAGGTTCAACAAACACCTTTCAGGAATGATCTAGGTATATTTGATCCTGCTTCAGTGCAGGGGATTGGACTTTGACCTCTCAAGGTCCCTTCTAGCCCTATATGTCTGTGATTCTGTGAAAGTGATGAAAAGCTGAACTTCTGAGGAGGGAGAGGGTCTGCAGAGGAGAGGGTTTTAACTTGGTCCCCAAGACAACAGGAGATACCAAGGCTAAGCTGGACCTACTGCTTGAAAGAAATCTGCTTAGCTAAAATTATATATGTTTAGGTTTTTGTTGTGTTGACCTTTTCCTCTGTTGTGTCCTATGGGTGGGTAAATGTTACTTGATTTTGAATAAGCTGTTCTGTGACTGCATTCTTCTCCTGGTCTAGATTCCCAGAGGAAAGTCTAATCGTGGGCTATAACCTAGCTAGCCCTGCTAAGGCTACAGTGGCAAATGAATACTGTAATTTGATGACCCAGTCAGAGTTGGGGTGAATCATGGGATTCCACCATGAGAGAGGTGTAGATGTTAGCCTGTAACTTGGAAAGAATTGCAATGGAGAGATTGAGTGGAGGGTCAAAGGTACAGCTCACTCTGTAACCTTAACAGCAATTAATTGGAATTTCTTACTTCTTATTGTAATGAGTAATAACTAAAAATAAGTCATTTATCACGAGCCTTGTTATAATGGGTTTATAAACTAATTATGATTTTGAAATGAATATATGGGTAAAACAAATTTAGAATTGGTGCCTCATAATGTGTAATCTTTAATGGCAATGCCTTCAAGAATTAAGTTTGTCTTACACCTTGCAAAATCAGCCTGCTTCAGATAGCTAGCATTGGATTTGATCCTGTAAGCTGCTAAATACTGTAGATTTCCATCTAAATTGATGAAAGTTGAAGCAGCTCATCACTTTGTAGGACAAGGCTGCTGGCTTTTCCTTCAGATATTTGTCTTCAATAGCAAACATCCATCACCACTGTATGTAAGCACTTACTAGATAAATTAGGTTTTCATGACAAGGGAACTAATAGACTTGGAGTCTTCTACTCTTTTCTCTTCCTTTGTATTGGAGACTCTGTTTGAGATAAATATTTCCCCCCTCCCTTCTTCCTTCCCTCTTCCTTTTGGCTGTGGTAAAAAGCTTTCTCAAAGAGTAGAGTCTTACAGCATCGAACACTTGCTCCTCTCCCTCCACCCCCCACCAATAAAAGAGCATCTGGTCAGATTGCCTCGTATTTTCAGAAGCTGTTCCAGTACAAGTGTAGCATTGTTAGTTGAAAATCACATTCTGCTGTGGTACAATAAACTCTGTTTCATTTTGTTATAGGCTTTGATGGATTCCAACCTTCCTAGGTTACAGTTAGAACTCTATAAAGAAATTAAAAAGGTGAGTGTAGTTCTTTCCTTTTATCTATTTGGGCATGTCTGATATTTAATAATTTTAAATATTCTGTTAGATTAATGTTATGTATTGATCTGTGAAGTGATTGTTTTTTAAAAGTGTAAATTTCTCTTATTAAATTGACATTTAAATTGAGCTGCTGCAAGAGCTATATTTATTGATTTCTTTTTAATGTATATTTGTGTGTGAGAGTGTGTGGATGTCAAACATAAAAATGTCCCTTGTTAACAGCTGCTCAGGTGACATGCACCTCCATATAGCTTGGCAAACATCTTTCTTTCCACTGAAGACCACACTTTTATTATATATGCAAGCTAATTATTTTAGTCTGTGGTAGCTTCTGTAGCAGGTGCCTGTAAGAAGAAGAAATTAAACAAATGATAAATGCAGAACACTGTATCATTGGGTGACTGCTTACTGCACCTGTGAAGACATACGCATGAAGAGAATTTATAGCCGGACCAATGTTATCATTAATCATTTCTAACACATTCTTAATGCTTTTAATATATTTCTTATGAGAGGCAAGGGAAATATTACTCACTAGAATAGTGTTCAGGGAAGATAGAAGTTCTATTCAGGACTCCAGCAGCTCTTCTCTGCTGAAGACTAAAACACCCTGTGGAACTCTATGCAAGTCTCTCATTATTTGCCATGTTATATGTAGCTGCTCTTGCATCTTGATCAGAACTATGAGTAAAAAATAAACCCTATTATTTTCATTAGTTTTAAAAAATACCCAACAACTTGAGACATTCCTTCTAAGGCAGGGGTTCTCAAACTGGGGGTCAGGACCCCTCAGGAGATCGCGAGGTCATTACATGTGGGGGTCACGAGCTGTCAACCTCCACCCCAAACCCCTCTTGCCTGCAGAATTTATAATGGTGTTAAATTAAACACCCTTTTAAATATATTAATTAGGGGGGTTGCACTCAGAGGCTTGCAATGTGAAAGGGGTTGCCAGTAAAAAAAAGTTTGAGACCTGCAGTTCTAAGCGGTAGGAGAAGCTGACAGTATGAAAGGATTTTACATGTATTGAGATGTTGTGCTAACTGTTCCACTCTCCTCCTAACCTGTGCTATTAATGACTTGTGAATATTAATCTTGTCTACATGGACAGATTATAGAAATACAAAAAGAGACAGAAAAAATGTGTTTAAACTGAAGTTTGAAACACTCTCATCTGTTCTTTGAGTATATGCAGCCATGTATTACACTTGCGCGCTCGTTGCACTGGAGCTGGAGAATTTTGACTAGCAGGACCCGTGTGTGCACACTCACTTCTCAGGGCCATAGCTCTCTTCCCTCCCCACCGGCTATATGAGGAATTGCTGTCCCGACCCTCTTCAGTTCCTTCTTACCACCTGTGGCTGGAGTTTGAGCTCTGTGTGCTTTTCACCTCACCTCTATTTTAGTGACTTTTTCTAGTTGTATATTGTTGATTAGTACCCTTAGTATAGTGTTAGTTAGATTGGTATTAGTTAATTTTAGTTTAAGTACTTCTCTGGTGATCCCCCCTCATCAGGGTTTAAACATTGTCCATCACGGCGGGGGGGGAAGGGGTGAGCGATCCCCACATATGGTGCTTGTGCTTAGGAGAAGCCCAGGTCAAGGAGTGGAGTTTAATTTGCAAATTGTTCACCAAATAGACTCAGGTGGCAAAGGATCTTTGTCTAAAGCAGCACCTGCTTAAACAGGCCGTGTAGCCTGCTTCAGCACCAATGCCTTCAGCAGATTGGAGGTCACCCCTGGATTCTAAGAGTGCTGCTGCTTTGCCCTCTGGAGCTGGCGCCTCTCTGAAGAGATGGAGGAGATGTTTCCTGTCAAGTGTGCCAAGGAAAATGTCGCATCTGGTCTAGATCCTGTGGGGACCCATCTCTCTCCTCCAGAAGTGTGAATTGGCACAGTGTGAATGCCACTGCATGGGAAGGATTGGGTCCTGGCAGCCACTCCCCAGTGCTATGTGGGGAGGTCAGAGGTTGATTCGGTTCTGGTCCCAGGGTGTTGGTTGAGTTTGGTACTGATGAAGGTGAGCCTGCCATCGGCTGTTTCTGTGCCAGGAGTGTGTAAGTGTCAACAGACTTCCTCTGCCTCTTTCCTGATCTCTCCCTTGGTTCAGGAATTTGCTAGGCCTGTGTCCTTTATAGCCCTGTTGGCTGGGTGGGCTTCTGAACCTGTGGGTCTGTCAACACTATGCCCCTATGTTTCCCCTTTGCAGTCGGTGGAAGTGGGGTTCAGTACAAGGGATCTCCTCAGCACCAGGAGCTTCTTCAGCACCCCTATGGTCAATGTCACAAATGTTACCATGGAAGCACTCACCTCCCTGCTCTCTGGTATCATCAGTTACCTTGGTATCGCTGCCAACTTTGGGGTTAGTACAGCTTTCAGCACCAGAACTGACTGTTCGCACCAGCTCCCTCTTCATTCTGGGCTACAGATCAGTCGGACTGGAGTCAGGGTTGGTGCCACCATTATCCGCTGAAGGTTGGGATTCCTCAGTGTCTGGGTTGGAATCTTCCTTCTCTCACTCTCTACCTGACCCACATTGGGAGCTCTTCATGGAGTGCTATGTGTAGGAGGTTGGTGCTTGTCTTGTGGTCAGGACAGGGGTCCCTGGCATGGCTCCTGCTGACCACCAAAGCCCTATCCATACCAGTGGCTTCTGTGGGATGCTCCTCGGTCTCTGAGGTCCCACTCCATATCTTGCTTGAAGGTGAGATCACCGGACAGGTCTGTGGCAGTGACTGTCAATCTGTCACAGGCCCAGGCACTAGTGAGCCTTCCCCTCTCAGAGCCCCCAGAATGTCCCATCCAGGTCTGTCTGTCCTGGAACGGGATCCGGCTCTGCCACAGTTAACCACTTCATCTTCATCTGTGAATGATTCTGTGATTCCTGGCTCTTCATCTCCCTTATACCGGAGATTTCAAGGCATACAAGAACCTTTTGCAGTGCATGATTGCTTCCCTGGATATTCAAATGGAGTTCCTGCAGGAGAACACCTCTGGAGCATGCTGCATTTGTTATTGCCTGCAGCAGAGCACATGGAGAAATGCTGTTTGATTCCAGTGCAGAGATTTGAGAGATTCCATCCAGCCCCAAATTCCCTGGTTGTAACCGGTGAACGGTAGGGCAGATTTAAGTCTGCTCCCACAAGATTTATTCCACCTTTTCCTTGCAGATGTGGATTGCTAACCAGCAGGCATCAGGCTCCATTTGAGGACCTGGCATCTCGTCCCTTTCTCCTTTTGTGTCAGACAACTGCATTCCTGGTAGTGATAATATCTGCAAGAAGAGTGTGACGCTCCTTATTCAGAGTTCTCTAATGACAAAGTGATTTTATGACTACACTCAGAATGTTCAGTTTAATTTGAACCAGGCAATATATTTACCTGTATTCTTTCCTAAGCCGTATTCCTCTCCGGAGGAGCAACGTGTCCTTATGTTAGATGTCTAGCAATGTCTAGCTTTTTATCTGAACAGGACTAAACTGTTTCACGATTTGCTTTGCCTGTTTGTGTCAGATGCAATTTGTATGACGAGGTAAGTGGTTTTTTCACAGATGATCTCTAAATGGATAATGTCCTGTATCAAGACTGGATATGAAATAGCTTTGGCTATGCCTCCTTAACAGATGCAAGATCATTCTACAAGAGCTTGAGGAATGTTAATAGGATTCCTCAGGGCTTGGCTACACTTGCAAGTTGCAGCGCTGGTAGAGGCTTTCCAGCGCTGCAATTAGTAACTGTCCACATCTGCAAGGCACATCCAGCGCTGCAACTCCCTGGCTGCAGCGCTGGCTGTACATCTGGTCAGGTTGGGGTGTAGCGATTGCAGCGCTGGTGATCCAGCGCTGCTCATCAAGTGTGGACACACACCAGCGCTTTTATTGGCCTCCAGGGAATAAGGAGATATCCCAGAATGCTTTAAACTAAATTACTCTCTTTGTTTTGTTATGCAGCCTCTCTTTGTTTTGTTGTGAACTCCGATGAATCGGAGCTCCGTTGAACTGCTTATCTAAAAAAACAAACACTGATCACAGCAAACAGGAACTATCTGTACCTGGCTGTGAACGATCAAATGAGAGGCAGGGAGTGAATGTTTGCTTGACAGAGAAACAGCGTTGGATGCAGGCTGTTTGCAATTAAGACTAAGGGTTCGTGAACATTTTGTGATTTTTCAATCCAGGAAGCTAACACACAGTGTTGGCTCCAAAAATCCACTCTCTCTATCTTCCCCGCTCCCTGTCACAGTACACCACCCTCCACCTCCCTCTTTTGAAAAGCACGTTGTTGCCACTTGAATGCTGGGATAGCTGCCCATAATGCAGCACTCCCAACAGCGCTGCAAATGCAGCAAATGTGGCCACACACCAGCGCTGGTAGCTGTGAGTGTGGCCACACACCAGCGCTGCTCCTACACAGCTGGATGACCAGCACTGCAAACTACCAGCGCTGCAAACCGTAAGTGTAGCCATACCCTCAGTGACATCTCAGTACTGTACATTTGCAGGGCTGCTAGGTGTTCGTCCATATATTTACAAATCATTACTGCATCTTCCAGGGTGGATACAAGCTTTCGTAAGCAGTCCTGCAATCCTTGTTTAGTTAGACTCCAAGCCCCGCCTCCTGGGGTGGGTATTGCTTATGAGTCACCTAAGTGGAATACACTACTTACTGTAACTGTGGTTTTTTGAGAGACGATATAGGTGGGTATTTCACGACCCACCCTCCATCCCTTCTGCATTGGGTATTGTCTCTGGATGTTTGGTGCGAAGGAACTTAAGGGGGTCAGGACAGCGCCACCTCATATAGCCGGAGGAGTGGCTATGGCCATGGGGTGTGAGCACCGCTGCTCTTTGGGCCCTGCTAGGCAAATTTATCTGGCTGGCATGCTGAGCATGTTCACATCTAAGTGGAATGCATGTTTGCATCACACCTTGAAGAACCACAGTTACAGTAAAGTTACCATTTCTTACATTGCTTTTAGACTCCAGTCGCTATTTGGCAAAGGATTCAACTTCCACTTCTAAAAAATAGAACAGATTTAAAGCAATATGTTCCCTTTATGCTGAGTCACAAGAAGTCCTATCTAGCAGGGGCCTATCTGCTTTAAAAAAAAAAAAAAAAAAAAGCACATGGTACTCTCCCTATTTTCCATTGCTTGGTTCAGGACAATAACCCAAATCCCAAGGGGTACATAGTTTGGATTTCAGGTGAAGTTTTTACTACAATTTTTTACAAGGTTAAGTATAATCTTGTTTCTTTGATACCACCATGATAAGCAGCTTGTATATAGGCAGGAAGAATTCACACATGAGAAACCAATTCAAGAATCCCTCAATTCAATCTTTAATCTCTTTGGTTTCTAACATTATGGGATTTCCTTGCAGTTGATATTCTTGAAAGCACTTGGTATTAATGACCTGCTGAAGAAGAGTATTAAACATCTACACATTTCAAGATGCATATAATGACTGTAGTGTCTCATATCATTAATTTAACATTGCTAAAGAGTGAATTTTTTTTCCACAGTATTCAAAATGACTTCAAAAGGTCTCCTATTTGTCTTTCCCTGTGAGTTTACTGTTTTGAACCAATTCTGTTATGGATGAGGACCATACTTCTAACTAAAGTGGTTTAAAAAAAAAAAAAAAAAAAAAAAAGCAAACACATCTCCCTCCAGCAGCATGCACATTGCAGGCTTAAATCTTAAATTGAAATGGCCCGGCCATCTTGGGCTGTGGAGTGAAGCCTGAATTTATGACTCTTGACCAGGAACTATTAGATGTTGGCATTTTATCATTCTACGTTATACTGTGAGATGTAGGATGGGGAGCAAGAACAATCTGCTGTTACTGGCTGGTCACTTTCTTATCACTGAAGTTGATCACTTTTTCTTACATATGACTACCTTCTCTGGTCCCTATTTTTTATCACTTCATAAAACTCCAGGAAGAGACTAAAAAATTGAGCTTTTTTAACACATTTTTATGTTCCTTTTCAGCTAGGAGAGAGTTTAGGCTGTCCTTTGTTTTTAATTTCACTTCCTGTCTGGAAGCCATATTAGGATTTACAAGCATGAGATGTAAGGGAAGTGAATCTCTCTTGTAGTTAAAATTCATATACAGTCAAAATCACTTTATCCAGTTTTAAAGGATGTTTGTGAGTGCTGATCTGTAACAAATTATACATTCAATCTATCTAGAATGGTGCTTCTCGAAGCCTACGTGCTGCAGTTTGGAGGTTTGCTGAGCTTGCCCATCTGGTTCGACCTCAGAAGTGCAGGTAGGTGACTTACATTTTTGGTATGCAGAAGTGCTATTTGTCTACCATACACAAACATAAAACTGAAAAAGTAAATACATCATCACTGGTGGCAGTGCTGTTTCATAATCCAAACTGAGATGTTAATTTAATAAAGCTGTTGGGTGGGATTCAGTGGGATTCTCGTATGGTCCTTTGACATTCCACATGTTGCGCATAATTCAGTGGTATAAATTTAGCTGTATTTTTACCAGAGGATAGAATTTTGATGTAATTTCTTTATCTCCCTCATCCCCCCAAGCCTTATTGTTTCACTGCATTAAATGTGTTAACTGAAAAAAAATCTAGACAAATTAGCATCACACAAAATACTTCATGCTTGCATAGCGCTGTGCATCTGATCTCAAAGAACTTTACAAAAATGATAATCCCCGGTTTCCAGATGAGGAATCCAAGTCACAGATATGAAATAATTACTTGCCTGAGGTTACCTAGCCACACGTGGCAGATTTAGAAACTGGATCCGAGTCTCCTGACTTCCTGTCTTTCTGTAACTACTAGACCACACTGCTTCCTATTCTTATCTTGTGAGTCTCTTTCTATAGTTATTTCTATTAACTATTTATTATTGTATAACCCAAAGATCCCATTAATGATTGGGGCCTGTAGCAATAATTGGGGCTTAGTAGGACTACCCTAGTTGTGAGCTTAACTCTGGGAAAGTGGATGGAAGCTTATGAAATAGTCCGATCTCTATAATAACAAATGTTGATGGGAAAAGATAACAAATCCAACTCAGTCTGTTAAATAAAATTGTTTTACAAAATTTGTAAAGGTGAAAAACAGACTGACTTAATCTAAACAAAAAAGTCTTTCAGATATAATTCAAGGATTCTGGTGAGATCGTATCTGGCAAACAAAAAGTGTGTGGGACTGGAAATTAATGGGCCAAAACTGGTGTGTTGGAAATTAGGCGTAATTGGTGGACATGTTAATGAAAGGATGGGTTATTACACCCATCACTTCCTTTTGGGGTCCTTAAACAAAGAGACTTTGGGAGGCAGATTGGTGCAAGCGAACATTGCCTGGCAGAGATAAGGGGGAGGGCGCGAGCTTCATTGTTCTGGCTGCCACCTCCACCATTTTCTGAGAGCCTGGGATCCACCATGGCACTGTTGGGCCTTCATTGTCGTGATCCTAAAAGATGCCCTGACTAGACTGGGTCAGATTACATGGCCACCTCCATTGGCTCTGATTAAATCCCAAACACCATCAGAGATCTGAGACTTTGTCACGCCTCTTGTGTGTCTTTTTCTTCCCAACTGTATTTCTTTCTCTTCGCTATCCCTCTTCTTTTGCATTCTGTATAAGAATCTGGCTTACCCAGATAGACTGCATATTTTACAACATATTTTGTTGCATATTTTGTAAGCCTGTGACCAAAAAGACAAGCAATGCCTAAACAGCCCAATGCTGGTAATAGTTTGCCAGGTCTCAAAGTAGCTAATAAAATGGTGTGTTTGTGCATGTGTTTCTCCAGCAGTGAGGTAGCTAGTAAAAGTGAACACCACAGATGGAAGCAGTAGTATTTTTCTATCTCTGCTGGGTTTTTTCCTCTTCCCTTTTGTGTGCATTTGTCTTGTTTTGTCTTAAAAGCAAACAAACAAACAAAAAACAGGACTGGACTTTAACAACAGCTCCAGCCCATTGCAACTAACTTAGCCTCTTTATTCTGGAAAGGACAGTTATTGCCATCTTTTATACTATCGAAAGACTGTTTTAAAAAGGTTTGTTCCTATAAAAACTCCCTATAGCTAAAGAGAAAGGGAACAAAGGTTATGGTTAAAACGAAAGCCTTATTTAACACTTTACATTTCAAATGCTTTAACTGTTTGTTTTTCTTTCTTTTCTGTATCTTTAATAAAATGTTAACAAAAAAATTAATGGAGTGTTTGTCATGGTATTAAGGAGGCAGAGGTTTCTGTATACTAAAAACTGAAGCTTGTTTGAATCTATTTAATGTGGGACAGTGACAGTTATGTTAACACCTTTAACACTTTGATTGGATATAGTCCATTGAAATGAATACAACAGGCCGCATTGTGTTTTGCTCTATACAAACCCTCATGAAGACAATAGTCCCTGCCCCAAAATTTTAGTTCAGTGTTGTGTACTCTTTGTAATGTCTTTCACTTCTAATCACCATAATGGTGTATATTGCTGATATATTGTATCTTTATGTATGTGAATATAATAATGTTGTACAGCACTCCGAGCTTTGATGGGGGGGGTGCATTAGAAAGAATGTATCAAATGCTTATGATTAGATAAGATATAAAATATTATTGACCAAAATAATTCTTCTTCCTGTGCTATAACTAGGCCATACTTAGTCAACCTATTGCCCTGTCTAACACGAATAAGTAAGCGGCCTGAAGAATCGGTACAAGAGACACTGGCTGCAGCAATACCAAAAATCATGGCAGCATTTGGCAACTTTGCAAATGACAATGAAATCAAGGTACAGCTGTTTTAAACTATTAAGAAACATTTTTATTACACATGAGAACATAGTTAATCAACCATTAGAACCATTAATCAGATGTTACAGACAGCAGTGTAACAGCTACCAGATTTGAATTATTAAAACATGTATTATTTATATTCTCCTCCACCCCTTGGATTATTGATAGGAAATTTTAAATCAAAATAACTTTTTGGGTGGATGGAGGGGAAGCATTTTCTTGTTTGCTTACTGACTTCTGCCTATCTTTAAGTAACTTTTATGATTTTTTTTATTTTTGTAACTTTTAGGTTTTATTGAAGGCTTTCATTGCTAATCTTAAATCCAGTTCTCCTACCATCCGTCGAACAGCAGCTGGATCAGCAGTTAGCATCTGTCAACACTCACGAAGAACACAATATTTTTATACCTGGTTACTGAATGTGCTTTTAGGTAAGATTCAGGAAACTGCTCCTACATCCTCAAGCCATGAGCAATATTGGAAAAAACAGAATTGGCAAATATAAAATTAAACCATTATAGTAATTCCTGTTAGGTAGCTTTGCTTGCCAACTTCTAACCTGCATGTTAGGTGTCACCAATGCTTGCTCTATGGGTACAAAGAGGTCTTCTAGGGGCTACATCAACTCATTTAGACAGTTACCTAGTTTTACAACAGGCTACCTATAAAGCACTAACGAAGTCAGTACAAACTAAAATTTCATACAGACAATGACTTGTTTATACTGTGCTCTATATACTATGCACTGAAATGCAAGTACAATATTTATATTCTCATCAATTTACTTTATAATTATGTGGTAAAAATGAGAAATTAAGCAATTTTTCAGTACTAGTATGCTTTGACACTTCTTGTATTTCTATGTCTGATTTTGTAAGCAAGTAGTTTTTAGTACGCAAGACAAATCAGACTCCTGAAAGGGGTACAGTAATCTGGAAAGGTTGAGAACCACTGCTTTATGGTATTGTGGCACATTTAATCAACATAATGAAAAAATTAGGTATGGCCCATTTTTGCCTTTTGTCAGGGGGACTTTTACAGATATATATAATGCCATATTTCTGTGGTACTCATCACCTCTTCCCAAATCAGATAAATGCTATATCAGAACTTTGGATAGATAATCTAGAAGCATAGATTAATGAAAAAGCATAGTCCACAAAATAAAATGAGAGAGCATTGTGACTTAAAACATGTATATAATGAAAAAAGAAAAGTTGGAATAATCCAGTAAATCAGAACTCCCAGTGTGCTTGAAGGATCAACAGTTTCATTAGTCTGGCAACTGTGAAAATGTCCTTCTAATTCTAGTTCTGTTAATGGAATAAGCATGTGGATTTATTGCTAAAAGAAAAAAATACAATTATTTCATTGCCAAATCTTAAATTTTTATCAAAAGAGTTAGAAAAAACTGAAATCAAATCAATGTTATGATTATTTTAGTGTTTAGGCTTGGCAAGATGGACACTGCCCAGGCATGTGTCACGTGACTATTATCTAATGTTGAAAGATAATAGGCAAAGAAGGGGAGCATGCATTTGGGGCATTGGGAGGGGTCGTTTTGGGATCTGAGAAGACTTACAAAACGTGTGTGAAACCACTGTTGTGTGCAGTAGGGTTTTGTCTTTGGTGTGAAGGGTCTTGGTTCTTTTCCCTGAGGGTATCTGTTTGACTTTCTAATTGCTTCTCTTTGGTGGATACCTACATTTTCTGGATTCAGAGTAGCAGCCGTGTTAGTCTGTAAGTACTCCTGTTTTTTTTACATTTTCTGGAGTATCCTTCATGTCCATTTTTCCTTCTTTAAAAGCCAACCTTGAAGATCCTGCTGGCCATCCCTGCTTTAAAGGCACTTCTTTACCTTTCTGTACTTGAAGAACTAAGTCTTGAGTTAATAAAATGCTTCCACAATTTTAGATGGGTGGAGTTTGCACTCTCTTCTAAAAATTAGAAGGCATTCTGTGGCTGCCCCTACCCGTAACATGACATTGTGTAGTTACTTTAGAAGGGATACTTTGAGCAGAGACTTTGAGGTCCCCGGTACTGTCCACCAGTAAGCATTGAGGAGGGCAGGTCAGGGTCTGCTCCAGAAAGAGTCCCTCCACAGTACTGACCTTTTCTAATTGGGGTCATCAGTTCCAGCACCAGTGCCTGGGCTGTTGAGACTGATGTCTGCTATGGTACTGACTACTTCATTCAGCAACAGAAGCACCAGGAAAATCTCGGCAGCAATGATGCTGGAGGCCTGTGCCGTGCCACAAGATGTACTCTTGGCACTGGACTCACTGATGGTATCGGAGTGAAGCCGGCCGATACCAGTGTGGATCCTTAGGCCATGGCTACGGACTTAACTCAGAGTTGTGATGAAATCTTGATATGGGGCAGGGCTAGATCATCAGAGCATCCAGCACTTGCTTGACCCGTGCACTCTAGGGGTAAACCTAGCATATCATTCCTTGTAGTGGTATATCTCTGGAGAGAAGCTCTTGAACCTCAGCACCATCCTCCTTGGAGTGTGAGAGAGGCTCTTATGCTCCTTGAAAAGGAGGAGGCACTCCCCTTCTCCTTCATCAAGGGAGTTCAAGCAGCAAAGAGTCCTGTGGCACCTTATAGACTAACAGACGTATTGGAGCATGAGCTTTCATGGATGAATACCCACTTCGTCGGATGCATGACATGCATCCGACGAAGTGGGTATTCACCCACAAAAGCTCATGCTCCAGACATGCATCTGACGAAGTGGGTATTCACCCACGAAAGCTCATGCTCCAATACGTCTGTTAGTCTGTAAGGTGCCACAGGACTCTTTGCTGCTTTTACAGATCCAGACTAACACGGCTACCCCTCTGATACTTGACAAGGGAGTTCAGTTACTATCCACCAAATGTTCAGAGACAAAGACTCTTGCTTCTGTCATGGTTCCTGGAACCCGTGGGGCATGCCTCCCACTTCCGGATCCTCTCAAGTTCATCACCAGATCTCCTAGCAGAGGACATGCGAGGGCACATGAGGAGGCCCAGGAGATTATTGTTGGTACCACGGAAGACCCTCAGGACTGCAGGCATTGGAACCTCCACCCACTGCACTACAGGAGGATCAGCCTTAGTCTCCTTTGCAGTCCTCCTCATCGCCAAGTGAGACTGTTGTACTCTGAGATTCCTTACCTGTCCAAAATGACTGTAGGACTTACCACGATCCTTTAAGGAGAGTAGCTACCTCTTGATATTCCTCTTGAGACGGTCCAAGATAATTCTCACAGGCTGGTAGACATTCCGAGTTCGGCAGAGCCTTCTGCCTATCAGCAAGGCCAGACTAAATCTGCAAAATCCTTGTGGCAACTGTCACCCTCTGCCTTCAACAGCCAAGAGAACCAAGAGATGGTGTCCCTTCTCAAGTCTATGAATGTTTTTATAACTATCCTTCCTCAGTTGTCACGCCAGAAAATGAGAGTGCCATCAGGGTAAACCCTTTTCTACCTCAAAGGACAAGAATACAAAGAAATTAGGCTTTTTGGTAGAAAAATTTATTCCACATCTGGTCTACAATTTTGTATAGTTAACCAACAAACCTTATTGGCCAGATGCGACCTCTTCCTCTGGGACAGTAAGATGAAGATCTCAGACAAGTTGCCAGAGGATGCCATACACTGCCAGACAAGGGGAAGCTGTTGGCTCACAGCTCTCTGCAAGCATTGTTAGGTGGGGCAGATTTGGTGGCCAGGTCCCTGGGATCTGCAGTATCTGTGCACAAATGTTGGTGGCTTCAGTCCTTGGGTCTACCACAGGAGCCCAGCAGACGATCTAGGATCTCCCTTTTGCTCTTCTTGCAGAAGACTAATGAGACACTCCACAGTCTCCAGGATTTGAGGGCCATGTTGAAATCATTGGGAATTTTCATGCTTTTTCCTAAAAGAAAACAATTCCGCCAGCAGAGATCCCTTCCTTTCCCATTGAGGCAGCCTGACCAATCTAGAAAACAGAGGAAAAAGCACAGGAGAAGACCACTTCCTCCTCAGTTTTCTTCTATGGCAGGTTCTTCAAGATAGTTGGGAAATCCATAGATGTCTGTTTGACTGTCTTGTCAAGGACAGAGTACCAGATCACAATGTACCAGTTTTCTCCCTCCCCATTTTTTTCCAATAGGTTATCTCACTTCCTGTATGCTTGGTCCCATCTTACTACAGACCAATGGGTCCGAAGTACTGTGGAACAGGACACACACTGCAGTTTCTGTTCCCCTCTTTTAATCCCCTTTCCCATCTGTCTTCAGGGACCACTCTCATGAGGATGTCCTTCTCCAAGAAGTGCAGTCTCTTCTCCATTTGGGAACTATAGAAGAGGTTCACCCTCTCCACCTAGTGAAGGGTTTCTGTAAATGTTACTATCTGATTTCAAAGAGAAAATGAGGGCTCATACCCTTCCTAGACTTGCAACATTTGAATAAATATATAAAGAAAATAAGGTTTCACATGATCACTCTGGCCTCTGTCATCCCCTCCGAGGATCCAGGCAACTGGTACTCTGCTCTTGACATGAAGGATGCATATTTTCATGTCGCTATTCATCAAAGCCATAGAAGATTCCTAAGATTTCTGGTCAGCAACATTATCAGTTTATGGTCCTGTCCTTCAGCGTGTCTGTGTGTCTGCAAAACGCATGGTGGCCGTAGCTCAGGGGTTCTCAAACTGGGAGTCAGGACCCCTTAGGGGGTTGCAAGGTTATTACATGGGGGGTCACGAGCTGTCAACCTCCACCCCAAACCCCACTTTGCCGCCAGCATTTATAATGGTGTTAAATATATAAAAAATGTTTTTAGTTTATAAGGGGTGTTGCACTCAGAGGCTTGCTATGTGAAAGCCATAGCTGCATTCCTAATTAAAGCAGGGATGCAAATATTTCCGTCCCTGTACGATTGGCTGATATGAGGTCTATCCAAGCTCTAAACAGAAGTCATTCTATCCTGGATCTGTCCCTTTTCAGTGTTCTGGGTCTGTTGATCAATGAGGGCAAATCAGTATAAATAAATAAGAGAATAAAATGTATAGGGATGATTCTGAATTGTATAATAGCCAGGGTATTTCTGCCTGAAGCCAGATTCCAGACAATGTTAAACATTTCCATAGATCTGAAAGCCCATCCACTTACAACATTAAGAAATTGCCTCAGACTACAGGGACACATGGCCTCCTGCATGTATGTGATTCGGTATGCCAGACTTTGTCTCAAAAAGTTGCAGGGCTGGTTCAAGTTGGTTTACTCCTCCCTCGTGACCCGTTGGACATGCTGATTCAAGTACTAGCCTCGTTGGACTGGTGGTGGATGGATCTGGCCAACATATATAATGGGAATTTCCTTCATCCTCCCTTACCCATATTGACTCTGGTTACAGATGCTTCCTCTGTAGATTGTGGAACTCACCTGGTAAACCTACCAACTCAAGCTGTGTGTTCTCAGCAAGATTTGACCCTCCACACAAACATGAAGGAATTGTGGGGTATTCATCTGGCTTGTTGATCTTTTCTACTTCACATGAAGGGGAGGATCTACAAGTCCTCACGGACAACGCTGTGGCAGTATTCTATGTGAATGGGCAAGGAGGATTCAGATCAGATTGCCTCTGTGAAGAGGCAATATAGCTAAGAGTTTTGTATTGCCAATGCAATACACCTCAGCCTCCTGGGAGTTCAGTAAGTAGATTGTTCAGCAGAGATCACAAGCAGACTCTCAAGGTGGATATGGTGAGATTAATTTTTCAAACCTGAGGGGTCTCACACATAGACCTATTTGCTACTCTTCCTAACAGAATGTAGTAGGTTTGTTGTTGCAGGACAGCGCACAGTCAGGGATCTCTGATAGATGCTTTCCTACAGTCTTGGAACGGCAATGTGATGTATACCTGCCTTCCCATTCTGCTTCTTCCCAGGGTGTTGCTCAGGCAGGATCATGCTTGTATGATCCTCATAGCCCTGGTGTTGCCACGCCAGCATTGGTTCTCCAGTTTGCTGAGTCTCTTGGCAGGGCTTCTTTGGTACTACCTTCAGAACTGGACTTGATCTCCCAAGATCCCAACCTGCTACATCCCAACCTGGCTGCTCTCCATCTCACGGCCTGGATGCTCCATGTTTAATGCCTCAGGAAGCAGTGTGTTTGAGGAAATGTACAAAAAATTCTCCAGAATATCAGAAAGCTACCTACTAGATATACTTGCCTGTTAAAGTTAAAACAATTCTCCTTATGGTCAAAACAGAAGGGTGTTTTGCCAGTCCTAGCTTCTCTCCAACATATTTTGGATTACTTGTTCTACCAAAACCACAAGGCCTATCAGTTAGCTGCCAGGTAAACCCTAATGGAACTATCTTTGCTTTCCACCCTCCAATTGTGGGCTACTTGGTATTTTCTGGTCTGATGTCAGATTCTTAAAAGTGTCTGGACAGGTTATATCCCCATGTCATAGATCACTTTCCTCTCTGGCTGTTAAATCTGGTGCCAGAAAGTGAGATGGGATTGCCCTTTGAACTGGTTGCTGCCTGCTCTTTGCTGCATCTCTCTAAGAAAGTAGCATTTTTGATAGCTGTTACCTCAGCGAGAAGAGTCTGGAGTTATGAGTATTGGGAGCTGATCCTGCTTATGTTTTTTATATATTTGTGTCTATGCCTCAAATTCCTGACAAAGGTAGTATCAAAATTCCACGTCAGACAGGGCATATAATTACCAGTGTTCATAAAGAGGAGGAGAGGCTCCATACCTTGGATGTAGAAGGGCCATTGGCCTTTTACTTGGACAGGACTAGATATTTTATGTTGTCATCCCAGCTGTTCGTCACAGTTGCAGACAGGATGAAAAGCCTTTCAGTCTTGATGTAGAAGATTTCATCCAGGATTTTTTCCTGCATATGCCTATCCTATCAATATACCTCCCCTAGCCAGGTGGTAGCTGTGCAAGGTGTCATGCAGCTTCCACAGCTTTTTTGTGGGTGTGAAGGAGGCAGGGGCTCAAATACTCATTGCAGACATTTACAGAGCTGCAGCTTGGTCATTGGTATATACGACTTCTACTTACTATGCTGTATCTTAGCTTTCCAGAGATATAGCAAGTTTGGACAAATAGCTCTTCAGTCCTTGTTCAAGTAGATTCTGAATCCCACCTCCAGTTTGAACTGCTTGTGATTCACCTGAAGTGGAATGGACATGTGCAATCACTTGAAGAAAAAATGATTACTAACCTTTTCTGTAACTGTTGTTCTTAAAGATGTTTCACATGTCCATTCCATGGTCTGCTCTCTTTCCTCTGTATGGAATCTGGTACTAAGAAACTGAGTGGGGTCTGGTATAACTCTGACCTTTATACCATGGTGCAGCAGCACAAGACAGCAGATGCTGCCTGTGCTGCCGCAGAGGGTACCACCAAGGGAAGAATGTCTGACTTGGGTGCACACATACCCCTGAAGTGGAATGGACATGTGCCACACATCTTGAAGAATTACAGAGCAGGTTAGTAAACCTTTTTTGTTCTCCACTACTCTTGCTTTTTTAGTGACATTTCTGACATAGTTGTGTTTTCTGTTTTTTGTTTTGGATAAGTAAAAGAACTGATGATAATGTCTTGAGTTAATTTATAGTACTTGTACTACCAATAAGATAAGAGTCATAACTTTTTTGCAGGTTTGTTGGTTCCTGTGGAAGATGAACATCCTACTCTTTTAATTCTTGGAGTACTGCTCACACTAAGGTATCTAATACCATTACTGCAGCAGCAAGTAAAGGATACCAGTCTGAAAGGCAGTTTTGGTGTAACACGAAAAGAAACAGAGATATCACCTTCTCCAGATCAGCTTATACAGGTGAGAGTTGAATGGTAACTCTTTCAAAGTACTAATTGGCTTATGAGCTAGCAAACATCCTTGTAATGTACAGTATGATGGATTTCTCATATTTGTTGTCAGCTATTTTAGTTCTGAGTTGGGAGCCATTTACAGTTTATTTTTGTCAATATTATTTGATTATATGTTTGCCCAGTGACTGGCAAAATATAAATATCCCTACAAAGGAAAGTGCAATGGCAATATTATGAATTAGTAGTTCTAAGGAGCTAAGGACCATCACAAACCTTGCCAGCTTCTGCTTCAAGTGCAAAGTACACTTATTTGACTTGCCTTCTCTAATATAGCAGTGTGTACTTTTTAAAAATAAAAACACTACCAAAACAAAACACATTACACACACAATTATCTCTGTGGGAAGAGAATGAGTTAAAACAAACCGCATGTGACAGATGTTAGTCACGTCACTTAATGCACTACTGGAAGTTGCTTAGAACCTCTGGCTGCAAGAGTAGTGTAGGAGCCTATTTAGAAAAGGAGATAGATAGTTATAAATATTTACTACTAAGGTTTCTTTGATTTATAGGTCTATGAATTGACTTTGCATTACACTCAGCACCAGGACCACAATGTTGTGACTGGAGCTTTAGAACTATTACAGCAACTTTTTAGAACACCACCGCCTGATCTTCTTCATGCCCTGACCACTTCAGGAGGCATTACACAGGTCAGTGTATCCAAAGACGAGTCTATCAGCAGAAGCCGCAGTGGAAGCATAGTGGAGCTTATAGGTAAGCAATATTTTTGGTGTTTTAGCTGAGAGATCAACACACATCGTAGGCTCTTTAAATTCCTTAGTTAGCCAAAATGATAAAAGATTAGTGTTAAAAAATGGTGTGTGGAAACTTCAGGCTTGTTCAGAAGTAGGTATGCAGATTCTTTATGCATGTAGAGGAAATTGGTAAAGATTGGCGTTTGGGACAATGTTCTTAATATACATATCTTAGTACAGTCATATGTTTTGTACTTATCTCCTTTTGTTTAACCAAAAGTTGTAAGACCACCATTCTAATTGATAACTTTGAGAAAATTAATACCCTTCTTACCAATCTTTTGACCAGGCTGCTGTGATGCATGGAAAGCCGATCTAATAAAAATGTACATTAACTATGAAAGCTCATTGCCAATTGTCTAGTTTACTACCAATAATAAGCACAAATTCTCAGTGTAACTATTAAGCTTGTTTATAATTGTTTCTTTAGGTTTTGATGCTCTTGTCTATTAAGTGCATGTTCTTATAAATAAAATATTGTCTTAACTTTTTAATTTCCAGAAATGAAAATTTTAGCCCCCGATTGGATTTTTTAAAAAACTTCAGTTTTATGGTGGACTCATTTTCTATATTAGAGGAAAGAATGAACTTTCCAATCTCTCTGATTTACAAGTTTTCTGATAATAGATGGTAATTCATTAGCCAGGCCAAAAAAACAAAACAATACTGCAATGACAAATGAATTGTATATTTTTAAAAGTAAAAAACTTCAGTTGAGTTTATTTTCCTGGAGTGCAAAGAAGTGTCTGAGTACAACATTTTAGAGATACTGTACCTGACAAGGATTTGAAACCTTAAAGGAAACACATTTTCTATTTAATTTCTAAACTTTATCTAATAGCCTTATGAGGCTATTAGAATTCCTTCTTAATTTCAGCAGCTCTGTTCTTTTCTCTGATTTGTTACTTTGTGATTTGCAGCTAGAGGGGGGTCTTCATGCAGTCCTTGTCTGTCAAGAAAACTAAAAGGTGACTATCTTCAGAATCACAATTGCTTAACCACATGCTTTTTCACTTTTTGTCTTGCTAAATTTTGGTTTCTATTCACTAATGCGTTCCTCTTTGCAACTGGGATTGAAGAGCATAAATCTAATTTTTGTCAGAGTTTGACGCTACAACCAAGATATAGTGAAGTAATTAAAAAAGCAGAAATATTATTTCAATTTTTTTCTTTGCTTTGCTGGCAAAATTATTTTGATCATTATTGATGCAGCTTTCACTGAACAGGGTCTGGTTGCCTTTTTTAACAACAGTATTTGACCTGGAATGAAACAGGCACAACAGCTAACAGACAATTAAATTGGAAAATTGTGCTTTTTGATCTTTCTAACTGTTGCATTCCTTCACTAATGCATGTGTATGTCTTGCATGTTTTAAAATACCACTTGTGCTCTGATCTGGTCTGTCTGTCCTGTGATGACTAACACTGCTCACTTATGACTATTACCTATCATTTTGATTTTTTTCTCCATTACTGGAGGTTTATGTTGAAATCTTAGTTTGAGCTATCACCCTTAGACATTCTGTGCGCAGTTTGACCATAATAACGTACTTCATGTTCAGTCATACTCGTGTAGTTTTCTAAAGAAACTTGACAGCAGTAATGGAGTCATTTTAAACCCCACCCTACATCAGGATTCACTAGTTCTGTCTCCTGCTGTGCCACTGCAAAATCCCATTGGCTTCTGTGGTACTCTGTGTGGGAACAGAGGTCTGTGCTAGCGAATTCCAGTATAGGATTTGGGGTAGAGAAGGAGGTATAAGGGAGAAAAATACCTTTCCTGGGATAAACAGTTTAGAAGTAGAACGGGGATTCAACAAGCATGTGTTGCCACTACATCAATTAGGGCCACCACAGCACCTAATTTACACTGTTACTCTTTTTTCCCTCTAATTGGTTATTTTTTGTGTGTGAAAATAAATAAAAAATAAACTATTCTTGATCTCAGTGTGATAAGAAAATATCTTAATGTGATAAACTGTGATGTTGCTGAATAGAATGGATGCTTGGGAGCTACAGTGATAGGTCTGTATAAGACTCTTTTTAGGAAAGATAAAGGAAGAGATGGTATTGAGAAAGTAGAATCTATTTCTATATGCATCTGGAAGCCGGCTTACTATGCGACAAAATAAGTGAACACCATGTTACACTATGTACTAATAAAGGTGTAATCTTTGTTTTTCATGTTTGGTTTAAATATTTTGAATATAGCAGTAGGTCTTCAGTAAAATAAGTTTATATTTTACTAATAATGATTATAGATTAAACAGTCCTTAAATTAAAAAATATTAAACTGTCTACAATTAATGAATATAATCTTCATTTGATAAAACACGTTTTGCACATCTTGTGTCATTGCTTAATGTCAGGTCCTGCCTGTTAGATGATCATGAAATGAGAGCTGATATTATAATTTATATGTAGTTGCATGTAGCAGGCTTTGAGGTCAAAAGGGACCATCGTGATCATCTAGTCTGGGGCCTGTAATGTGCAGGATATCAGAACCTTACCCACCCACTCCTGAAATAGACCTCTGGCTGAGTTACTAAAGTCCTCAAATCATGCTTAAAGACTTCAATTTACAGAGATTTCACCATTTACTCTAGTTTAAAGCTGCAAGTGACCCAGGTCCCATACTGCAGAGGAAGGGAACCCCCTCACCCCCAGGGTCTCTGCCAATCTGTCCTGGGGGAAAATTCCTTCCTGACCCAGATATGACCCTGAGCATATGGGCAAGACCCACCAGGCAGATACCTGGGAAAGAATTCTCTGTAGTAACTCACAGATCTCTCCATCTAGTGTCCCAACTCCAGCCATTGGGGAATTTTGCTTCTGGAAGTTGCCAATGGGCCACATGCCATTGTAGGCAGTCCCATCACACCTTCCCTTCCATAAGTTTATCAGGCTCATTCTTGAAGCCAATTAGGTTTTTTGCCCCCGCTGTTTCCCTTGGAAGGCTGTTCCAGAACTTCACTCCTCTGATCGTTAGAAACCTTCACCTAATTTTGAGCCTAAATTTTTTGATGGTCATTTGTTCTTGTGTCCACCTTGAGGCTTAACTTAAATAACTCTTCTCCCTCCCTGTTTTTTATCCCTCTGATGTATTTATAGAGAGCAATAATATCTCCCCTCAGCCTTCTTTTGGTTAGGCTAAACAAGCCAAGGGTTGAACAATGGCTATTGTAGTATCCTAACTGAATTTCTTTACTTGTGCATATTTTAATCCCATACTTCATGTTCATTCCTGTAGTCTTCGGTATAAATGAACAGAATATTCAGTCTAATTATCAGTTCTTACCATGAATTTCAAATATGCATTCCCCTTTTAGAGAAGACTTTAAAAATTAGCAGAAGTAGCTAGTTGCATTGAAGTGGATTTCTAATTTTGCAGTTTACTGGCATATAGAGCATTGGGGTTCTGCTCTTTTTGCTAGGAGTGGGGCTATTGGACTTTTAATATGCTCCCCATGGGTCAGTGGGTGGAGAGGTGAGGAAAGGGAGGGAGAAACACAGCAGCATTTGATTCCACCCCCTGCACGCTGTAATATTCTGTACTCTCTTGGTGCTGTTGCTTCAGGGTATCTGTGGTTTTAGTTTAGGCTTTGGTTTATGTTTGGGCCATATTTTGAAGGCTGTCTTGTCAACCATAAGAATGAAAGACTACATATTTTCTAAATGAATCCTTACATTTTGGACCACAACTTTACAGAATTTTAAAAACAGAGCAATTATCTGGTTGTTTGCATGGCCACATAATCATATTCTACAAAGGGGCCTGAACAGAGCTAAAGTTGACTTCAGCTTTTGTTCACAACCTACTTTGCAATTAATCTTAAATTTGGGAAACTAAAAACTGTCCTTTTTAATTTCTTTAAAATGTCTAAATGCATGAAAAATTGTAAAATGAAATATCGTCTTCCCTAGTTTTGGTGGTGGAAATCCTAGTAGAAGTTTTTTCATCCTTTCATGGGTATAGGTGTATGCATGTATGATTTATTGCTGATCATGTGACTGGCCTGTACACAAGTACAGTGTCTTCCCTGAGGACATTAAAAATCCAGAAGATGTGGATTATAAAAAAAAAAATCTGAGGAAGCTTGGAGCAGTGGGCAAATTAGTACACCTCTACCCCGATATAATGCTGTCCTCGTGAGCCAAAAAATCTTACTGCATTATAGGTGAAACCGTGTTATATTGAACTTGCTTTGATCCGCTGGAGTGCGCAGTCCCAGCCCCCCCGGAGTGCTGCTTTACCGCGTTATATCCAAATTCGTGTTGTATCGGGGTAGAGGTGTAGCATATTACTTGTAGTATCAGAGAAGTAGTGGCTTTTAGGAAGGATTTGAATGAGGAGAAAGTGTTGAATCTTTCAAGGAAAGTGTTTATTTTCCAAGTGTGTCCAGGTTTGAATTAAATAGGTGTTACAATTTGGGATTTAAAATTTTTTTTTCCAGAAAAACCCACTATCTTGGTAGTTCGGTCTTCACTTCTTTACCAGTTTTGGTGTCATCCCAGTATTCCATTTTTAGCTAGAGGAGTGAAGAATTCATGACTTGACACTTCAGATGTAAAAAACCAAGCCAAAAATTGCCATTCCTTTATGCGTCAAGGACAAATAAAAAGGGCAAAACCCCACTTCTTTTCCCTTTGCTGGTCGCCTTTAATGATGGTTACCAGCAAAGATCCCTGGAAAAGTCATGGAGCAGGTCCTCAAGGAATCAATACTGAAGCAATTAGAGGAGAGACAAGTGATCGGGAACAGTCAGCATGGATTCACCAAGGGCAAGTCATGCCTGACTAACCTAATTGCCTTCTATGATGAGATAACTGGCTCTGCGGATGAGGGGAAAGCAGTGGACGTGTTATTCCTTGACTTTAGCAAAGCTTTTGTTATGGTCTCCCACAGTATTCTTGCCAGCAAGATAAAGTAGTATGGGCTGGATGAATGGACTATAAGGTCGGGGACGACTCACCTTGCAGCACCTCCTACTGGTTGTCCAGGGAATTAGCTTTTCCAGCCTCCGGAGCACCCTCTGCAGGCTGATGCCCCGCTTGCTGCTGGCCCCCGTATCCCACCCAGCCCTCGGTGCCTCTTTGCCTAGGGATTCTGCCCCCTGGCAGGACTCCCACAACTGTGGGTCTCCCCTCCCCGGGGAACCCCTAACCCTCTATCCCCCACCTCGCCTCAGTCTATGGCTACTGCCAGTCACCATCTAGCCCCTGCTCACTGGGTCCAACTGCAGTGTACAAGCCATTCATCATTGCCATGGAGGGTTTGGACCTGCTGCCTTTGCCTACCCTGGACTGTCCCTCTGCAACCCCAGTACCTTTCCGGCCTTTATCAAGGCCTGCAGCCTAGAGGGTTTCCAGGCTGGAGCTCCCCAGCTCCTCTAGCTTTCCCCAGCCCTGCTCCACTCAGGTACCCTGTTCGGCTCCCAAGCAGTCATGCCCATTTCTCTCTTCTGCTAGAGAGAGACTGCCTGAGTTCCTGGCTCCCAGCCTCTTATAAGGCCAGATGTGGCCTGATTGCGGTGTGGCCCCAGCTGTGGCTGCCTTCCCCAATCAGCCTAGCCTAAGGCTTCCAGCCCCAGCCCTCTCCAAGGGCTGGCTTTTAACCCCTTCTGAGGTGGAGCGGGTAATCACCCCACTACAGGTGGATAGAAAGCTGGCTAGATCGTCGGGCTCAATGGGTAATGATCAATGGCTCCATGTCTAGTTGGCAGCCGGTATCAAGTGGAGTGCCCCAAGGGTCGGTCCTGGGGCTGGTTTTGTTCAATATCTTCATTAATGATCTGGAGGATGGCGTGGACTGCACCCTCAGCAAGTTTTCAGATGACACTAAACTGGGAAGAGTGGTAAATACGCTGGAGGGTAGGGATAGGATACAGAGGGACCTAGACAAATTAGAGGATTGGGCCAAAAGAAATCTGATGAGGTTCAACAAGGACAAGTGCAGAGTCCTGCACTTAGGACGGAATTATCCCATGCACTGCTACAGACTAGGGACCGAATGGCTAGGCAGCAGTTCTGCAGAAAGGGACCTAGGGGTTACAGTGGACGAGAAGCTGGATATGAGTCAACAGTGTGCCCTTGTTGCCACGAAGGCTAACGGTGTTTTGGTCTCTATAAGTATGGGCATTGCTAGCATATCTAGGGACATGATCATTCCCCTCTATTTGGCATTGGTGAGGCCTCATCTGGAGTACTGTGTCCAGTTTTGGGCCCCACACTACAAGAAGGATGTGGAAAAATTGGAAAGAGTTGAGCGGAGGGTAACAAAAATGATTAGGGGGCTGGAGCACATGACTTATGAGGAGAGGCTGAGGGAACTGGGATTGTTTAGTCTGCAGAAGAGAAGAATGAGGGGGGGTTTTTATAGTTGCTTTCAGCTACCTGAAAGGGGGTTCCAAAGAGGATGGATCTAAACTGTTCTCAGTGATACCAGTTGATAGAACAAGGAATAATGGTCTCAAGTTGCAGTGTGGGAGGTTTAGGTTGGATATTAAGGAAAAACTTTTTCACTAGGAGGGTGGTGAAAGCCCTGGCTGGGATGATTTAGTTGGGGATTGGTCCTGCTTTGAGCAGGGGGGTTGGACTAGATGACCTCCTGAGGTCCCTTCCAACCCTGATATTCTATGATTTAATGATCATATACTGAGTCTTCTGTGCTTGAGATTCAGAACACAGTATAACCTTAAGTATACTCAGCCATTTTCAGCATAATTAATTATTTAAAAAAATACGTTCTCATGCGTTTACAGCACAAAAAAGGGAATTTTTAGTTGCATTATTTTCCAGAGTACCGTGAAGTTGCACAATTCCAAATGCCACATCTACATTTTCCTTATCTGTAGACTTGGGTACTCTAAAACTTATGGTGCTGTGGATAAACACAATTCTGCAACTCTGTATTATCAGAGCTATGTTTCATTTTTTTCTTCACATGAAAAATACAAAACCAAGAATATTAAATGCAAATGTCTGTGTTAATGTAGCCTTGTGGTTGCATCGTAAAAGAAAACAAAATTGTAAATGCAAAACAATTCTCTGCCACGCATTTTGGATTACTTGGTTAGTCTTTCTAAATATATAATTTAGTAGTATGTGTCACATAAGCTGCTAATACTATTATCATAATATTAACTCTTTTGTTTCCTGGGTGTTTTTAATGTATTATCTTATTGCATTAGTTGGGGTTTTGCATCTTTATGTAACCCATACTTTTTTTTTTTTTTTTTTAAATATGTGTATTATAGCCCAGGCTGAGCACCCCATTGTGGGACTTATTAGGCTGCTGTATTAGACTCAAACTTTGCATCCCCCACATGCTTTTGAATTTACTGAGTGTGAGCAGCATCCGGACATGGACTTGCTCTGGCCTTTCAGGCTCACTCCTGGGGTGCAGACTGGTGCAATGCTAGTATCTTCTCGGGATGTGAAGCCCTGCAGCTGAGCTACCCTTGATCCCAAGACCAATGTGGACCTTCCAAGTCTCACCAGTAGCTCACACATGCCTTCTCCAGAGCTCCATCCTCGTGGATACTCCGGATTACTGTTTCACCTTTTGGGGATTTTGTGACAATTAAACCAGTAACACACAGACTTTGTAAAGGCGCTTCTAAACCACACACACTTTACTTCTTGGCCATGTCTATACTTTGAGTGCTTTGCTAGTATATCTATATTGGTACGTGTATGCTGGCAAAAGGCTCCTAGTGTGGATGAAGGTTGTACCAGCAAAAATGTGCTTTTACATCTATGTGAGGGGCTTTTGGGGACACAGCTGTCAGTCAGGGATCACACTTCTTTACACCCCTGACTGACAGAGCTATGCTGGCAAAAGTCTGTAATGTAGACCTGGCCATAAACAAAGCACACAAGATACACAGATCTATGGGAAAATATCAAACACTTGCATGTGAGACCCTCCTCAGTTTTCTCACCCCTTCTGAGAGCCCTTTGAGTCTTAATCAGCATCTTCTGGCGCCCAGTCTTCTGCAGCCTTTCTACTCCTGCCCAGTCTTGTCTTCTAGTTTTGATATGCTGCCTCCTTGTTAGAGAGTTTCCTTTTTAACAGCAGATTCCAGTACTCTTCCTGTCCTTTCCTTGGAATAATTCCACTCTGTAATTCTTTATGGACTGCGGTCTCCAACCCTCAGTCTTTGTTACTGGGGGTAAGAGACATTTGGAAGCCAAACATTTTTGGCTGGTAGAATCTAATACCCTGATAAGGGAAGGTTATTGCAATGCTGATGGTCCTTAATGTCTGCTTTATTCAGGGGAGACACCCAGACCTTCTCCCTTTAAACAAGAGGATTAATGCAAGGATACAATGAAAGCTATGAGTAAGGGTATAAGCATACAGAGAATTCATAAAAGATTGGAATTCATAAGTTCACATAAACAGATTCCCAAACTGTCATGCAAAGCAATCAGCCTTCATTGTCGATTTGTCATTGTCCACTTCTCCCCGACTACATAGTAAAATGCTGTCTGCTCTTTCTCTTAGTTATTCATTTTCCCCATATCCATTATTTTATAATAACCTAGATATTTTTTCAGTGCAAGGATAGATAATCTACTTCAAAGAGGGTAGACATTTTACATCTGACTCTTTTTTCATGTATGCAATGTTGTAGCCATGTTGGTCCCAGGATATTAAACAAGGTGCGTGAGATAATATCTTTTATTGGACCAACTTCTGTTGGTGAGACACAAGCTTTTGAACTTAAACGGAGCTCTTCTTAAGGGCTGGGAAATGTACTCTAGAGCAGGGGTCGGCAACCTTTCAGAAGTGGTGTGTCGAGTCTTCATTTATTCACTCTAATTTAAGGTTTCACGTGCCAGTGATACATGTTAACATTTTTAGAAGATCTCTTTCTATAAGTCTATAATATATAACTAAACTATTGTTGTCTGTAAAGTAAATCAGATTTTTTAAATGTTTAAGAAGCTTCATTTAAAATTAAATTAAAATGCGGGGCCCCCGGACCAATGGCCAGGACCCGGGCAGTGTGAATGCCACTGAAAATCAGCTTGCGTGCCACCTTCGGCACGTATGCCATAGGTTGCCTACCCCTGCTCTAGAGTATCATAGCTAAATACAAGGTGGAACAGAGCTAAACAATATGTTCCACCTTGTATTTAGCTGTGCCACTCCTGAGTACATTTCCCAGCCCTGAAAAAGAGATTTGTGTAGCTTGGAAGCTTGTCTCTCTCACCAACAGAAATTGGTCCAATAAAAGATATTACCTCACCTACCATCTCTCTCTTTTTAAAAGCATTGGGACTGTTTCCAGGATGTAGGATAGCATTTTTAGCAAACTTAAACATATTATTGCTGCATCATTTATCAGGTAAAGTACTTTTAGGAGAAGAAGAAGGCTTGGAGGATGACCCTGAAACACGGTCAGAAGTCAGCACTGCAACTTTTGCAGGTAGGACTGCATTCTTTTTAACATGGAGTTTTTGGTGTAATTTCTGCGTTTCTGTAAGCTGTTCAGCAAGTCCACCTTGAATAGTAAATAAGTGTCTGTCCATAAAGTATGATTGACTAAAAATGGAATAGCCCAAGGCTATATACAGTTATATTTTACCATCTCCTTTACCTTTACCATTTATCCTTTGTTCGTTTACGAAGTGTGGACGTTGTTAAGTCTAATTCAACTGTGATTATGGAATTTGCGTAGTTGAGGATTAAAGGGGAAACAGCATAAAAGCTGTTTAATGCGGCATCATGTATTTAAAAGAATCATTATTTAAAAACAAAGGGATAAAAATGAATTTAAAATCTAGAAAGAGTTGAATGTAGTTTTAAGTATTAAACCTGTTCCTGGGTAGTCCTGCCAATCTTTCTCTTTACAATTATATTTTCCTATTTAAAAAAATGTTTCTATTCATTATTGCTGTGTTGAAAGACCTGAAAACAGGGGAAAAAGACTGTCTATACAATGTACCAAATGCACTAAGTAAACAAGTTTAAATTTATAGATTTTTTTCTGATCTTTCTGTCAAAGTAATCTTGGTGTTTCTTGTGACACTAAGTGAATAAACTTTCACAGTGTTTTTATTATCACATAGTTTCCTTTTAAAATATCTGCCTACCTTCTCATCTCCTTCATTCTAGTCGCTTGCAACTGTTTCTTGCTGTTATTTTAAAATGTTGTTTTTAAAGTGCTGTTAGCAATCATAGTAACAGAAGATGAACAAATAATATTTTTTAAAGTAGAAGATGCATACTATTTAGAAACATAACTCCCTCAGACTCGTATCCAAATTTGCATACATTTTCTTTATTGAACTTTAAAACCCTGCTTCTGGCATCTTAACCCGTAATTAAAAAAGATGGTTCTTGGACTGCAGTGTTCAAATCCAAAAGGACTAAATATGGGCCTTAAGGTCTGGTTATAGCCGTTATAGAAGAAGCAATGAAAAGTTAAAAAGGCTGTACTCTATACCTAAATGGCTTACAGGCATTTACCTCCCTAGCAATATTTTTATTGCTTCATTCACTGCTCCCTTCTAAGCCTTTTCACTTAATCCAGTTTTATATCAGAGGTATAAAGCTGAATTTGATTATTTTATTTTTCTTTGGTGTTTAAATCTTTTCCTTAAAGTTTATACAGATAATATTTTCTTGATAGATGACTTTGGATCACTAATTGCTTTTTGTTTCAGCCTCCATGAAGAGTGAGATAACCAGTGAATTAGCTTCTTCATCAGGAGTATCAACAGCTGGATCAACAGTAAGTTCTGCAGCTGATCTCACAGGACATGACATCATCACTGAGCAGCCACGTTCACAACATACTTTGCAATCAGACTCTGTAGACCTGACCAGTTGTGATTTGGCCAGCACAACTACTGAAGGGGAAGAGGATGACATGCTTAGTCGGAGCTCCAGCCAAATCAGCACTGTCCAGTCAGACAGCACTATGGACTTGAATGATGGCACGCAGGCTTCTTCACCAGTTAGTGATAGCTCTCAGACTACCACAGAAGGTCCAGATTCAGCTGTGACCCCTTCGGACAGTTCTGAAATTGTAAGTGTGCAACGGGCAGAGCGGGTATCCCAGTCTTCTACTGAGGGGCCCGACATATCTCAGAGCTCCTCCATGGAGGGCCCAGACTTGGACACATCTACTTATTCATCTTCTACTTTCCTGTCCTCAGCTAGTAACACTGAAAAGGTCAGCAGCTCATAGCTTTAACTGAGAGCTTGACCTCATTTTAACACTTTCACTGCAGCTTTAAAAAATGAATTGCTGTTTATAAAAATTAGTTTGAACACAAGGCTTTAAACTTGACCCTATGTATTAAACACATTATAAAATTACTCTTTTCACTGAAAGAATGAAAATATTAATGGGTTTTCATGAGAAATTTTCTAAATATTACATGCTTCATTTTAATAGCACGTTAGCCCTTAAAACTAACTAAATTGTAAACCTTCCATTTAAAAGGGTTAGTGAAAGTGTTAAAGGGTGAACCTTCCATTTGGAATAATAGATAAATACCCCTCAAGTCTGAGTGTTTCAGCCTCATGCTTTCATGTTGCATATTCTGTGGCTTATTGCCTGTGCTTTCTCACTTGGAAATTGTTTTACTACCTCTTGTATACCCTCTTGGAATGTCTGTTACATTGTTTGAACATTGCATAACTTCATACGCACCGCACGTTGATGCTTTTATGCTTACTTCAAGCATTTATTCAGTAGTGTACTCTACAGATATTTCAGTATGCCCATCTCTTTTCGGTGAAGATGTCATGTAGTTGAAAAAGAACAATTCAACAGACACTAATGCTTTTTGTTTGTTTGTTTGTTTTTGTTCATTTTAAAAACTTTTTTAAGGGATTTGGCAAATGACACAATCAAATGCAGATGTGTAGCATATCAACCCTCAATTCAGGCTTCCAAATGCGTTGTCAATGCTTGACCTAAAAACAGCTTTGTGAACTCATTGAAGATAAGTTGGGAAGAATAAAAGACCTGTGGAGTTATTTTTAAAAATGGTTACTTTATAAATGTGACAGACAGGTACTCTTGCTCAAAAGCGGGGTCAGATTGTGCAGAAGAGAAGTAGTAATATTTTCTCAAACTCTGACCAGCACTTAAATGCTCATGATGCAAAAATGAGCTGGTGTTCAGAGTAGATCATACAGATCTTTGTAATAGGATTGACCTTCTCCTTTCTTGCAAGCTCCCAATAGTGAAATAGCTAAGATTGTTGATTTCTAAGAGGTCATCATCAGGCTTCAGTGTGAATGCTATATTCAGAAGAATTGGAGAGTTCCCATTTCCCTTAAAGCTGTTGCTTCAGGCTGTCTGCATGTTTGGGCTGATATCACTGCATTGGTTTAGACTTGTTCAGATTTTGATGGTTATCGTTGCAATCATAAAGTTTGGAGTCTTAAGCTTTTTTAAATTCATAAATATTAAGACCAGAAAGGACTATTAGGATCATAGTCTGATCTTCTGCATCACACAGGCCATAGACTCTCACCCAATAATTTCTGCATCAAACCTCTACAGACGCTCCCCGACTTACGCAAGCGTTCTGTTCTGGAATGCCTTGCATAAGTTGAATTTTGCGTAAGTCGGGAATATACCCGATAATTATGTGCGCGCAAAAAAAAAAAAAGCTTATGGAGCTTTTTCCATAAGTGCGGATTTGCGTAAGTCAGGTCTTGCGTAACCCAGGGAGTGTCTGTAATTTCTGTTTGAGCTATAGTATATCTTTTAGAAAGATATTCAGTCTTGATTTACAACTTCAGGCGATGATGAATACAAGATATCCATAAGTAATTAAATAAAGTTTAAATCCTAAAGCCCAAGATTCCGCCTTCAGGGAAAAGTATCAATTTGGTAAGCTGCTGAGCCAGATGATCACACTTATCCCACTTTACAGATGCAGAAATGCCAAATAGATACGTCCTTCACTGATAGTTTTTAACTCTTACATATCTTTTATTTCCTCCTTTCAGTGTTTAGTATGCTCTCGTAGCACATAACCATTGCTCTGATGTACTGGGATTGTGAACTCTGGAAATGAACAGTTTGGACAGTTAAGGTCGTACAGAGTTCTTTTCAACATGAGTTGCAATCTAAAATTGTCAACGGCTTTCATATTTTCTTGGTACAGTAACTCCTCGCTTAATGTTGTAGTTATATTCCTGAAAAATGCTACTTTAAGCGAAATGACGTTAAGCAAATCCAATTTCCCCATAAGAATTAATGTAAATGGGGGGCAGGGAGGGTAGGTTCCAGGGAAATTTCTTTTGCGAGACAAAAGACTATATTTTATATGTACACACACACACATACATATATGTATGTACATATACACATATATATATATATATTTATATACACACACACACACAGTATAAGTTTTAAACAATCAATTTAATACTGTACACAGCAATGATGATTGTGATGCTTGGTTGAGGAGGTGAAGTCAGAGGGTGGGATATTTCCCAGGGATAAATTATGCTAAATGATGAACTAGTGCTCGGCTGAGCCCTCAAGGGTTAACACGTTGTTAATGTAGCCTAACACTCTACAAGGTAGCCCCAATGGAGGGAGGGGAGACAGCATGGCAGAGACAGACAGCTTGTGTGAGAGAGAGACGAGCATTGCACCTTTAAGTACCCTGACCCCACTCTAAGTACACTGCCTTTTTAAGTATCAGAGGGGTAGCTGTGTTGGTCTGGATCTGTAAAAAGCACAAAGAGTCCTGTGGCACCTTCTAGACTAACAGACAATAAAAGCTTATGCTCCAATTCGTCTGCCTTTTTAAGTAGATCAGCAAGTTGAGACAGCAGCTGCTGCCAGCAATATCCCTCCATCCTGAGCCTTGTTGTGTCTCGCCTACCCCCCTCCCCCCCAGCGGAGATGAGGTAAAGGAGCGGGGAGTGGAGAGGAGGGGGACACCCTGACATTAGCACCCTTCTTCTCCCCCCTCACATTAGCACCCTTTTTCCCCCCCCTCCTGGGAGCAGCTCTAAGGCTGAAGATAGTAGCAGCACACAGTGAGCGGGAGGGACAGCCTACTGCCCGGCAATTGGTAGCCTGCTGGGCTGCCGCACAGGGAACTTAGGGGAGCGGGGAGTTGATGGGGGGGCTGCCGGTCCACCCTGGTTCCAAGCCCCCATCCACTAGCTCCAACTGTCTGCTCTTTCTACAAGCAGTGGACAAAGCAGGCAGCTACAATGTTATAAGGGAGCATTGTGCAACTTTAAACGAGCATGTTCTCTAATTGATCAGCGAGGTACCAACGAAACTAACGTTAACCGGGACAACATTAAGTGAGGAGTTACTGTACCTGTTTTGGAAATCCAGTACATATATCTTCAGTGAGGTTTAGTGATACTTAATGCATATATAAAGTGCCTCTGAAAGGCATATTGTACTGTAAGTTGATAATTATCTAAACAATGAACTGGGAAATACCCAGAGGTCACCAGGTATTTAGCAAACAGGTTAAGAATTAACCATTTTAGATGCAATCTCTCCTTAGGCCTGTTCATTCAGAACAGAATTTTATGATGGCATTGCAACAAGTGTGACTGAAGTTAGAATTTGTCCTGCTGAATCTTATTGCTGATTCCATTTGCTGTGGAAATCATGTTCAGTCATCATAAAACGCTGCAATGCCATTTCTAGTCACTTTTTATTGTAAAACTATAGTGCAAAATACAAATAAATTTTAAAAACCAGTGTTTGAAAAAGGTTTTTATTTATCTGCCAAAACCTGAGTTCAGGGTTTGGAATCTTCTCTGCAACAGCTAATCAAAACACAGTTATCTAAAATTATACTTCCTACATTGTCATAAGCTTCCCCTGGAAGTTGGGAACACTGAACTTGGGTTTTGGCAGGTAAGCAAAAGAGAAGTTGCTTCACAAGTACTGTTTAAAAATATTTATTTTAAACACACACATTAATGTAATGATTTGGCCTTTAAAAATATTTGAGTCTGTTTATTTTTAAGAAATCTATGGAAAATTTGATACCATGGCAATAATAAAGCAGAGTATTCGTGTATAAATCTAAATCTGTTATAGGTTTAGACAAATAAGGAGAGAAGTTAGACTAAGCATATACCCAATAGGATTTTGAAATCCAAATAAGTGATGGAGTGACAATTCTGAAAGTGGTCATATCCTATATAATCAGGTGAGCCGGGCTTGCCTTTTTCATGTTAAATTGGTTATCTTTGGGCTGTGGGCTTTTTCTGCCTGTTGTCTTTGTTTATGGAGTTTCCTGCCATATGAAATCCAAGAATGCTATCTCTTGGTTTCTTAAAGATATGCCATTTTAATTTGGTATTTTGTTACACATTTAAATACTTTCAGACTTACATGTTTTTTTTTTTAATTTATAGGCTGCTTTTTATTTGCATTGTATAGTGGGTTGCTGTCATAAAAACCATGAGGGATGTTTCTAGCTAGTTTGTTGCGATGGGAGATGAGGTGTCACTTCGTCTTTCTGCATGCTTATATAATTTTAGTAAGTCTGGATTTGCTGTAAGTAGGTCCTTACAGGTCTTTTTAATATTTGAAAGAGAACTATTAAATGATTATAAAGATTTGTTCCATAATTATATGGTTGGATCTTAGGCTTTTATAAATTAAAGACAAGAGACTGTCCATAGTCATTTCCTGGCCAGTGCATGATAGGAATGTTAAAGGTAACTGACTCAATCATCATAATTGTTTACGTATTTATTTTCATATTATAGTCCAAGCAGCTAAAATTTCTTGAGAGCTTAATTGGTATCTTTCACTTTTAACGATTTACATCGCATTTTGCAGCCAGAAAATTAACAGTTACCTTCTGATAGTATAGCTGTGAAATGTTGTTTTGCTACGTTTTGGTGGTGGTCTCTTTACATTACTTAAATAAGTGGCAAGTCCATAACATTAGTATCAGGGGTTGGGTTTTAAAAAAAAAACCTCCTCATTTCCATTAGACTTTGAGTTAGAATGAAGGGATAAAATGAGAGTATCTTGAGGAGGTCCAGCCCTATGTTTTGTGGTGCACAGTGGGATCACTGCTAGACTTCCATTACCCACATACTGCATCTGAGGTCATTGGAGAGTTTGGCAGCTGGACAGTTTAGGTCAAGCTGGGGCCTTAAAAAGGGGTGGTGTAGGTTGATAGCAGGTGGAATGGAGGATCAGTTTGCCTCACATCAATGAGAAAGGCCCAAGCCATAGTACGGAGTCAGGTCTAAGTCAGATCTGTGAGCTATCAAGATCACAATTTTGCATCTTGGAAAAATGAGGAATCTGAGAAGTTTGAGGCCAGCACATAGCTGCACGCTTATGCTAACATGCATCAGACTGACTTTGGTTTGTGAATTACTAACATTGCATGTTTGTGCTCCGACTTGTGCACTCAAAGTTAGTCTACTCTAAAAGTCCATTCCTTGTATATCTTAGGTTCTAGAGGGTACTGAAAGCCAATATTCTGGAATGCAGATTGGACAGCTGCAAGATGAGGAAGATGAAGCTGCAAATGTTCTCCATGATGACTCCTCAGAGCCTTTCAGAAATTCTTCCCTTGGTATGTTGATAAATAGGAAAAATCAATTACAAAAATAGTAGCATCTTTCTCATCTGATTTCCAGCAAGACTGATTATCTATTTTATGTCTACCAGAAACAAATATAACAACATTATGATGAAAGTACACCTCTACCCTGATATAACGTGACCCAATATAACACAAATTCGGATATAACGCAGTAAAGCAGCGCTCCTGGGGGGCGGGGCTGCGCACTCTGGCGGATCAAAACAAGTTTGATATAACGCGGTTTCACCTATAATGCAGTAAGATTTTTTTGGCTCCCAAGGACAACGTTATATCCAGGTAGAGGTGTATTTTCATTTCTTTAACAAATCATTTTACTTGTTAGTTCTAGGCTACTTTTTTTAACTGTCTGGTAATAAACTTCAGTTAAAAGTGTGTGGTCTGCATTTAGCTTAATTTACATCTTAAGTAATGTGCTATGTATTGTTTTTTTTCTGAAGCCCTTCAGCAGCCACACTTATTGAAAAACATGAGCCATAGCAGGCAGCCTTCTGACAGCAGTGTAGATAGATTCATGGCAAAAGAAGAAGCAATAGAATCTGTTGATCATGAAAATAAGGTAAGATATTCTCACACTCAAGGTGGGTTTTTAAGTTAGGTGTTTGTTAAATTTTCAGAACAAGCATACATGAAACAATTAATGGAATTCTGCTTTATAAGCAGATAATTTGGTAATCTGTACAATAGTAGGTATACTTTACGGTATATATCTCATCTTTAAAAAAGTGCATTCCAGTCATCAACATTCTACTTGTAATTAAAACTTCCTAGATCACATAAATACACTATCTTGAAAACTTACATATACAAAAGACGGTACATTATTAGGCAAACATAAATAGACAAGTCATGCAATTAAGGGTGTCAGAATTGCAGAGAGAAAAAGAACAACTCCCCCTTGCTGTGTGCATGAAGAGTAACCAAGGGACATGTAATGAATTTTTCATCTGCTGCTCAAATATCATTGAACTGTCTACCATCTGTGATGAACAAATACAGCAAAGAACTGCCAAGGAGTTCAAGTTGAATGCAATGAGTTTTATATGGGAATTTTTTTTTAAATCCCCAACACTGAAAAGGTATGATAGATTCTCTATCATACAGTTTAAGCTAATAAAACAAATTTTGCAACTTCCAGAAGGATGTTACTCTTGAGCTGGGTTTCCATATTATGTTTCCAGAGAGCATAACTTTGTAGCCGAAGGAGCCTCATGGACAGTCTTTTGTCAAACAGCAAGTCTAGATAAATAACAGTCTACTAGAACTGTCATATTAAAGTTTTTATGGTGAAATTAGAACAATTATAGTGCTGGTGGTGGCATCTTTGCAAAAATATTTGGTTTTAGGGCATTCTCACAGAAGATGTATTTAATGTGCCTCTGATTTATTACCAGGGATCCTAGTTTTTCATGATTAAAAAAACCAAAATTCTCAGATTAACCCTTCCCCCCCCGCCCCATAAAATCCATGTTTTTCCACATTTAAAATAAAATGCTGAACTTTAATAATAGTAATATTAATAATATTTCAATATAAATAGGTGTCACTTGAACACAATGTTTAATTGATATATTCACAATTTTTAAGCTGGCAGCCCAAGCCCCGGCCATTTTCCCTGTTATGTTACTATATATGATTCTGTTTTTTCAAAAAATATAAAAACTAAATATGCTCTGTAAAAATGCAAATTCTGTGTTTTTCTATGGCAAATAGATTTCTAGGATCCTTGTTTATTACTTAGTGTTTCTAAATTGTGTTCCCTTTTATGATTTTTTAAATTTAAACTTAATCTTAAAAACATACATAAGACCTGTGATTTGCTTTTTGTAACAGCCTTCCAGAATAAAGGGAGATATAGGTCACTACACAGATGGAAATTCTGCTCCTCTGGTTCACTGTGTTCGTCTCCTGTCTGCTTCTTTTCTGCTTACTGGGGAGAAAGGTGGTAAGTTGCTGTCAAAAACAGTGATGGCTTATTGTCTGCCTCAATATACAAAACAAAGTGTGATCACTTTATCTAGTTGTGTGGCAGCTCTTCATTGACTGAGTGTATCATTTTTTCATGACAGGACTTTAAGTATGACAACAGCTTGTAAAGAGCTTTAAAAGGATTTGTAGCCTATTTCGTAATTGCTGAACCTAGTTTTGACCTGCTTGTTCCTGATGAAATTATTATATTAGTGTAAACTTGCTGGTCAAATATTAAGTTATTAAAAAAAAAAGTATTTTAAAGGATGTTTTAAATGGTAAAATAACCAGGTAACTTATTATTTAGCTCCTTAAGACACCAATTCTCTAATTCTAATCCGTGGGGAGCTGGGAGGTCACATGATGATGCCAGCAGCTCCTCCATTTTACCAGTGGTTTACATGGGTGTTTAGGTTTTGTATAGCATAGTTAAGAGTTTGCTTAGACTGCTGCTGCATAAGTGGAGGAAATGGATTTTTCTGTCTTGTGCCAGAGCCATCAGCAGGAGTGGAACTGCCTATCAGTGAAGCCACCAGCAGGAAGGAGGGAAGGACTACTTACAAGATCAAAGCCACTAGCCAGGCAGTGTGTCTATAGGAGCAAATGGAGAAGAGACTAGGTGGTTCGGTAGCATATCCTGCACAGAAGAGAGCCAGGAAGCAAATTCAGGGTGAAAGAAGGACTAGACAGCCTGAGGAGTGTTAGGGGACCAGACAGTGGGGGGAAAAATAGCTTGTGCAGGGGAACAGGGAGATGGACGACTGTTATAAGGTGCTAAAAGGAACAGTATATGCCTTTTGAAAAGGACCAGACACTGTATTTTACAGTTAAATACAAATACTTGAAATTTTCCATTTAAGCAATTGCTGCTGTTGTCACAGGGAAGCTCTGTGACTGTGTGGGAGGGAAATCTCTCAAGATGTGGTCCACATTATATGAAGCTTGTAAAAACCCCATCTTAAAGGGATACAACTTAAATAGAACACTCTTTTCTCTGAACATTCTTTATCAATGAATATTACATAAAGATACCCAAGTTTATAATAATTGAAGTATGAGATTTTCCTCCTCCCCCCTCCCCACTTTTCGCTATTTTGGATACTTATGTGGTCCCCCATTACCATATAACATCTGAGTGTCTCAAACTTTTTTTTGCCCTCTCCATACCCTTTTGAGGTAAGAAAGTACTATTGTCTCCATTTACAGATGAGAAACTTAAGTTATGCAGGGAACTGAAGAGGGATCTCTTAAGTCCCAGGCTAGCATCTCAACCTTAGACTATCCTTCCTTCATATGTGCAGTTGACAGCATTTTGTGTATAATTAGCTTGGCTGTTTTCTCTGTGTGGATCTTCCATGCTGCAGTGGGGGGAGAAACATTTTTAAAAACACTGAATGTAATTTCTGCAAAAATTGAAGTGGGGACTTAGGCAGATGTAATACATGAAATTAATTTTAACTTCATTTTTAAAATGGATTAGGTTTTAAGCTGACATTGCCCATTTAAGTGATTTGTCATTTTTCTTTTAGCAAATACAAATATTTCTGTTTTGAAATGTGTCTTTGGTTCAAATTCTAGATAGCATCTTGTTGCATACTAGCATGTTTATATAATAATACCTAACTCTTTGAGTACTTTTAATCAGTTGTTCTCTGGGCTTGTCCAGTGTGTGATAAATCAGAGTGTAAATCTGTGGTGCTATAGCCTGTTGCACACTCACTAGCCATGTGGATCCTGCTACCATGCAATAAAGTGCCATAGTGCACTCTGCTGCAGTAGGTCAAAGAACATGATAAGGAATTTTTAGGGTGTATGGAGTCTATCTCTCTGGCCCAGTGACTTTTTATCCAAAGTGGAACAGTCATTGAAGGAGAGAGACACACTCTAGTCCAGTGGTTAGGGCACTCCCGGGGGAAGTGGGAGACCTTGGGTCCAGTCCCCTTACTCCAGTCACTCTTTTGTTGTTTATGCGGAGTGGAACAGCTTCAACAGGAGAGACAGAGGGAGTTACATGTCACAATATCTCATGGTTAGAGCAGGGGTTCTCACAACAAATTTTTTGGTGACCTCAGAGTGTGGCCACCAACTCTTGCAGGTGGCCGCTATGACACTTTTCCCTAAAACACTTAACTTTAGGAAAAACAAATATGCACATATACATGTCCAAATCATAGTAATTTATTTATGTAGGGTTTTTTTGCAGATTCAGTAATAAAAATAATGGACAGTTGTGTCTATTCTTTAGTGGAACTAAACAGAAGAGAAACACAAATAAGGTGCTTTGCATATTTTTGTCTTTTGTTGTTGTTTCTTTTGCTTTTTTGGTTTTGGTTTTTTTTTAATTTGCTAGATAGTAAGCCTGTTTTGTGAACAATGATGTTTGTTGATATCACTTTTCACAGCAGCAGACTTGCTAGTTAGCTGGGAGTCAGTGAAAAATATTAACAAACATGCAAATATCACTTTTCACAGCAGACTTTCTCAGGCCTGGCAAGCCATGAGACAAATTAAGCCCTGGTCGGATGCGTAGGGAGACAGCGGGGGCCAAGGGTGATAGGATGGGTGAGGGACCAGGGGATGGAGCCTGCTGGGCCCTGCGGCTGAGGAATGGAGCCCGTGGCCAGAACCTGCCACCACACAGCCAGTGCCCATGTGCAGAGCCCACCGCTGAATGGCTGGAGCCTGCCTCCCGCGACCCCAGTGCTGTAGCCCTGAGCTCCATCACCCCCAGGAAAGGTGGGGAACTCACACCAGCTGTCTGCTCCTCTGGCATTTGTGTTTCCAGAGGGGGGATGACCCAACACCTCTGGGCGGCCCCAGGGGAGGGGCTGCTTAGCTCCTCTCCCAATCACTGCTCAGGAGGCTGTGGCCGCAAGAGAAGCCCTTCATGGCCACATTTGAGAAACTCTGGGTTAGAGCACTGGTTCTGAAAGGTGTGGGAGACCCCAGTTCAAATGCTTTCTCCCCTCTTTGCCTGAGGAGGGACTTAAGCCTGGGTCTCCCACATCCCACGATTTAGTCACGGGAGTCACAGAATCGGTGACTTCAGCCCTGGTGGCTGGGAGCTGCAGGGTCCAGCAGCCTTTCGCAGTGACAGGGAGCTGTGAGGTATCCCTCCACCTAAGGTAGCGGTTCTCCCAAGCTCCCAGCTGCCGTGGGCAGGCAGGGTACCCGGCAGTTCCCCGACTGCTGGTGGCGGCATGGGGAACCCCTGCAGCTCCGTGGCTGCTGGCAGCTGCTACTGCTGGCTACCATGGGGGGTAGGGGAACCCTTCAGCTACCAACTGCAGGTGGTGATGGTGTTGGAGCCTGGAGCTCCCAGCCACCTGGCATCTGCCCAGCCCCTTCCCATTTTACCATTGATATTTTTAGTAAAAGTCAGGGACAGGTCATGGGCTTCCGTGGATTTTTCTTTATTGCCTGTGACCTGTCCGTGACTTTTAGTAAAAGTATCTGTGTTAAAATCTTAGCCTTATTAATAACCACTAGTGCCACTCTGCTCTCTGTCGGAACCTAAACCAATACCCCAACATTATATGAGGGATGTTTTTAGAGGTGCCCACTTTCAGATGAGATGTAACATACAATTACTGATTATATGTGGATAGTAAAACCTCCGTAGCAATGGTAGGAGAGTTTCTCAACCTCACTGTCCCACTCACATTCCAATTTGGGTAAATAATTTCCTCCCAGTGGAAATTCTCCTTACAGTTTCAGTTGGATGTGGCTGTGTTAGACCTGAGTGACTGACTTGTTTTTCCTCATTCTTGAGCTCTTGTCAGCTTCACCTTGAAATGTAAGAATATTAACAAAGGCAAAAGGAATCTTTCCTCACCCACATTTGCTTACTATTATTACTGTTTACATTACCATAGCACTTAGTAGCCCTAGTCATGGACCAGGGACTTCATTGTGTTGGGTGTTGCACTAACGCAGAATAAAATGGCAGTCCCTGCCCCAATGAGCTTACAGACTAAATATATGACAAGAGATACCAGATGGATACAGACAGACGTGGAAGTACCAGGAAAAGTTGAGATAAAACTTGTCAGCATGACATGTAGTGGTCCCTGTGCACAAGTAGTTCCTGGTAACAAACCTAACCGTTGTCAAGTTTTTTGTAAATATCACGGGAAAGGAGAGTTTTGAGGTGGGTAACGAGCATCTGCAAAGCTACCTCATGGGAAGCAACTCCCATGTGTGTAGAGCAGCATGGGAGAAAGCGCAGCAGTGCTTGTTCGAAAATTTAACAAGTGAACAGTACAGGCTGGCATCATGAGGTGATTGAAAGTGAGCATCAACAGCAAGTGAGAGATGATAGGTAGTGTGTATATTGATAGTGGAAGGCCTTGAAAGTGAATTAAAACAGTTAATGTTTGAGGAGATGGAGAAGAGAGCTAATGAAGGGATTCAAAGAGGGGTGACACGATCAAAGCGAACAGTCTAGGAAAATGATCTTTGCAGCAGCATTCTGAATGGATATGAGTGGAGTAAGATTGCATTTGTCAAGGCCAGAGGCGAGATGAGAGCTTTGACTAGCGTTTTAGTTGCATGGCTGGATAAGAGAGGCCATATTTTAGAGACGTTGCGCAGAAAGAATCAGCAGTATTTAGATATAGACTGGATGGAAGCACCTAAAGAGAGATGGTGCCAAGACTATAGGCTTGGATGACAAGCATTCTTTCATTTTTATGCCGTTAGTAAAAATTCTTACGGGTTTCTTAATTTCCTGTACAAATTAACACAGTTTAGATAATCTAGAATACTGTATTTTGAAACAGCAACTATTTTGCCTTTGGAATACACCATGCTGCAATAAAATGTCAGGGAGCTATTTTCAAAAACACTTTCTGGTGCAGTATGCCCATCCCTTCTTTTTACATGGATTTTGTCTGCTTCTGCAGTGGGGATAGATGTAGTTTTAAAACTTAGATAAGCATGTCACACTAGGATTTGATATATTCTTTCCTGTCCTAAACTATGTAATATTGTACACTGCTAATGTAGCTACCACATTCTCAGTGGACGGAGAAAGCCAATGTTTAGCAATTGGAAATTTTTTAGGAGGAAGGTGCTATATAAATGATTCTAATAACTAGATACAATTACTGGGTCTTCATTAATACCTTGTCAATAATATTTATCCAGGTTAAGTTGTAACAGGATATTAATTTTGTGTGCTTTTGCTCTTTAACAATTGAAAGTAGTTACTTATGTTCAACATTTTTCTTTTTTTTTCTTTTTTTACAGCTTTAGTTCCTGATAGGGATGTGAGGGTCAGTGTAAAAGCATTGGCAGTAAGTTGTGTTGGAGCTGCTGTTGCCCTTCATCCTGAATCTTTCTTCAGCAAACTGTATAAGACACCTCTTGAAACCATGGGAGAAGAGTATGGTATGTTGAGATTTACATTGTAGTTCCCTACTCTTTTGTGAAACATTTTAACTTGTTGACTTTTGAATACATAATTCAATGTCCAGTTCCGTTCTTTAGTGTACACAGAGCTCACATATACTAGCCATGTCACACAGTTTAAGTATTACTCTATGTGCACACTAGTGCTGTCTTAAACTATTTCAGTTACAATGCCCACATTTCCCCCTTGGCTATGAGAAGCAGTGGACACCGAGAATTTGCAGCAGTACCAGTGCACTATGGGACAGTAGCAGGAGAACTAATGAAATCATTTTTGCTTGTCTGCAGCTATGCTGGCACCGAACCAATTAGTTTAACCAGTTTTAAATATGCTAATGGTAATCTGTTCTAAATGGTTTCACAATTGTTTGTAAACCATTTGGTGTGTCTGTGTGGATGCATAGTGTTCTTCAAATGTTCTAGGGTTTTTAACAGGTTTTAATTTTTTTAAGTGTCAACAAAGCCTGAGTGTTACACTTCAGGAATCCTGTTTTAGTTCTCACCATTACTACACCCAATGCAAAATTATATGTCTAGGAACAAAGAGTATAGATCAGACTTAGGATGAGGGTCTGTATCCTGCAAAAATAGTGACTCTCCAAAGAAGTTAGAGGTCTTGGTTGATAACCAGTTTAAAACGAGCTCCCAGTAAGATGCAGTGGCTAAGAGGGCTGATGCTAACCTTTGATGTATAAATGTGAATATCAAATGGTATTACCTCTGTATGCAGAGTTAATGAGACCATTACTTAAAATGCTATCTCCAGTTTTGGTACCTACACTTTAAGACAGGATGCTGAAAAAGTAGAAAGGGATCAGAAAAGACCTACAAGAAATATGAGATCTGGAAAACATGCCTTATAGTGAAAGACTTAAGCTCAATCTATTTAGCTTATCAAAGAGGAGTTTACGGGTTAGGTGATATGATCATAGTCTAAATATGGGGGGAAAGATTTCTGATGATGATTTTGGACTCTTTAATCTGGGAGACAAAAGCATAACCAGAGCCAATGGCTGAAAGTTGAGGCTACACAAGTTCAGACAGAATATAGGATACAAATTTTTAATGGTGTAATTAATCAGTGGAATGACTTGCCTAGGGATGTCGTGGATTCTGCTCCACTTGAAGTTTTAAACCATAAGATGTCTTTCTAAAAGAGGTACTCTAGCCAGCCAGAAGTCAGGGGTTCGATGCAGGAGTTGGGTGAAATTCTATGGCCCCTGTTATGCTGAAGGTCAGACTAGGTGATCATAATTGTGATATTCGTATTTTTTGAAAAGTTCGTTTCTGCAGCCTACTGTCTCTCACAGGTCTGGGTATCTGTGCTGCACTCCTCTATCTGTAGCTAACAGAGGCGGGTCAGTGTTCTTGTGCTGTGTGGTCTGGTCACACTGCCTCTGCTCCTGCTTACTGCCAGATTGTCTGTCTCTGCAGCAGCAGACAATGGTGGTTTATTTTGCTGCCTCCCTTATTTCTTCTATTTTAACTTTACTGCCCAGTTTTTTGGGCAGTGGAGAGCTGTTCCTCCTCCTTAGTATTCCTCCTCCTTCTTGGGTTGGGTAACCCCTTAGGGGTTCAATCCTCCTTGAGCCTCCACTGCAGCATCTCTGTGAAGGCTCCTCTGTCCCTTACAGGCATGGTAGCGCAGCAAAGAAAGCACTGGAGCAAATCCAGGCAGTGCTCTATATGTGAGATAGGTTTCCCAGGCTCAGCAGATGGAGAGTTCTGCTCAGCCTGCACCCAGCCTTCTAACCCTAACTCCGTTAGGTCTTGGGGCAATGAGTCGGATACGTCCCTGCCCACTGAGGCAGCTGTAACACCAACTGGGGAAAAATGGATCAGGAACCCCAGTGCAGAGCAGGAAGAGGTTCCAAAAGCAAGGACCTTGACCACTTGACTCAGGGGTTAAGTCCTAGGGGACCTCTGCAGAAGAAAGAAGAGAAGCCCGTGGGGCCATAAATCCCCCCTTTCCAAGTCTTAAAGTGGGTCCTGAGCACCCTGAGGAAAGAAGCTGGGCTTCTAATCAGCTCCTTCCAACCAGGAAGACTCTGACAATGAATTCCTTCTTTCCCCCGTCCCAGGGGGAATGGGACCCTGTGGGCGAGGATTCTGAGACAGACCGTTGAAGAGGGTTCCAGGCCCTAAGAAAGACGAGCCGCAAAAGGCCTCCCCAAAGCTGCAGTAGAACTTCTATGCTCTCAGTGTGCAAAAAGGTTTAAAAAAAAAAATGTGAAAAGCCAAAAGGAGAGAGACAAAGCACAAAATATGCAGGAGAGAGGAGTCTTCCTTCTCCCCTACCCCTCCTCCACTGAGGAAGATGAGCTGTCTGGATCTGAAGCCTGAGTAGGCTCCATTGAGTAAGGCTCAGAGTAAATTTCTCTATTTCAAAATCCTCCCCTGATGCTGCAGTACCCCCTTGCTCCTCCTTTGAGGAAGTGATTAGGGATGAATGGAACAAGCCTGATAAGGGCGAGCATGTTAACAAGAGCAACCTTAGGCTTTATAACATTCAGGAACCAAAGGGCTGTATTGCTGAGGTCATTGATATCGCTGTTGTGTCCCTCTCCAGGGATAAGGTTATTCCCTCAGAAGTTCTTCCCTGAAGAGCCCACAGATAGAAAAATGGAGGCTGCTTTCAAAAAGGGCTTTGAACCCTCTTTGGTTTCTTTAATGTATAGTATTAGCAATAATCTAACCAAATATCTTCATTTGCTCACTTAAGGGCTTTATAACTTATCTTTAAATCACAATGACCTGAAACTTACAGATATGATTTTTTTTTAAAAAGTTGAATATAAATAGTGTAGAGATTCTGGCTTTCAGATTTTTATCTTAAAAAAATACAGATTGGTGCTTTTTAGGTATCTTGTAGTTGGGTAGTGGATTTCAAAATAGCAGCTTGGTTGAGGTGGTGAACTTAGAAGGTGGAAGAGGGAGGGATATTTCCCAGGGAATGCCTTGATGCTAAATGATGAACTAGCACTCAGCTGAGCCCTCAAGGGTTAACACGTTGTTAATATAGCCTCTTGTTAATGCAGTCCTTTGAAGGTTTGGTGGTTGTAATTTTTGCAGCTATGCTAGAATATTATTGGATTGGGCTTAGAGACGGAGAAGACCTATTAGATCCTGCAAGGACAAAATATTCATAGATTTAAAGGTCTGAGAGGCCCATTATGACCATTTAGTCTACCTCCTGTATAATGTGTAGAGCACAGAACTTCGCCAAGTAATTTTTGTATCAAATCCAATAACTTCTAGTTGAACTAGATTTTTATATATTTTATATATACACCTCTACCCCGATTATAACGCTGTCCTCCAGAGCCAAAAAAAATCTTACCGCGTTATAGGTGATACTGCATTGTATTGAACTTGCTTTGATACGCCAGAGCGCGCAAACCCCTCGCCCCCTCCTCCGAGCACTGCTTTACGTGTTCTATCCGAATTCGTGTTATATCAGGTTACGTTATATCAAGGTAGAAGTGTATAATTTTTTCTTTAAAAAAAACACCCAATCTTGATTTAAAGATTCTCAGTCATGGAATAAATTGTTGGAGTGGTCTTCTAACACATTACCTGTTCTATACTATGTTAGATATTAATTGGGCGACAAGTATCATTCCAAAACTGCCGCTTCATTATTAATTTAGTGCATGCTTGGATGATAGAAAATAGTAACATGCTTTCATTTTATTTGTTTTTGATGAAGCTTTGTGCCTCGTTTATTATAGTTGATTTACTATAGTCTGTTTACATTTATTGTAAGCAATGAAATGTCAATAGAAGACTTTTTAAATCCTAGAATTAGTATTTTTAAAATAAAGTAGTTGTAACTTATTTTCTCAGAAGAGCAGTATGTATCAGATGTTTTGAACTATATTGATCATGGAGATCCCCAGATTAGAGGAGCTACTGCCATTCTCTGTGGAACCATTGTCTACTCCATTCTCAATAAATCACGTTTTGATGTGGAAAACTGGCTAGCAAATGTCAGAAGTTCAACAGGTAACAGTTGAGTTATTTTGAGGGGGTTGTTTTGGTGCATGTAGTGAAAACTTTGCCCTTATTGTTTCATTATTCTTTTTTTCAGGAAATCTCTTTTCTCTGGTAGACTGTATACCTCTCTTGCAGAAAACTCTGAAAGACGAATCCTCAGTTACATGCAAACTGGCTTGTGCAGCTGTGAGGGTAAGCAAAATTTCTATTGTTTTTTGCTTATATTACTGTAGAGCCCTTGTCATGGACTAGGGCTCTATTGTGCTAGGTGCTGAAAAATCACAGAACAAAAAGATGGTCCCAGCCCCAAAGAGCATACAGTTGAAGTATGAGAGAAGACAGCACATGGATACCAACTGATGGAAGAATTCAAGGAAATTAGATAATTTTGATTAGCATGATAGGCAGTAGTTATTAATGCACCCAGTGGCCTAACCATTCTCCAATTTTTATAAGCATCATAGTTGAGGAGAATTCGGAGGATAATGAGGTTGCTTTGTAGAGGTTCACTGGGAGCTGCTCCCAAGCATGAGGGACAACATAAGAAAAAAGTTTTTAGTAAGTGGGCAGTGGAGGCTGACATGATTGGTTGGTTGATAATAGGTGGGAGTTAACGGTTTGGTAGTGAAAGAGAGATTGTGGAGAGCCTTGGAAGACAAGCAACTTATATTTGATACACTAAAAAGGGGGAAGCCATTTTAGGGATTAAAAAAGAGGGGTGATATGGTTAAAGTGGCAAGTCAGAAGAATGAACTTTGCAGCAGCATTCTGAATGAATATAAGTGGCACAAGATTGCATTTGTCAGGGCCAGTGAAATTGCAGTAATTGGATGTGAGATGCAAGCAGAGTTTTAGCTGTGTGGATAGGACAGGTCCTAGCTTAAAGATGTTATGCAGAAGATTCTGCAAGATTTATACATACCCTGGGTGTGGGGACCGAGAGAGAGAGCGGTCCGAGTCAAAGATAATGCCCAAGCTTGTGGGGAAAGATTAAGAGCTCTGTTTAAACCATGCTAAGCTTGAGTTGATGGCTAGACACCCATGAAGAAACATCAGAGACCAGCAGAAATTTTAGGTTAGACAGAAGGAGACAGGTCTGGAGTAGTGGTAGATTTCTAAGTTTTCAGCATAGAGATGGTAGTTGAATTTGTGTTTGTGGGGGTCTCATTACCTAGAGATAAGATGGGGAGGGAGAAGAAGAGGAGACCAAAGACTCCGTTGAACCCTCACAGAAAGTTGTAGAGTAGCAATGATACACTGATGGAATGATTAGAGAGGTAGGAGAATCAGGGGAGGGCAGAATCACAGAAGCCAAGCGAGGACAAGATTTCAAGAATAGGAATATGGTTCCTTGTGTTGAAGGTGGCTGACAGGTCAAGGAAGATGAGGTTGGAATACTGATTCGTAGCTTTAGCTAAGCAGAGGTCATTAGACTTTGGCGAGAGCAGCTTAATTGGAGCACAAGAAGCCGAACTGGAGAGGGTCTAGAATGGAATTGGAGGAGAGGAACTTGGGTCAATGAAATGTAGTCGTTTAAATATGTGAAAAAGTTCACATTTTATGGAAGCTGGGCTCTTTACCCTGTAATCCATGATGATTTTAGGTATGTATTCATGCAGTGGTTGCACTTAAAATTCATTCCATTTTTTAAAGATTTACTGGTTCCAGTGGCATTTCCCATTTTAAATGTAGGCAATGTTGCACAAAGTGTGGTGTAGAGTCTTTTAAAGCTTTGGAAAATTTAGGGAGGTATAGGGGTGGCTGGATGTGACTTTGGACACTCAAATTTGGGTAGTCCTCAATTAAGCATATTCTACTATTATAACACTTAGTCTCCTTCAGCATAAGTAATTCAAAGCACTTTACAGCTATTCATTCTCAGAGAAAAGTATATTACTTTTATAGACAGGTAAAGTGAGGCATAGAGGTAGAAGAATCCAGAAAGGTTACATGACTTGCCCAAGAACACATAGTGAGTCAGCGCAGAATTGGGGATAAAACCAAGGAGGTATGACTCAGTCTCTTGCTTTTACATTTAAATTTAATATTGCTCCGGCCCCCCCTGTAGGAGTCACTTCACTAGGGAAGAGGTTTTTGAGTAGGTAGAGGTATCCCTATAGACCGTGGCCCCTCAGGTGCTGTCTTGCTGAGTCTTGAGGTCTCTTGCCAGAGTTTGGAGCCTTCAGACTTTCCTAGCAGCTCGCTAAGCTCAGTGCCGAGCCCCTGTAGAGGTACTCTAGAGTTTCTCTGCTTTGGCCCCTGCAGTAGGTTGGTTTTAGGTTTTTATATGTTGAAGCACGAAGTTGGTGCAAGAAGAGACGCTCTCTAAATCAATAAAAGGTAACATAATAATTAAAAACTTGTGTCTCTACCTTTTTAGCATTGCATCATGAGCTTGTGCAGTAGCAGTTATAGTGAACTAGGTTTACAGTTAATCATCGACCTCCTTACTCTGAAGAATAGTTCTTATTGGCTAGTAAGGACAGAGCTTCTGGAGACTCTTGCTGAGATAGATTTCCGGTAAGTGTGCATATTTCAATAAGTTGTGTTGTAGCTGTGCATACAGTACCTAGCTTGTGAATTTAAGTTTGAATAGTTTGAAAAATTAATGAACCTCTTATAAAACAAATCCTCAAGACTGACTAGAAAGCTGCCATTAACATCAGTGGTTACAGGATTGGGCACATTAGCAACTTCTGTGTGTTCTTTTAATCTGCTTGAATCTGTCTTCTAAAAAACAGTGAACAGATAGATATGGCCCAGTGTTCAAAATAACTGGGGACTCCTGTGAAATCTATTGGAGTCCTAGATGCAGCACAATTTTTAAGCTCCTTCTGTTAGCTTTTGTCAACTATTTTCCACTTTTCACTTATTCCAAAAAACTGTTTGGGTAAATAATACTGCACTTATGCCCTTCCTTTTACATTCCCTTACTCTCCAAAGGCTTTTCGAAATAGAAGTCTTGTTTTAAAAAATAAATTAATACAAAATTGCCCCAGCCAGATCCTAGTTGAGCATGTTGGAAGCTTTAGAATGTTGTTTCAATATATTGTCTTTTGGAACAGATTAACTAAAATGTGCTAATTCTGACCTTTTTGCCTAAATAATTAATAAAAGTAAATTTTAATTCTTTTAAAAATTAATTACACTGTGTAATACTTAGGAAAAGTTCTTGTGACTTTAATGATGGTTAGTAACGTGGTCTGTCTTTGTCCATTTTACCTATTAAGGTTAGTCAGCTTTTTGGAAGGAAAAGCAGACAACTTGCACAGAGGTGTTCATCATTATACTGGGGTAAGAAGCATTGTTCCCTCTAACTTTTCCCACCCATGTGCGGAATGAATTTTGTTATGTGCACCAATATGGAGGGGACGTGTGACACATCCCCTCCATATTGGTGCACATAAAAAATGTCATGTGGTGGGGGTGGTTTGGAAGGGTTTGGAGTGTGGGAGGGGGGCTCAGGGCTGAGGGTTGGGATGTGCACTCTGGGGTGGAGCTGAGGATGAGTGGCTCAGGGCTGGGGCACATGGTTGGAGTGTGGGCTCTGGGGTGGGGCTGGGGCAGAGGGTTGGGTGCAGGGGGTCGGGCCAGGGATGAGAGGCTCAGGGCTGGGGTGTGGACTCTGGGTTGGGGCCAGGGATGAGGAGCTCAGGGCTGCTGCAGAGGGTTGGGTGCAGGGGGTGAGGACTTCAGCTGGGGGTGTGGGCTCTGGGGTGGGGCTGAAGGGTTTGGAGTGCAGGAGGGTGCTCCAGAGCTCCAAGGCTGTGGTGGGGAGAGAGGACTCCCCCGAGCTCTTTCTCCTCGCAGCAGCACTTAGGCTTTGGGGGAGAGGTGTGTCTCCCCGCTGCGGCAGCTCCGGGGCTGGAGCCGCAGGATAGGCACCTCTCTCCTGGCTGCGGCAGAATTGGGGCTGGGGCAGGGGGGCCATGGCACATTTGGGCCAGAGGTTCCCAGGCAGGTTCCCTGGGCGCCTGCGCGGTGCTAAATAGGCTACTGCATGGCCATGCGGCCATGCAGTTTACAGGGAATTTAGGTAAGAAGCCTATCTTTTGCATATTATATCAAAGCATTATGATTGGGGTTTTAGGCACTGATCCAGTAAAACACTGTAAGTATATGATTAATTTTAATCAGGTGCTTAAGACCTACAAAAGCCAATGGGATTTACACATGTGATTTGCTGAATCATGGCTTAATTCTTAGTACTGGGCGTAAAGTTGCTTTTCTGTTGAAATGTAGATCTTTATAGTATGATTTTAAAAAGTTATAATGTTTAGATTATTTACATATGTAAATAAACAGTTTGTTCAGCAGTGTAGAAGTAAAACTGTTATATTAGTAACTTCTGCTTACAAAGGAATCATACTTTTAAATGTTGACATTACAAAATACATCTTTAATAATCTGTGAAGTTGGTCAGAGCAGTGAAAATGTGCTATGATGTTTCATCTTTGCTTTTACTTATCTATTCCCATAGCTATTAAAACTTCAGGACAGAGTGCTCAACAATGTTGTAATCTACCTTCTTGGTGATGAAGACCCCAGAGTGAGACACATAGCTGCAGCTTCTTTGATGAGGTATAAGCTAAAACAAAGGATTTTAATAATATCCTAGCCTAATACTTCCTGTACCTGTACCTAAATAATACTTAGCACGTACTTAACACTCTACATTTTAACCCTTGTTTTTATGTATATCTATAGCTATACACACACACATACGCTACTTGTGATGGAAGGAATAGATTAGTTCTGAATCACCTGTTGTTTTGAATGATCACACAGTGATTTCCATTTTTCAAAGCATTGCATAAACATTTAATCTTCACAATACCCTTTGAGGTATTACTCCTGAGGTGTTAATTCTGTGCCAAAAAATTCTGCACACAATATTTTAAAATTCTGCATATTTTATTTGTCAAAATAACACTATATAATCGCACCACTTTAATTTATTTTGGTAATTTATTTGAAAATACCTGTCAGTAGCTATGTCTGTATTGTAACAGACCCAAAAAAATGCCCCCAGGAGTAGTGTTAAAGAAACAGCTAAGACAACCCAGTTCCTGTCTCTCTGTCCCATCCCCTCCAGAGCCCAGCTTTAGGGCCAGACTCCTGCACCCTCTCTTCCGCCTGAGCCCAACTGTGGGGTGCCCCCACAGCCCAGACACTTGCACCCCTTTCTCCCCCAGATCCCAGCCGTGCGGCACTCCCCAGCCCAGACACTCACACCCCATCCTCCCCCAGAGCCTGGGGATCCAGAGGGAGAAACAGCCTGATGCTGGGTCCCAGACTTGTTTGGAGTTTCCTGCACGTCACTTCCTTCTTTAGGGCATGCTGGGAACTGCAACTGCCGGACCCTCCAGCTCCCTCCCCACTGCAGTGTCTTCTATTTGGAGCTGGGAAGCTGGGCTCTGCTGGTTCAGCAGCCCCTCGTGGCAGCCAGCAGCCCATTTCTGTGAGGGGGGAAAAAGGAAATTTTGCACAGAACATAAATTCTGCATTGCACAGTGATGCAGAATTCCCCCAGAAGTAAGGTGTATTATCTCCACTACACGGATGAGGAAACTGTAACTCCAGGAGGTTAAGTGATTTATTCAGTGACATGGAGAGAGTTGATGATTAAGTTTGGACTAGAGTTCAGGAACTTTACTGATTTTTTCAGTCTTGTGTAAGGGATCATAGCAACCAATCCTGTAGCAGATCATGTATAGCTACCCTATTCAAGAATGGCATTTGGGAATGAAGGAGTAACATGATTAATCCCTGGGGTGCCACTCTTCACTATTTCCCATGTCCACATCTGATTCAGTGGTGTAGCACATAAGCTAGTGTCACAAAAGAGTGTTTTTCTGCCTTTGTCTTGAATGGGAACGTTGCCAGAATAGTAGGTGACAATGGAGAGGGCAGGGATTGGGCAAGAATTGTTGTCCGAAGTCAAAGTGGTTTTATACAAGCCTGCAAAAGATTGATCCTCAAAATCCAGGGTGAACAATCAGGAAGTATTGTTCAATGGGTTATCCTGTCACTAAACTATATTTTCTGGGGCTATTAAATTCCATCTATGTTAACAAAAATGAATTGTAACATCACACTATAATTTACACATGAAATCTGGCTCAACATTTAGTTTTCAGTGCACTACAACTTTTCTAGCATTGTAAAATTAGTCAGTTGACTCGCCAGAGTGTGTGCATGTGCCACTTTATGAATTATTTGGAGTCAGAAGCTAAAGATCTTGGCACGTGTCCTCACTCTGTTAGTGGGATCAGTCTTAGGGAAAGAGGCAGGGGACGAAAATTGTTGTTTGTTACTCAGCACCAGTCACTGCTGCAGATATTTTTTTAATTACTTTGTTTCCAGAGTGAATCTATTGTATTCCTTACTGGAATGCTAGTGGTCTCAATAGAGGACGGTGAGGGTAAAGGTAAAATTGGAAAAGTGGGTGGTCTTCAAGTCTCCAGTAAGGATGTAAATGGTTCCTTTGAGTTAAATGTTTGAGGAGAAAGTGAGCGTTTGAGTTTAGAGTAACACTTTTAATTTAAAAAATCAGCACAGATTTACCCACACTTTTCCCTAAATTGTACATTAGATCAGTTTTTGTGACTTATCTTTTAAAAAAGGGATTTTGCTTACTATTTTACATGTTTTCTGCTTTATTTAAGGCTTGTTCCAAGGCTGTTTTATAATTGTGACCAAGGACAGGCTGATCCAGTAGTGGCCGTGGCAAGAGACCAAAGCAGTGTCTACTTGAAACTCCTAATGCATGAGACTCAGCCTCCATCTCACTTTGCAGTGAGCACTATCACCAGGTACAGGATTTGCAGTATTGCATTTGCCTTGCTCTAGTTAAAGAAACACTGGCCATGGTTAAGTGCCTAAATTCTGTTAAGTGCTCTGTTGTTACCACGAAGACTTAAGTGCATGCTTAATTTTATGCACTGTGAGTATCTTCATTTACTTCAATATCTCTTTTCAGGATTGAGGTTTTAGGCTTGTCTTTTTTTTTTTTTCTTCAAAGGTGCAGACGGTTTAGAGTCAAAAGCTGTGAATCCTCAGCACTTGGAAAATTAAGCCTTTTAGATATAGGAGCCTAAAATTAGCATCAAAACTTAAGTTTTTATCCACTGCAGTGATGATTTAAAAAAAAAATCTTGCCTTTGCTTCTAATCCATTAGAATTATTAAAAGTTAATACTAGAAATCTAGTATCAGAGGGGTAGCCGTGTTAGTCTGGATCTGTAAAAAGTGACAGAGTCCTATGGCACCTTATAGACCAGGGGTAGGCAACCTATGGCACGCGAGCTGATTTTCAGTGGCACTCACGCTGCCTGGGTCCTGGCCACCAGTCCGGGGGACTCTGCATTTTAATTTTAAATGAAGCGTCTTAAACATTTTAACAATCTTATTTACTTTGCATACAATAGTTTGGTTATATATTATAGACTTATAGACAGAGACCTTCTAAAAACGTTAAAATGTATTACTGGCACGCAAAACCTTAAATTAGAGTGAATAAATGAAGACTCGGCACACCACTTCTGAAAGGTTGCCGACCCCTGTTATAGACTAACAGACATATTGGAGCATAAGCTTTCGTGGGTGAATACTCACTTCATCAGATGACCTTCAGTCATTTGTGCTGTCTATTTACAGATTTAAAAATTTTATTAAAGTAAATGTTTAAAATGAAATATATACAGGTTGAGAAGGAAGGTACTGTACATCTGGGGTCAGGCTTGGGTTATGGGGGGTTACAGATATCGTTTGCAAGGATGAAAAGATACATACATATCGCATAACCAGCATAGACCCAGATTGGAGTACAAGGGTTTTTAAAGTGTCAGAAAGTTTTTAAAGTGAGTCTGTGGACAGGCTGAGCCATATAGTTATAAGGACCTGCTGCGTGGATTAAGTTGCAGGATTCAGGCCGTAGATTGTAAGCTGTTTGGGGCAGGGGCTTGATTATCTTATTTGTAAAATGTCATGTGCTCACAGTGCTACAGAAACAATAAAACTAAAACAAATTAAGAAATAGTACAAAATACAGACTGCAAAGCTTGTAATAGCCTTTTCGTTTAATACTACAAGGAAGCAATTTCACTACTTTGTGGTCTGAAACCGTTAGATATGTTTAAGCAGAAACTAAGAGCCAATGTTAGAAGGGTGATAACTTACAAAGAGCTTAGTTAGGTATTGGAAAATCAGTCTGCTCTATGCACTGGCAGTGCAATGAGATGAGCAATTAAAAAATAAAATAAAACTGCTTTAGTCGATCCAGCAGTAACACCATTAGAGCTTGCAGTTTAAAATGTAATTCTACAAAGATAAAGTTAATTCGGATTTAGAATGTGATTGTGATTGTGTTGCATTTCAATGTTACATTTTATTTGTTAATATCTGGTGGACATTTTGTGAAATTTATCTCCTCAACCATCATTCACATTTAATTTTAACAATTTTTAACAAGATACCCTTTGACTTTTATATACTCATGTTTTAGTTAGTTAAATTATGTTTGATTCAGAACATACAGGGGTTACAACCTGGTGCAAAGTCCAACAGATGTCACTATGGAAAACAACCTTTCTAGGGTTATCTCAGCCGTTTCCCAGGCATTGACAACATCAACTACAAGAGCGCTTACAGTGAGTATTTTTATAATCTATAAATAACATAAATAATTGTTATAGTTTGTATTATATATATATATAAATAAAATTCAGTACTTTCTTGCTGTATGCATGTGCCCCAAGTGTCATATAGCAGATAATGAAGAAATGTTAGTGATGGAAATACAATATCTTTTGCTCCTACTCCCTATACTGTTAACATTGTACCATCTTGCTTAATTTTTTCAGTTTGGCTGCTGTGAAGCTTTGTGTCTTCTCTCCACAACGTTTCCAGTCTGCACATGGACTGTAGGATGGCACTGTGGGTATGTTTCTTCATCCAGTATACAAGCTTCTAGAATTCATGTTTACAAAAACAGAGGACACTCATTCAGGTATCAGAAGCCCTGCTTTAATTATTTGCTGTTAAGCCTCACTTAGTTGTTTAAAGATTTCATACAGACAGGTTTAAACATATTAGGCTTATAACAGGCTGGCATTGAACCAAATAACAGCACTTTCCACAGTCTTAAATACAGTCCAAATTCTGAGGTATTGGTTGTAAGTGTTAGAAAAAAATCAGTATTTGTTTGTCAAATGGAAATGGACAAAACATTGTGGTGGCAGAGAGGGAGGGGAAGTATTTTTCAAGCTTCTGAAGGAATGTTCTAAACTCTGGAGTGGTAAATAAAAACATGTAGAGAAAAAAAATCAGCCTTTTTTTTGGGAAGTCTGAATTTTTCACGTGACCTATTCTTTATGTCTGTGTTATAGGTGTTTGGCAATGGAAAGTTAGTGTATAGCTGTTTGTATAAAGGGGACTGGCAGATGCTTCCCAGTTGCTTTTATTGGGAAGTCTGAGAAATGGAAAGCACTTGTTGAAGTGCATACTTCCACTTATGTGGCTAAAGTGATTTTGAAAGCCATAAGATACTGTCTGTCTTCCAAAGAGATCTGTTACTTAAAGTAACCGTAGCCGTGTTAATATTGGGGTTTGATCCTGTCTTTGGATACCAGTGTGTGTATTGCTGCATGTCCACTAAAATCAGTTACTGCACAGGTGTAAATGTTGTAGCTGATTGTACACGTTATGTGGCTGTGCATCTGCTTGGTTTGTGGGATTTCCAAATGTTCTTATTTATTTGTGTGTGCGCGTTTCTGCCGCAGCTACTATTTTCAGTTAACCAAGTATACAGTAATAAACTACTGCTATCATCTGTCTGCACTTCCCATGCCGACTGTGCCGCTTTTGCTAGTGTTTGGTGCCCCTCCTCCCTTACATTAGGCTTCTGTTCAAGTCCTTTAAGTTCATATGTTTGCTTGGTTTCTCTCCCTATTTCCACATATACAGAATTAGACTCTCACATGCTTTTTCATGTTTTCTACTTCAGCGGTTTTTCTCCCTTTCTGGTGACTGAATCGCAAGGGGAATCTGTGCCTTAATTTCATTACTTGTGGTAAAATGACAAAATCTTGCTGCTTCTCTGGTTGCCTGAAGTTGTGTTATGAAGTATAATCTCTTTAAAGACATTGTGTCTTTTTTGTTCATCATCTTGCCCTATCTTTCTATACCAGGCTCAGTTTTGCAATACTGTTGCAATTAGCTGTCCATCCATTCAATATACTATGTGCGACATCTGTGTGCTGAAAGCCTATCTTTTTGAGCTATAAACTTCTCATTTTACAGGTGAAATAGGTTCAGACCTGATCAATACTTGACTGGCAGGAAGGATGGATAAAAATCTATAGGTTGTGGTTTTTTCTTTTTTTTTTTTTGAAAATAAAAAAAGTGTTTTTAATTGGATTTTTTTATTTTGTTATATTTTTTTTCTTTTTAAAAATAAACCTGTTTAAAATGAAATCTGAATTTAATACAAAATATGTTAAGGCCTAAACTTGTTACAGTTTAGTTATAAATATGAAACACATTTAAGAGAAGTTTATGTACCCAAAGCATTTAAAGTTGCTTTGTTTAATAAAAATAAATGTATATGCCGTTTTGTGTCTAACTAAATTACAGTTACCATCCTAATGCAGCTTGACACAAATGAGCCAAACATTAATTATCTAGTAAATAAGCAATACATCATTCACCATTTTCTAGAATACTAAAAATATACAGCTAATAAGAATTTGAAAATATTAAACTATATAATTGCTTCAGTAAATGTATATAGTTATGGTATATCTTCCTAGGTAGAAAAAAGATTTACCAAATCTAGTGCAAAGGCTTTATTTAGTTGGAAATCAACATGTTTGAATGGTTGTATCAGCCAACAAGAATTCACCTTTCTTTACAAAATAACTGAAGTACAAATGGAAATGCTGATTAAAATTGATAATTTAAATTCAGGCTTTCCACTAGGTGAATAAAATCATGATTTAAATCAATCCCTGTGTTGGGAGATCACAAAGAAAAAGTAGAGTACTATAGAAAGTGGGGTTGATGATTTAATAAATAACTCATGTCCTTCTCTGAGTCAACACAAAATCAGTGGCTCGTCATGGGGCTCAGTCTTGTTAAAAGTCCCATATGTAGGTCCAAAATGAAGCTGCTGCTTCTCATTTTCCAGGCCCTCCGTTGTTTAGCCCCTTGTACTCCTCTCAGTTTTGTCTTCCTTTAGTCTCTCTCAATGTTTTCTTTATTCTGCCCATACTGTTTGTCTGATTGCTCCCTCCCGTTCCTATCTCTGTTGTTTTTCATTCTGTCCATAAATTTGAAATAATCTGTCCACTATACCTCCACTCTTTTCTCTAAATTTCTGCTCCACTCCCTTCAGGGTGGCTTGCCAACTTGTATGTATAAAATGTATAAATAAATAAATGTACAAATAAAAACCACCCTCAAAATGCATGCAGTGCTCCTACATGATTGCATGGTCATGTTATTGTATTTTTGGCTTTCTCTTTTCCCAAGCCCTCCAATTGGTTGTTTCCTCTTGTTCTTGTATTAATTTAGATTGTAAATTTTGTGGATTAGAAACTCATGGTAGCATGTCGTGTGCATTGATGTGCATTGATGGTGGGAGGGGGCTCCAGGCAGGGGGTTGAGGTGTGGGAGGGGGTGAGGGCTTCAAGCTGGGACCAGGGATGAGGGGATTGGGGTGCAGGAGGGGACTCCAGGCTGGAGCTGAGGGGTTTCGGGTACAGGAGCGGGCTCTGGAAGGGGGCCTGGGTGTAGGAGGAGGCTTCAGCTGGGCAGGGGATTGGGGTGTTTGGGGGTGGGTGGAGCGGGCTCTGGGTGGCTCTTACATCAGTCGGCTCCCGGGAAGTGGTGGCATGTCCCCACTCTTAGGCGGAGGCGCGGCCAGGCAGCTCTGCGCGCTGCAGGAGCCTCCCCCACAGCTCCCATTGGCCATGGTTCCTGACCAATGGGAGCTGCGCAGCTGGCGTTCAGGGTGGGGGCAGCACACAGAGGTCCCCTAGCCGTCCCTCTGCCTAGGAGCCAGATGGACATGTTGGCACTTCCCGGGAGCTGCACGGAGTCTGGTAGGGAGCCTGCCAGCCCCACGCCAACCAGACTTTTAACGGCCTGGTCAAAAAAACTTTTCCGGTCGAAAACTTGACACCTGGTTACCCCCTAATGTTAACTGGTGTTTCCTCAATAAGTCTAAAACTAAGAGAAACCGTTTCTGTGCTGTGTTTGAGCTTAACTTTTGAAACATTTAAATCCACATCCTTTTCCTTTGCTAGTCTTAGTATGTGCCTATTTCTAAATATCTTTAACAGAGCATCCAAACATACATGACGTATTTGCGAGCATTTTAATTCGATAGTTCATTATAACAAACCATTGTTTTGTGTTACATCATGCCTTAATATTGAAATATGCAAATTAGCAAATTGTTGTTTAATTGTTGTCCACCAGTAGGTTCCCGAAGTAGCTGTGATGATCACTGCAGTAGTAAAGCACTCTAGTTCTTCACTGGATGCACAACAGCTTCCATGTTAGTCTTTGCTGAAACTTTTTGTGTGTACTTAATTCAAGATACTAAAGGTAGTTCAGCCATACAGATAGATTAATAGTTTCAAATTAATAAGAAATATGATGTTAAAACCATGTACCACACTGTTCTTAGTTTCCATAAGACTGAAAATTTGCCTAGGAAGACATGTATGACAATTTCATAATCAAACTTTCAGTGCTTCCCAGCTGAGTCCTTCGGAGGAATCTCGGAAGAGCTGTACAATTGGAATGGCTGGAATGGTTTTGTCCCTTCTTTCAACGGCCTGGTTCCCACTGGATCTTTCTGCACATCAAGATGCTTTGATTTTGGCTGGAAACTTGCTTGCAGGTAGACAAAAATTGTTGGGCTGTGTCAGTGTGTGCTCAGTGTCATAATCTCCATTATGTAGTCAGAATGCCCCATCTCCATTTCACTCTAAGCAATAAAATATTTGCAAGCTTCAGAGCTGAAGAAATGCAGGGCAGGAGAAAAAAAAAAGTTATACCCATGGGGTTTTGGATTATCTTTCAAGTCTAATGGTTTCTCCTTGTTGGGCTGGGCATCTGTTGCTCGTGCATGGCAGTTATCTAGATCTGTGGGCCTTCTCAAATTTTAATAATGTTTGTACAACTGGCTTTCCCTATGTGTCACCTGGTAGTATGGTTAGGATATTAAGTATCAGAGGGGTAGCCATGTTAGTCTGTATCCACAAAAACAACAAGGAGTCCGGTGGCACCTTAAAGACAAACAGATTTATTTGGGCATAAGGTTTAATGGGTAAAAAACCCACTTCTTCAGATGCCTGGAGTGAAAATTACAGACACAGGCATAAATATACTGGCACATGAAGAGAAAGGAGTTACTTTACAAGTGGAGAACCAGTGTTAACACGGCCAGTTCAGTCAGAGTGGATGTGGTCCACTTCCAATAATTGATGAGAAGGTGTCAATACCAAGAGAGGGAAAATTGCTTTTGTAGTGAGCCAGCTACTCCCAGTCCCTATTCAAGCCCAAATTAATGGTGTTAAATTTGCAATGAATTGTAGCTCTGCAGTTTCTCTTTGAAGTCTGTTAGAGTCTGTTAGATCCCTTTTGGAGTTGGTCCTGCTGGATTTTAATTGGCTAAAGGAGTCACTGTTAACACAAGGCACAATCATGTCTCTTGACATCAGGCCAGTAAGTCACTAGCCAACACATGACTTCTGCCAAAACCTAAACCAAGGCCTTTCATGTTTTAATAATAACTGTAACAGTTTTCTTAAGTAATGGGCTTGTTATTTCAGCAAGTGCCCCCAAATCTTTGAAAAACCCCTGGACTGCTGAAGAAGATATGAATCCAGGTGCTGCTAAACAAGAGGAGCCATGGCCAGCTTTGGCTGACCGAACTCTTGTTACTTTGGTAGAACAACTCTTTTCTCATTTGCTGAAGACCATTAATATTTGTGCTCATGTGGTGGATGATGTTGCTCCTGGCCCAGCAATAAAGGTATGATTTTTATTACGCTTTATGACTCCAAAATGCTTGTGATATAAAGAGCTGTTGTTGAGTTATGCACCTTGTTGGAGACTATTTAGACAGCTGCATTTTATTTTGATGGGTGTGTGTGTGTGTGTGTATCTATATTATATATATCTATATATATATATATATAGAGAGAGAGAGAGAGAGAGAGAGAGAGATGAGGAAAACTAGTGATGTTAAAGAGGCACTAACAGTTGTCTTCTGATTTACAGTTTTTTGTTGAACTCCATTGTGCTCAATATCTTCTTAAAAGGTTGAAACTATCTTTCTGTCTCTCAGATTATTTTCCTTGTAGCAAATAACCCGTCAGCTCTAGCTTTTGTTTCATAGGGTTAAGAATGTGTTGGTCTACTTCAGTCACTGAGCGTTTGTTTGCACTGTGATCAGATGTCTGATTGCAACATGGGCTAGCATACCTACACTAGCATGAATCTAGCTAGCACAGCTAAAAATAGCAGTGAAGACATAGCAGTGTGGGCCTCAGTGAGGGTTAGCAATACGAATAAGTGCCCAGCTGCCATCCCATGCCATCCCATGCTGCCACCAGACCTCCAGTGTAGGATGGATGTATCCTGAGTTGTTGCTGTTTTGCAGCTCTCGGGAGGGTTTATTAATATTTATCCCTTCTGTCTCATTTATCAATGACCATAACATTTTAACGCCTCCCAAGAATATAGAAATAACAATCTTCTTTCTTCCTGCATAAGAAATAGTTTGATTAGTTCACACTGTTTTAATATTATTTTATTTGCTTATTGGAAGAACTGATGGAGAATGTGAAGGCAAAGAAACAAGTTTTGCATTTAGTTTTAAAAATACTGAAGTATCTGGTCATTTCTGCCTCTAGGGGAGCAACCTGGCATTGGCCACTGTCGGTAGACAGGATACTGGGCTAGATGGACCTTTGGTCTGATCCAGTACGGCCATTCTTATGTTCTTAAATGGGGCAGACCCACCCCAAACTGGTGATTATTCTTCTGTAAGAGATACCAAGCCAGTAACAAAAGCAAACTTCTATCTCACCACATCAATTCACAAGAAATCAGAAATGCAGTGTCCTTAGGCATTCCAGCACTTATTTCACCACCCAGATGCTAGACCAGGGGTAGGCAACCTATGGCACGAGTGCCGAAGGCGGCACGCGAGCTGATTTTCAGTGGCACTCACACTGCCCGGGTCTTGGCCACCGGTCCTAGGGGCTCTGCATTTTAATTTAATTTTAAATGGAGCTTCTTAAACATTTAAAAAACCTTATTTACTTTACATACAACAAGAGTTTAGTTATATATTATAGACTTATAGAAAGAGACCTTCTAAGAACGTTAAAATGTATTACTGGCACGCAAAACCTTAAATCTGAGTGAATAAATGAAGACTCGGCACACCACTTCTGAAAGGTTGCTGACCCCTGCACTAGACTATATGAAGAGTGGTTATTTAAAGCCAATTTAATCAAACAAAGGGTTCTTTTAATCCCAAGAGATCAGCCACATAGCGAGGTTAAATTTATAACTCAGGTCTTACCCAGTAATCATGCTGTTGCAATCCTTTAGTATATAATATCTAAAGATTTATTTATAAGCGAAAAGGATGAGAGTTTTAAAATGGTCAAAGGAATCAAATACATACAACCATTGCAAAATTTTTGTATCAGGTTTGAAGCAGTGATGGAATAAACTGCTGGTTTATAAAGTCTCTGGTAGCTTCCAAAAGATTGGAAGGTCTCCAGTCCATTGGTTGTAATGCTTCTGTTAGTGAAAGTTCATAGTCCAGAGATCAGAGCAGGAAAGAGGCAAAATGGAGATGCTTCCAGGGTTTTTTATACATCCTCCCATGTGGAGCGGATGCTCTCAGTCTTAATTTGTGGAAAAGTACAGGCACAAGATAGAGTCCAGGATCATATAAGCTAATCACATGCCCTTGCATGCTTTGATGAGTCATAGAAGTAGCCATTATCCCTATTCTGGCTAAAAGGTCCTCAGACAAGCCAATCAGATGGGGATGAACTTTTATGACCCTTTGTGTTCGTTGATGTGCCATTAACTTGAGTGGTCCATTCAGTGTGCTGACTAGATTGGATGTAAACTACCTGATGGGTGTTAATCCAGAAGCAAACACATTTAAAATACAGGTATATAGTTAATATTAATAACTTTAATTATGAAGATGATACATGCATACAAACAGGATAATTCTATTTGGTAGACTGTAACTTTTCCATTTTTACCTTACATGACATACTGTATGTACTCGTTCATTAGCCTGTTCGTTTATAAGCCGACCCCCCAAAATGGATAGGTAAAAATAGCAAAAACTGTACGACCCTTTCATAAGCCTACCCTATATTTCAGGGGTTGGAAAACTTTGGCTCCCGGCCCGTCAGGGTAAGCCGGTGGCGGGTTGGGACGTTTTGTTTACTTGGCGCGTCTGGAGGCATGGAGCTCCTCAGCTCCCTGTGGCCACAGTTTGCTGTTCCCAGTCAATGGCAACCTTTCAGAAGTGGTGTGCTAAGTCTTCATTTATTCACGGTAATTTAAGGTTTCACGTGCTAGTAATATGTTTTACATTACAGGGGCCAGCAGCCAGAACCCCAGACCGGCAGCAGGCTGAGTGGCTCAGCCTGCTGTCGGTCTGGGGTTCCGGCCGCCGGCCCCTGCCGGGCCAGGTCTCAACCGCCAGCCCCACTCAGCCCACTGCCAGCCCAGGGTTCTGTCCATCCAGGCTGGCAGTGGGCTGAGAGGGGCCGGTGGCAGGGACCCCAGGCTGGCAGCAGCGTGCCACCATAAATCAGCTCACGTGCTGCAGGTTGCAGACCCCTGCCATAGAGTTTAAAATCATCAAATTTTGGTGTAGACCCGTTTATAAGCCGACCCCTGCTCTTTGATGCGTTGTTTTTTTGTTTGTTTTTTTACCAACAATATTGGGCTTATAAGAACATAACATAAGAACATAAGAAAGGCCGTACCGGGTCAGACCAAAGGTCCATCTAGCCCAGTATCTGTCTACCGACAGTGGCCAATGCCAGGTGCCCCTGAGGGAGTGAACCTAACAGGCAATGATCAAATGATCTCTCTCCTGCCATCCATCTCCATCCTCTGACGAACAGAGGCTAGGGACACCATTCTTACCCATCCTGGCTAATAGCCATTTATGGACTTAGCCACCATGAATTTATCCAGTCCCCTTTTAAACATTGTTATAGTCCTAGCCTTCACAACCTCCTCAGGTAAGGAGTTCCACAAGTTGACTGTGCCATGTGAAGAAGAACTTCCTTTTATTTGTTTTAAACCTGCTGCCTATTAATTTCATTTGGTGACCCCTAGTTCTTGTATTATGTGAATAAGTAAATAACTTTTCCTTATCCACTTTCTCAACATCACTCATGATTTTATATACCTCTATCATGTCCCCCCTTAGTCTTCTCTTTTCCAAACTGAAGAGTCCTAGCCTCTTTAATCTTTCCTCATATGGGACCTTCTCTAAACCCCTAATCATTTTAGTTGCTCTTTTCTGAACCTTTTCTAGTGCTAGAATATCTTTTTTGAGGTGAGGAGACCACATCTGTACACAGTATTCGAGATGTGGGCGTACCATGGATTTATATAAGGGCAATAATATATTCTCAGTCTTATTCTCTATCCCCTTTGTAATGATTCCTAACATCCTGTTTGCTTTTTGACCGCCTCTGCACACTGCGTGACATCTTCAGAGAACTATCCACGATGACTCCAAGATCTTTTCCTGACTCGTTGTAGCTAAATTAGCCCCCATCATGTTGTATGTATAGTTGGGGTTATTTTTTCCAATGTGCATTACTTTACATTTATCCACATTAAATTTCATTTGCCATTTTGTTGCCCAATCACTTAGTTTTGTGAGATCTTTTGAAGTTCTTCACAATCTGCTTTGGTCTTAACTATCTTGAGTAGTTTAGTATCATCTGCAAACTTTGCCACCTCACTGTTTACCCCTTTCTCCAGATCATTTATGAATAAATTGAATAGGATTGGTCCCAGGACTGACCCTTGGGGAACACCACTAGTTACCCCTCTCCATTCTGAGAATTTACCATTAATTCCTACCCTTTGTTCCCTGTCCTTTAACCAGTTCTCAATCCATGAAAGGACCTTTCCTTTTATCCCATGACAGCTTAATTTACGTAAGAGCCTTTGGTGAGGACCTTGTCAAAGGCTTTCTGGAAATCTAAGTACACTATGTCCACCGGATCCCCTTGTCCACATGTTTGTTGACCCTTCAAAGAACTCTAATAGATTAGTAAGACACGATTTCCCTTTACAGAAACCATGTTGACTTGCTCAAGAGTTTATGTTTTTCTATGTGTCTGACAATTTTATTCTTTACTATTGTTTCAACTAATTTGCCCGGTACCGACGTTAGACTTACCGGTCTGTAATTGCCGGGATCACCCCTAGAGCCCTTTTTAAATATTGGCGTTACATTAGCTAACTTCCAGTCATTGGGTACCGAAGCCGATTTAAAGGACAGGTTACAAACCTTAGTTAATAGTTCCATAACTTCACATTTGAGTTCTTTCAGAACTCTTGGGTGAATGCCATCTGGTCCCGTGACTTGTTAATGTTGAGTTTATCAATTAATTCCAAAACCTCCTCTACTGATACTTCAATCTGTGACAGTTCCTCAGATTTGTCACCTACAAAAGCCAGCTCAGGTTTGGGAATCTCCTAACATCCTCAGCCGTGAAGACTGAGGCAAAGAATCCATTTAGTTTCTCCGCAATGACTTTATCATCTTTAAGCGCTCCTTTTGTATTTTCATCGTCAAGGGGCCCCACTGGTTGTTTAGCAGGCTTCCTGCTTCTGATGTACTTAAAAAACATTTTGTTATTACCTTTGGAGTTTTTGGCTAGCCGTTCTTCAAACTCCTCTTTGGCTTTTCTTATTACACTCTTGCACTTAAGTTGGCAGCGTTTGTGCTCCTTTCTATTTGCCTCACTAGGATTTGACTTCCACTTTTTAAAGGAAGTCTTTTTATCTTTCACTGCTTCTTTTACATGGTGGTTAAGCCACGGTGGCTCTTTTTTAGTTCTTTTACTGTTTTTCTTAATTTGGGGTATACATTGAAGTTGGGCCTCTATTATGGTGTCTTTAAAAAGGGCCCACGCAACTTGCAGGGATTTCACTTTAGTCAATGTACCTTTTAACTTTTGTCTAACTAACCCCTCATTTTTGTATAGTTCCCCTATTGAAATTAAAGGCCACAGTGTTGGGCAGTTGGGATGTTCTTCCCACCACAGGGATGTTGAATGCTATTGTATTATGGTCACTATTTCCAAGCGGTCCTGCTATAGTTACCTCTTGGACCAGCTCCTGCGCTCCACTCAGGATTAAATCTAGAGTCGCCTCGCCCCTTGTGGGTTCCGTACCAGCTGCTCCATGAAGCAGTCATTTAAAGTATCGAGAAATTTTATCTCTGCATTTCGTCCTGAAGTGAAATGTTCCCAGTCAATATGGGGATAATTGAAATCCCCACTATTATTGGGTTCTTAATTTTGATAGCCTCTCTAATTTCCCTTAGCATTTCATCATCACTATTACTGTCCTGGTCAGGTGGTCGATAATAGATCCCTAATGTTATATTTTTACTAGAGCATGAAATTTCTATCCATAGAGATTCTATGGAACCTGTGGATTCGCTTAAGATTTTTACTTCATTTGAATCTACACTTTCTTTAACATATAGTGCCACTCCTCCCCCTGCACGGCCTGTTCTGTCCTTCCGATATATTTTGTACCCCGGAATGATTGTGTCCCATTGATTGGTCTCAGTCCACCAGGTTTCTGTGATGCCTATTATATCAATATCCTCCTTTATCACAAGGCACTCTAGTTCACCCATCTTATTATTTAGACTTCTGGCATTTGTGTACAAGCACTTTAAAAACTTGTCCCTGTTTATTAGCCTGCCTTTTTCTGATGTGCCAGATTCTTTTTTATGTGACTGTTCATCATCTGATCCGGCCCTTACATTATATTTTTCATTCCTCTGCTCCTGACTATAACCTGGAGATTCTCTATCATCAGACTCTCCCCTAAGAGAAGTCTGTGTCCGATCCAGACGCTTCTCTGCAGCAGTCGGCTTTCCCCCATCACCTAGTTTAAAAACTGCTCTACAACCTTTTTAATGTTTAGCGCCAGCAGTCTGGTTCCACTTTGGTTTAGGTGGAGCCCATCTCTCCTGTATAGGCTCCTCCCATCCCAGAAGTTTCCCAGTTCCTAATGAACGTGAACCCCTCCTCTCTACACCATCGTCTCATCCACGCATTGAGACTCTGAAGCTCTGCCTGCCTACCTGGCCCTGCGCGTGGAACTGGGAGCATTTCTGAAAATGCCACCATAGAGGTCCTGGATTTCAGTCTCTTCCCTAGCAGCCTAAATTTGGCTTCCAGGACATCTCTCCTACCCTTCCCTATGTCATTGGTACCTACATGTACCACGACCACCGGCTCCTCCCCAGCACTACACATAAGTCTATCTAGATGCCTCGAGAGATCCACAACCTTCGCACCAGGCAGGCAAGTCACCATACGGTTCTCCCGGTCATCACAGACCCAGCTATCTACATTTCTAATAATCGAATCTCCCATTACTAACACCTGCCTTTTCCTAGAAACTGGAGTTCCCTCCCCCAGAGAGGCAACCTCAGTGCGAGAGGCAACCCCAGCACCATCTGGAAGGAGGGTCCCAACTACGGGAAGGTTTCCCTCTGCTCCCATTGACTGCTCTACTTCCCTGGGCCCTTCTTCCTCCTCAACAGCACAGGTGCTGTCTAAGCGGAGGTGGGACAATTCTACAGTGTCCCGGAAAGCCTCATCAACATACCTCTCTGCCTCTCTCAGCTCCTCCAGTTCCGCCACCCTGGCCTCCAAAATCCGTACATGGTCTCTGAGGGCCAGGAGCTCCTTGCACCGACTGCACACATACGCAACCCGCCCACAGGGCAGGTAATCATACATGCTACACTCAGTGCAATAAACTGGATAGCCCCCACTCTGCTGCTGGGCTTCTGCCTGCATTGTCTCCTAGTTAGTGAAAGGATGGTTTACAGAAAGTAGTTTTGGAATGTAATTTGGTTTATAGGTTTTAGGATTTTAGCGGGGGCTACAGGGAAGGGGTTATGGCCGGCGAGGGGTTCCCACTCCCCTTCTAAACTCCCTTGCGAAACTCCCTGTTAGCAGCCCCTGTTCGCAAAGCTCCCTGGTCGCTTATGAACGAGTATATACGGTACTTTGTATAAGATTTGTTGCAATTATGTAACAGTGGTAGCAATAATAATCTACATGGTCATATTTTAATCATACAGCGTCACACCCCCCAAACTAATAAGATTAGATGCAACCATTGTTGAAAAAGGCAGGTGTAATTAAACATGTGTAACCCTATAAATGTATTCTATGTTTAGATGAAGGAAAAATGCTGATATTTAAGTTGTCACACTGTTTCAAACATTATTTTAGGCAACATTGCCTTCTCTCTCAAACCCACCTTCTCTAAGTCCAATTCGTCGGAAAGGGAAAGAGAGAGAACCTGTGGAACAAACATCTGTACCAATGAGCCCTAAAAAGGGTAGTGAAACTAATCCAGGTAAGAGGAGAGAGAGAGAGAGAGTGAGTGTGTGTGTGTGTGTGTGTGTGTGTGTGTGTGTACGTGGTGTATTGGCAAGAAACACTGATTTGTATAATTCACTTTACTGTGAAGTTCCAGTGTTAATTCTGAAGAGGGTTGCATACAATCAGAAGAAGATCAAATTATTTTCAAAAAGAACAGGAGTACTTGTGGCACCTTAGAGACTAACACATTTATTTGATCCTAAGCTTTCGTGGGCTACAGCCCACTTCATCAGATGCACAGACTGGAACATACAGCAAGAAGATATTTATACATACAGAGAACATGAAAAGGTGGAAGTAGCCATACCAACTGTAAGAAGCCAGTCTTACAGGTGGAAGTAGCCATACCAACTGTAAGAAGCCAGTCTTACAGGTGGAAGTAGCCATACCAACTGTAAGAAGCCAGTCTTACAGTTGGTATGGCTACTTCCACCTTTTCATGTTCTCTGTATTTAAATATCTTTTTGCTGTATGTTCCAGTCTGTGCATCCGATGAAGTGGGCTGTAGCCCATGAAAACTTATGCTCAAATAAATTTGTTAGTCTCTAAGGTGCCACAAGTACTCCTGTTCTTTTTGCAGATACAGACTAACACGGCTGCTACTCTGAAACCTGAAAGTATTTTCAGTGTTAAATCTTGAGTGGCAATTCTTTTTCGTAAAGAACCCATGAACTCTTCGGTAGCCATATGGATTTGTGTCTCTTGCTGTTACAATCACGATTTCAAATCCCATAAACTTTTGACTAAAAACAAAAATAGTCTGTACATATGCTTTGCAAATGGAAGCTCTGCTCCTATTCAGAGCACAGAGTGGGTGATCCTGGAAAGCAAAAATCTAAATACTGAAAATATAAGAGCTTGCAGGTTTTTCTGTAGCTAGTGCAGAAATGGGCAGGAGTAAGAGGAGAAAAAGTTAATTCTGCTTTAAAATAGTTCTTGGGAATTTTAGTAATGAGTTCTGCATGGGTTAGTTGTCTTATTTTGTAGCTGATTCACATAGAATGTATTGTTTTATAATACTGTAAATGCAGGTCCTCTGCGTCATTCTAGGAGCTTAAAGACAGTTCTTACTCTAATCTTTCAAATATATATGTTGACTCATTTTACAGTTAACTTCAGAGTGGTTAAATTAAATGTTGAAGAACACTAGGGAATATAGTTAATGTGCTAATTGATTTCTTCAGGATTATTTTTCTCTTTTAATAAGCTACTAGGCAAACCGATACTTCAGGGCCTGCTCCAACAAGCAAATCGTCGTCACTGGGCAGTTTTTATCATCTTCCATCGTATCTCAAGTTATATGATGTCTTGAAAGCTACCCATGCTAACTATAAGGTACATAACAACATGTCCTTTAGGTGAAATACAAGAGAACTCTTTTCTGCTAGTGTTGCACTACCTCATGTTGCAAGTTTCATTCTTCTTTGAGTGCTTGTTTATATATATATATAAATTCCACTAATGGTGTGAATTTGCCCTATGCACTGAAATTCATATTCTTTTGGCCAGCAGTATCCTTTGTGGCCACACCTGAATGGTCAGTGTCTTTATCCCTCCAGCCCGAAGGCATATAAAGGGTGGGCTAACCCCAACCATCCCTCAATTCCTTCTCAGTGCCCATGGCTAGGAGTTGGAATTTGCAGTGTCTACACTTCTCGCTCACGGTGTGGCCTTTCCATTGTGCTGTAAATAGATGGGCACTTAGCAGTTAGTCATTGGATTAGGTTAGTTATTTTTGATAGTGTTTCCTTTCCTCATTTGAGGAGACAAAACTTTTTCCTTTGCCTGTAGGACTTTCCCAGTACCTGGTCCAGTCATTACGTCCATACAGAGCATTTTACTGTGCCCTAAAAATTCCTGAGTATGCTTTGACTTTCTGTAATAAGTTTGACCCAGTAGGTAACTTCTAGTGTGCCGCAGCAGGGTCCACGCACAGTTACTGCGCAGCACACTGCAGCACTGTAGGTTAATATTGAAACTTGCTGCTTATTAACCGGTTGTATATACAAGGCATGAGTGTGTTTCCTTCATTATATCTGGGACTTCTCTCTTTGCAAGAGGAATACTCCTCCTCTTCTGGCTCAAATAATAACAGGGAGGTGTCAGCGGTGCATTCCCTGAGGTCTAGGTATTCAGATCCGTACACTTTAGAGAGGGGGTTGAGGGCTCATTTTTATTACTCAAGACATAGAGCTCTGAGAGCTACTCCTTGGTATCTGCCCCCATGACCTCTACCTCATATAGGCACCATGGGAATTACATCAGGACAGAAAACCAAGTCTGCAACCCAGTCCACAAAGGGACATTATAGTCAACTCAAACTGCAGCTCTTTCAACAACAGTCGGGCCTCTGATGAGGACTGAGGCCATGGCTACACTTGCAAATTTGCAGCGCTGCAGCAGGGTGTGAAAACACATCCTCTCCAGCGCTGCAAATTGCGGCGCTGCAAAGCGCCAGTGTGGTCAAAGCCCCAGCGCTGGGAACACAGCTCCCAGCGCTGTACGTTATTGCCCACAGGGAGGTGGAGTACGGACAGCGCTGGGAGAGCTCTCTCCCAGCGCTGGCGCTTTGACTACACTTAGCGCTTCAAAGCGCTGCCGCGGCAGCGCTTTGAAGTGCAAGTGTAGCCATAGCCTGAGAGTGAGAGGTCTTTTCTATCCCAACACCCATTTTTTCTTTCTCTAATTTCCATCTAACTGTCTAATAACTTTTCTGGGTAAAACATTTACTCTTCTATTTTGACAAGGTTACATTGGATCTTCAGAACAACATCGAAAAATTTGGAGGTTTCCTACGATCTGCCCTGGATGTCCTCTCTCAAATTTTGGAACTAGCAACTCTTCAAGACATTGGAAAGGTGTGTTGCTTTATTTAATATAATGTGAAATTAGCCATATTTATAATGTTCATAGGGAAGCAAGTATTTAACAAAATTTTAGTTCATCCTTCCAGTATTAGTGCTTGGAAAGGCTGACAGATCTTGGAGACAATGACAAAATATTGGGTTGCATAGTAAGTGATTTTTAAATCATGGGTGTCATATCTTCTTTTTTCATATGGCATTTGAAAAGCAATGGGCTGGGATAATTTAATTTTAAGATTTGAAAGCCATTCTAATCCTTCTGGTGTAGCTAGGTGGATCCCCACCTTGTGCAACCACTGTGAGCATGAATGGGGCAGTTGTCCGTGATGAGTTGTGTGATTTGCACCTCACCACAGTCAAAATTTGGTAATTCTTTCATTTTCCATTTGTGGAGGAAATATCCACACTTAACTAATTAAAACATCATCAGTAGGTTTACTGTGTAAAGTCAACTACTAAAAAGCTGAATAATTTTGCATAATTTAAGATACAGTGCTTCGTTTTCCAAGAAAGTTAGAGATCTTTTGAGTCATACTCTTATTATAGTCACATAATTATACTATATTTATATTAAACGAAGAAAATAATCGGGTTTTGCTCTTTTTCCTGAGTTTGATATTTTCAGTTCTTAATTTAACCGGTGGTCTTTCATACAAACTTTTTAAGGTATGTCAAAGTGTAGATTAAAATTGTAACTTCCTGGGTTTCTTTATGGTCCATATTTCTGGTTTTAAAGCCTGCAGTTTTGCATTTTTTTTTGTTTGAGAATATGCAATAGTAGCTTCTCTTTTACTTCATGAAGAAATGTTGATTAAATGACTGTTAAATTTGTGTCTAGTGCGTTGAAGAGATTTTGGGGTATTTGAAATCCTGTTTCAACAGAGAACCAATGATGGCAACAGTTTGTGTACAGCAGGTAAGGAAGTAACTTTTGTTTGCATTTGGGGGGGGGTAGTGTTGGCACTGAGGGTCCCCTCTGCCCCAGCAATTTGAACATGAACAACCATTCTCATTCTGAAGGAAGGGAGTGTAGGGGAGTTTCGTCTAAGAAACAACCCTGTAGTGGCCAGAGAGGATGGACTAGATAACCTTTTAGGTCACTTTAAATCACTTGTGTGATTTGTTCTGGAACCCCTTGTGCCATCTGAATAATTTCTCTTGACACAGTAACCCTTATTAAAGGAGCTTTATTATTAAGTGGCAGGAGACAAATTATTCCAATTGTCTGGTTACAGAGTGCATTTAAGAGAGGGTAGGAAGCACAGTTTAAAGGACTGTTAGGGAGTTGAGAGATCTGGGTACTATTCTTGACTTTCCTGTAGATTTCTTATGTGGCCTTTGGGATACTTCGTATGCCTCTCTCTCCTCCTCTCCCCTCCCCCCACTCCACCCCCCTGACCTGCTGAACCTCCCATTGACTTCAGTTGAAAGTGAGTGCTTAGCACTTCTGGAAATCAGGTTCTTAACTTCTCTCTCCTTCAGTTTCCTCATCTCTAAGATGATGATGATCTGCTTACAATGAGGTTGTGAGGCTTAATTCATTGAGGTTCATAAATTATTTGATTCTTGAATTAAAGGTGCAATAGAATCATGCAGTATTATTTTGGTATAATTCTTAATTTTATCGGGTTATTTTATTCCTCAGCATAATGAGTTTCTGGCAGTGTATTGTTGAGGTTTATCTAGCACCTATTTTAAGCTCTAATTTAAAAAAATACAGAAGTAAACTTTACAGTAAAATAGTTAAGTTAATGAAATACTCAGATACAAAATTAGTAAATTTTTAGAGTACCCTACTAAATACAAAGACTTCCAACTAAACCCACTCTGCATGGGTTCACTAGTGATGTCTATGATGTCCTAGCATGGCCTAGTAGGTAGGCACAAGTCAAATATACAAACTCCCTGTAACATTTCTTTGTAAAGGCTACCAGAAGGAAAACTCTAGTTATGACTTTGGTCTTGGATGACCTGGGCTATATAGGAACCAGTGATAGGATTGAAAGATGACTACTGGTGAAAAACACAAAAAACCAACTTTTATTTATATATTTAAAACATCATCAGTAGGTATACTGTGTATAATTATTTTAATATATAAAAATTATAGCCAGTAGTCTTCATCAGAACCAAATTCAGTGCAAGTGATCAAGCTTCTTCTGAATTTTGCTTGCTTTCATGGTTGGCTTAGTTCCAACAGCAAATAAAGAATCATCTTGTTCAAGGTAAACAACAAGCCATAAGATTCCATTCATATTTAAGTAAAGGCTTATTAAAAGGTATTTTAAAAATGTAGAAACAAAATTCACTTTTCATAGGATGGGATACCAGACTGATTACATATAGACATTTGGGGTGGACTCGCATAGTTGAGTATTTTGTGTTGGTAGCTTGTAATCCAGCCAGGGTAAGGTACTGTATGTAACTGCACTGTCCCAGGAGCAAGGCTGGGACTGAGTCTGCCAGAGTCTCACAGTTCAGTCCTCCTCTTCCCCCTTTGCTGAATGGGGGAAGTAAGCTGCACCAACCCTTTTCCCATGCTATGCTGGCCCTATAAAGCTTTCTCTAGTACTGAAAGATTGAGTCAGTCTGGGATCTTAGTTTAAGCAATTGCCTATTCCAGCCTTGGAAGACTGAGCTTAGCTTGGAAGCCTGTCAGAGGTCTGTACCAGCCTGAAAAGATTTTATTTAGCCTGGGCAAAATATTGCTTTAATTCCAAGGGTGGGGCTTGCTTTAGCAGGTCACTATATTGTTTTGAAGATGCCATGGGAATTTTTGTAACTTCTATCCGTGTCTATAGGAACTAAAAGTGTTTAGTGTATTGTTTCTATATTTTTAAGGCTCCTGAGTTTACGAAGGGGAAAGAATCAAAAATAGCATTTGAGTCCATGACCCACAGTTGGCACATGTTAGACTACCGTGTGACAGCCTCATTCATAGAATGCTTTTTGGGAGGGTGGGCATTCAATTTGCGTTGTTTCAGAAATGTTCATTTTTTTCACATCTTTCCTTAGTTGCTGAAGACTTTATTTGGCACGAACTTGGCATCGCAATATGATGGCTTATCTTCAAACCCCAGCAAATCTCAAGGCAAAGCCCAGCGTTTAGGCTCTTCTAATTTGAGGCCTGGTCTTTATCATTACTGCTTCATGGCCCCTTATACACACTTTACACAGGCACTTGCTGATGCGAGTCTAAGGAACATGGTACAGGCAGAGTCGGAACATGATGCTTCAGGGTAACTGTTATTGTTTTTCCCCTGTATGTGGTATAGTGTGTTGACTTTCATAAAGTTAATCAAAACATTCTAGCTGGAAACAATAAATCATAACTTCATTAAAAGTTCTGAACAGTGCTGTTGGTGAAGTTTTAAATTATTGAAGTCACTTACATATTGAAACGATAATATATTGTTCAATTGTCAATAGCAGGAATTTTTCTTTTATATTCTTTTGAAATAACATAATTTATCTTGCCTTTACTAATTTGATCTCTGGTACAATACTATATTCTGGATAGAACAAAAGTGCTTCACAAAGCAAAGTGGAAGATAAATTTCATGCAAAAATATAGCCTTTGTATATATCTATATTTAGAATAAAACATTAATATTTATTAATATTAATACTACTGTTTTAAACTCTCTTTATTTTTCACTAATTGGCATTCATGTTGAGAGTCTTAAGAGAGGCAAAGGAATGGAGACTAAATTCTCCTCTCAAGTCTACAGGTAGTCAGGCTACAAATATATTAGTAGGACAGTGTGCGGAAGTTTGCATTGCTTCTGTTCTTGCTATACAGTAGATGTTCCAGTGAATTTGTACTCTCCAATTATCTGGTTACTAAAATACTTGAAGCAAAGTGAATTTTTACTTTCTAATTTTCTCTGAGCTTACTAAAATACTTGAAGCAATCAAGCCCTATTACAAAGCTAATGTTAGGTAAATTAAAATATTAGTAGAGTGTGCATGTAAGAATTTTCTCAAAGGTATCCCTTTGTTTTAATTTTTTTTATTTTGATAGATGGTTTGATGTGCTGCAGAAAGTTTCTACGCAACTGAAAACTAGCCTTACAAGTGTAACAAAACATCGTGCTGACAAGGTATTTAAAATACGTACTCAAAGAATAAAATGAAAGGAGGGGAAAGATTTATCTTTTATCCACATGAAGTTGTATTTTTAACTATTTGGTTTTGAACTGGAATCTCATGTAGAAAATATGTGGCTTTAAACTTTTTTCTTTTTCATAGAATGCTATTCACAATCACATTCGCTTGTTTGAACCCCTTGTTATAAAAGCTTTAAAGCAATATACTACGACGACGTCGGTACAACTACAGAGGCAGGTTTTAGATCTCCTTGCACAGCTGGTTCAGCTACGGGTTAACTACTGTCTTCTAGATTCGGATCAGGTTAGTCACACTGTATTCTCATTTTGGTCAGTGTATAGCAGATTAGAGAACTCTAGTTCTTAGAGGGACATTGCCAAGCTAAAATCTTTTATTGTAAAAATAATTACCTTCCTTGTCCTACTAATACCACCATAAATGAGAACTGTGATTTAAAACTGAAATTACAGAAATTGTATTTGACTCTGAAGGGCTTTGAAGATCATGATATATTTCTAGTTAGGTTAATTTTTTTTTTTTTTTTGGTTGTCATGCACTATGTAGCATATGGGTGAATGTTTAAATCCACAAAACCATTCATTTAGAAATAATTCCTAAATTATCAAAACTTCATTTGGAAATGTAACAGCCTATCTCACTGCCAAACAATTTTATTACAATGAAGATTATTAAACAGGAATATGTTATAATTACAAGTAGGGAAAAGATGATTTGGTAGTCAGAATCATTCTGATTACTACTTAATCAAAGTAGACAAAGAGAGAGATCTTAATTTATGTTCCCAATACGTGCCATTGTGAGAACAGACTAAATTGTAGATTATCTGCCCAGCTGCCATTTGCATACATTATCAACTTTAGAATTTTCTCTGAAGCATACTTAATGGGGATCTGTGGGCATGAATCTGCAAGTTTTGTACCCACTAGCAGTTATTAATCACCATCTATCTCAGTGGTTCTCAAACCTTTGTACTGGTGACCCATTTTCACATAGCAAGCCTCTGAGTGTGGCCCCCTCCCCCCTTATAAATTTAATATATTTATATTTAACACTATTATAAATGCTGGAGGCAAAGTGGGATTTGGGATGGAGGCTGACAGTGGAGGTAGAAAGTCTCTACCTTGCCCTACTTCTCATATGAGGCACTCCAGAGACCTCAGAAAGCTTGAAGTATCCTTTTGAAAACTGAAAATATCCTTACTACACTGAAAGGGGCAAATTCTGCATCTTTACACCAATGAGAATCCAGAGTAATTTTATTTCCAGAGGATCCCTACTTATTCAGTGTACAAGTTAGATCAGGGGTTCTGAAACTTGGGTCTTTATTGTTACAGACATACTTGCTGACAGGTATTTTGAAATAAATTACCCAAAATAATTGAAACTGGCGTGATTATATTGTGTTATTTTGATGAATAAAATATGCAGAATTTTGCAGAATTCTTAATTTTTTGTTGCAGAATTCATCCAGGAGTAAAATTTATATATGAAAGAAAAAACTTACTTTGATGCATCAGTACAAGGGATCAAAGTTAAATTTGAAGTTTCAATATTAAATCTGCATTTCCTAATTTCAGTTCATGATTTCTCATCCATAACATTTTATAAATGCTAGATTTTTGTATGAAATATATAATGCTGTCATGTAAATGTATGTAAACTGTAAATTTGCAACACAGACACAAATTCTCTTCTAATCATTCATGTATTGCCATAGGTAAGGCTAAGATTTTGTCATGAATATTTTTAGTAGAAGTCACGGACAATAATGAAATATTCATGGAAGCCCGTGACCTGTGCATGATGTTTACTAAAAATATTCATCATAAAATGAGGCCTGGGCAGATGCGGGTGTGCTGGGAGCTGCAGGGTCCCCCTCCGCTGGTGACTCCAAACTCCGGAGTCCCACCTGCTGCCCGGGAGCTGCAGGATGTCTGTCTCCCAGCAGCAGCAGCAGGGGACCTGCAGCTCCCAGCTGGAGCTGGCTGAAGTCTCACAATCTGTGACCTCCTTGAATAAATTGCAGCCTTAGCCATAGGTAGGGCCCCACCAAATTCATGGCCATGGAAAAATGCGTCATGGACTATGAAATCTGGTCTCCCCCCATGAAATCTGGTCTTTTGTGTGCTTTTACCCTAAACTATACAGATTTCATGGGGGAGAACAGTGTTTCTCAAATTGGGGTTCTTGACCCAAAAGTGAGTTGCAGGTGGGTCGCAAGATTATTTTAGGGGGGGTCGTGGTATTGCCACCTGTATTTCTACGCTTCAGAGCTGGGCAGCCGGAGAGCAGCTGCTGTTAGCCAGGTGCTTTACCAGCAGCAGTGTAGAAGTAAGGATAGCAATCAGTGATGAGCTGCTAAAATCTTAACAACCGATTCCCTATAAAAAGTTCTGATTTAAGGGATGTGCCACAGTATGTATTTTTTGTACCAATAGGGTTACCATACGTCCGCATTTTCCCGGGAGGAATTTTTAAAATTTACCACCCAGACAGCGATTTAAGAACCTAAAAGCCTGACATCTCTGGGAAAATACAGATGTATGTTAACCCTACCTAAAGTTCTTTTTAAAAAAGATGGGCCTGAACTAGAAATGAGCTCCATTTCACATGTGTGGGTCCCCGCCACTCCCTGGGGGTGTGCTAGGGTGACCAGATGTCCCAATTTTATAGGGACAGTCTCAATTTTTGGGTCTTTTCCTTATATAGGCTCCTATTACCCCTTACCCCTGTCCCGATTTTCACACTTGCTGTCTGGTCACCCTAGGGTGTGCACATGTGTGGGTCCCAGCTGCTCCCTGCCCCCCTTCATTGAAGCAGGTGTGCAGGGTTAGTGCCCTGAGAACTGCAGGGCACCAGTGGACCTGGGGCTGGCTGCAGACAGGGGCGTGGAGCAGAGCTAGCTGGAGGCAGGGAGTGTGACATGGGCTGGCTGCAACAGGAGCTGGCTGTGGGCAGGTGGTGTAGACAGGCTGTGGCGGGGAAAGGGGCTGTGGCAGGGGTCGGGGGGTGGCAGGGGTTGTGGGCAGGGGCTGGCTGTGGGCAGGGGGCGGAGGAGTGGCAGGGGCTGTGGGCAGGGGCTGTGGCAGGGGGCAGGAGGGATGGCAGGGGTTGGCTGTGGGCAGGGGGTGGCTCTGGGCGGGGGAGGGCAGGGAGGGGCTGGCTCTGGGCAGGACGGATGGCAGGGGAGTGGCAAGGGCTGGCTGCGGGCGGGGGAGGGTGGCAGGGGCTGGGGCAGGGGATGTGGCAGGACAGATGGCAGGGGCTGGCTCTGGCCAGGGGGTGCAGACGGGCTGGCTGCGGGCAGGGGAGGGTGGCAGGGGCTGGGGCTGGGGATGTGGCAGGACAGATGGCAGGGGCTGGCTCTGGCCAGGGGGTGCAGACGGGCTGGCTGCGGGCAGGGGAGGGTGGCAGGGCAGGGGGTGCAGACAGGGGCTGGGGGCAGGGTGACAGGGGCTGGCTGCGGCGGGGGGGTGCAGGCAGGGGGAGTGGGAGGGGCGCAGACACTCACACGGGGAGAGCGGCTGGGAGCAGCCCGAGCAGCAGGACGCAGCCGGGGACCCACCAGGCAGCAGCAGGAGCCCCAGGGCCAGAGGTCCGAGGAGCAGCAGCAGCAACAGGGCCAGGAGGCAGCTCACATGCCTCCTGCAGCGCAGCACGGCGCCCCCTGGTGGCCGGGAGGAGGAATTACACCCTTCCCAGCCAGAGCCCATCAAAGCTTCCCTCGCAGGGAAGCCAGTTAACAAGCGGTTCTAAAACCGCTTCTAAATTTAACAACCGGTTCATGCGAACCGGCTCCAGCTCCCCCCTGGTAGCAATACCATTCCATCCCATCCTTACTTCTGTGCTTCTGCTAGCGGTGGCTATGCCTTCAGAGTTGGGCTCCCGGCCAGCCGCCGCTGCTGCTCTCCAGCTGCCCAACTCTGAAGGCAGCGCCCCACCAGCAGCAGTGCAGAAGGGTAGCAGTACCGCAACCCCTCCTACAATAACCTCATGATCCCTCCTCCACTTTCCAAACTCCTTTTTGGGTCAGGACCCCTACAATTACAGCACTGTGAAATTTCAGATTTAAATAGCTGAAATCATGAAATTTACTATTTTTAAAATCCTGTGGCCGTGAAATTAACCAAAATGGACCATGAATTTGGTAGGACCCTAGCCATAGGAAACACTTCAGAATATCTTGTAGCAAAGTGAGGGAATCAGTGCTTTTCATCTGTTTACCCATAGATGCACTTTTAAATCTTCATCTGCCAGTTTAGTTTTAGATGAGAAATTAATATTGACAATGTTATGTCACTCTTAATGTGTACACCTATTAATACTTATTTTTATCCTTTTTGCAGGTGTTTATTGGATTTGTGCTAAAGCAGTTTGAATACATTGAAGTGGGACAGTTCAGGTAAAATCAGACACACAAAATCTCTCTCTTTTCTATAGTAGGATTATGGGCTACAATCACACAGGTCAATTGAAGAGTTTGGGTTAATATCGCTTGTAGAATTTTACTGTTTCTTTGGCATGTCTGTTTTAAGAGAGGGAATGGATCTAGAGGAAATAACTAGCAGCTTTGAACTATCCCCTTGTCCCACTACCCCTATTATGTCTATTTTTTCAAAAACCTGCAGTGATTAGTTCTGACATCTCTAAGGCCACACATTTCCATTTACATCCATCCAAAGAGTAGTGTCTGTCCACCAAAGGAGGAGAGTTCCATTCTAGGCCATGTGTTTCCCATTCCCCTAATCCAGTGGTTCCAAAACTGGGGTTCGCAAAATGTTACAGGGGGTTCTCAGGGGAAAAATTCTCAGTGGCGGACAGAGCTGTCCCTAGGGATCCTGGGCAGCATGGGACCAGCAGCCTGGAGCCCCTGGACTTCCAAGAGCTAAGCAGATCAAAGCAAGCATAGCTATCACACTGAGGAGGTTTAAACTTCAAGACTCCTTATAGGAAATGGAAAGGGAGGTGGATATTTTTTGCTGTTTTTAAAATGAAATTGGCAGCTAGTATTATTTTTTTAAATTATTATGAACAGTTTTAAGCTTTGTTGTAACATGCATTGTTTGCCTGGACTGCTCAGGACCTGAATGCTTGTGTAGGAGGAACTCTTTGAGTTGGCTTCTTAAATACCTTCATGCTATTTCACATCTGATACACCTTGATGAAACATAGGAGTCTTGTCTTATAACAGGCTTATTCAAAGTGATACAAGCTACAAAAGTGAGATCTTGGAAGAATGTTGCCGTTTTCATAATGTAATAAAAATACTGTAATAATAATTAATAATTAATAACAAATAGTGTGTAATAAGCATGTCATAAAAACAAATTTTATATTTCCAAGATCACTGCTGTTATAATTTATACTCAGGTAAAGGAGAAAATCCCTGGAAATATTCATTTTTAGGAGGGAGTTTGCAAGACTTGACATTTTAGTGAAAAGGGTTCACAGGTTGTTAAAGTTTGGGAACCACTGCCCTAATCCCATGGGATCTTCTTCAAGGGGTTTGGGCACTATGTAATGGGAGGGGTTGGGGAGCAAAGTGCAAGAAATATAACCCTAATCTATATTAACTTGTACTACTTCTCCTGTATTGTGAAACACTCTCTCTCTCTCTCTCTCTCTCTTTGAGAGATTTCAGAGGGAATCTGTAATTTGGGGGAGTCCCTGGATCCATGCATTCTGGTAGTGAAAACTCTTTATTGATAGGTTTTGGCTCAGCAGTCACTTAGCATTAATTTTATATTGAAAAAATAACATTGGGAATGTTGTTTAGATTTTTAGTGGGAAATGAGAGCTGTGTGTGTTCTTGAGCCACATACTACTTTTGGAAGGAGAGGTAGGAAGGAAGGGAGTAGGGGATGTCTCGAGTATAGAGGAGTTTTAAAACGTTGGATTTTAATAAAAATATAAACTAACAAATATACTCAGAATAGTAGAGAGAAGAAAATAAGCAAGGAATCATTACATTAGAAACTATTTTTGTACTATGAACTCCCCTAAATTCATTTTGAAAAAAGCAGTTAAAATAAATGGGACATGCTGTAACAGTATTAAGCTACTCCAGAGCATGTATCACTGGGCTATTTATGCCCTGTTTTGGTGCCTGAAAACAGGATGCCTCCAAAGTGCCTTCTCTTAATGCATGTTTTATTGCTTACTGCCATTGCTTTCCAAAACGAATTTTAAAAATATCACTGTTGTCTCCAAATGATGCTTTGTTTCTGAACTGCCATTCCATTGTGATTGTTCAGCAGGAGTTCCAGTTTGATGTAGATTAGGAATGCCGGTTACTGCCTAAGTGGATAATAGACAACAGATGATCATTATTGTTCTAAGCAGAGTGGTTGGTTAATAGTAACTAGTTTGTTTTTAAGTACTGCAGTTTTCCCTACAGCTTTGATAAGACGTCAGCTTTTGTTATGCATGCATATGGTAGCTTGTAATCCATATTTTATTCCATTTTGTTAAACTGTCCATCAAGATTGTAACTTCCTGTTTTACATTTTTAATTATATTTAAGAGAACTTTTTTTAAAAATGGCACCTTGCTCTCATTTGTAACTAGTTGCTAGATCTTCAAAACCAGTGTATTACGATATATTGCAATTTTCACATTCTAGTTGCAAACAATTTTTAGCTATTTTTCCCCCTTCCCTTGTTTTTAATAGGGAATCTGCATGCAAGCAGCATCTGTTTCTTAATTCATCAGTTTAATCCCCACCTAAAAGTATGATGCCTCCATCTTCTCCTTCAAATCTTCCTTAAAACATTTCTTTTTTTAAGCCTACAAAATTCAGTTCCGCTGCCAGTCCCTCCCTTCTGGCCTTAAAGTCTGAATCTGAGTCAATTGTTAACAAAATAAGAATAAACACTAACCAGTCTTTAAAAAAAAAAAAAAATCACAACCAAGTGGAATTACGGTATAAACTTCACTTTGCTTGCTTTGTATTATATCTCATCCTCCAGTCTTCATCTACATGTTGGCTATCAGGTTATAAGCTCCTCAGCGCAGGGTCTTCCTGCTGCTTTGTAAAGCACCTTGCACACTTGATGTTTATATAAACATGATCTGAATGGCATTTCAGTGTTTCTGCTGTTTAACCTTCACATCCGTTTAAACAGATCTTGTTTTCATGAAATAAATCCTTCATAATGAGGCTTTTTTGAATTGTAATCCTTGATTTGCATTAGTTCTAATTCATATGAACAAAAACTTTATTAAGTGAGCTTATATTGAGAAATTCAATAAACATAACTTCTAAGGTCTGGTCTACACTATGGGGGGGGTCGAACTAAGGTACGCGACTTCAGCTACGCGAATAGCGTAGCTGAAGTCGAACTACCTTAGTTTGACTGACTTACCCGTCCAGACGCGGCGGAGTCAAACTCCGCGGCTCCAAGGTCGACTCCGCCACCGCCGTTCGCGGTGGTGGAGTTCCGGAGTCGACCGGAGCGCGTGGGGAGTTCGAACTATCGCATCTTGATTAGACACGATAGTTCGAACTCCGAGAAGTCGAACTCACCGCGTCGAGCCGCGCGGTAAGTATAGGCCTACCCTAAATAATGTCTTGTAGTAAAAAATGGGGAACAGAAATACTATACAGAAGCAGAAGAGTATGTTCATGAATTTTCCATGAAACATAAGCAGATTATTTTTCTACTGAATAGAACTGACCTGTATGTTTAATAAAGAGAAGGTAGTGTGTATTGACATTTTTCTTTTGTTCCAGGGAATCCGAGGCAATTATCCCTAATATATTTTTCTTCTTGGTATTATTGTCTTATGAGCGATATCACTCCAAACAGATAATTGGAATTCCTAAGATTATTCAGCTGTGTGATGGTATCATGGCCAGTGGAAGGAAAGCTGTTACACATGGTAACTTAAAAACCAAAACAGTGAAACTACTAACAATTTGCAATATACTAAAAAGAATATACTGTGCTGTGCTAAGGAATGCTGGGCTTATGTTGATCAGCCCAGAAAACCCTTGTATTGTTTTCTTGTATTTTTTCAAACTACATTTTTCACATATTAAACTAGTTCAAAGGTATGAACCTACTCCTGACAGAAAATATTATTTATCCCATTTCCACAATTATGCATAATTGGCTATTTTTGTTCAGAGCAATTAAGAAATTTGAGTAGAAGACAAGCTATAAATTAAGCATGTTGCTTGAGCTGTTTAGGTAAGATTGTATACTGTCTGCCTGGTTCTATCCAGTGATATCTGTCCCTTGCTTTTCTCGTAAAATGTTTGACTTAAAAATTGGTATGATGAAAAATAATTGTTGCTTTAAATTTGCAGTTACCGTTTTGTTACAAGGATATTGCGAATTGATACTTAACATGGCAACATAACACTTTTCTGCTACCTTTTTACAATACGTTGTTAGCACAGAAAAAAACAGACTTAGGCCTGGTCTACACTAAGAAGGGGGGTCGAACTAGGGTACGCAAATTCAGCTACATGAATAGCGTAGCTGAATTCGAAGTACCCTAGTTCGACCTACTCACCCGTCCAGACGCGGCGGGGTCGAACTCCGCGGCTCCCCTGTCGACTCCGCCACCGCCGTTTGCAGTGGTGGTGTTCCAGAGTCGACCGCAGCGCTTCCGGAGTTCGAACTATCGCGTCTAGATCAGACGCGATAGTTCGAACTCCGAGAAGTTGAACTCACCGCGTCGACCCGGAAGGTAAGTGTAAACCTACCCTTAGATTTTGATCTAAATGTCTGATTTTCATAGAATATCAGGGTTGGAAGGGACCTCAGGAGGTCATCTAGTCCAACCCCCTGCTCAAAGCAGGACCAATCCCCAGACAGATTTTTGTCCCATATCCCTAAATGGCTCCCTCAAGGATTGAACTCTCAACCCTGAGTTTAGCAGGCCAGTGCTCCCCCCACTGAGCTATCCCTCCCCCAGAATGTTCTGTGTGTGTATGGGTATATAAAATCAGAAAAAATTACTTGTATGCTACAACTGTGACAAAATTTCTGCTTGTAATGAGGATCTTTAGGAATTTTCTGTCTAATTTTAAAAGTAAAATAATAACGAAAATGGTGGCTAAACAGTATTTAATAGCAACATAATTATATTATTAAGGGCTTGTTAGTTATTTAAATAGTAGGTTAACACAGCTGTATTTTTGAAAGATTTTGATGAATCTAATTTGATATTTGCTTTATTTACCTTCCTTTTGGAAAAAGAACATTGGAAGCCTTTCCTTATTCCAGAACTGTTGGTATAAGAGATGCATAGGTTTTTACTGAGAAAGGCATGTCTTTTGAAAAATGTGTAAAATCCTGAAGGGGGGGTAATGGTCATCTGTCTCTAACTGTGACTTAGACTCGGCTTTAGTAGGGATGAAGGAACAAGAGATGTGGAAATGACTTAAGTTTTCCGCAAGTATTCATAGAAACATTACAATTTAAATGCTAGCTTTCAGCAGTAAAATTGCTGGGAGTTAGAACCTTTCTGTACTATTCAAAAATAACCTGTATTTAATATTGAAATATGAAACATCTTAATTTTAGCTATACCAGCTCTGCAACCCATTGTCCATGACCTCTTTGTATTACGAGGAACAAATAAAGCTGATGCTGGAAAAGAACTGGAAACACAAAAAGAGGTGGTGGTGTCAATGCTACTAAGACTTATCCAGTATCATCAGGTAAGATAAATTGACAGATTAATGTGCCTGTGTATGTTTTATAATGTGAATTATTTGTTAGACTGGCCAATAGGAGAAAATGGGGGAGAGAGTGCATAGGTAATTAAGGCTAAGATTTTGTCAGTTATTTTTAGTAAAAGTCACAGACAGGTCACGGACAATAAACAAAAATTCACGTGACCAGTCTGTGGCTTTTACTAAAAATAATGGGGGGAGAGAGGGGTTCACGTGAGGGATGACTGAAGCCCAGTGGGGGGAGGAAGAGAGCCTGAGCCCCACTGCGGGATCGGGAATGGCCAGCACCCGCCACTGCAGTGGCCATCAGCTCCAGGGCTCCAGTGGCTCAAAGCTCCAGGCTGCTCATGGCGGCGCCTCACAGCTCGGGGTGGCCCTTGCTGGCTAACAGCTCTGGCCCTGCCACCCCAGGGCTGAAGTAGAAAATGTCATGGAGGTCTCTGAAAATCACACAATCCATGACCTCCATGACATAATCTTATCCTTAGTAACAATCATGGGAATGCATAATTACATAGCTTTTTATGGAGACAACTAGATGATTGCTAGTCATTTACTTTTTATAAGATATAACTAAAGACAACTGAAAAACAGTAAGTTATGACTATTCGCCTAGTCATTGTTAGATGTCATTTTATCAATAGCCTAGATGGGTCTTGAAGAATTTTTCGGAGAACAGTGTAGAGGTTGTAAAGAGAAGTACCGAGAGACGTTCCAGGCGTTTGGGAGACAGAGGGGAAAAAAGCATAAAGGTGCTTGTGAAAGAAGTGATCTTGAATCTTTTTGCTTATTCCAGACACTTAATATAAGTGTAATACTTTTTTATTGAACTTCATCCAGTTGTGGAATGCTGCTCTCGTGTGTATTAATGTAAGGAATTTGCCTTTTTTGAGTACAATTGAAGAGGCAACCCTTTTTTTTTCTCTTCCAATTTAGTTAAAAAATAAGATTTGCCAGAAATTTGGATGTTATGTGTGTCAAAGTTCAGACTGAAATTCATTTCTGCAACTAAAATTTTATAGGTTGATAGCAGCAAAGAGTCCTGTGGCACCTTAAAGACTAACAGAGACGTATTGGAGCATGAGCTTTCGTGGGTGAATACCCACTTCGTCGGATGCATGTCCGTTGATAATGAATTTTATAGGTTGATAGTGAATTTATAGTTTTACATAACTAGTCATAAAATAGTGTTTGGATACATTTTTTGACATGATATTAAACTGTTATTCACATAATGTGTTCTGATATTATCTGATATTAACTATGTATTCACATATAGGTTATTTTTAACCTTTAGTGTTATGTAGAGTACAGGAGTTTCTAGCAAAGATCTGGACTATCCAGTATTAGGACCTGATCTTGCCAACTGCTCTACACAAGCAGACTCTGTGTCTGTGCAGAACTCCATTGACTTTAATGAGTTCAAAGTTCCATTCAGATAGAACAGCTTGCAAAATCAGTGTTTTAATATATGTCCCATTTCGATTCTTCCTTTCATTAAGACAGGAGCAAATACAGATACCCTTCTGATATATGAAGACTTTTACTTGCCAGCTACCAACGTTTTGCTTTTCTTCCCATTCCCCATGCGTTTCATCTCATACTCTATTCTTCCCACTATTGGACTAATCATTTGTAAATTTTGGCTTTGCAAAGCACAGAAAATTTTGCTTTTATTTGTTTAAAAGATTGGGAAATACCAGGTATTTTGGTCATCATAAAAGACCATATCTGAGAGAGAAACTTGTTCTTTTTATAAATTCTAGCCTGAAGTGAATTTTTTGCTATTGTCATAGACCTATATTTCATTTCTTCTCCTGGATTTACGTAGTTTTATTTCTTGTATGTGTAAAAATATCTAAGTGGAGCAGAGTAGGAATACTGTCTCTCTTACTCTGTTACATGAAAGGCGAGGTGAAGCAGAACAGTATATATATGATATTTTAGGATGATCTTAAATCATCTTTGTGAAACACCTTGCATAACTTTTTGGTTTGCGGGAAAATGATAGTTTTATTAACTGTTCCCTCCCTCAATTGTATTATTTAAATATGCCGTTTTCTAAAGTGCAGGTGTGTTTTTTTTGGGGTGGGGTTGGAATATTTTCTTCAGGTGCTGGAGATGTTCATCCTAGTACTACAACAGTGCCACAAAGAGAATGAAGACAAATGGAAAAGATTGTCCCGACAGATAGCAGATATAATTCTCCCAATGTTAGCAAAACAACAGGTTAGTATCTAACTTTGATTTTATTCTTGCATATCAATTTTGCTTTTATTACATGAAGCATGACTGTGTGCCTACAGTCTGCAAGTAAATATAATACTGGAAACTATTCTACTAAAATAGATTTGTATATATGAAAGACTTTGTAAATATAGCATTCAAGATAAGGCATCCCATTTATTCTTAATGGGGCTGATGATGATGAATAATTTCTGTATAATTTCATATGTACTTATAGATTGATGTCATTTTTTAAATTATTTTAAAATCACAAAAGACTAAATTTGTAGATAAACTATTTGTAGTGTCTTCTAATATATCTCAGCTTAGAGTTAAGTCCATAACTGCTTTGAGTCATGACCACTGTTCTGTTGTATAGCTAATCCAGCTCACCATGCTTACTATATGGTATCAAGTCTTTTTTCTTTACGTACAGAATGTTGTCATTGTTTGGCATTATAATCAGACAATATAATAGCTGTTCAGTGACCTTATTTTATAACCTATTGTAATGAACAAAATAAAAACTGTAATGAAATTTGTTTACTTGAAACTGATTTGGTCATCTGTAATGGCCTGTAACTTTATTTTTAATGTTTTTAAGGTACATTTTTAGATGTCTTTATTTTCTCTATTAAATAACTTAATCTGACAAAACTGCACTTATGTTGTCAGGACCTGGATCACAGGCAAAACTGACATTATCCGGACCTTATTGCACATTACTCCACGTAGGCAGATCCCAGCCGCTGTGGGGAGACTCATTGAAGTCCATTGGTGCAGAGTAATTTACAGGGTTGGAGACCTCATGAGCTGCATATAAGTTTGTCGCCAAACCTGAGATCTGTGTGCAAACTGAAGGCGGCCAACATATGAAGCTCAGTTTATTATTTGATTGCTGGTCCCTGGTTGTATTCCACACGTGGATGCACGTGTGTGCTATGCGTGAGAGTCTGGAAATTTTAACAGGCAGTGTCTGTTGGTCTGCACATGTGCAGTAGTTCTTGTGCTCCAGACTGATGGCATAAGAGGCAGTGTGGACCGACGCCTCTCCTGTTCTCCATACCCACCACATGGCCTGAGTCAGAATCTGTGTCCACAGATTTCTCCAGATTTTCTCTTTGATGCCCTGTAAATGGCTATTGTAAATAGTTTTATATTAGCATAGTTAGTGTTCTAATAAAGTGTAGCTTGTTCTTTCTGTGCACTGGGAACTGCCTCCTTGTGGCCTGGGACTGTGCCCAGGGGTTCAATAATACGTCTCCTGCCCTCGCTCCTTCTCTGTGAGCAACAATCACCAACACCATCTCTATTGCTTGGGCGAGACACATATTGGGATATCAATGGCGGAGCTCCAGGATTCCCAGCACTGGCTCCTAAATTTCTGCTGCTTAAGTCCAAGCAACGTGGTGCTCCCTTGTAATGAGGCCATCATGGAGCCAGCCATAGTGGTCTGGCATCCCCCAGCTCCTGTGCCCCCAGGTGTAAGAGGTCTGAGAGATGCTCTTTCATCCATACCCAAGGGACTGAATTTCTTTTCTCCAACCCAGCTCCAAACTCACTGATGGTACACATAGCCATAGGGAGAGCATGATGACAACCTCCCAAGACCACCACAGCTGTCAAGGGCTCAAAGAGGTTGGGCCTCTTGGGGGGAGTGTGGGGGAAAGGTCTGCAAATTTGTATCGCTAACTGTCAGACCTTGTTAGTGAAATATTATTTTAACAGTTACTCCAGGCTGGCTGACTTTAAAGACAAGCTTCCCTCTGGGGACAAAGCCCAATTTTAGTCCTTTGTAGAGGAGCGCAAGTTAGTGACTAAGACTTCTCTTTAAACTGTAGAGGATGCAGCGGACACAGCATCCAGTGGCTTGGTCACTGGCATAGTTATGAGGTGTGAGTCTTGGCTTCACTCTTTGGGGCTACTCAGGAAGGTCTAGAACACCATACAGAACCTCTCTTTAGACAAGTCAGATTTGTTTAACAAGAAAATAGATGAGTCCCTACACTTGTTGGAAGACTCAAGGTCGACTCTACGGTCCCTGGGAATTTACACCCTAATCCCCAGTAGAAAACATCAGACACAGGTGTATAAGCCAAAGCCACCCCCTCTACAGATGTTGTACCACCAGTGTCCAGATGAGGCTCTACTTAAACATCAGAGGGTTCAGAGGCCTCAGTGTTCAGCCCCCTCTGCTACCATGACTTCTGCCCATTCCCAGCCATCTGCTACGGGCTACTTTTGATGCCTCAGTCGAGATTCACCTATCACTATTGATGCCACCCACTTCTACCTCCCTTCTCTGTGGGGACCATCTCTTGCTTTTTGCCTACAATTGGGACTCAGTCACAGCATACAGTTGGGTCTTGGAATATTCTTGATGGATAATTTCTAGGTTTCTCACCCTCCCTCCCCACAAACCCACTTCCTGGTCCATTTCAGGAACCACTCTCACTAGGTGTTTCTTCAACAGGAGGCAGACTCCCTTTTTCATCGAGGGGCAATAGAATGAGTGTCACCTTGGTATCATGGGGACATGTTCTATTCCCTATATTTTAGTCCCCAAAAAGATAAAGTGGAGACCAGTCTGGACTCTCAACAATTAAACATCTTTTTTCAAAAGCCTACATTCAGAGGTTACTCTAGCATTGATAGTCCCCTCCCTATGGAAGGGAACATGGTTCACAGCTCTCAATATGAAGGATGCTTATTTTCATGGTAAATATTCATCCATCTAACATCAATTGGTTTTGATTGGATCAGAAACACTTCCAGTTCAGAGTCTTTCCCTCTGGACAAGCAACAGGACGCAGAGTATTCACAAAGGTTTTCTTTGTGGTGGCATCCCAAATGAGACAATTGACTCCTGGTGGGTCACTCTAGCCAAGAGGTCAGGTTGGCAACTTTGTTCCTGTTCCATCTTCTAGCAGCACTGGGTGTCTGCATGAACAAAGAAAGTCTATTTTAACATCCACACAGACTCTAAACTTGATTGGGGTAATACTGGACTCCATTTCAGCAAGAACTTTCCTCCCCATGGAAAGATTTCAGTTAATAAGTAATCTGATAGTCTTTGGTCTGTGAGTAATTTGTGCTATGGTCAACATATGCCTTGCTCTTCTAGGCCATATGCATAGGCCGTGTGCACTTATGTGGACACTGTTCTCCAGGCTTCATCTATGATGCTTGCAGGCCTGGCTTCAGTCAGTCTACTCACAAGACAAGGATCACATCAACACCAGAGTGACTGTTCCCACCAGGGTCATTGCCTCTCTTACCTGGTGGTCGGATTTGGAATGAATCAGAGTAGGCATCCTCTGCAAGACTCCCTCCCTCTGTGTCACCATTGTAACACAGGCATCCCTTCTGGGTCGGGGTGCTCACCTGAACAACCACACCAGACAAGGTACCTGGACCCCATCGGAGGCCAGACTGCTTTTCATTCTACTAGAACTGAGAGCAAGCAGGAGTTTTTCCCATTTATGCATTCAGTGTATAACCAAGTAATGTCAAACAACATCACCACTGTCTTTTACATAAAGAGGGTGAAGCAAGATCTCTTCTCCTCTGTCTAGAAGCAGTAAGGCTTGGGAACTGATGCATCAGAAACTGCATCACCATCCAAGCTGCATACCTTCTGGATGCTCAAAACTCTTTAGCGCAAAACCTGAGTAGACGCTTCTCTGCAGAAGTGGAATATACACAGCTCTGTCCTGAGTGAGATATTCACTCTGGGGAACACCTCATGAAGATCTCTTTGCGTTCCAAATGAACAAAAAACTTCCCCTATATTGCTCCAGATGTGAGCTATAGGTCACAGCACACAGGGCAATGCTTTCTTGTTGTCATGGAGGGACAAACTCAGATATGCCTTTCCTCCCATTCCCCTGCTACCACAGGTCTTGAAAATGACTCTCTCTCTATTATGATGAATCTTTTTCTTACGAGGCAACTTACCCAGACAGTTTTGGTTCCTGTGGAATTTCAGAGAATATCTGTCTGCCTATCAGGGTCCACCCCTTCCCGGCTTTCCTAAATCAAGAAGGGGAAAGAATCAGACACCCCAGTCCAGACTCATTCCTCCTCATGGCTGATGTTTGGAGGGGCATCAGAATTAGACCGTTCTTGTTCAGCACCTGTCCAAGCTATCCTTCTCAAAGTAGGAAAGATTCAACTAGGACCTGCTACCTAGCTAAATGGAGACATTTCTCTACCTGGGCTCAGCATGATTGGCCTTCCCCAAGCAGTGCAGATATTCTAGCTGTCTTTAACAAAACTCATATATTTACATTTAGCTCACTATGATGAGCTAGAAAGCAGCAGATCAGTGTTTGGAGACAGAAGCTGCAGCACTGACTGTTCTGGAATTTAAGGACACAGCACGTAAACCAAAGCAAGGTTTAAGAGCGACAGATGGTGAGGAGAATGGGAGGGGAAAAGGTTAGTTGTGAGCTCCCCCTTATCAGCCTGTGTTAATTGCAGGAGTAATATAGCTTTGCACTGACAGTAAAAGCTGTGATCAGTGCCTTCCTATCTCCAGTAGATAGATGTTCCAGTTTTACGTTCCTCCCAAAGGTTATTTCTGAAATCCATGTCAATCAAACTGTCTGCTTAAGTGTTTCTTTCCCAAAGCCCCATGCCACTGCTGAAGAGTGAAGACTTCATACCCATGGCGTCAGACAGGTTTGGTCCTTTGCAGGTAGACCACCCAGACCCACAAGAAAATCACCAAGGCCATTTCTCACCATAATAGAAAGATTGTGAGGATACTATATCCTCTTAGAAACTCTAAATGGATTTCTGGATGCATCATCATGCGCTACCAATTAGCACATCTCCCTCCACCTGGCAGGGTAGAGGGTATACTCTGCCAGAGCACAAGCTGCTTCTACAGGATCCCTGCAGGAAGCATTAAAACTGGACATACACAGAGCAGCTACCAGGAGTTCCATTCACACATTCACAAAACATTATGCACTAGTTCAGTCCTTTGCTGCAGTGGGAACTGTAGTACTTCAAGCGTCTTTGCTGTCAGCAGCATCACATCTCTCTCCAGTCTGAGTACTGCTTGTCATGTGTGGAATGAAGAAGAAGGTTACTTGAGTGTAACTGGAAGTGCTTCAAGATGTATGGTCCCTATCTGTATTTTGTTACCCTCTTTCCATCCCTTCTGCTTCAGGTCGTATTAGTTGGCATCCTTTCATCTGTGAGAGGTGGTGGGAATTGAAGCCTGTGATGTAGACGGTTTGCAATGTCTCATGTGACTGAATAGTCTAATCCGAGATTTGCACGATCTTTGTCAGTTGTTGCAAATATATGGGAGCTGCTTGCTTCCTATAAGCTCTTTTCTCTTCAAGCTATAGGAGCCAGCTCCTGTCATGGACTTTGATGCCCTGAGGGAGACAGTGGCACCACTTGTTACGCTCACTTGCCAAGGTTTCCTATCGGTCAGGATCAATTCTCAGTTCCTTCATATCTCGTTTGCCTGTGTTTTTATAGTGAAGCTTGGGACGTCTTGTTATTCTTGTTCCCTATGATAGCTCCCCATATAACATGTCCTTGGGTATGCGTCCATCTTCCAACCAAGCAGATGGCCCAACCAGCGCAGTTGTTTTTGCTTGAGCAGGGCTGTCACACTTGGTAAATTTGCCCTTTGCATTGGTGACTTTATCTTGTCATTTGGTGTGGAGTATGCGTGTAACAGGGTGCTGGCTAGGAGAAACAAGCCAGGCCCCTGTTAGCCCTGTTCCAGAGGAAAAAGGGTTAGTTGGGCTGGCTGAGAGGCCACGCCCTAATTACCAAAGGGGATCCACCTGCAGGCCTGGGTAGCCAGCTTGCCCTATAAAGCTGGCTAAGAGACAGGAAGGGTGGTGGTGGTGGGGAGACAGGAAAGGGAGGAGCATGGACTCTAGATCCCTGCTGGCTGGGAAGCTAATAATCTCCAAGAGTGTTGGTCTCTGTAAATGTAAATAGTAGGTGATGGAACGGACACAAACAATAAAAGGACACAGGTGCTGCACCTCGGTTGGTCTCTGGGTGTTTTTGGGGCCTAGGCCGGAGAGGGCCAGGTTACACATGGGGGCTTGTCCGGGATTTGACACCAGCAACTGTGGTTGGCGACCCTGGAGATGGAAGAGACCCTAAAATGACTGATGAAGCAGCAGGAGGAGATGCAGCAGGCCCTGGTCAATGTCCAGTTGTCCCAGCAGACTGAGAAGCAGGCCTGGAGCATGAGCAGAACTACTGTGCATGTGTGGGCCAACAGACACTGCTTGTTAGAATTTTCAGATTTGGGCACATGGCACGTATGCACACCCATGCATGGAATACTGATAGAGACCAACTTCATTTTCTGTGTTCATACTGAAAACTTGCACACTTTGTTAAGCTTCCCTGTTACCCCCGAGTACTGAATCACCACTTAAATATTAGCTTCAGTGTGCACCTTAGAGTATTTTGTAAGATTGAGGATAGAGGTTATGACAGTCTATTCCCCAATTTTTTCTAGTTAATTTATTTTAAGCATTTGGCAGCTCTTTGTTTATAGTCAGCATCATTTCCCCTTTTTAGATGGGTTTTTCTCATAGCAAATGGAAGAGGTGTTTAAAAAAAATATAAGAAAATGTGGTAGTAAAACTACAAAATTAGCACTTGGGGGGCAGGCATACTATCTGAAATGATTTCTAACTCAGGTTTCAGATTGATGACCCTTTTAATGCGTGCCTTCCCAGTAACCACAATTGCTTTTAGATGGAGCCAAAACCAAAATAATTAGCTTTTGGGCAATTGTTGACCAAAGTGTGTGTGTGTGAGATACATACATATACATATACATGTATGAACGACAGACCTCAAGAAAGCTTAAATATATATACACACACACTAAACTTTGTTATAGTTTTTAATTTAAGCTTTCTTGAGGTCTGTCATGTTCTGCATAGCAATGGCTGCACCTGCTTTTAACATTCACCCCTTACGGGTTTTCTAATCTCTCTTGGTTATCAAACTGAAGTGCAGCATTATTGCATGGGAAACATACATGTATCATACTAAAAATAATCAAGACACAGAGGTGTTCTTTGTTTTTGCTGTTGTGTTCAATGGTGAATATAAAATTTTTTCCTTTCTTTTGAACAGATGCATATAGATTCCCATGAAGCTCTGGGAGTATTGAACACTTTATTTGAAATTTTGGCTCCTTCATCCCTCCGTCCAGTGGACATGCTTTTAAGAAGTATGTTTGTTACTCCCTGTACAATGGTAAGTGACCAGTGAAGGAGATTACACTACCTGTTTGATGTTGAAGCCTTTAACGCATTTGTGGCTATATCATACACATTTCTGACTATCCTCCACTCTGTCTGTCTATCAAGACAGTTCAGCATTTTCATATATGGCAAAACAGTAGTGAGTGTTCTCTTAATCCTCTGCAATGTGTATGTTTCTGTTCCCAGATCCTGCTGAAGTTAGTTTGGTAACATATTCAGAAATAGGGAAGAACTCACTAGGAGGACTAGTTTGCCTTTGGATAGGTCATTTTACTTGTAATTCAATGGTGAAGAATGGGGAGCCTCCTGATGTAAGAGCAGTTCCATAACCTGGTTTATGAATAGAGCCCTACCAAATTCATGGCTATGAAAAACACATCACAGACCATGAACTCTGGTCTTTTGTGTACTTTTACCCTATACCCCGATATAACACCACCCGATATAACACGAATTCGGATATAACACGGTAAAGCAGCGCTGGGGGGGTGGGGGGGGGCTGCGTGTTCCAGCGGATCAAATCAAGTTAGATATAACGCAGTAAGATTTTTTGGCTCCCGAGGACAGCGTTATATCAAGGTAGAGGTGTACTATACCAATTTCATGGGGGAGACCAGAGTTTCTAATTGGGGGTCGTGACCCAAAAGGGAGTTACAGGGAGGATTGTTGTATTGCCACCCTTCTACACTGCCTTCATAGCTGGGTGACTGGAGAGCAGCGGCTGTTGGCTGGGCACCCAGCTCTGAAGGCAGTGCCCTGTCAGCAGCAATGCAAAATTAAGGGTGGCAATGCCATACCATGCCACCTTACTTCTGCACTGCTGCTGTCAGAGATGGGCCACCAGAGAGTGGCGGCTGCTGACTGAGGGCCCAGCTCTTCAGGCAGCAGCGTAGAAATAAGGGTATAAGGGAGGCAATACCATACCTTGCCGTCCTTATTTTTGCGGTACTGTTGGCGGCAGCTCTCCCTTCAGAGCTGGGCTCCTGGCCAGCAGATGCTGCTCTCTGGCCACCCAGTTCTGAAGACCGTGCCACCACCAGCAGCAGTGTAGAAGTAAGGGTAGTAGTACCCCCCCCCCCAATAACCTTGCAACACCCCCACCCCCACACAACTCCTTTTTGGGTCAGGACCCCTACAATTACAACACCATGAAATTTCAGATTTAAATAGCTGAAAAATCCAATGACCATGAAATTGACTGTGAAAATGGACTGTGAGTTTGGTAGGGTCCTGTTTATGAATAGGTAAATCTGCTTTTCTCATGCAGAATTTTAAACTCTTTTTTTAGTTGAAATATTAAGGTGTTACAAAGCAAGATTCCCCCCTAGTATTTAATTTTTTAGAAAGTATGGAGTTTTTTTGTGAGAACTGTATTCACAAAAGTGTTGCAGAAGTACACCTTCCCCAGATCACACAGCACTGAGCGCTCTCAAAGCCAAACTGATTTCCAGGAGCTATCATCAGCTTTCAGCTCTTGGGAGCCATGATAGTGGCAGAAGAGAAGGTAGAAAACTTTACCTCATATATGTTCACTTCTTTGAACAAACATCTTTATGAGTGATCTTTTATAAGATCTAATTGTTGTCAGTTCTCCATTACATTATTGCAGTTGTTAATCTCTTAATCTGCTGCATTTTTCTGTTTTGTGTTGTTTTTTTTAGGCATCAGTGAGCACTGTTCAGTTATGGATATCTGGTATCCTAGCTATCCTTAGAGTTCTGATTTCACAATCAACAGAGGATATAGTTCTATCTCGTATTCAAGAGCTTTCTTTCTCCCCTTACTTATTGTCATGTCAAACAATTAACAGGCTAAGGGATGGGGAGAATAATGTACCCACACCTGAAGAACAAATTGAGCTGAAACAGGCTAAATATCTGCCTGAAGAGACATTTTCTAGGTATGTTGTCTTCTGAATCTATAGGTTTTTTTTAAAAAACTTTTGGTGAAGTATTAAGTATTAAAAGAGTGACAAGTGATATGGAAACATAACATTTATATTTACCTGGATGCTACCTGGAGTGGACATGGGGCGGGGTGGATTTAAGGTTGGATGCAAGGTTGAGGGATAGAATGGGATGCAGTGCTGATGGATGTATTACGTAGGATGGAGGTGTGTATTTTTGTTTAACAATTTTGGGCTGTTTTGGTTTCTTTCCCCATGCTGAGGTGAAAAGTACCACTGATTTCTGTGGGACCAGGATTTCACCCTGGGAATTGACTCTTCCTTCTCCCTTACTTTAGCTTGTAGTCTCCATTGTTGCCTCAGTGGCATATGGGTGGGATGAGTCAGGTGACTTCCCCTCCTGTGCATGTGAAAGGGTGAAGAACATGGGAGAGGAAGATCAGCTTTCTTTTAAAAGGATAGGTTGTAATCTAGAGCCTTCTGAGGGTGAGAGACTTACTTATGCAAAGTAATTCAAGAGAGATTTTGGATGTGGTTGAGTTGGAAATACCGTACTACTGCAGGGGGAAGGAATTAAGATAGGATTTTATTGCTCCAGGTGAGGATTAAGACCCTTATGAGAAGATGTTTTTATCCATACATTAATTTGGGGAAGCAGGGAGGAGTTGTGATTTGGCGTAACATTTGGACTGGAAATCCTACTGTATATGAGACTTCCTAAGAGAAGGATTGGGGAATGGTTGTGGAATGGATTGTTAGTCTGATTCAGGTTGTTGTGTGGGTTTTTTTTTTTTTAGCTTTCTTTGGTGGCCTTTATTTGGGTGACTATATTCCTTTGATCACAGTGATGCCTTACGTTAGGAATCATAGAATCATAGTCATCTAGTCCAACCCCCTGCTCAAAGCAGGACCAATCCCCCGACAGATTTTTACCCGAGTTCCCTCAATGGCCCCCTCAAGGATTGAACTCACAACCCTGGGTTTAGCAGGCCAATGCTCAAACCACTGAGCGATCCCTCCCCCCTTTAATATGTATAGCTGATAGAGAAAGGGGAGTCTTTGGTTATGAAGACTTGGGGTCTTTCATGTCTGTGGTGGTGGATGGGAAAGATTTTGTGTAAGGTGGAAGCCTGTTGTGAGTGGCTTAGTCTCTTGGAAAGATGTAGCACATTGGGTAGGGTTCTAGGTGTTTGACTCATGTTGATTGCAAGGATGGTGATTAATGAAACAGTGACCATCTGTCATTTGATGGCAGATGAGGTTTTGCATAACTGAGACCTGGACCCTTAAACACATTGCAAATACTCTGCTTTAATCAATTTTTATGCTAGAAAATGAGTCTGAAAGCTGGAGCTGAGATTTTTTTCCTTGTGGGTAGAGGCAGCAAGAAGAACTTTAAGGGGAAAGTTTTAAAGTGAGGCACTGTTAAACAGGATTGTATTTGGTTCAGGTCAACCTGCTGAAACCTGTTAACGCAGTAGTAAAAACCTTGGTTGGGACAGATAGGAAATAAGCTGTGTTTATTTTCCTGACTCTGTTGTGTGGGATTTTTTTTTAGGTTCTTGTTACAGTTAGTGGGCATTCTATTGGAAGATATTGCTACAAAACAGTTGAAAGTGGACATGAATGAACAGCAGCACACTTTCTATTGCCAAGAGTTGGGCACATTGCTTATGTGTTTAATACATATCTTCAAATCAGGTAATAGTCCCAAAATGAGTTGTGTTGTGCCATGATGACAAGAAAAGAGTTCTTTTCAGTTCTGAATCAGTTGTTTAATGAGTTTAAAATCTGTTTAGGTTGAGAATATTGGCTGCATATAAAATGTTTTCTTCTCACAAGCTTGTGTCCATGTCAGAACCCAAAGTCTTTCTTTTCCTTTAGACTTTTTATTGTATACGCAGCTTCAAGACCTGTTTTCAGACTCTACCCTTTTAGCAGCGCAGACTATAACTGGTGACCTTTCATTCGTTAAACATTGTACTTTTAAATGTCCAAAAGAGCTCCAGCTGAGAAATGCAGTGTGCATCATTACTCTTGGGTTGGATTTCCTCTCACCTTCCCCAGGGGTCTCAAACTCAATTTATCTTAGGGCCAGTGCCAGTCCTCAAATCTTCCCAGTGGGCCAATAATGTCACCGAAGGTGGTGGTCAGAAAAGAAAATGTTTATATTGTATTTTTTATTTCGAATTTCTTAGATTAATAACTGTCATAAAACTTTATAGAATTCTTTGCCTGCCAGAGAGCTTTTAGTGTTTGCCAGATGAAAAAGGAACATACTCTTCACCTCATAGAGAGCAGACCAGCAGAAAATGGTCCCTGGCCAAATCGCTCTCATTGGTGCCGGCCGCACCGCAGTTCAGCACTTATGACTAAGGCTACGTTTTAGTCATGGGTGTGTTTAGTAAAAGTCATGGACAGTTTATGGGCAGTAAAAAAAAATTCACGGCCCATGAGCTGTCCATGATTTTTACTATATACCCCTGACTTAAAACTTTGGGGGGGCTTGAGGAGAGAGAGAATTGGGGACTGGGGCAGGTTCCCTACCCGGCTCCTGGGAAGTGGCAACCTCCAACTCCTAGCTTCACAAGCTGCTTCCACTCGGCTCCAAGCCCCGGTCCTGCAGCTCCCATTGGCTGGGAACTGCAGCCAATGGAAGCTGTGGCAGAGGTGCCTGCGAGCAAAGGCAGCACGTGAAGCGAGGAGCTGAGGGAGGGGAGTTCCTGTCGCTTTTCCAGTGAGCCGCCCCCCCCCCCCACACACACCCAAAGTCCTGCTGCTAGGGTCAAGGGTACCCAAGACTGCCCTAGCAGCAGCTGGTGCGACTGGCCCAGGGGCTGCCTGAGCTGCTCAGGCAGCTCCTGGGCCAGCTACATGGGCCGCTGCAGAAGTCATGGAGGTCACAGAATTCATGACTTCCGTGACCTCTGTGACAAACACTGAGCCTTACTTTTGATACTCTGGGCACCTCCGGCACCACCTGCACGGCGGCTGCTGCTGCTGCCGGAACCCAGCGCTCTGCTGCGGAGTATAAGGGCTCTAAGCTGCCCCGCTCCACCACTGCACCATCTACAGTGCTAAAGGAGACGGCACCAACAACTGCTCTGATTACGATGCTGCAGCCAAATGCTGCTAGCACAACAGCGCCGACAGACTGCACTCCTGATACAATTGGCACCTCACTCTTCGGCAACGAAGCTCTCTGCACCAGAAGGCTCTGTTGGTCTCCCTGACTGTGGAGCTCCCTCTTTTGGGCACCGATGTCTCACTGGGGCCGTCAGTACTGGAGCAACAGTTATCTCCAATAGCACCACCGTTCTTGAGCGATGAAGATGAGGAGGTTGAAGGGGTATTCTCCCCCTCACTATTCCTCCCTGATCAGAACACCTATGGCAGCTGGACCATTAATATCACAGTCCACATATGGGACCACCCATGACCTTCTCTGGGCACTGGCCATACTAGGATCCCTGGAGGTCTTACAGAAGGCACTACAGCAGGTGGCCCAGCCCATATAGGGAAGATGCTGGATCCCTGCCTCCACCCTTGGAGACTGTAGCTACTGAGACAAGGGATGAACTCATGGCAGAGCAGGAAGAGGACACTGTTCCTAACACCTCACCAGTACACTGGACAAGACAATTATGCCCTCCACCCCCAACCACTGCAGATGACTTTAACCACTTCCAAGATTTATTCAAAATAGTGGTCCCCATTCCCTAGTCCCATAGAAGAGACCTATTCCCTGGCCCCACGGGGCAATTTTATTCTCTCCACTCCTCACTTACTGCTTATTCCAACTAAAATTTTTATTTATTCTTTATATTTAATGATTCATTTTCATCAGTAAAATAATAATTGAAACAAACATTCATAAAACTGAACAATTATATTTATATATATATATATATATAAATATATATATATATATAATGGGAAAAATAAAAAAATATTGTGTCACTCAATGAAAATGCTGTTCAGGCCCGCAAGAAATCTTTATTCTGCTCTTTAGTGACACCATGAGAGAGAAATGAAAAAATCTAATACCTAATATCAAGGATCAGTTTCATCTAGGACCACAAACACTATTCTGCACTAATAACAGTATGTTTGTCATAGGCTGCCACTACAGGGCGGTATGAAGGTTATTTGTATGCCTTAACTATGCACTTTCATGACTTAATAGATTTAGAATTATCCTAAGTTTAACCTTAACCCTGAATTTCCCAGGTTTGTAAAGCTTGTTTTTGTTGTAATTATCACAACCTTGTAATTTTTGTTACCCTTAAGTTGCTGACATATATACTTTTAACTTAGCTGCATTTTAATATAGTTTATGTCTGGGAATATAAAAATGTACTGTCAAACTTGCGTATTATGGTGTAGCCGGATATTGCCCTTACCCCTTTTCCATAGCCTCTGTGCTATATTGGTTCAGAATGTGAGCTCTTTGGGAGTGCAGAAATGTATTTTTCTTTGTGTATGGCTGTTAACACACTGTGAGTACTACTGAAACTAACAGATTACAGTTTCAAGGTTTCAGTAGATTATTGTAAACAGATAGGATAAATAGAGGACAAAGCTAAGGTAGATATCTTTAATAGCTATGTGCATCACCATGTCCAGTCACTAGATGTCACACTTACTACACATGCAAGTAGCTAGAACGGGTTGGTAGTAGTTCGGGGATGATATTACTAATAGAAAGTAAGTACAACATGCATTTCTGGATTCTGATATCGTCTCCTTGTGAGACATTTGCACTGTTCCTCTCTTCCTCCAAATACCGGAGGCAGTTCAGACTTGTCCACATGGCTCTGGGACTTGGCCTGTGGCCTTTACGGCTTCACTCTGGTGCTCTGATTCTGACCATGCAAACAGAGCAGCACTGCAGAGTTCCTTTGTTATCCATTGCTATTCTAGAATTTATAGTTGATTCTGCAGCAGCAGTAAGAAATCGATTCCCCTCCCCCCACTCTTCTCTGTTTAAGAGTACCAAAGGGGCTTTGTTACATGAATAGTTGTTCTCTGAGCTCCTCCCATCTATTTATTTCCCTTCCCCAGTTGTGGCAAAAGGGATAAAAGGAGCAAGCTGAAGGACAAGAGGTCACAGAAGGAGAGCTCTGCCACAACTGCTTCCACCTGCAGACCATTACTCAGCATACAGAGCAAAGATTTTCCCCCCTCATTTAATAGTTTTGCTTGTTGCACAAAGCTTTACATCCAAGTCCTGTAGCCACTGCATTATTACAACTGATTATCTGAGCCTGGTCTGCATCTGAAACATAGACTGACCTAGCTACATCACTCAAGGATATGAAAAATTCAAACGCCTGAGAAATATAGTTAAGCCGACCTAACCTCTGGTACTGACACCAAAAGAATGGACAAATTATTCTATCAACCTACCTGTCACCTCTCCAGGGGCTGAATTTACTGCAGCAATGGAAAACCCTCTTCCTTTGCTGTAAGGAGTGTCTATACTACAATGCTACAGTGGCATAGCTGCGACACTTCAGCTTTGCTGCTGAATCACTTGTAGTATAGGTGTAGCCTGCAGAACACCCTCAATAGCTATCTAGGCAGAGAAGTCTACCAACCTCCCACTTTAGTCCCTACCCAAAGGAGCCTACATTCTATCTTCCTTTGTAAGTATAGTAGCTAACACAGTGAGGTTCTGATTTTGATTGGGGCCTCTGCGCACTACCTCACTACAAATAATGCACCCTGGCTAATCAACAATTTCAGGAAGAATAAAATATTGATACATGTGACTTTTATAATGTTTACTATAACTAAGATGTACATCTGTGGTGTGATTTAATTACTTTAGTGTTATGTTTTTTAGACTGAGGTCTAGAGGATGGGATCGGAGGCTGAGAGCCAAGAAGTCCTCAGTTTAATTCCAGTTCTTGTCATTGGTTTGCCCTGTGACCCTGGACAGTCATTTAATATTTCTGCTTCTATATCCCCATTTATAAATGGGGAAAATCTAATTTATTTTAGGTGTCCCTCAGGAATGCTGAGGGTTAGGTTGCTTGGTTGTAAATGAAGCAGTTTAAATTTTCCAAATACTGTGTAACTGATGAGGGTTTTTTTAAATTTTCTCAGTACAAATGGTAGCATATATGGTTCCCCTTAATGTATGTGTGTTTGTTTTCAGGGATGTTCAGAAGAATCACAGCTGCTGCCAGCAGGCTTTTTACAGGAGATGGATCTGATGGTAGTTTTTATACCCTTGAGAGTCTGAGTGGTCTTGTTCAGTTCATGATTCCCACACACCCTTCTTTAGTGCTCCTCTGGTGTCAAATCCTACTTCTTGTCAATTACACTAACTACAGCTGGTGGTCAGAGGTGCATCAAACACCAAAGTAAGGCTGTTTTTAATATGAACTAAGGGTATGCTGTTATAAGACTGTCTATCATACTGATTTTTAATTTCTTCAGTTATTTAAAAGACTTTAATGTAGCTTATATGAATTTCTCAGCTGTTAAGAATTTGAGTACTATATGCGTTAGAACCACTTAAAGAAATTACTGTACTTGTAAAGGAGTGTGTACCATCTTTGCAGTGTTCAATGAGGTCAGTAAAGTCTGACTACTTTAGACCAAGAGAGAGAGTGTATTCCATACTTGATGGCACGTCAGGTAGAACTCCCTGCCAGTTGTTCTCTCCCCTTTTAAAAGGAGGGGATTCCACCTTGAGTGCCTCTGATTACAACTGTGGAAATACTACGTTGGGGAAAGGGCTGTCTTATCAGATCCGAGGATGCTTATGGCTTTATAGGTCAATATCAACATCTTATTTCACCCTCCAACTGCTACACAACAAGTGCAGATCATGGAGCACTGGTGGAGTATATTAATGGAAAGATCTATTCACTAAGCAGCCATTGCATAACAAATCCTCTCTTTTGAAATGGTCTGTTTCCAAAGGGTCTTATAAAATAGTATCTGGTAGACAGGTAGAGTACAAGCATTGCATTGTCTAGACTCTGAGTGACAATGGATGACAGTTGTGAGATCTGTAACTGAAAGAAAAGACCCCAAACATAGTCAGATCTAGATTAGAAAAAGTGGTCTTGGCCCTAGCTGCAACTTGATTGTCTGAAAGAAGCAAATTACAAAATTGAATAACAAGCTGTGGGACATACAGTATCAGTTAAGAATCATAGAATATCAGGGTTGGAAGGGACCTCAGGAGGTCATCTAGTCCAACCCCCTGTTCAAAGCAGGACCAGATTTTTACCCCATATCCCAAATGGCCCCCTCAAGGATTGAATTCACAACTCTGGGTTTAGCAGGCCAATGCTCAAACCACTGAGCTATCCCTCCCCTCTATGAGGGGGCTAATAGAACTTCTGTCAGTTCTTCTTGTTGTTTCCCCCAGTTTACCAGCATCAGCTCCCTTTTATCTGGATTGGGTGTCTGTCTTAGCCCAACACTGGATTAGATGTTCAATCACTGTAGCTGCATGGAGAGAAGTGCTGCGTTTTATCATTACATGGAATGCTCTGTAGCCCATGTCTCCTTGCAGGCACCTCTGTCAGCCACATTTTAATACGTATTGAACAAGAGGGGTGATGAGTAAGGCTACGTTTATGTCACGGAGGTCACAGAAGTCATGGAATCTGAGACTTTCAGAGACCTCCATGACATTCTCTGATTCAGTCCCAGTGGTTGCGGGACTCTGGAGCTGTCAGCTAGCAGGGCCCTGGCAGGGTTCCAGCACCGGGGGTCCGGTGCAAGGTTCCAGTGACAGGTGACGGACTCCTGAGGGGGCCCTCTTCAGGGTTCCAGCGACGGGCGACAGCCATGTAAGGGGGGGTGGAGGGGCCACTGGGAGTGTTGGGGGAGGGGGACACCTCGGGCGAGCGGCTGCGGGTGTCCTATTTTCTCTGGGAAATATGGTCATCTTGCAGCTCCCAGCCGTCGTGGGTGGAGGGGGGGCCCCATAGCTCTCCGCCATCATGGTGGTGGGGAAAACCAGCACTGCAGCAGCAAATGTCACAGATAAGTCACAACATCTGTGAATTTATGATTATTGCCTGTGACCTGTCCGTGCCTTTTACTAAAAATAACCATGACAAAATCTTAGCCTTAGTGATGAGATGTAATTCACAACACTCCACAAGAGACTAAAGAACTAATGACAAAGCAATTCATACTGAGGAATGCTTAAAATGGGTTCCTTTTAAAATGGAAATTGAGTATCTACTTTAACTGAAATATTAGCAATAAAACATGTTTTTCTTGCAGGAGGCACAGTCTTTCCAGTACTAAATTGCTGAGCCCTCAGATATCTGGAGACAGTGATGAATTTGATTCGGAATCCAAATTTGGCATGTGCAATCGAGAGATAGTACGAAGAGGAGCACTCATTCTTTTTTGTGACTATGTTGTAAGTTTAGAACTGTGAATTTTAAACCTATAAGTGTTTTGGGGATTTTGCTTGGGTACTTTATCTTTGAAGTACAGTGTGAGATTATTTTAAACGTAGATCACAATAAAAATGAGAGATCTTAGTCATATTTACTTCCAGGGGGAACTACATGGAATTTTTATATATCAATTTTCACTTCTGAAACTGGATGCTCCTTTTATCTTATTAGTGTGATTATTTTAGATACTCATGCATTAGCCTAAGCATTCTCTCTACACTGAATTTTAGTTGTCTACAGAATTATTCTTTGTAAATAACAATAATGTCTTGAATGTTGTATTCTTACATATGTGATCTCAGGAGACTACTAAGAAGCTTATAAAAGTTTAGACCCTCTGAGAATGACTGTTTCTGCATGTCATAATTAGAATAAACTCTCTTCACCTTAAACCCTCCTACATATATTAACTCTGCTACTGCATTCCCCAGTTCTGTTCAGGCGCTAAGAAATAGGGCAACTCCCATGGCTTCAGACTTCATGGGCTCTCAAACACAGCATTACAGGAGTCAGTCTCTGTACTGATATTAGCACACTTTCCAACAGATTGTTCTGCCTCAGGTGAGAAACATTAACTGCAGAAGGCATAAATAGTTCAGCTGCAACGAAAGATATGGGGCATTCACTTTAAAAGGAAACAAAAACTACAGACAAACATTGAGCCTTTGCAGAAACAATTCTGATATATATTGAATGTGTATCTATCATTCATTATTACTAAAAGTGTTGCATAAAAGCAGGGTCTTTGAGTTTACTAGTTCTTTCCAGTTGTTCTCTACCAGTATTCATCGTCTTTATGATTACGACTTAATGGATGTTGAAACAATTTGTTGCAAATAGAGGATTATGACTTCAGGTGCATTTGCAACAGTTGAAAGAAAAGATCAGGTTGTTATGCAAACGATCATAGTAATAAAGCTGTGTTAATAAAATGTGCACACTTGTAAACAGAATATTTTTAACACAATGTGGTTCAGGTTTTCCAAAGAAAATTACTTGCTTTTAATTGTGTATAATTAGTATTGCATTGTTTCTGCTGTTCTTTTAGTAATGAAATGCATATGTGGGTAGTAATGTTGGTAATTTTAGAATTATGGAATCCATTTTACCTTTTCTCTCCATAGTGTCAAAACCTACATGATTCAGAACACTTGACATGGCTTATAGTGAATCATGTTCAAGATCTGATTAATCTGTCTCATGAGCCTCCTGTACAAGACTTTATTAGTGCTGTTCATAGGAATTCAGCAGCCAGTGGTCTCTTCATCCAGGCTATTCAGTCTCGGTGTGAGAACCTCGCAACTGTAAGTTTGACTTAGGCCTAAACTTAATTATTAAAAGGCTCTTCTTGTTAACTGTATTTGGAAACACTTTGAATGCTTTTTCCTTTCTGGGTCTTTTATAGCACCAAATGTGTTGTTGGTGCATAACTTATTATATGTAATACACTGGTGCCAAAAGACAACTCTTAGCATCTGAACTACATTGTGCTTAGTGCTGTTCAGACACACAAGTAGGTAGATGTGATTGTCCCCAAAGAGCCTACAAGCTAATACTAACTAATAAACTAACTAATACTAAATAAAAAGAAACTCTAGACATTGGATAACTAAAAACTTTGCGTCCACTTCCCCACATGCTTACAACCCTTTGGAGAGAAATTAATTTATGTGATCCCAAGCCTCTTTATTAACAAACTCAATCTTTCATCTTCACAGCCTTTCTGTTGCCCCACAGAGTGCAAACATACCTTGTCAGTTGCTGTGTTATAGATTAATCAAATCATAAATGCCATATGAATCTTGTTTTACTTTTAGAAGCCCCTGTACTGATGTTGTATATTAGCTACAAATTGTATTCCTGAATTGAAAACACACTAATTAAAAGGTGTAGAAGAAACCCTGTAAAAAGCATCCATGTTTGTTTCATAATTTGAGCGTATTTGCTATGGAAAGTACTAAAACTTTTTTTCCCAACTGCCAGTCCAATAAATTCAACTGGGGTCAGTCAATCTACATTCCTTCCTTCCTGTGCATCATCACAAGTAATAAAGTTCTGCAAATTAAGTCCTTGGTGACATTTTTGCAGCACCTTTTGCCTTCAATGGCTGTGTACAGATGTTTGGAAATTAGTAGACAATTCTGCTGCTGATGCCTAAGAACAAGTAAGATTCAGTTCACCTCCATGTTGACCGTAACAAGACTAAAGAGTAATAAAAGAGCAATCCTGGTTTGTGCCCTCTTCCCTAATCCTACACTAATGGGCTGTGCATTCTGCATGAAGATTTGTGAACTTGTTGCTGTTTCCCTTGTCTGGATATTCATCTCTTTGAAGTCACAAGCAGGGGAAGACTTGCTAGAAAATAGGTTAATGTGCATATATTTGGGAGTGGAGGGAACTAAACAATACTAAACTTATTTTAAGATAGGTTAATTCACTGAAGTTTCTCTTTTAAAAGTTTAGGTTTGTGACAGCCGTGCTTTAATTTACAAGCTGTTTTACAAGACTTTTCACAAACTGCTTGAAAATTAAAATAAACAGTGAACACTTACCTTCTCTTTCTCTGCATCCCCTCATTCAAATCTCTAGTGCTGAAGTATCCCTTCTGTTCTTTATCAACCACATTATCTGCCACTATGCTCTCCTTCTCACGCCTATTATTCTCATTTTCTTACCTCCCTTCTCTACCTCTGCACAGGCATTATCCCTTCCATGGTTAAACATGCCTTTTGTTATCTCCCATCCTGAAAAACTCTGCAGATGCTATTTTCCTTTCTCAGTGCTCCTTTTAAGGTCTGCTTCATTTCCTTTTCGCGTTAAATTCAAGCTGTCTGTCACTTCCAGAGCTCTTTAATTCCACTCCAGACCCTCTGTCTTCACTTTCTCCTATTACTACACTAACTCTTGCTCCCTAAATTCTGTGCCACTTCTGATCACGTGTTTTGTTCATTCATCACTTCAGACTTCATGTCTTCTTTATAGCTGCTTTGTACAATTGAACAGCACCCCAGTTACTGCTCACCAACCCCTGTTCTGCACTTCCTTAAATTAAAAAAAAAATTTAAAAACCCACCTGCCCTCAAACCTGTTTAAATAGTAATTTTTACACAACTTTCTCTGCTGTACTGTCTTTGTAACCACTGTTCCTTTAGTCTATAAGCTCTTAGGCATTGGAACCAGTTGCTTGTTTAGCACGGTCCATCTGTTCCAGCACCTTTTCTATTTAACTGTGTTACAGTACAAAATAAATAAGATGAGAAAAAATGTAACAATTGTTTTTTCTACTATTTAGCCAACAACACTAAAGAAGACCCTGCAATGCTTAGAGGGCATTCATCTCAGCCAGTCTGGTGCTGTGTTAATGTTGTATGTGGACAAGCTTTTGTGTACTCCATTCCGTGTGCTGGCTCGCATGGTTGACACACTTGCTTGTCGTCGAGTAGAAATGCTTTTGGCTGCAACTTTCCAGGTAGGGATAAAAGTAAATATACCTGTCTCTAAATTAGAGTTGCTAATACTAGCAAATAATTGAATGTGATTTAAGTTAAAGCACATTTTAATTACTTGACCGTGATGTTTAGTGACAAGTGAAAAACAGAATGTCACTTTGTGTTTAGCATGCATGCCTGAGTGATTCAGTTTCATCCTGTGTTATGGTCTCCAGATTGTTTAATAATTCTTACTTGCTCTTCTTAGTCTGTTAAAATACATATGAATGGTTTTATTCATGTTGGTGCTTCATGTCTATTGTTTTGTCACTGTTTTCTACAGAACAGCGTTTCTCAGTTACCAGTTGAAGAACTGGATAGAATTCAGGAATATCTTCAAAACAGTGGATTAGCACCAAGGTAAAATATTAGTAATAGGTCACTTTTGTCATAACATGGTTTGTAATAAGTGCAAACCATGCATGTTTTTAATGAGGTGACACTGCTTTTTAAAGTTATGTCTATAACAGTGGAGGCATGCAAAGATTTGCCATGACTTGAGTACCCAATTAAAACATGATTAGGCCCTTTCTGTACTGCAAGATGGAAACCATATGGTATCTCTATGAGGAACAACCATGTTATAACTAGTTGCCTTGACAGAGTAGAATTTTTAGTGTAGATGAATTTTAAAACAACAGTGCAACCTGGAGATCTGCAAGGATATCTTCTGCTGGCTGGCTATAATGGAGGTGGGGGGGAGGAAACCCTCTATAAGACTCTAAATTCTTAATAGTGATTTTAATTTTCATAGAGTATTTCGAAGACAAATAGTTCAGACCAAGTCCAGGTCATGTTATCACATGAGCACACCTATTTTATAGCACAGTTTAATCTTGCTTGTGTAGAAGGATTCAAACTGTTACTATTGTTTTTTTTATACAGCCTTGTAAAGGTCAGGAGCCTGATTCACCTGGCTCCTCACAACTGCTGGTTAAGAATAACCTTGTTGCCTTCAGTAGGGGTTTATTGTATCCTGGGGGAAAGAGGTGGTGGGGAGGAAAGAATTTAAGGCTCAAGACTGTAAAATGGTTTGGTAAAAAGAATATAATATTGTTATCTCGTGCCTGCATTGGGATAAGCTTAGTTAACAAGACTTGTTCCATCATACAACTCCCGACATAACTTGTGGTATAGACTTTTTATTGATAATAGTAACAAAAGTCCAAAAGCAATATTAAGAGCAAGAAATGTTTAAGTTGAATTTTGAAAAGGTTTGTAAGAGGCTCATGCCCAGTATTATCAGTGATGTGCTTTCTGCCAGTATTGTCTCTATTTGGGTACATTTGGAGACAATTTTTGAATTTCTTCTTATGGGGACAAAGTGTATGCCAGAAAAATTATCTGCTTGACAGATAGATAAAAAAGGTCAGACCTGTTGTTGCAACATACCATAAGCTATTCTTTTTTCATATTGCTAAGCATGTCTTACGTAGCATTCAGTGCATTAGCTAGTAGAAGGTAAACTAGTTTCTACATATTTTGGGGGTGGAATGTCTATCAGAAGAACTATGCATTTAAACTTCTTATGAAGAAAATAGATTAATTTTTTTAAAAGCTCTGCTAATTTGAAACTTTATTTGAGTTGTAAGAGCTGTGACTTCAGATTCCATACAGAACACTGCAAAATGTCAGTGTCAATGTGATTTCATAGAATTGGTGGAAATCAGTCATAAGGACAGGCTCTGAACTTAAATCAGCAGTTTTGGTTCACTCACTTTTGATTGAATAACATAAGTAGCCCAGTGAAGAAAACAACTTTTAGTGCTAATGCAGATTAATGTCTCCTACGTATTGGTAACGAAGCAAATTTATTGTTTTTGTTTTCCTACGAAAACACACAGTTCTTTTATGACTGTTTGTCCATATGTATTCCACTGTTGGTGTGCATATGCCTAATGCACTTGAGTTTGGATTTTCTGACCAGCAATGTCTGTTGTGGTCCACGCATGCACCCTGGGTGTCCTCATGCCTCCAACAGAGGATATAAAAAGCAGGGTGACCCTAGCTACCTTTCATTTCTTTCTCGCCATCTGTGGGTATGAGTTGGAATTTACAGTTTTTAAGCCTCTTTGCTCACTGTACTGTTTCCCCTTTGTTTTGTAGATATCAATCAATTAATTGAAGTTCCTGAATTTTACCCAAAACCACATGCAAATAGGGATGAGCAACAGCTGCGGACATTGGCCATTAGATGGGCACTGGCATTTTCCATAGACAGGACCAGACCATTTTGGTGGTCCACCCAACTGTTTGTGGCTATTGCAAACACAATGAAAGGTCTTCCAATCTCAGAGAATTTAATCTTAGGTTACTTCTTGTATGCAAGCATGTTTTGATCTGGCAGGCATTTCACCAGCTGGCTAGTTGTGTGTTCTCTCCACAAGATCACAAGCATCTTTAATGTCATTCCTTGCACAGATCCCTATCCTGCACATTTGTAAAGCAGCACCCTGGTCATCAGTGCACACTTTCTCCTGCCATTAAACCATTGCCCAACACTAAGAGGTAATGCCAAATTGGGTCAAGTTGTACTATCAAGCTGGTCTGTGCGTACATGAACTCTGATTCCCTCTGCCAATTTAACTGCTTGGGAATCACCAAGAGTGGAATGCACATGTGCAGTCACTCGAAGAAAAAACAGTTACTAACCTTTCATAACTATTGTTCTTCGAGATGTTTCATGTGTCCTTTCTGCAACCTGCCCTTCTATCCCTCTACATCAGAGTTTCCAGAAAGAAGGAACTGAGGGGGTTTGGGGTCAGTTTGGGTCCTTTATTATCTGCCTCAGCAGTGCATGGCAGCAGAGGGTGCATGAGCTGCCTCAACGGGTACCACTAAGAGAAAAATCTCTGGTGACTCTGTGCGAGGCGTGAGCACACGCAGAGTGGAATGGGCATGTGCAGCACATCTCAAAGAACAATGGTTATGAAAGGTTAGTAACTGTTTTTCCTCTCTCTGTCCAGTGAAGAAAAGTGGTGGCCACATGAAGGGTCTGGCCTATCAAGTACCCTTTTTGTCCTCTGTCTTGCCAAAGCTCCTATTTGAGGCAACTCAGACTTGTAAATTGAGAACAAACCTATAATTTGGAAGAACTGGTTGAGATAGGGAACCATATAGATTTCCCAATTAGTCAGTGATAACCGTTTTGTCCTTTTTTTTTCTAATGCTAAAGCGATGTAATGACCTGCCTCCCTCAGTGAAGTGGCAGTACTTAGGACTAAAATACTTGCTAATATATCAACTTGATCCAGATACCGTAGGGTTCCAGGGGCCCCAGAACTACTGGGAACCTTAAAAATGTTTCATAACCTCTCCAGGCCTACATCCACTATGTATACTTTTTTAATGACAAGGAACTTCATTAGTCTGGAGTTCTTTTTGAAGGCATGGGAAGGGGATTTATCATAGCCCTTAAAACAGTGTTTCTCAAACTGGGGTCCGCCACTTGTGTAGGGAAAGCCCCTGGCAGGCAGGGCCAGTTTGTTTACCTGCCCCGTCCGTAGGTCCGGCCGATCACGGCTCCCATTGGCCGCGGTTTGCCGCTGCAGGCCAATGGGAGCTGCTGGAAGCGGCAGCCAACAAGACCCTTGACCCGCGCCGCTTTCAGCAGCTCCCATTGGCCCGGAGCAGCAAACTGCAGCCGGTGGGAGCTGCGATCAGCCAGACCTGCAGACAGTGCAGGTAAACAAACCAGCCCGGCCTGCCAGGGGCTTTCCCTACACAAGCGGTGACCCCAATTTGAGAAACACTGCCTTAAAAGAATTCCTGTGGCAGGGCATGTTGCCCCATGTTAAAAATGCCTCTGTGGGATTTCGGGCTATATTTGATGTAACAAAACAATTTATTCACAATGTGTTGGATGCCACAGACATTGCACAAAATAAAGGCCTTATCCTCTGATGTTTGTTGGCTCTGTAATCCCTCTTTTCCCCCACCCCACCCAAAAAAAATCCATGATGCATATATTATGAGGCTATCCAACAATCAGGTAGTTGTGGAAAGAGGTGGAGGTGAGTTAAACTAGTGTTCGGCTTCAGGAGCCACATCTCAGCCAAAAATTATATCCTGGATTATTTACCTACTAAATTGGGTTTAACTCCTCCACAAAGACTTTGTTTCTTGAGGGCTACAATGGTAACCCCAAGTGCACGATCGTACAAAAAGTAGGCTTCCACCCAGAATAGAGCAGTTGTATTCAGATCTGTCTGAGCTGTCAGTTAAAGAAAAGGTAGTTATTGCCATAGAAATGATTATATGAAATCGAACAAATTTGGAACCTATTTCTAGATACAGTTGGATAAAAAATGTTGAGATTGCTCAAAGAACGCCAGACCTCCATCCCACCTTTCTCCTCATCCTTTTTTTTCCCTCCCCTGCTGCCTCACTCCTTCAACTCCCTATTCATGTGTTTTCTGTTTTATTTCTGTTACCTGCACCCCCACCCTAATATGTTATGTCTATGTAGTATTGGTTCTGTATTGGTCTTGCAGCTTTGGCAAGTTGTAAAATTTTGTAATTGCATAGTTCTGTTGGAGATCCATGAAGTGTGTAGTATTTGGAAATATACAATCTACAAATATCTTAACTTTTTGTACTTTGCTTTTCATAAAGAAACAATGAAATTAAAAAAAATCACAAAAAGCAATAACATTGGCCAAAATGGTAGGTAAGATACAAGCATTAATGCCAAGATTTTTCTTAGAGAGTAACCTTGAGACTTAATCTGAAATTTCTACCAAAGGTCCTTTCTGACTTTCATCTAAACCGTGTAATACACCTACCTCTTTTTCCCAAAACCGCATTCCAACTAAGGGAAGGCTAAATTTTACACCCTAACTATTCTTAGGATTTTCTTTCCACTTGACAAGAACTAAGCCATTTAGAGCATCCCCCCAGACTGTGCATAGTTTACGGTGAAAGGTCAGCTCATATCAATACAGTACAGAGACTCTGGAATTGTATTTCCATTTGTATTAAGATGTGCTATGAAATAACTTGGACCCACTGGTGAGAGTTATAGCTCCACAGAAGTGCAAGCAACCTCTGTAGATTCTTTTAAATATATTCCAGTACTAGAGATATGTAGGGAGCTATTTGGGTTCAGTGCATACTTTTATCCAGCATTACTCCATAGTGAAAGCATCAGGATCTGATGTTCATTTTGATAGGGCTGTCTTACAGTCATTTAGATAGATTCCTGTCATCCATTTTCTGTGATTCTATGTCACTGTTCATGAGTTACCAACAGTGGAATATATATGGACAAACACTCAAAGGAGAAGAAGAAATCATTCACCTTACAGTAACTGGTTCACCAAGATGTATTGCCCACACATATTCTATGACCTTTCTTCCTTGCTACTACTGAGTCTGATTAAAACTAGGGCTGTCAATTAATCACAGTTAACTCCTGTGATTAACTCAAAAAAAATTAATCGTGATTAAAAAAATTAATCGCCGTTTTAATCGCACTGTTAAACAATAGAATACCAATTGAAATGTATTAAATATTTTGGATGTTTTTCTACATTTTCAAATATATTGATTTGAATTACAACACAGAATACAAAGTGTACAGTGCTCACTTTATATTACTATTTTGATTACAAATATTTGCACTGTAAAAATGGTAAACAAAAGAAATAGTATTTTTCAGTTCACCTCATACAAGTACTGTAGTGCAGTGGTTCTCAAACCTTTTTTTTTAAGGCCCACTTGAAAATTGCTGAGGATCTCAGCAGACCACTTATTGATCTTTCCAAATGTTGTTTGTACCATTAGCTAACTACTGTAAAGCGCTTTGGATAAAACCGCTATATAAAAAAATAAAAATAAACATTTTTATGTTCTACAAATAAAAGCACACAACTTGTATTTTAGCATCAGTAGTCTTACCTTTCTAATGCGATAGATGTGCCTTCTCTCCCCTGCCGCAGCAGCCTCTGAGCTGGGGCTGGGAAGGAGGGCTGTCTCTCCCCAGCAGCCACAGCCCTGGAGCTGGGGAAAGTCACCTCTTTCTCTGGCTGCTGAAGCCCTGCACGTCCCAAATTCCCCGCACCCCCTCTATTCACCCCACTGCTCCCTCCCACCTACCCCTATTCTCCCCAAGGCCACCACCTCACCTTACATGTGTGTCTTTTCCAGGGTCCAGGCACCTAATAAGTGAAGCCACGACTGTGTGGCTCCACTAATTAGGTGTGTGGCCCTTCATTCTCTTGTGTGCAGCTGCCCAGGCACGCACCTGAGAGGGAACTATCACCTGAATGGAACTCGTGGACCATTGCTGGTCCGCGGGCCATATTTTGAGAACCTCTGCTGTAGTACAATCTCTTTATCATGAAAGTGCAACTTATAAATGTAGATTTGATTTTTTTTTTGTTACATAACTTCATTCAAAACCAAAACAATGTAAAACTTTAGAGCCTGCAAGTCCACTCAGTCCTACTTCTTTTTCAGCCAATCGCTAAGACAAACGAGTTTGTTTACATTTACGGGAGATGATGCCTGCTTCTTATTTACAGTGTTGCCTGAAAGTGCGAACAGGCTTTTGCATGGCACTTTTGTAGCCGGCATTGCAAGGTATTTACATGCCAATAAGAAACTTTCGCATGACCCTTCATGCTTTGGCCACCATTCCAGAGGACATGCTTCCATGCTGATGACACTCGTTAAAAAATAATGCATTAATTAAATTTGTGACTGAACTCCTTGGGGGAGCATTGTATGTTTCCTGCTCTGTGTTTTACCCGCATTCTGCCATATATTTCATGTTGTTATAATAGTCTCAGATGATGGCCCTGCATGTTGTTCACTTTAAGAACCTTTCACTGCAGATTTGACAAAATGCAAAGAAGGTATTAATGTGAGATTTCTGAAGATAGCTACAGCACTCGACCCAAGGCTTAAGAATCTGAAATGCCTTCCAAAATTTGAGAGGGACGAGGTGTGCAGCATGCTTTCAGATGTCTTAAAAGAGCAACACTCCAATTCAGAAACTACAGAACCCAAACCACCAAAAAAGAAAATAAGTTTTCTGCTGGTGGCATCTGGCTCAGATGATGAAAATGAACATAAGTCAGTTTGCACTGCTTTGGATCGTTATTGAGCAGAACTCATCATCAGTATGGACGTATGTCCTTTGGAATGGTGGTTGAAGCATGAAGGGTCATATGAATCTTTAGCGCATCTGGCATGTAAATATCTTGCAATGCCAGCTACAACAGTGCCACGTGAACGCCTGTTCTCACTTTTAGGTAACGTAAAAAAGAAGCGGGCAGCGTTGTCTCCTGCACATGTAAACAAACTTGTTTCTCTGAGTGATTGGCTGAATAAGAAGTAGGACTGAGGGGACTTGTAGGCTCTAAAGCAGCGCAAATATTTATAATAAAAAAATATATAAAGTGAGCACTGTACACTTTGTATTCTGTGTTGAAATTGAAATCAATATATTTGAAAATATGGAAAACATCCAAAAATATTTAAATAAATGGTATTCTGTTATTGTTTAACAGCGTAGTTAATTGCGATTTTTTTAAATCGCTTGACGACAGATTAAAACCTGTTGGCAAAGGAACTGAAGGGCAGTTGAGGTTGCCCTGCCCTTTAAGCCCTTGGTTGAGGGCATGAGGATGCTCAGGGCACATACCCCAACAGACAAATGATGGCCAAAAGAATGTAAACTTGAGTTCATGGGATGCATGTGCACTAACAGTGGAAAATATATATAGACAATACATCTCAAAGAACCACAGTTACTGTAAGATGAGTAACTGTCTTCCTTCAAATTCAGTTTGTGATAGGTAGCTGCTGGATGATAATGTAGAAAAGTGGAAAATTTAGTTTTAGTGATAAGAGTGGAATATCAGTACCAGGTAATTAGCACAGGGATATTAAATGTTTGTAGCATAATGTAAAATAGGTATTCTTTATTAAAAAAAATTCTTTTTTTCGGTATTGGTTAACTTTATTTATAGAACATATTGTCCTCGTCCTCTTTTAAATATATATATATTTTTTTGTGGGGCGGAAGGGGATGGGACTCCAAAGCATAATGCAGCTGTAAGGCATAATGCAATTCTGAATTAAAACTAATCTAAAATAAACAATGACTTTCAGTAAAATTCCTCTTTATTCCTGACCAGCTTCTAAAGACAACTTGATTTGAAGATTGTGTATTACATTTTTGGATTAAATGTATAACTCTTTGATCTCATGTAAAGCTCACTTGAAAAATTCACTTTCTCTGGCATGTTGAACTAGTAGTTATCTTTCTTACTCACTATTATTTTCTGAAAGTATTTGGAGTATGTGCCTTACCTGTATTTCTTGGATCTTTCTCCTTTTAAAATTTGAATTTTCTGATGTGTGCTTATCTGTTTTCAGACACCAAAGACTTTACTCGCTATTGGACAGGTTTCGCCTTACAGTAGCTCCAGAAACAACTAGCCCTTCACCTTTGGTTACTTCACACCCACTGGATGGGGAAAACCAACCAGCCTTAGAGAATGTAATTCCAGACAAAGTAAGGCCATATTTAGAATATTTCATAGGAAAACACATCTGCTATCTGTGCTATAACAAGCTTTTATTAGTAAAATATGTCTACGAATGAAGCTTTTTTTTAATCCCCATATGGTGCTCTGTGTACAAATCTGAATAATGTGGTAAATATCAGCTACCTATTCTTAAATTCTGCATTTAACCAAATATCACGCACATACATTTATATCTAATTGTGATAAACTTACTGTTTTGTGCAGTTCTTTTAATTTAAACTTTTTAGCCTGTAATATTGATGAAGAGATGCATGTTATGTCTATTTGCAAGAGACTGTTTGTTTTTGTCCATTTGCTACTTCAGAACGGTTCACTGGTTCCTTAATAGACTTATAGGTACCATCTTTCTCATCTCTGACCACCTCAGCTGTGCTTTTGCTCTTTGTCTTCCTAGTTTGAAAGTAAACAAGACAGTGACTTGCCTCAGTGCAGTCCCTAGTTTAGCCATTGGGTCAGCAAATCCACACAGTTCCTGGCTCCCAACAGCTGATGTCTTATTTAGGCATTAGCCTATCATCTGGTACTCTTTGCAGTCCTCTATCGGCCTACCGTGTTCATGTCCTACAAGAGTCTCCAGCAGCTTTGAGGCTAGCATGTCTTGGTCTTATCTGAAACTGCATCCTACTCAACAGGATCTGATCCATTCACTGTGGGGCATATGTGCAGCTCCACTCATCTGTGTCGCACAGCCAGTCTACCTACTATCTTTCTTCATGTCTAGTATAGGACACTATTCCACTCTAGGGGCAAGAGAGGGAAATGAAGTGGTCCTTGTTCCCTCAGCCAAGGCACCTCCTGAACACTTCAGTCCTATACTCCTTTGGTTCCCAATTAAACAACCGTCCCCTGTGTTGGGATCCTCACCCCAGCCACTTCCATCGACCTGGTAGTCTCTTTAGTTGGGTTTTTCCAGGATTCCCTTCCCTACCTTCCTTGTGTTTCAGTTAGACCAGAGTATTGATGACATGCTTCCCCTCAGTGGTGACCTGCCCTACGTGGTCTCAGGCTTTATCCCGTCCACATCTGACGACTCCTCCTCCTCCTCCTCCTCCTCCTCCTCCTCCTCACTTAGTATGGCCCTTTCTAGAGTGTATTTCTCAGAAACTCCTTCTCCTCCTCTGACCCTGACTGTTTTTTCCCCTTCCACCCTACACCAATGAACATATGAGAAACTACTCCAGAAATTTCAAATAACATGAGAACTATTGGAAATACAATACCACATCCTTCATAGATAGAGAGCTTTCTCCTTCTAACTTCTTCCAGCTCTTCAGAGTCCAAGTAGGCTGAAGACATGAATTTTGACTCTGCATTGGAAAGGTTAGTTGGCAAAAATCCACTCCATCCTAGATCTTCGAGGAACCCCCAAAATATTGTAAATGAGGGAAATTAGATCAGCTCTACCAGTGTACAACAAAAAGATTGTTGGTTGAGTGGCTCTACTTCACTTGGAAAAAAAGGAATCCACTAGACATATGTCAGAAGCTCTATAGAATCCAACAGGACAGTTTCTCTACATTTACTGTCATCTGAGGTGACTATGTCTACCTCTGCTGAAGTGAAACAATTTCCTTACGAAGGGCAGCCACTCACAGACGTTGTAGACAAGCTTAATGAACATTCCCTCAGCAGGTTTTATGAAACTTCTGCTTAAGTGCCAAAGTGCTCAAAGCAGCTATGATCTGATGGTCACCTTCATGGTTTTTGTCATAAATTTGACAGGTTTCAGCTTTGTCAAAACAAAAGGTTGTTGGTACCGAGGCTCTTAAAACTTTCCTTAAATACCTGCTCTCTCTCCCATTCTTTGTCCATAGTATTTCATATTGCATAGTCTATTTCTTATATCAGTTCCCTTCTACATTCCACCATTATGAAGCATAATATCTCAATATGCAATTGGGACGGACTCCACCTCCAGAAACACTTAGTCAAAGCTCCCTTTAATGGGCTCAAGCTATTTGGAGAGACCTTTGATACAGTTATCAAGGAACTTACTGATCTAGCATGCTTCAACTCCCAAAACAGGAAAAGGAAACCCCTCCCCCCCATATGTCTGAGATCCAATTGTCCAGGGAGAATACTTGTATCCCTTTCATTGCTTAGTTTGAGTCAGAGGTTTCACAGTGAAACCCTTAGCATTTTCATTGTAGAGGAAATGGAGGTTCTTCCTTCATTGTTTGGACCAGTTCAGATGGGTTATGAAACGGATTTAATTTGTCTGTTCAAAGTTCTTCTTTCACCCCATGCTACATTGCTATCTCCCTCCCATGTTGTCCTTGAAAGACACGCTCCTTGAAACAGTTAACAAACTGTTACAAACCCAGCACTATGGCTGTTCAACCTGTCCGAGAGGAATCTGCTTGCTCCTGTTGTTTTATGGTGACCCCAAAGAGGTATTTTGAATCATCTTGGATCTCGCCCCCACCCATCCCTAGCAAATCCATTTGAGAAGTCCAGGTTCAGAGTTCAACCACTTGCTCTTTTAATCCATAATCTCAGAGTAAATTCCTTTGGAACTAAGAGACCTACGTCTACATCTCCATCCAACCTGCTCAGACAACACCCCTCAGTTTTTCACAGAACAAAATGACTTCCAGAATGAGGATCTCCCCTTTGATCTTCCATCTGTTTCTCAGATTACTGCAAAGATGAATGGTCATAGTGACTGTAATACTGAGGAAAGAAGGAATCCAGAGCTTTCATTAATTGGAGGACCTACTTATCAAGGCAGTTCCTTTCAAATAGACTGATTTAACTTTTAAGCCCTGTCAGTTCTCTAAGGCATGGCTTTGTAGTAAACTGGGACAAGTTCCCTTGTTCCCATGAAGGATCTTTTAGGTCTTTGGAACGTTTCCCCACCTCCAGGAGTCTGGTTCTGCTTTGTTTGCAAAGCACAGAAACTTCAAGATGTCCATTCATGTTTTCTCAGTGGCTAATTCTGCAACACCTACATAAACTGGCAGGGTGGTACTATGAGTATCTTCCTCTTCTTTAGTTCAGAACCTCGTAGATTTTGTCTAGGAGCACTCACCTATCCATTTCAGTAACAAGTACGCCGGGCAAGCTGAATGTGCAAGCAAATTGACTGAACCCAGAAACTTCCTTCCAAGAGAATGACAATTGGGAGGTGCTGTTTTTGGTATTTGTTAAATGGGATGTCCACCAGATAAATCTTTTTGTATTTTTGTTCCACACATTGAAGCCCTTAAACTTGGCTAGTAGATGCTTTTATTTTTCAGTTGGTTGTGCCCTTTGACTATATGCTTTCTCACCACTTCTCCATTTGCTGAGGATTGCCAGCATGCTCTGGAGAAATTGGGCCAAAATTATTCCTACAGCTCCCTATTGGACCTGAAGACCTTGTTTCTCAGTTTGCTTCAGGTGGTTAATCTGAGCAGTGGCCACTTCAAAGATTTTCTGCAACAGGATCTGGACCTTAATCCAGCCCTTGGCAACCTCAGTTTAGCAGCATCAAAGATAACAGGTTGATTCTGCAGACCTTTGACTACTCTGCTGCTGTTGTGAACTTTCTCTTATAGCCAAAGAAAAATTTCACAGTTCTAAGCATATCAGTATCTGAGTTACACTATTCTGTTAGTGTTTCAGCAAGAATGATTCCCTTTAGGTTTTTGTCATCCATTCAGAAGATGTTTTCAATCTAGACCGTTGTGAATACTCTGTAATGCCAGGTGTAGGCCCTTTTGTCCTTGAACATTACTTTAAAAATGAGGTTTAATTTATATCCCTGCGTATCCTGGTTTTCTTCACTGAGAGACTGACTGGATGTGTTACCACCAGGTATTCAGTATAGTGAGACATAGTCTGGAGTTTCTAGGCTCTTCCAGATATACCCTTGACCGAAAACTCATAGTCCCCTATCACCCTAAAAGTAAACTTCCTTATTGTAGTTGCATAGGTACACCAAATCAGTGCACATTCTTGCAAGAAATACTATATTCAGATTTTCACCAAAAAGGTGGCTGTTCAATTTTTTTCCTGAATTTCTCCTTAAAATATTGTTCTCTCTTCTCATTAACCAGGAAATTGGCTTTTCCTCTTTTTGCCTGAGCCTTTTTGCACTAAGAAGGTTACTGTTCACTCCTTAATATCCCTAGGGCTATCAGATTCTATTTAGATAGGCTAGCTCCCTTCTGTAATACTGGCACCTGTTTACAATTAAAACGGCACCAAAAAGAGAGAGAAAATTTTAAAGGCCATCTTGTATTAAGTCTGCCATTGCAAATTTTAGTTTCCACAAGTTTTCCACTTGGGTCACAGGCCTCACTCCACTAGACCCATAGATACTTTATAATGAGGAAATCTGAAGTGCTAGGACTTGGTCCTCATTCCTTTACCAAGCATTCCTAGATAAACGCTATCTTCTGTTTGATTTTACAGGCTTGCTTTCTTTATGTTAAAAAATTGCATATAATTTTGCATTTCATTCTAATTTTTACTCCCATGACTTGTCTTTATCATTTATGTGCATTACAGTGTGTCTAGTTGACCTCGTCTTGCCTAGATGAGATGACACCTAATAGTCTCTTAGAGTTTCAGTGCTTAAATCGAAATATATAGAGCTCTCTCCACAGATAGAAGTAGGCATGGTTAATCCAATAATTCTGGATTGGCAAAGGGACAGTCTTTGAGAAGACTAATTAGTGGGTAAAACAAAATTGAACTATTTTCTAACTCTGTCAAAAGTAAATGTGTAGTAAATTTCTTTTCTTTTTTTTTCTTTAAAGGACTGGTATGTATCACTAGTCAGATCACAGTGCTGGGTCAGGTCAGACTCTGCACTGCTGGAAGGTGCAGAGCTGGTGAATAGGATACCTCAGCCTGAACTAAACTCCTTCATGACCAGTAAGGTAATTTCTCTCACAATGAGAAGAGGAGAATTTAAGATGACACTTGCTAAAAATTGTAACATTTATTAAGTGTCCCTATTCATATTACTGTTAATGACCAAATTAGACTATTAAAAAATAAATTAAAAAATTCTTTAAATTGTACTTAGTAGTTTGTTGACTTTTTTTGTTTTACTGAGCTTGGACAATAGCACTTTGAGCTCCCAATTGAAAGGTGCTCTAGATAGCCAAGTGCATTAAATATTATTAAGGCTTTGAGTCTGTCACGGACGTCATGGATTCTGTGACTTTCCAGGACCTCCGTGACTTCGGCAGCCAGTGCATGCAGCAGGGGTGCCCGGGGCCACTGTCCCCACCCCTCCTGAGCACCAGCAGCGCCTCAGTCAGGGGTGTTTATAGTACAAGTCATGGACAGGTCACTGGCTGTAAACTTTGGTTTATTGCCATGACTTTTACTAAAAATACCCATGTCTAAATCTGAGTCTTAATTATTATCTTTCTCCCTGATCTCTCCCCTCCTCTCCTCCAAGCATGCTCGCTCTCTCTCTTTCACTCGCCTGGGAGTCAACATGGAATGATTTGTGTCAGAAACCTCATGCTCTGTGGGGCTGCCCAGTTCCATGAACCCGTCCCAGCTGTCACCACCCAGCTCACTGCACTCTGGCTGTGCCCTGTGCGCCCTGAGCTGCATGCTGTGGAGCTCTCTCCTGGCCACTGGGAATTTTTAAAATCAGGTCCAGGCATCTTAAATTAGACACCCAAAATTAGTTTATACTTTTGACCTTAATCTCTGTCTCAGTTTCCCATCTGTAAACTGATTAGTTTCCAAGTTCTAATCAGTTAAAACTCACAGAAAACTCTAGTTTTATTCAGATTAGGTGCTGAAAATTTGGGACAGATGGCATTTTCCACACAAAATAAAGTTGGAATCCAGTTTTCAGTGTGAACCAGAACACAACCTTAACTGTGGCAATCACAGTGGCTCTTCCATAATGTTGCTCTGTTAATTTGCATAGTATTACCGAAATGCTTTAATTTTCTTTCTCCATGGAAATGTGTTGTTTCTAAACTTTTATATACCATTTGTGATTTCAGGAGTTCAACTTAAGCTTATTAGCTCCCTGTTTAAGTCTTGGCATGAACGAAATCTCAGAAGACCAAAAGAGCAGCCTCTTTGAAACTGCCCATAGGGTAACCCTAGACCACGTGTGTAACATTGTTCAAAAACTTCCTGCCAGCCATCAAGTTTTTCAGCCATTGCAGCCAGCTGAGACTTCAGCCTATTGGAGCAAGCTAAGCGATATTTTTGGTAATACAAAATAAAGGTCTTATTCTCTTAATCATACTGTATAACAATGTTATCACAATAAGTCAATTCTCTAATGGGATCAAAGATTCTCAGCAGTAAAATATTTTGCCCAAAATGTTTTCTGTTAAAGAAAATGTTAACCATGATGAGTTTTATTTCAAGCCTCTAGATTTTACCCTGACATTTTATTTTATAGGAGACACGATGCTGTATCAGACTGTGATGAAACTCTCTCGTGCACTGGCTCAGTATTTGTCGTTACTCTCTAAATTACCAGCATCTCTCTGTATTCCACCTGACAAAGAGAGTGACATCCTGAAGTTTGTAGTAATGTCATTAGAGGTAAGAGAGTAAGTGTAATAAAAGGTGTAACAGAATGTTTACAAATATGTTCCGTTTCCCTTTAACTTTGAAGATTCAATGGGAGTTCCGTAGGTCTAGAAGCATTTCTGGGCTCTAGGTTAATGTATAAGCATGAATTTCCAATATTAGTTCATTCAGTGGTTACTCTTTTGTGTCAGAATATATTCTACACATCAGGTGAAATTTAGCAGAAGATATGGGACAAAAAACCTGGGATCTTTTGGGTTTTTTTGGGAGGGTTGGGGGTTGTTTTTTGTTTTTTAAGGGACACTTATCACTGCAACTAAGAGAGTCTGGCTGAGGGACAGGGAGGTCTTGACAGTTTGGAAAGAAGCACTGTGGGGCTTGTTGAGAAGATGAATAAACATGATAGTTTACTCAATATAGTGCTTATAACTTTTTTCCTAGTTGGAACTTTTTGAACTAGTGACATGCTAATTTAATGTAACAAGAAAAATGAACCCTGCTAGTTTTGGTAGCTGCAAATATATGTAATTATGTGGATAAAAATAATTGGATCTCATATTTTTGCATATGGGGACAGTTTGATATAATGGAAAACTTTTTCTTGTACAGGCACTGTCATGGCATTTAATACATGAACAGATTCCTCTAAGTATAGATCTTCAAGCTGCTTTGGAATGCTGCTGCCTAACATTACAGCAACCTGGTCTCTGGAATTTGCTGGCTTCTGCAGTGTATGTGACACAGGCTTGCTCCCTAATTAATTGTGTCAGATTTATAATAGAGGCAGGTGAGTTAAATTTGCACAAATATGGAAGATGTTCTGAATAAACCAGCAAACCTCACTGATCCTAGGCTAAGAATCCTGAAGAAATGCAGAATTTTCTCTAACTGTCCTTTGAATTTTTTCTTTGCCAAATGTATTTCCACCATAGAAATTAACTTTTTATTTTTTATTTACCTTTGAACTTGCCAGATATCTTGCCAATACAAGTGCTGCTTTGACAATTTTGTGAAAGGATTAAAACTGAGAAATAATATTGATAATAGGTTTTTCAAATGTTTCTCTGTATTTATCTGATTTAGTTGCAATTGAACCTGGAAACCAGCTTCTTAGTCCAGAAAGGAAGAAGAATACTTCAAAAGGGGTCAGTGAGGATGAAGTTGATTCAAATGCTCAAAGTAAGTAAACAATGAAGTTCTAGTTTGCATGCAGTTTTGCATAGTTTGTAGAAAAATTGCCAGATTTTCCTCCTTATTTCCAGTTAAAAGCAAAAAGAAGCTGATTGAGTCATATCTGCACTAAGGAATTATTTCAAAAAATTCTCACTGTTGGTTAAGCTTGCATTACTGTTAGAAAGTTGGGACCTCTCTAGAACAGTTCTCCGACCACAGCAGCCATTTGCAGTACTGTAGTGATTGGGTGTGCTCTGTGCAGATTTAACTGACACTGTGTCAGTGGAACACTCTTTGAAAAGTGTTATGAGAACCTTAAGTTGAATCTGGACCGATAGTGTAAAAACTATTAATTTGTCATCTGAAGGATGCCAACTTCAACACTGTGTTTGGGGTTCCTTCGTGCGGGAGTCACAACTTCATCTTCTGCATTGCACTGTCTCGGGTATGAGTACAAGTCTGGGTGTGGGACTAGGACTTACTGTGATGATATGGCTCATCTGACATTCAGACTCCACTTTAGTTGGTTAGAAATAGGCTTATTCTTACTGGAGTATTTGTGTCCTCTTACATCTTTAGATTTGTATGCATTTTGTATATATTTACAATATTTTACACTAAACTTCTTTGTTTTTCTCTCAACTCAAAAGCGAAATATATTACAACAGCTTGTGAAATGGTGGCTGAAATGGTGGAGTGTTTACAGACTGTCTTGACGTGCGGACATAAGAGAAACAACAGTATCCCAGCATTTCTCACTCCTGTCCTTAAGAACATAATCATCAGCTTGGGTAGACTGCCTCTAGTAAACAGCTACACAAGAGTACCTCCCTTGGTATGTGCTTTACGGTTTATTTCCTCAGTAGATGAAAAATACTGGCCATTTTTGGATAAAATGAATATAATAATTTACTAGATCTTCAGTCTTTACACTCAGATTTGGTTGTCCCCTTTTGTCCTTTTTTTCCCCCCCTCCTTTAAATAGCGCCTGGTAATACTAGCTTTAAAAATATTTTCAAATATGAATGTCTTCTGTGGAGAGAGAGGTTTGGTTAGAATTATGGGATCCTTTGAGAGTTCCTTGAGATTCTGTTTGAAACAGTTCCATCTAGTACTTAATAAAAATCAGGTATCAGAGGGGTAGCCGTGTTAGTCTGGTTCTGTAGAAGCAGCAAAGAATCCTGTGGCACCTTATAGATTAACAGACGTTTTGCAGCATGAGCTTTCGTGGGTGAATACCCACTTCTTCGGATGCAAGCAGTGGAAATTTCCAGGGGCAGGTGTATATATAAGCAGAACCAGTTTCTCCTCCCTTGGTTTTCACACCTCAGCTGCTGGAACAGGTCCTCATCCTCCCTGATTGATCTAACCTCGTTATCTCTAGCTTGCTTCTTGCTTGCTTATATATACACCTGCCCCTGGAAATTTCCACTGCTTGCATCCGAAGAAGTGGGTATTCACCCACGAAAAGCTCATGCTGCAAAACGTCTGTTAGTCTATAAGGTGCCACAGGATTCTTTGCTGCTTCTAATAAAAATCAGGACTCTTGGATTTTGTTCACATTTGCTGCTGGCTAACTGTAAACTGGGCAAGGTATTTAGCCCTTCTAGTGCTTAGTTAATATACCTGTAAAATGGCTAGAGAAATACTTCAGAGTTGTTGCAAGATTTCTTAATATTTTTAAAGGACTTTAAGATCCTCTGATTAAAAGTACAAAGCAGAATTATCAGAAGCATTTTTAGCTATTGTGGGGGAAAGTGTTTTTGAATCTGCATATACTGGTGTTTCTCAACACTTTGTGGCATCCAGGTTGTCAAAACACTTTTTTTTCCCCTCTTGAGTTCACTTTCTGCTTTATGCTACCCTTTGCATGTGGAATATCTTCCCTTAATTTAATCTGAGAGGCCACAATCTCTCCTTTAAATCCTTCCCTCAAAAGTGTTTACATTGTACTGTCAAATAATAGTGGGTAGGTAGAGGGCTTATTTTAAAAGTATATGATTTATATGAAGGATTGGGGAAGAGTGGTGGTGTTTGATTTATAATCTTAAATCTTTTGGGGCAAAGAGTGAGTTATACCGGGAGTCCTCGGACTTACGACACAATTCATTCCTCAGAATTGCGTTGTAAGTCGAAACTGCTTTTCCCATAGAAATCAATGGTATGAAGGGGGAATTGGTTCGTGAACCAACACTTGATATGCTATTTTTGCCACAATAACCCAGATTTTTTTACTAAATCAATTATAGATGACTAATGTTGCAACATCAGTGTATTTACTGTACACTGTATTTTGTAAACAGCATTCAGATAAACACAAACTCACATATGCTGCTCAGAATGCTAGCAACACAGGCTCAGAAAGCCATGGCACACATGCTGAGCCTCAGCCAATCACTGTTCAGATTTTCTGATTGGCTGAGCCCGGGGTCAGGAGCCAATCAAAAACGAGCACCAACCCTACCTGGCAACAAGCTCCCCTTCTGCCTCGAAGCCAAGCAGCAGTGACCCCTTCCAGCGCAACCAGGAAGTGATTTCAAGTAAACTTTATGCTAATCGAGCATCAAAAGGGTGAAACAGGCATCATAGGGGTGAAACGGGCAGTCAGTTGAAAAGCGTAAGTGGTGTCTGACGTAAGTCAGGCGTCGTAATTCCGAGAACTCCCTGTATTTGGAAAGAACTTTGCACATTGTTGGCACCACTGTAATCCAGATTAATGATGTGAGATTGGTTTGATGTCAGTTTGGTATGTGAAACATGGAACTTCCAAGTTTTGCTTACTTCCGTTAAATTTAACATCTTATTTTGAAATGCTGCCTTTTGGGAGGAAGGTTTAATTGATTTTTGGGTCCTCTGAGACTAGATGGGCTTCTAACCATTAAATATAGGTTTTGTGCATAATATCTTAATTACACAGTTCAGGTTTTAAGGAGAACATGGAATCCTTTAAATTTCAAAGCAATTACTAGGCACTGCTTCTCTTTCTTTCTACTGGCCTAGTGTCAGTACTATGCACTATTACTCAGGTAGACCAAATTCATAACTGATTTTAGGACTTCTGAACCTCAGTCCAGTGTGGAGAGAGAGAGAGAGAGAGAGAGAGATGTGCTGTGTGGTTTCTAAGTGAAGAATTTGGGATTTACCACTTTCAGATACCTATTTCTGAAATGATGTAAGGGTAGAAAAGAAACCTTGGCTTTTTTATTTACCAAAAGTTTCCCTGTCTGACAACTTTCAGTAAAGAGGAAGAAGTGTAAGAAGTCTGCTACTAGAAACAGAAAAAAAAAAAAGAAAAAAAAAAGTTTAAACACTTTTTAGTAACAAGATTATCCACTTGTTTTTGTTATTGTTGGAAGAGTTGAGTAATTTTCACTCAGTTATTAGCAAGTTATGTAACACGTACCGTGAAAAAGACTGTCAAAAATATAGTAGGCACATAAAAGTATACCTCTACCCCAATATAACGCTGTCCTCGGGAGCCAAAAAAAATCTTACCGCGTTATAGGTGAAACCGCGTTATATCGAACTTGCTTTGATCTGCCAGAGCGTGCAGCCCTGCCCCCCTGGAGCTCTGCTTTACCATGTTATATCCCAATTCGTGTTATATCAGGTCACGTTATATCAGGGTAGAGGTGTACTATTTGAATTTAGAATCTTTTTACAAATCCTTTGTGCATTAGGATGGGTTATCATTACTATTGGTATCTTGCTATATTTAATTCCAAATGTGATGATCATTGCTGTAATATTAATATAACATTTACTATTTTAAAATAATTAATATCCTTTTTATATTCCAACAGGTCTGGAAACTAGGCTGGTCACCAAAACCTGCAGGTGATTTTGGCACAGCTTTTCCAGAAATTCCTGTAGAATTTCTTCAAGAAAAAGAAATCTTTAAAGAGTTCATCTATCGCATTAATACATTGGGTAGGTAGACAACATGTTTATGGTTCTTTTGAATACTTATTAGAAATAGCTATCAGAAGTATGTAAATTCATAGTTTGGAATATAGATCAAGGAACAACCTATGATTATGATAAAAGATAGACCGGGGTAGGCAACCATAGGCGGCACGCGAGCTGATTTTCAGTGGCACTTACACTGCCTGGGTCCTGGCCACCGGTCTGGGGGGCACTGCATTTTAATTTAATTTTAAATGAAGCTTCTTAAACATTTAAAAAACCTTATTTACTTTACATACAATAAAAGTTTAGTTATATATTATAGACTTGTAGAAAGAGAACTTCTAAAAATGTTAAAATGTATTACTGGCAGGTGAAACCTTAAATTAGAGTGAATAAATGAAGACTCGGCACAGCACTTCTGCTGACCCCTAAGATAGACCATCGCTGTTTACCCGAATGTGTTGGAGGACAGAAAGAAATGTGGATAGGTGGTGGGACATTTTTAGTGTCTTTGATACATGATGGAGCACTTGATCTTGTGTCAGATAAACAAGTTTTGGGTATATGAGCTTCAGATAAACTAGGTTTCATTATAAAAGCAAAAATGAAGTATAATATTTGATTTCTTCTCAAACTAAAATAGGAAAGAATTACTCTGGGTTGAAACTAAACCAAAATATCCTGTGATCATGATTTCATCTTTCCCTTTCAGAGAGCAGGGATCAAATACTGCGTAATTCCCAAACTAAAATGAATGCATTGGTCTCTTCCTAATTGTGGGGGGAAGAGTGGGTGGTATATACGTATGTATGTATATCAGCGTTATGAAAAAAATTCCCAAACAATTCAGTTTTGGTACTTCATTGACTATCATTTTCTATGTAACAGTGGAATAGTGGATATTGCAGAGCAGGATAGAATTACTGTAATTCAGTGAGCACTAAATTCAGCTCAGAATTGTAATATGAAATTTTAGTAGTACAGAGATTTAACTTTGGTATTGCCAATTCCTTGTTCCTTGTATTCTATAGAAATACCCATTGTTTTTTTCCTGCAACACACCATTACTGTTAGATATATCAATCACAATTCAGGGCAGCTGCACCTATCTTCTCTCTATGGTCCAGCAAGGGAACTCACTCTTAGGCTTCTGGCTCCCTAGCTGTTACTTCTCTTGGGCGGAGACATGCTTCTGTCTTTCCTGACTGATTTATTTCCAGGCTGCACAGTTCCCTACTTAAATTGTGAATTCCCAGCAAGGCAGACTGCCTCAGCAGGTCTTTGCCTTCCTCCCTCAGGGACTATAAACAGTGTACTGCTCATGCTTCAGTTACTACGTAGCAATTTCTAAGCTAGTACATTTATTCTTAAGGTGAAAGTATTACAGAAAAACATATTAAAACAATAAAAGAAGCTACACACTGCTAATAAGCTTACTGGCCCCTGTGAATCTGAGAGTGTCTTCTTTATATTGTTTGGGTCTTTAATCTGTCCTCCTGTAACCGACGATCAGCAGATATCAGGTCCCCTCCTCATGGCATAGCTTCCAAAGTATGAGTTTTGAAGTAGAAAACGTGCATTCTTCGAATGCTGTCCCTGTGGGTGCTCCACTGTAGGTGTCTGTGCGTCCCGGTGTCATTGATAGGAGACTTGATAGCAGTGTCTGGTCGGGGTGCATGTGCCCCAGTAGCCGCCTTGTGGTGCTGGCCCCCCTCATTTCCTTCTCATCCATCCTTGGCTGCAGACTGAGCTCCATGAGCAGTGTCTGAAATAGAGCAAAACAAAATACATTAGATAGTAGAGTTAATAGGTAGCTATAGGTAGTGGATAGCGTAGATTTAGTATTAAGTATCAGTTTCAAACCAGTTATCCCCCAAAAAAACTAACAAAAAAAATTTGGTGTTCTTTATAAATAGTTTATACAAAAAAATTAGTAAAATAATGCCAGGCTCACCTGGGTTCAAAAGATGCCTTTCTCAGATGGACACTTGTTTAAGGAAGTGATGCCAATCTCAGATGGACACTCGCAGTGCATTCATTGCTTAGGAGAGAGACACGTCCCTCAGAAATGCACACGCTGGAGCAATCTCAAAGCCAGAGCGAGGAGAGACAGGGATCTGAGACTAAAAATGATTTTGTTGGAAAAATCCCTTACTCCTCCATTGGACAGTAATAAGAACCAGAGAGAAGATTCTCCAGGAACCTCCTCTCTGGACAGGGAAAGCACCCTAACCTCCAGAAAATCAAGGAAAAGGGATGCCTCACCCTTGCAGAAAGAGATGTTAAAGGGAACTGTTTCCAGCTGATGGCCAGCAGGGGTAGCACGCTCGACACTTTGGGCATATCTGGCACTGGCCGCACCGCGAGCACGAATGATAGAGAGGGAGTCGAGTGGAAGGCATAAGACTGCCGCCTCCTCCACAGCACCACCAACCCCAAGGAAGGACCCGGTGCCGACGATACCTAAACCGGTGATGTAACCTCCCAGTACAGATTCCATTGGAGCAGTTATCAATAAAGATGAGACCAGCCACATCAGTACCGACTAAAGCGACACACAAGAGGTCGGTACCGAAGCAAGTGCTCAAACAGATATATACAGCACCAATGACCTCAGCCCTGATCAGACCAATAACATCAATACCAGGGGCTCCTATACTTGGCACTGACAACTCCCCAGTACCGTTGGCACCGATAAACCAAGACCTTCTCTAGTGAGGAGGAAGATGATATGGAGGAGGGAGTATTCTACTCAGATCACTCCTCCCCCCTCCGGTGCCAAACCTCAACCATCACTTACAAATACTAAACTACGCCCATGCAGAGACATGCCACCATGGTTGACCAACTCATGGATGTGCCCACCCTTACCATTCCCAATGCAGTGGGCACACGGGGCTCCATGGGTGATGTACAGAGTGCAAATGCAACGGGGACATGCCTCTTAAAGGAAGCAAATATGACCACCTACAGTGACAGTCACAGAACCATTGGAGGCACCTGAGGAAACTATAGAGGACTTGGACGATACACAAGAACTGCCACCGGAACACAACTTCTCTTCATCACCAGATGAGTCAGTCATGCCTCCTTCAACCACGGTGATAGATGATCCAAAACAATTCCAAGAATTGCAGCTGTATCTGCATTTCACCACAAGACAGAAGGATTTATAGCCTTTAGGCATCCAATCACCAAATGATTACTTTTATAGGAATTAAAAACATGTACTTTGTGGTCTGCAAACCAACACCAGCATGGGATCTAAACTTCGTACTTAAGAGCCTCACCAAAGCCCCATTCAACCCCTTGCTACCTGCTCGCTACTACATTTATCAATGAAGGTAGCATTCCTCGTAGCGATCATATCAGCACGCAGCGTGAGCGAGATCGGGGCCTTTATGGCCCATCCGCCTTACACTGTATTCTTTAAAGACGAAGTGACTTTGAGACCACACCTAAGGTAACCTCATCATTTCACATCAATAAATCTATACATTTCCCTGCGTTCTACCCTAAACCACAAAGGTCTACTCAGGAATCCGTGCTACACACACTAGATGTTAGACGAGCACTAGCACTCTATCTAGATAGAACAAAACATTTCCATAAGTTATCAAGACTCTTCATATCCACCACGGAATGATCAAAAGGCACAGCCATCTCAAAACAGAAATTGTCTAAATGGATTTCAAATTGCAAACAAATATTACCAACAACAGAAGAGAGAACCCCCATTACCCAGAGGATTAGGGCCATAGAATCATAGAATATCAGGGTTGGAAGGGACCTCAGGGAGGTCATCTAGTCCAACCCCCTGCTCAAAGCAGGACCAATTCCCAACTAAATTATCCCAGCCAGGGCTTTGTCAAGCCTGACGTTAAAAACCTCTAAGGAAGGAGATTCCATCACCTCCCTAGGTAACCCATTCCAGTGCTTCACCACTCTCCTAGTGAAAAAGTTTTTCCTAATATCCAACCTAAACCTCCCCCACTGCAACTTGAGACCATTACTCCTTGTTCTGTCATCAGGTACCACTGAGAACAGTCTAGATCCATCCTCTTTGGAACCCCCTTTCAGGTAGTTGAAAGCAGCTATCAAATCCCTCCTCATTCTTCTCTTTTGCAGACTGAACAATCCCAGTTCCCTCAGCCTCTCCTCATAAGTCATGTGCTCCAGCCCCCTAATCATTTTTGTTACTCTCTGCTGGACTCTTTCCAATTTCTCCACATCCTCCTTGTAGTGTGGGGCCCAAAACTGGACACAGTACTCCAGATGAGGCCTCACCAATGTCGAATAGAGGGGAATGATCACATCCCTCGATCTGCTGGCAATGCCCCTACTTATACAGTCCAAAATGCCATTTGCCTTCTTGGCAACAAGGGCACACTGTTGACTCATATCCAGCTTCTCGTCCACTATAACCCCTAGGTCCTTTTCTGCAGAACTGCTTCCTAGCCATTCGGTCCCTAGTCTGTAACAGTGAATGGGATTCTTCCGTCCTAAGTGCAGGACTCTGCACTTGTCCTTGTTGAACCTCATCAGGTTTCTTTTGGCCCAATCCTCTAATTTGTCTACTTTCCTCTGTATGCTATCAATTCAGTGAGAGCCATTTCTACCTCAACAGCATTTCTGCATAACGTACCAATCAAATAAATATGCCAGGCTGCAACCTGGGTCTCAGTACACGTGTTCACAAACCACTATGCAATCACAAAAGATTCTGAGGCAGATGCAATACTAGGTCTTACGGTACTATCATCGACTATCTAACCTACTCCGGAACCCAACCAGCCATAATGGGGTACTGCTCTACAGTCCCCTACAGTGGAGCACCCACATGGACAGCGCTCGAAGAAGAGAGGGTTACTCACCTTGTGCAGTGACTGAGGTTCTTTGAGATGTGTCCCCCTGTGGGTGCTCCACTACCCACCCTCCTCCCCTCTATTCTGGAGTTCTAAATAGGAGCATTACGGTAGAGAAGGAACAGAGGGGGGCTAGGATGCGCGAGCACTAATGGCACCACAAGGCGGCTACTGCACATGTTCGCCCCGACCAGACAGTGCTACCAAAAATCTCCAATCAGCGGTGCCGGGATGCACCGTCACCTACAGTGGAGCACCCACAGGGGGATACATCTCGAAGAATCTCAGTTACTGCACAAGGTGAGTAACCCTCTCTTCCCTTCCCCTCCCCCCCCCCAGGTATTTCCTAGTAAACCCACTTAACTTGAAAAGTTCAAATTATTTCAAATATTCCTTTGAACCTCATAACAGTTCCCAGGGTTTGCATTAGTCAGGTCTCCTCCCTAGACTCGTTACTTAGAATCCCACAATAATACATAACATTTGCATTTTGAATACGAGCCCCTAAGATACTTAAACTTAATTCAAAAAGGTTTTATCCAGGTTATTGCAGTAAAATTAGCATAACTGTCGCAGTGCCATGAAGTTGTTTTTTATGTTTGGCACTGACATTGTCAGGCTGTGCCACTTCTGTCTCACCACACTGGCTAACAAGAATATTCCAGTCCTGGATTCAGCAACCAGACATTAGACTTAATGATGAACGGTTGTTTAAAACCAATTTAATCAAACAAAAGGGTTATTCTGATCCCAAAGGACCAGTCACGTACCCAGGTCAATATATAACTCAGATCTTACCCAAGAATCACGCTGTTGCCAATCCTTTAGTATCTAAAATCTAAAGGTTTATTTATAAAAAGAAAGCAAGTTGAGAGTTAAAATTGGTTACAGGTATCAAATACATACAATAATTGCAAAGTTCTTGGATCAGACTTGTAGCAGTGATGGAATAAACTGCTGGCTTAAGTCTCTGGTTGCTTCAAAATCATTGGAAAGTCCTCGGTCCTTTGGTTAGAATGCTCCCATTAGTATAAGTCTATAGTCCAGAGGTTTGAGCAGGCAAGAAGCAAAATGAAGCTGTTTCCAGGGCCTTTTATAGCTTCTGCCAACTGAAGGGAAAACCTGTTGTTCTAGTTTGTGGAAAATTACAGGTAAGAAGATGGTGTTTGGAGTCACATGGGCAAGTCACATGGGCATGCATGCTTTACTTAGTCAGGGTAATGGTCGCTGCTATACTCTAGTTAGAATGTTCACATGAAAGTCCATCAGGTGTGGATGGGCATCTTCCATGGTCCATTGTGAGTTAAGTGTTCCTTGATGGGCCATTTAACTTGAATAGTCCCTTCAAGATGTGCAGCTTAAATACCGGTGTTATCACAGGAACAAACATTTGAAATACAGGTACATAGTTAATATTCATAACTTCAGATACAAATATGATACGTGCATACAAATAGCATAATCACATTCAGCAAATCATAACCTTTCCATAGCCACCTTACTTCACATACTTTGTACAAGATTTGTTGAAATTATATAGCAGTGGTAGCAACAATGATCTACATAGTCATATTTTAATCAGATAATATCACACAAGGCTCATTAAAAAGAGCAATGGAGGCAGTTAGTAAAATGAATGGGTCTTTCCCACCAAATGAGATTTGGAAGGCTGCAACATAGAATTCTCCGTGCACTTACAAAAGACCATTGTTTGGATAACACATCACAGAAGAAGATGTATTTGACTGATTTATGATTTAAGTCTGTATCCTGTTTGATCACTCTGTACGCTGAGTTGGAAGAATGTTCTCATATTTTATTTATTTTATATGTAAACTTTAGTAGTCAGGGATCTATTTGGGAAACCTTTGCATTATTTGAATTGTGTTTAAAAAAAAAAAAACCCTCTTCTTCTGGGAATGAGCTTCCACTGAGAGCTATATATTTTTTTAGGGTCATTTGGGACCCTCTAGACATTTCTACCCTGCAGAAATGGACAATTTTGGATGCCTATTTATTTATTTATGAAAACCCTGTTCTCAAATTTTTGTTCATTGAGGTTTTATTGCTTTTAAACTATAAAATCAAAAACTAGAATTGTGTCTGAAAAACAAATCAGAATAGGATCATTTACGTACGCATGTTCAGAATCCAGTTTAGGTAAGAGATTGACATTTTTTAAAATAGAATTGAACAAACTTAGGTTACAACAGTTATAAAAATGACTTAAATTGAAAGGGAACCAGTGTGAAATTATTTCTGTGGACATTACGTCTCATTTTAAAATGCTGTTCCACATTTGTAATAAAAGCTAGTTTATAGTTGCATTGAAGTAGTAAATAGCCTTATACCTTTGAATGTGTTCATAGGGTGGACTAGCCGTACCCAGTTTGAAGAAACCTGGGCTACTCTCCTTGGTGTGCTTGTAACTCAACCAATTGTAATGGACCAAGAAGAAAGTCAACAAGAGGTAAAGCCATTCAGTGACATGTTTATGTAGTATAAATGCTTTTCCTTATTGGTAGACCCTTGCCCACTGTAATACTGCAAGATGACTTCCTTTTATAATTAACATTTACCTTCTCGGCTAAAGTCTCTGCCTGTAGGTAAATGGTTTTGGAAAGTTTGAGGAAAAAATTCAACCATTTTTGAGTTACAGATAAATGAAAGAAGTACACTTCAAACCCTAATTATGGTAATACAGATGCTTAATTTTATTAAGCGCAGGCAGAAATCACCAAAAGATTACAAGAAACCTATTATTGCATCAGAAAAAGGCTGCATCTTTATAAACAAACTCAGGAAATGAACTAATTAAGGTTCCAACAGCAACAATAATTTGGTCAGATTACACATGATATTTTCTATTCCTGTTTTAGTGTTAAAAAGTAGCTTGATACAGTACTGTTTGTTGTAAGATTTATATCACAAAGTGAGCAGGATGTGTAATGTAGCCCAGTCACTGTTGCTGTTGTATCCTGAACTAACCCATAGACGTCATAGATGGAGAAACCCGCTATGTGGTCCATCTCCCTGCACTTACAGGCAGCTTGAAAGTACTGTATCAATAAGGTCCTTAAATATGTTTTACTGCAGCATATTTAACAGACAAGGTTATTGAAATTGAACACTTACAAAGTGCTGCAATGCAAACAACTTATTGGAAAATAAATGTAAACTAAAAAGAATAAATATGAATGAATTAGGAAAGGTTGGTGCAGGCAGAATGGGGAGAAAGGATGGGCCAGTGGCTAGGTCACTAGCCTGGGACTTTGGGTGATCTAAGTTCAATTTGCTGCCCACCACAGACTTCCTTTGTGATCTCGGACAAGTCATGTGGTCTCTCCGTGCCTCAGTTCCCATCTATAAAATGGGGGCATGTTTACCTACTTCACAGACGGTAAATACATTAAAGATTGGGGATGCTCTGATACTATGGCAATGGGAGTCATATTTTTTTTAAATTGAAGAAATGAGTATCTAAGATAAATGTATAGAATGGAAAAGATTGCTGAATACAGCAAAATTTGGAAAAATTGTTAATGTCTTAAGTAACAGTTTTCTTAAGGTGAAAGCATTACAGAGGAAATGTTAAAAACAATAAAAGAACCTTCACAATTGCTAGCTAATAAGCTTACCAGAGATCACCCGTCTTCCCCAATCTCCAACCAGGGTTCTGTTTGCTGTCAGTCCTTCCAACCCTTCTCTAAGGCTTGGGGCCCTCCCTTTGGCCAGAAGGTCCTGTCCATTTGCAGGATCAGAAAGACTGCCCTAAATCAATTTAAATTCATTTATACAAGTCCTTTTCTGGCCAGCTGGTCTTTAGAGAATCCAGTTGTAACTGGTATATGCAAGTCTCCCCAGGTTGTGGTCCCTCTTAGCAAGTGTTATAGCCTGAGTGAATTTGCTTAATCACTCCCACATACACTGTTCTTAGTTCCTGGAGGGCTGTGGTCTCCTCCCCCACGAAATTGCATACAATCCTTGGCCCACAGTGATATATAAACTTAATACAGTAAGATTTCACATAATTCAATAAGGTTTGACAAGGATATTGCAGAAAATTGTCATATTTGTCACAGTAGTTATTGACTTGAGCATAAATGTATATCATTTAGTTATGATGGATTATATTATTGCAACTTAATCAGTATCTAAAAAGTGATCACAAAAACTTGGGAATGGATCCATCTGAATTTAGACGCAACATGAAAGTAAGTGGATGGTTCTGAAAATATTAAAAAATCTCTATCACGAGATTGTAGTTTAAATACTTATAATTATATTTAGTTCCCAAAGAATATGAGGCGTCATACAAACAACAACATAGATCAGGAGATTGATGTGGTGGCCAAAGTTCTGGTCAGGAAGAAATCTACACTCTCACCAGAAACATTGCCAGAGTCTTTAGGGTGTTGCTTTCCACGGAAGTATTGAGAGAGCATCTGTAGCATCAAGCGATATGTTACATTGGTTTTGGTGGAGCTTACGATTTTCCATTTTCACTTTCACATAGAGTATGTTCACTTTACAGGAAGACACAGAGAGGACCCAAATTAATGTTCTTGCAGTACAAGCCATAACCTCCTTGGTGCTGAGTGCAATGACAATACCAGTTGCAGGCAATCCAGCAATTAGCTGCTTGGAACAGCAGCCCCGCAATAAAGCTTTAAAAGTTCTGGATACCAGGTATTATTTCACCTGTTCTGAAAGCACATGAATGTATATTGATAGCTTGATGTAGAGTTATGCACAAGATAGCTTATTCTATTAACAGCACTAATATAGACATGTGGTGTATAATATAGATGTGAATATGTGTGTATATATACATACACACGTTATATTTTGTAAACCCCAAAATGAAACACTACACTATGAGTACATTTACTTTTAAATATAGCTACATCTCTTTTGTTGGCAGAGCAGTTGTCCGATGAAAGCTCTTAATGTTTTTCTAAGCTAAATATGGAAGGAACCCTAAATATCACAGTAAACCTTAAGCTCAGGCAAAATTTCAGACTTGTTTAAAAACAGTTAAGTGAATATGCAGCTAGGATAGTAAACTAGTAATTTTCATACTTAATTTTATAGGCAAATGCTGGAAAAAACATCTTAAGCCATTAATGTGCTTTCTTCTGCACTTTCAGGTTTGGGAGAAAGTTAAGTGTTATCAGAGGAATTGTGGAACAAGAAATCCAAGCAATGATATCTAAGAGGGATAATATTGCCACGCACCATTTTTATCAAGCATGGGACCCTGTTCCATCACTTTCTCCTGCTACCACAGGTGTGTGTGCAATGGTCATTTATACCAATAATTCTTCAGTCCTGCAGTGAATGAAATGATGGCTGCTTGCTGAAAAAAGTAACTTTTATATGTGATAGAAAAATCAATTACAGGAATTACCATATACACTATTCTGAACAAATAATGTAGAAAAAAAGTAGTTTTCAGGTTTATTGGGCATTTGTTTAAAAAGTCCTTTGTCTTTTTATTTTAGGTGGTCTTATCAGCCATGAAAAGCTTTTACTGCAGATCAATACTGAGCGAGAAATGGGAAACATGGGCTATAAACTAGGACAGGTTTGTTCAAGTTAATACATCAAGCCCAAACTTTTTAAAACTTTTTTGTCTTTATTCTCAAAAATCCAGTTTAAGAAGCATTGCTTAACATCCAATTTAGATTTAGTAAACTAAGGACAATCTTAAATCCTGACTGAAAACAAAACAAGTGAGGTTTTTTTGAGTTGTAAATAAATTTCCTAGCTAGGGAGCACAAGTCCTCCACCAGGGTTCATTGAATACTTGTTAGCACCAAGTATAATGCCTTATCAATAATTCTGATGTTTAAATTCATATTTCATTCCATGACTAAATTTAAACTCCTTTTGGAAAAATAGTATTCCATTTTAAAAAGGCACAAATGCATTAGCAAAAACTTCTTAATTTCAAATACTTAATTTAAATAACATTACTATCACTGTTAAAAGATCTAAATTGCCCAAGTTAGTATTTCCAAGTAAGATATGGAAAATATCAGATTTATGTTGTCTGTCTCTAGGACCCTTGCTTCCCCCTTTATTAGTTGGGAATATTTTAACTTGCTGGATGTCATATTACTGTCCATTAGCAAGGCATTTGTATTTCCTACAAGAAAATCATTACAGCTATAATATAACAATAATACCAGCATTTTTATTGTAGGACTAGTAGTGCAAAAGTTCTGACTGAGAAGGAACTTCTATTACAAACTACCATTTTTAGGTACTTACTGTCACTGTTCAGGGCAACTGCACTTGTATTCCACCTCCATGGTCCCTGAGGACACCCACTCTAGTCTCATAGCTCCACAGACATTACCTCTCTTGGGAAGAGACCCACATATCCCTCCCTCCTGACCAGGGTTTTTTCCAGGCTGCACAGTTCCCTGCCTCCATTGTGGCCACTGTGCTTTGCTTTCTCTCCAGAAGCCACTAACAGCATAATTTCTATAGTTACAAGTTACCACACAGCTCTTTCTATTCAAGCACATTTTATACTGAAGGTGAAACCATTACAAATAAAGCACATTAAAAACAAAAAAGAACCTGCATACATGCTAAAAAGCTTACAAGAGGTTGCCCCAACTCCAGCCTTAGGCTCTCATAGGAGTCAGTCCTTCAGAACCCACAGCTGGGTTCACCCATCGTTATAACTTCATAACTGTCTCAGATTCAGAATAAGAACTACCACGAATAGTTCAGTCTTTCCTTGATGCTACTTGGTCATCAGATCTTGGCCGCATATAACAGGTGATCAGCAAACGATAGTCCACTTCTTAAGGGCGTTGCTTCAAAAGGCTGGGTTTTGCATAACCAGGAATTTGCATTCAACACTTTTTGTTCCAAAAGACCATTATTATCTGGCATATTATGCAACATAGTCCTTTGTACCCCCAGGTCTCACATCTGTCACATCTCCTCATTCCAGACATTACATACATTCCTGGCCCATGATAATACATAAATCATCCATTTAAAATAATGGACCCCAAAGATGTATAAACTTAATTCAGTAAGGTGTATCAAGGATACTGCAGAAAAATGCCATATCTGTGTCACTTACGTCCGAAAATGTTACTGCCCAAAGGTGAGTTTATTTGGCCAGGAAAGCTTTTTTTTGTGTGTGCGTGTGTGCTATTGAGTGAAAATTAAGTTTATTCATAAGTTAACTTTTCTGATTTTTTTTCTTGAACTCCCAATTTAATTTCATTTTTAAAATCTTCAAATATGTCATTGGCTCATTCCTTAATGACATCCCTTTGACATGTTTCAAGTCATTTTGTTGACAGAGTTGAGCATTACAATATTCTGCATTGTATAAACACATTGTACAAACTTCTGGTGTTTAGCACCGTACCAGAGATGCAGTTTTTTAAATATAGACAATTTAGCTTCACACATTGAAATAAATGGTCTTCTGGAGTAAGGTTTTTGTGTGTTGAATTTCCTTTCAATCTTTTTAATTGAAGTGACTCCATCATTAGACTAATATGCAGCTGTGAAATTAAGTTTAACTTGCAGTCTAAAATATGACCCTGCCAAAATGCGCCATGTACATTTGTGAATATTCTGACAATTAGAATTTGTTGCTCATTGATGAGTAACATCATTTTAAAAATAACTTAATATTAGTCTTATTTTTCTTTCTCAAAATAACAAAAACATTTAATCCTTATGTAGAGATTAATCATTGGAGAGAATTATATTTTACATTCGTAAAAATTAAAATGGCCCAATGGATTTTTTTCACATTCTTTATTCATTTCCTCACTCACCTATGCCTCTTTACTCCAAATTAGAAGCCCAAACAAAAAAATTTGCTATTTAGCTTGTGGGCTGAGATCTTGTACCACTTTTTCTGCCTGGATTGAATTTTATTTCCAATTTGCAAGCCCCTGAAAACAGAGTTCACAGTGGAAACATGACATAAATAACCTTGATTGTTGTGAGTATAATGCTATATGTGGGTACTGTGTATAGAATATATATATAAAGTATTTATAAATATTAAAAAGTTTAGATTAAGGGAAACCTTTCTAAGTATGTATGTGTGTGGTCCTGTCTAGCTTTATGTAATGCCAGCTAATTTAACTAAGATCATAACCTCAGTACTGTTAAATTTCCTGGATGGACGTTCTAGTGTACACATCATCATTATAGCTGCTGCTTGCATGATATAGAGCAAACAAGAATGCAACATTTTAAGCCTATTTTATTTTTAAAATGAGGAAGCAAATCTGTATTTTTTTTGTGAATAATTTTAGAAACTTTGGGAAGGGATGGAAGAATGTAAACATACACTTAGGAAAGATAAAGCTGGTTTAGCTAGACTATCTATTGGTGTAAAAATTTTGTTTTTCAAGTTAGAATTCATAGAAATAACTTAATTCCCTGATTAAAACAACTTTTTCTATAGATAATTGGAGTAAAACCATGTTTTGTAGTCTAGGTTGAGACCAGAAATCCCATCTCTAATTGTGATCCATGTAAGATTTTTAACTCCTTAGTCTCCCTCTCTTTCTTTAGAGCACTTAAATATATTTTTTAAATGTATTATATTGTGCTTTAAAATTCAGAATTATGACTCAGCTTCTTACCTAAAATGTAGTTATCATAAGAAATGATGCTTTGAACTTAAATTAGAAAAATTGGAGCTGCTCTGTGGTGTTCAAGACACGGTTTCTCAGATTACTTGCAAACACAAGTTTTTACTGCAGTCTGCATTGCAGAACCATTGAATCCTCAAGCTATATTGTACTCTACTTATGCAGCAACAACAACAAAATTTCATCTAATTTCTGATTTCATAAACTTATCAGTGATAAGATAAGCAAGGGCACAACTTGCTTTTTGGAAACTGGTCTCAGCTTACTGTACTCAGAAAAATATCATTTTGACTTGTCATTGAGCAAACTGATGCAAACATTCTTATTGTGTGCCAGATATGAATGTGGTGCTTTACAGAAGTGTAAATAAGCAGTGCTGTAAATATTTAACACCTGAGGCCAATATTTCCAATGAGTGCCTAAATTTAGGCTTCTAAAACCATATCTAGGCACCCAAATGAAATCGGCCCATTTTTTTAGAGACGGTAAACAATCTCAGTAATGTTTTTTTTAACAAAACTACTATTGACATTCTTATAGTTACCCTTGGAAGTATATTGAAAGATGTTCCAATACATCAGTTTTTCAGGAGTTTACTTTTCTTGCTTAGTTTTCAAAGAACAGTAGAGCATGAAAGGTGTTAAAAATGTGTAATGGAAATGAAATGCGCACTCAGTCTGACTCAGTGAGATCCCCCCCCCCACTTGCAAATCTGAAAATCATGTATACTTAATTTTTCTGCCCAATGCTGCAAACTGACAGCACAATGGAAAGCAGTAAAACTGCTACGGATAATTCTAGCAAATTCTGGATCCAGATTAAAAAAAAGTCACATTTAAAGCAAAATATTTTCAGTCAGAAGTTAAACATAAGCATTGTAATATTAACCTGTACATGACCAGGAATGATATAACGTATAAAATTTAGGAGAGCACTCAAAATCTTTTATATTAAGTGGTGTTTTTCTAGAGTTGTGTGACACTTTCATAGTTTAACCTTTCAGCCAACTTGTCCCAACTTTCATGAGCATTGGCCAGATTGATTTTAGTTTTGTCTGATTTTTTTCATAGTTTCAACCCAACATTATCTACAGTGAGGCCATTTCAGCTAACTGGCACTTTGAGTTTGGGATTTATTTAGCCCCCAAAATTAGGGTACAAAATCCATTTATGCGAACTGGATGGGATTCACACACATTCAGATGTTTCCACAAAACCCTGTGGAATGATATCAGAGTTTCATTCTGATCTATTTTTTTTTCCATCCTCCAGACACCACTAAGGGAAGGCAGCAGTGTCACTGCATATATCTCGTAGTAGAAGTCTAATACTGCATATTACTTGAGCCTTGGCTGTTTTAAACATGATTATTCAAACTCTGAACTTCCAATTCTCTTTCCTAACAAGCATTTTTCTGAAATTAGCATAGGAGTTGCAATTAGCTAAACCCAGTTAAGTTTCTAAACGTTTGCAAATGGCAGTAGAACCAGCAGTCACTAACCTTCCCATGTCCTCTTTAATTTCACAGTAGTAGCATTTTCTGAATTGTTTCTAGTTTGACACTAGAATATAAATAAAGGAAACATTTTTTTAAAGTATTTTTTGCTAGGGAATTCAGGGTTGGGACTTGCTCCTACATATATTGGTTCCCAGACAAGATACAGTTGGTTATAGCTATAACTTAATGGGTCTGTGCTAATGTACTGTAAGTGTAGTGATATGATTGATGCCTGTAAAACTTACTGTTGTGCCTGTAAACTCAATATGCCATATGTTTTTAGAAACAAGTTTAGTATTTTCAGTGAAGTGATATGGTGCACAGCATAATCTTGTTGCTGCCATATAAGCATAACACACATGCAACATAAAGTACTATAAAAAGAATGGTATAAAGCTTTTATAAACATCTCTTTATATACTGTAGAGTATTTTTGCTCCACTTTTAAACAGAAAAATTTGTTATAGCTTTTTTGTTCTAGCAACTTCTAATTTGATTATGAAAAAGCTAAATATTTTTCAAGTTAATGTTTTCTGATATTTAAGGTTTCTATACACTCCGTGTGGCTAGGAAATAACATCACTCCATTGAGAGAAGAGGAGTGGGATGAAGATGAAGAAGATGAAAGTGATATGCCTGCTCCTTCTTCACCACCAACCTCTCCTATTAACTCCAGGTCACTTGCGTTGTTTTTTTTCCTGTTTGCGACTTGAACAGACTTCAGTTCTTGTGTTTTGAAGTCATTAAAAGAGAATCATATGTTGCCTTTTATAAAATGGATGCTGTGTAAGGATTGATTTTCAGAGTAATTAGGAAAGAAACACTAATATAGTGATTGTAATCTTTGCTCATTGTACGTTGCAGGAAACACCGGGCTGGGGTTGATATACATTCTTGTTCTCAGTTCTTGCTTGAACTGTACAGTCAATGGATATTGCCATCAAATCCTAGCAAGAGAACGCCAGTCATTCTGATTAGTGAAGTGGTGCGATCAGTAAGTCTAAAAAATAAATTCTGTGCCATAATTGAGTGCACTTTCATGGTATGTTTGAGTTTACAGAGAGTTCATAAAGTAGCTTTTCCTAATATGCAGAAAAACTGACTTCTGTAGGCATCGTCATTGATGTAATGATACATCCTTCATCCGTAATGATAACTTAAAGTTCAATGGGAAAGATTTTGATTAAAATATATTAAGCTGTTTTAAGCACTCATTAATAGTAGGATATGTGTAAACTTGAGTTAAAAATAAATGTTATAAAAGAATACTTGAAAATAAATTCTTCTTTTACTTGCCTACCAACTAAGACTAGAGTTCAGGATTCTGTGTTTACCCTGTAATATAATGAGGGAGAAAATATAAAAGCAGAGGAACAAACGATGTAAGTAGGCACTAAGATTATTATTGAAGCATCTGATGAAATCTAGGATTCTTGAGGGATGGAGAACTGGGGAGTGATTGCCACTGAAACTTTTAAGATAATATAAATTGAAAGGCAATTATTCATAGACTTAGAAAATGTTAGGATGGGACACTCTTGCTGCAAAAATAATGTATTGTGCATTTTTGGAAGTCTGGGTTCATAGTGTTGCTAAACAGTCTTCAGAACTTGCTAGCAGATATTTCTAACAGAATCACAAGTGGTTTGTGAAGGACTCTGACATTGGGTCAGTGTTTGACCAGTGGGATTTTCCTTGCACAGATTTGTTTGCAATCAAGAACAAGAAGTGAAAAAAATTCTGATCCACTGAGGACCAAGTGCCAGTTCACAGTCAGATGCTTTTCTGATTCCATTGACTTGAGGCCTATATTATGCCTGCCTATCCATCCATCTGATCACATGAGTAATGAGAAAGATGAAGCAGGACTTGGGATTAATCACTCTTTTAGCTCTTGCCTGGACAGGTGGTAGAGCTCAAGAGGTGGTCCATATAGTCCCCCCAATAACTCTTTCTTTCTTTCCTTCTTTCTTTCTTTCCCTCGGGACTTAATCAGCCAGGACAAGGGAAGAATACTTCTTTCAGACCTGGCATCTCTATGTCTCATGACATAGAAGCTGTGTTGTTGGTGGCTGTAGAGAGAACCTGCTCTACATATGGACCTCCAGGGCAGATTAGCACGTTGTATGGCACAAGAGCACAAGGAGCTTCTGGAATTTGTTTCAGAAAATCCCATAACTGAGATATGTATGACAGCTAGTTGGAAGATGATACATACCTTTATTAAGCTTTATTCCATGGCAAAGGCATCTGGTGCTTTATTTGGTAAAGCTGTGCTGCAATAATTATTTTCGTTAGAATCCAAGCACCCTTCTCTGTTACGTTGTCTACTGCTTGTGAGTCGCCAGATGAGGAATACATGTAGACAAGCACTTGAAGAAGAAAAGGAAGTTACTTAATTTGTACAGTGACTGGAGCTCTTCCAGAAATATCTATATGTAGTCCACAGCCCACCCTCCTTTCCCAGCTATTGCAGCATCTAACAACACTGGAATTCCGTATTGGTGAAGGAACTGAGAGTTGGTTGGTCACTCCGCCCACTTTATGCCCTCAAGCGAGGGGGCTTAAGAGCATGAAAGGCACAGGCATGGTCCAACGGGAACTACTGAGTCCAATCTTGGCCTGGGGCACAAGTGCCCCAGACATGGAATACATATTGAGAACACATCTCAAATCCAAGTTACTATACAAGTAAGCCCCCCCCCCTTTTTTTTTGGACTCCTAATCAGGGGTATGTGATAGTAAAAATACCTGGATGGTAGAATAGAGCGTTGAGGGATATGTTTGGGGCACCACCCCTACACATATTCAACACTGAGTTAGCTAACACATTGAATAAGGTAGTGAGCAATTCAGCCATAATTCCTAAAACAAAGCAGGGAACATTTTCCGATGTTTTGTGTTACTGTTATTTAAGAGATACAGAACCTTAAACTCTGCTTTCAGAAGGTATGTAAGAAGAATTGGCTTTAAATATTTTATTTTAAAATGTGTGTAAATGTCTTACTATTTTGGGTTCTTTAAAAAGACAAAGTTTGACTGTTCCTTTTTAAGACAGTGTCTGATTAGATTATATCTGATTTTACTGTAGCTTTCAAATTAAAACCTTTTATAGCCCATGTTACAATAAAAGGAGTTGAATTATTTTTTTGCTGGCAGTTACATTAAGTGGGGAGAGTCTAATGTTTGTGACTTGATAATTACAGATTTTTCTACTCCATTTTTATCATGTTCACAGCTTTTGGCAGTGTCTGACTTGTTTACAGAAAGGAATCAATTTGAGATGATGTACACCACATTGACAGAATTGCGGAAGGTGCATCCATCAGAAGATGAGATTCTTATTCAATATTTGGTACCAGCCACATGTAAAGCAGCTGCTGTTCTTGGAATGGTAAGAAATTGTCACTTAAAAGTTGTGGCAAGTCTGTGAATGTACTGCCATTTTGGTCTATTTGATGCTGGAATTGCTGCACTTCCACCACAAAGAACTGGCATATTTCAGAGGTTTTAGGGAGCACCTCTCGTGCTGGCAGCTTCATATTTTTAATACATTTTTAATTACTTCTCATCCATCCATTTTTTAATAATTTTAATAATTAACGTAATCAAAGCTAGACCTAGTGTCTTTAATTGTGTCCTGAAGACTGCTATATTTGTGGTTTGGAGTGTTCTGGGTAATGAATTCCAGAGGGGAGACCCTTAAATGGCAGAGTAGTAAATAAAGATGAGGACAGGGCAGTCATACAGAGTGATTTGGATCACTTGGTAAGCTGGGCCCATTCAAACAAAATGAGTTTTAATACAGCCAAATGCAAAGTTTTTATACTTCGAGGAACAAGGAATGCAAGCTATATGTATAGAATGGGGGATGTATGCTGGAAAGCCATTACTTTAGGAAAGCTCTAGGGATTATGATGGACAAGCAAGTCAATGTGAGCTCCCAGAGCAATGCTGTGGCAAATAGAACTAATGCAATCCTTAGATGTATGAACAGAGAAGTAGGGATGTGATTTTGACTCTGTATATGGCATTGGTGGGACTGACTTTGGAATTCTGTGTCCAATTCTGGTGTCCCTATTTTAAAAATGATGTTGAAAAATTAGGGAGGATGTAGAAAAGAGACACAAAAATTATTCAAGGGCTAGAGAAAAGGCCTTACAGTGAGAGTTTTTAAAGAACTTAGCATAAAGAAAATTGAGAAGTGACTAGATTACTGTATTGAAGTACTTTCATGGGGAGAAGAGACTGGGTACCAAAGAGCTCTTTAATGTAGCAGGAAAAGGCACAACAAGATGTTTAGAAAGTGAAGCTGGGCATATTCAAATTGGAAATAGGCAAAAAAGTTTAGCGGTGAAGGTGGAAAAAAACTGGAACAAACAACCAAGGAAAAGGGTGGATTCTCCATCTCCTGATGTCTTCAAATCAAGACTGGATGCCTTCCTGGAAGATATGCTGTAGTCAAACAAAAGTACTTGGGGATCAATACAGGGGTAACTGCATGAAATTTAATGTCCTGTGATATGCAAGAGGTTAGCCTAGATGATCTAATGTTGCCTTCTGGCCTTAAACTCTGTGAAACCAAGCGCCTTCCTCTGGACCAGCAAGAGTCTCCATTTGATTTTTAACTGCTGTGACAAGGGATACGGTAAGAGCACAGGTCTATGTAATGGTTCATGCCACTCAGAAGTTGGGTAGTTGCTGTGCGTGCAAGATTGCAGATTAGGATGGACTTTTTGTAGTCCTAAAAAGAGTGCATTTTAGTATTCTAGGCAAAGGCATGGAGGCCCATTGCTAGGTCCCCACTAGGAGTGATTGACCATAATCCTATGATCAGTTGTAGATAGTGAATGTTACCATTGAGCTGCTGCTGTTACCAGAGAGAGCCTGAGCAGTGATAGATCCACTAAGACTCCAAACCTGAAAGTCATTGTAGTGAAAGATGGAAATACATTTTCCAATATATGGTGCAGAAACCACCTTCACCTACTCCCAACCACTTCCACTAAAAATTCTCATTCCATTCATGAAGCTCATTGAAAGCAAAGCTGCTGCCATAAACATCTCCCTGTAAACTTTCATAAAGCCACTTGGTTGTCCTCCTTTAAAATCCCTCCTTAAAATCTTCTTTGCTCTGATGCATACAAAAAGCTTGACAATGGTTAGGCAGCTAGTGTACTGTGCTTAACTGTTGTCTCATTGTGTCCTTGAACGGGTGCCCCTCCTCCCCCAGCTGTCTGTTTCTGTCCACCTGCTGTCTCTTGTCTTTGGGGCAAGGGCTGTCTTGTTATGTTTATAAGTGCCTAGCATAGTGAGGCCCTGAGCCCTGACTGGGACCCCTGGGTGCTACAGCAATATAAATAACCTGCATTCCAGCCTTCTCAGCTTCTGCTTCTTCAGTTACAATCCTCTAATACCATGTTCACCCTAAACATACAGGTGATGGGGAGGAAGAGGTGTCCAGGTGTGACTGTCAGTGGCCATGGGTAACAGATAGTTGTTTCACTGGACCATCAACAGTGTGTCCCAGTGACTGAGGCTCCATGGTAATGTTTACCATAGATGCGGTTTAGAGTGCTTACGTGCAAGCATCCTTATATGCAGATCTTGGGAATATAGCAATCTGTTTCATATATTAGCATTCTTCTTCACATGTCCACCAGTTTGGAGGACCACTGACAGATTAGAAACTTCTAGGAGCTAAAGGCCTACATATAAGGATGCTTAGTATGTAAACATCCTAAACTGCATCCATGGCATCCCTTACCTATCAATAGTATTATTGCTTCCCCTAAACTGATGATATATTATGACAGTTTTTTTCTTTTCCAAGTATGACAACATTATGTTAACATCTTGGTACAATGGTTTACCATTTCACTTGCAAAAAGTTGATAACGTATTTACACTGATTTAATGTTATGATCTCTTTGAGAGAATGCTTTTACACTGAGAATTTGATGCAACCTTTTTAGTTTAACTAAATTTGCAAGCCAGAATATACCAGTTTTCCAACTTGTACAAAGGGAGATTTTAACATTATTCAGATATCTAAGTACTTGTTTTGTGTAAACCTCTGATTCATGGTACATCTTCTATTCTTTAGTTCACTAACAAACATTTTTCCAGTTGTAATGAATCATCAGAATGGTGCATTGGTCCAGTAATGCTTTTAACGCATGGTTTTGTTTATGTGTATTAGGATAAAGCTGTAGCTGAGCCAGTAAGCCGTCTGTTGGAATCAACACTACGCAGCACCCATATGCCAAGTCGGATTGGAGCTCTGCATGGAATTCTTTACATTCTTGAGTGTGACCTGCTTGACGAAACAGCAAAGCAACTCATTCCAATTATCAGCGAGTATTTGCTTTCCAATCTGAGAGGGATAGCCCAGTAAGTGTTCTGTATTTGAAATTTTGCAGAGAACAATTTGAACTGTAGAATAAGCATCTAGAAGTTTCCTGGTTTATCCAAATCTCTTGATCCTGTAAAACAAGCTTTTTGAGAAGATTCTGAGGACTTCAGGTTGAGAATATGCTAATTACATTTCTTGCAGTGTTACTATTTTTGCTTCTGATTCTAATTGAAAATAGAGTGCATACTCATGAGCAAAAAGCTTTTATATTTCAGGTTTGAACCTCAAAAAGATAGTTGGTTTCAAGATTGAGGTGAATAGTCAATTTTTATTTTTATATGGACATTGTTTGCCTGTCCCCTAGCCATTTTGAAATTTAACAGGCTCTCAGACTGGAAACTAAAGGTTTCTATCCATAGATCAGAAATCATAATAGTACTTGATACATACTAGTGTCCCCTTGCCACTATCTTCAGCTTTGATTTGCAGAAGTGACATGCTTTGAAGGAAGAGAGAAAAATAAGTGTTTGATAGTTCAGTACACTATCTTACAAAATCATTCCTTGTTTTAATATAAAAAAGCAGTGGTTTTCAACCTGTGGTCCGCAGACCCCTGGGGGTCCACAAAGTATCTCTAAGATTTCCAAGGGGGCCTGCAACTCCATCTGAAATTTTTTAAGGATCCACAAATGAAAAAGATTGAAAACCACTGTCATAAAGGGTTTAAACTTTCTTCAAGTGCTTGTACATGTCCATTCCACTGTTGGTGTGTGCTGGCTCTGAGCACAATCTCCAGAAAAGTTTCCCTCAGTGGTACCCATCAGAGAGGTTTGAGCGTCCTCTGGGGTGCTCATAGCACTGGTAAAAAGGACCCAGCTGACTCTGCCCTCTCAGTTCCTTCTTATCTACTATGATGGTTGCTGGAACTGTTCCTCTTGCTTTGACAAGCATTCTCAGTGATCTTTGTTTCCTCTGATTATTGTATATAGTTGGCATAGTTTTTAGTCAGTTAGTATAGTTTGTGTATCTTGGTTAGTTAGTAGAGTTTCTTCCTTATCTGTTGCCTAGGCATGCCTCAGGCACCGGTCTTGTGCCTCCTGCAACAAGACTGTCCCTGAGTGACCCTGAAGCTTGGGTCACTCAGGGACAGCTTGGGTGAGGCTCACGTCAGGGACCACTGCAAGATTTGAAGGGATTTTAAGCCCCATACAAAGAGAGACTGAGAGGTCAGGTTGAAGTTCCTGATTATGGAGGTGGCACTGAGACCTTCCTCTGAGTTGAGCAGTCGGACTCAGTACAGTATCAAGCACCTCGGCATCAGTGCACTCCGCCTACCATGAAAGAGTCCCAGCACTGTTCGCCATCCCCAGTGCTGAGGAAGAGACATAAGCAGCCAGCCAAGAAGGGATGTTCCCTGACACCTAAGAAGGCCAGGCATGTGGAGCATAGCAGAGTGCAGCCTAAGCCAGGACACTGCGCTGCTTGAGCAGCGCAGCAGTCAGCGTCATTGAGTCTGGCCCTTCTTCGGGCGCTATTGAGTCAAGTACCAGATGAACAGTCAGCACTGGAGGAACAGTGCGGTACCAGTGCTATTGCGATGCCATCCATGCCGGCTTCACTCACTGCCACCAAGAACCTGCTATTGCTGTTGGTACTGGTGTCATCAACAGTGTGAGAGCCAGTGGTATTGGTGCTGGCGGGCAGGAGAGAGCTGGTGGCCACCAGTTATCGTTCTGTACCCAGCCCTCCGGTGCTGTCTAAGGGAAAACTGACCATGCTGGCCCCGACACAGGCTTCCCCATTTTGGCACTGCTCTCCAGCACCAGTGGGAACCACTCCTCCGTGGTCACCAGATAGACACTCCTCATTGGAGTCAGAGGTTGGGTCATACTACTCTTGTCCACTGTGGATCCGGGCACAGGAGTGCCACTGAATGCTTTGCCTAGTGGTCACTGGGGACCTGTGCTGATGCAATGGCCCTTTTGGAACCCGTGGGGATTTCCTCCAATCCTGGGGCCCCATTCGAGGTGCTCCTATTTGGTGGCATCTGAGAGAAGGGCACTGCTGCCCCATCAGGCAGCATCTGATCCAGACTCTAGTACCAAGCCCAGTGCTGAATTTCAGGAATCAGCTCCGCAGGATCCGGTTGGTGCAGAAGGGGAAGAGGAGTGCCCTCAGACAGTGCCAGCCTCCTCCTCCTCCTTCTCCTGATGAGTCTGTGTCAGGAGCAGGAGTGTCGCTGCCCCAAGATGACTATAAGGCCCACCAGGAGAGGCTGAAGATGGTGGCCCAAAATTTGGGCATTCAGGTGGAGGTAGTAAGAGTCTCATAGTCTGGTGGACTTTTGGCTGCAGCAGGCCCATTGAAAGTTGCTCTGCCTCTCAGTGAGAGGCCATCATGGAACTGGCGAAAGCCTTGTGGCAAACTTCCAGCTTTCTTCCCTGCCCAGGGGTATGAGTTCTTGTACACTAATGCCCCCACAGGATCTCTGGTGGTCTCTGCTGCCAATAAAAAGGAAAGGCAGGGTCCGCAAGGTGTGTCAGTTAAAGCAAAAGACTCTAAAAAGTTGAACCTATTTGGTAGAAAGGTCTACTCTACTGGGGGTCTGCAGCTGAGGATCACTAACCAGCAGGTGCTGCTGGGCAGATACGACTTCAGCATGTGGGACTCCATGTAGAAGTTCAAAGATTTGCTGCCACAAGAGGCCAGACTGGAGTTCTCCTCGCTGGTAGATGAGGGGTAATCCATAGTGCGGGCTGCCCTGAATGCAGCAGATTCAGCGGCCATGTCCATGGCTTCTACAGTAGCCATGCATAAGAGTCCTCCAGTCTCCCATGGGAGGTCCAGCAAACCCTCTAGGACCTTCCCTTCGAGGGGGCTTTGCTCTGTTTGGAGCAGACTAACTAGAAGCTTCATGGACTGAAGGACTCCAGGGCTACCCTTAACTCCCTGCGATTGTGTACCAGTGACTTCAAGAAAGCACTACAGACCTCAGCAGTCCTCCTGGTACCCCAGCCCATCAAGACACACAGAGGAAAAGGAGCAGGGGCTTTAGGCGTAGACCACTGTCCCCTTCTAGCTCAGCATCAATGTCTGCTCCACCCAGACACCAAGAAGGCTCCAAGCAGCTTTTGATGGGACGCTCGAGGATGTTTTACCAGTTCTCATGTTTCTTTAACCTATTTCCCACTTTATTTGCAGACTGCCTGTCCCACTTCAGCTGTGCATGGTCCCGTATCACTACGGACTGTTGGGTGCTGAAAACAGTGGAAGTGGGATGTATCCCCGAGTTCAGTTCTACCCCTCCTTTTCACTCTCCCTCCCCATTCCTCTTCAGGGACCCCTCTCATGAGCAACTTCTGACCCAGGAAGTTCAATCTCTCCTTTGGGTGGGGGCCATGGAAGAGGTTCCACAAAATCTAAGGGGGATGGGGTTCTACTCCCATTATTTCTTAATCCTGAAGGCGCAGACCTATTCTAGACCTGTGCCAGCTCAACAGCTATCTCAAGAAATTAAAGTTCCGCATGGTCTCCCTGGCTTCCCTTATTTCTTCTCTGGATCCCGGGGGCTGGTATACTGCCCTCCATTTAAGAGATGTCTCCTTTCACATATCAATCTTTCAAGGCCACAGAAGATTCTTCACGTTCGTTGTGAACCAAATGCACTACTGATTCGCAATACTCCTCTTTGGCCTGTTGGTGGCTCCATGGGTATTTACAAAATGCATGGCAGTAGTGACAGGCTTCCTGAGGAGGTGAGGAGTGCAAGTCTACCTGCATCTGGATGACTGGCTAGGCCAGTGGTTCTCAACCTGTGGCCCCTTGGCCGCTTGCGGCCCAATCAACACAAAGGTGCAGCCCGTGTGACATCCTCAGCGCCATAGAGGTAGTATTGGATGCAGCCCACAATGGTAAATAGGATGAGAACCACTGGGCTGGGCAGATGCAGGTCAAGGGCTCAGATAGAGTCTAGCATTCTCCTTATCCAGTTGACATTCCAGGCCCTTGGCCTGCTAATAAATGTACAGAAGTCCACCCTCACTCCAGTACAGAAGATAGAGATTATTAGAGCAGTGCTTGACTCTACCTAGGCCAGAGCCTTCTTTCAAGAACGTTGATTTCAGACAATCTCATCCCTGATAGTGCACCTTAAGGGCAACATAGTTACAACAGCCCGAAATTGTCTGAGGCTTTTGGGTCACATGGCCTCCTGTACGTACGTAGTGCAGCACACAAAAATGCATCTCAAACCCCTCCTAGCATAGCTGGCCTTGATGTACTTGCCAAACTGCCACCACCTGGACTCGGTTCTTATGGTACCTTCTCCAGTCTTCATCTCCCTCAACTGGTGGCTGGACCTGCTGGTGGTCTGCGCCGCTGTTCCCTTTTCACGGCCCCAACTGTCAATATCCCTGGTCTCAGACACATCAGCGTTGGGCTGGGGGCTCACCTGGGGCACCTCAGGACTCAAGGCCTTTGGCCTTCAGAAGCGCTCTCACTACGCATCATCAGAGAGCTCAGGGCAGTTCGTCTGGCCTGTCAGGCATTCCTACCTTACATTACAGGCAAGTTTGTGTTGATTCTTATGGACAGCCATGTTCCATCTCAACAGGCAGGGAGGCGCTCGCTCTCCCTCTGTGTAGAGAAGCCGTTTGGCTGTGGGAGTTCTGCATAGCCCATTCAATCTACCTGGAAGCTTCTCATCTTCCAGGAGCATAGAATGAGCTGGCAGATGGCCTCAGTAAGTCTTTCTCCAGTCACCACAAGTGGTCCCTTCACCCGGACATCATGAGGGGTATTTTCCAGCAGTATGGGAATCCCTGGGTAGGCCTGTTTGAAACCAGGCACAATAGGAAGTGTCACCAGTTCTGCTCCCTGCGAGGTCTCAGCCTGGGATCATTCACGGATGCCTTCCTGCTATCATGGACCGGTCACCTGTACTACGCTTTCCCATCTGTCCTGCTCATGAACAAGATTCTGCTCTAGATCAGATGTGACTGGGTGTGGGTCATTCTAATAGCCTCAGCTTGCCCTCACCAACATCAGTTTGCCTCACTGCTAGGCCTTTCTGTGGCGGCTCCACTCCTGCTCCCTCTAAATCTGGACCTGATCTATCAGGAGTATGGTTAGATACTGCACCTGAACCTCAGCTCCCTTCACTTGATGGCCTGGAAGCTCCATGGCTAAATCCCAGAGAGCTGGCTTGCTTGGAGTAGGGTTGTCATGTCTTACTGGGTAGCAGGAAGCCCTCAATCCACCAGGGTTACTTACTTCACAAAATGGAAGTCGTTCTTCATCTGGGCTGCCCAACGCGGAGTCTCGCCTGAACGGTCATTATTTCAGGACATTCTTGAGTACTTGTTACACCTGAATCAGCAAGGTTTAACTGTCTCCTCAATCAAGGTTCACCTTGCAGCTCTATCAACTTTCCGTCCTCGGTGGATAACCGATCTGTTTTTTCACATGAGATGTCTATCCGTTTCCTCAATGTCCAGAAAGATTATACCCCCAGGTACAAGAGCCCACCCCTGCCTGGATCTAAACTTGGTCTTATCAAAATGTATGGGTCCCCTGTTTGAACTGTTAGCAATGTGCCCCTTATTATACCTTTCATGGAAGGTGGCTTTCTTAGTGGCCGTTAGTTACATCCTCACTCTAGCTTCCTCCAAAAGGTGGTTTCCCATTTCATAGCAATCAGGCATTCTTCCTGTCAGTTTTCTACCTGAACCACATGCAAATAGGGAAGAACAGCGGCTTTGCTCATTGGATGTAAGATATGCACCAGTGTTCTTTATAGAAGGGACCAAACCATTTCATAAATCCACCCAGCTGTTTTAGCGGTAGCTGACAGGATGAAAGGTCTCCCCATCTCTGTTCAGAGAATTTCATCTTGATTCGCATAGTGCATTCTCACGTGTTACGAGCAGGCGAATGTTCCGCCACTAGCTAGCCCAGGAGTGAGCAAAATATGGTTCGTGGGCCACGTTCGGCCCGCCATGACTAACATTTCTGTCCAGCCTCCTCTGCCCCTTCCAGGGCTTTGGAGCGGAGCCCAGAGCTGGAGTGCAGTGCAGCTCTGGAGCAGTGGAGCTGCAGGTTTTTGCCTGGAGCTGGAGCGGAGCCAGAGCACAGCTCCAAAGCCCTGGCCTCCTCGCAATCTCTGAGTCCGGGCTACTAAAAGTCCTGCGGTGCAGCGGGGCGCTCAGGTAGGCTTTCTGCCTGCTGTGGCCCCACGCTGGTCCTGGAAGTGGTCCTGGAAGTGGCGCTCAGGCAGGCTTTCTGCCTGCTGGCACATTTCTGCGTGCCCCTGGCACAGGGGGAGATGGATCTGCATGCTGTCCCCGCCCCCAGCATAGTCCTCACAGCTCCCATTGACCGGAAACCACCCAGTGAGAGCTGCAGGGGCGGTGCTTGTGGGCGCGGGCAGCCCACGGAGACCTGCTGCCCTCCTCCCCCCCCAAGGGGCGCGCAGAGACGTGCTAGCAGCAGCTGGCTGCAGCCACTTCGGGGAGTGGCGCAGGGCCACAGGAGGCAGGCAGCATACCTGAGCCCTACTGCACCGCCACCCAGGAGACGTCTGTGGTAATCGCCTCCTGGCCAGAGCCTGTACCTCACACCCCCTCCTGCATCCCAACCCTGTGCTCCAGGTCAGAACCCCCTCCTGCACCCAAACTCCATCCCAGACCCTGCACCACCTGCTGTGCCCAAATCCCCAGCCCGGAGCCCCCTCCTGCACTAAACTCCCTCCCAGAACCCACACCCCTCACCTTCTACACCCCAACACTCTGCACCAGTGCAGAGCTCCCTCTTACACCCAAACTCTCTCCCAGACCATGCATCCCCTCCATTAATATAGTAGAAATGTGTGGCCCGTGATGATTTACCAAAATTCGTGGAGTGGCCCCTCTGTGAAAATTATTGCCCACCTCTGAGCTAGCCTGATTGCCCACTCCACAAGAGCACAAGCATTGTCAGTAGCATTCCTAGAACAGATCCCTATTCAGGACATTTGCAGAGCAGTGATTTGGTTGTCAGTGCATACATTCTCTGTTTATTACACCATCACTCAATAGTCTAGGGCCGATGCCAGATTCCGTCAAGTTGGTTTGCAGATAGCAGGTCCATGAGCGCCAGTCCCACTTGTTGGGGAGTCACCTGCAGTGGAATGGTTATGTGCAAGCACTCGAAGAAAAATAATGGTTATTTACCTTTCCGTAATGGTTGTTTTTCAAGATGTGTTGCACATGTCCATTCCAAGACCTGCCCTGATACCCCTCTACATTGGAGTTGGCCGGAAAGAAGGAGCTGAGGGAATACAGGGTTGGCTGGGCCCTTTATACTGGTGCTGTGAGTGCACAGCACCATAGAACAGGTATAAAGCAACTCAAGTTGCACCAACAGGTACCACTCAGTGAAAAATTGCCAGCGACTGCGCTCAGGGTGAGCACACACGTACAGTGGAATGGACATGTGCAACACATCTTGAAGAACAACAGTTATGGAACTGTTTTCTCCTAAGAGTTTTGCTTGAACAACTGCAGAATCTATAGCGGAAAGTATTTGTCCAAAACAAATGCAACTCAGACAATGCAAGCTGTGATTGCAGCTCATATTTTCTTGTACTAAAAGTGTTACTACTTAAAACCTTAAAACCCAACGTTTTTCTAAAAGATCTGCTCTAGGAATTACTTTGTGGAAGTTCTATGGCCTGTGGTATATAGGAGATCAGTCTAGATGATCACAGATCTCCTGGCCCTGGAATCTATGGAAAATTTTTAGAAGCATATGGCAATTCCATTATAATTTTCCATTACTTTGTGGTGTTTGGTGATTTAAACACTGTATTAATGTAATTAAAAATACAAATAGTGTAAAAGATCTAGAGACCTTGAGTTTTTTAGCGCTTTTGTTTAAGGGATTACTTACACGGTTTCTACTGCGTGAAAAAATATTACTACTTTGAGTAAATGCTAACGTGTATTCTACATAGGTGTGTGTGTCCAGTGCACTAGCAGTAACTGTAGAGGGCAGCGCTTGTACCATGTGGGCTTAGGCCCTCCCCTGGCTATATGAGGTGACACTGTCCCAACTCCCTTCAGTTCCTTCTTGTCATCCATGGCTAGAGTCGGAGCTCTGAGTTGTCTTAACTTCACAAGCTCTCACTGTTTTAGTGGTTTTTTTCTAGTTGTGTATAGTTAGTAGTACCCTTAGTATTAATTGTATTTAGTTAAGTATTCCCCTGTGATGACCTCACTGGGGTTTAAACATTGTCTGTTGTGTGGGGGAGCGATCCCTAACAACGATTCCCACACGCTGGGCGTGCTGTGCTTGGTTGAAGCCCACGTCAAGGAGGGTGATTTATCACTAGATTGTTCACAAAACAGACTCAAGGGGCTAGGGACTTTAGATTGAAACAGCACTTGCTCAAACAGGCCATGCAGCCAGCTTCTGCACCAAGGCCCTTATTGGAGCCAAGGTCACCCTCAGGGTCCAAAAGTGTTACCACTCCATGCTCTGGAGCAGGCGCCTCTCTGAAGAGACAGAGGAGCTGTTCCCCATCAAGTGCACTGAGGAAGAGCATGGACCGGCACAAGGTTAGTGCTGGCATGTGGGATGGTGTGGGTATCTCTAATTGCTCCCTGATACCAAGTAGGGAGGTAGAGACCCTGTACTGTCGACTCCGTTTCTGGCCCGGGGCATCCAGTGAATCCAGTACTGACTAAGGAACTGATTGTTTCCACGTTGGTGACATAAGAGGCAGCTACAGACCTCCTATGCCTTTCTGTTCTGACCTCTCCTTTGGTCCAGGACTTGGCCAGGACTGTGTTGATTATTGCCCCATTGGCTGCACAGGCCACTGAACCCTTGGCTCTGTCAACACTGCACCCTGATGTTCCCCTTGCACAGTCAGTGGAAGGGACCTTGGCACCATTGCAGTCAGCACTGCAGATGTTACCTTGATGGCTTTCACCACCCTCCACTTTGACACCAACTGTTTTGGTACCACTGCTGAATTTGGTATTAACATCGCGTCCAGCACCAGAGTACTTGTTGCTGGCAGTACTGATTCCATCATCAGCACTGGTCCCTGCCTCATTCTGGGCTGTGGATGAATCAGATCAGTTATTCACTCCATCAGGTCGGGCTCCACAGCGTTAAGGTCAGGATCTTTCTCTTGCTCTCCATCACCCGACCCACATCAGGAAAAATTTATGGACCACTATGGGCACCAGGATTGGCACTCATCGTGAGGTTCAGATGGGGAGTCCTGTCCCAACACCTTTTGGCCTCTAATTCCCTATCCTTACCAGTGACCTCCAAGGAATCCATAGGATGCTCCTCAATCGTGGAGGTTGCACTTCTCAGCTTGGTGCAAGCCAAGGTCACCAGGCAGATCGGTGTCAGGACCTGTGGATTCAACTCAGTAAAGCTACCTCCTCCCTGGAAATGTGGATTGCGAACCAGCGGGCATTGTCCAAGTACGACTTGGTAAAGAATTGGACAGCTATGTAATAAGTTTGCAGACCAGCTGCCTGAAACCTCCAGAGAGAAATTTTGTGCATTTGTCAGAGAAGGCTGCTTAGTGGTCAAGATGTCATCGCAGTCCATGCTGGATGTCTCAGACCCTTCAGCCAGAGTTATGGCCTCTGCTGTGAACATGAGGAGGGTGTCCTGACCGCAGAATTCAGGCATTGCTTCTAACGTGCAGCAGGCCATAGAGGATTTGCCCTTCAGTGGCTGAGTGTTATTTTTAGCCAAGATGGACAAAACACTGCATTCCTTCAAGGACTCTAGAGCCAGCTTTTGTCTCTTGAGGTTCAGAAGCACTACTTTGGTGGCTAACAGCAGCAATACCATATGCTTTGAGAAGCCTTTTCCTCCCCGAGACAGTGGGATTACCCCAGAAGGGGGCATAGATCCCAGAGGAGGAGGCAGTCAGGTCTGGGGTTTCGGCCAGTTGGCATCCTCCCCCACACCACCCAAGTGCTCATTTTGATTCCTTGGTCTGGTCCAGTTGTCACTTCCTTTACTCCACCTCCATTCAGGGACAGGCTGGCACTCTTTTGGATGTTTGGGGCTTAATTGCAACTGACAGCTGGATCCTAAGCACTGTCAGATCAAGCTATGCAATCCATTTCCTCTCCACTCCTCCAACCCACGCACCCTCCCTGTCCCTCTTCAGGGAGCCCTCTCATGAGATATTTTTCCTTGAGCAGGTCCATTCTTTATTTGCGTTGGGAGTGGTGGAGGAAATTCCTCAAGAACCCTGGGGTCAAGGCTTCTATTCCACGTACTTCTTGGTTCCCAAACCCAAGGGAGGGGTAAGACCTATTCTCAACATCAACAAATATATATGATACATGAGGTTCCAGAGGTCACCCTATCAGCTATCCTCCCCACGCTGACTCTGACTGGTTTGCTGCTCTGAACCTTCATGGTTGCATTCTTCACGGTACTTATTTCCATGTGGCAATTCTTCTGAGCTACAGAAGATTTTTCTGGTTCGTTATGACAAACCACCATTTGCAGTGCACACTCCTTTTCTTCGGACTGTCTCTTGCCACCAGTGTTTTTACCAAATGTATGGTCATGGTGACGGCATACCTCCAAAAGAAGGGAATCCATGCCTTCTTGTTTCTGGACAACTGGCTACTCGGGCAAATCCAGGGAAGAAGTCCCTTCTCACATGTGCATCACTTTACACTTACTCAACCATCTGGGTCTCATGCCAAACATAGAAAAGTCAACATTGGTCCCTACTCAGACAATCGAGTTCATAGAGGCTCTAATATGAGTTTGAGAGAGTTCCTGCTGATCAACTGTTTGCAGTCAATTTGCTGCCTTTGCTTTGGTCTGCAGTCTTAACTTTCCATGACAATTCGCGTGTGCCAGATGCTCTTAGGCAACATGTCCACATGCACTGGTGATTCAGTTCTCAAGATTGTGCCTTTGCCCTCTGCAAATGTGGCTCAGGATGGTTTAGCACCCAACCCGTCATCCATGGACAGGTTGGTCTGTCTCCCTTCGTTGATCCTGGATTCCTTGCAGTAGTGGACGGTTCAGGGAAATGTATGTCAAGCCCTTACCGTCTGGGACCATTGTCACCGACAGGTTACAGAATGCATTTGGTGTCATGGAGGGCCTGTGGTCAGAGCAGAAAGTTCCACTGCCTATCAGTGTCCTGGAGCTTTGGGCCATCTACAGTGCCTTTCTCACTTTCCTAGACCACATCAAGGGTTCGATAGTTCACATACTTGTTGACAATACCACTGTGATGTATTATGTGAACAGGCAAGGGGGAGCACACTCCAGAGTGCTCTGCCAAGAGGCAATCAGGTTGTGGCAGTTCTGCATTGACGAGAATATCACTCCAATGGCTAATCACTTGCCCGGGATCCAGACTCCTCTCACGGATCATCTCAGCAGGAATTTTTCCTTGAGCCATGAGTGGTCTCTTAAGCTCAGTGTTTGCAAGTCATTTTTGCAGAGTGGGGCATCCTGATGATCAACCTTCTTGATACAAGGAACAACAGAAAATGCCATCTCTCTGCTCTCAAAGGGGCCTCAGTACAGGGTCCCTCACCAATGCCTTCCACCTCAGCTGTCAGTCGGCTCTCCTGTACGCTTTTCCTCCAATCACAGTTGTTCTACAGGTCATCCTCCAGCTGAAAGTGGATCAGACCAAGCTCATCCTCATTACCCTGGCATGGCAGAGGCAGTGCTGCTTTTCTGACCTTTTTGTGCTGTCAGTTTAGCCTCCCATATTCCTTCCTCTCCATCCTGACCAGCTCACGCAGAATCACAGTTGCATTCTTTATCCTGGGCTCAGGTCCCTGCATCTCACAGCATGGCTGCTCTAAGGTTGAATGAGGAGAAAGAACTATGTTTGGGGGCTATTCAACAGGTCCTCCTCAGTAGTAGAAAGCCTTCTACCAGGATGGCCTATTCAGCAAAGTGAAAGCGTTTTTCGTTGTCATCATTGGCCTGTGGAGTTCACCCAATGCTGGCTAGTATCCAGGACATCTTGGAGTATTTGCTTTAGCTTCAGTTGTCGGGCCTTATGCTTAGCTCGCTGAGAGTGCATCTAGTGGCAGTCTCCTCCTTTCATCTGCCCATTCATAGAAGATTGGTGTTTTCCAATTCCACAGTGGCAAGATTCTTGAAAGGAATCCTTCATCTCCATCCAGCAGTGTGGAAACCAGTTTCCCTTCTGGGACCTTACCACGGTCTTTGCAGCTTTCTTGGGACCTCCATTTGACCCTCTTGCGTACTGCCTTTTTCATCTTTTATGTCAAAAAAAACTTGTTTTCCTTCTGGTGGTAACATCTGCAAGGAGAGTGAGAGAGTTGCAGGCTTTGATGGCAGAGCCTCCTTACACGCAGTTCTGCAAATACAAAGTGACATTGTAGCCACTCCTGAAATTTGTGTCTAAAGTGGTCTCTCGATGCAGTGTCTTCACACATTGAAAATCAGACAATGTCTGACCTTTTCTCTGGACAGGGTTAAACCCTTTTGGGCTTTGCCTTGTCTGTGTCATATGCAGACTATCTGTGAGGAGACTGCTTCTCCCTTCATACAGTCTCTAAGTGGATAATTTCCTCCATCAAGAGTGCATATAAAACAGCTTCAGCTACACACCCTTTATGGGCGGAAGCTCATTCTGCAAGAGTGCAAGGTATGTCAATAGCATTCTTAAGTGACGTCTCAATATTGGATATTTGCAGGGCTGCTACATGGTCATCGATACATACATTTATGAACCATTATGCCATTACCACAGTATCCAGAGCAGATACAAACTTTGGGAACGCAGTCCTGCAGTCCTTGTTTAAATAGACTCCGAGCCCCTTTCCGTGGGGATACTGCTTGTGGTTCACCTAAGTGGAATGCACAGCTGCGTCTACTTGAGAAAAAGAAATGGTTACTTACTGTATGATTCTTTGAGATGTGATGCAGATGTGTATTCCACAACCCACCCACTGATCTTTTCTGCATTAGAGTCTAGTCTCTGGTCATTCAGTGCAAAGGAACTGAGGCGGGTTGAGGTGGCACTGCTTCGTATATCCAGGGAGGGACTATGGCCACAAGGTTGCAAGTGTCACCCCTCTATGGATAATGTAGGCAAAATTCTTCAGGTCTGGCATGCTGGGCACGCACACACCTACATGGAATACACGTCTGCATCACATCTCAAAGAACCACAGTTTACAGTAAGTAACCACTTCTTTACTGATATATAACCATTTGCTTTCTTGCTTATTTACAGCTGTGTAAATGTCCATAACCAACAGCATATTTTAGTGATGTGTGCTGCAGCATTCTACTTGATAGAGAATTACCCACTTGATGTAGGGCCTGAATTCTCTGCAGGAATTATACAGGTATGTAGTGCACAGTGCTTCAGATTACAGAAGATTGATGCAATCTTGAAGCAGTGCAGATTTTTTTTAAACGTTTAGGTGGATTATTATTGATAAGCTTTATGAAAGAAATGTTTTCTTCTTTGCATATATATCTCTATAGATGATCCACCCTATGATTTGTGTGTGTTCCCTGAGGGCCAACACCTGCTCAGAGCAGCACCTTGTGTCTCCAAATGAGGTCATATAAGATACTTACCCACCACCGCTCAGTTCCTTCTCAGCTGCCTTCAACTTGATACAGAGCAATTGTGTATCTGCTGATTCTTGGCTTCCTGCCTTTCTTAACATAGTGGCTTATTCTAAATTTTTCTTTTATTTGTTTAGTTATTTTATTTCTCTTTATAGTTTTAACACAGATGGGTGTAGAAGAAGCTTGCCCTCTTCCCCCCTCCCACACACCTTTTTCTTTGTCCTATGAGTTACACCGAAGACCCTGGGGATTAAACCCTGCCAAAGGTCTTTTCCTTGTAGTTGACAGGCATTCGAGCTACCTTTGCTGCCTGGGAGACAACCATGTTCCATCAAAGTGCATGGTCTATATGGGATTTAGAGGCAGGTTGCAGAAAGACAGGTAGGTTAGGCTGAAGCTCCTTCTAATGGAATACTCGCTAGCCCTGGCTCCAGCCAGACCTTCAGAGGGTAGGACTGCTTAGAAATAGAAGACTCTTTCCCCTGATAGGGAAATAAGGAAGAGGGGTAGGTCAATCATAAATCCCACTCTCTGAGACCTCACATCTCTCAAGGGGAATGGTTGAGTTTCTCATACAATTCCAGTACTGAGCTGTCAGTACCATATAAGAAGCAGCATGTGGAGAATTCTTCTAACAGATAGCACAGGGAGCAATCTACCTTGGTACACAGACTCCTACTCATGCTCTGGTACTGTCGTCTTCTCTGCACTGGAGTTCTGAGGTCAGAGAAGTTCCTCTATAAGCCTCTCTAGTACCACACTCACCATCACTGCACTGACCATTCTCCTCTACCAACACAGACTTCAGGATACTATAGCTCTCCAGCACCCTTCAGATTTCTCTCTTGGAGACCCTTTTCGTACTGGAGGAAGTGGAGTCCCCTCTGTTATGGAATTCTATGAAAACCCCTTCCCTGGTACTGCTCAGTCACCTGCAACCGCAATCATCCTGGATTGAACTCCAGTCTGGCCTCTGGTACCAGACTTTTATCTGATGTTCCCCATTTCAGCCCAGGGGTGACACTTCTTCAGAATCCAAGGTCTCAGTATAGGGCTCTTTTTTGGCACCATATTATCACACCCCACTGAGCTGCCATTCTGAGGAGGATCTTATGGACTTCCCCAGACTCCGTACATCCAGGGGTTATGAATATCCTTGGGGAAAACCTTCCTCTCTCCACCCCCTTAGTGGGCTCACTGGAATCCCTGGGGTCAGCTTGGTGAATAACTTTATAGGGGACAAGCCAAAAAGAGATCCCAATATCCATTAGCACTTTCATACTATTCCCCCCTGCCTTCCCCATCTGTCTTCAGAGACACATCTCATGAAGATCTCTTAAAACAAGAGATCTAGTCTCTCCTGCTCTTGGGGCAATCGAACTGGTTACTCCAGAGTTCGTTGGGAATGGGGCAGAGGATAGAGACTGATACTCAGTCTCAGAAACCTGAACGCTTGTATCCTTTCCCAGCACTTCAGAACGGTGACATTATTCACTGCATATCTCATGCTTAGATATGGGAAATTGCTTCATCAACCTTGACCTGCAGGATGTCTTCTTTTATTTAGCTTTCTACCCATCCCACAAACGTTTCCTATGTTTCACAAAAGGCTCAGAACGCTGCCAGTACTGAGACTTTCCCTTCGGGCTCTCCACAGCCCCAAAGATCTTTACAAATCTCCTCTCAGCAGCGGCAGCCTATTTATGTCAGTGGGCCATAGCAGTATTTCCCTTACCTGGACGATTGACTCCTCAGGGCTTGATCAGTTAAGGAGGTCCAGTTGGCAACCAGGGCTCTAGCACTGTTTCAGTCTCTAGGACTTTGCATTAATCGGAAGATGTCTACATTGACTCTCATCCAAACAATGGATTTAATCAGAACCACTGTAGACTCCCTAACTGCCAGAACCTATCTCACCAAAGAGAGTTTATCCAGTCTAATCTCGACAACACAACACAGTCTGCAAGAACCTGCCTACAACTCTTGGGCCACATGTTGGCCTCCATCTTTGTAACGCCTCACATGAGACTGCATGTCAGGTGCCTTCACACATGGCTTACGTCTGTGCACACGCGAGTCTCCTCAAAAAGTTCTGGACTCTTCCAGGTGGTGAAATCTGGAAGTCTGAGCGAGAAGCCCATTCTCATATACCCTACCCTCAAAGATCCTCACAACTGATATTTCTCTTTTGGGATGCGTGGCTTACCTCGAAGGGGAACTTCGCAGGGCAAGTGGTCCACATAAAGGTCACACTCTACATCCACGTTCTGGACCGGAGTCATTCGATAGGCTTCCTTCACACCGTAAAGGGCCACTCCTTCAGGGTAAAGCTGGACAATAGGGCAACGATGTATTACATCAACTGACAGGAAAGAGAAAGATCCCAGCCCTTACACGCAGTCTCCAAACTTGTGGAACTGATGCCTTCCCCATGAGATAGGAATCTCAAGGTTGTAGATTTCCTGAGCAGAAATTTCCTTCAAGATTACAAATGGGAGTTCAGTGATTCTGTCTTTCTTGGCATCTGCCAGACGTAGGGTCTCCCAAATGCAGACCTCTTTAACACCCAAACAATGCAAAATGTTGTCTTTGCTCCAGATGCCCTGATAACACCAAGGCCCTGTACCATGCTTTGTTTACCAGCCTCTGCCTCTGATTCTCAAGACCTTACTCAAACTGCATCAGGGTTATCCTTACAGCACTGTCCTGGCGAAGACAAGCGTGGTAGTCAAACCTCCATCACCTCTCTGTGGCAACGTCCCTCCAACTGGGTCCTGTCAGGAAAAATCTCTTGTCACAGAAGTCTGGGACCCTGATCAATCCCAATCCTTCCTCCTTTAACTTGAGAGCATGGTTCCTGGATGGTTCTCAAGGTAGAGCTAACCTGTTCCGAAAAGGTCCAATCAGTTCCCCTATCTAGTAGTACTTGCAAAACTTACCTTCAGAAGTAGAAACACTTCCATTCCTGATGTTCTCTTCACTCTTCTCCAGCATCAGAGGTTCTGCTTTCCAAAATTTTAGACTATCTGGATTTGAAGACACAAGGTCAATCAGTGAGCTCAGTCAGAATACATTTGGCCACTATCACAGCCTTCCACTCACACATCAAGGGCTTCTCAGTTTTTGCCAACCCCGCTATGGCCAGATTCCTCAAGGGCCCCCAGCTTCCCAGTGGGACCATAGTTTGGTCCTAAGTGCCCTGAGGAAACCCTCCTTTGAACCTACATACTTGTTCTTTACTCCACCTCTTCCTCAGGACTTTGTTCCTTATAGCCATCATTTCAGTCCGTGCGTTTATGGCAGACCTGTCATTTACTACCTTCTGTAGAGGTAAGGTTACACTCTATCCTCATCCTAATTTCTTCCCTAAGGTCTCTTTGGAATAATATTAATCAAGAGATCCACCTACCAATGTTTTATCCAAAGCCTCATGTCTCCAAGAGATCTGCCTATATATGCTCCAGGGATGGTATGTTTCCAGGTATGATACTACCTTTAGTGTTACAGTCTTCTGGACTGTCTTGGACTTGCCTCCTCAGCACCCGCCTCCCACAGCAGAGCATCCGTACTCAAAGGAGGAGGAGAGGTTACTTACCTTCAGTAACTTGAGTCCTTCAAGATGTTTTGTCCCTCTGGGTCCTCTGTCTCCTGCCTTCCTGTTTCTTGTCTGTGGTGGCTCTGCTTCACAGTCAAGAAGGAACTGAGTGGTGGTGGGTCCAGGCCATCTTTTATGCCCTCATTTGGAGGCACAGGGTGCTGCTCTGTGCAGGCGTGGACCCTCAAATACTGCTTTGCATTCTCCGGTCAAGGGTAGCCATGCATCCTGTAGTGGAGCACCCATAGGAAGAAAACATCTCAAAGAACGCAAGTTATAGTATGATGAGTAACCTGTCTGCCCCCACCCCCCCAAAGGGATTTGATTGAGGAGATTAAATCAATTCTCCTTGTTACAATTGTACATTAGTCATTTTCTAATATGTTGGTGTTGGAGTTTAGTTAAATACAATCAATTGTTTCTTAGATTTCTTTCTTGCTTATTTCAGGTCTGTGGCGTAATGGTGTCTGGAAGTGATGAATCAACTCCATCCATTATTTACCATTGCGTCCTCAGAGGATTAGAACGACTCCTCCTTTCAGAGCAACTTTCTAGACTGGATAGTGAATCTTTAGTTAAACTAAGTGTTGATAGAGTGAACATACACAGCCCCCACAGAGCAATGGCAGCCTTGGGGTTAATGCTGACTTGCATGTATACAGGTGTGGATTTATTATTCAATTATTTATGCTCTGTGTTTTAAGTACATCTTTTTAGTAGACTAATATCTAGCTCCTCTAGAGCACTTTCCAGAAAATTAAACAAATGTTTACAGCTTACTGACAGAAATGAATTTTTTTCAGTTATACCTTATTGAACTTATTACAAGATATCTTTTTTCTGCTTAGGAAAAGAGAAAATCAGCCCAAGTCGTGCAACAGATGCAAATCCCACAGCTCCAGACAGTGAGTCTGTTATTGTAGCTATGGAACGGGTGTCTGTTCTTTTTGATAGGTAAGAAAACAAAACCTGAAGCATAAAATGGAATAATAAACGCCTCACATTTTGGCATTGGCTCAGTTTGTTGGCTACTATTCTGTTCATGATTTTAAAATGTCATTGCTGATAGTTACTGTGCTGTTGATTAAAAGTACTGTACCAATAATGTACACAGCAATGTCATTACAGCGGTTGGGTCCAAAACAGACATACAAGAATGTAAATAGGAAACATTAAATGTTATACAAAACAAATGCCTCTGCTTACCTAAAATACATGCCTCAGCACATATGGTGATTACTTGCGTAAAATATTTGAATGATCATAACAAAGTAAGAATTAACAATACTATAATCCTATTTATTGACACTTATAATGTAGTCAGAAAAATATCACTTCCACAGTCATGATGAAAATCATAGTTTTGACTCCGCCTGCATAAAGTAATCACAGTGTATGCCATCGCCAAGGGTTGGAATGCCCATTTTGAGGGTTATGAGTATGTGAACTGCAAGAACTATTAAAAAGTATGCTTTTCTTTTATAAAAAACATTCAGCAATGATTTAACTGTTCCCATTAACTTCAATGGGAGTTATACCTCTGACTTCAGTGGGTACAGTTACACCAACGCTAAATGCTTTAGAAAATACTGCCTTTTAAGATTTCATAAGTCAGTCCTAAAAGGCATTATGGAGTACTCCACAAGATCAACCCTCATTAAGCAGAGAGATCGTACCTTTGCAGGGGAAATCAGTGGTGTGGTAATTCATATTTGCTTTTCCCAATACACCATGAGCTTGATGTGCAAGCATCAACAGATGCAGCCTTTGACCGGAAGACTCTCCAGTTGGTGGTTCCTCATTAAAAGTATCCTTAAAGAAAATGACCTTCATTTCCTTACCATCTAGCTCTGTTTCTCTCCATCCCTAACATAACATTCTTCTTGCTATTTTCCCTTTGTTCAACCAACAGAGATGGTATAGATGAAAATGAAAAAAAAATTTACTTGTGAATTTTCTTTCTGAGATTGCCAACAGTGCTAATGCATTCCCCCAAATGCACAGACACACCATCTTTTTAGCATGCATCTCAGACATAGTGTGGTACTCTCCGGTGTAGAGTTAGTTTGTTCTTGGGGTTTTTGTTTTTTTTTCTAGAGCTTCACTTAGTCCCAGCCTATCATTTAAAAAAAATAAACCCATTAGCAGTCAAAAGTTGAATGTCATACAGCTGTTGGAGAACTGGATTGTCAGTTGGGTCAGTGTTAGATCTTAATGCTGAAGAGCCCACAGGTCTAGCTACATATAAAAGAAAAGAATTCCTCTCCTATTCCTCTTGACTCTAGAAAAACAGGAAAAAAAATTTCATAGGGACTAAATCAGCATGAATGTTCTACTGAATTAAAATGGTCAAATATATTCTTTTTTGTTTTAGGATCCGGAAAGGATTTCCTTTTGAAGCTAGAGTAGTGGCACGGATCCTCCCTCAGTTCCTAGATGACTTTTTCCCTCCACAGGATGTAATGAACAAAGTTATTGGAGAATTTTTATCCAACCAGCAGCCATACCCACAATTCATGGCTACAGTAGTTTATAAGGTAGTGTATTTTAAATTGGTGAAAAGGCTGTTCACTCTTTGAAGTCAGTAACTAGGACTCCTGGCAAATGTACTATTACTGGTATTATGTCAAGCATATAATCTGGCAAAAATAATTTTAAACCTCTAAACTACTGACATTTGAAAATTCCATTTGTGACATTGAGCTGAATATGTGAAAAGGGCAAATGTTTTGATTTTTTTTTAAATGCCGTTTACGCTAAATTTCATGACACAATACATATAATTCTGGTGCAGAACTTCATAACAGTGACTAGCAAAATAAACCAGCATGTGGCTTTGTTTTAGTAAACAAACTACATGTTTGTGCTATTACATTGAAGGTGAAATTAGAAATTCCAAAGATAGACCTGAACATGTTTTGTTTTGTCACATTTACTTGCACAAGTTGAAATAAATAAAACCCATAATTCTGAAGTAATAAAATTCAGAGAAGACTACATTCTTACAATACTGAATTCATAATGGAAAGAAGGGGAAATTTTATTTTAAGAGCCAGGAAATTAAAGAAAAGGTTTATACACTCTTATTCATGTTATATCCTGTTCAGGAGTGAGAGAAAGAGGCCTGTTCATGATAGAGAATCAACTTTACCTAATTTGTCAATTTAGGGTAGAAAATTACAGTAACTCCCCATTTAACGTCCTCTCGCTTAACGTTGTTTCGTTTTTACGTCCCTGCTCCATTACAGAACGTGCTCGTTTAAAATTGTGCAATGCGCCGCTGTAAAGTCGTTTGTTTGCCTGCTTTCTCCACAGCTGGCAGCCCCCCTATGAGCTCCCCTATGCCCCCCCAGTGCCTCCCGCCCGCCAGCGGACTTTGTGGATCAGAGCCTTCCCCCTGTTCCCCCCGCCTCCTGCCCATGGCAATCAGCTGGTTTGCAGCATTCAGGAGTCAGGGGAGGGAGGCGGAGCCTGCATGCCACATCCTCATTCCTCCCCTCCTGAACGCCGCAGACCAGCTGATTGCTGTGGGCAGGAGGCAGGACGCACACTCGGAGTAAAGGGGGAGGAGGTGGGGGAGAAGAGGTGGGTTAAGGGTGGGGGTTTGAGGGAAGGGGTGAAGTGGGGGGGGCAAGGGTAGAGCCCCCCGCCCCTGGTGCTTGCACAGTAGGGGAAGCTGCTGCTGTTGCCCAGCGTGCTTCCCCTAGCCTACAGCACCTTCAGCCTCTTTGCCTGCCTCATTGTCTGCAGTGCCAGTGGGCTGTGCCTGTGTGGGGTGAGGCAGGGGCACCTCCCATTGTTTCATACTCAGCAATGATGATTATAGTATTAACTTTTCTTTAAAATTGTTTAAAACTTATACCTGTATTAAATTGCTTGTTTAAAATGTATATAATGCCTTTTGTCTGGCAAAAAAAAAAATTCCCTGCAACCTAGGCCCCCCCCCCCCACATTTACATTAATTCTTATGGGGAAATTGGATTCACTTAACAGTTTCGTTTAAAGTCGCATTTTTCAGGAATATAACTACAATGTTAAGTGAGGAGTTACTGTAGTTTGTATGCAAGTCTAGTTCTAAATCCCATTTAAAGGTTTAGATGTTATGACATTCCAAAGAGGGCAGAATCCATAGTCATAGTATTACATGACTAAACTGACACTTACCAAATCAGTGAACAGAAAGACAGTTATGAATCTACGTATAACTGGGTGGGGCACCCTGAAGTGTCTCAGATCATTTGAGATGGATTGGGAAGAATAGCCCCCTCAGTTGTAACACTAGTCTGGATATGCTATTTTGGCATAATCTCTTGGAATCTGTTTCCCCAACATCTGAAGTAGAAATTAATCACACACAAATTATTTGAAGGCTCAGATGTTTAATGTGCTATTTTAATTGTGATAGATAGCTGTATCTAAATATAATGTACCCAAATGGAATTTTGTAGGCAATCTCATGTACGTAATGAACATTTTTGACTGACAGCCTGACTACTAAAATCTGACTGCCACATCTAATATCATAAAGATTTAATAAATATTCTTATGCTTACTTGAATCACCCATCTTAGAGGGTAAAATGCCTCTAGGGTTTGGAGTAGCAGGACACTCATCTAGGCTTACATGTTTGCAGTATGTTTTATATCTTGCCGTTAGTGTTCTAACGTCTTTTCTCACATGCAATATTTATTATAATTTTTGCAGGTTTTTCAGACACTACATACCACTGGACAGTCACCAATGGTCCGTGATTGGGTGATGCTCTCTCTCTCCAACTTCACACAGAGAACGCCTGTTGCAATGGCAATGTGGAGTCTTTCCTGTTTTTTTGTCAGTGCTTCCACCACTCAGTGGGTTTCAGCAATGTATCCTAAATCGGTTTTATGTGGGTTTAGCACTTCTGTAAAGTGCATTGATAACACTGGAGACTGAAATCCTCCCTTCATATATCTAACAAGTACACCATGGGCAGCAGTACTTCTCCACAATGCCCTGCCAGGGCATCAGATTTCACCAAGTGGGGCCACTTCCAAAAGTGATGACTTAGTTCATTCTCTATGTCTATTCAGTAGTTAATATACAATTATTTGGTTAAAATGTATTACCTGTATTATGCAGGGGGTCAGACTAGATCAGTGGTTCCCAAACTTTAACAACCTGTGAACCCATTTCCCCAAAAATGTCAAGTCTCGCAAACCCCCTCCTAAAAATGAATATTTCCAGGGATTTTCTCCTTTACCTGAGTATAAAATATAAAAGCAGTGATCTTGGAAATATAAAATGTGTTTTTATAACATGCTTATTATTACAGTACTTTTATTACGTTATGAAAACGGCAACACTCTTCCAGGATCTCTTTTGTAGCTTGTATTTAAGAAGCCAACTCAAAGCATTCTTCCTACACAAGCACTCAGGTCTTGAGTAGTCCAGGCAAACAACGCACATTACAACAAAGCTTAAACTGGTTGTTCACAATTTTAAAAATAATACTAGCTGCCTATTTAATTTTAAAAACAGCAAAAAATATCCACCTCCCTTTACATTTCTTATAAGGAGTCTTGAAGTTTAAATCTCTTCAGTGTGATAGATATGCTTGCTTTGATCTGCTTAGCCGGCAATCTAGGGGCTCCAGGCTGCTGGCCCCATGCTCGCCAGGGCCCCTAGCAACAGCTCTATCCGCCATTAGGGACTTTTTCCCCTGAGAACCACCTGTAACATTTTGCGAACCACTGGACTAGTCATGGTGGTCCCTTCTGGTCTTAATCTACAACTCAGTTGTTTGAATTGCCAAGAGTGGATGCCAGTTGGTACAAGCTGTAATAGTTCAACATTGGTACCATAATGGTTTTTAACTTTACTATCAGATGTAAATTGTGAATTATTTAAATATCAGATAAGGGTGAATTTTTTAGCAGTATGTCAGGTTCAGCCATATCACTTACATATATTTTAAGGGGAGTCTTGCATCTCAACCCCTACATTACTATGGAAAATCTTTCTTTTAGTGGTGTAAGCTTTAATGTAAAGAATTGTGAGACACTGAGAACTGAGTTATTTCAGGGAACAAATGATTAACGATCTTATAATGTTTAGAACTTTTTACCAGATATTTTCAAGGTGGCTTTTTATTATTTTCCTTTTAAAAATCAGTCATAAGCATTGTGCCATGCTCTAGGGCAGAGGTGGGCAAACTACGGGCCATGGGGCCATCTTGTGTGGCCCCTGAGCTCCCAACTGGCTCTAGCCCCTCCCCTGCTGTCCTCCTTCGCCCACAGCCTCAGCTCACCGTGCTGGCAGCACGGCGGCGTGACTGGCTCCAGCCGGCGGTGCGGCTCAGGGGCAGATTTACAAGTGAACACAGGATGCCCTGGCACGGGGCCCCCCAACAACAGGGGGCCCCCAGGGCTGGGCACTCGGGCAGCTCAGCACTGGTGCACCCTCCCACGGGGGGAGGGGCTGCAGTGTGTGTGGAAGGGGCACAGGGAACGGGGGCGGAGGACTCAGGAGAAGCACCGGGCGGCCGCGCAGCTGGCTGGAGAGAAGCGGCACTTTGAAGGGGAAATAGCTGTTTCTCTCTGGCTGCGCGGCTGCCCCTGCTCCTCCTGAGTCCTCCACCCATGTTCGCAGGGCCACATTCTGAAAGGGGCTGGGGAGAGTGGGGGGTGGTCCCAGGGGGCGGTTACGGGCAGGGTGTCCTGGTAGGGGGTGGTCCCAGGGGGTGGTCGGGGCGGGGATCCCAGGAGGGGGCAGTCAGGGGACAAGGAGCAGGGAGGTTGGATGGGTCGCGAGTTCTGAGAGGGGCACTCGGGGCAGGAAGTGGGAGGAGGCGAGGGCCAGGCTGTTTGGGAGGCACAGCCTTCCCTACCCAGCCCTCCATACTGTTTCGCAACCCTGATGTGGCCCTCAGGCCAGAAAGTTTGCCCACCCCTGCTCTAGGGTAAAACACTCTCAAAGAACATCCTCATCCACTTTCTTTCCCTTCCTTGCAGCTCTGTCTTTCCCCCACCTCTCCCAAAAAGAATTGTATTTGGCAAACATTCCTCTGCAAGGCAGCAAATCACAATAATTTTAAACTGGCAATAGGATAACATTCCCCAAAATAGTTGGAACAATTAATTGAAGGATGCAGTGGCATTGCCTAACAAACGTGTAATTAAAAAAAACAAAACTTCTCACCTTAAAAAGAACTGCTGCTCAGGAAAATCAGCCCTGAATATGACATTTGATAAACAGTCTAAAAATGGAAATGTCTCCATTATGTTTTACATTTCCTTGATGATTAGTTTTGTGGCTCTCTGCATTGGCAGTTCTGTTGATCTTTAAGTAGTGCAGAACTGTGTTGCTGATGAGGGTTTTTCTCCTAATATACAATCTAACAAGTGGAAAGTATTCCTACCAACTCATTTTAAGCTAACAATAAATGGAGAAGTTGCATAGTTATTGAGAGAAATATAACTAAGAAATAAAGCTTCTGCAATGGCAGTTTAATTGCTACCTGCAAATGTCTTGCATTTACAATTACACAGTAGTAAAGCAAAAATATTTAATTAAAGTCAGTGATATTTTATGTAAAACTTTAAAGTTTGTCTCTTACCTCATTATTTATGCCCTTAACTACTTCCTCAGTCTTCCACATATTATCAGCAGAATGGGAAAATCGGAGCAAGTGGACATTAACCTCTTCTGTTTGGTGGCCATAGACTTTTACAGACACCAGATAGATGAGGAACTAGATCGAAGGGCCTTCCAGTCTGTGTTTGAGATGGTAGCATCGCCAGGAAGCCCATATCATCGCCTGCTAACTTGCTTGCAAAATGTTCACAAGATCACGGCATGCTGAACGTCGTGATATTGGTTAATGAAACTCGGTGGCTTGATTTGGAATCTGGTATGAATGTTTAGAGAAATATAAAGGTGCAGAAAGCAGCTGGGATTTGCTTCTGCAATGAATCTGCATCTGTCAGTTTTATACTTCATGCTTGTTTGCACGGAGAAGCGCTGTGCACCACAGAGAATCACATGAAAGGTGTAATAGGAACATTCTTATTAGCAGTGGGTAACTATGCTAAATGGAAATATGTATATGTTTTATGTAATGTTTGGGACTAACCTGAGGCTGAATTACTAACTGTAAAATACATGGGCAGATACTTTGTGCAGGAAAGCCAGGTATTACTCTTCTTCCTGATGTTCAACTTAAGTCACCGTGTTGCATCTGGTATTGAAACTCTGACAGAAATACTCTCAGTGCAAGTTTTCAGTCATTATAAATCTTTATAGTTTATGTGTGTATATATATATAATATATGTACACTGTGAGGTAGTATAGATCAGAAATTGTTTCCTAATGTCTCTCCCAAACAAGGAAATGAGAAACCAGTTTTCAGGAGTAATACTCCCAGCATGCAATTATTCTATCTCTGGACTTTCTAATATACTGTGGTGTATGTGTTGGTGGCATGGGACATGTAGTGCACATACATAACCACACTTTTCTTTTTTCTTCTCAGGATTTAAAATTTGAGTACAATATATCAGTAAAAGAAATTTTAACTTAAATATTTCTATATCATGTAAAGTATGTAAAATTGTAAAATGTGTGGTGCATGAGATGTGCTATAATTTGAAATGAACAAAAAGCCACTCTGCTGAATGTCTTGACATCTGTATTGTCCTCATTTTCTCATTGTGTGCTCAAGTTCATGTTCATTTTTAAAATCCATCTTAATGTACAGGTTACATTTTATGTTCTACATTTCACATTTTTGTAGGTTAACACTTTTAAAAACTGGAATATATAGGCTAGTTGTGTTGATGCTATGTTAAGAAGGCATTTTTGTGATCCATTTGATGGTAGCTTGTCTTGAGTTTCTTTATTTTGAGATGTAAAGGAGAGGGGACTAGATATCCTGGATTAGCACTTTGTATACTAAGCTGCTCTCACCTGCTGCAGAGGCGTTGGGTTTTTTTTGTTTTTTTTTTGTTTTTTTTTGTTTGGTTTTTTATTTTTATTTATTTTTTTTGAGAGAGAGAGAAAAAAATGATGCAAGTTCCCAGTAGCCAATAACTATCTGGCTTTTTCATTTATACTAACAGAAACCATGGAGTCATTTGGATATAAACCACTCACTTTACTCTAAGCAAATTTATGATGACAGTTAAGAATCAGAAGTCTAATGTGGTCTACTTTGGGGCTGGCTAAGGTGTTAGATTATACAACCTCTTTTATTAGTTGTTTATACACAAACACAGCATAAACATCCACAAATTCCAAAATTCTCCAATTCTACACAGGGCCAGATTCTGCTTACGCCTCATACAAGCCTTTGATTTTAGTTGGTTGCACGTGGGGAAATCTAGGGCAGTATTTTTCCAATAACTGTATCTGATATAATTCTTCAATATAGAAAAGCAATGCCTTGGTTCTGAGCTACATTGCTATATTTAACCTCATTACATTTTCTCATTAACACCTGTTGGTAACACTCAGAATATCTGAATAGTGTTATCAAGAGGAGCATATACTGTATGTATTTGTGTATATAATGTATATGTAATTATACACATATGACTACATTTACTGTATACAAATGTGTATATTTGTATTTATTAAACCCATGGATTTAAACTAATTCCAGTTCTTAGACCAAAAATGGTTGCTTTTGCCCATAACTTGATTATAAAGGAATTGCCCAATGATGTCACTTCCTTTTATGATAGGTACAAAACTGATTATATGGGCAGCAGAAATAACTGTAGACTTTGCTGTATCTAGCTGTTTGACAGAGTTTATTATCTAGAGAGTTATTTCTGCCCTCTGAGTTGGCTGCTGCTTCTTCTTTCTTGGGCCACGGCACTTTCTTTTTAAAAAAAGAAACTGAAGTTCAGAAAGGGTTTAAAAAATAGATATTAAAGGTTTTGGTTATACTGGAAATCTTACAGTTCTGGTAAGAGACCACTTGCCAGGGAAGTGAGCTATAATGCCGTCAGATTGCAATTAAGGGTAATATAGATCACTAGTCCCTTTTGCAACCCCCAATAATAGTCTTCAACTATAAACCCACATACCAGTCAGTTTTTGTATGATATATTGTAAGTGAAGATATTTTTCTAAGCTATTTTCCAAAATTTAAAATAGATTTTAATATATTTTTGAAGCATTTGGTAGTTACATCTTAACCATAGATCACTATACTTTCTGTTTCACGGATAGATAAATCTTACATATTTTTAGCCTCATAAATAACCACTGCATGGTTGGTCAGTATGCCTCCAGATGATGGAGGCTGGCCATCCCAACTTGTGAAGTTTTCCAAACAAATCAGCTGAGACTTGCCATAGAAACTTTCCAGCCAATAAAAAGAGCATATTAAGCTAAGGAGTCAACATGTGACAGAAATGGATTTCTGTTCAACATGTGATAAGTTCCCTCTCGTCAGTACTATTGTTGGCATTTGATAGGATGTTCAGATTTCCCACTTCAAAATGTCACCCAAAAGTGATGCAGCCAGGTCTTACTTCAGATAAATTCAAGGATAATTAGAACAGTTGTGTGTGTCGGTCTTATCTCCATGAAGATTTGTCATACATAGAAAACAGGTTTGCTGTCTGTAGATCTTCAATGTCTCTAGATTTTTCTTCCTCAGAATTATTAACTGAATACAAATACACATTCATTTTCAGATGTATGAATGTCTTGAAGGGGACATGGCTTGTTATTCTCCATAGTTTGTAATTACACATTTATAAGGCTAAAATTTAACATTTATTTCCTTTGATGTGCATTTTTGTCCTTTGTTTCTTTTGGAATGAAAATTATAATTTTTGTATTTGTAAAAATAATATCTAATATCTACACAATTCTGGTGACACCCATCAGTAGTTACGTTGTGCTTTATGGCTTAATTTCCGCTTCTTACAGCAGAACAGAATATCACATGGTCATGTTTTCTGTGTCTATTTAAAAAAAATCTTAAGGTTAGATTTTTTTTTTAATTACCATCTGTAAGATTTGTTGCTCCAGTTTATGATTTTTTTATATTTGACCAAGATTAACTGTTTCCCTTTTTAATATGCTACCAGTAGCATAAAACCAGATCCATGCTTGACATCAAATTGGTTTTGGAAATTAAACTGAGTTTTTCACTGAGACCCGAGGTATAAATAGTTAGATGTATATCTGGTGTCCTAAATAACTAAAATAAGCAATATTTTACATATTCTATATACATATAGTGCGAATTGATAAATCAATTTTTTCATTTAGAGGGTCTTGAAAAAGTTTGTAGCATAGCTAAGAAAATACATTTGTGAACAAGCAAATTGATAACGTATTGCAATCTAAATGAGGTTTAACCTAGAGGACCTGCTTTTTTTCATAAAGTGCTGCCTCTTTTGAGACTCTCTTACTTGCCTCTGAATTTTTAAAAAGTATCAGGCAGATATCACTTGATCAGTAAAGTTTGGCTAGAGTAACTTCCTTCCTTTTCAGTGAAGTTTTATTTTATTCCTTTCAACAGAGGAGAAATTTGAAATACCTTATACTAAAACAAGTAGAATTAATGCAAATAATTTCTGTTTGCAAGTTAAGACTGTCAGTTGAGGTTTTATTAAAGAGCCTTCTTTTTAGTCCTTGTGCCCACTTTGGGATGTCTCCCTCATTCAAAAAAATAAATACAAACACCTGGTACTCATGAATTCTACTTTATATCACTTTCCCATTGCAGAAAACCCCTTCTCAGCATGAAAGGATAAAATCTGACTCACTAATTGACATGAACATTGATTAAAACTGTGAATACCTAATGAGCAGTTTTCAGTAAAACTTGAAAAAGAATAGTCAACCTTCAGGTTAAAAGTGAATTCCAATCTAGTATTTCTTAATTCTATTTTAAGAACATTTTATCATGTCATTCTCTTTTAAATTACAGTTGGCTTTGTATAGCAAATAGAGGTTGTGTCAAAAACACTGCAAAGGCAATCCTCCAAGAGCAGTCTTCAAGAGCAGACTCTAAGGCTTGATACGGTATTTCAGCACTGTCATGACTAAACACTATCCATGTATCATACCTCCTGAATGCAAGAAACATTCAGGTGTAATGAGCAATAAATATAGCAATAAGCGGTCTAAAGAGATGGTTAGTCATTCAGGATTTTACACATTTGGTTCTTTGTGGGGGCAACTGAGTTACTGTGTTAAATAAGGTTTAGTTTTCTTATAAAGACCCCAAGAATGCTATGCACTAAAACCAGGAACCAACTGAGAATAACCAAGGATATATTTTTAAACTGGCACCAGTATGTAACAGTAAAAAGAAGGCAATTTTTAAGGTTATAAAACAGCAAAGAAAGTATTTAAGTAATTCCCTTATTCTAAATAAAGTTATCTGTAGTAAAACTGAGAATCTGAGATGCCTACCTACTGTTAGGATAAACACTGCACCAAAGAATCTGGAAAGGGTGCTGAAGTCCAGTGTGCTAATTTACCTCATTTTGAGAATTCAGATGGAAATGTTTGTGCCTGTTACCTTAAAGTATCCATTAAATAACTTCAAAAAAACTAACAACATTCCTACGAGGAGAGCTTCTATGGTATGTCAAGTTATTAAAGTTAGCTGGACATGAATGCCATGGAAACACAGTTTAGGGATGTTTTTACTGCTTTGTCACATGCATGTTGTGTGTGGACTTGTCGTCATTCACATCAGTCTTTGTCTACACATAATGTCAAATTAGACCAGCCTGACAAAGGAAGGATAAGGTAATTGGCATACCATACAGTCCTATGATGTTGTCTCATATGGTTTGAGGGCTATGATGGGCAAGGCTTGGAGCCCCAACACTAACAGTAGCTGTATTCAGAGTAAAAGGAAGGAATATAATTTTAGATGTATGTTTAAATTTAAAGACGTTTGCTGAAAATATTGCACATTAAAATTAGAGAAAATAAACTATACACTGTTGCTGTATGTGATTTTTTCTGTTTATTTAAAAAATAAGTTCTGAATACACTTTAACCGGCTGCAATCAAAATGTGTGCTTATGCTCACTACACTGATCCAAATGTAGGAGGTGTTGAGAAAATGTGAAAACATTTGAGCTGTACACTGCTGCATGTAAACTTTAGTACTGTTTACATGTTAAATAAGAGAGAACACAGTGAAGATTTTTTTTTACTCTTTCTGCTAGACATGCTTTCCAGAACTTACAGGATAAGGGCTTGTCTACACAGGGACACTCAGGGCAGGTCTACACTACAAACTTGCCTCAGTGCAGCTGCTGTAGCGCTTCTGGTGAAGACACACTAGCCGACAGGAGAGAGCTTTCCCGGCTTAATAACTCCACCTCCATGAGAGGCAGTAGGGAGAAGCTCTCCCACCGACATAGCACTGTCTACAAAGGTTAAGTTTGGTATAACTATGTTGCTTAGGGGTATGGATTTTTCACACTCTGAGCGATGTAGTTATACCAAAGGGTACTATAGACCTGGCCTCAGGGAAATTAAATTCACACCTTTAGTTAATTCGGATTAAAGTGCTCTTATTCAGCATTAAAGTGTATTTAATTGGATTTATCTTAATTCACTTCCAAAGTGAATTAAACTAAATCAAATTAAGGCCACTTTAATTCTGAGTAAATTTCCAGATGGGGTTTAATGCAGTTTAACTAATCCATTTTAATTCATTCAGATTACTTTTCTTGTGTGTACCCATATAAAAACAAACCCAAAAGGTTTTGGAGGAGAACAAAGAAAAATCTAGCCAAACACAAAGTTTAAAAGTGAACAACTGCATTTGTAAATGATGATGGTTTTAATCTACTGGAGCCCTACATGATGGATTACATTACACAGGAGGAGGAAAGATTTAGCTTGTTAAGTGTGCTTTCACAGCTGTTAGGCATTCTGTTGGGTTAACTTTTAAAGAAAAATCTGGAGAGTCCTACCACACAATAGCAATGAACTCTTGCAGTACTTTGCTGTTAAGACATCTTGTTTTGATTAACTATGTATGTGATACTCAATGTTTTCTGGAAATTTTGGAAGAAGCTTATAGCAGCAGCTCGATACACAAGGCAAGTGCTGGGTTCAGTCACATCCAAAATATTTTTACATGTTTAAGTTCTCTGTCAGGGATAGTAGCAAATGATATGCCATTACTGCCACGTTTGATAGACCAATATAAAACAAAAAATATAGAATTAAAATTCAGAACCATACTATAGTAGGACTGTTACCTGAGGGGTTTTTTAGTTACATTTTTTTAATCATTGAAGAACACTTTGAGTGATTGCTCCTTTACTTCTCTTCCTCTTCTTTCAGCAATGAAAGAATGACAGGAGTCTAGTCTTTAAACGGTTCAATATCAGACAAGCTAGTAGTGGGGGATGAAATGTTATCCTTGTAAGAACTGACAATAACCCAAATTATCATAATTGCCCAACTTGCACCCATTCTCTTTCCTCTCCCTTAAATTGTGTTCTAGTTAGTTTAGATATGAGAGCATTTCAGCCCTATCTTTAGCACTGGGCCTTCATGGTCTCTTGCACTATTAATATGCTGCCCAAATTGCCAATACACTTTTCCTGTTACATCTGTTAATGGGAGCCCTACCCAGCTATCCTTTTGATTACATGGAGGGGCCCTAACAAATCTAGTTTTAAACTGGTATGCCTAAACTGGTAGAACTACACTATTGGTTTTACATACCAATTTCAAGATATAGAGAGTTTCCAACTGTTAATATGTTAAAAAGGAGCTATATGTGAGTTTTAACCATACGCTGCAGTTCTTCCATGTTGGACATAATTTTGCCTTGAGCTACAGAAGATCTTTCTTCTCCTTCAGATGTACCTCCAAGTATGGTAAGGTAATCAATCTCACACCAGATACTGGTTTCACATCCTTCAAATTGCAAAATGTAATCTGTGGATTTTGCCAAGATGCAAGGGGTGCAAAAAATGTTGCCACCTCATGATCTACTTTCTGGGGCTCTCCTCTCACAGTCCAATACTCAGTCTGTTTCTTGTTTAAGAATATAAAAACAGCCATACTGGGTTAGACCAAAGGTCCATCTAGCCCAGTATTCTGGTTTCCGACAGTGGCCAATGGCAGGTGCCCCAGAGGGAATGAGCAGAACAGATAATCAAGTGAGCCATTCCCTGTTTCTCATTCCCAGCTTCTGGCAAACAGAGGTTAGGGACTCCATCCTTGCCCATCCTCGCTAATCGGATGGACCTATCCTCCATGAATTTATCTAGTTCTTTTTTTAACCTTAATGTAGTCTTGGCCTTCACAACATCCTCTAGCGAAGAGTTCCACAGGTTGACTGTGGTCTTCCTCCAAATAATGTAAGCAGTTGTATGGAAACATTAAATATTTATTTATGCAGATTTCTGTTAGTTACATGGATCCTGAAGAAACCAGTGTAAAGACAGCCAAAGAAGATCTTAAGGGGGGCAGACAAAGAGAGAAATCAAGTAACAGTTTCAATTTTGGATTCATACCATTCCCCCAGTTTAATCTATTTGGGCTATAACAAGCAGTGAGGAAGCGAGAGATGTAGGACAGAAAAATTATTCCCCTTCCCTACAATCGCATTGATCTTTAACACACACAGGAATTATCATGCTCCATCAATTCCATGATACAAATAGTCCAGTGTCCTGCCTCCTAATGTGGCCAGTACCAAATGCTTTAAAGGAAGGTGTAAGTACCCCATGGAGATAGATTTAGGATAATCTGCCCCTTAAATTGTTTCATCCTGGTCTCTACTAGTTAAGGGATTGGTTTATGCCCTAAATCATAGGGTTTTTTATGCACTGTTGGAGGATGCTTCTGTGGAAGATTGAAAGTCAAGCTTGAAGTACTCTAGAAGGTGGCATTTCACAGATTCCTCTGTGGTTGTGGCACCCCTTTCTGCCAGGGCACTATGGTGCAAAAAGATTTATGGGCTCTGATCCCATGTGGAATCAGTTTACTGTGGCAGTAATACAGCGTTTGATCTGCCTGACTATAAAGGATTTTGATGCTTTGAATCTTGGGTGTTCAGGGAGTAAATAAGTGAATAATAAATGTTTACCGGAACTCATCAGTTCTATCTGAGTTTATGCTGCTTTCAGGTATTGAGACTTCTGGCAAAAACGGGTTCCTTGACAGGTCTGGAAAAAACCCCACTAACCTCTTACATCATCCCTCCTTCCTTTTACTACTCTGACTTGTCACATCTTGTTTATATTTAGACTAAGTTCTTTGTGGCAAAAAATGTCTTTTGAGGCACCTAGCACAAATGGATGATATTTAAAGAGAAAAGGTAAGACGGCAATTCTTTAGATGAAAAAGGGATCTCTGAGAGAGAAATTTACCTCTTTAAAATATCACCATCCCTGGATATGGAACAAATTTTTAGGTGTTTCCTGATAGGTGTGATTGTCTTTTATTTTTTCAGGTTATACTCCTCAGATAATACCATATTATGTAAAATCAAGAGCTTGCAGCAGATGGGTCAAGCAATCTAATACTTTTAAGGCTTAATGTGAACGTAAGGCCATCTTACATGATACAGAGGTTATAAGTAAAATATATTGTCTAGTAAAAACTACAGGCTGAAGAGAAGACAAGAATAAATTTCATTTGCTCTTCAGATCTAATAAAGTTGTAGAAAATGAAAAGAAAAAATGACAATTTAGTACAGCATGGGGCTATCTAGAAGTACATACCATAATGTGCATCTTGTATATATTAGCATTAGCACATAGAAGATCCCTTCCAGTCCTGGGTCATCAAGTTCAGTTCCCCGCTATCCCAGGCAACCCTGTCGTATATAATCCCACTCATAAATTTATCAAACTCCATCTTTAAAGTAGCTAAACAGAAAAATAACACATATTGTGGTAACAGGTTTGGGGGCCACAAACTTGTTGCAGTAACTGCAACTTTTAGCAGCCATAGCGACTTTTTATAGTTGCTGCAAACTTCAGCACCGCCAGCCCTTGGATGCTGCTGCCAAAGGAAGTGACCAGCCACACTGCAGTGAGCTCCACACATCTCTACTCCCTACTACCAAGGAGAAAGAGCTGGGCTTGAAATGGCACCCCTGCATTGTAACCCCATGTGCCAGGTTTCCACAGCACTCATTCAAATTTGGCTTGGCCACCCCTGTGTCAGACAGGGCGTGGGGTGAAGGGCCAAATTTGAGTGAGTGGCACTGCAACTTTAACAAACTGTGGCTGCAACTTTTAACAAAAAGAAAGTTGTGAATATTTCTTTCACCCTTAGTAACAGATACAAGTTGACTATAATGCTGAGGCATATGCACTATAAGCATATAATTTTAAGCATTTCCCAAACTTTAAAATGAGTCCCTGTCAGGAAACAAACAAATTGTACTGCCACTGTAACCCTTCTGTGTGTTGTCAAAGGCCTCCTCATTTCATGTATAAATCTTCTGTGCCCCACCATCCTGGGAAGATGAAGGTGTTCAACTTCATAATATTCTGTTATGGGTTGGGTGAAACCTCATTTGAAAAGCATGTAACTGTTGCCTTCATTTAAGATAGTTGTAAGAAGCTATTAAGCTCCTTTCGGGTAACTGAAACAATAGGGGCCTCCACCCAAGATAAAGCCACATGCCAGACTAGAGTAGGAGTTAGCCGTGCAGCTTGAAGTGGGTTCCACTTTCCACTGTGATCTGATAAACAGACCTAGAACAAGCCCCTGTAAACCGGGCCTAAGAAAAGTCTGGTAAGAGCTTTGGGGCTAAGTGCTGGGACCTCCATATACAGTTTTCTACAAAGATAAAGTTAAGGCCTCATCCGAAATTCATATTGAATCCATCCTCTATTAATCTCTCTGAATTCATACAACTATAACGATGAAAAGACTGCACTCACTGGATGCATGCAGGACCCTTTCCTTCTATATTGATTGGACTAAGGATCTTCCCCAAGGCTCTTCATAGATTATAGATCATAAAAAGGATGAGAGGACAAGCAATTTCTGCACAGAAGATTTCACATTGAGTCTCTTCTTGTCTTAAGACTTGTTATGAAGTAATAGGTGTAACAATTACAGAAAGAAGTGCTTGTCCTACTGAAGCCCAAGATATCTCTGTAGATTTTCTGAGAAACATCCCAGTCATGGACATTTGTAAAGCAGTCACATGGTTATGTATTCAGACTTCCACTAGATATTTATGCCATGACACTTGCTTCCAGACCTGATGCAGACTTTGGGAAATCTGTACTTCAGTCCTTGTTCAAGCAGAATCTGAATTCTCACCACCTAAAGGAGTACTTCTTGGAATCCTCTGAAGTAGAATATATACGTGCACAAGCACTCAAAGAAGAAATGGATACTTACCAATACAGTAATTGGTTCTTCTAAATGTGTTGTGTGCACACACATTCCACAGCTCACCCTCCTTCTCTGCTAATTTGGAGTTTGACACTAAGATTCTGGAGCAAAGGAACAGAAGGGAGATCAGGGTGGCCCTTGTCCTTTCTGCTCTCGGTTGGAGGCATAAAGATGCTCAGGATGCATGTGCTGCCCCAACGTGTACTGTTGATTAAAAGTCTCTGGCTCAAGGGCACTGGGTGCACACAACGCATCTAGACAAAACACAGTTACTTTACAGGTAAGTAACCATTTCTGACAAACGACCTGGAAGTGTGAAGGAGTGACGCAGTGAGGGAAAAGAGAAACAGAAAACTAAGTAGAACTAGGAGGCCTTGAGCTGGCGTAAGGGTAAAACCACACAGGCTACAGTATTCAAACTTGAAGGGCTAAAGCAATACATCTAAATCCATATTTAAATATGTGGCCTAATTTTCAGTGGTGCTGACCAATAGTGAAGTCAATGGAAGCTACAAATGCTCAGTGCCACTGAAAATCAGGGCACTTTTTTAGATCACTAAATTTAGATTTTGATGCTTAACTTTGGTCACCCACATCTGAAAACTTTGCCCATAAATGGGCAGGAGAGCAAAATGGGAGCAAGACAGTATAACTAAAAAGTGTGTATGTATGTGGGGCGGGGAAGACACTTGAGAAAATTGCTGTCCCCTAAGGTTTTTTTTATTATTAATAATTTTTTATTTAGAGAACTGATTACTGGAGTATGCATGGGGATCAGGATCAGCAGGGAAAGGATGCAGCATCCCTATCTAGCATATGACTCCTGGGGGTTCCCCTTGTCCCTAACAAGGGAACAGTAGCCAAGCCTCATTTGTTTTTGTTATTTAACAGAATCTGTCTGTTCACTATTCACTCCTAGTGCTACCATCACCATAGTATTTAGCCTTGGGCTAGCAATTAGAAGCTTTTTTCAGTTGGCTCATGTGCCTTATTTAGGTTTTTATATAGTGCCCATCAGCATTTATATGAAAACACTGCCCCAATGTGATGGTCTGGATTGTTTTTGTTTGGCATTTATTTATCATCACATTCATTGCTGAAGAATGAGAAAGAAAGAGACCCGACACGGTAACTGTGTAAGGTTGATCTTTCTTCAGACTATAGTTCTTTCCTTTTTTCAAAATATTAATTTTAAAAGGGAATGAGATTAATTTATTTTCTCTTCTCTGCTGTGATGTTGGTTATATCTCGGTTTGGCTTACGTATTCCAGCAGCCATTGATTAGTCTACTTTATCATTATCACTTATACTGTGGAAGTACCAACAGGCTTCCCCTCATTGTGCTAGGCACTGGGCAAACACATAAAGAGAACAGTACCTGCCCTGAAAAGCTTAAATCTAAGGCCTGGTCTGCACTTAAGTTTTGCTGGCATAGCTATGCCACCAACATCATCACACCCCAACTGACATAGATATGCCAGCAAAAGTCTGAGTACTGTATAGACAATTTTATACTAGCAAAGAAGTTCTTTGCTGGTATAGCTTATTTCATTTGGGAAACTGGTATAAACTATACCAACAAAAGCATTCTTTTGTTAGTATCAGCTGTCTCTCCATTTGTTAACTAGCTATACCAGCATGCCCTTTCTAGTGTAAACAAGGCCTAAGTATAAGATGAGACACAACAAACGTATACAACATCCCTGCAGAGGAGAGATTGAAGGAGGACAATGTAATGGATTTTGTGGATTTTTGTATTCATTTTTATCTCTAATTTAGTGGCTTTGTACATTTTTTTTAAGGTTCCAAAATGTTTGATTAATTTTGATTAAAGTCTGGGATAAGAATTTTGCTGTCATTTGTCCTAAGAAAGGTATTGAGCTTTGAAAGTGATTTTGATCATTCAATTATATGTTAGCGTCCTGTTCACAAACTTTCATGAAATAAACAATACTTTGCTCTTATCTTGTGCCTGTCATCCAAGAATTTCAGAGTGCTTTGGAACTGTAATACTGATCCAGAAAACCCAATAAAAAGCAAATATTTTGTTTTAAAAATGAGAACACTGAAGGGGGGGAAAAACAGAGCCTTGTACTTGCTATAATGTGAATTCTGTGCAGAGTTATGGATGAGGCCAGCTGTAAAACTTGGCTCTGAATCCTTCACTCCACAAATTTGGGGGCTGTTTGGATCTTGAATTTTGGTTCAGGCCCATCTGTCAAATAGGTGCATATGCTTCTATCAACCTGGGAGGGTCCAAAAGACTAAAGGTTTTTTTTTTAAACATAATTTACAATGAAAGCCAGACTCTGAACAGTCTAAACTTAGTCCCAAAGGTTAATGTCAGTCTTGTATGTCCTGCCATGCACAGAGCACCCTGTTTGCTGTCTGGACTGGACTCATTCAAAGTGGAGTCTTTTCTGCACTTGTGCCCATTAGAGCTCACACTGTATACTGGCCTTTCAGATGTAGGTAAGGGTAAAGCTTTGAGGGAACTATTCCTAGCACATAAAAACTAGAATTCACAGCCAGCTTCTGATGTGATCCTTCTTGATATAAAGGCTTTTGTAGAATTTTCACTTAGCTTTGAGCACTTGTCTTTCCCCTCACAATGTGTAGCTTTGACTTTCTTCTCCATGGTTGTCACAGTAAAATAATTGTCCCTTTGATAGAAACCTTGCCTATCCTTGAACAGCAGTTACTCTGGCACCTGATGTGTCATAGTGCTACATATACTGAAGAAAGAAAGAGGTGCAAGTTTAATGTTCTCTTTAATATCTCTTTTAAAAAAAATCAGAGTTTTCCCAGATTCCTTTGCAGAATGACATGAAAGTTTTTCTCAAGGCTTAAAAAGTTTTGCACATTGGTACAGCTTTATTTAGAACAGTGCAAAAATGCTCTCTCTCTCCCGTTGGGCCAAAGCTGCAATACTCTGTATTGACTGGATCTTTACTTAATTTGGTCCCATTCAAGATGTATTAAAATTTGTGACATGGGTATTTCATTATTAAATGTGTAAAAGGCCTTTAATTCTGAAGGATCCCCACAAACACTTTGTAAACTATATGCTGCACATACCACATTGCTGCAATGCAGCCAGCATTTATGTAGATAGAAACTATTCCCAACAGGGGACACTATAGTGTTGTTATATATAGGATTTAAAGAACTCTACTTTCAGGAAGTGCTTGTTGAGAAAGAACAACGTATGTGGCAGAAGGAAGAAAACCCAAATGTTGCACTGTCTCAACTCTCTTTTTATGCTTGAGTACTGAATGTACTGTCAGATGTGAGTTGGCTCCTGCAGGTATGTGAAATCAGAAACTAAGATTATTGAAAATAAAAATAATGGCAGCATACCAGATTCCTGTCCCTGAGCAGATGGACATGAAAGAGGAAGTGTTTAGCAACTGGACATTCTTTATATCACAGTGGGAAACTATGAAATTGCAAATGGACTAGTTAAAAAGGAAAACAAAATTTAGAGCAGCACATTATTAGGTGTAACAGGCAAAGGCTGCTACATGCTCTAACAGCATCTGGATGTGTCAGCAGCACAAGAGAAAGTTACTCAGCTTGTGCAGTAAAGTAGGTTCTTCAAGATGTGTGTCCACTTTAGGTGTTTGTGCACCCCTGCACTCGTAATTGGAAATTTGTGGTAGCAGTGCCTGGTTGGGTCACATATGCACGGTCCCCATCTCATGCCGCTTCAGGCGGTTAACTAGCACTGTGTGACCAACCCCCCCCCATCAGTTCCTTCTCTATTGCAGAGAGTAAGTGATCAATTCCGAAGTAGAGGGGAGGAGGGAGGTTCGTGGAGCACCCACAGGGACACACATCTCAAAGAACCTACGTTACTGCACAAAGTGAGTAACTTTCTCTTTTTTGAGTACTATCCCTGTAGGTGCTCCACTTTAGGTGATGTCAGAGAAGTGCCCTCAGGTGGAAGGAGCGGGGCTTCAGAATTGAAGTTGTGGCAGAAGACAGTAAAGTGAGCCCGAAAGAGGCATCAGATGTTGCCTGGTGCTCTAATGCGTAATGCTGCATAAAGGTATAGACTGAGGCCCAGGTTGGAACCCTACAGATGTCCATGATGGGTACGTTGTTGAGCAAAGCAACGGAGGTCGATAGGGCTCTGGTGGAATGTGTGCTAATCCCCGTAAGGGGGTTGTTGGTTACATTGATGGTAGCATAGTTTTATGCAGAAATCCTCTTAGAGAGCCTCTGTTTGGATAAGGCACTCCCTTTGGAATATTCAGTGATGGAGACAAACAGTTTGGGTGATTAACGAAACGGTCTTGTTCTGTCTAGATAAAAGGCCAATGCCCTCCATAGGTCGAGAATATGAAGTGTGAACTGCCTTCTGTCCTTGTGGGGCTTGGGGCAGAATGTTGGTAGGTAAAAGGGTTGATTAAGGTGGAAGGCTAAGACGACTTTAGGTAAAAACTTGGGCTGTGATTGCAGGGATACTTTATCTTTTAAAAAGTGTACGTGGAGTCTGCCATGAGAGCACCCAACTCTCCTACATGTCTGGCAGATGTAATGGCCGCTAAAAACACCACCTTCATGGAAATGTGTAGTACTGAGCATGTAGCCATGAGTTCAAATGGGGAACCAATGAGGGCCCAAAGGACTAGGTTGAGGTCCCATGGTGTTGTAGGATCACGTAGTTCTGGGTAGATTTGGTGAGGCCTTTGAGGAAACGTTTGGTGAGTGGGTGAGTGAAGACAGAAAGTTGATCCATTTTGTGGTGAAAATCTGTGATAGAGGAGAGGTGTACTCTTACTGAACTCATGGAGAGGCCTGACCTTTTAAGTTCTAAGAGGTAGTCTAATATTAAGGGTAAGGAGGCTGAAATTGATGTCATCTGTCTTTGCTGGCACCAGGCATTGAATTGCTGCCACTTGTGTAGATACGTGTGACAGGTGGGTGCTCTATGACTATTTAATATGTTTTGTACATTTTCCGAACAAATCATCTCGGATCCCTTGAGCCATGAAGGAGCCACGCTCTGAGATGGAGTCTTTATGGATCCAGAAGCAGAATGCGACCTGCATCCTGGGACAGCAGATGAGGCAGAAGCAGGAGCATGTGTGGTGGATGCACCGACATCCTGAGAAGGTAAGGTTACCAGATTTGTTGGGGCCATGTAGGGGCTGTTAGGATTACTGTGGCTCTGTCCTGTCTGATCTTGTGGATCACTCAGGTCAGGAAGGGGATGGGAGGGAAGGCATATAGGAGGGGAGTGTTCCATTTGATGAGAAAAGTGTCACACATAGAATGTGTGCCAATACCTGCCCTGGAGCAAAAATGGTGGCATTTGGTATTTCGTCCGGTTGCAAAGAGGTCTATCGTTGGAAACCCCCACTGTTGGAATATGTGTAGGAGCACATGGTTGTCAAGCTCCCACTCATGGTCCTGAGAAAAGTGTCTGCTTAGAGTATCCACCGTGGTGTTCTGGCATCAAGGTGATGCTGTGATGTGCATATTGCGTCTGATGCATCATTGCCAGAGTCTCATGGCTTCCACGCATAGGGAGTGCGATCGTGTTCCCCCTTGTCTGTTTATGTGAGACATACAAGCCACATTGTCTGTAAGGATCTGAATAGTCTTGTCTTTGATGATTGGCAGGAAGTGGGAGCAGGTTTTGTGGACAGCTTGCAGTTCTAACAGATTTATGTGGAGAAGGGATTCTGCAGGGTTACCAGCAGCCCTGGATAGAATGCAGATCCAGGTGTGCTCCTCAGCGCAACAGTGAAGCATCTGTGGTGATGGTTAGTGTTGGTGCCTTCTCAATGAAGGGTACCCCCATGCAGACATTATCTGGTTGTGTCCACCAAAGTAGGGAAACTTTTATTTTGTTTGGTATAGTGAGGCATTTGTTTATGCTGTGTCTGTGTGGGACATCGTTTATATGGAGCCACGCTTGCAGGCAACACGTGTAATCTTGCATGTCTGATGATAAAGGTCATGGCACCCATGTGGCTGAGAAGTTGAAGGCAAGTCCTGGCAGATACCTGTGGACTGTTTCATGCTGTGGATATGAGGTTGGCTAGAATGATAAAAGGCTCTGGCCTCGAGAGAACTGAGATGGGTCCCAATGAACTCTAGCTCTTGCACAGATGTTAGAGTGGACTTTTGTGCATTTATTTGGAGGCCTGATCTTGTAAAGAGGGTCACCATCTGTTCAGTGGCTTGTAAGGCTTCTTGCCATGTTGGTGCTTTCAGCAGGCAGTTGTTCAAGTACGGGAATATCATGATTCCGTTTCTGCGGAGGTAGGCCGCAACCACTGCTAGTGCTGCTAAGTGTTCCGAATCAAAGCCAAAGGTAGGGAAGGAACTGAGGGGGGGTTGATCGCACAGGGCCAGTTAACCACCTGAAGCAGCGCGAGATGGGGACCCTGCATGTGTGACCCAATCAGGGACCACTACCACAAATCTCCAATTATGAGAGCAGGGGCGCACGAACACCTGAAGTGGAGCACCCACAGGGACAGCACTCGAAGAAGAACCAGGAAGGACCCATGTAAAATCCTAAAAGAGGTCCAAAAGTATTTTCAACTTAATTGTCATATATGAATGGTATATTTTCAACACCTGTGATCAAGAGTCTGAATGTACAGAAATATACAAAGCTATTGAGCAAGCTCGCATCCAAATACAGAGACTAGATGGAACAGACACACAAATATTCACAAAATAGCACAGGTGAAGAATGAAAATACACGGAAAAATACACCAAAAAGTATGCAAAAGCAAATGCACAAATACAAGGCACACAAGATGAGCAAAACACCAAGGAACACCAGTGGGTACAGTGTAGGAAAAACATGATAGTGGAAAATGCCCAGCATATGGGTTCACATGCGACAATTGTGGCAAGGAAAATCATTATGCTAAAGCTTGCAGACAAGAAAAACACCATATCAAGGAAGCAAGCAGTAATTCAGCGGATAAGATTTTGCATGTATATGACATTAATGCAGTGCAGATTACCAAAAATAAATGGTTTCTACAGCTTAGAATAGCATCAGATAGAAAAACGAAGCTGCAGTGCATAAACCGGAAACGGAATGCCAAATAGACAGTGGGACATTAGTGAATGTGCTACGCTACAAATATTTCTTTAGTATGTGCAAGAGAAACAAAAAACAAAAAAATTACCAGCCAAATTAAAATTATACAGTGGCACAATCATAATACCACTAGGACAATATAAATTACAAAGAGTGTACCAAGGAAAAGTATACAGGCTTAAGTTTCAGATAGTATAGACAGTACAGGAGCTGCTGCTTTCTGCTGAAACAGATGAATTTATGAACCTAGTGATACTAAACCTCAGATAAATGATTCATAAAGTAGACACACAAGCAAACAAGACATCTATCTAGAGCAGACAATGTACTATGATGTCCCTGCAGCAAAGCAACTAAAATATTACCATGATGTTTTTGAAGACTATGATGTCTTCCAGGCATGTTATTCCTGGAAATAGATACAATTCAGCCAATACAGCACCTGCAGAGAACCACTGCATTAAGAGGAGCAATAAAGCAAATGGAAAAAAAGAAGGTGGCATTATTGAAGTCAAAGAGCCCACAAATTAGATAAGCAGCATAGTAGTGATTGAGAACCCAGACAACCTGCGCATCTGTATAAACACAAGAAATGTAAAGTACTAAATAAAAAAACTCCCTACCAAATTAAGAAATATTACCTGATTTGGCAAAAGCAATATTCTCAGTACTTCAGGCTGAAGATGGATATTGACAAGTGCTACTGGTTAAAATAAACAGCTACCTCACCACATTTTGGACACCAGCAGATAGGTGCAGATGGTTGAAAACACCATTTGGGATCAAACCTGCAATAGAAGACTTATTGTGCTAACAAGATGTACTAACAGGGCTCGCAGGGATCAGTGTCATAGCTGATGTCATTCTGGTATATGGACACTGAGGCAGCAAAGCAGAAGCCGTGGCAGCTCATCTGTCTGCTAAAAAGAGCCAGGGAATTAAATCTAACATTGAATAGAAGCAAGATGACATTGTGATTGACTGTAGTTCCATTTATGGGACACTTGCTGACCTCCCAGGGACTATGACCTGACCCCAAAAAGGTAAAAATAACACAGTAGATGACCACATACCAAAATATTAAATCACTTCAGAGACTATTAGGATTTGTAAACTATCTGACAATTTCTTCCAAGCCTATAAGATGTGTGAGAAACCCTGATGTGACTAATGGACAGAGATGCAGTTTGGACATGGTCACCTCAACATGATGTAGCTATCACACATATCAAGCAGCTGGTGACCAACTATCTTATTTTGAAATACTACTATGAGAACAAAGAGGCAACCATACCAGCAATGCCAGAGAGAGTGAGAGCTTGGAGCATCCTTCTTACAAAAGGATAGCCAGTAGCTTTTGCATGGAGGGACCATTATTGCCAATGGATCCAAAGATAAGCCCAAATTATGAGTGTTCACATGTGAAAAGTTTGAGCAGCAGAAAGTGACAATAAACTACTTGAGAGCCATTTTTAAGTCACTGCTAGAGACCCTAAAATGCCTTCAGCACATGCTATTGAAACTGCAATTGTACAACGTAAATGTATACCACAAGAAAGGGACGGAGATGTTCATAGCTGACTTCTTATCCAGAGCACCGGTGCAGCATTAAAATATGGTAACTGGATGAAATACAGAAAACACAGAAAGACATAGAAAGCATCAAGCATACCAGATGTGTACCAGGCTAGAAAGAATCTGAGAACTAAACTGTACAACACAACTTAGAAGTGCTCACGTCTAACATTTTGGCAGGATGGCCAGACACTGAGGAGATGCTGCCTCCCACCACCTCCTAACAATACAGGCACTATGGAGACAAGCTGAACATACAAAATAGCATCATATATAAAGGTAGTTAAATCATAATACCCAGATCATTGAAAACAGAAAATCTCTCAAGAATAAAACTGGAGCCATCTGCTGGCTAAAGGTGACCAAGGATATCAGAGACCTGGTGAGCAGTTCTGATACATCAGGGTGGAGGCCAAACAACAAAAGGAAATAACAGACCTTGGAGAAAAGTAGGAAATCACAAAAACTACTTCAGTACTGTAGACTGTTGTATAGACTTTGGGGAACTAGATCAACTGTCAGACAGTTCTCAGTTCAACTGTCAGATCAACTGTCAGTCAGATCTCAGTTTACTTGCAGTGGGTTTGTACAATTAAAACTGGGAATGGGAATTCAATTATATTGTATCACCACCATACTACAGTCAGTCAAATAGCAATGCTAAATTGGCAGTTAAAATAGCTAAAACTATAGTAAAGAAAGCTTCAAAAAAGCAAAGAAAATATATGGCAAACCATCCTTGAATGGAACTGAGCTGCTATTAATGCCTTCTGTGAGGGCAACACGAAGTGAAGATGCAAAGTGTACCTTGGTGCCTACAGCCCCAGCATTACTACAGCTAGCAGTGATAGAAGAAGCACCAGACAAAAATGAAGAGACATGCCAAAGGCCAAAGCCTACTGTTAAGTCCTTGGGGCAGCCGGTGTAGGAAACAATCACTTGAGGCCAGAGAGCAGACAGCTAACAAAACCACCATTTTATTTACAGAAACAGAGAGCTCACTCAGCCGGTTGAAACCGGCTGAGCTATCCCTTAATAGTCTAACTCAGTTGCCATAGTAACAAAACCCATGACAACCAAATACACAACATATTCCTCCCCCCCAATAAGAACATCCCCTAAATAAAACACACACTAAACTAGAGAAGGAGGGTAGACTGCCTCCATTCCCGGCTAAACCCTGGGGATTATTTTGCCCCATAACCGTGGGTTTGCCCTAACTAAAGATCCAGCCGATGAGGAGGCCTTCTGTCTCTAGGTGGATTACGGCGAACTTCTGGTGTTGTTGCACCCGAAAGTACTAGGGGCTCAGGGCCTGCAGCACGAATAGGTGAGGAGGTGGTATCAGCTCGTGCTGGGCAAAGGGGTATCTCAGCTGCCGGCAGTAATGGAGGAGAACAGTCAGGAACAGGTGACTCATGATTCGGTGTCTCACCAGGAGGGGTGAAGTCAGACCCCTCAACTGCAGATGGGTCCTGAAGACTGGCATGACCTGGCAACAGCTGATCTACATGTCGCCGCCAGGTAAGATTCTCTGCAGTCCGGACTGTATAGGAAACAGGTCCTGTTTGAGTGATGACTGTGGCCGGGACCCATTTAGCTCTGGAAGTATAATTCTGAGCCAAAACTGGCTGCCCTGGGCTAAAGGTTCGGTCTTTTGCTCTGGGTGCCCGTCTGATTACTTGATATTGCTGCTGATGTTGCACAGTTTGTCTGGGTTCAGAAGGTTTCAGCAGATCAAAGCAAGTGTGCAGCTGTCGTCCCATCATTAGAAAGGCTGGGGAAGCCTGGGTCGTAGCATGAGGTGTGTTTCTATAGGAAAGTAAGAAGGTATCCAGACGCTTTTGAATGGAGTGTTGTCCCTTTGCTGATTTCAAAGCGTTTTTCATTGTCTGCACAAATCTTTCAGCTAATCCGTTGGTGGACGGATGATATGGTGCTGACGTGATGTGGTGTATTCCATTTGCCTTCATAAAATTTTGAAACTCCTGAGAGACGAACTGCGGTCCGTTGTCGCCACAAGTTGTTCTGGCAGACCAAAACGACTAAAGAGTCCTCGTAGTTTTTGGATAGTACTCTCTGCAGTAGTGGACTGCATTATAGAGACTTCTGGCCATTTAGAATGGGCATCTACTGCCACCAAGAACATGCTTCCTTCAAGGGGGCCAGCAAAGTCAACGTGAATACGTTGCCACGGGTTTTCAGGCCAGTCCCATGGGTGTAGGGGTGCCCACTGGGGTGCATTTCTTACACCCTGACATGACATACAAGCTTTGCCTTCTCTTCAATAGCACTGTCCAATCTAGGCCACCAAAAATAGCTTCGTGCAATTTCCTTCATGCGCACTATTCCACAGTGACCGGAATGTAGCTGTTCTAACATCTGTGATCTCAGGGGTGGTGGAATAATGACACGCCTCCCCCACAACAAACAACCAGATTGGACCGATAACTCCGTCCGCCTGGACATGTAGGGAACAAGGTCAGGTGAGACCGGAGAGGTTTGTTGAGATTTTCCATGCATCACCAGGTCCATAACTTGGGATAATACTGGGTCAACGCGGGTTGCCTTCTTTATCTGAGTAGCAGTGATGGGTGTATTCTCTACCTGTTCAAAGTAGAAGATTTCCTTTTGGGCACTATCTTGATGTTTGACCAGTAAAGGCAACCTTGAGAGGCCATCTGCATTGCCGTGCAGAGTGGATTTCCGATATTTGATTTCATATGTGTGTGCAGAAAGTATCAATGCCCAACGTTGCATACGACTAGCAGCTAATGGGGGAATGCCTGTGTAGGGTCCAAAAATTGATGTCAGAGGTCGATGGTCTGTAAGAAGAGTAAACTTTCGCCCAAACAGGTACTGATGAAACTTCCAAATTCCAAAAACAATTCCTAATGCCTCACGTTCGATTTGGGCGTAGTTAGTTTCTGCTTTGCTTAGAGTGCGTGAAGCAAAAGCAATAGGTCTTTCTTCTCCCGAAGGCATAATGTGTGACACGACCGCTCCCACTCCATAAGGGGAAGCATCGCAGGCCAATTGCAGGGGTAAGGATGGATCAAAGTGCGTTAGAACTTCAGAATTTAACAATGCATCCTTAGCTTTGTTAAATGCAACATCACAGGCTTCAGTCCACTTCCAGGCCTTGTTCTGCCCAAGGAGCTCATGAAGTGGTTTTAGCAGTGTGGCTAACTGTGAGATGAACTTTCCATAATAGTTCAGTAGTCCTAGAAATGAGCGTAGCTGGCTTACATTTCGAGGTGGGGGAGCCTCCACAATAGCTTTAACTTTTGCAGGGGCCTTATGAAGACCTGCAGAATCGATGATGTGTCCCAAATATTCAACAGAGGGCTTGAAGAATTCACACTTGTCTTTGCGAACTCGTAGGCCATACTCTTCCAGTCTTTGTAGGGTAGCCTCTAAATTCTTTAAGTGATCCTCTTCATTTCTTCCAGTGACCAGGATATCATCCAGATAGCACTGAACTCCCGACAAGCCACACAAGATCTGGTCCATAGCCCTCTGGAACAGGGCAGGAGCCGATGTGATTCCGAAGGGTAGGCGACAGTATCGATAAAGCCCCTTATGAGTCACAATAGTCAACAGCTCTTGGGACTTTTCATCGACGTGCATCTGTAAATATGCTTGACTCAGATCAATCTTACTGAACTTTTGTCCCCCAGCCAGGCCTGCGAAGAGGTCATCGATGCGGGGAAGCGGGTATTGCTCTGCACACAACACTGGGTTGACAGTGACTTTAAAATCACCGCAAATCCGGAGAGAGCCATCTTTCTTCACTATTGGAACGATAGGAGTGGCCCATGAGCTATGGGTAACTGGTATTAGGACTCCATTGGTGACCAAGCGCTCCAGGTCTGCTTCAACTTTTGGCCTGATGGCATATGGCACAGTTCGGGCTTTCAGATATTTTGGTGGACTGCCAGGTTTAATGTTCAATGTCACAGTGATTCCCTTCATACTTCCCAAATCATCTCCAAAAACAGCAGCATGTTTCCTTAGTATAGGGGTTAGACTGGTTTCTTCTTTAGTCATCTGGTGCACTTCTGCCCAGTTCAGCTGAATCTTCCCAAGCCAAGACCTACCCATTAAGGCTGGGTAGTCACCTCTCACCACAAACAGTGGCAATTTAGCTGCCTGTCCATTGAGCTCCACCTTAACATCAATAGTGCCCAACATGGGCACAGCTTCACCTGTATACGTCTTCAGAACAGTTTTTGTTGCCTTAAGCGGAAGATGCTGTAGCTTTTCCTTATACACAGTCTCAGGAACCAGCGAGACGGCTGCACCGGTGTCTAGTTCCATGCGTATAGGTTTGCCCTCCAATAAGGGGGTTACCCAGTATTCGTGTGAGCCCGCTGCCAAAGACAAAACATGCAGTGGCACTTCCTCTTGTGAGGAGGTGTCACCTTGATCATCCTGGGTCTGCTCTAGGGTATGCAAGGTTCCTCTTTTGTCGGCCAGACCACAGGCCTCTTTTTCTTTTGTTTACAGGCATACTCAATGTGTCCCTTTTTGCCACAGTGTCGACACACCAGGTCCTTACACCAGCATTCTGATGCCTGGTGACCCAGCTTACCACAGCGGTAACATTCTTGACTCTGCACCGTTTTGTGGGTCAGTTCTTGTGACACTTTTTGCACCCTAGGGGATGCACCGATGTATTGTGCCTCCCTTGTAGCCAGTTCCATGGAGACAGCAATATCAACAGCCTTCTGTAATGTAAGCTGAGCCTCTGTCAGTAGGCGCTTCCGTATAGCTTCACTGCAGAGGCCACACACTAACCTGTCACGCAGGGCATCATTTAACATCTCTTTAAATTCACAGTGTTCTGCTAGCTTTTTTAAAATGGCTACAAATTGTACAACTGTTTCATCTTCCGTTTGGTCTCTTTTGTGGAACCTATATCTTTCAGCAATTACCAGTGGTTTTGGGGAGAAATGAGACCCCAGGATTTCCACAATGTCACTGTAAGATTTAGTGTCAGGCTTAACAGGGTGTAGTAAGCTGCGTAGCAGAGAGTAGGTTTTAGCCCCTACAACAGTTAAGAATATTGGCACCTTCTTCGCTTCTGTAATGTCATTTGCAATACCAAAAAGCTCAAAACGCTCAGTATATACAGGCCACTGCTCTGTATTCTCATCAAAAGGCTCCAGGGGCCTGGTCAGAGTAGCCATGATTTTTAGTTTCAGTTTCACAGTCAGTGCAAACAAGCATCTTTTTTTCTTTGTTTGGTCTTTACCTTGACTTCTACTTCCTTCTGTTACTGGAGCAGCACCAGGATCCCATCCTCATCGCCAGTGTTAAGTCCTTGGGGCAGCCGGTGTAGGAAACAATCACTTGAGGCCAGAGAGCAGACAGCTAACAAAACCACCATTTTATTTACAGAAACAGAGAGCTCACTCAGCCGGTTGAAACCGGCTGAGCTATCCCTTAATAGTCTAACTCAGTTGCCATAGTAACAAAAACCATGACAACCAAATACACAACACCTACTATCCAGGGTAACCACCCAGAACTACAGCCAGGTAGACCCTGTCATGAAATCTTCCTATTTCCTCAGGATAAATCATGCATTTTGGAAGCAAGCTACATGTGTTGAACAGCTAAATCCTCACTCTCATAACATAGTGGATAGGCATATATTTCACAGAAACTGCAAATACCTTTGACCACTATGAACACAAGACAAAAACATGGACTTGGAGGATGGTGAAATATGTACCCTGTTGAGACTTGATCAGCAAGACATGGAAAGAACACAGGCTGATAAGCAGGGATCCTAGAAATCCATTTGCAATGGAAAAATATTGAATTTGTGTTTTACAGAGCATCTTTAGTTTTTACATTTTGTTAAAAAAAAAAAATCAAACCATATATTAACTACTAACTAAATTTTACTGAAAGTACCAGTGTCACTTATTCAGTGTGTGCAACCTCCCCGTCTTGTGATTGTTTTTTGAATGCCCTTTAAATTTACATAGCTAAACAAACCACAATAAATGCTTCCGGTGTATAGAGGTTACTTAAAGCGTTTTAATACATCCCAAATTTCACTTCAGCCTCCAGACGTGAGTAATTATCTTTATGAAAAGATGTCGAAAACTTTAAAAATCACCCCTAAAGACCGTATTTGAATTTGGCAAGAACAAATTTCACGTTGATGGTAATGTGTTGTTCTGTACTGCATGTAGCAAGGCCGTAGATTACATTCAAAGGCAGACAACTGTAGAATACATGGAAAGCACTAAACATAACCAGAATGAAAAGAAATGAAAATAAGAGGCTGAAACAGCAAGGCCATCAACAATAGTAAAGAAACAGTCTGAAAGGCAGCGCTTTGTACTGAAAATGATCAGTCCTGTGAGCAAATTGCAGAAATCTGTAAAAACAACGAGGAGGCCCAGTGGCACCTTAGAGACTAACAAATTTATTTGGGCATAAGCTTTCGTGGGCTAGAACCCACTTCATCAGATGCATGGAGTGGAAAATACAGGAGTAGGTATAAATACATGAAAAAATGGGAGTTGCCTTACCAAGTGTGAGGTCAGCCTAATGAGAGAATTCAATTAACAGTAGGATATCTAGGGAGGAAAAATAACTTTTGTAGTGGTAATGAGAGTGGCCCATTTCAAACAGTTGACTAGAAGGTGTGGGGAAATTAGTATGGGGGAATTTAGGTTTAGGTTTTGTAATGATCCAACCACTCCCAGTCTTTATTCAGGCCTAATCTGAAGGTGTCCAGTTTGCAAATTAATTCCAGTTCTGCAGTTTCACATTGGAGTCTGTTTTTGAAGTTTTTTTGTTGAATAATTGCTACTTTTAGCTCTGTTATTGAGTGACCAGTGAGACTGAAGTGTTCTCCTACTGGTTTTTGAATGTTATAATTCCTGGGGAATGCTGTGGAAAGTTGGCGCCTATGTCTCCTGACAGTAGTCAGGAGTTGTTTCTAGTGTTAGAATTTGCACTGCAGCAAGACTAGTCTTTCCCCTTTCTGGTCTTTAGACTTGTTCCTTTTGCTTTTACTATAGTGTCACCTTCTGCACTTAGAGGAGCAGCCATGAAAAAGGTATTTAGACCTGTAATAAGGCAGGCAATCTTTTTTCCCAGATTTGGAGTCAGGAGAATTCTGTAAGGCCTTACTTTACTTGTCTCCACCACCACTTTGTCAAATAGCTCCCCGAATACCTGACCTCCTGAATATTTTGAAGCTGCTAACATGGTTTTGACCTGTGTGTCACCCTTCCAGGTTTGTAATCAGAGGTGCTATCTGGTCGCCATGTTGGAAGCCATGGCACTTGCTGAAAACTCCCTGGTCACATTGGCTGTGAATGCTGAAGCCACTGAAATTTTCTTTAACTCTGAACCTAACCATAATAATGTTTAGCCTTTTTTTGGCAGTCTTGTCAAATTGTCAGTCCAGTCCAGTACTGCTCTTGCAAAAACATGTTGCTGCAGCAGAGGCCCTCAGAGAAGAAGATGCAGTCTTAAATGTACAGCAAGGTGATATCCTTCTGTTGGGATAGCAGTGTCTTTGACAAGTGCTGAAACTGTCCCATCTACTCTGGGAAGAGAGATGAAGTCTGCTTTGATCTGGTGTACATTGTAGACTTTTTCTGGCACTTATGGACAGTCTCTTAGACTTTGCATCCCATTCAGCCTTAATTACTTTCCCAAAAACACATGAAGGAGAATGTGTGGTTCCGATTTTGAACAGGTTGGAAAATATTTTTTTTTTAAATTTCTGTACCAATCTTCTCTCCTTCCTCCTTAGACTCTCTCTTTTTTTAAATGGGCGCATGTGAAGAACTACTCAAGTACCTAATCACCTTTCTCAAAGGACTCATCTGGAAAAAGATCTGCCTGCTTCACTTCATCCTTCACTCCAGACTGAGTTTGACACCTTCCTCTTGTGGAGAAGATCCTGATGTTCATTTTTACTTCTTTTTTCTTCTATTGGACCTAGTCTAGGAAATATGTTCAATCTTCTTTTTCTTTGGTGATGCTCATGAAGGTGGTGACATAAACAAAGATGAAGAAGAAACACACACACACAATTTTATTCCTTTTATTAGGCTTTTTCTATGGGTGAAAACCTACTAAACAAAGCCTTTAGCTCTGGTGCCCTCTGGTGATGAGTCTGCTGAACTGCTATCCCCAGAAGAACAGACCAGTTTTCTCCAAATTTTCTTGGGCAATTTCTTGAACACTTTTCCTCTTTTTCTTAATTTACTCCTTAAAGAGGTGGGGATTAGGAATTTGAGTCAGATGAGGAGTCCATTTCTGCTAATAGACATCTCTTCATCTTTGCCCTTTTCAGAGTGGTGGATAGAATAAACTTCAGCTACTGTCTGGGGTTCGCAAGCAGGCCCGGCTTTAGGCCGATTCCCCTGAATTGGGCCCTGTGCCTAAGAGGGCCCCGCGCCCTAAAGAAGAGCACCTAACTTAGGCACCTTTTTAATTTTTACTCACCCGGCGGCGCTCCAGGTCTTCGGCGGCACTTCAACGGCGGGTCCTTCACTTACTCTGGGTCTTCGGCGGCATTTCGGCGGTGGGTTCTTCAGTGCTGCGGAAGACCCGGAGCGAAGACACAGAGCACCACCGGGTGAGTCATTCCTGCCGTGGCCCCGTCAGAACTATTCGAATCGGGCCCCACACTTCCTGAAGCCAGCCCTGCTCGCAAGACCACGGCCTCTGAGGTGAAGGCACTTTTCACACCAAATTCAAAAGGTCCCTGCCTACCCCAAGAAGAAATGTCTTCCTTTGAGAGGGATTCCCTTCTCCCTTCCATGCATAATTCCTGATTTCCCACAGGGATAAGGGATGGAGACTGAATTGCCTGAGGGAGGGTTGTGAAATCTCTGCTGCGGTGAGTGCGCAACCTAAACAGTCCTACCGGCTGCGCTTTTGCTCCGTCTTCAGCAGATTCAGCCAATCATGCTTATGCTTATGTGTCCTTTGATGTAACAGCCTCCAGAGCCTGATTGATCTCCATTTTTAAGATGTCCTTCAAGACATTCACTGCCTAGTTGTCACACTCTCTGCTGGTGGGGAGCACCTGGGAAACTGGCTCCTGGGCTGTGAAAGGCAGCTGAAGCAAAACCTTTCTGACCCAGTGGATAAGGAGACTGGAGTCCACAAGTCACAAACATTTCCTTTTGCACCATCTGACAAGGATACAGAACATGAGGAACACAGACTTGGTCTCCTCTTTGAACCTTTCTCAGCCATCCTCCTAGACTGTTACCTGAGCTGTGTGTGGGGTGGGGTGGGGGGAACTGGTAATCAGGGTTACGATTAGGGTTGCCAAATCTGACTGAAGCTATATTGGGGAGGGGTTTCCCCCCCTCCAACATGACGTAATGTCATTTTCTTAAAATATCCTATTAAAATCTCCTGGATTGCTTTCAACAGTCACCGGGAGATCAGTGCCAATTCCGGGAGACCCCAGGCCAATCCTGGAGGGTTGGAAACCCTAGTTACACTCCCCCTCCAAGTTTGGCCTGCAAAGCCCCTTGGCTGGGGACGTCTCCCTGTGCTGGGCCCACTGCCCAGGGTCCCGCCTCACTCTCCCCAGCTGCTCCCCGCACCAGGCTCTGGACTGCTCCAGCTCCACCACCCTGCCTCACCACTGATGTTGCTGCTCTGCCTCCAGTCCCCGGGCTGCTTTTTCTGGTCCCTCTGGCTCTGGTTGCTGCAGCTCTGCTCCCAGCACAGGTCTGCTCTCTGGGCTGCTTCTGTAACTCTGCTCCCAGCACTGACCTGCTCCCTGGGCTGCTTTTCTGGCCCCTCTGGCTGGCACGGCTCTGCTCCCCAGCTCAGCTTGGACCCCTGCTCTCTCCTTAGCTTGGCCCCACTCTGTCTGACCCAGGCAATTCCAGCTCACATGGAGGACAAGGCATCCCCAGGCCTCCTGACTCCCTCATTAGCCCGCCCGCTCTGTCAATCAGGCTGACCTGGAACATTGACTTCTCCCCACTGTTCCTGGGGACTGTCAGTCTCAGGGTCCTGATTTCCTATTGATCCTTCCCCTTTCTTTTGGTACTAGAAGCTAGCCAACCAAAACCTCCCACTCCAAGTTTTAATAAGGGGCCAACACTCCCCTTACATATGTTATAAGTCACACTTGGTTAACTTGGTATGTTTTTAAATCCAATTGAATTAAACGGGTGCAAAACCCTATGTGGATGCTCTTACATACTCTTTGACTTAAATCTGATTTACATTGATTTTACATTTAATTTGTTTACTACTGAATTAAGCTAAATCAATTGAAGTGTCTCCACACAGATGTGCATTGGCTTCAATAAACAGATTTAAAAACAGATTTTTGGTTAAAATGGTGCAAGTTTTAATACAGTAAAGACAGGGCCATAGTGACATTGAAAATTCCAGTAACTACTTTAATCTGTTCATTCTCCCCAACGGTACTTGAATATTTTCCTGTATTTAAGTTCTCTACAAACCAGCATGCAGGTTCTACAGTATCAATCTGTGTTCTTGAACGATCAGCCTACTTTAGTTTGGCCAGGCCTCACCCCTGCCCAGTGACTAGCTATTGCTCTTCCAATCAGACACAGAGGAAACATTTAAACACACACTTCTCTGCCTTCCTCCCAGTGTTCTCTTTATAGCAGGAATCAGCCATGCAACTCAGCCCAGGTAAGGCCACAATTCACATTGCTGGAATTCCATGTTACATATTTTTCCATTGAAGATTATTGATTTTTTTACTCCCTAATTATACAAAGGCAAGGGAGGGGGGAAAGAGAGAGAAATACAATCCAGTGAACAGGGATAGCAGGAGGCATAGTGGAAGCAACATGCACACAGCTGTTGTTTCACCCTGTTACATCTGACAATAGCAATCTTCCCCCTTGCTGAGATTTGGAAAATGAGAGGCTTGTGGGATGGAAGGTATGTCAAGGGCTGTTCACTGGGTCCAAGTCCTTGTCCCATTTCCAAACCACACCCATATTGGTATTTGGGATATGCAGCAATCTTTTGAACACACGCTCTTGTGCAATTTGTTATATTTATAATTTATTAACAGAGCTACATAAACTGCAGACTCTTTCAGCATATGAATTCATCACAAATGGACAAAATTACCCCAGAAAATATCTGGGCGTACATACCTCACCATTTACCTGCTGCTCTTTACCTTTCTCATGTGCTGCAAAATTACTATGGTTTCTTAGCATAATTTTTTTTTGCTTCTTCCAAGAACACACTGACCATGAGTTACCCAACATCATATACTGGATACATAGCTAGCAGGACAGTTTTTCTAGTTGTTGTTTTTAGAAAGCTCTTAAGAGTAATATGCTGTCAGTTGAGGTTTCTAATTAACTCTGAATAGCAGTCTGCTGCCACTCAAATATAATTCTCATTATCATCTCAGCTAACAAGCTTCAGTGTTTGCCCTCCTAATTAGCTTGTAGTTAGAACTCCCTCCTTTCCTAGGCTATGCTGTTGCTAATTGCCATTCCAATTGCTTTTACAGTAAACTCCTAAGAGACTGCTAGTACTTCTGTTTTTAACAGCTTGATATAGATCAATATCTAGAACATGACTGTAGGTTCTTTTTTATGCTTTACCCTAGTGTAGCTGTGTGTGTGTATGATGTATTTGTGTAAGGGGCAGAGAGGTTCAGCTCCTAAAATAAATCATAAACTGTTTTGCCTTTTAAACAGGTGGTGAGACTATGAAATGTCTCTTACCTAACACAAAGTGTAACTCTTACAGCTCACATACCATGGATTACCTTTTTTTTTAACAGATGTCTTCCCAAGTGTTAACATTATCCACCTATGGTTTCTAGCTGGTCATAACTGTGCCCTGTAATGTTAGCTACTGATGCTGAATTTAAAAAGCAAGTGTATTTTTCTGTTGCCTAGATAGAACATACATAGGGTTTGCTATTCATTCTACACTCCTGGCTTCAGAATGGTATTCCTGTGGAATGCTGTTAGCATGATTTAATGTATGCCTGAGAGTTGAATTAACCCCTTAACCCCTATGGCTTTGAGGCCTGGAGACACTTGATAAAATACTTCATTCTTAGAGAAACCAAGTGGTTGAGCCATTATTGAAGAGCAGGCTATAATTAGCTATTCTGGGCAATTCAATATAGTGGGCAGCAGATATACAACATTCCAATGGAACAGAATGAGGCATATGGAGAAAAAGGAAAATCTTACCAAAAAAGGAATATTTTAAATCACTTCACCCATGTCCTGGAAATGTAATTCTGTAACATGCAGGCTCTTAAAGCACACTCCTTTCCACAAGCAAGCAAGATTAGCTGAGTTGTCCTTGCTGTCCTGAGCATTATTACGCTTAGGCAATGCCTTGCCTATGGAACTCCCTTTCTGAAGGTGTCGAGTCGTCCTGTGATTGTTTTCTGAAATGACCCCTTTCTTTTTAGTCAGGCTGGCCATGGTCATTTAGGCCATGTCCCCTAATTCCATCTATCCCACTCTTCTGTGCGAGCTAAGCAGATGATGGCCAAGTGTATCTGGATTATTGTACATACAGTACTTTAGGATTTTAATCCTATGTCCGGGTGCCTGCATCTTGAGGGGGTGCTTCATACATTATTGTAAACTTTTTTTAAAAAAAAGCTAAAACCTAAAACTGGATTTTTTTAAAGATTTCTTTCTTTATTTTTATTCTTGCTTATACTGGCTTAACCGGAAATGTAGTTTTATTAAGTTAAAATCTAGGGCTCTGATTCTGCAGTTGGATCCATCCAGGAGTCATCTTGTATCTGCAAGTTCTGCTTAAAACAATAGGGCTCCCTGTGGATGCAAGGACCTGCCCATGCAGATCCAGTTGCAAGATTATGGCTTTGGAGACTGAAGAAAGGGAAAAAATCCTGCTAAAGAATGTTTTGTCTGACAACTAACTCTGAAAAATGGGATTAAAAGCTGAACTGTTTACACTATTAGCGATTAAAAGTTTATAAACTACTGTCTAGATCTGTTAAATGTGATTACAGTAGTGAAAGCTGAAGAAAAGACGGTTACTCACCTTTGTAACTGTTGTTCTTCGAGATGTGTTGCTCATATCCATTCCAATTAGGTGTGCGCGCACTGTGTGCACGTTCATCGGAAGATTTTTACCCTAGCAACACTCGGTGGGTCGGCTGGGTCGCCCTCTGGAGTGGCGCCACTATAGCGCCGAATATATACCCCTGCCGACCCAACAGCCCCTCAGTTCCTTCTTGCCGGCTACTCCGACAGAGGGGAAGGAGGGCGGGTTTGGAATGGATATGAGCAACACATCTCGAAGAACAACAGTTACAAAGGTGAGTAACTGTCTTTTCTTCTTCGAGTGCTTGCTCATATCGATTCCAATTAGGTGATTCAAAAGCCTTACCTAGGCGGTGGGGTTGGAGTGAGATGTTGCAGAATGCAAAACTGCTGAGCCAAAGGCTGCATCATCTCTGGACTGTTGGACCAATGCATAATGTGAGGCAAAGGTGTGGACCGAGGACCAGGTAGCTGCGCGACATATCTCCTGGATGGGTACGTGAGCCAGGAAGGCAGCAGAAGAAGCCTGAGCCCTGGTGGAATGTGCAGTGAGGTGGCTTGATGGAACATGGGCCAAGTCATAGCAGGTGCGGATGCACGACGTCACCCAAGATGAAATCCTCTGTGAGGAGACAGGTAGGCCCTTCATTTGGTCTGCCACTGTGACGAAGAGTTGGGGCGTTTTACGAAAGGTCTTTGTCCGCTCGATATAAAATGCGAGCGCCCTACGGACGTCTAGGGAGTGCAATTGTTGTTCCCTTCGCGATGAGTGTGGCTTTGGAAAGAAGACCGGAAGGAAGATATCCTGGTTGATATGAAAGGCCGACACCACCTTAGGGAGGAAGGCCGGATGTGGTCGCAACTGCACCTTGTCCTTGTGAAACACAGTATACAGTGGGTCCACCGTGAGAGCCCGAAGCTCAGAGACTCGTCTGGCCGATGTAATGGCTACGAGGAAAGCTGTCTTCCAGGACAGGTATAGCAGCGAGCAGGTTGCCAGCTGCTCGAATGGGGCAGTCATAAGTCTGGTTAGAACCAGGTTGAGGTCCCAGGTTTGGGCGGGGCGGCGAACTTGGGGGTATAAGCGCTCCAAGCCCTTGAGGAACCTAGAAACCATAGGGTGTGAGAAAATGGAGCGGCCACTCTCCCCTGGGTGGAAGGTAGAGATGGCTGTCAAGTGCACCCTCAATGATGACACCGCCAGGCCCTGCTGTTTGAGAGACCAGAAGTAGTCCAAGATGGAATGGATTGGGACCTCGGTGGGAGTAACATTGTGCGTGTCACACCAGCAGGAGAAACGCTTCCACTTGGCCAGATATGTTAACCGAGTGGAAGGTTCCCAGGAGTACCTGTTGTACCGAGGCAGAGCAACGTAGCTCGGATCGGTTTAGCCACACAGCAGCCATACTGTGAGGTGCAGGGATTGCAGGTCTGGGTGGTGAAGTCTGCTGTGATCCTGCATTATGAGGTCTAGGCGAAGAGAACACATAGTGACCCTGCTGTCCTTTTAGGCTTTGTAGCCTAGGATCAGTTTTTTAGAGAACAGGCCTTTGCCATCGAAGGGCAAGTCCTGTATAGTATGCTGCAGCTCCGGGGGAAGGCCCGACACCTGGAGCCATGAAATGCGCCTCATGGCAACACCTGAGGCCAGAGTCTTGGCAGCGGAGTCAGCTGCATCCAACGAGGCCTGGAGTGAAGTTCTCGCCACTTTCTTCCCTTCTTCCAGGAGGGCAGCAAACTCTTGACGGGAGTCCTGAGGAACCAACTCCGTAAATTTGCCCACCGCTGCCCAGGTGTTGTAATTGTAGCGGCTAAGCAGGGCTTGCTGGTTTGCTACGTGGAGTTGCAGGGCCCCTGCCGAGTACACTTTACGGCCCAGTAGGTCCATTCGCCTAGCCTCCTTCGATTTAGGGGCTGGTGCCTGCTGGCCATGGCGTTCCCTCTCATTGATGGACTGGACGACAAGGGAGCAAGGGGGAGGATGTACATATAGGTACTCGTACTCCCTGGAGGGTACCATGTACTTGCGTTCGACTCACCTGGCTGCGGGCGGGATAGAGGCTGGAGACTGCCAGATGGTATCCGCATTGGCTTGGATCGTCCGAATGAACGGTAGAGCCACTCTAGTGGGGGCGTCAGCCGACAGAATGTCTACAACCGGATCCTCTATCTCCGAGACTTCCTCCACTTGGAGGTTCATATTGAGTGCCACCCGTCTCAGGAGGTCCTGATGGGCCCTCAAGTCGATTAGAGGAGGGCCCGAGGAGGACGTTCCTTCCACCGCCTCATCTGGGGAGGAGGAAGAAGAAAGGCCGGGGACAAGCGGGTCCTGCGTGGGCTCGTGCTCCTGGACGACCTCCTGTTCCAGTGGGATCTGGGAGTCCAGTGGCTGAACTGGGGCTTCCTCCGTACCAGTTGGAGGGGGACGGCTAACTGTCGCCTCTGGCACCCGGTGCTCTGACGGAACAGAGCGGGATGGGATCACAGGTATGCCTTGGGCCTGGTGGTACGCCCAAGGTGTCCAGAATGACCACTGATGGGGGCCAGAGTCCTGGACCTGGGGCTCCTGGAAGACTCTGGTGGGCACATCCAAATCACAGTCCTGCGCGTATGAACTGCCCACGTGGGATGACACTGATGCATGTCTGGATGGCCATGGAGGAGCTGAAAAGCCCTGGGCAGAGTCTCCCTCTCTAGCTGGTGTTGCTCGACGCGGCACCGGGGATCGATACCGGGAGGCATACCGGTACCGGGAGCGAGATCGGGACCTGCAACCGGAGTGGTGCTGGGAGGTCGACCGAGATCTCGAGGCTTGACGACAGAAGGGCTACGAGAGCCACGGTGCCTGGAGCGGTGCCGGATCAGTGTCGAGTGTATCGGGCCGGTGAACGGGACGCTGACCAGTGCCGCGAGTACGACCGGTACCAAAATGGAGAACGGTGCCGGGACTGCGAGCGGCGTCGGGACCTGGATCGGCAATGGGACCGAGAGCGTCTGTGGGACACTGATCGTGAACGGTGCTGCTCTGCGGTGCCGACGGAGGGTGGTCTGATCCAGGCAGGCTTGCCGATCGACTGTATAACCCGCACCGGCGGTGCCGGGGTTGAGGCAGCGCAGACTCCGTCATTGCAATCAACTCCCTCGCTGTGGAAAATGTCTCCGGCGTGGAGGGAATAGTGAGCTCAACCACGGCTCGCACTGGGGAGCTTTCAGGCACCGGACTCGACGGCTCTTGCGTGGCCAGAATCGACGGTGCCGATGTTGTCGGTGCCACGGCAGGTATCAGTGTCGGGCAGTCCGACTTAGTAGAGCGCTCGGGCTGCGGAGCAGGTGGTGCGGACACAGCAGGAGTCTTGTGCCTCTTCGCCCTCGGGGAGAGGGATCGGTGCCGAGCGAACGTCGGTGCCGGTGACGGCCGGTGCCGAGAGGCCTTGGCGGTACTGGCATGATCCGGTGCCGAGGGAGCGCTTCTTGAAGACTGTCCAGCGCTCGGTGCCAAGGGCGGAGGAGTAAGAGCTGCCTCCATCAGGAGCTGCTTGAGACGAAAGTCCCGCTCCTTTTTTGTTCTCGGCTTAAAGGCCTTACAAATGCAGCACTTATCTGTTAGGTGAGATTCCCCGAGGCACTTAAGACAGGAGTTGTGGGGATCTCTTGTCGGCATAGGCTTGTGGCAGGCCGAGCACGGTTTGAAACCCGGTGAACCGGGCATAGGCCCCGGCACTGGGTGCAGGGAAGGGGATAATCCCCGAACGCCTCTGAACTATATACACTAACTGTACTATAAACAAATAAAGTTAACTACAACTATATAAATCTGAACTATATATACAAGAATTAACGAGAGAACTACGAGTAGCTAGGGAAGTGGAGGTCAGCTAAGCCGCGCTCCACTGTTCCAACGACCGACACGGGCGGTAAGAAGGAACTGAGGGGCCGTTGGGTCGGCAGGGGTATATATTCGGCGCTATAGCGGCGCCACTCCAGGGGGCGACCCAGCCGACCCACTGAGTGTTGCTAGGGTAAAAATCTTCCGACGAACGTGCACGCGGCGCGCACACACCTAATTGGAATCGATATGAGCAAGCACTCGAAGAAGAACTTGGATAAACCTAAATTAACTGAGCATGTTTAAAAGGGATAATGTATTTACATAATGACAAAGTTTTGTGTCCCTGGTCTACTGCTGTGCATTTTGTTCATTTAAGATTTAGTCTTTTAGCCATAAATTAATCATTTATTTTTAACCGCAAAAACAGGAAACCCATACAAGAGCACCTTTGTGAAAATTTGATTTAGTAGTTCTGAGAGTCTGTTATCCTGACAATAATCATGGTGAGCAAAGTTCAAAGTTTGGGTTCATTTCAGATATGTATCCAAGAGTCTGGGTGTTTATCTGAATTATTTAATTCGGGGGTTCTCAAACTTCATTGCACCGCGACCCCTTTCCAACAACAAAATTACTACATGACGCCGGTGGGGGGAGGAGGGAGCCTGAGCCCCGCTGCCCCGTGTGGGGGCGGAGCTCGGGCTTCAGCTTCAGCCCTGGGTCCCAGCAGATCTAATGCTGGCCCTGGTGACAATGGGGTCCCGACACACTTTGGGGTCCCGACCCACACTTTGAGAATCACTGATTTAACTTCTTGAATCCATAAAACTATATTGGGAATCTCAAGAACAGCCTTTGTCCCATAATATTTTAGCACTATAAATCCTGGATGGAAACTCAGAGTGAGACACATTATCTGAACGCTTCAGAGCCTTATAGGTATGATTTGAGTTTTGTTTTGGAAACAAGTAAGGATTCAGGTGAGGCATCCTTATTTTTATCTCCAGATTAAGAACCAAGGAGGCGGGAGACTGCTCAAAGGGAGCAAAAGGAAGACTATACAACAAAGTGCACTGTCTGGGGACACAGAAGAGAAGACAAAACAGATAGATAAAAGCTGATAGACATACACCCATAGTTCAGGCAGTCAGCTCTAATAAATAAAAGCAGCATTCATATGTCAGTATGGGAAAAGTTGGAGCTTGAGATAAAATTTCCAACATACCTAAAAAATAGTGCTAAAAATAGTGTCGCTGTGGCAGTGTGAGCAGTGGGAGGGGCTCAGACAGGTACATACTCAGGGCAGATAACCCCTGTTGCTGCTCGTGCCACCATGGCTATGCTCTGAGGTAGCATGCTAAAAATAATCAACGATGTTATAGGTATTCCTTGAGCTGGGAATCACAACCCCTGTTCAAAGTGTGGACGTACCCTATGGGTAGGGCCCTACCAAATTCACAGCCATGAACAATGTTCACATGGACTGTGAAATCTGGTGTCCCCCCATGAAATATGGGCTTTTGTATGCTTTCACCCTGTACTATACAGATTTCATAGGGGAAAACAGCATTTCTTAAATTGGGGGTCCAGACCCAAAAGGGAGTTGCAGGGGGGTTGCAAGGTTATTTTAGGGGGTTCATGGTATTGCCATCTTTATTTTTGTGCTGCCTTCAGAGCTGAGCGGCTGGAGAGCGCCCAGCTCTGAAGGTAGTGCCCTGCCAGGAGCAGCACAGAATAAGGGTGCCACCTTTACTTCTGTGCTGCTGCCTTCAGAGCTGGGTGGCCGGAGAGTAGCAGCTGCTGACCAAGGGCCCAGCTCTGCAGACACCAGCGCAGAAGGGTGGCAATACCATTCCATGCCATCCTTACTTCTGTGCTGCTGCTGGCAGTGGCTCTGCCTTCAGAACTTGGCTCCTGGTCAGAAGCCACCATTCTCTGGCCGCTCAGCTCTGAAGGCAGCACCGCCGCAAGCAGCAGCAGCGGAGAAGTAGGGATAGCGGTACTGCAAACCCCCCCCCTCGCCCACACACACAATAACTTTGTTGAAGCTCCCCCCCAACTCCTTTTTGGGTCAGGACTCCTATAATTACAAGAAGTGGAAGATTGGACAAATAACCAGGGAGGAGTATAAAAGTATTGCTCAGGCATGCAGGAGTGAAATTAGGAAGGCCAAATCATGCTTGGAGTTGCAGCTAGCCGGAGATGTTAGGAGTAACAAGAAGGGTTTCTTCAGATATGTTAGCAACAAGAAGAAAGTCAAGGAAAGTGTGGGCCCCTTGCTGAATGAGGGAGGGAACCTAGTGACAGAGGATGTGGAGAAAGCTAGTGTACTCAATGCTTTTTTTGCCTCTGTCTTCACAGACAAGGTCAGCTCCCAGACAGCTGCACTCTGCAGCACGGTATGGGGAGGAGGTGACCAGCTCTCTGTGGGGAAAGAAGTAGTTCAGGACTATTTAGAAAAGCTGGACGAGCACAAGTCCATGGGGCCGGATGCGCTGCATCCGAGGGTGCTAAAGGAGTTGGCCGATGAGATTGCAGAGCCATTGGCCATTATCTTTGAAAAATCATGGCGATCGGGGAAGGTCCCGGATGACTGGAAAAAGGCTAATGTAGTGCCCATCTTTAAAAAAGGGAAGAAGGAAGATCCAGGGAACTACAGGCCAGTCAGTCTCACCTCAGTCCCTGGAAAAATCATGAAACAGGTCCTCAAGGAATCAATTCTGAACCACTTAAAGGAGGGGAAGTGATCAGGAACAGTCAGCATGGATTCACCAAGGGCAAGTCATGCCTGACTAACCTAATTGCCTTCTATGATGAGATAACCGGCTCTGTGGATGAGGGGAAAGCAGTGGATGTGCTATTTCTGGACTTTAGCAAAGCTTTTGATACAGTCTCCCACAGTATTCTTGCCAGCAAGTTAAAGAAGTATGGGCTGGATGAATGGACGGTAAGGTGGATAGAAAACTGGCTAGATGGTCGGGCTCAACGGGTAGTGATCAATGGTTCCATGTCTAGTTGGCAGCCGGTATCGAGTGGGGTGCCCCAAGGGTCAGTGCTGGGGCCGGTTTTATTCAATATCTTCATTAACGATCTGGAGGATGGTGTGGACTGCACCCTTAGCAAGTTTGCAGATGACACTAAACTGGGAGGAGTGGTTGATACGCTGGAGGGTAGGGATAGGATACAGAGGGACCTAGACAAATTAGAGGATTGGGCCAAAAGAAATATGATGAGGTTCAACAAGGACAAATGCAGAGTCCTGCACTTAGGATGCAAGAATCCCATGCACTGCTACAGACTAGGGACCGAATGGCAGGGCAGCAGTTCTGCAGAAAAGGACCTAGGGGTTACCGTGGACGAAAAGCTGAATATGAATCAACAGTGTGCCCTTGTTGCCAAGAAGGCTAATGGCATTTTGGGTTGTATAAGTAGGGGCATTTCCAGCAGATCGAGGGATGTGATCATTCCCCTCTATTCAGCACTGGTGAGGCCTCATTTGGAGTAGTGTGTCCAGTTTTGGGCCCCACACTACAAGAAGGATGTGGATACATTGGAGAGAGTCCAGCGGAGGGCAACAAAAATGATTAGGGGGCTGGAACACATGACTTATGAGGAGAGGCTGAGGGAACTGGGATTGTTTAGCCTGCAGAAGAGAAGAATGAGGGGGGATTTGATAGCTGCTTTCAACTACCTGAAAGGGGGTTCCAAAGAGGATGGATATAGACTGTTCTCAGTGGTAGAAGATGACAGAACAAGGAGTAATGGTCTCAAGTTGCAGAGGGGGAGGTTTAGGTTGGATATTAGGAAAAACTTTTTCACTAGTAGGGTGGTGAAGAACTGGAATGGGTTACCTAGGGAGGTGGTGGAATCTCCTTCCTTAGAGGTTTTTAAGGTCAGGCTTGACAAAGCCCTGGCTGGGATGATTTAGTTGGGTTTGGTCCTGCTTTGAGCAGGGGGTTGGACTAGATGACCTTGAGGTCCCTTCCAACCCTGAGATTCTATGATTCTATGAATTACAACACTGTGAAATTTCAGATTTAAATAGCTGAAATCATGAAATTTATGATTTTTAAAATCCTATGACCGTGAAATTGACCAAAATGGACTGTGAATTTGGTAGGGCCCTACCTATGGGACAACTCAGGCCCTGACTTAGAACATAAAAATGGCCATACAGGGTCAGACCAATAGTTCATCCAGACCAGTATCCTGTCTTCTGACAGTAGCAGGTGCCAAACTTACACTACATCCCCTGCAAGACAGAGTGTGGCCCAGTATTATCCATTTATCAGTACAGTATATACTTTGGACTTCTTTCATCACTTGAAGCCAGGTCTGAGAAAAGATGTTGCTAAGATTTCAGTGTGAAGAGAGTGTCCAGGATAAAAGTCCAAAGAAACGTTGAACTTCATGACTTCTGTCTACAATGGTCTTACCCACGAGTATTAAAAACGTTTATATTTGGTCCCTCCCTAGACTAAAGCATGATTGTTCTAACATGATTTGGCCCATCTGTATTGGCCACATAAACTATGATCCCATTGGCCTACAGCCAAATTTAAGCCATATTAAGGATTTTTCTTAGCATAGCTATAAATTAAAGTGCTGTGGTCATTCTTCTTCATGTCTCACTTTAAATTGTAAACTTTTCAGGATAGGGAAATGGTTGGTAAAATGCCATACAAACTCTGACACTAGAAATAAGAATGTTAAACCAACTCAAAACCAGTTAATAGCCCTTCTACCTTCCCTCAGATTGAAGATATCCTCTACTCTGTCTGGTTCAATAAATGTTCTTGAGTTTCTTGAAGCTGAAGACTGAGGCTAACCAGGAAAGCACCCTGCCAGTTCTTTTAAAACGGAATACATGTAGTTACTCAGCCTGCTCCCTGTTAGACCAATAATCCTTATTTAGAAAAATATGTATCATTTTCCCACTTTGTCTCTCAAAAAAACTCCATGTTTAATGTATTTCAGTGACATTACAATGTGCCCCCCATTTTTCTCTCCAAGTGCTCTTATTTATAACTTCCCAATGTTGGCAGTTGTGGTTTCACTAAATGTCCTTTCTAATACAGATTTAGAGAATTATTGGGGACAACAAAGCTGAAGAAAATCACTCGCAATATTTTAAAGAATACATACATACTCAATTAAAGACTTAACAACAGATATGTAATAAAACAATAGGCAAATAGCTACTTTGAAACATTTATATGAGAAAATGCTTTAGTTTAGTTTTTGCAACTAAAATCTTCTAATCTGCAGATAGTTTTTGCCTTTTAAGAAGAAAACAAGTTACCAGATAAAATACACAATAGTTTGTAAAGGAGAAACTTTCTTAGTCTGAGAGGCAACAGATCATTTTATGATCCACTTAAAACTGTCAGGGGGGCTTGTCAGCATTTTTTAACCTTGGCGCAAACAAACACTTAAAAATTCAAGGTAGAGTCTTTGTAGCTAAGAAACACTTCAGTAGAGTTAGAACAGAGTTAAGATTCTGTCATTTTAACTTGAGCCAACATTCTGGCCTATTACTTAATGTAAACTGATGTAGCTCCATTGACTTCAATAGGGCCATATTAATCTACATCAGCTGAGAATCCAGTCCACAATCTTTACATAAGCTTTCCTAAGCCTTTGTTCCTTTAAAATATGACTTAATTTCTTGCCAGAGGACACAGAGCTGCATGGAAGGCGGTTGGTTGCTTGGGGTTTGGAAACTCATATAACTCATGATTTAGTTAGTGGACAGGGTCATGGGAGAATTTTGATTCTATTCTTGTCTCCTCCAGAAACTTGCTGTGACTTTGAGCAAGGGTAAAATGTTCAAAAGCCCCTACGTCACTCAGGGAACTAATTCCTACTGACTTTCAATGAGCCTTATGCTTCTAAGTCACTTAAGGCCTTTTCAAAATTTTACCCTTAATGTCTGAGTCTCAGTTTCTCCATCTGTAAAAGAGGGATAATGATACTTACAGAACTCACCATTGCACAATGATTTATGATTCTCTGAAGAGCAGCAAATGAAGTGTTAAGTGTTGTTGTTTGCTTTATTTATTAATGGGAGAGCCTGTTAGCTCAGAAGTGAGGATGAGGTATGTATGTGAGGAAGAGTCCAGTAGTTAGGGGAGCTGGATGAATTGGGGTATTTTTAAAGGAGGTACCTGTAACAGGAGGTGGTAGGGCAGTTGAATCAGGGCATTTGTCACTTGTTTTGGTGACAGGGAGAAGGACTGCAAGAGGTTTAGGCAGCTGAGCTTGGCATTTACAGAGTGACCTTCTTACATCATAGGGAGTGTATTTGTCCACACTATTCTAAAAGCTAAATTATTTGCACACTAAATGTAATTAAGCCCATCTCAGCCAAACCTTTAAAAGATAACTTCCGTTTGGCCTCTTTTCCCCTCCCCTCAGTTTTGAATTGTTTCCTCTTTCTCCTCTCCACATGTTGATTTGTCCTATCTAACTCTCTTGTTCTCACCCAGATGCTAAATTCTGCTCCAGCTCTGTGGTCTGCTGTGAGGATTCCTGCATTGATTTCCTGGCCCATGGGGGATCCTCTGCTTCCAGGACACCAGGTATAAAATCTTTTCTTTTACAAAAGAATCTAAACAGTTGTAGACGTGTATCCGAAAAGAGAGGTCGCTCTGTGTCCTGAATGTTTGAATACAGTGGAACAGTAGAAAATGAAGTGTGTACTGCAGTCATTCAAATGTATATAAACAGCTGCCATTTTGTTTTCAGTTCAGATGAGGGGTGTAAGTTAAGTCACTGTTTTCACTCTTTCCTACAGAGTAATCTAGATTGTTTTGCTCTGTGTATATGGAAAAACATAATACACATATGACGTGTTCAAATGAATTTGATTTGGGTTCACATAAGGTCTTAGTGCTGGATTTCTCCCAGACAACTTTCTTTCTTTCTCCCACTGTGCTGTCTCAGAGGCTGTTGAGTGACTATGATACTAGTTACTTTCAGACAAGTGAACTATAACTCCTCAAGGCTTATAGTTTTGAAAAATTGTTGATTTTAAATTTCCGTATGGTCCTGAGATTCCAGCATCTTTTCCTGTGCTCAGAGGGTTGGCCTCTCTGCAGCCCCCTTCTTTCTTTTGGGCCAAGGATATCACTTCTGCTCTCCCCTCAGGCAAAATACAACTCTTTGTCCTCTCCTCTCCCCACCAGAGTTTTCTGGAAAGGATGTTCTTTTAAAGAAAACAAACAGATTTTCTATGTGCAGTTGTAAATAGAAACTATTAACATGAGAAGTTAGTTTGTCCCATTTGACATCCAAAGATATTTTGATTTCAGCAGCATCTTAGATGATTTGTCCTAGGATTGATTGTTCTGATAAAATGTCTAGAATCTGTGGAGCAAGCCATGCACCCTGGAGCTTTTTGGGTGAGAAGAGGGCACGATATTGCTTCCCAGCTGTGTAAGGCCACATTCTTCCTCGAAATTCCTACTCATGACTCACACTGCCATGATGTCTATTAGAAATCTGCTATTTAATGATGGATAGGTAGAGGGGTAGATAAAGACAGCTGATTAATTAATACAAAATTGAAATGTATATAAAACTTGATCATGTCCCATCTCTCCACTCCACCACCCTTTATATGTTTGTTTGTCTCTTTAAATTGTGAGCTTCAAGGCACGGACAGTGGGTACAATTTTCAAAAATGCCCAAATTATATTGGTGTTAAATGAGTCCCTTTTTCAAAAGTGACATAGGCATTCAGGAGCCCACTGACTTTCAATGAGACTTAGACTTTTGAAAATAGGATTTCGGCTCTGAATTCATGTAGGCAGGCACTTTTGAAAGTTTTACCCAATGTCTTAATATGTGTTTAATATCTCTGCATGCTACTGCAATAGCATTCCTGAGTGCTACTGCAATCTAATTATTAAATAATAATAGTCATAATCTTTAAAAGTGATGCTGATCTTGTTTTTTTCTGAATACTGGCCTGTTAAATATTGAGAGGCACCTACAGTAGTGAAATAGTAGGCCCAAGTTACCTTAAAAATGACAGTAATAAAAACATTATTAATGCTGATTATTTCTGGTAATAACCACAACTTGCTAGGCACTTTACAAATAGAAAAGTAGACATGATTCTTGCCCTGAGGAACTCCCAATCTTAAGACAGACAAAAAGAGGATGGACAAAGGGAAGAATACACTTGTTAACAAAATATTTAACGTAAACAGGACTTATTAAATACTCTCCAATTACTCCTTAAAATTGTCATGGTCAGTCCTCAGGTTTCCCTGTGACATCACAGCAGAGGTGAACTTTCAAGAGGGACTTGAAAGTGTATATGTTTTTCTGTTCTGAACCACACACTTGGCTTAAATGTATCTGATTCACTCATCTTGCAAGGTCCCACCGCCCTGCCAGTCTCAATGTAGACTATGCAGTGGTGGTGTAGCTGTGTTGGTCCCAGGATATTAGAGAGACAAAGTGGATAAGGCAGTATCTTTACTGGATCAACTTCTGTTGGTAAGAGAGAGACCAACAGAAGTTGGTCCAATAAAAGATATGACCTCATCCACCTTATCTCTCAATGTAGAATAGGCAGCTTCTCCTAGACGCATTGTTTTTGATCTTCTGGTAATCTCCTTCAGACCTTATACTTGTTCATGGTACTCATCTCTAATTCAGTGACTTCTCAGCACTGCAAGATACAGAAATGCCATCTTCATACACTTTCTGATTTCTCTCGTGGCTGCCAAGGTCCCACAGTACTGCCTTTGTCTATAAAGCAATGAGTACCTGGACACTGGCCGATGGCTAGCTGGGAGTTTAGCCATCTGATCCCTTACAAGGCATAGTACACTTCATAGATCAGGAACTGGATTGCAGATTGATTGCCAAGAGAATTGGTTTCCATGGAAGCAGCTTGCAGCAGAAATCCACATGTCTGCTTGCAGGTGACTTTGTACTGGTAAGATCGCTTTCAGCAGACACTCCTAGGCAGTGGATGTTACATAGGCCACTTTTGCAAAGGGTAGTGAACTGTGCAACAGCCCTTGGAGTGCTAATTGCTTTGTTTGTTGTCAGTGACATTCCGCTTTTGCTACAACACACAATGATTGAAGCTGAGTCAATTGAGGCTTAATCAAGGTTAACTCATGGTAAAGTCTAGTCCGTCAAGCACAAGTCAGCATGATTGAAACAAAACTGAGAGAGTTTTGTGTTTAGACAGAGCACGTTACAATTATGCTATAGGAAACAACTGATGTTAATTTATTCTAATTTCCTCAGTGATGAAAAGGCCTCTGGGGAGGATTTTTAACACTACTAGGAGATCATGTATACCAGTGGTTTGTCCCTTGGTGAACTTACTTGGTGTGTAGGTGTGCAGGGACTTTACCAAGGTAAACTACCACAATATTTGCTTACTTTATCTTGCAATCATAGAAATGTAGGGATGGAAGGGACCTTCAGAGGCCATCTAGTCCATCTCCTCTGTGCTGAGCAGAATTAAGTATACCTAAACCATCCCTGGCAGGTGTTTATCTGACCTGTTCTTAAAAACCTCCAGTGAGCAGGGATTCCACAACCTCCCTAGATAACATGTTCCAGTGCTTAACAATCCTTATTGTTAGAAAGTTTTTCCTAATAGTCAAACTAAATCTCCTCAAATCTATGTTGCAAATTAGCTATGCTTAGAGATGCCAAGTTACCCATGTTAGGAAGGAAACCTGGTAACAGGGAGGGCCTTAACAATAAAAATGAGGGTGATTTACTGTGAGAGTCAGTTACTTAAATTAATGACTAGCAAGCCAGCTGCGCAGACACCAAAGAACAGCAGGCAAAAGATGCGACTCACAGGCCAGAGTGAGTCATTAAAATTGCTGGGTCTCTAAGGCTGTGTCTACACTATATTTTTAAGTTGTATTTTACAATTGTTGTCTCACAGCTCAAATTTCACAACGAAGGTTGAATAAACTAAGTTAAAATAGATGTTGAATTTGTCCGGTCCACAACAGCAGGACATCTGCTGGAGTATTGCAGAGTACTGCAGAAAGAGATCTGGGGGTCATAGTGGACCCTAAGCTAAATATGAGTCAATGGTGTAATACTGTTGCAAAAGAAAGCGAAAATCATTCTGGGATGTATTAGCAGGAGTGTTCTATGCAAGACACGAGAAGTAATTCTTCTGCTCTACTCTGTGCTGATTAGGCCTCAGCTGGAGTATTGTGTCCAGTTCTGGGTGCCACATTTCAGGAACAACGTGGACAAATTGGAGAAAGTCCAGAGAAAAGCAACAAAAATTATTAAAGATCTAGAAAACATGACCTATGAGGGAAGATTGAAAAAATTGGGTTTGTTGAGTCCGGAAAAGGGAGGACTGAGAGGGGACATATGTTTTCAAGTACATAAAAGGTTGCTACAAAGAGGAGGGAGAAAATTTTTTGTTGTTAACCTCTAAGGGAAAACAAGAAGCAATGGACTTAAATTGCAGCAAGGGAGGTTTCGGTTGGAGATTAGGCAAAACATCCTAACTGTCAGGGTGGGTAAGCACTGGAATAAATTGTCTAGGGAGGTTGTGGAATCTCCATCATTGGAGATTTTTAAGAACAGGTTAGACAAACACCTGTCAGGGATGGTCTAGATAATACTTAGTCCTGCCTTGAGTGCAGGGGACTTGACTAGATGACCTCTCGAGGTCCCTTCCAGTTCTATGATTCTGTGATTCTATTACTTAAGTTCAACAGCACATGAGGATGTAAGTCATGTTGGATGCCCAAATATGGCCGACAAAACTAGTGTTGCTACAACCTAATTACATAGAGTTGCAAGTAAGGCAATTATTGTGGCAGAAACTCCTAGACAATGAGAGGAATAAAGGTCAAGCTGGGAAGTAGAGAGCCAAACATGTGGTCAGACCAGAAAACAGGTCTTGGAAGGGCATTCAGAACATTGTAGAACTCAGAAGGGTTGTTATGAGACACTGACTGAACACAGAGGCTAATATATAATTAGTCATCTGGGTGTGTTGTTAATGGACAAAACTACTGTAAAGAGTACTCCCATTGTGTGTCCCTTTTCTGCCTATTCTGTCCTGCTGGAATTACATTGCCAGATGAGGCAACTCTGGGGGTTGGGGATGCGCGCTCCCCCTGGGCAGCATTTGGCTCCGCGGGGAGGCAGACATGCTCCCTGCTCAACTGGAGCCATGCCGCCCTGCGTGCAGCGCTCTGAGGGCCGGGACTGTGCTCTCCGGTGGGGCAGCGTGTCTGGCTCTGTGTGGAGCCTCAAGGTAAAGGGCCCAGGGCTGAGGGGGGGGGGGGCGTTGGATAAGAGGTAGGGGCAGTCAGGGGACAGGGAGCAGGGTGGGTTGGATGGGGAAGTGGGGTCCCAGGGGGGGTTAGGGGCAGGGGTCTCTGGAGGGGGCAGTCAGGGAGCGGGGGGGTTGGATGGGGCATGGGAGTCCTGGGGTTTGTGAGAGGGCAGGGGGTGGATAGGGAGCAAGGAGGGTCCATGGGGGGGCAGCTAGGGTGGGGGTGGTCAGGGGACAAGGAGCTGGGGGGGTTGTATGAGTTGGGAGTTCTGGGGGTCCTGTCAGGAGGCCAGGATGTGGAGAGGGGTTGGGGCAGGCAGGGAGTGTGTGTGGGGGGGGTTGGATGGGTCGGGAGTTCTGGGGGTCCTGTCAGCGGGCAGGGAGCGGTTGGATGGGGCATGGGAGTCCTGGTGGTCTGTTTGGGGATGGGGGTGTGGATAAGGGTCGGGGCAGTCAGGGGACAGGTAGGGGATAGGGTCCAGTCCGAGGACAAGAAACAGGGAGGCTTAGATAGCGGGTGGGGTCCTGGGGGGCAGTTGGGGGCAGGGGTCCCAGGATGGGGTAGTCAGGGGACAAGGAGCAGCGGGGTTGGGAGTTCTTATGGGGGCAGTCACCCAGCCCTCTCCCCTGAGCCCTGACCCCCACACATACACCATGCCCTCTGCCCTGAGCCCTGCACCTCCGCAGGCCCCTGCCCTGAGCCCTGTACTCCCCTCATACACACCCAGCCCTCTGCTTGACTCCTTCATCCCCCCCTCAACCCTAGCCCTGACACCGGCACCCCCACCCATACCCAGCCCCCAGCCCTGACTCCAGCCCTCTGCCCCCAGCCCTCTGGGTCCTGGCCCCGCACAGCCTGCTGCTGGTCTTGGGTTCTGGCTGACGGACCCTTGCCAGCCGGGGTCCCGGCCACAGGCCTCGCTCAGCCCGCTGCCGGCCTAGGTGAACAGAACCCCAGACCAGCAGTGGGCTGAGCGGGCCAGCAGCGTAAGATCATCATTTTAATTTCATTTTAAATGAAGCTGCTTAAACATTTTGAAAACCTTGTTTATTTTACAATACAACACTAGTTTAGTTATATAATATATAGACTTATAGAGAGAGACCTTCTAAAAAACATTAAAATGTATTACCGGCACCCGAAACCATAAATTAGAGTGAATAAATGAAGACTCGGCACACCGCTTCTGAAAGGTTGCCGACCCCTGATCTAAGCTATCAGATTTGTTGAAATAAAAATATTTTTAAAAAAGGGAAGTGCACATATAAAATACATTTATATGCTACAGGATTTGCTGAAACCATCTCTTCTCTCAAAATGTTCTCCTTCCCCATGCTATTTTCTATTTCCACATATAAAGTAACCAAACATCAAGGGAAACTGTTTCAGTGTAAGAAAAAAAAATCACAGGCGGTTGATAATAGAGAGCTTGTTGTCTATAATCTCACAACTGAAAGGTTATTGCTCCTTTGTTTCTATTAACATTTACTATACCATATGATATGATGAAACAGAAACAATGACTATCATTAACACTTGATTTCATTAAAGCTTAGAGTATAAACACTTTAAAAATGGAATTAAACTCTGCATATTAATGGAATTAAACTCTGGTGTCCCTAGCCTCTGTTTGCCAGAAGCTGGGAATGAGTGACACAGGATGGATCACTTGATGATTACTTGTTCTGTTCATTCCCTCTGGGTCACCTGGCACTGGCCACAGTCAGAATACAGGATACTGGGCTAGATGGACCTTTGGTCTGACCCAGTAGGGCCATTCTTATGTTGTTATATTAAAACACGGAGGGTAGAAAAATCATTCCAATTATTGGGGAGAAAAATAAGCATGAAGCTGTTATTGGCTTGTTGAATATATTGGCTAAATTTACATTTCTTCTGCTCAGTTAAGATTGAGTCTGAACTAAGTTCAGTGTCCTGGTCTTTGTGTTTATGATTTTACTAAGAGCTTCAAACAACCACATATTTATATAACATTAATACATACTCTGGCTGAATAAAACTATATTTTAGCTTACAAAGCTATAGCCAACATTTTAAGACTATACTGTAGGGCCTATTCAGATAATGAAATGAGCAGCTCAGAACTCTCTTGTGATCTACATTTGAGAATATTTAGTACCCAGATGTCCACACTGAAAGATTTAATTGGTCTGAACTGGGTCTTTTGTCACACAGCACCTCAGTAATCTGGTTGGCTTTGGTAGGCCTCCAGCAACTGTTTGATGGCAATCTTTATAGCTGCCATAACCTGTGAACTGGCTGGAATCAGAGGTCAGGTCTACAGTATAAAGTTTTGTCAGCACAGCTATGTTGGTCAGCGGTTGGGGCCCGCACTCTGCTAGGCCTTTCCCTTCCCAGGCTGCTCCTGCTACCTGACTGGTCCCATTTCCAAATTCTGGAGTCCTCAGTAAGTATTTTAAATAATAAACTTTAATAAAGTAAAACCATAAGCACTGGAGCTCTGTTGGTCAGGCAGAGTCACATTAGGGGGCAACCACACACGTTCACTCTCCAGACTGTCTGCCTGCTTGCCAAAGAATTAATAAAAATGTACTGTGTGTGTGTGTGTGTTTGTGTCAATATCAATTGACCAATGTATACGAGAAACAGGTTACCAAATCAGAAACTGCTGCTGGGTAAAGAAAGAAACTGGTGCTAGGCAGAGCAGGACTAGTAACCTTCACCTGAGTCACAATCACAAAAGGAGCTGGAGACCTGCTCTCCTCAGGCCAGGAGTCATTTCTGCACATGTAAAGATCCGCAAAGGTTACTCAGCAGACACCTTGATTGACAGCCCGTAGGCTGAACTCTCTCTACTGGCCCTATGCTGTTAGTGCAGCCTTCGCCTCTGATCAATGTGCCAGCAACTCCTGTGTAGATGCAGTTAAGAGTCTTTTGACAGTATAGCTTATGCCATCAAAGGAGATGATTTAACTGTATCAGCAAAATAACTCCTTTTGCTGGTATAAACTGCATCTCCACTAGGGACCTATGCCAATATATCTATACCAATATAGCTGTATCAGCAATGCCTTTGTAGTGTAGACTAGCTCTGAGATGTCAAAGGCAGACTTGGGCTAAACTCACTTTTCTAAGAAGCAAGGAAAAAATAGAAGTTATGGGATGCTCTGGGATTTACTTGAAAATCTGACTGCAGTCTCATATCTATCAAAGGAAATACTTTTATAAAAAATATTGTCTTCCAGCATAGCTATTGAAAGTGAAGTTCAAGAGTTCACTTAGTTCAGAGACTTTAATCATAGACCACAAAGTACATAAGTCCTATCAGCTGACTGTTGCCCCTGAGAAAAATGACTTTACAAGTCAAAACAAATACCAGTTATATACAAAGTTCAATGTCTGAATTAATTTCAAACCATGTCCACAATGAAGCTTTGAATCATGCTATCCACAATATGTTTAAATTAGGGCTGTCGATTAACCGCAGTTAATTCATGTGATTAACTCAAAAAATTAATCACAGTTAAAAAAATTCAGTTTTAATCGCACTGTTAAACAATAGAATACCAACTGAAATTTATTTAATATTTTGGATGCTTTTCTGTATTTTCAAATATATTGATTTCAATTACAACACAGAATACAAAATGTACAGTACTCACTTTATATTATTTTATTACAAATATTTGCACTGTAAAAATGATAAAGGAAATAATATTTTTCAACTTACCTCATACAAGTACAATAGAGCAATCTCTTTATTGTGAAAGAGCAACTTACAAATGTAGATTTTTTTGTTACACAACTGCACTAAAAAACAAAACAATGTAAAACTTTAGAGCCTACAAGTCCACTCAGTCCTACTTCTTGTTCAGCCAATTGCTAAGACAAACAAGCTTGTTTACATTTGTGGGGCGTGATGCTGCCAGCTTCTTATTTACAATGTCACCTGAAAGTGAGAACAGACGTTCGCATGGCACTTTTGTAGCTGGCATTGCAAGGTATTTATGTACCAGATCTGCTAAACATTAGCCACCATTTCAGAAGACATGCTTCCATGCTGATGACGCTCATTAAAAATAATGCATTAATAAAATTTGTGACTGAACTCATTGGGGGAGCATTGTATGTCTCCTGCTCTGTATTTTACCCACATTTTGCCATATATTTCATGTTACAGCAGTCTCGGATGATGACCCAGCATGTAGTTCATTTCAAGAACACGCTCACTGCAGATTTGACAAAACGCAAAGAAGGTACAAATGTGAAATTTCTAAAGATAGCTACAGCACTTGACCCAAGATTTAAGAATCTGAAGTACCTTCTAAAATCTGATGTGGAGCATGCTTTCAGAAGTCTTAAAAGAGCAACACTCCAATGCAGAAACAGAAACCGAACCACCAAAAAAGAAAATCAACCTTCTGCTGATGGCATCTGACTCAGATGATGAAAATGAACATGCTTTGGATCATTATCGAGCAGAACCCATCGTCAGCACGAATCCATGTCCTCTGGAATGGTGGTTGAAGCATGAAGGAACTTATGAATCTTTAATGCATATAATATAATATATGGAGATATACCTATCTCATAGAGCTGGAAGGGACCCTGAAAGGTCATTGAGTCCAGCCCCTGTCTTCACTAGCAGGACCAAGTACTGATTTTGCTCCAGATCCCTAAGTGGGCCCCTCAAGGATTGAACTCTCAACTCTGGGTTTAGCAGGCCAATGCTCAAACCACTGAGCTACCCCTTCATTTGGCATGTAAATATCTTGCAATGCCGGCTACAACAGTGCCATGCAAACACCTGTTCTTACTTTTAGGTGATGTGGTAAACAAGAAGCTGGAAGCATTATCTCCTGCAAATGTAAACAAACTTGATTGAGCAATTGGCTGAACAACAAGTAGGACTGAGTGGATTTGTAGGCTCTAAAGTTTTTCATTGTTTTATTTTGAATGCAGTTATTTTTTGTACATAATTCTACACTTGTAAGTTCAACGTTCATGATAAAGAGATTTCATTACAGTACTTGTATTAAGTGAATTGAAAAATACTATTTATTTTATTTTTACAGTACAAATATTTATAATAAAAAATAAATTGAGCACTGTACACTTTGTATTCTGTGTTGCAATTGAATTTAATATATTTGAAAATGTGGACAGCATACAAAAATATTTATATAAATAGTATTCTATTATTGTTTAACAGCATGATTAATCACAATTTTTGTAATCGCTTGTCAGCCCTAGTTTTAAATGTTTTCTAACATGCTATATCATGGTTTTCCTTTCTTCTGTGGACAAGGATTTTTCTTAAAACACTATCTTAGCCAAACCACAACAATAAGCAGTCCATGCATGAAAAAAATTACTTTATTAAGCAACTTTTGTTCTTCAAATGTATTGTCTCTGCAGATCCACACAGAGTATTAATGTGTAAAGAAAGTCAGAAAATTGAATGTGCATTCTGTGGGAAATTCCAACATTTTGATTTTATTTTCAATCCAAATCAAAACATAAACATAAAATTTCCTGTGGAACATGAATTCCCAAATATTTCAGTTCAGACCATCAAAATCTTTATAATATATTAAATAAGACATTAAAATATTCATTTTATTATATATTTGTATGTGAATTTAAACTAAACCAAAATGATAGTCAAAAGGAAATGTTCAATATTATCAAAATGAAACAGGAGTGCTGACATTTTTCATTTTGACATTTTTCCCATAAAAAGTTCTGTCAACATTGAAAAAAAATGTTTCACAGGAATGTTTTAAGTTGCATTTTCTGATGAAAAACTGTTTCGTCGAAATTTTTTCAACGACTACTAATTATGTGCCAGGGCATGTGATGACATAGCCTGAAATGGGTTCTTCAAAGCAGTTGAGTGGGTGAGTGCATGCTGTTCTGTTACAGCTTTCTAGAACCAAGGACATAAAGGCCCCCCTACATTCAACTTTCCCTCGGTTCCTCTCTAACTTAGGCAAACCCTGTACATCTCTTAAGTACAGGGGCAGTAGAAAGGGGCTAGTGCACATCTGTGGACGTAATACATTTAAACAACAGAAGTTACTTAGGTAACTTGTTCTTCTTTGAGTGATTGGTCCCTATATGTATTCCAAACATGGGTGCTTGTTCTCCATGAGCAATGAGCACCACAGTTGCTTATACTGCTTGGGAGACGTGCATTTTGCTGTGCGCTGTGACATCTGTAAGTCCTTTCCCCTTCCTCCCTACAGTGCACTTTGACCAGCCATATACACCCTTGTCATAGCTCTCTGCTCCACAGCCTTCTGCAATGGCAGATGCACCATTCTTCCTGTGTCGGAGACCACACCCAAAGGTTGCGGGACCACCCACAGTGACGGCTGCGCCGCTACCGAAGGTCTCTTTGGACTCCAAGGCCTTTTTAGCGAGGAACCATAATTCTCCCCAATGTTCAGGTGTAGCTTGGACGCCCGGGCACAACCTCTGCACCAGGCAGGGTACACTTCGGCCCTGTTGCATTGGTATGCGTATCCTTAGGACCTACAGTATTTCCAGGACCTGACCTATGGGCACACTGGCCGCTTGGGACCCATACCACTCCCCATATCCACCTTTGCAGGCCTCACCCCTTCCATATGGGCCTGTGATGTTATCTGATTAGAGTATGACCGTGCAAATCATTGTTGCTACCACTGTTATATAATTGCAATTAATCTTATACAAAGTGTGACACATGGCCAGAAAGGGTTAAGCAGCTTGCAATCTAATTGACCCAAATTCAACCCTTAGAGACATTTTGGTAGATGTTTGTGTTTTATGTTCCTGTCTATGCTGTATTCTGCTAATTCAGAGATCAAAAGGACATCTTAACATTTAAATGAACTATAATAAATATAGTAATATCACTGTGTTCATCTCTCTTTGAAATGTATAGCAAATCACCTGTGAATGGTGGAAAAACAGGCAATTGCTTTATGTTAATCTGTTTAACTAATTACCGGTGATGCTTAGGACTAGGTCTACTTCAAAGTCTCCATGATTGCCTATTGTTCGCCTAAGGACTCCAACCTGTCTGTATAAAAACCCCTTTGGTCCTAATCCTTTTTATCTCAGATCTGCTTGATGCTTCATGCAGGGGAAGCTTAAGTCCCAAGACTGAGATCTCCAGTCCTGACTGGATCACTTTGATATGGTCAGTGAACTATAACCCATGGACTAATTCTGAAAGAACTCTTTTCAACTACAAAGCTCACCATCTCTATGAATCTGATCTCAAACATACTCATATATGTATGTATATTGATCTTGTCACCAATACTCTTTTCTTTTTCAATAAATTTTAGATTAGTTAATAAAAATTGGCTGTAAGTATGTATTTGGGTAAGCTCTGAAATATTCATTAACCTGGGAAGTAATGTGTCCAATCCTTTGGGACTGATAGAACTTTCTTATATGGTGAATAAGATTTTCAGTAATCCTCATCATATTTGACTTGGGTGTCTGGGTGGAGGCCCAAGGCTGGGTTACTTTAAGGGAACTGTGTTTTGGCTTCTGGGTAACCAGTAAGGCATTATAAAAGCTGTTTTGTGCTGGTCTGGCAAATCTAAGTATTGGAATATCCACCAGCTTTGGGGATTGTCTGCCCCATTCTTTGCAGTTCACCCTAATTGAGTGACCTCAGCATGGGTCCCCCAGAACCATGCAGCTCAGATCCAGAGGCAGAGATGGAGTGAGAGCCGGTAATGCCTGTCCCTTGTGGTCCCAACAGTGGCCCCTTCTCTCCAGACAAAGCACTGATTTTCCCCAACCCTCTTGCCTCCTGATGATCACTGCCAATACCAGGAGCTGCTGCAGAGGGTGGCCCTGGGTTTTGGCATCTCCTTGGAAGAAGTCCAGGACCAACACCATTAGCTGCTGGACATCCTCCAGCCTAGCATACCATCCTGCATTGCATTGCCCATAAACAACGCCATCCTTCAACTTGCACAGGTGGTCTGGCATGTACCGGCATCCTGCAACCCCACGCCTAAGAGGGTAGAATGCAGATATTTTGTGCCATCCAAAGGGGCTGATTTCCCTTTTTCTCCACCTCTGCATCATTGGTGGTGGACATGATGACTGAACTGGCGAGACAGCATTCTCACATCTCCACTCCTCTGAATAGGGCGGCAAAGCACCTAGACCACCTGGGATGCAAAATTTACTCCTCCAAGGCCCCTCAGTTATGCATATCCAACTATCTGGCTCTGCTGGTGAAGTATGATTTTAATAACTATGCCAAGCTAGCAGAATTCTTGGAGGATCTACGCAGGACAAACAACAACATTTCCAGGCCCTGGTGGAGGAAGGTCACTTGACGGCCATGGTTAGTCTCCAAGCGGCGGTGGATGCGGTGGACACATCCTCCCGCTCCCTGGCCACTGGTGTCATCATGTGACAAGAGGCCTGGCTGCAATCCTCCAGCTTTCCCAGGGAGGTTCAGACCATCATCCAGGACTTCCCCTTTGACAAAGACAAGTTGTTCTTGGCAAAGACAGATGAGTCTCACCACTCCCTGAACGACTCGAGAGCGACTCTCCAGTCTCTCGGGATTTACACCCCGGTGCAAGCAACAGAAGCCACCCTTCCGGCTGTGTCCCTATGCACTGTACCAGTCCATGTACATGCAGTATCAGGAGCCTGCCCAATGGCACCCCAGATCACAGCCTCCATGACTGTCAGCCTCCACTATCTCCTCTGATATACCAAAGCATCAACTAAAGGCCCAGTTTTACGTGCCTCTTCACAGCTGTGAACCCCTCTGTCACCATTTCTGGCCCCCATTACCACCTCTGGGGGCTGTTTTTCCCTATTCGCCCACCACTGGGGCAAGATCACCATGGATCATTGGGTATTAGAGATTGTAAAACATGGCTACTCTATTGAGTTCCTTACCTTCCTCTCCCACTGGGCCCACCCCATGGGTGCTTCCTGGGTGTGTCTCTCATCGCAACCTCCTATAATACAAGGTAGATGCCCTCCTAATGAAGGGTGCGATTGAACCCATGCCCGCTCTCTTTGTCAGCAAGAGCTTCTATTTCCCGTACTTTCTCATCCCAAAGAAGGGAGGTCTCTGTCTTATCCTCGATCTCTGCCTACTCAACACCTTCATCAGAAAGACCAAGTTCCTTATGGTGAGACTCACATCAATCATCCCCTCCCTTCCCCAAGGGGCATGGTTCTCAGCTCTCAACATGAAGGATGCATATTTCTATATTGATATACATTTGGCCCACCACAAGTTTCTTCGCTTCCATGTGGGTGACAACCACTACCAGTTCAGAGTTCTCCCCTCTGGCATCATCATGGCCCCAAGCGTCTTCACCAAGGTCTTTGTGGTTGTCGCAGCCCAACTACGATGACTAGGGTACTCTGTGTTCCCTTACTTAGATGACTGGCTCATGGTGGCGCCAACCCTTACCAAAACATCAGCCATCCTCATTCTCTATTCACTCATTGCCTCTGAAGGTATCTGTGTAAACGAAGAGAAATCTATGCTTGTCCTGACACACAGAATCCATTTCATCAGGGCACAGCTCAAGCCTTCCTCCTAGCAGATTATTTCACCACCCTGATGGCCCTCTTAGTGACCCTACACCGCAACCCCCACACCACACTGCTTCGCTGTCTCTGCTTTGACCACATGGTGGCCTGCACCCATAATGCTGCATGCCTGCCTGCACATGTGCTGTCTACAACTGTGGCTCCTGTTAGTTTGCAAGCTCCACATCAACCACCTGGACACTGACCAGACTGTCCTGAGGCTGGTCCGCACCTCCCTCACCTGGTGGACCAATCCTGCCAAGATGCTGCGAGGCACCCTATTCGCCACTCCCATCCCCACAGTCACCTTTACCATGGACGCCTCCCTTGTTTGTTGCGGTGCCCACCTAGATGGCCATGCTTCACAAGGGGATTGGACTCATTGCAAAGCATCCATGCATATCAACATCCTAGAGCTGCGGGCAGTCCAGTTAGCCTGCCGTGCATTCTTGCCTCTTGTCCACAACCTACACATTCAGCTTCTCTCAGACAATATCACTGCAGTGGCATACATAAACAGACAGGGAGGCATCAGGTCCCAGTCACTTTGCACAGAATCCATCTGCCTCTGGAACTGGTGGCTATGCCACAATGTCATACTCCATGTGGCATACCTCCCAGGGGGGCAGAACTCCCTGGCAGACATACTTAGCCAGACCTGGTACCTCAATCACAAGTGGGAGCTCCATGACCCCCCACTCCGCTCCATCTGCCATGCTTGGGGCACCCCTCGCTGGGACCATTTTGACAATTGCGAAAACTGTAACTTCCCCCTCTACTGCTCCAGGACTGCCAGAGGCCAAGATTCCCAGGGCAATGCTCTTCTCATTCCATGGCAAGGCAGTCTCCTATACACCTTTTCCCCATTCCCTTTCTCCCCCCCGCCCCAAATTCTGTGCAAGATCCGCTGCAACTGGGCCACAATCCTCCTAGTATTCCCGTTCTGGCCCTGACAGTTCCACATCTACTCATACTCTCCGCCCACCCCCCAATCCATCTCCCTGATCTGACAGAGCTCCTCACTCAGGACCAGAGCAGAGTCTGATGATCCCAGTAGAGGCCCACTTAGACTGATGGCCTGGTTTTTGGATGGGGATCACACATAGACAATGCCTGTTTGACACCAGTGTGGCACATACTTATGCACAGCAGACAAGCTTCCTCGTGGGCATGCTACGCAGTGTACTGGAAGTGCTTCACTTCTGGGCACAATGCTGCTGTCTCCCCCTAAAGGACATCTCTGTCCCCATCATCCTGGACTACCTCTTAGAACTTAAGACCTCAGGCCTCGTCCTTAGCTCAGTCTGTGTCCACCTGGCAGCTCTTAGTGCCTTCCTCCTGCCGATGGACGGACAATTGATGTTTACTCACCTTACGAGCACCCGATTTCTGAAAAGCCGACAAAGAGCTTCCCACTGGTTCTTAAGCGTACCCTTTCTTAGGACCTAAATCTTGTGCTTTCTGCCCCCACCAGACCTCCCTTGATGCCCCTGGCCATGTGCGCTCTCTCTCTCTCTCTCACTTATCCACAAAGTTCATCTTCCTGTGATCATCACTTCCACCTGCCAGGTCAGCAAATTGGCGGCCATGATGGCTGACCCCCCCCATTCTGTAATCCATAAAGACAAAGTCTCGTTATGCCTTTGCCCTAAGTTTCTTCCAACAGTAGTCTTGGAGTTTCACCTCAACCAATCCATCCATCTCCCCATCTTCCACCCTAAACCGCATGCCATTCCCACAGACAGGACCCTGCATTCCATGGACATCTACCACACACTCACGTTCTACCTAGACATGACCTGCACTTTCCACACCTCTTCATAGCCATTGAGGAAGGGCCTGGCCCTCTCCTCCCAGCGCATATCCAAGTAGATTTCTACCTGCATCACGGAGTTCTATGCACAGTCCAATGCCACACTGCCCCTCAGAATTACGGCCCACTCCATGAAGATGAAAGCAACAACTTCTGCCTACCTGGCGGACGTCCCCTGGTATGACATCTGCTGAGTGGCGACCTGGCGCTTTGTACACTTTTTCACCACCATTGACTGAGGGGCAGCTGAAGACATGACTGTGGGCTGTGGCATTCTGGCATCCTCATATAAATCTGAGCTGATCACTGCTTGGTACTCACCTGACTTTGGACTACATATATGGATCACCTCTCGAAGAAGTTACTTACCAGTAACTGGAGGTTCTTCAAGATGTATGGTCCCTATTTCTATTCCAATACCCGTTCACCATCTTCTCTGCTGTGGACAGCCCTATTAAGTGACAAGAGGGTAACTGAGGGTGCGTCGCCCCACACAGCCTCTTATAAACTCACCTGGAGCACAAGGCAATGTACGACTTGCATGCAGGTCAACGGACACTGCTGCTGAAAACTTCTAGCTCTGGCATGTGGTGCACATGTGCATCCGTGTTTGGAATACAAATAGGGACCATACATCTTGAAGAACTCCAGTGGTGGAAGTGCTAGCATTGACAAGGTGCTAGCATTTTAAGCACAGTGTCAGGTGCAAACTTGCTCTAAGCAAGGTTATATAGCAAGGCATTTAAAATGGATCTCTATCTAAACTGGTGATCCCCCTGGTGGAGCTGCTTCATGTGTGTTGGCAAAAGTGGGACATCTTAAAGAAAAAGGGCTAATGTAGATGAACCCACAGAAGCTTGTCTACAAATACATGAATAATGAGAATAACCAAAGTTACATTACTTAGGATATTTAAAATTAGCAAAAAATCCCAATAGTTTAGAAGGGATATAAACCTTTATGCTTCAGGAACTAAGATAGCCTTCTGATGGGCTTAGTAAGAAGAGGGAGGTTATACCATAATTGCCCATTTCAGGTTTTCTTTCACTTTTCTCTGAAGCATCTGGTAGTGGTCACAGTCAGTGATAAGATACTGAAATAGATGGACCACTAGTTTGATCAACTATGACAATTCCTATTATTAAGTAGAGTCATGTTACTGAAACCAGGTATAACACTGTCCTCTGATTTGTTTATCATATTGTTCCATTGTGTAGTGTAGACTGTAACTTAATCGTGTTGATGACCTGTGCTAAAGCTCTGGACTGTTAAAAGCTTTAGTATAGCTTGTGAACATGATTAAGGTCCTGCCTGGGCTAAAAATGGAACCACATTGTAACAATGGCAATCATTGTGGGCACCATCCTATTTATGTATAAGAGAGCTTTAGTTTACTTGGTACAGCAAATATCATTTTGGCTTTAGCTTACTTGGTACAGCAATGATAATTTTTTTCATACTGAAAAAAATTAATTGTTCTTACCCTATTCAAATACATGCTCAGTGTGTGTGTGTGAGAGATTTTATACATAATCAATATATGGAGTCGTCTTGGCTGTTATATACTTTTTAAAAAATGATTAATAATTGATGATGGCTTAAACCAACTTTAATGTGACCTATATCCGTAATGTACAAATGTTCATGAGTGTAGTTTTTCAGAGGAGAATATTTCTTCTTCTTCCACCACCACAAAACAAATTTTAACTGGATTGCGTATGCCAACTCATTGCTACAGAGAGAAGAGATTGTTCAAGGACAAACCTCCAACCCAACAATTTGTGTGTGTTTCTAGCATGGACGACAGGGTTGGCTTCTATCCCTAGCGGATATTGTGTGTTTTACAGAAATGTTCCCGGTAACTTAGCAATCACTGTATAAAAGTGATTTAATAGACTGAACTGTTCTCATTACTGCACTAGGTCTTAGAAAATTGACTGAAGACTGTCTTGAGGTGTTATAGAAGTTTCAGTCCTAGACTTGGTGACTCAGTGTGCTGTGGTACCTGTGCACTAGTCAGTGATCACTTAAAACAGTTGCGTTAGCTACAGCAACGGTTTGACATATATTCAATGGCCCTGCCAGGTCAGTACTTCACTGAAGTAGCTCTTTCTGGTGTATTGACAAAAACATACCCCTCAAATGGGCTTGTTGGTGATTAGGTTAGTTTCCATTACTTCACTCCTGATGAAGATTTTTTTTTCTTTTTTTTACTTAAAAGCTATGAGTTGGGCTTGGTTTAATCCTCCCAGCCAGTTGATGTGAGTTGTTGTATGCAGAGAAGGGGAATGTTAAATAAACTGAGAAAAACAGAACTTTAGGATGCCATAGCTTAGATTGGCACATCTTGATCCACTACTGAGGCCTCAGTCTTTGGGTATGCATACACTGTAATTAAACACCTGCAGTTACCCCATGTAGCTGACTTGCAGGGCTTGGGTTGTGAGGCTATAGCTGCAGTGTAGATAACCGGCTCAGACTGGAGCCCGGGCTCTGGCATTCCACAAGCGGGGAGGGTCCCAGAGCCCGAACTCCACTCTGAGTCCGGATTTCTATACTGCACTTTTATAGCCCCTCAACCTGACCCCCATGAGCCTGAGTCAGCTGACACAGGCCAGCTGCAGGTTAACTGCAGTGTAGACATACCCTTTGTGGCATGTTACAACAGAGAATGGAGCTAAGACTGAACAGACACAATATGGTCCTAGTGTATAAACAATCATCACCAGCTGAAGCTTGGAGTATGTCAGAAGAGATGAACACTTTCTCTTATGTTGCTAATGAGATCCTGGCAGGAGACATTTACTGATTAGTTGGACAGTCTTGAAGGTTATCAGAATATGATGCAGAACTCTTCTGAGTTCCATAACAAAACAGGAACTAAAGTTAACTCAGGCTGTTTTAAACAGTTACATAGACTGCCCCTCTTGGGTAACACACTATTGCTTTCATTCTGCACAGTAAATAAAACTGGCCACTTTTATAAGTTAGAACACATCATTTTAAGTGTGGTGTGTTTTTGTTTGTAAGCTACTTGTCTTGAGTCTCTGCAGTCAGATTTAGTGTTTTCCTTTGTATTTTCTTTAAGAATATTCCTGGCTATGCTATCACTATGGGTATTTTAAATATGAAAATCTTCTGAGCAGTCTGAGATTTGTTTATGAACATGGGGCCCCTCGGGAGTTCCACGTGGTTCTGTAGAAAACAATGTTGAGTGTTTAGTAATGCGACTGACAAGTGGAATTCCTGAGCTCTATTCATGTCTGCCAGTGATTCACTTTGGACAAGTCACTTGGAGCAAAATTTTCATAGCACTCATAGCACCCACTGACTTCAGTTAGAGTTGTGGAAGCTCAGTACCTCTGAAAATCAGTAATTCGGCATCTCAGTTTGGACAATCCAAAACTAAGGTACCAGAATTAGTGGGCTCTTTTGAAAATTCTTCCCAAAGCCCGTGTCTCAATTTATCTATTTGTAAATAAATTCTATTATCTTCCAGAGGCAGAATCCTTGACTGTTCCCACCACTGAAACCATTTCCCTGATCTGATAAGGTGGTGCACATCTTCTGAATCTTACTTGATAACCAAATTGCAATGATCTGAATTATATATTTCCATCTTTTTGGCAAGGATAGTGTATGCAGTCCTTTCTCACATACACATACCTGCCATGGTGACACATGCCTTTGCAATCTCTACATAGGAATAGTGAACATTTAGATTGAATGAATAATGCCAGAAAGATAAATATTAATTTCAGAGTCCCTGCCAGAGCTCAGGCTTTCACACCTGCCCAAGCTCCAGCACGAGCTGCAACATGCACTAGCTGATGCCCCACTAAAGCAAATCAGTCTATCCAGGCTGGGAGACTCACTCCCAGCTGCTGTGTAGACATACCCTTATGCTTTTGGCAGCAACCTCTAACCTGAGATAGGGCAAGAAGAATCCCTTCTCTGCCTCTCACGTGGATAGAGAAGTGGAATAACTTTGGAAGAGTGTTTGTTGGTGGTCCCATCAGAAGCAGAGACACTGCCCATGGCTCTCCTTCCATGTGGTCTGGAAAGAAAAAGAGAGTATGAACATCCTGGTCCCTATGTGGTGACTAGAAATAAGCATTTCAAAGTAGAAGCTGCCCTGCTTCTCAGAAGATGCCAAGGGTGGTCAGTTATCTGCCAGTTTGCCAGCTGATAATGCCAATATACAAGATGGAACTGATTGGTGCTGAGGAGGGAAGTTTTTGAGAGGTTAGTGTACGCTGGTGGAGGGGCAGATAGAAGGTAGCTTTGGGGAGGATGTTAGTAACTGCTAGTAGGTGTGTCTTTGATCAACCGCAGACCTCATTTAAGCTGATAGGTGTGCTATCCACCTTTCATTCACCCTAAATGAGGGAGCAATTAAGTGCCCTTTTGTTTAGTGATAGAGCTACCGACCAAATCATGGACCAGCATGTCAAAGCTGGAATAGAAGCTGAACCATGCAGTCTGGAGACTGATTGGATTGCAGCTATGTACGTGTGTGTCTGGGTGTCAGAAGTAGAAAGCTAGAAGAAAAAGCAGCTAGAGGCGGTCAGAGACATCCAGAGAAGCACTGCTAGCATGGCCCTCAGAAGCCAAGAGAGAGAGAGCTTCTTTTGGGCAGAGTGCTGACTGGAAAGACAGATTTAGACCTGTGAGCAATGAAACTGTCTCTTGCTGTTTATTCCTACTGTGTTCAAGGAAACAGGACTTTGTGCACTTTGTACAGGATTTTGTAAATAAACAGGAATACACCAAAGAAATACCCGACTCCATATAATTAATTCCTCCTCATAATGGAAATAGTCTGTAAGGCCCTGAATGCTGGCTAACTGCTTCAGCTAATAGGGTCAACAATATCTTAAACTGTATAAACTGTTCTCCCACCTCTGGAAGGTTTGTTATCTCTCCTTTGCATTTTGTGAGATGCTAAGTTAATGTTGAGGGTTCTAGCCTTGGCTTTATCTTGAAGTTGCAACTTGGTGTCTGATTGTCTAAAAATTTTGTCAAGAACCTCTTTAAAAAAAATCAGTGAAAGACCACTTAAGCAATCCTGAGGTTAATAAGGACAGACCATGATTTAAGCAACAGGGCTTCATAGGCCATGGTATGGCATGCCATACTGTGGGATGACACAGAAAAAGCATCTGCCAGAAACTCATGCTATTTTGATCTCGGGAGAATAGCTTTTTATATCCAGTTCTCTGATAGGAATGCTAAAAGCTCCTGGATCCATTGGAGTATGGCTTTGGAAACAAATTCAGGACAAACTAACACCTGCAGTGCACATTCTGCCACTTCAGTGGTTCTTGGGAGCTATGCATATCTCCCATTATAAAAGATTTTGAGGCTTTTTGAGATGACTGGAATGGTTGTTTGGCAGCCCATTTCAGAAATGACAGAATTCACTTTGGGATTACTGCTGTCATGGCCAACAGCTTGATGGAACCATGCCAGCCAAATGTACTGCTGGGGTAAGTCATTTGAAGTCCGAATGGCACTGGTGAATTTGGCCCTTTTAATTTTTGGAGAGTCTTAGGAGTGGGCAGACTGCAATAAATATTAATTATTACTGGCTTAATTTTATACATTAGGAATATTTTCAATTATTTGGGTTCCTGATACAACTTTGTGACCAGTACCAGCCAATGATACCTGAACATTCTCTACATTTAAGTATTTTGCTCCTTAATTAACTAAAATGGAAGTATCGTGTGCCTTAAATATTCTTTATGAAATGTTTTCATCCTTATAAATTTCTCCTTCAGAGCTGGACATCTGAACAGAATTTTGCAAGAGGAAAAGGCTGGATGCCTGGGAGCCTCTAGGCAGAACAGCAAAATAGAGCTGGAGGCACTCTTGTGCTTCTCTCTTGGATTTTTTGGCAGATATCTTTAATTTCTAATTTTTTAAACTTGTGGCTGATTAAATTGTAGAATAGAAGCATCCCCCTAGCTATCCCCACTGAGATGGCATCTGAGTGAGACTTCTTCCTTACCACTTTCAGGTGATTTAGGTGACCAACTTTGCTTCAGTTTTCTCTCAAAAAATAAAATTTAATTGGACGACTAGCAAAGTTACCATGGACAATAAAGGGGAAGGGATGCAGATCGGGATAAATAAAGAACACATCAGAGATCTTCTGACCAATCTGAATTAATTCAAATCAGTGGGGCCGGATGCTATTCACCCCAAGGTACTGAAGGAATTAGCTGAAGAAATCTCGGAGCCACTGGCAATAGTATATGCAAACTCATGGATGACAGGATAGGTCCCGGAAGACTGAAGAAGGGCTAACGTAGTGCCCATCTTTCCCCCCTTTTTAAAGAAAGAGCTGGGAAACTATAGACCAGTCAGCCTGGCTTTGATACCTGGGAAGCTAGAGCAAAGTATAAAACATTCAATTTGCAAATACCTGGAGGATGAATGGGTAATCACTAACAGCCAGCATGCATTTACCAACCAAACCAGCTTGATTTCCTTTTGACAGGGTAATTGATTTGATGGATAGGGGGAATGCATGGACATAATATACCTGGAGTTCAGCAAAGCTTTTGACACAGTCCCACATGACATTCTGATAAGTAAGCTGGAGAAATGCGGGCTTGACAGAACTACCATTAAGTAGACTCATAATTGATTAAAAAACTGCAAACAAAAGTCACTATTAATGGAATGATGTCAGATTGCAGGAAGGTCTCAAGTGGGGTTCCACAGGAATTTGTTCTGGGTATGGTATTCTTTAACATCTTTAATTACCTGAATGTAGGTATACAGCGCATACTGATCAAGTTTGCAGGTGACACAAAGCTGGGGGGGGGGGGTTGCCAATACATTGGAGGACAGAGCTAAAATTCAGAGGGATCTTGATAAATTGGAGACCTGGGCTATAGACAACAAAATGAAATTTAACAAAGACAAATGTAAGGTGCTACGCTTAGGGAAGAAAAAACAAATACACAAATATAGAATGGGGGGAAACTGGGTTGGCAGCAGCACTGCTGAGAAGGATCTGGGATCACAACCACAACATGAGTCACCAATGTGATGTTGGAAAAAAGGCAAATTAGGTAGGTTGTATTAACAGAGGCGTAGCATGCAAGTCACAAGAGGTGATTGTAACACTCTATGTGGCACTGGTTAGGCCTCAGCTGGAGTACGGTGTCCAATTTTGGTACCAATTTACAGAAAGGATGTAGAGAAACTGTAAAGGATCCAGAGGTGAGTGACAAAGATGATCAAAGGGATGGAATGCAAGCCATATTAGCAAAAGCTGAAGGAACTGGATATGTTCAGTCTGGGAAAAAAAAGGAGATTAAGGAGGGATATGACAGCGGTCTTCAGATACTTGAAAGGCTGCCATAAAAAAGATGGAGAAAAGTTGTTCTCTTTTGCCACAGAGGGCAGGACATAGCAGGGCATAGCAGATTTAGATTAAATCTCAGGGAAAACTTCCTAACTGTAAGAACAGTAGGACAATAGAACAAACTGCCTTGGGAGGTTGTGGAAGCTCTTTCACTGGAGGTTTTCAAAAGGAGGCTCGGTAGCCATCTGTCTTGGATGGCTTAGACACAACAAATCCTGCATCTTGGCAGGGGGGGTAGATTAGGTGACCCTTGCGGTCCATTCTAACCCTATGGTTCCATGATTGCTGTCTTCATCTGGAGTATGCCTGTCAGCTGAAGAGGCACTGTAGTTAAAGGAGTTGTGACTTTCCTATGTTGTGCTTCTATAGTGGTTTTTGGCAGAGAGTCAGGAACTCAGCATGTGGATACAAACAGCTGCTCGGTGGATTTAGCAGGCTGCCAAGCTAGTAGCACACTCTGAAGAGTAAGACTGGTGTTCTGGCACAAAACTGCCAGTGATTCTCACTGTAGTTTCTCCAAGGCCAGTGGTTTTTGGTATTGGGCCAAAAGCACTCTCCTTCTGGAACAAAAACAAGCTAGAACCCATTTATTCAACATGGCTCTAATACTTGCCACCCAAACTGTTAAAAACTGGGTTAGCTGGAATCATGTGTAAGTTTCAAACTCTTTTCTTGGCCTAATGTTGTTTGAATTAGGTTAGGATGAGTTATGTTTGATTGGGGACTAAAAGCTTCTTTAAAGTATTTTTCTAACTATTGTTTAATTACCAATCTTTAAGGACCACAATGGCACTGTTACTCTTGCTACAGAAACAAGACTGAACAAAAGAGTGTCATGAAAGCAGTGCAAAACCTCTTTTTTTTCTCTTTCCTGTCTAGTAAGGATGTTTTTCTTACACACTCTGAAGTAGAGAAACAGTGCAGAGCACAAACATGGTATAAACTCTCAAATACAGATTTCTGAGTGATAGTGATTCTTCTTTTCAAATTTCCTAGATTCGAACACATAGATTCTTAGTCAAACATATCTCTGAAGAATTATTTGGTTAGCATTATACTGACAGGTTAAAATGCGCTTTAGATATACTAATATTTAGTGTCCTAAAATGTAGTTAAGATACAAATGTAAGCAGTATTACTTACATCAGTAAGCAATCAGGATCAAGGTCAACCCTCTTGAGCCACGATTCAGGAAACCATCAACTAGGGAAGTGGTTGCTTTTCACTGAAATTGTATTTATTGCTCACTTTTCAGGAAAAGAACATATATCTAATATATACATACCCCTAAGACTGTTCCATATTGTAAGAGCTTGCAAACAGTTGTCAGGAGTAAGCGAAACTCTGAGATACACTAGACTCTTTATCTACAAATTCAAACAGGAAAGTGTGGTAATTGTGTCTATGTAACTATGTCTTAGTTCTCTGTGTACCATATATTTAAATTTCCAGAAACTCTGCTGGTCTTTCCCCATAGTTGCTACAAGCTGTTATAGAACCTCTGTGATCTCTTATGGACACTTTATTACTTTTTTTTTCTTGTTGTTTTCTTTAATCTAAAATAAGTAATTTTATAATGAAAGTATATGGTTGGTGATATATGCCTCAATTCAGCAAAATGCTTTAAGTACATACATACGTCAATCTCTATCCAGCTCAGCACTTAAGTAAATGCTTAAATTTAAGCATTTACTTAACTTCCATTGATTTAGGTCTGGTCTACACTTAAAAAGTGTTATCAGCATAACTATTTCATTAAGGGGTGTGATTTTTTTTTCTGACATTGTTATGCTGATGAAAGTTCTTGTGTGGACACAGTTATACTGGTAGAAGGTGCATCATACCAGCATAGCTTACTTCGCTTCATTGAACCAGAATATACCATACCACAATAAGCACTTTCAAACTAGTGTAACTGTGTCTAGCTAGAGCAGGGGAGGCCAAACTATCGCCCGTGGGCCGGATCCCACTCGTGAATTGTTTTAAGCTGGCCTGCAAACTCCCACTGGGAGCTGGGTTGGGGGCCGCACCACGCAGCTCGGCCACGCTCCAGCTGGAGCGCCGAGTCGGGATGCAGAGAGATCTAAATAAATCTCCATGGAGTCCTGCACTTAGGATGGAAGAATCCCATGCACTGCTACAGACTAGGGACCGAATGGCTGGGCAGCAGTTCTGCAGAAAAGGACCTAGGGGTTACGGTGGACGAAAAGCTGAATATGAGTCAACAGTGTGCCCTTGTTGCCAAGAAGGCTAATGGCATTTTGGGTTGTATAAGTAGGGGCATTTCCAGCAGATCGAGGGATGTGATCATTCCCCTCTATTCAGCACTGGTGAGGCCTCATTTGGAGTACTGTGTCCAGTTTTGGGCCCCACACTACAAGAAGGATGTGGATACATTGGAGAGAGTCCAGCGGAGGGCAACAAAAATGATTAGGGGGCTGGAGCACATGACTTATGAGGAGAGGCTGAGGGAACTGAGATTGTTTAGCCTGAAGAAGAGAAGAATATGGGGGGATTTGATAGCTGCTTTCAACTACCTGAAAGGGGGTTCCAAAGAGGATGGATCTAGACTGTTCTCAGTGGTAGAAGATGACAGAACAAGGAGTAATGGTCTCAAGTTGCAGAGGGGGAGGTTTAGGTTGGACATTAGGAAAAACTTTTTCACTAGTAGGGTGGTGAAGAACTGGAATGGGTTACCTAGGGAGGTGGTGGAATCTCCTTCCTTAGAGGTTTTTAAGGTCAGGCTTGACAAAGCCCTGGCTGGGATGATTTAGTTGGGTTTGGTCCTGCTTTGAGCAGGGGGTTGGACTAGATGACCTCCTGAGGTTCCTTCCAACCCTGAGATTCTATGATTCTATAAACCAAGGCTTTGTCTATAGGTACTATTTAAAAACACACACAAAAAAAAAAAACCCCAAAAAACAAAAAACAGTAGTTTTATGACAACAGTGTACTTAATACATTATTTACAAAATGCAAACACTTAAAAGAAATAGTTAAGGACACTAGTCTGACATTCTTCACTTATGAAGCAAACATTATTATAGAGACTAGAGGAAAATATATTAAGTCACAAAACCCTTAATTCTAATACAGACTACTGGCTTATTTTAAGGAATATTTATTTATCTATTAGTATTAAAATAGTTTCTTTTCATTATCTAACTGAATAGAAAATACCAGTAAATATATTGATAAGTTAACAGTGGACTCTTTTGCTGAGTACTTATAGCTGTTTCTGGAAAATAATGTCATATAACTTATGGTAACTTGAAATTGAGGCTGGTCACTTTGTCCTTAATCTATCCATATAATTTTTGCAAAGAGTCCTGTGGTACCTTATAGACTAACAGACGTATTGGAACATGAGCTTTCATGGGTGAATACCCACTTCGTCGGATCCGACGAAGTGGGTATTCTCCCATGAAAGCTCATGCTCCAATACATCTGTTAGTCTATAAGGTACCACAGGACTCTTCGCTGCTTTTACAGATCCAGACTAACACAGCTACCCCTCTGATACATATAATTTTTGTTTCTCTTCCTGAAAGGTGCCGTGTTGTTGTTTTTTATATGTTGAATTACTGATGAAGAAATAGTACTTATTTGGGGTCAGAGTTAAGGTTATTGTGTTGTGGTGAAATATGCATTATTTTATACTGCATATGAAATATGCATTTTTAAAACTTGATAAGAATAATAATAAGAATGCAAGATTTTTTTAGTCTTCAACTATTCTTTGAGTGCTTTGATTTTGTAAATGTGATAGGTAAGTACATATTATCTATCTTGAGATTTTGTACTGCCTCCCATCATCATAGCATGTGAGCATCATTTTGTTACAGTGAAGTAGATTATCAATAGTGAAGTCCCTTGTGGGGATTTGAACCATGGAGTCTTCATCTCTACTCTCTTTTTGAGTTATATAAAGCTTTTGTTTTGGATAGATTTGTATGTGGTGTTTTGATTTGTTTTTCAGATGTGGGGAGGAAGAGAGGTGCAACTGATGCTTTCAATATTCTAGTTACTGTAGAAAAGACATCAAATAGGAAGATTTTGCACCATTTCTAAAAAGTGGTCACATTCTGGATTTATAGCTCTTGAATTGAGCTTTGCCACCAGCTCAAGTGCCCATAAATCCCCAGCAGCAAAAAAACTTCAGGACCAGACTTCAGAGAGAAACTGCTGAGCTTCAGTTCATCTGCAAATTTGACACCATCAGCTCAGGCTTAAACAAAGATTGTGAGTGGCTTGCTAACTACAGAACCAGTTTCTCCTCTCTTGCTTTTCACACCTCAGCTGCTAGAAGAGGGTCTCATCCTCCCTGATTGAACTAACCTTGTTATCTCTAGCCTGCTTCTTGCTTGCTTATATATACCTGCCCCTGGAAATTTCCACTACATGCATCCGACGAAGTGAGTATTCACCCACGAAAGCTCATGATTCAAAACGTCTGTTAGTCTATAAGGTGCCACAAGACTCTTTGCTGCTTTTACAGATCCAGACTAACACGGCTACCCCTCTGATCATAAATCCCCAATACATCTGTTGTTTAATTCAGTTCCACTGAAAGTTCTCGTTCTCTCTCTCTCTCTCTCTCTCATATGTCTTGTTCATTTGTTAACACAAAGCCCCTATATTCCAATACAGGTAATAAATACAGCTGCTAAATCATATTCCCAGCCTATTAATATAACCATATTGCTGGTGCTATGGATTCCTCTACTAGCTCTTTGTCTGCATAGCAACATGTTTAATTATCCTAGGAACACATGAGGCTAGTGGTCCATCTAGTCCAGAATCCTGTCTTTGACAATGGCTGACACTAGATGCTTCTGAAGCAATCAGTTCCAGAATATAACCTGCACATAGGGATGTTTCTTTCTAACTGTATTTGTTATGCCCTGAAGCATAGGAATTTGTATTCCTTCCAAATTTTTAAAAAGCTTTGCTAATGTAATTCTGAATCTAATAATTATTAATATAAACATCTACTCCTCAATGATATCTTGTGGCAATGAGTTCCATAGACTAACTTCAAGACTATGTATAATTTTGACCCTTCTTACATATCTGATCTAGTCTTTCATCGCATTGTTCTCTCTGTTCAGACAATGGTGGTAGCCTGATGCCCCATTTGTCCACTTCTCTGATATCCATCTCTGCATCTTTTTCCATTCTTCTCTCTCAGATGGAATGTCTGTGCTGAGCTGGACTGCAAGACCAGAGTTGGTTGGAAAAATTCCAATTAAATGTGGGTTTTTTTGGTTAGAATTTGACACTTGGACAAAATTGAAATGTTTCACAAAGACAGTTCAACTTCAATGAAGTTCCAGGGAAACTCTGCCTTCTCTCAGCAACCTGCCTGCTTTCCTACCAGCTCAGCAGCACATTTGGCAGACTGATGGGGAGCAAGGAGCCTGAAAGCCCTAGGAGCCCCAGGGCCCAGGCTCCAAAGCTTGTGGTTCCTTGCCAGCAGGGTGTATTGATTGAAATAAGAGATTTAAATAACTTAATTTAATCATGGTTTTAAATCAGCAAGCAGGAAACCTGGATTTGAAATCATCTGTTTTAATTGTATTTTGCATTTGCACTTTTTAAATTATTTTCCTAAAGAAAGATTCTTATTACTTGGAAACAATCAAAACATATTTGCAATTAAATATAGCCTTACACTAAACTTGGTGCTTCTTATCAGAGGACTACACTATAGCTATACACATTTATTTAAGCAATTATATGCTTTAACTTACATTTAATCAGATTCTTAATTTTACTATGTATAAATGGTGAATGATGCATTTCTTATTTACTAGATGACGATTAATTTTTCACTTGTGATGTGTGTCAAGCTCTATTTGCATGGAAATTCAAATTCAATTAAAATGCACATAAACAGCATTTCATTTTTTATTAAATAAAACAAAACAAAAAACCCAAAGTGTTTGTCAGTCTGACTTGTGGGAAAATTCCTTTCTGACACCAAATATGGTTAGATCCTGAGCATGAGAGCAATGGCCCACCCCATCTAATGTTCCATCTCCAGCCACGGCCATCTCTGATGCTTCAGATGAAGGAGACAAAAGAAAAAAACCTCACACCACCATAGAATACACCGGGGGGGGGGGACTTTCCCTTCTGACCCCCTAAAGATGACGAGCTGTGAAACCCTGAAGCATGAGATTTTAGGAACGTAAGACATGTACTGGACTGCTGAGCCAAGCCTCTCACTGCTGCAGGCTGCCCCATCATACAATCCCACTCAAAAATCTATCAAGGTCTATCTTAAAACTAACTAGTTTGTTTGCCCCACAGCAACTACTGGGAGGCTGTTCCAGAACCTCACTCCTCTGGTGGTTAGAAATCATCTTCCTATTTCCAACCTAAATTTATTCATGGCCAGTTTATACACATTTGGTTTTGTGCCAACGTTGTACTTAAACTTTAATAGCTCTTTGCCCCCTGTTTTTACTCCCCGATTTATTTATAAAGAGCAATTATATCCTCTCTCTGAGATTTTGTTTTGCTAGGCTAAACATGCCAATCTTTTTAAATATCTCCTCTTGTAAAATAGTCCCTCCATTCCACTGATCATCCTAGTAGCTCTTCTCTGAATCTGTTCCTGTCTGAATTCTTCTTTCTTGAACATGGATGTACACAGTATTCCAAATGAGGTCTACCAGTGCCTTGTACAAGGGCACCAATACTTCGCTATTTCTACTGGAAATACGTTACCTAGTAGATCCTAGGACTGCATTTGTCTTTTCTACAGCCACATTACATTGGTGGCTCATGGTCATTCTGCAATCGACCAATGCACCTATGTCTCCACTGTCACTTTCAGCTGATGAGCTCCCAGCTTGCATGACCTTGCACTTTGGTACTATTAAATTTCATCCCATTTCTATTACTATTTGTATTACTCCTGTCCTCGAGGTCATCCAGTTCTTCCTGTATAATATTACACCCTTCCTTGTATTGAGAATGCCTCCCAAGTTTGTGTTGTCAGTAGATTTCCATCATTAATAAAAATTAGGGCTGTCAAGCGATTAAAAAAATTAATCGCGATTAATCGCGCAACTAAAAAATTAATTGTGTGATTAATCGTGCTGTTAATAATAGAATACTATTTATATAAGTATTTTTGGACGTCGTCCACATTTTCAAATATATTGCTTTCATTTATAACACAATACAATATTTACGCAGTTATTTTTTGTACATAATTCTACATTTGTAAGTTGTGCTTGTGACAGGTTGGCTCACAGAAACCCCCTTGGGGCTGCCAACTGATGTGCCAAGACTACTTCTGCGCCTGCTTTCCCTGCCCTCCCAGTTTGGGACTTCAGTGCCCTGCCTGGTTTGAGCCAGACCCGCTAGCCTGATGCAAACCCAGACCCAGGTCTGAACCACGTCCCCTAACAGCTGTAGGCTTAAACTGAAAGCAGCTTAAGAAGTGTTCCTGTCTTTAACACTTAGATCCCCAACTCCCAATGGGGTCCAAACCCCAAATAAATTAGTTTTACCCTGTATAACGCTTATACAGGGTAAACTCATAAATTATTCACCCTCTATAACACTGATAGAGAGATATGCACAGCTGTTTGCTCCCCCCCAGGTATTAATGCATACTCTGGGTTAATAAGTAAAAAGTTATTTTATTAAATACAGAAAGTAGGATTTAAGTGGTTCCAAGTAGTAACAGACAGAACAAAGTGAATTACCAAGCAAAATAAAATAGAACATGCAAGTTTATGTCTAATACAGTAAGAAGACTGAATACAGATAAAAACCTCACCCTCAGAGGAATTCCAGTAAGCTTCCTTTTACAGACTAGTCTCCTTCTAGTCTGGGTCCAGCAATCACTCATACCCCCTGTAGTTACTGTTCTTTGTTCCAGTTTCTTTCAGGTATCCTTGGGGGTGGAGAGGCTATCTCCTTAGCCAGCTGAGGACCAAATGGAGGAGTCTCCCAGGAGTTTAAATACACCTTCTCTTGTGGGTGGAGACCCCCTCCTCTTTCCTATGCAAAGTCCAGCTCCAAGATGGAGTTTTGGAGTCACATGGTCAAGTCACATGTCCATGCATGACTCAGAACTTACAGGTAGCAGCCATGGTTCACATGCAGCCTTGAACGTTCTCAAGTAGACTTCTTATGTGGATTGTAGCCTTCCAAGATCCATTGTCCATTAAGTGCATCTTGACTGGGCACTTAACTTGCATATTCCTTTCTCAAGAAGCTGACCAAATGCTTTACTAAGGCTACTTAGAAATCAAACAAGTACACAGCCAATATTCATAACTTTGAACACAAAAATGTTACATGCATACAAATAGGAGGAATAGATGACTTTTCCTGCACTATCTCCACTAGCATTTTCAGGATATTTGCATTCACTGTAAGAGTTCCTGGAAGATACAGTAGTCATCTGATTGAGTTGAAGCAAATGGGGTGACTGCTTCATCGGAAGAGAATATTGCTATTGGGATGAGCTGATCCTCTGTTTCTTGCAGATATTCCTCTCAATGTCTTGCTCCTGCTGATGTAAAGTATATTGCACTAGTTGACCTTCTTGAGTAGATCTGAAGGGAGAGAGATTTGACTCTAGAGGTGGGGCAAATGGAATAAGTCTTCCTATTTGATTGCATGCCCCAAGGAGCCCAGAACGGCTATGACTCTATGCGATATGGAGCTGCAGGCCATTGAGGGAGAAAACATTAAAGTTGTTAATTTTGAGACTCTTGATGTCTTTGTTTATGCCTCTGGATTCCTTGTCAGACCAAGCTGGCTCATAGGGAGGGGAGTATGGTGAGTCGGAGGGTGACATTTCCTTACTCTGTTCAGAGATAGAGGAAGAGAGAATGTATGGGCTGGTCTACACTACAGGGGAAAATCGATCTAAGATACGCAACTTCAGCTACGTGAATAACGTAGCTGAAGTCGAAGTATCTTATACCGAATTACCTACCGTCCTCACGGCACGGGATTGATGTCCGCGGCTCCCCATGTCGATTCCGCTACCGCCGTTCGGGTTGGTGGAGTTCCGGAGTCGACAGGAGCACGTTCGGGGATCGATATATCGCGTCTAGATGAGACGCGATATATCGATCCCTGAGAAATCAATTGCTACCCGCCGATACGACGGGTAGTGAAGACGTACCCTATTTCTTCAATAGAAGGAGAGTTCTAGGGAGCTCTGGAATGTCTTCGGTGTATACTGAGGCCATGGCTGCAGGTGGTGCCAAGCAAGGAAATTTCTCTGAGGAAAGCAGTGGTTGACTCCAGTTATTAGATTACTGTTAAGTTGCTCATTACCATGAAGGTCTTTTGTATCGATAAGGCTAGTTCCAGGAAAATCTGTACCGCAATGACAGCCATCAACATAGTGGGTCCTTTGGATGTCAGCGCAGAATGTATCAGTGCTGACGAATTGGTACTGATAGAGGCACAGATAGGTTCTTCAGAACAGCCATGGTTATTTGGTAACCAGATGGTGCTGAAGTATCAGAGGGACCTGTGAAATACCTATTGGATGAGAAATCTGAGCAGAAACAGATACATGATGTGATTTCTGCTTTGATTTTCTGGGTCGCAGAGAAGTACACCTGTGTTTGCAGAGGCTCTTTTCTACCACTTTCCTCCAATGATGGGGCAGATGAAGTCTTCATTGCTCTTCATGATGCAGGAGTAGGAGAGTGCAGCATTTCTGAGGAAGAATAAATCTTGGAGCTTGGAGTAGATCTGCAGCTTACCGGACCACTAGCATAGATGATCTAGTCTTTTTCCCTCAGGCTCAAATGGAGTGTTCCAGGAGGAAAAGCCTGAGGTGAGATTCGCTCGCTTTTTGTGTCCTCTTATGAAAAGAGCAACGTATCAAGCACTTATCTGGAATGTGTGCTTCACCAAGCAGAAGAGGCACTTATAATATCCATAATTAATAGGAATGGCTTCCTTACAGAAAGAAGCCCCCCTGTAACTGAGGGATGGTTAGGCCCACTCTGCCCCTTATGCCCTCAGATACAGGGGGGCTGGGATGGAGGGGCGGGAGGGGGAGCACAAGAGCATCTGAAGCACAGGCGTGATCCCAGCATGCTGCTATTTAAAATAATTCAAACTCATGCACATGGGACACCTGCAGATGAGAAGTGGAATACATGTGGACAATCACTGAAAGAAGTTATTGCTGCTGTCCTTGTTCCCTTCCATCCCCTCTCCTTCCGCCTGTTTGTTACCCTTGCTAGTTGTGTCCTGTCTAAAACTAGACTATAAACTCTCCAAAGCAGGGACCATATCTTTCTCTTTGTTATGTAGAGTGTCTAATACATGACTGGTTGCAATAAAAATAATACAAAACATTTTCAGAGCCCTAGTGGATGAATGTCAAGGCAAAATAATTCCTGTAATTGCTTAATAAAGTCTGAAAAGCAGTTTGGGGTCCATTTGGATAGAGGTTTCTGTATAAATGCAAGATTATTTGGTCCCAGATCAGACACTCAATATCCTAGCAATAGCTTAAGGACCCTTTTTTTCTTAGACATCTTCTTACTTCCTTAAGTTTGTCCTGCTAGGCCTCTGTCATTGGCTTCAAAACTGGTCAGTTGAATTTGGTATTGTTTTTATTAATATGTGCATGCAACCCATTGTGGTGTGCTGGGTATATAAAAATAAATTTAATCAAATGAACCTGTCACCAGTTGATTCTTTTCTGACCACCATCTGTCTACTGATCATGTGATGTCTCCAGCTGGGCACCCAAGAGATAAACCATGCAAGATCCTTGTGACAGCATATGGTGCTATTTACAAATTTTAAAAGGGCAATAGTTGTTAGGCTGTCATATTAGCAGTTAAAAAGTAATGTTGTTTGGAGGCTAGGTTTTGTTAAGGAAGCCTGTTACTCGGTAGGTAACAGGCTTCCTCACATGGAGATTTTTCAGTGGGTTTGGAGTAAAAGTTGCTAAATAAAGAAATTCTGATTTTTTTCCCCCCTTCACATATTCCACAGTTCCTTTGTTGGTGCAATTTGGAGTGAACAATAAAATACATAACATGGAGACCAGGCAGTGATGAGTTAAAGGTTTTATTTCATGTGCCTTTTACGGGCACTATGGGCTCCCCTCACCCTTTCCAGGATGCAAACCAATCTGTGTAGTTTTTAAACTACTGTTAAGATCAAGAATGTGGTTATGAAAAGACTTACAATTTATAGGATACTTAAGCATTAAGGATTGAGGTACAGAACATTTCCTGGGGATTAAGGACTGGCTGGGTGAGCCTCAGGCCATTAACCCCCGCCTGTCATTAATCTCCAGGAAATACCCTGCAGTGAGGTCGTTATTGCTGTTATATGCTGAAACTGAAAACAAACAATGGTGTGTGTTTTTATACAAGATGCTGTTTAATTTGGAATGTAGCGAATTAATGCCTTGTGCATTAGCTAGTCATATTGCTAGAATTGATCGATTCCATGCATCTTACTCTTTTATGATAAACATTATGGGGTTGCATGGGTGTAAGAAAGGGCAGAATTTGACCCATAGTGTGTGTTATACAATTTAGTATGATGAATCAATGAAATCAATGGTGTTTCACTGGTGCAAATGTGAACAGAATTTAGCTCTGTACATAGAAAACTACCATAAAATGCTTACTTCATAACAAAGCAATTTATTTACAGTTCTAAGCATCTTGCAGCCTTTTTTTTTTAAACTCAATGAATAATCCTTTTAGGTTCTCCATAAAGCGAGTGAAATGCCTCTGCTACAGTCCTGAGGCAGCACACAGGCTGCATAAAATAGCATAAATAGCATCTAAATTACTTGGAATACAAAATACACATACAGTTATAGATACTTACAAAAGGCAAATTCATATTGACAGGACTACAATATGTGCTTAGCAGCAGGAAAGCATCTTAGGAAAAAAAGTGGCTTTATATATAATATATATATATATAAACGTGTGTGTAAGTAATAAACACTGAAAAGCTATTTTTGTGTTTTCCTAAAGAACAATGCAGGCACTTTTTAAAGCTGCATTTATTGTTTTGTAGATATACAGATATATTTTCATAAAGGTGTGTGAAGCTTTTTACAAAAAATCTGTGTAAAAAGTGCTGTGTGTGTGTGTGTACATGGCCTCAGTCCTTGCAACCTCCTAGAGAGTCTGTCAAGGCACAACTTAAAAGCTCATTCAGGCAACCAGGACCCCCTGCTAGCAGATTGTCTGCCTAAAAGGTAAGAGAAAGCTAAAAAGAAGTAGAAACTTAAAAGTAGCTTCTCAAAGACTGCATAGATCTTTTTTTGTTAAACCTAAAGTGTTTAAAAGCTTTAATATTGATGGCCTGTCAACTTTGTCCTGATTCTTTGGCTTTCAGTTAAAAGGTTTTTGTTGTTGTAGCTTATGCAGTTGCTCTGTTGCTATGGAAACGTGACATCAAAATGACGTTTCTCTGTTTAAAAGCTTTTAACTAAATTCCTGCCTGTCAGATGTAGGCCCCATTTTGTGCACTCAAGCTTCAAGCTGTTGCAAAAAGGTTTCATATGTTCTGTTGTCATTCAAATTCTTTATCCACATATGCATGTCTTGCACTACAAAAACCTAAACTAAAAACTCAATCTATATTAAGTGTCCTCTTTTAAAACCCTTTTAGGTCAATCAGCAATGGCTGCAGCAGAAATTCCCAGTTACATTGTTTCTTCTCAGACTGAGAAACACAGAAGGGCCAGAAACTGGACTGATGCAGAAATGAGAGGTTTAATGCTGGTTTGGGAAGAATTTTTTGATGAACTGAAACAAACTAAAAGGAATGCCAAAGTTTATGAGAAAATGGCTAACAAACTCTTTGAAATGACTGGAGAAATTCGCCACGGAGAGGAAATAAAGATAAAAATTACAAATATGACATTCCAGTACAGGTAAGCTTCAGTTAATTCTTTTTATTTTGAGAGATTTTAGCAGGGACGATGCAGAGTTATTTGCCTTTCAGAAAAAGTCTCATACAGGAAATCTATAGATAAAAGGTTAAAGATTGTTCATATCGCTTTTAAAAATCTCTCCTGCCATTACTATTATATCTTTATTATTTTCCCTCTCATTTATTTTCAAACTCTGTCACAAGTTTGTTTCTTTATAGTTAACTAATGGTGCTATGAAATATTGGAATGAAAATGTATTTGGTGTTAAAACAGATTTTCTTGTTTAGAGGACTGATAATGTTAGCTTGTCAGCAGTTCCTGGCAGTTAAACTGCTGCAGTTTGAAGTGGCCAGTTAGAATCAGTTACAAGTAAAAGTTCAAATACAAAATAATTTATTTAGGAATGAAGTTCCCAATTTTTGGCATTGCAAGTTGAAGGGTAATACTTCACAGGGCCAAAAATAATTGGATGTCTTATTACTGAGTGACACACATTGCTATAAGCAGCTCTAGCGAAACAACTATTATATCTGCAGAGAGAGAATCAATGTCCTCTGTAAATACTGCTCTAAGAGAGTGGGGGAAGGGGGAAGAGGTGTCTAGAACATGATAAAGATGAGGCAATGTCAGTCATGAGGGAAAGTTGGCTTGAAAGATTGAGACATTCACACATTTGTTGTTTAGAAAAAATTAGATCTTAGCAGAAATATTTGCATATATCTGCTTTAAAAAAAAATCTTATCGCTGAGAGATACAATCTGCCACATACTGGAAATCCTGAGTGGTCATTTAGTTATGTGTTTGTGATGCAAGAAAATCAGATCTGTGATTCTTTTTCTTCATCTCCATGCAAAGCTAGTATTAATAATAAAAGAGGTTATTACTGCAGCAGATCATGTTAAAATTGCTTGCTTGTTTTGGGGTGGGAGGCACACTTGCTGTATTTCATGCAGACATCACTCAAATAGAAAACTAGGGTGAATGCTGTAAGCCCCTTTAACTTTGAATTTTCCCTTTCTCAGTTTGTCAAACCCATTAATATTGTCTTTAAGGTATTTTCTGTAATACCAAAGCTGGTATTTTATACTCAGCACTTAACATCTTCAAAGTGCTTTACAAACATCTACTTAATCCTCACAACACCTCTCTGAGGAAGGTAAGAAAGTATTATCCCTCACCATTTTACAGATAGGGAGAGTGGAACCGAGGTAATTATTTCCCCAAGGTTACAAAGCAAGTCACCCTCAAACCCAGAATTAGAACTCAGTAGTTCTTGACTACCAGGCCTTTGCTTAGTTCACTAAATCATGAAGCCTCTCTGCTAACAAATTCATCCCATTGTACCTAGGTTTTACAGGTGTCCAGAAATACTCCATGGTATTTCGAGTACTGTAATGGCTATGTGCAGTGGTTGTTTCTGTAAGCCTTTGTTCTGAATTTTCTTTCTGTTATTATCAATCACACAGTCTCAATTTTTTTTAATTAATATTTTCTGTTAAGCAGCATTGGGAGGGGAGGGAGTAAAACATATAAACTATAGAGGAAAATTTACTTTTTCATTCCTGTATGTTTTCATTAACTTCCAGAAGCACTTTCAATGCATGCTGCCATGTTGTGAGGTGTATCAAAATGCACTGAGCTGCAATGCTCATTAAGATGCCAACTTTGGGGAGCTTGAAGACTTCCCTGTGTTGGCATGTTACTGTTTTAATATATTATGGAGTCAGAAATACACTTATAAATGTCAGATTTTTTTTGTTGTATAATGGAGACTTAATTTCCTAATATTATTTGAAGACAATGTAATGTAAAGTAAACAGACAAGCAAAAGAGATTACTCCCAATTTGTTGTGTTTTCTAATTATTTTTCATTAATATGTGGAGATGGGAAACATTACAGTGGACCTACTGGCTACCACTCTGCTGTCTGCTTTGCTTTTGGACACCTGAGTTTCAATTCATGTTATGGGTGTCTGGAGGATACTTGGAGATCACGTCATGCATCACGTTTCGGTGCACTGTGGTGTGAACTGAAATGGAGGGCACGGAAAGTGTGAAAAATGCTCTGTATTCAGATAGTATTTTGTAACAAGTATATAGAGTTGTTAAAATTGATCTACAAGTATTTAGCAAAAATAGCAGGATAACCAGGTCATTTAGCATCTTAATTATTATTATTTCACTCCACCATCCCAGTCACAAATTGCAGACTTTTATTTCATGAAATATCTGTCTATCATCTGTCTGTGGTATTACTAGGGTGCTTATCACCATAATAATAGTTTGCCAGTGATGTTATCATCAAAAGGAATCAGGTTAGAGCATGGAGCTAGAAAATGCTGCTGTTTATCCACATATTACAAATTCAGAAAGAAAAATATTACTCCCTCCCCAAAAAACCAAACCAAAACAACTCTACAATGTAAAAAGGCAGCCACTTACCTGAGCACCTCTGCTGGTTCTACGATAAAGGCATATTTAATGGTGAATGTGATGTTGCGGGTGCACTGCGTGCTGGGACATCTCATGGTGCGGGTAATGGTGACTTGCAGCTTCACGGATCTAAAATGGAAAATAGGTAAATTTGTACTTAATAATCCTCTTACATATTTATCATAATGCCTTTCAACCTGAAGGATTCCATAGCACTTTATGGCTGACCCTGCAAATGTTGCTACTGAATGTAGTACTCATGGTTCTCAATGGAAGTCTTTGTTCATTATGCAGCAGCGGTCTAAAAAGCAGACAAAATGCTAGAATGCATAAGGAGTAGGTTTTAAAAATAATACTACAATATAATAATTTTGTTATATAAATCAATGGTAAGCCCTTCCCTTGAAAAGAATTCCAGATGGGGAAATACTGAAAAGTTTGTGACTTTTTAGTTTAAAGAGGAGACAAATCAATAAAAGGCAACATGACAGAGGCATGCAAAGTAACAAATGGTATAGAGAACGTAAACCATGTGCTCCTCTTTCCTCTTTCCCTATAATAACAAAGTTATTCAATAAAATTTAAAACCAATTAAAGAAAATACTTTTTACAAAACACATAATTGGCAGGTGGAACTCATTGCAACTAGATATCATTGAGACCAAGAGCTAAGTAGTATTTTTTTTTTTTAAAGATTAGACATTTTGTAAGGATAATGAGAACACTGGTCATTTAAATTAGATATAATTTAAAAAACATATAAAGTATATAAATATTCATGCACCATGAATTGTCTGGGGCTAGGAAGAAACTTTCCCTATGAGCAGTCTATTCCACAATTGTCCAGTAAGAGGTTTCTTGCATCTTCTGGTGAAGCATTTAGTATTGGTCACTGTCAGAAATAGGAGATTGGAATAGATGGTCTGATCTGGTAGGCAGTTTATGTGGTATTATGAATAGTCCCAGTGACTTCATGGTAATAAGCACCTTGCCTAAAATAAACGTTTGCCTGTCTGCAATACATAAAGGAATCACTTCATTCACCACAGCAACCAAAGGCCTAACCTACATGAAAAATTTAGTGCAGATGCAGCTGGGCAAAATCCTACTATAAGAAAAAGTGCAATGGAAACTTAAGTATCTAGTTAGGGCAGATAGGACTCTGGTTTTTAATGTTCTGTGTGAAAGGCATCTGTGCAGTAAACTGCATGTGCTCCCATTTATCTATCTTGGTAGGTGAAGGGCTGAGGCCTGGTCTACACTAGACATTTAAACCGAATTTAGCAGCGTTAAACCAATTTAACCCTGCACCCGTCCACACAATGAGGCCCTTTATATCGATATAAAGGGCTCTTTAAACCGGTTTCTGTACTCCTCCCCGACGAGAGGAGTAGCGCTGAAATCGGTATTGTCATGTCGGATTAGGGTTAGTGTGGCTGCAAATTGACGGTATTGGCCTCCGGGAGCTATCCCACAGTGCACCATTGTGACCGCTCTGGAAAGCCATCTGAACTCGGATGCACTGGCCAGGTAGACAGGAAAAGCCCCGCAAACTTTTGAATTTCATTTCCTGTTTGCCCAGCGTGGAGCTTTGATCAGCACAGGTGGCGATGCAGTCCCAAATCCAAAAAGAGCTCCAGCATGGACCGTACGGAAGATACTGGATCTGATCGCTGTATGGGGAGACAAATCTGTTGTATCAGAGCTCCGTTACAGAAGACGAAATGACAAAGCATTTGAAAAAATCTCCAGGCTATGATAGACAGAGGCCACAGCAGGGACTCAGCACAGTGCTGTGTGAGAAGCGTAACGGAAAGCCAAAGAATCAAATGGACGCTCATGGAGGGAGGGAGGGGGGACTGAGGACTCCAGCTATCCCACAGTCCCCGCAGTCTCCAAAAAGCATTTGCATTCTTGGCTGGGCTCCAAGTGCCTGAAGGGTCAAAAACATTTTCCCGGGTGTTTCAGGGTGTATGTCGTCAATTTACACCCTTCCCCCCCGAAAGAAAAGGGAAAAAATCGTTTCTCGCCTTTTTTCAGTGTCACCCTATGTCTACTGCATGCTGCTGGTAGACGGGGTGCTGGAGCGGTAAACAGCAGCATCCTCTCCTCTCCCCTCCCCGGTGGCAGACGGTACAGTGCAGGACTGGTATCCGTCCTCGTCGTCAGCCTCATCATCAGCTCGGTGAGGTCGGCCAGGGGCACCTGGGTAAAAATAGGAATGACTCCTGGTCATTCCCAGCAGATGGTACAGAATGGATGGTAACCGTCCTCATCATAGCAACTGGGGGCTGAGCTCTATCAGCCCCCCCTCCCTGTCATGTCTAAAGAAAAGATTCTGTACTGCCTGGACTATGGTAGCAGCGGAAGGCTGGTCTCCTCTCCCCCCCTACCCTTTAATGTCCTGCTTGGACTATCACAGCAGCTGGAGGCTTCCTCCCTCTCATTTTATCTCACTAAAAAGTCTGTGTTTTTTATTCCTGCATTCTTTATTACTTCATCACACAAATGGGGGGACACTGCCACGGTAGCCCAGGAGGGTTGCGGGAGGAGGGAAGCAACGGGTGGGGTTGTTGCAGGGGCACCCCCTAGAATGGCATGCAGCTCATTTCTGCGGGATCTCTGGGGCTCTGACACGGAGCGGCTGTGCTCCCAGGGAGTCATTCCCATTTTTGCCTATGCGCCCCTGGCCGATCTCTGCGAGGCCAGCCAGAAGCACCCATGATAGCAGCAGATGGTACAGAACGACTGATAACCGTCATCTCATCGCCAATTTACAATGGCAGACGGTGCAATATGACTGGTAACCATCTATGCTATCTTGCAAAGGCAAATGAATGCTGCTGTGTAGCAGTGCAGTACCGCATCTGTCAGCAGCATCCAGTACTCATATGGTGACAGTGACAAAAGGCAAAATGGGCTCCATGATTGCCATGCTATGGCGTCTGCCAGGGCAATCCAGGAAAAAAGGGTGCCAAATGATTGTCTGCCGTTGCTTTCCCGGAGGAAGGATTGAGTGACGACATTTACCCAGAATCACCCGCGACACTGTTTTTGCATTGGGATCTCAACCCAGAATTCCAATGAGCAGGGGAGACTGCGGGAACTATGGGATAGCTACGGGATAGCTACCCACAGTGCAATGCTCTGGAAATCGACACTAGCCTTGGTACATGGACACACACCGCCGAATTAATGTGCTTAGTGTGGCCGCGTGCACTCAACTTTATACAATCTGTTTTACAAAACCGGTTTATGTAAAATCGGAATAATCCCATAGTGTAGACATACCCTGAGTCAAGCGTGCTGGGATTGAAAATTAAGGTTTCTGATAGATGAGTATCAAAAGTTCTGCTTACATTACTAAGTCATCTCCTGCAGTTTAGAATCGCTTAGAATATGTCCTGAAGTTCTTTCTACTGTGTTGGGTACTTGGGCATTCAGCACCCACAAACCTACAATTAGTCCTTCTAAAAGAAAATACATTTCTAGCACCACTAATATATTGACCTTAATGTGTGCCAATGCATAGTATTAGAGAGACAAGGGTTTGTGAGGTAATATCTTTTGTTGGACCAACTTCTGTTGGTGAAAGAGACAAGCTTTAGAGCTATTATTATTATTTTACTATTGATATAATGATTATAGCATATGCACACTAAACAATATGATAGTTCTGACTAATTCCTTTTGATGCTTTAAAAATAAAGGCTGTGTGAATGCAAATTAATAATTTTTTTGAAACCAGCTCCTCTCTCCTTCCCCCCAAAATTTGTGGAAACAAGATGCAACTGTTACATTTTAATTTGAATTGCAGTCAATTAATGTTAATCAATGGTAAAGTTGAATCAGTCTCATTATCTGAATTATAGGTTATTTTTTTAAATTTTCATGTGTACATGATAGCAATTAAATGTAGTACCTTGTGTAATTCTTCACCATATTCCATGATATTAAATGACTGGAATCTTTGACCTTTGCTGCAGCAAATGACCAAAGATAAGTTCAGCCAAATTACTGCAGAAAGTTAAATTTGAATATTTTACCAGCTTTCTCTTCAGTTTCAATAATTCATAGCAGACTCACAATTTAAGTATTGTGCTTTCCTACATGTTTCTCTCCCGTGTCATTGATTTGTGCACGAACAGTGTTATTTATTATTTATTTTGAAAGCTTTTTTCAAAAACCCCAGGAGATGAAGCTTGTTTCCATTCCTCCAGGCTAGTAGTAATATCAAACAAATACAATAATAATAATAATAATTAATAAGTTAATAATACCCCCACAACCCAGCAATAGTGTGTTGAACAGAGAGAGTAAAAAAATGAAGTTATAGATTATATGCATTTGTTCTAAGTGGTCATGGTCTTTAAAAACTCGCTCTAAAATTTAATGTTTTCATAATTTTATTTTAAAACTCATGAAATTGCTGGATTAATTGATATAGAGAATACAGTCCTAGTTATCCACAAAACAGGCAATATAAGTTCAATTTGCTCCACCAATGTGCCTCAACCCAGATGACAGAAGGTCCTGGAAAGTGGTTAATTAGATCTCAGTGCTCATTCAGTTGTTGATTCTTCTGTAATAACATGGCCAACAAGATTGCCAGTTGTGGTGGTAATGTTTTTTTGCACCTTGAATTTCTGTCCACTGGGAACTGGACTGAGATCACTAACTCATTTGAGATCATTTTCAGTGACTTCTGATCTGGGCTGGATTTAAACTAGTGTCTTAGAGATGAAAAATCTGTATCTTATTAAATAGTTTGAGCCTATTTAATTTATATAAGTGTAAGCGGGGGAATGGTCCTGCCCTTGTGGGGAACTTTCCTGGCTTCTGCACTACCTCTGTGGAATCGGATAGTGAAAGGATCTGAGGCCTCACTCCAGCTCCCTTTACCCAAATGCCTGCCTGACCTTGAAGACTCCTCTTCCACTCTTCCATGTGGCAGAGTCCTTGTAACCCTGATAAGGTGGTCCCAGGATTCCTGGGAGGCTTAAGCCCCAGTCTTGTCATAGCCACTTAGGACAGAGGCTAGGGTGTCCCCAGTCCAGAGTACTCTCTCCACAATGGCCACTACCCTGGCCCACTGAGCACTACATTAAGTTCAAACCAAATGCAATTTATTAAAGAGCAAGACAGTAATAAAAATAAGGAAAAAATTAGACAGGTTAAAGGAAACAAGTAATCCTGCCCTGTTGGCATGGGGAAACCACAAACAGCAGTCTCTGGGATATGAGGGAAGTTCATAGTCTATTCTTCACATCTCCCAGGCCTCCTTCTCAAGCACTGGCTGTGCTGCGGTGACACTGTGGGTCAGACACCTGCTCTGGCAGTTGCCACATGCCCTCAGGCTCTAGCTGGCAGGAACCCTTCTCCCCAGCATCAGCCCTCCCAACGGGGTCATGGTCCCCCTCCAAGTAGAGCCTGAAAGACCTCTTGTTTGACGATATCTCCTTGCACTGGGCCCTCTGCCTAGGGTCCCCCCTCACTCTTCCCAGCTGCTCACCGCACTTGGCTCTGGTGTTACTTGTGGCACAAAGGGCGTTCACTCCTCCGCTCTGGGCCCACAGCTCCCCACTGTAACTGTCAGCACGGCTGGTCTGCGCTGCCCCAGCTGTGGACTGCTCTGGCTCTGTGCTGCTGCATTAATTTTTGCTTATTGCCCGTGACCTGTCCGTGATTTTTACTAAAAAATATCCATGACAAAATCTGAGCCTTATTCATGGGTCCTATCACCCCTCTACTGCCTCTGGGTTAGACTAAGTAGGTACGTGATAACACACTATACTAGCATTACTCTGGTCCTGTCCATTTCTAAAGAATTTAATATTTCATTTAAAAGAATCTTGCGTTTAGTTGCAAAGAAAACCCTCCAATGACTTGATCATATGTTGACTCACTAAGTTGGGAGATAGTAGCAGTGAGCTTAATTCGTCCCTGCTGTTGATTTCAATTGAGCTACATTAGGGATAAATGTGGTCTGATAGAGGTTAGAGGCCTCAGCTGTCCCACTCTTCTACTTAGACTCCACTTCCAATCTCAGCAAAAGATTCTAAAATGAGAGGAGTTAACTCTGAAACCAGTGATGACCATTTAATACTAACATTCTTAGTTATTTTACTGTTGATCATTTTATCAGAAAGCTTTTGTGGAGCAGAGTTAGAACATAAGAACAACCATATTGAGTCAGACCAAAGGTCCATCTAGCCTAGTATCCTGTCTTCCAACAGTGGCCAATGCCAGGTGCCCCAGAGGGAATGAACAGAACAGGTAATCATCAAGTGATCCATCCCCTGTCGCCCATTCCCAGCTTCTGGCAAAATCATAATAATGGACAACTGTGATACAGGGGGAGTAATTTGAGTGCTGTTGAGGAGACAAAGAGTTGGAATAAAACGCTATTGTTGTACACAATGCGACCTTTGTTTGCCTCTATAGGCCATGTTCCCACTTCTTTTCCGTGGTTCTGGACTCCCCCTCCCTATCTTTTTCTCTCCCCTCAGTATCATCCCTTTGTCTTTCTCCACCCCAGAGTCCAGACTCCATCAGCTTCACTGCTGCCCCTTTTAAGTAAGCAGAGTGCTCCGGCCCAGTTTGCAGTGGGGATCAATATTCCCAGTCTGTTGCTGAAGTAAGCAGCAATGGCAGCAAGACATCCACACACTGCATTTAGAGTGAGAGGCGTGTTCGGACACCTATTTAGTTCTGAATAATAGCATCCTCTAGCAGCGGATGGACAAATCTGTGAATATTTCTTCAAAAGTGTGATAGTACTACATAAAGGGAGGGCCATGGTACACAGCTGAACTTAAGCATAAAGAATAAAATCCTGACATATTTACTCAAGCAAAACTCCTGCTCCCTTTAATGGGAATTTTGCTGGAGTAAGGATGTGAGATTTAGGTCAAAATCATAATAATGGATGACTCTGATACAGGAGAAGTAATTTAAGTACTGTTGTAGAGACAAAGAGCCTGATGACATCTGAAAGCAGAGCAGTAGTTGTCAAAGAATCTGAATCAGAACAGAATAGTCCTGCCCTTAAACATCTCTACTCAATCAGAAAGAGCCCAGTGTTCCTAATTTAGACTTGGAAGTTCAATACACAGCAGCTCCCACTGAAAACCCACATTTTAATTATCATTATAGTCTTTATTTAGTGTTAAGATTGTAGTTTATTGATAATACAATTTGAGATGTTCTGCATTAAAACAATAAAATCTGAGGACATTAGGTCTTGCCAATACTGTAACTTACATGGGGAAACCCTTGTGAAGTATATAGAGGTGTACAGTGTGTACCTAGCAATGTATGGCAATAAAAGAAAAATACTTTTATTGCAAAGAATTTGAACAACTAAACAAAAAAGTATTTGGTATTAAGTTGATAATTTATGGTCTATCCTATAGCTAGATATTGTGTAACAAAGAAGCCATGCTATAACATTGTGTCGATGATATGATCTGATTGTGAAATCACAGCAACAGTTTTGACTGCATAGAGAGAATAGGAATACAGACTGTACTGTGTAAGCTTTGCTATGCATTGCTATAATATGCAGCTCACCTGTAGCTGGAAAAGCTCATCAGACCTTGAAAGTTCAGAGAAGAACACTAACTACTTAAAAACCCAAACAAACTAATTTGTTGTTCTTAACTAAGTTCCCTCCCACCAGTAGTTGTCACTTCATCCTAGTCTGCTAGCCACATGGCTGGACCATTGGAAAGGAAGAACTTCAGTTTTTCCACACTCACATCTCTATTTGTCACCATTGTTATCATGTTGTTAAAGTTTTATTTTCCTCTAATGGTCCTAGTGGCAGCTGAAGCAGTGGGTGTTATATCTTTCTACCAGCAGATGGACCCAGCAAAAAGTGTGTTGTGGTATTCCCCAAGAAAAGGACTGTACCGGCTATCCAAGCCCAGTACTTTTCCTGTTTCCAGATGGTGGAAATCTCTTTCTGTTTGGCAGAACCAGCCTGGAATTCAATTAAAAATATACAAAAACAGCATTTTAAAATTGTTTTTATTAGTTAAATTAAACAACTTTAAATGTACTGGAAACATATTTTTCAGGTTGGTCTGAAGCAAACAGGATGAAATTCAATAAGGACAAATGCAAGAAGGAACAATCAATTGCACATATACAAAATGGGAAATGACTGCCTAGGGAGGAGTACTGCGGAAAGGTATTGGGGGGTCATAGTGGATCACAAGCTACATATGAGTCAACAGTGTAACACTGTTGTAAAAAAAAAAAAATAAGCAAACATCATTCTGGGATTTGTTAGCAGGAGTGTTGTAAGCAAAACAAAAGAAGTAATTCTTCCGCTCTACTCCACGCTAGTGGAGTTTCCAAAAGTGCGTAAGTAGGGTAGGTGCCTGATTCCCATTGAAATCAATGGGAATTAAAGAAATAATCAACATAGGCATTTTTGAAAAACCCTTTAGACAGCTGCATCTTTATCTGCATCTTTAGGTGCCTAAATCTGAAAATCTGGCCTCACATCCTTCATATTTTTAGAATTAGTAGATCTTTTCTTCCACCTGGCTTTTATTAATAGATTGGAAGAGGAAACAAGCTTTTGTGCTTCTTCAACTTCCAATCAGTTTCTCCTTTAAATGAAGGAAATATTCTTTCTCCGATTTCTATCTATCTTAACTGAAACTAAAAATAATTAAAGCAAAAGTTTGTTTGCACAACAGAAACTAAAAGTACATAATTTGGAAAATGTAAATACCAACATTAGGTCTATCATAAACACCTGAGAACAATATGGATACTTAGTAATGCAGCACATGACATTGAGACATATTTTAAAGCTTGATTTTGATCAAAGAAATTAAAGATGTTTCTGCCCTGATTCTGTATATAATTAAAAAATCAGCACCCTTTAATTCATTAAAATTTGAGGCAGGCTCACTGATATTTTTATTTATATAAATGATTTTAATGGATTATAGTGAGTTTAGGCCTTAAGATAGTGTCATAATTTCAAATTTAATTTTAAACAGATTTATTTAAAAAGTCATTTAATTTAGATTCTAAAAATCTGATTTAAATAATATTCAAGTATGTGTGTGTATGTGTGTAATATATATATTAAAGCATTTTTTATATCCACTTTGGGCATTATGATGATCATCATAGCCATTTAGAACTTTCCAGCATTTTCAGATCCTCCTCCTCCAGATTCCCCTGCCACTTTATCTAAGGGAGAATTTTCATTATCTGTTAGAGTAAAGCCTATGACATAGTTGGTCAGTTCTAATTCCATTTACAGAGGGATGGGGTACTCTCACTAGCCCCGTGGTCTCCAACCCTTTTATGCACAAGATCACTTTTTGAATTTAAGTGCAGCCTAGGATCTGCCCCTCTCTGCAGGCACTGCCTCGCAGCTCCCATTGGCTGCAGTTCCCTGTTCCTGGCCAATGGGAGCTGCAGGGGTGGTGCTTGTAGGCAGGAGCAGCGTGCGGAGACCCCTAGCTCTCCTTCCCCCGGGGCCTCAGGGGTGTGCTGGCCACTTCTGGGAGTGGCGTGGGGCCAGGGCAAGCAGGGAGCCTGCCTTAGCCCCACTGCACCGCCAAACTTTTAGTGTCCAGAGAGCATGATCAACTGGCAGAGGCTCCAGGTGACCATTGCATTAGCTCTTATTAAAATATGCTGTTTTAAACCCTGATCAGATTTGTCATTTTGTAAGAGGGAACAACCAGCACTGTTATAACAAGCGTATTCATTATTAATTATTTTAATGGATTCTCTTCATTAGTAGAAGCTGTTATTTTTTAGTACTGGTATTGAACTCAACTTGGGGCAATGTGCACCTTTTCACCACTGGATGAAATCATGAAAATAAACTGATGATCTCACTTGATATCAAAGGCCAAAAACTGCTATCTAATTTTATTCTTATTAAGGATTTTTAGTTTGCCTGTAAAATGATCAGAGTTATCTTTTGTGACTGAAACAGATTTTTGAGATAGAGATTTAAGATCTGTATGAAATGCTTGTTTCTGTGTTATCAGACCTTTCTCTTGTATGCCTTTTCAGGAAATTAAAATGCATGACTGATAGTGAAACCGTCGCACCTGACTGGCCTTATTACAAAACCATTGATAGAATCCTGTCTAAAGTAACAGACCACAGTGATGTGAAAATGCATGAAAGTCAGCAACCAGGCCCTTCTACATCACAGACTGAGGCCTCGCAGTCTCCATCAGCTAAGTCTACACCTCTGTATTTGCCATATAACCAGTTTACGTATGAAGGAAGGGAAGAATGTTTTGAAGATGAACATTCAGAGAGCTCATCAAGCTTACTTTCTTATAAGTTGAGGTGGAATTTTTTATTTTCCTTTCTCATATTTTATACATTAGACTAGTTCCGTTGTGTAATTGGAAAACTCTAGAATGTTTACATTAATCACTCTTGACATTGCTTTTCCTAAGTCACAAGTGAGATGAGTTTGCTGGTCTTTACCTAAACAGCTAGACTAAGGGTTTCGTTTTTGTTTGTTTGTCTACTGGGCACGTCAGCACCACAAAATGCCATGCAATATTGTCAAAATTTAGTATGGGTCCCTCTGCTTATGAGAAGCATAGCATTTCTACCAAGGTAGGAGTGGCCCAGACTAGTACTACAGTACATACGTATAACAATGTAGGAATTATTACATGTTTCTTAGCTGCATTTTGCCTTGCTCTAGCCATTGCTATTACCTTCAGTATGAGTATGAAATTTCAATAGAGTCAACTATTATTAAAGTGTGTGTGTGTGTGTGTGTGAGAGAGTGCGCGTGCTTTAAAAATGCAAATCAAGTATTTGTTCAGACTTGATGAAATTATCAGTTATGCTTCAGTTTTCCAATAAGCATCTTTTAAAGTGCATTGCAGCCACTTTTAAATATAATTAAATAATATGAGGAATGCAAACATGGTTTTCCATTGTTGATAACATTTGAATCCCCTGGACAGCATGATTTCAGCCTAAAGCAGTGTTGTAGACACGACTCACATTTCAGACTTCACTGCTCTCAGTTTTCATCCCAAAAATGTGGTGGAAATAAGAACTGATTGCAGTCTTCTGTCAGAAGAAAATATTGAGTTCATCGTAGAGATCCTTATCATGAGTCTGTGCAATACAAAGGTTTTATGGATAACAGTAAAATTACAAATCAGTCATGCAATCATGAAACTGCTGAACTAGAATAAAAACCACACAAACTAGTCTGGATTAATGGGCTTTCAAGCCCACATTTGAGTAGTTTGAGAGCTGAGGGAGTAGAGCTGAGACTACTTCTTTCAATGAGTTTAGCTGTCCCCAAGCAGCTGATGATTTTAAATGTATTTCCTGTTTGCAAGTATTTACAAAGTAATTTCTGTGAATAACTCTTGGTCTGTAGCCATATATCAATTCACAAGTAATTCTTGTACAATTAGCAGTTCATTGTAAGTATTTGATGTCTGATATTCAAACTTCTTGACTGGATCAGCATAACTCCTAGAATCATGTTTCTTTTTGCAAACTGAAAATTTGATTTCTGCAAATATTCTTTAATAACATAAAATTCACTGTGTCTGCAAACACATCTACCTCTAAACGCAATCACTAGAATATTTGCACACACACACACACACACACACAAAAATAATGTTTAAGGTATTCATCCATCTCACTTGAGGAAAATCTGCATGATGTTTCCACCTTGGACTGCCAGCAGCTAAAAGTGATATTTGTGATAGGTATTACAGCCTTTTGTATCTGGGAATAGAATGACTTTCATTTTGCACTAGAAGTATTTTTGGGTGGGTTATAAGAGCATAATGTAAAAGATGCAGCTATGTGAAAGGGAGTCATGAAAGAAATGACAGGTTTCAGAGTAGCAGCCGTGTTAGTCTGTATCCGCAAAAAAAACAGGAGTACTTGTGGCACCTTTAAAGACTAACAAATTTATTTAAGCATGAGCTTTCGTGAGCTACAGCTCACTTCTTCGGATGCATAGAATGGAACACACAGACAGGGGATATTTATACATACAGAGAACATGAAAAGGTGGCATCCGAAGAAGTGAGCTGTAGCTCACGAAAGCTCATGCTTAAATAAATTTGTTAGTCTTTAAGGTGCCACAAGTACTCCTGTTTTTTTATGAAAGAAATGGTTACTTATTGTAACTATGGTTCTTTGAGATATGATGCCAACATGTATTCCACTTAGGTATGTGCTTGCCCAGCACATTGGAGCAGGATAAATTTGCCTAGCAGTACCCACAGAGGGGCGGCACTTGCATCTTGTGGCCATAACTCCTCCTTTGGCTATGTGATGTAGTGCCGCCCTGCCCCTCCCCCAGTTCCTTCTCACCAAATGCCCAGACACAAGACTCCGATGCAGAGGGGATGGAGGGTGGGTCATGGAATACACATCTGATTCAAAGAACACGTTACAGTAAGTAACAGTTTCTTCTTCTTCAAGTAGATGCAGACGTGTATTCCACTCACAAGAAGTATTCCTCGCCAGGAAATAGCGCTTGTAGTCTACCTAAATAAGGACTGCAGGCCCACAGTTCTAAAGCTTGCATCCGCCCTGGGAGATGTGGTTATGGCGTAATGGTTTATGAATGCATGTATCAATGACCACACAGCAGCCCTGCAAATGTCCAATATGGAAATGTCACTGAGGCATGCTATGAATGTTCCTTGTGCCCTCGTAGAATGAACTCGCATCTGTTGAGGGAGCGTAGCTGAGGCTATTTCATATGAATTTTTGATTCAGGATGTTATCCATTTGGAGATCCTCTTCAAAGAGACCATATGACCCTTCATGTGATCTGAACATGACACAAACAAATGAGGTAAAGCATAAAACGGTTCAGATGTCCAGATAAAAGATGTCAGTCACTGGACATCTAAGGTATGGAGATGCTGCTCCTCCAGAGATGAGTGTGGCTTAAAAGAGAACACAGGTAAATATACCATGTGGTTCAAATGAAACTGAGAGACCACTCTATGATTCACTCACAATTTTTGTCTAGAGTCACCTTGTCTTTGGAAAATTGTGTATAAGGAGGCTCTGCTATAAGAGCCTGCAGCTCTCACACTCTCCTTGCGGAGGTTATCGCTTCCAGGAATGCAGTTTTCTGACACAAAACAGAAAGGGACTAGCCTCCAGGGGCATGAGCAGAGATCCCAATAAGGATGCTAGGACTGAGTTAAGGTTCCCACAGAGTAACCGTCTCTCAGACTGGGTGTATGTAGACAAAGGAGCCCTTTTAAGAATCTTGTTACCATGACATTGGAGAAGACTGATTTTTTTCCCCTGAATGGGAGGATGAAATGCCATTATCGCTGCCAGATGCACTTTCAATGAACTAAACACAAGCCCCAACAACTGAAGGTACAGCAGGTACTCCAAAATGTCCTGGATAGAGGCCAGTATTGGTTGGCTTCTGTTGGCTTAATGACCACACAGCAAATCATTTCCATTTAGCTGGATAGGCTGTCCTAGTGGATGCTTTTCTACTGTTAAGGAGGACCTGTTGGACAGCTGCCAACCACTGCTCTTCCTTCTCATTCAGCCATACAGCAGACACACTGTGAGATGCAGGGAGCTGAGTGCAGGATGCAAGGCATGCGTTGGTTCTGAGTGAGTAAGTTGGGATGGGGAGGAAGTGGTATGGGAGGCTGAATAGAGAGTGTGAAAAGGTCGGAGAACCAGCACTGTCTTGGCCATGCTGGGGTGATGAGAATGAGCATGGCCCGATTGGCCTTGAGCTTGAGGATGACCTGAGGTATGATCAGGATTGGTGGAAAGGCATACAGGAAAGCCAACTGCCAGATGAAGTGGAAAGCATCAGACAGGGAGCCTGTACTTGAGGCCCTCTTAAGAGCAGAACAGATGATGTTTCCTGTTGTCCCTTGTAGCAAACAGGTTGATCATTGGGATGCCCCAAGCAGTGAAGATGACCCAAAGGTCAGTTGTCTTCAGGGACCATTCGTGACTCAGGGAAAAATACCTGCTGAGATGGTCTGTGAGATCATTCTGAACCCCAGGCAATTGAATGGCTATCGGAGAAATGTTCTCCTTGATGCAGAACTGCAACAGCCTGATCGCCTCTAGGCATAGCAACCCAGAGTGTGCTCCCCTTTTGTTTGTTTGTTCACGTAGTACATCGCAGTGGTATTGTCAGTAAGTATGTGAACTACTTGAATCTGTGACATAGTACCAAAAAGCTTGACACACATTATAGATGGTCCAAAGCTACAGCACAGTTTGGATGTATCTGAGGCCTCCTGTTCCAATCACCATCCCTGTACTTTCAGTGACCCCAGGTGCACCCCACAATCTATCAGGGAGGCATTGGTAATAAGTGACTTGGTTGTCGAGAGCAGGACAAAGGGAATGCCTTGGCAAACATTCTCTGGACGCATCCAGAATGGCAGGGAGTCCAGGACCAGTGAAGGAAGACGAACCAGTTAGTTTAGAGGATGAAAAATAGGATGGTAGACTGTCCTGAGCCACATTTGAAGGGGGCAAAGATGCAACCTTGCAAATTGGATCATCTGCAGGAAAGCAGACATGTGGTCCAAGGCCTCAGATACATCCAAACTGTCTTGGAAGGCTAAGACTGCAGACTACAGCAAAGACGGTGAATTCTCTGAAAATGGTTGGTGGGCAAAAATGTTCTAGATGTCATGGACTCTAACAGGGCCCCAATAAGTTCAATTTTTGAGTGTGGGCTAAGGTTGACTTTCTGGTGTTCAGGATTGAGACCCAGATGGTCAAGAAAGCACAGCGTGGTGCCAACATGAGTAAGAACTTTGTCTCTGGATCTGTCTCTCAGTAACCAGTTGTACAGATGTGAATTCCCTTCTTCCTGAGATATGCCATAACAACAACGACCGCACATTCAGTAAAAACCTGGGGGCTGAGGAGAGGCCAAATGGGAGCACTGTGTACTCAAAGTGGTATTCTGCCACAATGAATCAAAAGAACTTTCTGTGGCTCAGCAAAATCATGACATGAAAGTAGTTGTCCTGAAGGTCCAGAGCAGCAAACCAGTCATTCTGAGGCAATGCAGGAAGAACAGTTGACAGAATGACCACTGGGAACCTCCAGGTAGATGATATATTTGTAGAGGCTGTGAAGGTCGAGGATGGGTATTACCCCTCCCTTGTGTTTGGGTATCAGGAGTAGAAGCCGTGACCCCGGTGTTCTGGTGGAACCTCCTCCACTGCTCCCAAAGCCAGCAGAAAATGGACCTGCTCAAGGAACAGTATCCAGGGGGCTTCTGAAGAGGGAGGGGAAGCGGGTGTGGAGAGGAACTGGATGGCATAACCCAATCTGATGGTGCTTAGGAACCAGCTGTCAGTGGTGATCGAGCCCCAAGCATTGTGAAAGTGCGCCAGCTTGTCCCCAGTGGGGCGAGATGAGAAGGGAGGAGCAATGACTGGAACAGTGCTCTAGGCCACGGAGTCAAAATGCATGCTTGAAGGGTGCCGGGGAGAAGTCATGTGGCCTGGCTGAACCCCAAGTCCAACTGATTTCTGATCTCTCTCTCTTTCTGGGGTAGTCTGGTGCCTCGGAGGAGGAAAAGGCTGACCAAATGGGCACTGAGGACAATATTGCTGCTGCTGTGGAAAACAATAGTGGCGCCTCTGCACTCTTTTTTTAATGTGACCGCTCAGTAATCAGGCAGTAGGATTCTGAGATGCTGGGTTGCCATGGAACTGATAGCCCTGTGATAATAAATTCAGAGTGAATTGTAGTGGTAGTGGTGGGGCTGCAAACAGGTCTGAAAAAACAAGGTTGTCTGGGCCAGTGCAGTGTGGTCAAAATCATTGTAGGTTGTTGTTGCTGCGACTGTTGTATCTTGCGTGTTATCATGGGAAAAGGAGGGGATGCAAATAGAAGAGCCTTTGGCCACATGTAGGAGAAGATGTCAATTCTCCTGGCCCAAAGATCTCTGCTCCTGCTATAGAAGTTATTTGTATTGATGTTGGAGCTGGATGCAAAGAAATCCCATATTAGTTTCCAAAAAAAAAGGAATGGACTATGTGGTTGACCTTCCTCTGGTGGAGACATCACACCCCTTGGACTGCTCTTCTGTGGTTGAGGGCAATCTTCCATGGAATTCAGTTTCCCTTTGATATGCATGGTTCGAATGTTTCTCTCGGCCTAACTGAAAAAGGTTATGGTTTCCATTTGTAACAAGCATGACTGTGTGCCCCCTTGTCCATTCATGTATGTCATGGCAGTGGTATTGTCTGTGAATACAAATATGTGTCTGGAGTTTAAAGTGGGAAGGAGTGCCTGAAGGGCTAGAGAAATCACTCGCAGTTCCAAATTATTAATGGTTTAATGAAATTCTGTCCCTGACCACTGACCTTGTACTATATGTTGGGTTCTGTGAACTCCCATCCCCTCAAACTAGTATCCATCATTATGGTGTCCCTCTTTGGATGTAACCATCTGAGGGACCATTTACTGTGGAAGGAAGTTTTACAGAGAGTAGGGGAGCTCAATATGTAGAAGTGTAAACAATTTAAATGAAAATTTGCCCATGAGGGTAGGTATTGCATGAAAACGAGTATAGTACTATGTAGTAGTAAGTCCCTCACGCAGGAGTGAGAGCTGTGAAGGATCTTGTATGTTTGCTCCATAATCCATGCCTGCCTATCTCTGGAGAGGAAAGCCCAGAGTATGGTGTTCAATAAAACCCTTAGGTGTTCTATGGTCCGTGTAGGGATGATCTGGCTTTTCTTCAGATTGATTATAAACCCATGCTGTTGAAAGGTATGTACTATCAACTGAGCATCCCTGACTGACTTCTGTAGGGAAGGGACTCTTACAGAATAACATCAATATGTAGAGATGCCACTATTACCAGCAGGACCCTTGTGAATACTGTGGGGGTGGTGGCATGCCAAAAAGAAGGGCATTGTATGGCATGTGCAGAGTGTACTATGCAAACTGGAGGTACTGTCTGTGGGTTGGAAAGATGGGGGTGAGGAGATATGTGCACATCAAGTTCATGAAGGTTAGGAAATTCCCCTGTGTGGTGGCTGCCAGGGTGGACTAAGCAGTCTCCTTTTGGACTTGTGAGAGTGGATTAACTTGTTGAGTCTTTAAATCTAGAACAGCTTCTTGATTATTGAGAGAGAAGAAATCTGGGGCAGAAGGCCCTTCTGAGTTCTATGGCATAACTCTGGAAATGATGTCTCTCCCAAATCTGTCTGTGGTGGAGGCAAACCAGATGAGAACAAAAAGAGATAGATGGCCTCACAGGGAAAGGTTGTGGAGCCATTGATTATTCTTAAGAGCATTCGTGGAGAAGGTGTGTCAGAGTTTATTGGAGCTGGCTTTCCCCCAACTATACTTAGATAATCTGTTGTGTCTCGAACCATATCTGTATGAAGCTGCATAACCTTGAATGGGCTGCCTAGAGTGAAAAGGGTTAAAAACTCTTCTGAGTTAGTTAGGGGAGCTCAATATGAGGAGAGGAGGAGGAGACACTTTTTTGGGGGTTTGTCCTGTGATTTGGAGCAGATCTTTCTATTGGTTCCCTGACACATTTTCCCTCCAAGGACATGAAAACCGAAACCTATTCTGTGGAAATATCTTCCTTCCATGTCAGTGGCCAATTCCTCCCACTGACATGGACACCCTCTTGCCACTGCATTGGACACCATTGATCAGGCGGAGAACCTGAAAGCATCTGAATATGTTAGAGATTTTCTTTGAGGAGCCCAATCCTTTGGATCTTTTCATTTTTTTGGGAATGTCTGAGAGGACTCAATATAAGCAAGTACTGCTCGGGCAAAAATAGGTGGCTGTTGCTGAGGCACTAAGTGGTACTGTGGCCACTTCATAGCCTCTGCAGACAACTGATTCCACCTTCTGTCAGTAGGAAGCCCTCTTCGGTGGGGAGGACAGTGTCCTTGATGAGAGTTGACAAGACTGCGTCCATTTTAGGTAAAACCACCAAGAACACTTTTTGACTGGTGGAAGTTATAGATTTTTGCTCTTTCTGTCAGACTCTTTGACTTAGCCGGGTTTTCCCATTCCGCTTTTACAGCCTTAAGGTGTAAGGCCAGGATGAGAATGTAAGTCTCAGTTGTAGAATTGACTGGAACTTATTTATGGGTATTTTGACTCTTTGACATCCTCCTCGTCCTCCTTTTTTTTTTATTCTCTTTGGCTGAGTATCAAGGAAGATAACCAATAAGGCAATTGCTTTTCTCAGAATCGACTTATAAAACTGTTCAGGGAAAAAGAGTTCCTGGTGATCCTCTTGGATTTCCTTCACCTCAGATTCTTTATTATCTGCTTTCTGGTCCCTTTTTTCCACCACCTGGACACCAGGGAGAAGGATGGGGAAATGGATGAAGGGTGGCCTGTATGTTTGTCTCCTCCTGTGCCCGTTTCTTCTGTGGGATGAGGGCCCTAAGATGGCTGCTACTGAGGCTCTGCCAAGAGCCTGTTCTAAAATGGCTGCCTGGCTTCAAAATGGCCACATCAACCCCACTGTAAAGGGAGGAAGGGGCAGTGGTAGAATATTGGTTTTGTTGTGACACTGTTGGTTCTTGGGACCCCTGAGGGTCAGAGGGGATGCCGCATGGCCTGTGGCAGAATAAGGGAGGTCCCTGGCTATATGTGATGCCCCTTGCCATGGTGCTTTGTCTGCTGGATGGGTGACTGGACCCCAAGGAGTTACCCTGAGCCAGTTCTGTTGGCTGGAGCTCCTGGATCCTCCATGGTCTGTCCTCCTGGAATGGGACATCTGGTGATGCATCCAGTCTGCATCAGTGGCCATGGAGTGAGCTCCTGGTGGCCAGGGCACTTTTGTCAGTGTTTTGTCTTTCTGGACCCCTTGTCTGTCCACAGCTGCCACCATGCTGTCCTGTTGGGGTGGGCTGGTGGCCTGCTTTCTAATCATGGTATCACCAAGGTTGAGGGTACAAAAGGAACACTTTCCCTTTTAATAAATTTTAATGTATTTTAAAGGTGCTGAGCACAGGGTACTGACCCGGCCCTTTCCCTTCTTTTTTGCTTTTTCATCCATTGCGGGAGCTAATTTGAGAGAAGGAGCTTGGTAAAAAGTTCCCACAAATGCCCAGAGCCCTGTAGAGTAAATTTAAATGACCTTTAAAAAGCTAGTAACCTCAAACTAAAAGAGTGGAGAGCTGAAGGAAAGAGACCCTAGAACAAAAAGGAAAAAGAAGAAAAAATGAATCAGTTATGGACAGTCTACAGAGGCCTGACTCCTAGGCTACTTTACCTTTGGAGGCAGAGAAAATTCTGGAGGGGATCTTCAGTGGGAGGAACTATCCGGAGGGTTCACCCAGCCAATCAAAACATCTGCCTCCGACAGTCTGGGGGACTGAAGAACCCATCCCCTGCAGTGAGAATACTGGTGGCTGTTTTGTATTCACTCCAGTGCCAGTGCAATAGTGGAAGGTTTGTGTAGAAAAGGCCACTCAAAGCAAGATTTCATGATACACTGGTAACTACAGTTTCTACTATTGCTACTACTAGTAGAGCTACACCAGTAGTGAATTTTGTCCATAAAATTTGCAAATGTAGATGCAGTCCTAGGTTATCTGTGGCATGTGGTATAATAGCAGGTTTATAATAGTTCTTGTTCCAACTGATTAGGAAAACGATGCGACAAGTTGCATGAAAGCACTAGCTAAGTTTCATTGTTGTGTGGTCAGGGCAAAAATGGTAAGAAAAGGTTTTGGTTTTCTGAGGTGGATGTTGTCCTGATTTATACAGGCCTCACCACAGGTTTACACTCTGCTGTGGCTGAACAGGAGTTAAACAGTTTGGTCAGCAAGTGTAGAGGTGTTAAAAGCTGTGCTCTAGCTAAGAGACTTAGGTTAAAATGTGTTTTGAACTCACTTCTAAATGATTTGGTTTCATTCTCATTAGTTGGCCAAATAGTGTTAGAATCTGGTTCAGTCAAAAAGAATTTAAGCTGTGCTTACCCAGTTGTTAAACTCCAAGGACCGTGTGCAGTCCAAATTATTCTAACTTCAAAGGGTATGTAACCAGTTAATTACATAGGTAGCTATAAATGTGCTGGATGTCCATATGGCAGTTAATCATGTTTTACTTTTGCCATCAGCCTAGGCTTATAGTCTTCCTGTAACTGTGGCTATTTGACTGTGTTGGCTTGTCTTACTTTCTCCCACCAATCTGGGTGATAGGACCTCCCGAATATATTACTTCCCATAGTACTAATGTGCATGCCCTCTGGACATTCTATCCCCTGCTGCAGTAGTATAAGAGGGCTACCCAGATTCTCCCACAATGCAATATTACAGACCTCATTTAAACAAACACGGTCAATGTGGATGTGCACAAGTTGGACACACAGTTGTGCTGTGAAAAAAAGTTGCTCTGTAGACACAACTTGATGGCTTTGAATAACAATGTCAGATGAGTGGCATGGCCTGCTTGTACATGCAGTTGTTGTCCTTCATGACCAAAGATGACACAAACCTGCAGTATAAATGGTGCCTATTTCTGGAAGGGGATAAAAAGAGGGAGTTGTTATTGTCATAAAATATTTTTTTAAAAGCTATATAGATTGACCTCTTTAGAGAAGCCTGAATCCTACCATTCTATCAATTCTCTTGATAATAATTTAAATTGAGAAGGGTGGAGATTCTTATATTTTGACTGACATGAAATGCTGCTAATGAAAACAGCAGGATTAAAGTCACTGGCAGTTGCCATGTTGAGAGAGAAGCTATTTGTTTTAGCGGTAGTATGGAAAATACTGAGCTAAGTGATTTCATCTTGAGGAATTAACATATCCTATATATCAGCAACAGTTGGGAATGAGCAGCAAGGGAAAGAAGAATTGACTATAGAATTTTGATCCATTCTGATCTTTTGTATGTCCTTTTCACTAAAGGGACAATGTCATCTTAAGCTATATAGTTTTTTAAAAATGAATTAAAAGCAGTATTAGGTCCTTGAGTGAAAAATAGCTTGCGTCTGTCCCTAAGTCATTCCATCAACTTCGGTATTTTTATCGCTGTTTCTATTTTTTTAAATGTTTATCTCTCTCCTGTTGGTTTCTGAAACACACAGAAGCAGGAAAAACTAACTATAGTGAAACTATACACCAGGGGTAGACAACCTATGGCACGCGTGCCGAAGGTGGCACGCGAGCTGTTTTTCAGTGGCACTCACACTGCCTGGGTCCTGGCCACCGGTCCTGGGGGCTCTGCATTTTATTTTAATTTTAAAAGAAGCTTCTTAAACATTTAGAAAACCTTATTTACTTTACATACAACAATAGTTTAGTTATATATTATAGACTTATAGAAAGAGACCCTCTAAAAACTTTAATATATTACTGGCACGCGAAACCTTAAATCAGAGTGAATAAATGAAGACTCGGCACACCACTTCTGAAAGGTTGCCGACCCCTGCTATACACAGAGCTGTCAAATGCACAAAGTAAACTGAAAATAATTTTCTCTTTTTTAGTTATAGTTATCTTAAGTGTTACTTGCAACAATGAATGAGTAAAAAATTTCAAACAGGTGTTTTTTAAGTTGAACTTTAAACCTTTGAAAACTTTTAAGTTCTCAAAAATAGCTTTTGTGTGGCAGCTTTGTCACCTTCCCAAATATCCTTTAATGCAGCAGAAGGCAGTTGTCTATCTTATGAAAAATTTTTAAAATACTGGATTTAATATTCAACTCTCATATTAGAAAAAGTGCCAAGATTTATATTTTGATCAGTACAAATATATATTCTCTTTTTTAAAGCAAAAAGTAGTTTAAGCTAGATGTGTGCCTTTTGTTTGAATTCTTTAGAGTCTGAGACCCTCTTGTAAAAAATCTTACATTTTGCTGCTGAGCTGTAATGTGACTAACATGAGAACAAATGAATTTTCTAGTACTTTGTAGATGAGATAAATATTTGGAATCTGTTTTCTTTTAATGGGGCACCTATTGTTGTTTGAGTCTTGCTCTTTGGAACTTACAGAACTTGCATTATATTGCAATAACCATAAAACATTTGACAGCCTTATGAAACAATGTATTCTACTGACCTCTCCCTCCCCCCCCAAAAACTAATCAAACTGCCAACTACACTATAAATAGATTTTATCTGATTGAAAACATATTTTCTCTCTGAGGAAGAATTTATATGCCTGACTGTTAATTGTTAAAATAGTGACAAAACACAATTTATAGACTTGTTTATGTCACTGAGGTGCCATCTATATTGCCATTTCTCTCGTATTGGGAGGGGGTTAGGAAAAGACGGTTACTCACTGTTGTAACTGTTGTTCTTCGACATGTGTTGCTCATATCCATTCCAGTTAGGTGTGCGCGCGCCGCGTGCACGTTCGTTGGAAGATTTTTACCCTAGCAACACTCGGTCGGTCAGCTGTGCGCCCCCCTGGAGTGGCGCCGCTATAGCGCCGAATATATACCCCTGCCGACCCATCCGCTCCTCAGTTCCTTCTTGCCGGCTACTCTGACAGTGGGAAAGGAGGGCGGGTCTGGAATGGATATGAGCAACATCTCGAAGAACAACAGTTACAACGGTGAGTAACCGTCTTTTCTTCTTCGAGTGATTGCTCATATGCATTCCAGTTAGGTGATTCCCAAACCTTACGTAGGTGGTGGGGTCGGAGTGAGATGTTGCAGAATGCAAAACTGCTGAGCCAAAGGCTGCATCATCTCTGGACCGTTGAACCAATGAGGCAAAGGTGTCGACCGAGGACCAGGTAGTGGCACGACATATCCCCTGAAAGGGTAAGTGAGCCAGGAAGGCAGCAGAAGAAGCCTGAGCCCTGGTGGAATGTGCAGTAAGGAGGCTCAATGGAACATGGGCCAAGTCAGAGGAGTTGCGGATGCACGACGTCACCCAAGATGAAATCCTCTGGGAGGAGAGAAGTACGCCCTTCGTCGGGTCTGCCAGTACGACGAAGAGTTGGGGCGTTACGAAAGGGCTTTGTCTGCTCGAGATAGAATGCGAGCGCCCTACGGACGTCTAGGGAGGGCAAATATGCTCCCCTCACGATGAGTGTAGCTTCGGAAAGAAGACCGGAAGGAAGATATCCTGGTTGATATGAAAGGTCGAGAGCACCTTGGGGAGGAAGGCCGGATGTGGTCACAACTGCACCGTGCCCTTGAGAAACACAGTATACCGTCGGTCCACCGTGAGAGCCTGAAGCTCGGAGACTCGTCTGGCCGATGCAAATGCTGCAAGGAAAAACTGTCTTTCAGGACAGGTATATCAGCGAGCATGTTGTCAGTGGCTCGAATGGGGCAGTCATAAGACTGTTTAGAACCAGGTTGAAGACCCGGTTTTGGCGGGATGGCGAACTTGGGAGTATAAACGCTCCAAGCCCTTGAGGAACCTAGAAACCACAGGGTGTGAGAATACGGTGCAGCCACTCTCCCCTGGGTGGAAGGTAGAGATGGCTACCAAGTGTACCCTTAATGATGACCGTGCCAGGCGCTGCTGTTTGAGAGACCACAGGTAGTCCAAGATGGAATGGATCGGAACCTCGGTGAGAGAAACATTGTGCGTTTCGTAGCTGCAGGAGAAACGCTTCCACTTGGCCAGATACGTTAACGGAGTGGAAGGTTTCCTATCACCCAGGAGAATCCTGTAGAACCGAGGCAGAACAACGTAACTCGGATCGGTTTAGCCACACAGCAGCCATGCTGTGAGGTGCAGGGATTGCAGGTCTGGGTGGTGAAGTTTGCCGAGATCCTGCGTTATGAGGTCTGGGCAAAGAGGCAGGGGAATTGGGTTGGCTACTGACAGGTCTAGCAACATGGTGTACCAGTGCTGCCTGGGTCACGCTGGAGCGATCATGATCAGGTGAGCTCTGTCCCTGCGGAGTTTTAGCAGGACCCTGTGAACCAGTGGGAACGGTGGAAAAGCGTACAGCAGACGGCTCATCCACGGCATCAGAAAAGCCTCCAAGATCGAGCCCGGGGAGAGGCCTTGGAATGAGCAGAACTTCTCTCTCTCTTTCTGTTCTCGCGAGAGCGAATCGGACTATGTGGGGAAAGCCCCACTTCCGGAAAATGGAATGGATAACGTCCGGAGGAATCGACCACTTGAGAGACAGGAAAGATCTGCTGTGGCGATCCGCCAGAGTGATCCAGACCCCTGGGAGAAAGGATGTTACTAGATCTATCGATTGGGCTGTGCCGAAGTCCTGGAGTTGGATAGCTCCCTGCAAAGACGGGAGGACGGTGCTCCTCCGTGCTTGTTTATGTAACACATGGCCGTTGTGTTGTCTGTGAACACCGAGACACAACGGCCTTGCAGGTGCTGCTGAAACGCCTGGTACACAAGGCAGACTGCTCCCAGACATTGATGTGCAAGGCCAGCTCTTGAGCCGACCGAAGGCCTTCAGTGCGAAACTGACCCAGGTGAGTCCCCCAGCCGAGAGATGGGGCGTCCGTCATGAGGGACACCGAGGGGTGAGGTGGATGGAACAGCATCCCTGCACACACCAGGGAGGGTGTCGACCCCCAGTCGGGGGAGCCTGGGACGCTCGGGGGGATCGAGGCGACCATGACTATGCTGTCTCTGCCTGGGTGGTACACCGAGGTGAGCCACGATTGAAGTGGACGGAGGCGAAGCCTGGCATGATTGGTTACAAACGTGCAGGCAGCCATGTGACGCAGGAAACCTAGGCAAGTGCGAGCCAAAGTTGTCGGAAAGGTCCGTAGACCTTGTATAATTGTTACCATCGCGTGAAACCGAGGCTGAGGTAAGCAGGCTCTTGCGAGACTGGAGTCCAGGATGGCCCCAATGAATTCTATTCCCTGTGTGGGAATCAGAGTGGATTTCTCTATATGGATCATCAGGCCTAGATGCAGGAATAGATCCTTGTTGACGCCCACGTGACTGGTAACTTGGGCCCCGGTGGTCCCTCGAATGAGCCAATCATCTAGATACGGAGAATGTGTATCCGATGGTGGCGGAGAGAGGCAGCAACTACAGCCATGCACTTTGAGTACACTTGGGGCTGTATAGAGGCCAACCGGGAGGACCGTAACCTGGAAATGATGATGGTTGGCCACAAACCGGAGGTACCTTCTGTGTGGAGGATAAATGGCGACGTGAAAATACGTGCCCTTCATATCGAGGGCGGCATACCAGTCTCCGGGATCCAAGGATGGGATGACGGTCCCCATGGATACCATGCAGAACTTCAAGTGTATCATGAACTTGTTGAGTTCCTGCAGGTCTAGGATAGGTCTGAGACCTCCCTTCGCCTTGGGGATTAGGAATTAGTGGGAGTAGAACCCTTTGTCCCTTGGTACCTTTGGTACCTCCTCTACAGCTCCGATGGTGAGGAGCGTCCGCCCCTCTTGCAAGAGGAATTACTTTGGGGTCCTGACTGACGCCTACGACTGCCTCAGCGACGCCTGCTGGCAAAGTCCTGTCTTTGTCTAGGCGCAGGGTAAGGGCGGTGAGGCTGGGGGCGGAAAGGTCGGCGCTGAGTCACCGGCATGTGCATGCCGAGAGGGAGCGCAGTGACTTTGCTGTCCTTTAGGCTTTGCAGCCTAGGGTCAGGGTTTTTTTTTTTTTTTTTTGGAGAACAGGCCTTTGCCATTGAAGGGCAAGTCCTGTATAGTGTGCAGCAGCTGCAAGGGAAGGCTCGATAACTGGAGCCATGAAATGCGCCTTGTGGCAACACCCGAGGCCCGAGTCGTGGCTGCGGAGTCAGCTACATCCAACAAGGCCTGGAGGGAAGCTCTCGCCACCTTCTTCCCTTTTTCCAGGAGGGCAGCAAACTCTTAACGGGAGTTCTGAGGAACCGACTCCGTAAATTTGCCCACCACCGCCCATAGTAGCGGCTAAGCAGGGCTTGCTGGTTTGCTACACGAAGTTGCAGGGCCCCTGCCGAGTACATCTTACGGCCCAGTAAGTCCATTCGCCTAGCCTCCTTGGATTTAGGGGCTGGTGCCATCGGGCCATGGTGTTCCATCTCATTGACGGACTGGACGACAAGGGAGTGGGGTGTGTGTGTGTGTGTGTGTGGACATATAGGTACCCGTAGCCCCTGGAGGATACCATGTACATGCGTTCGACTCCCGTGCCCGCGGGCCTGATAGTAGCTTGAGACTGTCAGATGGTATCCGCATTGGCCTTGATCGTCGGAATGAACAGTAGGGCCACTCTAGTGGGGGCGTCAGCCAACAGAATGTCTACGACCAGATACTGTATCTCCGAGACTTCCTCCACTTGGGGATTCATATTGAGTGCCACCCGTCTCAGGAGGTCCTGGTGGCCCCCCAAGTCGATTAGAGGAGGGCCCGAGGAGGACGCTCCTGCCACAGCCTCATCTGGGGAGGAGGAAGAAGAAAGGCCGGGGACAAGCGGGTCCTGTGTGGGCTCGCGCTCCTGGACGACCTCCTGATCCGGTGGGATGTGGGAGTCCGGTGGCTGAACCGGGGCTTCCTCCGTACCGGTCGGAGGGGGGCGGCTAACTGTCGCCTCTGGCACCCAGTGCTCTGATGCAACAGAGCGAGATGGGATCACAAGTAGGCCTTTGGCCTGATGGCACGCCCAAGATATACAGGGTGACCACTGATGGGGTCAGGGTCCTGGGCCTGGGGCACCTGGAAGACTGTGGTGTGCACATCTGAATCACAGTCCTGTGCGTATAAACTGCCTGTGCAGGACGACAGTGATGCATGTTTGGATGGCCATGGAGGAGCTAAAAAGCCCTGGGCAGAGTCTCCCTCTCTAGCTGACGTTGCTTGACTTGGCACCGGGGATCGGTACTGGGAGGCATACCGGTACCGGGAGCGAGAATGGGACCTGCGACCGGAACGGTGCGGGGAGGTCGACCGAGATCTCGAGGCTCGATGTCGGGAGTGGTGACGGGAGTCCGGTGCCTGGAGCGGTGCTGGGAGCTGGATTGGCGCCGAATGTACCGGGCTGGCGAACGGGATGCTGATCGGTGCTGCGAGTACGACCCGTACCGAAATGGAGAATGGTGCCGGGACTGCGAGCGGCGTCGGCACCTGGATTGGCGACGGGACCGAGAACATCTGCGGTACCACGATGGTGAATGGTGCCGCTCTGCAGTGCTTACACAGGGTGGTCTGATCAAGGCAGGCTTGCCGATCGACTATATAACCCACACCGGCGGTGCCGGGGGTTGAGGCAGCGCAGGTGCTGTCATTGCAATCAACTCCCTTGACGTGGAAATGTCTCCGGTGTGGAGGGAGTAGTGAGCTCAACCACGGCTCGCACCGGGAAGCGTTCAGGTACCGGACTCGACGGCTCTTGCGTGGCCGGAGTTGACGGTGCCGACATTGTCGGTGCCGCGGCAGGTATCAGAGCCGGGCGGTCCGACTTAGTATAGCACTCGGGCTGCGGAGCAGGCGGCTCTGACGCAGCAGGAGTCCTGTGCCTCTTCATCCTCCAGGAGAGGGATCCGTGCTGAGCGGACGTTGGTGCCGGCGACAGCCGGTGCTGAGAGGCCTTGGCGGTACTGGCGATCCGGTGCCGAGGGAGCGCTTCTTGAAGACTGACCAGCGCTCGGTGCCGAGAGTGGAGGAGTAAGAGCTGCCTCCCTCAGGAGCTGCTTGAGACAAAAGTCTCGCTCCCCTATTGTTCTCGGCTTAAAGGCCTTACAAATGCGGCACTTACCTGTTAGGTGAGAGTCCTCGAGCCACTTAGGAAAGGATCTCTTGTTGGCATCGGCTTATGGCCGGCCGAGCACGGTTTGAAACTCTGTGAACCGGGCATAGTACCCGGCACCGGGTGCGGGGAAGGGGATAATCCCCGAACCTCTGTGAACTATGTACACTAACTATACTACAAACGAATAAAGTTAACTACAACTATATAAATCTGAACTATATATACAAGAATTAACGAGAGAAAACTACGAGTAGCTAGGGAAGTGGAGGTCAGCTAAGCCGCGCTCCACTGTTCCAATGACCGACATGGGCAGTAAGAAGGAACTGAGGAGCGGATGGGTCGGCAGGGATATATATTCAGCGCTATAGCGGCGCCACTCCAGGGGGCGCCCAGCCGACCCACCGAGTGTTGCTAGGGTAAAAATGTTCCGACGAACGTGCACGCGGCGTGCGCACTCCTAACTGGAATGCATATGAGCAATCACTCGAAGAAGAAGGAACTATTTTAATAGATTAATAGATTTTTAACACCAGGAGGGGTCATTATATCATCTAGTCTGACCTATTGTATAACACAGACCATATAATTTCACTCAGTTATTCCAGTGCTGAGCCCAATGACTTGTTTTTCTGGACTACATGATTTAGATAAAGATATTCAGTCTTGATTTGAAGACGTCAAGAGATAGATAATCCACCATTTCCCTGGTAGTCTATTCCAATGATTAATCACAAATATTTTTATTCTGAATTTGCCTGGCTTTAACTTCCAGCCAATGGTTCTTGTTATGCCTTTCTGCACTAGACCGAAGAGCCCTTTAGTGCCCAGTATTTTCTCTCCTTACAGGTACTTATTCATCAGGATCAAGTCACCTCTTTATCTTCTTTTTGATAAACTAATCAGATGTAGCTCTTTTAGGCATTTTCTCCAGCCCACAAATAATTTTTCTAGCTCTTCTCTTTACCCTCTCCAATTTTTCAGCATCTTTTAAAAAATGTGCACACCAAAAATGAACACAATATTCTAGTACGGGTCTCACCAATGCCATACACACAAGTAAAATCACCTTCCTACTCACCATTCCCCTGTTAATACATCCAGTGCATTAGCCATTTTTTGCCGCAGCATCACCTTTGGAACTCATGTTGAGGAGTTTGTCCACTATGAAATCTAAATCTATTTCAGTCACTGTTTTCCAGAGATACAGACCCCTATTATGTATTGCATTTTTCATTCCGAGATGTCTCACCTTGCATTTGGCTGTATTAAAACACATTTTGTTTGACTGTGCCTACCTTACTAGGAGAACACAGATCACTCTAAATGACTGTCCTCATCATTATTTACTGTTCTGCCAATCATCATCTCCAAATTTTATCAGCAATTATTTTCTCTATTTCCTTCCAGACCATCATGCCAGCAGTTGCTCTTGTTCTCCAACTGTATTACCTCTACAGAGCCACATGCTAGGAGATTTGTGCTTAGCCACATGATCACAGAAACCTTTTGAGCAGTGATTGGCAATTGAGAGGCACACACAATTTTCTTGATCCCTATTCTCCATAGACTGAGGATACAAATACCCCTTTCATTCCCTCCCTTAAGTCTCCCAATTTTTCTCCACTTCTTGAAGCACCTTTTTTACAAGTAGGCTCTGAAGGAGAATGAACAAGGAGGAAGGTCAGTGTGGTTCTTTGGTGGCAGTACATTTGGGGAACAAGAGTTACTGTTTGTATGTAACCCCTCTTTCTTTTTCATTACCATTGCTGCCGCAAAGCCCCAGTGTAGAAGACCGACTAGCACTGATCATCCAGAGGTGGTGCACTGAAGGAGGACCATAGCTAATTGAGTAATAATTTGAACACTATATTCCAAAATCCAGAAACTTCTCTTGATACACCATTGAGCAAATAGTGATTCATGAAGGTGACACACACAACTCTTCCCCCCCAAAAAATAATAAAATAAAAAAAGTAACAGTCCTACAGATTTCAGATAAGGACATACAACAGGTGCATGCTATTAAAGATGCTATCTCCCTAGTTGAGGGAGCTCTGACACATCCAGGCAGAGGCACATCAGCTAGTTTATAACATGACTGGATGTGTAGTCTTATCCACTTATGTAGCCTTTGAGTTGAGTTGACTTAACTCATAGATTTTTCTCCAAAGATCAGAACTAGTCTATTTGATTTTCTGAAGAACTTTATTTTGTCTAATAGTAGTTAATTTCTCTTACCACACACCTCCCCATATGGTGGTGGACTTATGGGAAAACTACAGGCAACAATTTAAACACTGATTGAGGGACACACAGAGAGTACTGCAAGGACACGATTTGAGATTTGGCTTACACCCCACTGGGAACAGCCTCATTGGTGCAGAGCTCTGCAGGATCTGTAACAATGGGCTACTATCTTGCCCTAAAGTAGCAGTGCCTGGTGATGAGATGTTTACTGCAGCTATGGAGCTGAGTTAGAATTCCAAGTCCAGTATAAATATATTTTTAACAAGATTGGATCTTCAAAGACAGCAACCAACCTCTCACAGTAAAACTTTGGTGCTTAAAGGGTAAGAAATATCTGGATAAAAGGCTAATATTCTGCCTTGCATTATGTAAAGTAAACCCTTCTTAAAAACAAGGCAATTCCTGGGTCTTTTCCAGAAGCTCAGTAGTAACTTTTTCTAAATGATACAACTGTAAAAAATGCACTTTCTTAAAGCTATGGTAGGATAAAGTTGGTTTTTATCAGCCCTAGTAGACGTAACTTGATCAAGAAAGGGCTATAGAATTTTAGGCCAGATATAGTTTAACAGATGTATGAATTTAATGTTGAAAAAATATTTGTATTTCAGAGCTGAAGAAAGACCAGTTAAGAAAAGAAAGCTTCAAAGCTGTAGTTTCCAAAAGAAGAAACTAAAACTAATGGAAGCCATGTTGGAAGAACAAAAGAAGTTAAGCAGAGCTATGGAAGAAACCTGTAGGGAGGTCCGCAGGATTCTGGATCAACAAAACATCATTCAAGTTCAAAGCCTGCAGCTACAGGAGAGAATGATGAACCTACTGGAGAAAATGATCTCCAAGTCTAATGTGTAGTTTCCTTTGTGAATGCTGCTTAACTACACTATTTAACAATGTTATAGAAATACACTCTCACACACCTTATGTGTGTGTCTGTTGCCCTTTCCCCATGTTTTCTATGGAAATTAAAATCTTAGTATAATCCTAGTGAAACAAAGAGAACAGTTAATGCAGGGTGAGAGCTATCCAGGATCTTGTGGAGTTAAGTAATAACAGTGAGGAAATTGGTGCAATATATACCTAATTGTAACTATTTTTGTACTGAATGGTTAAGGGACGAGTAGCTCTGGGAAATGAAATTTACTGTACTATTTATGCTAAGTATTCTTTTACAAGCAGCAGTGTTGTGTACTGCTTCATACCAAGGTCTGCAACCAGACCTACTGTGGGAGAAAACAGTAGTGTATTTTCCAGACACATTCACTGCATTTCTGACTTTGTCCAAGCCAGACTCAGTTTTGAAACACATGCAGTGGTTGTGTGGTATGAATTATGATTCTTGTGAAGAGCTAGTTGAGATCATCAAACACGTGTCATTTTAAACTCCATGCAAAAATGAATAGTACTCAAAAATGAAATATTAAATAATCTACCCAAATACACTTTTGATAAAAAAAATAAAAACTATATACTGAATACTAAACTGTATTGAAAGTACTTGAAGTTGCTTTTGATATTAAATGTATAATTTTTTTCATTATTAACTGGAATCTGTTGACTTTATGATCAACAATTAGAAAACTCCATTTATTCTCTATCATAAAAGAAACACATTGTACTGCGTGTATGTGTATGTGTATGTGTGTGTGTGTATATATATAAAAATATATATATAAAAAATCTGTGGGAAAATGAAAGTGTGTATATGCGCACACACACACACACCTACCTTGCTGCAAGGAAAGACTCTGGATGGGTGGGGGAGGCAGTTGGGAAAGCCCACTGCCTCCCCTCTCCCAGCAGTAGGGAGCTGTTGAAGCTTTTCACTGATACAAGTAGCTACACACCACAGTGTGGACACAGCTTGCTTTTCTCACTGCAGCATGTAGCTACATAGATCTTACATGTCACTGCCATCAGTGTGTAATGTAGATGTAGCCTAAGGGTATGTCTACACAGCAGCTGGGGGAGGGTTCTTCCCAGCATGGGTAGTCAGCCATGCAAGTTGTGCTCAAACTAGTATGCTAAAATTAGCAGTGTGACCATGGTGACACAGGCTGGGCCTCAGGCAAGCTGAGTACAAACTCACCTTACCTCCTCGCTATGTCCTCAAGTGGCTAGCCCAAGCCACTGCTAATGCCGCTGCAATCACACTGCTGTTTTCAGAGTGATAGCTCAACCAGAGTGTTGTCTATCTTGGCTGTTGTGTAAACATACCCTAATCATAGATAGTTTGCCATAGCTAGTGGCAGGACCTGTGCCATTTTCCAATTTATTCACTAGACTACATCACCTCTCTGAATTTATCTTTGAAGTTGTTTGTAAAGTCTATATTATTTAGCATAAAGCTAGCTGTGCTACTGCTCTTTCTATATACATATATACCTATTTATATCTTTCTGATACCAACACCCTGTGAGACCAAGATTACTAATGTTTACTTCAAAGATATATTTGGTCAGCGTAATGTATTAGTTCATATTAGTTTATTTTATTTTTGAGCACTTTGGCCTTGGGTGCATAACCGCTCGGTTCCATCCCTGGTCAAACTTTAAGTGGGCTGATGCATCCAGACAATGCTCCCTGTCTCGCAAATTCAGATAATTTCACTTTGGTACCTATTGTATGTGCTATCTATTATTAAAGAAACTCTCATCTCACTCCACAACAGAAGCAATAACACTTATAATTTTATTTAAAGTAACTGTTTGAACCTTAAAATAATTAAATCCCATCACTTGGCAACAACTGGCCCAGCACATCTTTGAATTTTGTGCAGTAAACTGCATAGCCCCCCATCCTGATTTACATGCTGTTTGACTTTTACCTCCATAGTTATACTGGAAGGTTTTACTTTGTCACTAAGAAGTAGGTTTTCTCATTCAAAAAGAAGCTACTTTTTTAGTGGTTTTAGTTAACAAACAGCCTAATCTTCCTCTGAGACACATTCATACTAAGTCCAAAGTCCTTTGTGCTCAATCTGTGCCACACTGGCTGCTGTCTCCCTCAGTTTAAGAAATTATTTTAAAACTGCTGATTTAGGGTTTGTCTACACTGCAGTCATGGGTTATGAATGTAGATTGAGTGGACATACCTGAGCTAGCTTTCATCTAGCTATCTCGGGTATCAGAAGAGTGAAGCCATGGCAGCTCATGCTTCAGCCAGGGAGGTACAAGCCTGCCTGGAACCCTGGGCAATCAGCATGGACTAGCCCCATGAGCAGGGCCGGCTTTAGGAAGCGCGGGGCCCGATTTGAACAGTTTTGACAGGGCCCCGGCAGTGATGACTAAAAAAAAACACGTAAAAAAAACACATGGCACTTGTATTCACCAGGCGGCGCGCCTAGTCTTCGGCGGCGGGTCCTTCACTTGCGCCAGGTCTTCGGTGGCACTGAAGGACCTGCCGCCGAAGTGCTGCTGAAGACCCGGAGCGAGTGAAGGATCCCCCGCCGAAGACCAGAGCCCTGCCGGGTGAGGAAAAATTTAAAAGGAGCCTCTAGCCAGGGAAGGGATTCTCGGGCACTTGCCCCCCCCCCCCAAGTGGCTCTGCCACTGGGCGCGGGGCCCGATTCGGGGGAATTGGTGGAATTGGCCTAAAGCCGGCTCTGCCCATGAGTAAAGCAAGCTGTCACGGCTTCTGGTATCCAAGCTAGTTAGATTAAATCTTGGGTATGAGCTGCCATCACACTCTGACTGCAAATGTAGACATTCTCTAAGTAAACAGCAGCAAAGAATCCTGTGGCACCTTATAGACTAACAGAAAGCACAATGGGATGGTGATAAATTCTAACCTTGAGTATATGTGCATAGGGATAACACATAGCCTTGCTGTAATTTCTCTGATTTTGTTTTCAAATGTAAGAACAAATTTCACATCCTTATGTGAGTTGGCTGCAGGTAAAGATAGATAAGCTTTTGAGATATTCAGCTTTCAGAGTGGTAGCTGTGTTAGTCTGAATCAGCAAAAACAAGGACTCCCTGTGGCACCTTAGAGACTAACATTTATTTGGGCATAAGCTTTCGTGGGCTAAATTATAACTTGAACACCGTGTTCTAACATTAAAATGCCTGGTAATCTTTGCAAGATTGAGATATTGCTTCTGTGCACATATGTGATTTAGGGGAAAGAAAACTGTGTGCATGGTGGTGGAAGAGAAGTTAAAGAAGGTTAAGGGGAGATATGAGAAAGTGAGAGACTTGGAGACAGGTAAGCAATTAAGGAGAAAGGAATGAAGGAAGGAGAGACTGAAAGAGAACACACAAGGAGGGAGCAAACAAAAACTAGTAAGGAGAGAAAGGGAGGGAGGGAAAACTAGACTTAGAAACAACAAAATGGAGAAAAAGACACCCACATACAATGTTGAAGGAGAGAAAAATATGAGTAACAAGGAATAAAAGAACAAATGCAAGACAAATTCAATATGTTAACATTTATTTTATGCAGCCCTGTTCTGAAATGTTAGTCAAATAATTAATGGTGTACACAAAGTGGTATTACTATTTTTATTAGAGAAGACTCTGAGCATGGCAGCACAAGAATTTTTTACCCCAAAAAGATGCTAGGTAATTTTTTTCCAAGCCCCGCTTATAACAAGATTCCATTGTAAGTAGAAAGGATTTTCCTATGTTTATAATAGCAATTAGAGAGATAAGGTAGGTGAGGCAATATCTTTTATTGAACCAATTTATGTTGATGAGATTAGAGTGTCAAGCTTTTGAGCGTACCCAGAACACTTGGTCTCTTGTTTTTGCTCATGTGCACAGAGCCTAGAACTTTAAAAAAGGAAAAAACAAAACATTTCCTTGTAGTGTCTCCCAATCAACTTAATTTTAATATGAGCAAATGGAAGCCTTATCTTCTCTTCCAAGCCCTCTGCTCCCTCCTTTCTCCATAACTACTGATAGCACCATCATCCTCAAACATTCATCTTTGATTCTGTTGTCTAGCCCCACAAATCCAGGTTATTTACAAGTCTTGCCATTTCTTCCTCCACAATATTTCTGAGTTCTAGCATTCTTTTTCTGTTTACATAGCTAAAACTCTTATTCAGGTTCTCATCTAGATGTCTCTTCTCTGGCCTACCTTTTACTCACCTTGTTGTGGTTCTCTGGATGCATAGGAAACACTTACTGACCAGAACAGAGTTTCAAAGGCGTAAGCTGACATACCGATCCTGTGAGTACTTTTGCACTGGTCAATGAGACTATTCAGAGAGTACATTACTAAGCTATGTATATGTTTCCAGGATCAGATCCTATGATGGTAATGCAATTGACAGGAAAATCTGAAAAATAAGTTTGTGAGCATTTGGTGTTATTGTGTCAGCAAGCAAATACCAACCATCTGTCCTCAAAATTACTAAATCAATTCCCCAAGTTTTATGGGTAGCATATTTCCTGTGTGTATATGCCTGAGGATACATCTTTAAATTAGTGTTCATTATTTTTTATAATGTTTTGACAAAGTTTCAAACATGTTGCTTTTTTGTTTTTCAATTTGATTTTATTCATAATTTTTTCAGGTTAACACACTTTCATTTTCCCACAGATTTTTTTCTGCAGAAGTCAGACCAAGTGCTTTATCAGAACAAACATTCATAATGAGAATGAGTAATTCTAAATATGTTCATTAACAAAAGTGAAAATGTATCCAAATTAGCTACAGATGGCTAATTTCTAAAGACAGAGTCTCAGCTTCCTTTAGGCCAGATTTTGAACCATCTTAAAATTGTTGTTTTAATGGAGAATGTGGTCTGAATTCTAAATCCATTTCTCTAAATCAGTCACTCTGTGCTGCAAATTTTTTAAATAGATAATAAGACTCCTGTGTGAGATGGTCCTGTAGTATTTGTTGACAGGTGATAGTCAAAATGGTATAGAATTATGTTAAAACTAAGTTATAGACATCTACAAGCTCAATTTTTAAATGCATGAAGAGAGATATAGAATGGAGGTCAGCTGGTAGACCAGGATCTGTTTGCAGGGCCAGGAAGTTAAACCTTTGAAAAGAGGTTAAATAGCATCCCTAAAACACCACCACAGGGTGGTTGGCCTCAGTACATGAAGTAGGTCCAGTGCCCCTGTGCCAGAGCAGGTGCTCCAATTTGGCCAATTAAGAGGGTGAGGCAGTTCCTGGACACTATAAAAGGATCAGTGAGAAACCCAGTGAGTCAGAGTAGATTGGTCCAGTCAGGAAGAGCAGGTAAGAGTTGCCATAGGCCAGCTCCAGTGACTGGAGGAGTCCTGGAAGGAAGCAGAAGGTGGTTGCTGGCGGAAGGCAGGAGATCAGCAAGATGGGTTTACTGGCTGGTGTCCCTAAGTCAGGGCCAAAGGACTAGAGAGGGATAAAGGCAGGAGCAGCAGCCAAAGGAGTGCCTGCTGGCTGTCACCTGCAGAGCTGGTGCCAAGGGCTGAGGAGAGCTGGCAGAAGCTGACATCTCCAGGGCTGGAGACAGTGAGAGGACCCGAAAGAATGAGGGATTCTCCCCTGGCAAGGATGCTTCCAGCAACCTGTGGAGGTTCCTACTGGGAAAACGGGTTGCACTCCAGTTGGAACAGCTGGAGTGGCTGTCTTGGTAGAAGGACAGAAGAGGACTGACAGTGTCCAGATGTGGGCAAAGGTGCCAGTGTGTGGTATATGGGGCAATGGGGCATGAGATGTCTTGCACTGATATGAGAAATGGATGATGTGTTTGGGACTTTTGTTACAGATTACTTGGACTATGTTGTTGTAAGAAACCAGCCCCAAGGATAAGTATTATTGAGACAAGAAACTCTGAAATGAAGTTATTGAAAACTGCCTGAGGAATGCAAACTGTTGGCTACATCTAGACTAGGAAAATAGGTTGGGTTTAAAATTTTGTTCAGGTATTTTTTATTCTACTAGATCAATCCTCAGGTTAGTAAGTATCAGGTACATTTTTTGAGACTTGACTGTTAAATCTGAAACCTCTAGGGACCAATTAACTATATGTATAATAGAAAACTTAACATCTTACTATACTATTTTGAATATCATTATGTCTTATGGTGATGTCTTTTACAAAAGAGCTGCATTCAGTTTTCTGAAAAATAATCCTTTCTATACTTTAATGCAAAACTATGAGATTCATTAAAAGACCTACTTCAAGATTTGATTATTTACCATGCCTACAGTCCATCAAATGTATAAAGTCTCATAGTAACATCAATTTTTTTTAAATAAAGCTTAAACCAAGATTTAGAACATGTCCCTGACACAGCAAACATTGTAAGCAGAGTCTGAATGAGCTCTCCCCTGACATCTAGTGGTGAGCTGTGGAAAAAGACTTCAGAAGCTGATTTCATTTGCATGGACACACCCACCCTGTCTAGGTGCTCAGCATGATGGGATTGCTTGCCAAAATGATCACTTGTGGCTGGTGTTGGATCCTCAGTCCCCTTGTTATTGGGGCAGGAGTAAAAAAGTGTTATCCTTGTTGTGTGAACCGAGGGCAGCAGAACTGTACATGGTATACCCCAGTGGAGGGACTCACCTTCAACTGAATGCTACTCACTTGGCAGGGGAAATAGGTTCCAAAGTCCAATGAGTTGAGAGACAGTGGGGGACAGGTACTTGTAGGTGTAGACTCTGTTTAAGGGTTCTAGACACCACCTGACCCTTCTTTACTCCAGGGTATAATAAAAGAGCTCATTTAGACTCAGTGTTGCTCAGTCAGTTTCAGTGGCCAACTGAAACTGCACTGCACATGAGGGATGGGGAGCTGGGCCTCTGTCTAATGTGTTTGAAGCTCCAATGTTGATGTAGAACTAACCCAAAATCCCATGGCAATACACCCTTCTTTTACAGTGATAAGTTTCCATACAAGTCTATGGACCTTGCTATGTCACATGGGAACTGTCAATCACGAGGTATTCAAGGTTGCTCTTAATCAGCATTATTTTGAGTTGTTAGTGGGAGGATCTGCAGCTGTTTCTTATCTGTCCCTTTGGCTCAACTCCTTATCTTGTCTTGGGGGTGTATGCCTTTGCTTTAGGGTCATCAATCTGCCATCCAGGGGACTGATGATAAAGTTGGTGCCTTTTGACTCCTCCCCTCCCTTCTTGACCATCCGGCCCAGTTGTCCTTTCTCAGTTAATTACCATACATTCTTCACTCACACCAAACAGCAAATAAGGCAATTACAGCCATAAAACTTCTATCCTTCTAAGAATAAATGTTAACACAATCAGCAAAAAATAAACTCAGAACCATTTCTTCTCACTAATTCAAAACTACGAAAACGGAGAAATTTTTACTTGAGACTATTTCTTCCCATTAGACTTTTGGCTTACAAAATCACTGATACCTAGGTCTAAGTATTAGACCTACTTTGGGACAGGTCTCTATTGCAAGAACCTGCCCCGTGTGCACCAGCAGTGAGGCTCCCCCACTAACAGCCAAAATCACTGAGAGCCGAAATTACTGAGAGCTGTGTTAAGTGTGTGTGGGGGGCCCCTGCGGACATCTTGGCGAGTGACCAGCTGGTGGAGAGGCGTGGCAAGCAGCCAGCAGAGAAGCTGGTGGAGAGGGCCAGAGCAGAGACCCCGCAGAGGCTGGCAATTGGACTTTGGGGCAATGAGCGAGTGCCCAAGCAGTGCACCGTGTAAAGTGCCTCCTTACCCACCCCCGCCTTCTACACTGGGTGGGAGGTGAACTCTGGGGCTGCACTGGCCCAGGACAGCAACTGTGAGTGAGGTACAGAGAAGGTACGGGCATGTTAAAGGGACTTTTAGGTTGCTAGACTTAAGACCCTGAGGGGAAAAGGACACTACCCAAATTACTTGGGGGTGGGTCTTTCGCTTATGGTTTGTGTTTGAGTCCTAGTTGTGTGTTTTCCCAAATTAATGCTGAGTTAATTCCCTCCTTTTATTAAAAGTTTTTGCTGAACTCTGACTCTGCGCTTGTGAGAGGGGAAGTATTGCCTCCTAGAGGCACTCGGGGTGGTGTGTAATTGTCCCAGGTCACTGGGTAGTGGCTTGAGCTGGTTTTGTGTTGTATTTTTGAAAAGGAACCCCTAGATACTGAACCTGGACCTTGTTGCTGCTGGCTCCATCTGGCAGAAGGGTTACAACACAATGCATTTCAACTTACATTAATAACAAAGCACTCATTAATTTGAAAATGGCAATCAAAAACTATATATAGTTGGATCCTCAGTCCCCTTGTTATTGGGGCAGGAGTAAAAAAGTGTTATCCTTGTTGTGTGAACCGAGGGCAGCAGAACTGTACATGGTATACCCCAGTGGAGGGACTCACCTTCAATTGAATGCTACTCACTTGGCAGGGGAAATAGGTTCCAAACTATATATAGTTTTTGGATTGCCATTTTCAAATTAATGAGTGCTTTTTGTTATTAGATCTCTCTCTCTCTCTCTCTCCAGTGTGTTCATTACTAAACAATGTGAATAGACTCACCCAATTCACCTGCACTCCATTCCCAGGCTCTCACGCTGCTCTAAGCAGGTTTGGGGTGGTGGTGTGGAAGGTTGTCATCCTATGGTGGAACTCTTGTTGCAAGTCTAATGATGTGTGTGTGTGTGAATGCCTCTATATAAATGCAAGAAGCTTAAAATCAAAAATAGGTGAACTAGAATGCCTGGTAATGGAAGAGTATCACGGGGTAGCCGTGTTAGTCTGTATCTACAAAAACAAGGAGTCCGGTGGCACCTTAAAGACTAACAGATTTATTTGTGCATAAGCTTTTGTGGGCAAAAAACCCACTTCTTCAGATGCATGGACATGCATCTGAAGAAGGGGGGGTTTTACCCATGAAAGCTTATGCCCAAATAAATGTTAGTCTTTAAGGTGCCACCAGACTCCTTGTTGTTTTTTTGGTAATGGAAGGAGGATCTTAATATTATAATTAGTACTGAAACATGGTGGAATGTTAATCAGTAGGTATTGTAATTCCTGAAACTATACAAAAGCAGATTAGGCCAAAGAGGTGGGGGAGTACTGATCTATACAAAAGACTCCGTAGCATTTAGCAAGATAAAAATTCTAAGTGGTTGACAGTTGACTCTGTATGGATAGAAAACCCAACATGAAAGAACACAAACATGATACTAAGGCACTACTAACCTCCTGATCAAGAAAAGGATATTGAGTGCACAATGCTGAGTGAAATAAAAAAGGAAACAAAGTCAAACAATATAATAATAATGGGGGACTTCAACTAGCTGCATTTAAATTGGTCAAATATGACAAAGGACAAAATATAGAGAAGCAATTTCTTGATGTGTTAAATGACTGCTTCCTGGAAAAGCTAGTTTGAGAGCACCGAGAAACAGCAATTAAACTTGATTTAGTCATAAGTAACATACAGGAGTTGATTCAAGAAGTAACAGTGGCTGAGCCACTAAGTAATGGTAACCATAATGTAAATAAAATTCAACATCTTAGGGGATGTAAAGGTACCAAAAACTAACACAATAACACTAAGCTGTAGTTAAGGAAGATTTTAATAAAATGAAGCTAGTTAAAAAGGCCCTATGGACAAAAGTAAAGGAAGTAAAATCCTTAGATTTGGCAAGGATGCTGCTTAAGGAAACAAAAGTCTCAGAAGGCATCCATGCCTCTGAACAAAAAAGAGGCAAGAAAAAAACCAATATGATTAGATGATAAGATTCAAGGGGTTAATTGACTCAAAGAGATCCTTCGGACTCTGTAAAGCTAACCCTAGTGAAGCCAATAAAAGGGAGTATAAACTGAAAGGGATCAATTAAGGAAGATAAGGACTTTGCTGAGAAACTAAATTATTTTTTGCATCAATGTTCACTACAGAGAAAGAGGTGCAAAAGGAATTACATTACATTTAAAAAACAGTAAGACCAAAAAGTTCTGAAGGACCTTAAGAACGAAAGCTGAGCTGCTACCCAAAGTATGGACTTTCTTATTAAAAACAGTTACTATGCCAGACGCTGAAGCAAATGTTATACCTGGATTTTAAAAAGGTATAACATTTTGTTGTAAGCCTTACATCTGCACTTGGTAAATTTGTCAAAAGTTAATTAAAAATGGATTAATAAAATTAACACTGTTTCTGTAAGGAAAAATCAGGCCTCACTAATCTATTTAAAATTATTTGAAAATGTCACTGAAATAATAGATACAGGAGAAACAGCTACTAATGAACCTAGTCATGGAGCAAATAATTAAACAATCAATTTGCAGAATCTAGAAAATAATAAGGTAAGTAACAGTCAGCATGGAGTTGTCAAGAACAAATCATGTCAAACCAACCTAATAGCTTTCTTTGACAGGGTAACAAACCATGTTGATGGGGGTGCAGCTGTGGGGTAAGGCTTTTGATAGTGTCTTGCATGACCTTCTCATACACAAACTAGGGAAATACACCCTAGATGGAGCTACTGTAAGGTGGGTGCTAACTGGTTGGAAAACCATTCTCAGAAAGTAATCATTAGTTCACAGTCAAACTGGAAGGGCATATCAAGTGAGGTCCCTCAGGGATCAGTCCTGGGTCTAGTTCTGTTCAATATTTTCATCGATTTAGATACTGGCATAGAGAGTACACTTATAAAGTTTGCAGATGATACCAAGCAGGGACAGATTGCAAGTGCTGTGGAGGATAAGATTAAATTAAAAATGATGTGGACAAACTGGAGAAATGATCTGAAGTAAATAGGATGAAATTCAATAAAGACAAATGCAAGAAGGAACAATCAATTACACACATGCAAAATGGGAAATGACTGCTTAGGGAAGAGTACTGCGGAAAGGGATCTGGGGGTCATAGTGGATCACAAGCTACATGTGAGTCAAGAGTGTAACACTGTTGCGAAAAAAAAGCAACCATCATTCTGGGATGTATTAGCAGGAGTGTTGTGAGCAAGATACAAGTACTCTGTGCTAATTAGGCCTCAACTGGGGAATTATGTCCAGTTCTGGACACCACATTTCAGGAAAGATGTGGACAAATTGGAGAAAGTCCAGAGAAGAGCTACAAAAATGATTAAAGGTCTAGAAAACATGACCTATGAGGGAAGATTGAAAAAATTGGGCTTGTTTAGTCTGGAGAAGAGATAATAATAATAGCTTTCAAGTACATACAAGATTGTTACCAGGAGAAGGGAGAAAAATTGTTCTCTTTAACCTCTCCGGCTAGGACAAGAAGCAAGGGACTTAAATTGCAGCAAGGGCAGTTTAGGTTGGAGATTAGGAAAATCTTCCTGTCAGGGTAGTTAAGCACTGGAATAAATTGCCTAGGGAGGTTGTGGAATCTTCATCATTGGATATTTTTAAGGTTAACACCTGTCAGGGATGGTCTAGATAATACTTAGTCCTCTTGAGTGCAGGGGACTGGACTCAAAACTGATAAAAAGAAATATTTTCACACAATGCATAATTCATCTGTGAAACTCATTGCCACTAGATGTTGTTGAAGCCAATAACTCAGCAAGATTCAAAGGAGTATTGGGAATTTATATAGAATTACATACAAAAACTACACTGAAAGAATGTTAAGGTTAGGAAATGCCAGAATTAAGGTTGCCCATGCATTTAGATAGTCTTTAATTACATGATCACACACTATTTATTCCACAGGCCCCCTTGCCTTATTTCAATGGTTCTGAAGGGAGTGTACTTTGGTGGTGAGAACCTTCTGCCCATTCTCAATAGCTCCTTATCCCAGTCCCTTTCCCTCCCATTACCATACCTCAGATCCTCATCCCAGGCCCCTGTTCCATTTTCCTTCTTGCCTCCATGGGGCAGAGTATCTCACATCTGGCTTCTGCGGAGTTTCTTACACCTTCCTTTGCAGCATTTGGTGCTGGCCACTGTTGGAGACAGGATATTGGGCTAAACTGAACACAGATATGATCCCAATAGGGTAGTTTTTGTTTGTTTGAACATTTTCCACTGGGTCCAATCTTCCCATTTAAGTCGATTGCAAAACTCCCATTGATGTCGGTGATTAGAAGGCTTGAAACCATTGTTTGTAACTTTTTGGATCTTGGGGGAAAATCACCTTTCTTTTCCTACACTCTTCTTCCCATTTGGGAGACTTTTTACTGTGAAAGCTTATTCATGTGGGCACACCTTTACATCTATGTGGAGGCCAGGGCCGGCTCCAGACCCCAGTGCGCCAAGCGCGCGCTTGGGGCGGCATTTTGCTGGCAGGGCGGCAGGCGGCTCCGGCGGACCTTCCGCAGTCATGCCTGCGGGAGGTCCACCGAAGCCGCGGGACCAGCGGACCTCCCGCAGGCATGACTGCGGCGGGGGCGCGGGTCCTGCGGCTCCAGTGGACCTCCCGCAGGCATGACTGCGGAGGGTTCGGTGGTCCCGCGGCTTGGGTGGACCTCCCGCAGACATGCCTGCGGATGCTCCACTGGAGCCGCGGGACCAGCGCACCCTCCGCAGGCACGTCTGCAAAAGGTCCCCCGGAGCCGCGGGACCGGCGACCGGCAGCGCACCCCCTGCGGCGTGCCGCCCTACTTGGGGCGGCCAAATTCCTAGAGCCGCTCCTGATGGAGGCCCACCAAAGACAACAGGGTTCACATAGGAAATCAGATTGCAGGACTAGGGCTGTACTTCCCTCCTCCACACCCTCAACAAATTGGTGTGATTATTCCCAGAGCCCAATAATACCCCTCCTAAAAAGAGAGAGAGCCCAAGAGAGCAAGCCAAGACATTATCTCCTTCTAGGGAGAGAGAATTGTTGATTCTGCTTTGTTGTCAGCCTCTACTAACTGAGGAACAAAGTACTGAATTAAACCCTGCGTATGTAACTGCATCCATGCAGGCAGACCCCTGAACCTGCATGGCCTCCCTGTGAAAAGCACATCTCTTTTCCACTAAATCTTTTGCAAAGTAAGATGCCAGCCTAGTAAGAGAGCAGTAGATTAATGCATTCAGGATGAGAGTTTGAGACTGAGGCCCCAATGCACCTTTTGGGCAAACACTTTCACCTGGCTATTAATCTACTGCTATGTTCCCAAGCTGGCAGTTACCTGTGTATTTCATGAAACAGAGTTCTGGTTATAGAATTAACTATTTTTCTGTTCCTTTGCAAAACAACACAATATCCTTGCATAAATGAGCATATTCTCTAATTGATCAGCAACGAGACAACATTAACCGGGACGATGTTAAGTGAGGAATTACTGTATCTGTTCTCTGAACAGAATAAGCTATGCCAGCAAAAGCACTTTTTTGCTGGTATAACTGTGTCTACACTAGAGATTTTGCAGGTAGAGACGTAAAAAAAAAAAATCACACTCCTAAATGATATTACTATATGAGCAAAAGTTTCTAGTATAGACTTGGTCCCAGACTTAATCTGGGCCAATTAATTGTGTAACATTATACTGAGTTGTATATTAGTTTACCTACTGTAAGTATTGGAGGTTTAACCTGAGATACAGATGTTATCATCATGTCAAATCCTGAATAAGGGAAGAAGGAGGGAATTGAATGATTAATAGATGTTGTGTTTTATTTCAAATACAATAACGCTTTTTTTCTTGCTTAGCAATACAATCTAGGTTCTTGAATTCAGACTTGGTAAGGAAACCTCTTTAAGATAAATATTTTCAACAGCAGTATATAAAGTGCTGGCTTGTCCCCAGACCACAAAGGACTCCTGCCACGTCTCTTTCCAGGTACAGTTTTGTTTTCCTAACATAGGCAAAAAATCCACAATACCAGTTCCTCAGCCCATCCTACACTGAGATAATATCCACAGCCAGGATAATTCAAATCTACTTTCCTTATTTACAGACTGTGTTAAATATACTTTTGAAGAAAAAGCACAGTTTTTCCTATTACAGCACACACACGATAGATTCCACATAACAGCAAACCCAAATAATTGCATGTCAATATCCATCTCTGTTCTGGATGATCTATTTGTTTCTCCAGGATGTTCTGGATCTGTGGATCTTATTACTTGAAGAATGGACATTTTTAGGTAAGCACAGATAAATGTTCCTATTCTTCATGCTAAGATCCACAGACTCATTGCAACGGAATGTTAATACTAGTGTTTCAGAGTTGTATGCAGGATCGTCCTTTAAATGTGGACATCCAAAACATTCAGGTAAATTATATATAAAAATATTTCTTACACCTTCTCCTAGAGACTAAGGCATGGAGAAGAGTTCTGCAAAAAGAAAGGGAATGGCATTGGGTAAGACAGGATGACCAATATACAGAATTTATGAATTGATGGCCATGTGGCCTTCTAGCTTATCTCAGTACAGAATACAGGACTACTCTGCCCTGAGATTGTTAGTGGTCCTAAGGACTGGACTCTGATGATTAATTGAAGGAAGAATATTTCTTGAAGTACCCATTGTAACAGAGCTGCACAAAGAAGAAAGCCCCTATGTGTCCTGTAACCTACTGCTGCAAAGGCTTTCTATCTCTCTCTATCCATGACAATAAGCTTATTATTAGGTATTAAAGATCACCTGCCATGATTAAGTAAGGCTCTGTATGACACCCAAAAACATTTACTTGCCACAGCTTCACAGAAGTGAGGGAGGAACTTCATTTCAGAAATTCCACAGGACCTGATCAGGATCAGAGGTTTGGAAAGATGACCTTTTTAATCCCATCGTTTCTTTGGGAGTAGCTGTTCATTTTCTAGTTGTCCCCACCAATCTCTTCAAGTGAGCTGTCTGTGCATTCCTGCCTGGATTGATGGGAATCCTACTTAGTAGGGAAACTTGGGAATGGGGTATACTGATTGAGAAGATATCTCTTTGAAGCCCCAAAGGATCCGTGCACCCAGACATAATAGAATTCCACGGAGAAGATTTTTTTCTTAAAATTGAGTTCTTCTCTGAAAAGTGACTCAGGGTATGTCTATACTGCCCAAAAACCCCCCAACAACGTGGCAGTGAGTCTCACAGCCCAGGTCAACTGCCTCAGGCTCATGGTACGGGGTGGAAAATGGCAGTGTTAGCCATTCCCATTCAAGCTGGAACCCACGCTCCAAGATCCACCCTCTCGCTGACCCCTGAGTCAGTTGACCCAGGCTCTGAGACTTGCGACTGTGGGTTGTTGTTTTTTTTTTTTTTTTGCAATACAGATGTGTCCTCAGTGAAAATGGTATCTTGGCGTACCATGTTTATTGTCTGTCACTGATGACAAATCAAAAATAAGTAAACATATTTACTCTAACTGCCAGCTCTGAAAATTCAACATGGAATCTAAAAGTCAAATATTCATCACAAATTAGGACCTTATTTGTATGTCCACAACCCCAGTACCACTGTGACTGCTACCTAGGTGTAACTAATAGACCGTGTAAATAGAATTTAGGACATGTCTACACAAACAATAGTTTGCAGCAAATGGGGATATGAGCATGCGTCGGTTAATCCGGAACTAACCTCAGCCTCTTTTCATAACATGGACAAGCCTTCATACTGATAATCAACGGGACATCGTAATACCGGGTACAAAATATATCATTCCACTATATAACGCCACTATATAAATCCATGGTCCACCCACAACTTGAATAGTGTGTGCAGTTCTGGTTGCCCCATCCCCAAAAAGATACATTAGAAATGGAAAAAGTACAGAGAAGGGCAACAAAAATGATCAGGAGTATGGAACAGCGTCCATAAAAAGACTGGGACTGTTCAGCTGCGGAAAGAGATGACGAGGTCTTTAAAATCCTGAATGGTGTGGAGGAGTGAATAAAGAAGTATTATTCACATAACACAAGAGCCAGGGGAAATTAACAGGCAGAAGGTTTAAAACAAACAAAAGGAAGTACTACTTCACACAGTGTACAGTCAACCTGTGGACCTCATTGTCTGGAGATGTTGTGAAGGGCAGAAGTATAATTGGATCACAAAAAAATTAGATAAGTTCATGGAAGATGGGTTCATCAATGGCTATTAGCCAACATGGTCAGGGATGCAATCCCATGCTCTGGGTGTCCCTAAGCTTCTGGCTGCCAGATATTGGGACTGGATGACAAGGGATGGATCACACAATAATTGCCCTGTTCTGTTGAATTTCCTCTGAAGCATCTGGCATTGCCACTGTCTGAAGACAGGATACTGGGCTAGATGGACCATTGGTCTGACCCAATATGGCCATTCTTATATTCACTGAACAAACTAAAATTATTTCCTGGTAACGATGACATTTTTATTAATGCAATTCATAAAGCAAGCAATTTCAAGTACTTTATCCAAATCACCTTAAAGGCCCACAGTACAGGGTACATACCAATGGGGTTTTTAAATGTAAACCCTATACAAAGTGAATGATAATAGGATACAGAAAGTCTGGTCCACGTTCTGCCTAGGTCAAGATGAACTGAAGTGGATCCTCATGAACAAAGGATGTAATTTTCCTGAAAAAGAGAGCCAAACAAAGGAGACAAGTTTGTGTATGTGCCTTGTGGCATGTAGTAAGACCCTGATTTACAGACCATGTGTGAGGATCTATTGTGAATAAACTCAGTCTGTAGACAATACCCTGTAAAACACCAGCCCTTTCCTGCCAGTTTCCATCCAAGAAACCAGAAGGATTTGAGACCCTTGCACAGAAACAGTGTTCTTAGACAGATGGAGCAAACATCCCTGGCCTAAGTAAACATTTATGGTCTGAACCTTGGTCTGATGATATTCATGATTTCGAGGAACATGGAATATTCTGCTGAGCTCAGTCAGGACTGTGGAAGCTTGGTCCCTTCTGGCTATGTCTTCATTGAAAAAACAAGAAGTGAGTTCTTAACTTGGATTACAGTAGCAGTGGAGACCAGTGATGGAGCTGCCAAAAATTTAGGAACCGGTTTCCTACCGGTTCTTCGGCAGCACGTTGGCGGTGGGTCCTTCAGTGCTGCTGAAGATCTGGAATGAGTGAAGGGCCTGCTGCCAAAGACCCAGTAGGGAACCGCCCGGTGAGTACAAGCCCCACGTGCCTCCCAAAACAGCCTATCCCCCCCACCCACATCCGACTGCCCCCCCTCAGAACCCGCAACCCATCAACCCCCTCGCTCCTTGTCCTCTGACCACCCCCTCCCGAGACCCCCCACACTAACTGCCCTCCAGGACCTCACCCCCTATCCAACTCGCCCCGCTCCCTGTCCCCCGACTGCCACAACCCCATCCACCACCACCCCAACAGACCCCCGGGACTCCCACACCTAACGCCTCGTTCCCTGTCCCCTAACTGCCCCCGAACCGCCACCCCCTCCAACCGCTCCCTGCCCCTTATCCAACCTCCCTCAGCCCCGGCCTGGCCCCTTACCATGCTGCTCAGGGCAGCGTATATGGATGCCGCATGGCCTGCTGGAGCTCACAGCCCCACCCCCTTACCATGCCGCTCAAAGCGGCAGGAGCTGCAGAGCTGCCCAGAAGTGGTCCAGAGCGCTGGCAGCGCTGCACGCTGAGGCTCTGCAAGAGTGGGGAAGGCGGGGGAGGGGCCAGGGGAACCTCCCCAGAAGGGAACTCAGGCGGGCCGGACAGGACGGTCCTGCAGGCCGGAGTTTGCCTACTCCTTTAACAACCGGTTCTAAACCGGCTTCTAAATTTAACAACTGGTGTGCGCGAACCAGTGCGAACCAGCTTTAGCTCACTACTGGAGACACAGCAACTTATCTTTTTACTTGGGGTAACAGCTCTAGTTCAACCCCAGGCTCCCCTCTAGGCTTTAACTCAAGCTGCTAACCTGAATTAAAAGCAGAGATGCTGTCTTCATTGCTATTTTAACGTGGGTTGGCTCAGAGTTAAGAACACACCTTGTTTTTCAGTGAAGACATATTCTTAGCAGCATGAGCAGAAGACCAGGAGTTTGTTGTTCAGGGGAGTGGTAGAAATCTTACTCTCATTTTCTGATTTAAAGACCACTTGTGAGAATCCATGATGGAGCAACTCATTCTATCTGCAGTCATATTCTCCATCCCTGCCTGGTACATGGTGACGAGGATTTTTTTGTGAGCCAAAGCCTACTTGCACAGCAGTAGGTCTTCCTGCCACATACAGCACAGCCTGGTGCCTCCCTGCTTGTTTACACAGAACATACTGATCAGATTGTCCATCTGAATTAGGATTACCTTTTGGGATACCAGAAGTTGGATAAATCAGATCATATCCCCTTAAATCAGCACTAGTCTGCACCTATAGCCAGCTAATCCTTGTATTTATAATTTCAATTAATTACAAAAAAATGACATAATGCACAATACCAAAATAAGTAACTAAATAAAAGTAAGACTCAATATCTATACCACCAGGACAGTGGTACCCAAAATTTTCTTCTCATGCTCCCCCCCAGTAATGGAAAGTGTTCCCCTCCCCTTCCCCAGCCAGAAGCGGAGTTGTGGCTGGGCCATGGGCAGTGGCCAGTGGCCAAGAGCGGGGCTGGGGACAGGGCCAGAGTGCATCTAGGGTCAGAGTGGGGCTGGGTGGTGCTCTCTTCCTGCCCCCCTGTGGGGGCTGGGCCGGGCCCTGCTGCACTCCCTCAGATGTTCCTCTGCCACCCCCCTGGTGTGCCCCACAGGTTGGGGACCACTGCACTAGGAGGTCTATTTAACCAAGAACATATGTAAATATGGCTAGTGGTGGGGTTTTTTTGTTTTGTTTTTAATTTACAAAAAGATATCACAAATTTCATATTAAAATTTTAAATATCAGTGATGTAAATATTCTTTTTCCAATGAAGAGTGACCTTACCAACTGCAATAATTGGAGACTAATCCCATTACTTTCAGGGCCTGGGAAAATCATGTGAAACATCATCCTGCAACATATCAATAAACAGACACCTTCAGCATAGAGAGGGACAAGCAGGAATTAGACAACTGAGATTACATATAGACCATACTGTTGTTCTGAGACATATTATAGAACATATTAACGTTTTTAGAAAGTCTTTTTCTATAAGTCTATAATATATAACGAAACTATTGTTGTATGCAAAGTAAATAAGGTTTTAAAAAATGTTTAAGAAGCTTAATTTAAAATTAAATTAAAATGCAGAGCCCCCCGGACCGGTGGCCAGGACCTGGGCAGTGTGAGTGCCACTGAAAATCAGCTCGTGTGCTGCCTTCGGCACGCATGCCATAGGTTGCCTACCCCTGTTATAGAACAAAGTGTGGAGAAGCAAGCACCTCTTGTGATAGATTGTATAGATTTCCAGAAGGCTTTGGAAAGCATGCACAGAGACAGTCTTTGGAGAATTATGGCATATTATTGAACACCAGCAAAAATAATTAGAAAAATCAAAGATCTATATATGAGGTGGGCAAAATTACGGCCCAGGGGCTGCATCCAGCCCTTCAAACATTTTAATCCGGCCCTTGAGCTCTCACTGGGGAGCAGGGGCCAGGGCTTGCTCCGCTTCAGCCGTGTAGCAGGGTCGGGGGCTTTCCCTGCTCTGCACATGCTGTGGCTCCCCGCGGCTCCTGGAAGCAGTGGCATGTCCCCCCTTCGGCTCCTACACATAGGGGCAGCCAGGGGACTCCACATTCTGCCCCTGCCCCAAGTGCCGCCTCCACAGCTCCCACTGGCTGGGAAATGCAGTCAATGGAAGGTGCAGAGGCGGTGCCTGTGGACCGGGCAGTGTGCAGAGCCGCCTGGCTTCCCCTCTGTGTAGGAGCCAGAGGGGGGACATGCTGCTGCATCCAGGAGCTGCCTGAAGTAAGCGCTACCCGGAGCCTGCAACCCTGACCCCCTCCTGTGCCCCAACCCCCCTCCCCCAGCCCTGATCCCCCTCCTGCCCTCTGAACCCCTCGGTCCCAGCCTGGAGCACTCTCCTGCACCCCTAACCCCTCATCCTCAGCCCCACTCCAGAGCCCGCACCCCTAGCCGGAGCTGCGCCCCCCTGCATCCCCTTCCACACCCTGAATACCTCATTTCTGGCCCCAACCCCAGAACCCACCCCCCTAGCCAGAGCCCTCAACCCCCTCACACATACCAACCCCCATGTTCATGAGCATTCATGGCCCGCCATACAATTTCCATACCCAGATGTGGCCCGAGGGCCAAAAAGTTTGCCCACCCTTGATCTATATGATAATGCTGAATATGCAGCCAGAGACGGTGACAACATCCGCAAATAGTTTTCAATGACAACCAGAGTAAGGCAAGGGTATAATATGTCTCCACTATTGTTTGCACTAATCATTGACTATGAGGAAAGTAACCACAAAAGGCCACAGAGGAATTTTATGGACAAATGATAAAGTGCAATTGGATGACACTGTCCTGCTTAGTTCAACACATCCCTTAATGGCGGAAATGACGCAGCTTTTGCCAGATAGAGCAAAACAACAATGGGAAGCCAAAATATATGGATATCCATGTCCCACAGGTAACCATTAGAGTGGATGAAGAAACACCTGAAAAGGTAAGTCATTTTACCTGTCTATGCAGTGAGATGTGCAATGATAGTAACACCATGCTAGATATCAATCAAGGAATATCAAAAGGAGCAAACAATGTTCATAAACTTGAAAAGATTTGGAAAAGTAGCATGATTGGCACTGACACAGAAATACAATTTTTTAATACCAGCATCATGTCTGTCCTCAATTATGGAGCAGAGTCATGGAAATCTACAACAGAAACGGATAAAAAGATCAACTCATTCCAAAATAAATGCCTGTGGAAGTTCTTCCGAATCCACTGGAAAGAGTTTCTTGCAATATCAGAACAACAGATATATTTAGGACACACTGTAAGGATGCCATCAACATGACTTCCACAGCAAGTGATATGACCACCTGGAAAAAGGAACAGAGGGCAACTTTGAAAAACAATACACAGTTCAGAGAAAGAAGTGAAATCCATCAATATGACACTCAGAAGCCTGAATAGACCAGCACAAGACCAAAATAAATGGTGGCAGAAACTGGTGGATGCCTTATACACCTGGGGGTGTGTGGGAGGATAACGAAAAGAAAGAAGAAATATTCTCTTATTATTACTTGTAAATATAATTATCTACTTGTACACTTACATATATGGAAACTTGGATCAGACACAGGTCCGAGATTTTATTACAGGGCAATTACATATCAGGAAAATTGGTAGAGAAATTTCAAAAAGATATGTCATTTTTAATATGAATTTCATCTTCTGCTAAAGCTTTATTATTTTTAACCAGCTCAGTAGCTAGTCAGAAAACTTTTGAGAAAACATTTTATGCAAATTCTTCCTCCTCTCATTGTTTTGACCAACTCTAACAATAATGCATAGTACTTGTAAAAGCAGTCTTCCAAACATTTCACAACCTTTACCTCATTCTCACATTACCCTTGAATATACTTACCACTATCCCCATTTTGTAGACTAAGAGACTAAGGCATAGAAATTAAAGCCTCTAGCCTGCAAGTTGTGCCACATGGATAGACCTCAGTGCCAATTTGTTTTGGCTCTGTGTAGTTATACCTACATGGAACATTTTGAAGAATCTGAGCCTCAGATCATGGAGAGTGTGTGAAATGGGAATAGAATTCCACAGTTTCTGGCTCCCAGTTCTGTGCTGAGACCCTACTTCTTCACGTTCATGTTAACTATTCTTTTCTTCCAACATAATCCCTTCCATAATTCCCTTCATTGGAATAGACATTATCGATCTATCTATTAAAGGCTATGGTTAGGTTGCACTTTGTTGGGCAGTAGTTTGTCTGCTGTTGCCTCATCTTGCACTCCTATGACAATGACCTGCATCATATAAATCAGTGGCTCTCAACCTTTCCAGACTACAGTATCTCTTTCAAGAGTCTGATACCCCCAAATTTCATCTCACCTAAAAACTATTTGCATACAAAATCAGACATAAAAATACAAAAGTGTCACAGTACACTATTACTGGCAAATTGCTTATTTTCTCATTTTTACTGTATAAATTATAAAATAAATCAATTGGAATATAAATCTTCTACTTACATTTCAGTGTATATTATATAGAGCAGTATAAACAAGTCATTGTCCATATGAAATCTTATTTTGCATTAATATATTTGTTATTTTCCTAAAGCAGAGTTAATTCTCCTTGGTTGGGATAATTTGGTATTTGTTTTTACCAACTAGAATGATGCATTATATTTATACATATTTATTTAAACAATTATATAGCTTACCATACATTTATCCTGATTTTTAATTTTATATTTTTGTTAGAAAATGCTGAATGACATTTCTTATTTATGAGATGATTTGTTTGTAGGGGAGGGATAGCTCAGTGGTTTGAGCATTGGCCTGCTTAAAGCCAGGGTTGAGAGTTCAATCCTTGAGGGGGCCACTTAGGGATCTGGGGCAAAAAAAATCAGTACTTGGTCCTGCTAGTGAAGGCAGGGGGCTGGACTTGATGACCTTTCAAGGTCCTTTCCAGTTCTAGGAGATAGGATCTCTCCAATTTTATATATATATTTTGTCAAGTTGCATAGGGATGGAAATAGGAATTCAATTAAAATTAATAAAAACTGTATTTTACAATTTCTTTATTACTTAAAACTGAATTCAATTGTGCTAAATACATAAGACAAATATCAAAACATGTTTTGCATTTATAACTAACATGTATTAAACCAGTGGTTCTCAAACTTTTATACTGGTGACCCCTTTCACACAGCAAGGCACATTTTTTTATATTTAACACTATTATAAATGCTGGAGGCAAAGCAGGGTTTGGGGAGGAGGCTGACAGCTCGCTACCCCCCATATAATAACCTCATGACCCTGAGAAGTCATGACCACCAGTTTGAGAACCCTTGTATTAAACAGTGGAAGTATTATCTGTTGTTAGTGAATTGAACTGACTTTAGAACTAGTAAATCTCACCCTCTCACACCCACGTTTTATTCATAGATTGAAAGAGGAAAACAAGCTTTCCTGCTTTTTCAGCTCCTAATTGGTTTCTGAACTTTCACTGAGCTAGTCATGGAAGTGAGCTAGTTGAAAAAAATAAAATGAAGAAAATAGTCCCTCAGCACCTGTAGAAGAGGCTCTTGCTTTTCATGGATTACACAGGAAGCTGAGCCCTGAACGCAGGTTGCAACAGTTTCACATTTAATTTTAAAGAGAGTTTATTTTTTAAAATAAATGTATTTGGTTTAAATAAAATCTGCTTTAAAGTGAAAAATTGCCCACCTCCTCCTGCCTACCTCATACGCGCCGGACTTTGCGAACTTCCAGCCTCTGTTATCCTGAGCGCGCCCCCTGCCGGCCTCGAACCTCGAGCTCCAACGGCTGCCCCAGCCTCGCGCACCTCCGGTGCGGGGGAGGGCCCGCGAAAGTCTGCGCATGCGTATTCTAACTCCGCGGGTGGGGGATGGGCACGCTCCCGTCCCCACGCCGAGGATTTGTGCGCTGCCCACCGCCCCCTTGTGAGGCATTGAAACAAGAAGGAAACTACAACGTCCGGCATGCAACGCGCAGCGGCCCTAGGCGATAGGCGGTGGCGGACTGGCCGCGGTGCATGCTGGGAGTTGTAGTTCCCGGTTCTGTATTGTCTCTCCTCTCGCTGGTCGGGAACCCGACCGCCACCCCTGCCGGGTGAGTGACTGACAGCTCCCTGCAGCCAGTGGCCGAGGTGCTGGGTGGTGGAGACAGGCGCCCGTCGCCCCGGTGACCGGTGGCGAGTTGGTGACTCGGTGAGGAGCTGGAGTCCTGAGGGACGGAGGTGAGTGGGTCTGGGAGCCGTGCTCCCCCCAGACCAAACCGACTGTGCGCTACCGGCCCGGGACCCTACCCGGGACGTGGGGTGGAAGGAGTAAAGTGGGGGAAGGGAGAGACCTGAGGGGAATCGGGGGATGGGGGGTAGCGTATAGAAGTTAGACACCCCCCGCGCTGAGCGGCGTTGGGTGTGTGTGACGGAGGAGCGGTCGCGTTACAAGCTGGGCTTTGCAGGGGGGATGGGGATTGGTTTGTTGGACTCCGCTTTTACTGCTTGCTTTTCAAACGGTCCCAACTGACCCGGGTGCTGCTTTTCCCTCCCAATCCCAGCGGCTTCACCCTCCAGGGAGGCTGAGGCTGCTTCGATAAGGTGCTTAACGTGTAGCACTGTTTCGAAAGTAGCGTGCAACTGTTGCTTGGCTGGGGGAGGGGGTACAGTAAACTGCTCCTGGCCCTCGAGGAGCACGTCCCCAACTATCCAGCAGCTACCTGACCCCACTCGCTGTTGTATCTGCCTGCCCTGTTAATGAATTTACTTGTGAGGTCGGGAAGCGCTATTATCTCCACTTTGCAGAGGCACAGAGAGGTCACTGCTGTGATTGATGCTCCTTTCTTTAGGAAAGAGATTTATAAACCAAAGTCTCTGCACATTACTGATAATAATACTTGGCAATTGTGTAGCACTATTTGTGTTCAAAGTATTTTACATCTACTAATCCTCCCTATACCTCTGGGAAGTGAGTATGTATGATTCCATTTTTACAGATAGGGAAAATGAGGGAGAAAGGTTAGGTGACTTACCCAAGGGCACACAAGGAGTTGGTAGCAGTGGCAGGATACCAGTCCATCTAAAGATATAACTGGCTCTTTTCTTTCTCTTGCAAGTATGCCTGCACTCTTTTCTGATGGGAGTGCTGGAAGTGAGTTACTCTGTGATCTTTTACCTAGGGTGGCAGTTTTCAAACTGTGGGTTGGACCCCAAAGTGGGTTGTGACCCCATTTAATGGGGTCACCAGGGCTGGCATTAGACTTAGTGGGGTAGACTTAGTGGGGCCAGGGGCCAAAGCCACACTTCCTTGGGTTGCGGGACTTAGAACTCAATTTCAGCTCTTAGTGATGGGGCTCAGAATAGATTACAAGCTCCCGCCTGGGGCTGAAACCTTGAGCTTTGACTTTGCCCCCCCCCCCAACCCTGCCTGGGGTGGCAGGACTCAGACTTTGGTCCCCCCTCCTGGATAATGTAGTAATCTTTGTTGTCAGTAGGGGGTTTCAGTGCAATGAAGTTTGAGAACCCCTGACCTAGGGTCTTAGGTAATTGAGCTCTTTTAAAACTCATCCTTCTCATCACTGCTTCATTCATAATTTTGGTTTTCCAGATAATTTTTAACTTTCATCTATAACACCAAAGCTTGAATGCTTTGAGTCTTCTCTCAGTGTCCTTCTTAAGTGTCCAGCTCTCAAATCCAAACAGGAGAATTGACTGTAGGTAGCACTTTAGTAATTTAGTGAGCATATATGGAGTTTTTATTTTGATAACACAGAAGTCTTTGGAAGTCGTTGAATACTTTTGCAAACTGCATCCTTCTTTTGATTTCTTCATTACATTTTCCATTTGGTGGTGTTAGACTCCCTACACTTATTTCACCTATCAACCATCAAGTAATAGGTGTTGCCTGTCTTGTGCGTCTCTGTCATAGGTGGGTGCTCAGCACCCACTGACAGCCCCGCCGATCAGCTTCCCCCCCCCCCCCCGCGCCTCCTGTCTGCCAAGGATCAGCTGTTCAGTGGTGGGCTGGAGGGGAAGGGGAGGAGAGGGAGCAGGAAGAGGTGGAGCAGGGGCAGGGTGTGCTTTGGGGAGGGGTGGGAAGAGGGGTGTGGGGGTAGGGTGGAGGTGTAAAGAAGTGGGGCAGGAAGGGGTCGTGGGGGTGGGGCCTGGGGCGGAGCGGGGGTTGAGCACTCCTGGGGAAATTAGAAAGTTGGCGCCTCTGGTCTCTGTGTTTATTTATCATTATATTTTTTGTCTTCCTAATGTCAATCCTCATTCCATATTTCTTGCTGACATAGTTTGCAGCAATAAGCATGTTCTGAAGTTCTTCCTTAGTCTCAGCCAGTTATACTCAGATCTCATTGGTTCAGGAGCCAAATTAACAATCAAAATTACCCAATGAACCCCAGCAGTATGAATTCATTGTTTCATTTACTCTCTCTATATCAGGAGTGGTCAAAATACGGCCTGCTGGCTGGATCCGGCCCGTCTAACATTTCTGTCCGGCCTGCCATGACTAACATTTCTGTCCAGCCTCCTCTGCCCCCTTGTGATCTCCGAGTCTGGGCCGCTAAAAGTCCCGCGGCATAGCAGGGCGCTCAGGCAGGCTGTCTTCCAGCCGTGGTCCTATGCCACTCCCAGAAGCAGCTGGTTGCTGCTGGCACATCTGTGTGCACCCCTGCTGCGGGGGGAAGTGGCTCTGTGTGCTGCCCCCACACCAGCACTGTCCTCACAGCCAGAAACCAGCCAATGGGAGCTGCGGGGTGGTGCTTGCAGGCACAGGCAGCCCATGGAGACACGCTGCACCTCTCCCCACTCAAGGGGCATGCAGAGACATGCCAGCAGCAGCCGGCCACTTCTGGGGGCAGCATGGGACTATGGGAGGCAGGCAGCCTGCTTGAGCCCTGCTGTGCTGCCGGCCGGGAGCCACCTGTGGTAAGCGCCTCCTGGTCCAATCCTGCATCTCACACCCCCTCCTACACCCTAATCCCCTGCCCCAGCCCAGAGCTCCCTCCTGCACCAAACTCCCTTTCACACTTCTCACCCTCTCTTGCACCCGAACACTCTGCACCAGCCTGGAGCTCCCTCCTGCACCCAAACTCTCTCCCAGACCCTGCACCCCCTCCATTAATATAGTAGAAAGGTGTGGCCTGTGATGACTTACCAAAATTCATAGAGTGGCCCCCCTGTGAAAATTATTGCCCACCCCTGCTCTATATAATATTTTCACAGCAAAAAGACTAACCAAGTATTATTATTTTATCAACTATAATTGGTTAATAACATAGTAAAAGCATCCTGACTGGTTAATAACTTAGATTAATTAATAATTAAATCACACAGGGGTTTAATATGTGCTGCAAAGATCTGCAGGAGACACATTAAAGAGCCACTTGCAGCTTCTGAGCCTCAGTCTGAGTATCACTGGTCTAAGCAATGCAAACTAGGTCATTGATGTATTTTATGTTATTGATGTATATGTCATTGACCTGTATGTCCTGGTTGGTTGTCTTCTAAACTTTCCCTCATTATAACATCTACATATGTTAAATAACTGCGGAGATAGAATGCAACCTTGGTATACACCTTTCTCAATGCTGCCATATTCTGATAGTGCATAGTTCATTCAGGTTGCTGCTTTCTATCTTCAATATAGGCTTTTTATTAATTGTGTATCTTGAAAGGCAGTATTCTTCAAGAATATGTATCATCAACCTTTTGTATTGGATTTTATCAAATGGCTTCTCAGAATCTACAAAGCACATATAAATTTCCTTTTGCACTTTGATTGCACACTCAGATAAGGTCCTCAGGGAAAGATTGCCTTCCTCATGCCTGCTCTTGAGGAGAAACCAAACTAACTTCTACTAATTCTTGAGGTATACCTCCACCACTTAACTATATTTTGGCAAAGCAATTCCTTCTGATACAGATATAAGCAGTATGTTTTGCTAATCATGAGATATTAGTGCACATTCTTACTTAAAAATACTATCTCAATCCAGTGCCCAATGAAGCACTGTTCACAAAACAAAAATGCCTCTCTTAGTGGCACCATTGTTGTCATTCTCAGAAAAGAGGCCAAAGATTTGATAAGTGTGGAAACTAAAGGAATTCTCACTCCTGCAAATTGTCCCTACAGAATAGAATTGGTATATTGGCAGTGCAGTGTGGAGAAGCTGCTGTCTTTGCTGTACCAGTACCTTTCACAAGAACCAAGTTAATGCATGAAAATTTAGAGCAAGAATACACACACACACACACACACACACACGCGCCAAGCACTCTGTTGGTGCCCACTCAAATAATTTTGGCTGAGGGTCTGCTGGTGTTTTTGCTATCGCCGTTTCTTTCAGTTGTGTCATTTGGCTGTAAATATGCCACACTTCAGCACTGACCAAAAAAGTTTTGATTTTTGAGAGTTTTGTGGAGGCATACTTTGGGAAAGGAGTGCCGCCTGTTTCTCAACAGAGTCAGTTCTGCACTGATGTACTTTAGAGTCCTGTCCAGTTCTTGGATAGAAAAAAATTGTCTATAACCTGGAGTAGGGGAGGAAAATACCAACCTTGGAACACTTTACCTCAGCAGTTTCCCCTCTCCTTTTCTCTTCTCTTCTCTTCCTCCTACAGACAGACAGACAATCAATCGTAAGGTTGCATGGGTAACAGACTTTCAAGATGAGCTTAATACTCAGCACTATAGACCTAATTTTCACATACTCCCTCCTGGCCCACTGGAGCTATTTCTTAAATTAATTTCTGAATATATCTCCTGTTTCTATTTGCTCTTTTTTATTGTTGTGAGTTAACAGGAGCAGATGCATGAAATAAGTCAAGTACACCTCTACCTCGATATAATGCCAAATAATCTTACCGTGTTATAGGTGAAATCGTGTTATATTGAACTTGCTTTGATCCACCAGAGTGCGCAGCCCCCTCTCCTCCCCCCCCCCCGAAGCACTGCTTTACCGCGTTATATCCAAATTTTTGTTATATCGGGTGGCGTTATATCGAGGTAGCGGTGTACATGTGTGATTTCCCCCTCTCCCCTCCCCCCCCATTAGAGTGTTTGAGAAATGGCAGGAAAGCTACAGTAGAAATGCAGACAACTGGAAAACTACAGTGAAAATGCAAAAATAGCTGTGTGAGGAAATGTATTGTTTGTAGAAGACAGGTACATCCCAAGGACAATTGAAATCCAGATTCTGTCTCTTTTTGTGCTCTGTTGTGCCTTGAATCTCATAGCAGGTTGATCACAAATGTAAACAAGAATGTATGCTGTTTTACTTGCAAGTTTTACTTCTGATTCAAAGATTCTACCACTTTTTGTATTCCATTTTGTAGTTCAGCAACAAGGACAATGTGGTTTGAGACAAATTCTTGCTTGGTTACACTGGTATAAATTAACTTCAGTGGATTTACACTGCTACAGCGATTCTCAAACTGTGGGTCGGGACCCCAAAGTGGGTCGCAATTCCATTTTAATGGGGTTGCCAGGACTGGCTTAGACTTGCTAGGGCCCAGGGCCGAAGCCCGAGCCCCACCACCCGAGGCTGAAGCCTGATGATTTCAGCCCTGCATGTTGGGACTCAGGTTACAGGCCCTCCGACTGGGGTTGAAGCCCTTGTGTGTCAGCTTTGCCGCCCCCCCCGCGGGGCTCGGGTGAGCTCAGGCTTCGGTCCCCCCCTCCTGAGGTTGTGTAGTAATTTTTATTGTCAGAAGAGGGTCGCGGTGCAATGAAGTTTGAGAACCCCTGCACTACTGTAACAGCTGCATTTAGCCCATATGTATACAAGGAAATGTTTCTTTCTGTAAGGTGATACAAAGTTTTCAAGGTAATAAAACACCATATGCAGTCTCATTTACTGAGCTGAAAAAAATATTCCAATGTCAATATAATTTGTGAAACCTTTTATCACATTACGGTAATAACTTTTTATTGTTATTAACCCTGAACAGGGATATGGAAATGTCATAAAATTATACTTTTTTGCATGGGATCGTATTACCATTTATGTTTTCCAAAGGGTCTTTAATTAATGGGCCTGTTTTGCTCTTAACATGCATGCATAACACCCACTAGCATTTTTGAAAATGTGAGGGAATCTCCTCTGCAGGTATCTTCGTGTTCATTGAGTGGTTATTTTGATAGAAACCATGTCATTCTACTTAATTATGTCATCAGAACCCTACAACAAAAATTAATTTAAAAAATAGTTTAAACTGTAATTTAATTTAAAAAATGCAGTAACATGCTGCAGCCGTTTTTGAACATACTCTAAATGGATTAAACACTGTTTTAGTTCCAAATAAATAAAACATAGTGCACTAACTTAGAAGATATTACAGTACAGTAATATAATGGAGATAATTGGATGTACATTAATATTTTAGGAAACTCAAGAGTGTGGCCTAATGGAAGTAGGATATTCCTCTTCTTAAGGCATAGAACTGGGTGTAAGGTAGCCTGGGTTCTGTTTTCTACCACCGATTCCTAACAAAGGTGGTGTGAGATTAATTAATGTTTGTAGAGCACTTCTTACCCCTTGGATGGAAGGCATTATGTAAGTGCAAAGTATTAGGCTTTGGGTATGGCTACACTTAGAACTTCAAAGCGCTGCCGTGGGAGTGCTCCCGTGGCAGCGCTTTGAAGTGTGAGTGTGGTCGCGGCACCAGCGCTGGGAGAGAGCTCTCCCAGCGCTGCAGGTACTCCACCTCCCCGTGGGAATTAGTTTACAGCGCTGGGAGCATGGCTGTGAGCATGGCTCCCAGCGCTGGGGCACTGTGTTTACTCTGGCGCTTTACAGCGCTGTAACTTGCTGCGCTCAGGAGGGTGTTTTTTCACACCCCTGAGCGAGAAAGTTGCAGTGCTGTAATGCGCCAGTGTAGCCAAGGCCTTTGTCTACACTGCCAATTGAACGACTAAACTTTTGTAATTCGCAAGTGCTTAACCCCCGCCCCCCGAAAGACAAAAGTTTTTCCCGGGCAAGTAGCAGTGTAAACGACTCGTTGGCAGGAGTGCTTACAGTAGGGGATGGAAGTATTTTGTCGGCAAAAGTGCTGACAAACAGTGTTTACACTGCCCGACTTTTAGAAGCACATCTGTCACTAAAGCTGTGTAGTGTAGATAAAGCCTTAGGGTTTGGCTACACTTGCAGCTGTACAGCGCTGAGAGTTAAAGCTGTCTTCGTACAGCTGTGTAGGGAAAGCGCTGTAGTGTGGCCACATTTGCAGCAGTGTTGGGAGTGGTGCATTATGGGCAGCTATCCCAGCGTTCAAGTGGCTGCAACGTGCTTTTCAAAAGAGGGGGTTGGGGTGGAGTGTGACGGGGAGCGTGGGGGAGAGAGAGAGAGTGGATTTTTGGAGCTGACACTGTGTGTCAGCTCCCTGCCTTGCAAGTTCCAACCCCTTCCCCCGCCCCCCATTCACTAAATGCAAATAGCCTTTTGTTTTTTTCCTCACAGACCAGATAAGCAGCTGCTCCGAAATGGACACCCCCCCCCACGCAAGCCGTGCTGCTTCTCTCCTCAAGCAAACACTAGCTGTGGACATTCATCCCCCTGCCTGGCTCTGCTTGAGCAAACAGTAACTGTGTTTGTTTTTTAGATAAGCAGCTCCGGGAGCCCTGATTTCAAAACAAAACAAAGAGTGTTATCTTTACCTAAAAGCATTATGGGAAAATTCCGGAGGTCAGTTACAGCGTAGTAAGATTAATCACTGTTTACACTGGAACTCCAGCGCTGCAGCACCAGCGCTCTTCTCTTTATTCCCCTTGTTGAGGTGGAGTACAACCAACGCTGTAGCCAGGGAGATACAGTGTGGACGGGGAGTAAGTTACAGCGCTGTAAAGCCACCACCAGCGCTGTAACTCTCCAGTGTAGCCAAGCCCTTAGTGTTTGTTTGTTAAAGCTAAATTATTTTCTTGATTCCTAGAGAGGCTATCATGGCAGCTAGATAATTACTGTATTAACACATTACTTACAGAAACCACTCTGCACTGACAAATTACAACTGGTATCTACAGAGATGATAAAAAACAATGTTGACCCTTTGGCCTGGTCTACACGAGGTTGGGGGAATCGATCTAAGTTATGCAACTTCAGCTATGTGAATAACATAGCTGAAGTCCACGTACTTAGATCTACTTACCACAGTGTCTTCACTACGATGAGTCGACTGCTGCCGCTCCCCCGTCGACTCTGCCTCTGCCTCTCACTGAGCTAGAGTACAGGAGTTGACGGGAGAGCGCTCGGGATTGATTTATCGCATCTAGACTAGATGCGATAAATCAATCCCCGCTGGATCGATCACTGCCCACTGATCCGGCTGGTAGTGAAGACATACCCTTAGTCAAAAGAAAACAATTTAAAAAACAAAAATAAAGCTAAATTGATATTTTACATGGTGGTTTGAAGCTGGTCATATTTCGGATCTGGAAGTCCTCTAAAGGGAGCACATCCTAGAGTTGAGTCTTAACTGAGAGTCTTTTTCCAATTCAGGATAATTCATTTTCAAGTACCAGTCGCAAGAGGGTGAAAAGAAATCTCTGACTATTTAAATACTTCTTTCATTATTAGAGTAGTGAAATAACTAATATACTTTAAAAGCTAGGCCTGATATGCCAATGAATGGTTTTTTTTTTTAGTAAAGCATTTAAAGTTTCAGATGTTGCAAGCACAAATGTCACTCTTGGCAAAAGAATGTGAACATGTATTTATATATTGCTGTCCATGTTCAAAGTGCTTTACCAATGTTAGTCTAAGTACATGCCAGGAGGTCAAATTATGACTAGAGTGTGAATTGTAACTTTGAAATTCTTGATTCTTTGTTTTTTAATGATCAAGCATAAAAAATATTTACAAAGATCCTCTATGGCCATTCCAATGTGGCTGCACCTGATCTTGGAAGCTAGTCAGCGTTGGGTACTTACCAGCACTTAAAGTAAAAAATATCCGTTAATTTTGTGTGCTCGATTTGAGACATCTAGCACCTGATTTTTTTAGGGTACTTAGAGTTATATAGCACTTTATATGTTCAAAGCACAGCTCCCTTTAACTTCAGTTGCAGTTGTGTGTGTTCTGCATGCCTGCAAATCACACACAAGGGCAGGGCTGATAAATTTGATTTAAAAAAATCAGAATATTCTAATTAATAAAGTATTTTTTTAAAAAGCCTATTTGAAATTATGACAACTTCTATTAAGACCTAAGTTTGCTAAAATCTATGAGAATCATTTAAACAAAAAAAAATCAAGCAATATGTGTTTGCTGCTAAAATTTTAAAGAAAATCAAACCACTGAAGTGGAGCACTCTCTAGCTAAGTACCTGGAACCATAGTTTGTTGAAGTGCTAAACCAGCGTTTGACAGCAGTAGCTTTTTCTGCAGGTAAAGAGAGAATATATATATATGTGATGCTGCTCCTGAAGTATGAAAGGAAGCCTTGCTCAAAAATATAACACAAGGTGAAATAACCAAATATGAATACATAAAAATGTTTATCATCCCCATCGCCTACTGTTTTTGTCTTTTTGGCCACCCCAGTCTATGGTTATCATTGTGGTCTTTCTGCGTCGTGCTTCATTACTAGACTGAGAGGACATAAGGAGGCCTGCATTTTATAGGCTGTCAACGACTTGCCTGCAGTCCAGGTATACCGAAGGGGCAGAACTTTTTGCCTCCATTCATGCACGTCTAATGCATGTTTACATTATGTCGTGGTCTGCCCTTTTCTTCCTACTTCTTGTACATCTTCAAAGGAATACCCCACACTTCCTTTTAATTTGGTGTATATCTGGATGGACAAATTACTGGCTTCCTTCCACCCCATGAACACTTGCTTGCTTCTTTCTTTGAGTGAATGCTGCTCAAGGCTTGGACAAAGTTTTTGTCTATGTAAGTTTTTATATCATAGCAACACCATAATATCTGAATATGTTAAAGGTGGGGAAAAAGAAGGGTTTTTTTTTTTTTTTGAATTGTTGCAGACATGCATTCCACCCAGGAGTGCCTCTGCCCAGAATGCCGAAGCTGGAGAAATTTGCCAACCAGTACCCACAGGGGTGGCACTCGCCCCCTGTGGCTCTAGCCCCTCACCTGGCTATTTAAGGGCACCAGTGCTCTGGATCCCACCCCCAGTTCCTTCTCACCGCCCGTGGCTAGAGTTGGAGCATTCTGAGTGGTGATTTACCTCACACTTCCACATTCTCAGTCTTATTAGATTTCATTATATATATTTTAGTTTAGTAGTACCCCTTGTTTAGTTTTCGGCATTTAGTTAGGTTAGATGCCCTCACCAGGGTTTAACCATTGTGTGCCATGTGGGGTGGCTATCTCCAATAGTGACCCCCCCACCCCCATATGGTGGTGGTTGTGCTGGGAGAAGGGCACGTTAAAGAAAAATGTTCCATCAGTAAAAGATTCAGAAAGAGAGCACTGGTGGCAAGGGACATGTATTTAAAGCCACATCTTTTGGAACAGGCCATGAGGCCTGCTTTGGCACTGGGGACCTCCGCTGATCAACTAGTTCCATAGTTGTCTTCAAGCTGACATGAGATGTTGTTCCAGTTTGAAGTCTGATGATTTCCCTACGAGGAAAGGGGATCATTCTCCTTCCTCTGATCCTCCAAGTAAAAGGACCTCTGTGATGAACCAAGATCACTCCAGAGATCAGAGAGGTTCTTCGTCATTGTCTAACAGGAGTGCTGATCAACACCTTGATTCCTCTGGTACATGGGATGGAGCTGGGCCATCTAATCACTGCCTTGTATCATGTTGGCTATAACACCTGCAAGGAGAGGATGCCAGCTACAGGTCTTAATGGCAGAACCTGCATACACACCGTTTTTCAAGGACAAAGTGGACCTATGGCCACATCCAAAGTTTTTATTGAATGTGGTTTCATGGTTTCATCTTAACTAAATGATTGATTTACCAGTGTTCTTTCCTAAATCAGTGCATATGAACAACGACTTCATGTGTTGATTGTGAGGTGATGCTTGATGTTTTACCTGGAAAGAATTAGGCTCTTTTGGGTCAGGTGGTCTCTGCACGAATGATTTCCAGGCGGATAACTTCATTACATCAGCATATGAAATAGCTCAGACCATGCCCCCACAGAGATTATGAGCTCATTCAGTGAGAGCCCAAGTGACAGTGATAACATTCCTCAGTGATGTTTTAGTATTGGGCATTTTCAGGGCTGCCACCTGGTCTTCTGTACATACTTTTTACCAGGCACTATTCAATTACCATTATGTCTAGGTTAGATGCAAACTTTTTAGGAAGGGATTCCTGCAGTCATTGTTTAAATAGACTTTGAGTCCCACCTCTTACGGTACTGCTTGTGGGTGTCCTAAGTGGAATACCAGTCTGTGACCACTTAAAGAAGAAAAGACAGTAACTTACCTGTTCTGTAATTGTTTTTCAAAATGTGAATACACACGTGTATTCCATGACCCACTCTCCATCTCCTCTACATCAGTCTCTATTCTTGATGTATGAAGGAACTAAGGGGAATCGGGGCAGTGCTGCCCTTAAATAGCCTGGGGAGGGGCTAGAACCACAGAGCGTGAGCACTGCTTCTACAGGTACTGCTAGGTAAAGTTCTCTAGCTTCAGTGTGATGGGCGTGTGCATGCCTGAGTGGAATACATGTACATATTTCAAAGAACAGCACTTACAATACAGGCAAGTAACAGTTTTCAGGGTTCCTGTCCACTTTTTTCTCTCATGTTTCATACCTGTCTAATTTCATGTCCCTTCTTTCCCTTACTGGATCATGCACTCTATCCCTCTTTCTTTTTTTTTTTTTCATTCTCACAACTTTTAATTTTTTGCTTTCCAGACTATGTAGTAGGTCACTTTAAATTAAGGGATGAACATAACACAGAACAATATTGCTGTCCTACATGATCGGACAGAAGTGTTTTAGAGTAGATGTGATACATTGTGTGGTCAGGTGGGTAGTCTGATCCATGAATGTGGAAACCCTTATTTTTATTAACAAAAACTATGTAGCCCCTTCTTACTTACATCAAGTAGAATGTGTGCCAGGGTACCTACCTGCAGATATATATATTTTAAAAACTGTTGTCAATTAATATTAGTCCAAATAACTAGTATATTCCTAAGTATTACTTAATAGATTTCACGTCTGAAGACTGCTCTGTGACTTAAATTGATGTGTATTATTCTGCAGAATGTAGCAGGTCAGTAAGGATGCAGTGAGTTGACAGTCTGCTGCACAAGTATTCAGTAGGTGAAATGATGATATCTACTTGTCCTGTATTAAAATAGAATTAGCCATTTTAAATAACATCAAAACTGTGACAGTGACTCTTACAGTGATAGTAGATAGTCTGGCTGTGCTATCACATTTATTGTGAAGAGAGGCAGCATGTTCAGTATAAGAACACCAGGCTAAGAGCCAGGAGACCTAGATTTGCCACTGAGCTGTTGTTATACACCTCTACCCCTATATAGCACGATCCGATATAACACGAATTCGGATATAATGCGGTAAAGCAGTGCTCCGGGGGGGCAAGTTCGATATAACACGGTTTCACCTATAACACGGTAAGTTTTTTTGGCTCCCGAGGACAGCGTTCTATCGAGGTAGAGGTGTATTGGGCAAGTCAGTTTGTCTGCCTCTGCTTCTCCATCTGTAAAGTGAGGATAATTATACTTGCCCTCATTACTAATCACTTTCAGATCTATAAATGAGAAGTATTATAAGTATTGACTATTAATAATTTTTCAGTGATACCTTTTGTGAGGTGGAAAGTGGATAAACTTAAATTGCTGGATGCCAAGTAATTTTATTTTAAAAATTCTAAAAATATTTAATTTAGAAAAACATGAAATGGTAGGCCAGCTCTTACTAATTTTTTCTCTTACCCCCAATCCAGGGGTGACTGCTTCTACTTTAGGCTATGTCTACATTACGAGATAGGGGTATGGTTCCCGTGCTCACATACATCTTCTTGTGCTAGCTCTCATTGAGTGTGGTTTCAGGCAGATTTGTACTTGGCACAGTTAGCCATGCCTCTGCTGTCTTTACCAGTGCTACCATGGCTATGCTGCTATTTATATTAGTATGAGTTCGATGAGAGCTAGTATTAGTATTTGTACACAAGCAGGGGGAATTACATGGTCAGATTTATCTGGCTCACGAGCATGAGTACCAGCCTCAGAGCAGACTGTTACAACCAGTTTGGGTTTGTGCCCTGGTTTGTGAGTTCTATACAGTAGAACCTCAGAATTACGAACTCCAGAGTTATGAACTGACCGGTCAACCACACACCTCTTTGGAACTGTAAGTATGCAATCAGGCAGCAGAGACCCTTACCCTCGCCCCCCCCCAAAGGGCAAATACTGTACAGTACTGTGTTAATCGTAAACCACTACAAAAATAAAGGGGAAGTTTAAAAGAAAAAAAAAGATTTGGCAAGGTAAGGAAACTGTTTCTCTGCTTGTTTCATGTAAATTAAGATGGTTAAAACCAGCATTTTTTTCTGCATTAAAGTTTCAAAGCTGTGTTAAGTCAATGTTCAGCTGTAAAGTTTTGAAAGAACAACCATAATGTTTTGTTCAGAGTCATGAACAACCTCCATTCCTGAGGTGTTTGTAACTCTGAGGTTCTACGGTACTTAGGTTTCTTGAATCTAGTGTGAACTCCGAAGGCTGTTGTAATGCCTGAACATAGATTCACAGACCAGGGTACCCCAGGGGACTGTCTATCTTGCCACCCAGGCAAGCCTAACTTTGTGATAGGTGATCTCTTAAACCAAAATTCACAATAACATTCAGGTTGTTCCCAGTCCCAAAGAACCAGGCAATTACTCCAGGTCAGTTGTTCCTCAGATTGCAAACCAAAGACAATGTTTGTATCCAATCCTATAATAAACTAACTAAAGATTTATTAACTAAGAAGAGAAGTAAGAGCGTTATTTACAAGGTTAAAGCAGGTAAACAAACACACACAAATGAGTTACTTAGGTTCCAGAGAGAAATAAAAGCTGCTGTAATGTGCCAGTTCTTTTATGTTCTTTAGGGCTAACTCAAGCTAAGCAGCTTGGGGATCACTTGCTTATGCTTAGAAATATTGCCCTCTCCAAATTCTAAGCAGCACAGTGATACAGTTACTTCTGATCAGGGATGTGATGGATTGGATCACAGAAACCCCCTTAGGGCTGCCAACGGATGTGCCAAGACTACTACTTCCCCTGGTTTCCCTGCCAGCTTGGGACTCCAGTCAGGGTTGCAGACCCAAGTTCTGAACCACATGCCCCAAAGCTGCAGACTTAACTGAAAGTAGCTTAAGAAGCATTCCTGTCTTTAACACTCAGATGCCCAACTCCCAATGGGGTCCAAACCCCAAATAAATCCATTTTACCCTGTATAAAACTTATACAGGGTAAACTCATAAATTGTTCACCCTCTATAACACTGATAGAGAGATATGCACAGCTGTTTGCCCCCTCCCCTCCCAGGTATTAATACATACTCTGGGTTAATTAATAAGTAAAAAGTGATTTTATTAAATACAGAAAGTAGGATTTAAGTAGTTCCAAGTAATAGCAGACTGAACAAAGTGAATTACCAAGTAAAATAAAATGAAACACGCCAGTCTAAGCCTAATACAGTAAAAAAACTGAATACAGATAAAATTTCACCCTCAGATGTTTCAGTAATTTTCTTTCACAGACTGGATGCTTTCCTGGTCTGGACACAATCCTTTCCCCTGGTACAGCCCTTGTTTCAGCTCAGGTGGTAGCTAGGGTATTTCTCATGATGGCTGCCTCCTTTGTTCTGTTCCACCCACTTGTATATCTTTTGCATAAGGTGGGAATCCTTTGTCCCCTCCTTCTCAATGGAAAAATACCAGGTTAAAGATGGATTCCAGTTCAGGTGACATGATCACATGTCACTGTAAGACCCCAAGCCTTCATTCCTCCCAGCCTGACTCACAGGAAGGCCTGCCTGCAAACAGAGCCATCCACAGTCAATTGTCCCGGTTGATGGGAGCCATCAAGACTCCAAACCACCATTAATGGCCCACACTTTGCATAATTACAATAGGCCCTCAGAGTTATATTTCATATTTCTAGTTTCAGGTACAAGAATGATACATTTATACAAATAGGATGATCACACTCGATAGATTATAAGCTCTGTAATGATACCTTACAAGAGACCTTTTGCATGAAGCATATTTTAGTTACATTATATTCACAGTCATCAGCATACTTTCATAAAATCATATAGAGTGCAACGTCACAGGGATTTTTATTTCCTTCCCCCAGCATTCAAACTGACGGAACAGGTGTTTGATCCCCATCTCCTCTTAACGGGTGTGCATGTAGGACAATCCGTCTTAGTCCTTTTGTGACAGATTTTCGTTACCAATCTGCCTGGGCCACAGTTGATCAGGCTGGGCCACAGGATCTTTTTTGGGGAGGAGATGACGAGGCACACCAAGTGTCTCTAAATTTTAAACCTTTATTGATAAAATAATAAAATAACAGCAGAGTGTGCTGGAAACGCTCCCACATCCTTGAGGGGAAGAAAGAAAGCGTTAATGCCCCAAGCCCTAGTCCACTTTCATACTCACACATGTATGACCCAGACTAGCCAATTCTGGGTGTAATGTCAGAAGAAGGGTGAGGGGAAGGTGGATGGGAATGCTGTCCTGGGCCCAGGCCATCCAAGAATCTGCTGTGCTCTCTGAGTTGCTTTAGCTCTCAGGAGGGTTTTAAAGTCCTGGGCTCCTTGTGGGTGGAGGGTGGGGTTCGTTCAGGATCCTCTGTTCCTGGTGTTCTTTGTACCAGTCCAAACAGGCTTGCTGTGCCCTCCCTGGTTTCCCAAAACATTCCGACTCCGGAGACTGTTTTCCCTTCTGTTGGCCTTTGCTGTTGCCGTTTCATTCGCTCTCACTGTTCTCGCTGTTATCTCTGCAGCTCTGCTCAACTTATTTCTTCTCTTCTCCTGGCTGAGTGGGGGGGTTGGACTTCCCCCCCTTATGTCTTGGCAGGGAGCAGCTGGCCTTGGGCTGGAGTCAGCATCTTATCTTCGGACTGAGCTTACTAGCTGCAGCGTTGAGTTAACTCGTTCTCTGCTTTCTTCTCCCCCCCCCCGCCCCTTGGCCTCTCGTAAACCTGCAATGGAATCTTCCATTCTCCATTCACACACCTTTAACCCTCCCCAAAACGCGTTGCGATGCTTGCTACAGTGTTAGCAATATACAGAGCTGATCTGCCTTCCCAGGGGACTCCCTAGGGGAAGGGGGCCATTGGGTTGTGACACTTTGATGTTTCACAATGGCTCATTTTGGTTTCTTTGGGCCTTCTTGTGTGCAGGACGAGCACTTTATGTTAATTAATGCTTCTTTCCTGGTTGGTGATTTACAGTTACAGAGGCTTACGCTGCAAACACTCAGTATAATTTTATACCATGGGATACAAATATTATAAGTGAGATCAAGACAAGCTGGAAAGCTTGTTTTTCTCACTAACAGAAGTTGGTCCAATAAAAGATATTATCTCACCCACCGTGTCTCACCAATACATGCAGCATCCTACAAGTATTTCATCAAATCTAAATACATTCTTATAAACTTAACATCTATTTTAATAATGCTAACACATAGGTGAGCCAGATTGGTTTCCAGCTATGGATTTTTCGGTGTTCAGTGAGACTTGGGGGCCTTGGCATAGGCTGGCACATTGTCTGCCAGCGTCACACACATCTGTACCTTGTAGTGTAGGTGAAAACTTAGTCACAGGGATTCATTTGTATACCTTAGGGGACACCATGATTGAGATCAAGCAGAATAACCTCAATTATTAACCATGTCTATTTTATTAGAAAGGAAAAGAAAACATAAAACAACACAAGTAACAGTACACCAATGATAGACTGATTACTTGCATTACAGTCTCTTCTGTATGTGTGTCTATGGAGAGCTTTTAACAGAGAGTATAACTAGGACCATACCAAATTCAGAGTCCATTCTGGTCAATTTCATGACCAGAAGGATTTTTAAAATTGCAAATTTCACAATTTCAGCTATTTAAATCTGAAATAGACTCATAGACTTTAAGGTCAGAAGGGACCATTATGATCATCTAGTCTGACCTCCTGCACAACGCAGGCCACAGAATCTCACCCATCCACTTCTATAACAACCCCCTAACCTATGTCTGAGTTACTGAAGTCCTCAAATTGTGGTTTGAAGACCTCAAGCTGCAGAGAATCCTCCAACAATGGAAAACCAGTGCCCTATGCTGCAGAGGAAAGCGAAAAACCTCCAGGCCCTCTGCCAATCTGCCCCGGAGGAAAATTCCTTCCCGACCCCAAATATGGCGATCAGTTAAACCCTGAGCATGTGGGCAAGACTCACCAGCCAGCACCCAGGAAAGAATTCTCTATAGTAACTCAGATCCCAACCCATCTAACATCCCATCACAGACCACGGGGCATACTTACCTGCTGATAATCAAAGATCAATCGCTAAATTAATTGCCAAAATTTGGCTATCCCATCATACCATCCCTTCCATAAACTTATCAAGCTTAGTCTTAAAGCCAGATATGTCTTTTGCCCCCACTACTCCCCTTGAAAGGTTGTTCCAGAACTTCACTCCTCTAATGGTTAGAAACCTTCGTCTAATTTCAAGTCTAAACTTCCTAGTGTCCAGTTTATATCCATTTGTTCTTGTGTCCACATTGGTACTAAGCTTAAATAATTCCTCTCCCTCCCTGATATTAATCCCTTTGATATATTTATAAAGAGCAATCCTATCCCCCCTCAACCTTCTTTTGGTTAGGCTAAACAAGCCAAGCTCTTTGAGTCTCCTTTCATAAGACAGGTTTTCCATTGCTCAGATCATCCTAGTAGCCTGTCTCTGAACCTGTTCCAGTTTGAATTCATCCTTCTTAAACATGGGAGACCAGAACTGCACACAGTATTCCAGATGAGGTCTCACCAGTGCCTTATATAATGGTACTAACACCTCCTTATCTTTACTGGAAATACCTCGCCTGATGCATCCTAAAACTGCATTAGCTTTTTTAACGGCCATATCACATTGGCAGCTCATAGTCATCCTGTGATCAACCAATACTCCAAGGTCCTTCTCCTCCTCTGTTACTTCCAACTGATGTGTCCCCAATTTATAACTAAAATTCTTATTAATCCCTAAATGCATGACATTGCACTTTTCACTATTAAATTTCATCCTATTACTATTACTCCAGTTTACAAGGTCATCCAGATCTTCCTGTATGATATCCCGGTCCTTCTCTGTGTTAGCAATACCTCCCAGCTTTGTGTCATCCGCAAACTTTATTAGCACATTCCCGCTTTTTGTGCCAAGGTCAGTAATAAAAAGGTTAAATAAAATTGGTCCCAAAACCAATCCCTGAGGAACTCCACTAGTAACCAGAGCTGGGCAGCTGGAGAGCAGTGGCTGCTGGTTGGGAGCCCAGCTCTGAAAGCAGAGCTGCCGCCAGCAGCAGTAGTGCACAAGTAAGGATGGGGTGGTATAGTATTGTCACCCTCGCTTCCGGGTTGCTGCCTGCATAGCTGAGCCTTCAGTCAGCAACCACCACTCTCTGGCTGCCCAGCCCTGAAGGTAGCAGCACAGAAGTAAGTGTGGCATGGTATGGTATAATATTGCCACCCTTACTTCTGCACTGCTGCTGGCAGGGCGCTGCTTCAGAGTGGGTGCCCGGCCAACATCTGCTGCTCTCCAGCTGCCCAGCTCTGAAGGCATGTAGAAGCAAGGGTGGCATTACTGTGACTCCCTGCAGCTCCCTTTTTGGTCAGGGCTCCCAATTTGAGAAACTTTGGTCTCCCCTGTGAAATCTGTATGATATAGGGTAAAAGCACACAAAAGACCAGATTTCACAAGGGGAGACCAGATTTCAAGGTCCGTGATATGTTTTTCATGGCCATCAATTTGGTAGAGCCCTAATTATAACCTTGACAGTGGACTGCCTTTGGTGGGTGGGGCATACTTTGGTAAATTAAGACCAATGAATATTGTTTCCCTAAATTATTGTGAATTCAGTCTTGATATCTTACTAAATACTTAAAAACTGTTTGGGCAAAATAGTGTATGGGCAAAATAATTTGCTTACGGGCAGGTGGGACCCTGTCTAGTTATTATTAATAACAACAAAACAACAACAACAACCAGTCAGTTTATAGATGGGCAATGTAAGCCATCTTAACTAAATCCTATGAAATTGAAAAAAATATTTAAATCTGTCGCTTAAAAGAAGCCATTTAAGGAGCTGTCTTGAGATGTGCGAATTGTGAATATCAAGAACCTTATATCTTACTATTTTTGTTTACTAATATTTAGTCCCATCTCCTCCCCGGGAATCCATGGACTAATAATCATTTGGTGATTAACAGAAGAAACTGTTGGTATTTTAAATTACAACAGCATTTTTATATCCCAGTAAAATCATAGGATTTTAATCTAATCCCTTGGCCATGTCTTAGTTAATTTCTTCTCATCAATCCATGTTGAAATGTTGGGAGGTTTCCTTGGTTTTGGTTTCTTCTTAGTCTTCTCCGTTTTTCTTAGCTCTTATGGCAGCTTGCTTGTAGAGATGGAGAGGATATATTGATAAGTGCTTGCTGTTTAAGCAGGATAGTAGAGCTTGTGTGTGTCTGAGAAGTGCTCACTTCAGAGATTTTATACCCTTCTATAATTTCATGGAAATAGAAAGGAAAACACACCTCTTTCAGGCTTCTTTAGATTCAAAGCTTGTTGCTGTCACTCATTGGCTCCATTCCTTGCGGGTTGGTTTAGGTGACACCTTCAGCTCTTGAATATGCAGTCTGTTTAATAAATGCACAGTGTTTCTAACTGATTTTTGTTTATGTGGCAGGAAAGCATCAGGCAACTTTTAAAGTTAATTTTAACTTTTTATTCAGTCAATTTTCTGAGATATTTCTTCAATTTTAACAGTTTAACAGGAAATGAAATTCTGTTTCTGAAAAGTCCAAACACTGCTGTTCTTTATATAAAGTTTTCGGTTTTTAAAACAGTCTTTCACTATTAAATAATTCTTAGAGAGTCATTAGTTTAAATAGTTATTTAAAAAAAGTTAGTTATTCTACATGACAGTTTTTGGAAAGATTATTCTTCTTGTCTTCCTGAGTTGGGTGAGAGTTGCTTGAGCACTGTGAGTAATTAATTTTCCTACTGATATAAATATTCTGTATTTAAATATTCTTACATTAGTAATTAGTTTAGTAAGGTTATTATTACATTCTGTGCTGGTACATAAAGCATTTTACTATTACATAGCAATTATATTAGGAGCTTTTTGTTTAGCTAACATTTGCAAGTATACATTTCACTAAGGTGTTTGTCATTTCAGTGTATAAAAAATAAATATATAAGATTCTAAACACTTCCTACTACATGTTTTTCCTAGAGACTTCTCTGAATCAAGTTTTTAGAATAATTATAAAATTATTTTCATCAAAGATATTTCTAGAATTCTTTATGTAGTTTTACCCAGTTTTATTAATGCATCCTAAGTTCCTTTTCACAGTCAGGTCTCTTCCTAAAACATGAATGTTGTACATGGTTTGTCTTCTTGAAATAAGGATTATGTTTGTATCAAGCTGGTATTTTACAGAAAGGGAGGTGTCCTGGTCTAGATAAGACACTTTTAGGGGTTTGTCCCTTGACTAAGTTCCATAGAGTTACAATCTGTTTGTTATAGCAATTAAACTTTTATTAACTATTTTGTACAAAGCACAAATTTAAATAACCAATCCATCTTTTAAATACAGCACAAAAGAAAACAGTATAAAGATAAAGCAAGGTAAAGTTTAAAATGCAGCTACTCGTGGGTAAAAAAACCCATGGTTTTCCGGCTAGGGAGGGCTATCTTTTCTGACATGTTCTTGTCTGTGGGTGATAGCAGAAATCCTGGAATGTCTTTGGTTAACGTTAGCATTTTGCAACATAACTAGCTAAACATAATATGTATTGTCCTATTTTCAAGTATTATGGCTGTAACATACTTGTGGCTCAGTGGTTCCCAAACTGTGGGTCATGCTCTCAAATGGGGTCAAGCAGATGGGGTCCTGGTGATCTCTAATGTGCAAAGCATGCCATTTTGCTCCGCTCAACATGACCTCTCGAATACGGTGCATGCAAGGTCACGCTGAGAGAGGACACCATTTTGCTTTTCAAAACAGTGTTGTCCTTGCTTTCTGGGGTCCCATCAGGAAACGTAATTAAAATGGGGTTGTTCTGTCAAAAAATTGGGGGGCCCCTGTTGTAGCTATATCTTAATAGTCAGTAAACAAGTTGTAACAACTTAATATTTTAAAAGTTATAATTGTATTAATTTTTGCATCAACATTAAGGTGTGTCCACTACAATTGTTCAGCTTTGCTTTGGCATTAATAAAGTAGCAAGAGATCATGATCCTATGCCAATATTTAATTATTTTGATATCTTTTATAGTAATTTTGATAAATGTATTCCCAAACACTAAGAAGAACAAAAAAGGAAAATATCAAGTATTAAATCAATTTTTATTTATTTATTCTTTAGGACTTCTGCAGATGAAGGAACTGGGATGCCAGGAAAGCACCTAAGTGAAACATGAATAAGAATTGCACTAATTAAGGGCTCCTCCTGTTCCAGAGATTAATCAAAATGTATAGACCAGGGGAAACAGTGAAATGTCGACTCAATATGCATGCTCCTCCTCGGATAAGAAGTGTGGAAGTTGCAAGAGGAAGAGCTGGCTATGGGTTCACCCTTTCTGGACAAGCTCCCTGTGTTCTTAGCTGCGTTATGAAAGGAAGTCCTGCAGATTATGTGGGACTTAAAGCAGGAGATCAAATATTTGCAATTAATGAAATTAATGTAAAACAAGCTTCTCATGAAGATGTGGTGAAACTAATAGGAAAATGTTCTGGAGTCCTGCACATGGTCATTGCTGAAGGCAACAGTCATATTGACTCATGTTCTAGTGATGAAGAAGTTGGTTTTTATGATGGGAAAGGGTGGCTGAAGCCAAAGCCTGACTCTAAAGCCTTGGGCATAAATAGAGCGGAGAAGGTTGTTGAAGAAATGCAGTCTGGTGGAATTTTCAACATGATATTTGAAAATCCTAGTTTTTGTGCTGGTAATGCAGAGAATTCAGTACCAAAACAAAGATCCCTTTCTGAGTCTGCTGCTACTAAATTTGAAACTGGACATGAAAGTATAAATAACAATCCTAATCTACTTTCAAAGGAAGAAATATCCAAAGTGTTGCATGATGATGCAGTTTTTCAAATTGGACTGGAAAATCCAGAAAACTTTGGGTTAGATGCAAGTATTTTAAATGTTGCTATGGTGGTAGGTTACCTAGGCTCGATTGAACTTCCTTCAACAAGCTCAAATCTGGAAAATGACAGTTTGCAGGCTATTCGGGGATGTATGAGACGCCTTCGGGCAGAACAGAAAATCCATTCATTAGTGATGATGAAGATTATGCATGACTGTATTCAGCTCTGCAGTGACAAGTCTGGTGTAGTGGCAGAATATCCTGCAGAGAAACTGGCATTTAGTGCTGTGTGCCCTGATGATAGAAGATTTTTTGGGCTAGTTACCATGCAGACAAATGATGATGCAAGCTTGGCTCAGGAAGATGAAGGGGTTCTGAGGACATCTTGTCACGTGTTCATGGTGGATCCAGAATTATTTCATCATAAAATTCACCAAGGTATAGCAAGACGTTTTGGACTGGAGTGTACGGCAGATCCAGACACAAATGGCTGTTTAGAATTTCCAACGTCATCTTTACCTGTCCTTCAATTTATCTCTGTCCTCTATAGGGATATGGGTGAGCTGATTGAGGGAATGCGCGCAAGAGCTTTTCTTGATGGCGATGCAGATGCTCATCAGAATAACAGTACAAGCAGCAACAGTGATAGTGGTATTGGAAATTTTAACCAAGAAGAAAAAAGCAATAGAGTTTTGGTGGTTGATTTAGGAGGCAATCCAAGTAAGCATATTCCTAATAGTATATGGGAAAATCCAGTTGGAAGGGGACAGAATCAACATGCTTCCCATTGGAATGGCTTCTGTCAAGAACAAGAAGGAAACACTCATTTAGAAATAATTCAGAATGACAAATCACAAAATTTAAGTAAGCACTTAAGTCCTTCAGCTCGTATTGAAGTTCCACTAGTTTCTTCTCGAAGTTCAGTGCCGCCATCCAAGAAAAGTATTGTAGGCATAGGCAATCAGAGATGGTTGCCTGTTCATGTCTTACAAGAATGGCAACATGGAAATGCCAGTGACCAGGAGTCTTATACGGATTCTACAGATGGCTGGTCAAGTATTAACTGTGGTACTCTTCCCCCTCCAATGAATAAGATTCCAGCTGACAGATATAGAGTTGATGGCAGCTTTGGTCAGCCCCAATTAACATCCTATAAAAATGAATGGTCTAAGAATGTATTTTGCACGCACAAGAAGTTTGGCCCTCAACACAATATTAGAAAGGCTAAAGAAGCTAAAAAGGTAAGAATGTTCCTATATAGGATACTGCAAAACACTCTGAAGTTACACTGTTACATATGTGTAATAAAACTTTTAATTTGTGTAACATTTGTAATTATAAAATTGTACATAGAGGTGTTAATATGTGGACCTTCTGAGCTATTCTTCCCACCCTCCTCCTGTGTCAAATGGGGAAGGCTTAATAATAACCTTTTGCATAAAAATCTGTTAATTAATATGCTAATTAATTCCCAGACACAAAAGAAGTTAAGATGAAGTTAAAATTGAGAGAATATTTCAGTAACTTAAGGATAAAACACTGTACAAAGAACATTGTTGGGGAAAACCAACCTTTTTAAAAAGGAAATTCAGAGTAGAGGTAAAATTTAAATACAAACACTTGAAAAAGTAAAAAGTCAAAGGTAAACTTACTTTACTACTTCAAACTTCCAGACTTTTAATAGCTTTATTTTGCTAATGACAATGTTCGTGTAAGGATTTTCACAGATGTGTGTCTATCATAATTTAATCTCTACAGAGTTTTTGTTTGGGAGTTACTTTAGTTTTTAAAATAGTCATAACATCAGACAGGAAGAGAAGGCATGGGATGTGGAACCAACACTTGCCACTGTTTCTGCAGACTTCCTGAGATCTGCAGGAAGGGAGCCCTAATCCTGTGCACCTCTTGAGAGCTTTTGCAGGGGAGCCTCTCTCATGTGAATCTAAGGAGTTTCACAGGAGTAGAGTTCTGTCAGGGTATCTTAGGAGGATTTTTGGGAGCTCCCCCATGCTCTGCAAGCCTTTAGGCACCCCAGGAGCTTTAGGTTACCCATGCTTATTTAACTTAATAAACTCCTAGGAGTGACTGTGAAACTCTTAATAAGCCTAGTGAGGATTGCATGCAGGTGGGAAGCCTCTAAACTAATTTAAGGCTTGTAGAAGGTAGGGGTGTGAGGCTCTGATGAGTCCATATGGAATCTGCTTAAGGGCTGCAGTGGAAGTGAAATGGCCCCTGCTCTGCTGTTGCCCCCAGGCCTCCTTCCCCACTCTGTGCTGCCCGCATGCCACTTCCATGCTGCCCTGCCATATCTCCTCTCTCTGCTGTTCCACCAAACTTGAGGCTCTTACGTGCCCCAGTCCGTTTATGGAATTGCTAAGGAATTGTAGGAAAAGAACAACCCAGGAGCTCTGAAAAAGTATGGGGATGCTGGGACTGACAGTTTCCATTTTCATTTTTGAAGCTAGGGTCTGGCAAAAAAGCAGGCTTGTATAATTGTGATGATCACCACTATTCTAACTTCAATTTTGGTGGGAAAATACTCCTCCTTTTTTTGATGCTTGCACATATCCATTTCAGTGTAAGTATTTGTGCACCCACACAGTTGCCAGAAATTTTCCTATGGGAGTATCCGTTGGGTTGGCTTTAGCGCCTTCTGGCATCGCATCCTGGTATAAGGCCCTGCTGACCCTGCCATTCTTCAGTTCCTTCTTACCGCCCATGACAGTTGCTGGAGCTTCTCATTGCTTAGGCAATCTCATCCCTTAATGGTTTTTCTCAAATTTTAGTGTAAATAGTAGTTTGTTAGTTTTAGATAGTTTGGACAGCCCCACTTTCAAATAGCAGCATTGTCCTTCGTCCTGGTGCCGAGGCATGCCTTGCTTGATGGGGTTTCAACCTTGTGCTGCATGCAACAAGTCTATGCCTTTGAGCGATCTGCACTCAAGCTGTCTCATGTGCTTAGGGGAAGCTCATAGGAAAGACCATTGTCTAATTTGTAAGGTGTTTAAGCCTTGGACCCAGAAAGACCACGCCGTTTACTTGAAGGATCTACTCATTGAGGCAGCCTTAAGACTGACCTTGTAGCCGCGGTTGGACTTGGCACTGAGCACTTCAGCCTTGGTGCAGAGCGCTCCTACATCTCTGAGAGGTGCAGTCCACGATGGAAGATCTTCCTTTTTGAGTGCACAAAGCTCTTTACTGAAAATACTGATGCCTTCCTTCATACCTTAAAGGATTCCAGGGCTACCCTCTGGTGACTGGCAATCTATAGACTGGGGTAAAAGACATTTTAGTCCCCAGTCTCAGCACAGACCTTATGCATCTCAATATCAACCATTATGAACTGCAGATTGAGAAAGGGAAGTTCCCAAAGTGCAAGCCTCATCCCAATCTGCTGCTGTAAATGCCACTTTTGACAGGCAGGTTGGGGCGCTGTGAGACCAGTCTCCACAACTGATGCAATCAACCATGGTTGTATACTCATTTGGCCACCGATTAGCAGCGTTCTGATGTGCTTGGGAACGCATAATGTTGGACCAATGGGTTATAGAGATCGTCTGATCCAGGTACCCCATCCATTTGACCACTATATCCCCTCTGATATACCTTTCCTCATCCTTCAGGGACCCTTCTCACAAAAGTTCATCTTCTCCAGTTAGGAGCCATAGAACCACTATCTCAACATCTACAAGGTAAGGGGTTCTACTGTCGTTACCTCCTAATACCTAAAATAAAGGGAGGTTGGAGACCCATATTGGACCTCATAGCTCTCAACAATTTGTCAAGGCTCAGAAGTTCAAGATGGTCACCTCATTGGTGACCATTCCAACTCTGGAACAGGGAGACTGGTTTTTGGCTCTCAACCTCCAGGATGCCTACTTTCACATCTCGATTTTACTCGCTCGCAGGCAATTTCTCAGGTTCACTCTGGGAAACTACTATTACCAGTAAAGAGTCCTCCCCTTCAGACTATCATTGGTCCCAAGAGTATTTTCCAAAGTTCTCTCAGAGGTAGCTGCTCACTTACGTTCACAAGGAATAAGGATTTACCTATATCTGGACAACTGTCTCCTCAGAGCCTGATTTCTCCAAGAAGCCCACAGAGCCATCAATACTATAATATACTTGTTATAGAACTGGGTTTACAGATCAACACCCAGAAGTCAACCCTCACTGCAGTGCAGTGCCTGGCATTCCTAGGGGCTGATCTAGATGCCATACAGGCCAAAGCCCTCCTACTTCAACACAGGTTTCTATCCTTGCTTTCGCTCATCGATACCATTCAATACAGTCCACAGATACCAGCCAGACTTTGCCTTGAATTCTTGGGGCATGTGTCAATAGGCCTGGCAGTGATACCACACGCTAGACTCCACATGCAATGCCTCCAACTATGGTTCAGTTTGGTTTAGAGACCAGAGACAGGCTGGACAAACCCCAGTTACTATCCACCGGGATGAAAAACTCCTTAAACTGGTGGAAGGTCCCAGCCAATGTGTGCAAAGGGATCCCCTTCTCGCACACATCACCATCATTGCTCCTTACCACCAATGCTTCACTCATTGGGTGGGGTGTGCATTTAAATGGTCTCCTGACCCAAGGCAAATGGTTGCCTACAGAGATGTCTCTCCACATTGGCCTCCTTGAACTAAGAGCAGTCAGGAACGCCTGCATCCATTTCCTCCTGCTGATCACAGAATCACATACAAAGATCCTAACGGACAACATAGTCTGCATATACTACATCAGAGGCAATGAGATTATGGAACTGGTGCATCTCCCACAACGTAACTCTGTCCACAGCTTACCTCCCAGGAAAATAGACCTTGAAGGTGGACCATCTCAGTCTCAAATTCTCACATGATCATGAGTGGGAAATATACCCATCAATACGCCATGACTTATTCACATCATAGGGAACACTGTCCACAGACCTGTTTGCCACTTACCAGAACAAGAAATGTCCACCCTACTGCTCCAGGGTGGGGACGAGGCAGCACTCTCTGGGCAATGCCCTTCTACTCCCCTGGGACAAAGACTTTCTTTACACATTTCTTGCATTTCCTCTACTACTGAAGGTCCTGCTAAAGATAAAAAGGGATGGCGCTAACATCATCCTGATTGCTCCAAGTTGGCTGAGACAGACCTGGTACTCTTACCTAGCACAGCTTGCGATGTGCTTGCCGATCTCTCTCCTGACCTTTCTGCACCTCCTCTCACAGGACAGAGGGCATATCCTGCATCTGAATTTAGGGATTCTCTGCCTCAAAGCATGGTTCCTGCTTGGTTCCAACACCGAGAGAACTCCTGCTCAAGGGAGATACCAGAGTTTCTGTTGTACAATAGAAAGTCCTCCACATGACAAACTTACCTGCAGAAATGGTCCAGGTTTCAGATTTGGAACACGTCCCAACAAATCTCCCCAACATCCATGACTTTTCCACACATCCTAGATTATGCTCTGATAAAGTCAGGATTATCCTTAAACTCTCTGAGGGTCCATCTAGCAGCTATTACAGCCTTTCACCAACTTCTAGAAGGATACTCAGTGCTGTCACACCCAAACACTAAAAGTTTCCTTAAGGGTATAATAAACCTTTTCCCTCAACCTTGACTTTCTTCCCCCATGTGGGACCTAAACCTCATACTGAAAGGGCTGATTAGGCCCTCCTTCAAACCCATAGCCATCTGTTCACTTACAAACCTCTCACTGAAAACAGCATTCCTGATAGTAATTACCTTGGCTAGAAGAATAGGAGAGAAAGCAGCTCTGATGGCACATCCCCTGTGCACAGTATTTTTTCCAGACAAGGTTACACTCAGATTGTATCCAAAATTCAGCCCTAAGGTAACCTCCCTGTTTCACATGAATCAAATCGATTCACCTTGCAATCTTCTACTTCAAGCCTCACCAAGACAATAGGGAGGCTATACTACATATCCTAGATGTTAGGAGAGCCCTGGCCTTCTACCTTGATAGGACAAATGCCTTTGGGAAGTCCCCTGCACGTTTTCCCCTCTCTATGGCGGAAAGATCCAAAGACTCTCTAAGTGGGTCTCAAATTGTATCAGACAAATTTCTAACATGACCCCTCCAGAGTCGATCCGTGTACACTCCACAAGATTAATCTCCTCATCTCTCGTCACCTTCAAGAATGTCCCTATCTCAGATATCTGTAGAGCGGTGACGTGGGCGTCAGACCACACTTTCTCAGAACACTATTTAATCACTGGGGACTTTGCCTCTGATCCTATCTTTGGCACCACAGTACTGTCATCTGTAACTGATCTGATTCTGAAGTCCCAGCCCTTCAGAAGGGGTACTCCTTGGAGGGCGGTGTCACGTACAGTGGAGGGACACAAACTGAAGAAGTTACCATGTGCAGTAACGATGGTTCTTTGAGATGTGTGTCCCTATGGGTGCTCTGCAACCCTTCCTCCTCCCTTGCAATTCAGAGTTCTTGTCTATGACTCTGTGGTAGAGAAGGAACTGAGGAGGGTTAGTCCATGTGCACTGACTAGCCTCATGGCACAGCACAAGGAGAGACTGTAGGTGTGGGGGCCCAACAGACACTGCTACCAAAGTTCTCCGATCACTAGCGCAGAGATGAAGACACACCTACGGTGGAGCACCCATAGGGACACACATCTCGAAGAACCATAGTTACTGCACACGGTGAGTAACTTCTTCTTTCAGGCATCTCAATAGACCATAGAATGATTACAGAATGGCATACTTACAGGCATGGCAATGTAAGGTTATTATTTTTAAGAAACAGGAATGGCCCTAGCAAAAAAGATCTGTGGTTTTTCTGTAAACTATACAGTTAAAAGATATTCTTTATTGTTTACATATCCTGCTTGCCTTTTTGAGCTGCATGTGGTGGTGTTGAGGGTAACCATGCTGCTGGTCTACACTCCGCCATTAACAAAGACACATTGCTAACTGGGGCTTCTCATAACTTTTGCATTGGTTCCTGGAGCAGAAATTCCTCTTATTACTGTGTTAATAAACATTAAAATGGAGCTCAAAACTTATTGGGCTTAAGATCTGTGTCTGCTGCAGGCTCTGCAGTGGACTGTCCTTTGGGGTGCATCAGCTTTTCTGAGTATGGACCCAGAATGTGCTGCTCCTGCTCCGGAACCAGTTTCAGCAACAGAGTGACTTCAGTGTCCCCATTCAGTTCCTGCTGCTTTCTCCCATCAGTCCCCATGCTGGATTCTGGAGCCAGCAGGGCACCATCCAGCTGACTAGGCCATCGTGCATCAGGGTTGGCTCCATGGTGGGTGCAGTGCCCAGCACCCAAACTCCTCATAATACGGGCATGATGTTGGCAAGTTGCCTGGCCGCGGTTTGCTGCTCCAGGCCAGTGGGAGCCGCGATTGGCTGGACCTGCGGATGGGGCAGGTAAACAAACCAGCCCAGCCCGCCACGGGCTTTCCCTACACAAGCGGCAACCCTGGTTTGAGAAACACTGAGCTATTTAATCTGCTCCTTGCACTGGTCACCAGTTTGGTAAATTTGCATAGCTGCCAGCTTTTTCACTATTAGTGAGTATGTGTAGTCATTCCTAGTCCACAGTGTTCCTGGCTTTGCACCACAGATTTATCAATACCAGGCTGTGCTCCTGTGACCTTGAAGCAGTATGATTGGCAAAAGAAATGTTCTGTTCAGTCTGCATTACAAACACAGAATGCTCTCTGGTGTATTTGCAATTCAGTGGTCAGAAAGGTTAACACTGACTCACTGAGCTGCTGTAGTACACGAAGGGTGGTGGCTTCCATTTTCAAGAGAAGAGATTCAAGAACTCAATAATAGTGGGGGATTTCAATTATCCCCATATTGACTGGGAACATTTCACTTCAGGACGAAATGCAGAGATAAAATTTCTTGATACTTTAAATGACTGCTTCATGGAGCAGTTGGTACGGGAACCCACAAGGGGAGAGGCAACTCTAGATTTAGTCCTGAGTGGAGCACAGGAGCTGGTCCAAGAGGTAACTACAGTGACTAAAGTGAAATCCCTGCAAGCTGCATGGGCGCTTTTTAAAGAAACCATAATAGAGGCCCAACTTCAATGTATACCCCCAAATTAAGAAACACAGTAAAAGAACTAAAAAAGAGCCACCGTAGCTTAACAACCATGTAAAAGAAGCAGTGAGAGATAAAAATACTTCCTTTAAAAAGTGGAAGTCAAATCCTAGTGAGGAAAATAGAAAGGAGCATAAACACTGCCAAATTAAGTGCAAGAATGTAATAAGAAAAGCCAAAGAGGAGTTTGAAGAACATCTAGCCAAAAACTCCAAAGGTAATAACATGTTTTTTAAGAACATCAGAAGCAGGAAGCCTGCTAAACAACCAGTGGGGCCCCTTGATGATCGAGATACAAAAGGAGCGCTTAAAGATGATAAAGTCATTGCGGAGAAACTAAATGCATTGTTTGTTTGCTTCAGTCTTCACGGCTGAGGATGTTAGGGAGATTCCCAAACCTGAGCCGGCTTTTGTAGGTGACAAATCTGAGGAACTGTCACAGATTGAAGTGTCACTAGGGGAGGTTTTGGAATTAATTGATAAACTTAACATTAACAAGTCACCGGGACCAGATGACATTCACCCAAGAGTTCTGAAATAACTCAAATGTGAAGTTGCGGAACAATTAACTAAGGTTTGTAACCTGTCCTTTAAATCGGCTTCTGTACCCAATGATTGGAAGTTAGCTAATGTAACACCATTATTTAAAAAGGGCTCTAGAGGTGATCCTGGCAATTACAGACCGGCAAGTCTAATATCGGTACTGGGCAAATTAGTCGAAACAATAGTTAAGAATAAAATTGTCAGACACATAGAAAAACATAAACTGTTGAGTAATAGTCAACATGGTTTTTGTAAAGGGAAATCGTGTCTTACTAATCTATTAGAGTTCTTTGAAGGGGTCAGCAAACGTGGACAAAGGGGATCCAGTGCACATAGTGTATTTAGATTTCCAGAAAGCCTTTGACAAGGTCCCTCACCAAAGGCTGTTACGTAAATTAAGCTGTCACGGGATGAAAGGGAAGGTCCTTTCATGGATTGAGAACTGGATAAAGACAGGGAACAAAGAGTAGGAATTAATGGTAAATTCTCAGAATGGAGAGGAGTAACTAGTGGTGTTTCCCAAGGGTCAGTCCTCGGACCAATCCTATTCAATTTATTCATAAATGATCTGGAGAAAGGGGTAAACAGTGAGGTGGCAAAATTTGCAGATGATACTAAACTGCTCAGGATAGTTAAGACCCAAACAGACTATGACGAACTTCAAAAAGATCTCACAAAACTAAGTGATTGGGCAACAAAATGGCAAATGAAATTTAATGTGGATAAATGTAAAGTAATGCACATTGGGAAAAAATAACCCCAACTATACATACAATATGATGGGGGCTAATTTAGCTACAACAAGTCAGGAAAAAGATCTTGGAGTCATCGTGGATAGTTCTCTGAAGATGTCCACGCAGTGTGCAGAGGCGGTCAAAAAAGTAAACAGGATGTTAGGAATCATTAAAAAGGGGATAGAGAATAAGTTTGAGAATTTATTATTGCCTTTATATAAATCGATGGTACGCCCACATCTCGAATACTGCGTACAGATGTGGTCTCATCTCAAAAGAGAGATACTGACACTAGAAAAGGTTCAGAAAAGGGCAACTAAAATGATTAGGGATTTGGAACGGGTCCTGTATGAGGAGAGATTAAAGAGGCTAGGACTCTTCAGCTTGGAAAAGAGGAGACTAAGGGGGGATATGATAGAGGTATATACAATCATGGGTGGTGTGGAGAAAGTGGATAAGGAAAAGTTATTCACTTATTCCCATAATACAAGAACTAGGGGTCACCAAATGAAATTAATAGGCAGCAGGTTTAAAACAAATACAAGGAAGTTCTTCATGCAGCGCACAGTCAACTTGTGGAACTCCTTACCTGAGGAGGTTGTGAAGGCTAGGACTACAACAGCATTTAAAAGAGAACTGGATAAATTCATGGTGGTTAAGTCCATTAATGGCTATTAGCCAGGATGGGTAAGGAATGGTGTCCCTAGCCTCTGTTTGTCAGAGGATGGAAATGGATGGCAGGAGAGAGATCACTTGATCATTGCCTGTTAGGTCCACTCCCTCTGGGGCACCTGGCATTGGCCACTGTTGGTAGACAGGATACTGGGCTTGATTGGACCTTTGGTCTGACCCGGTACGGACATTATTATGTTCTTAAGATCTTTGGAATAGAGAGGACAAAGGATGTTGGCCTGTGGGAATGTGGAATACTTTTTGGAGGAGTCCCAGGACCTGAGTCAAGCAGGGCTATGTCTACACTACAAAACAATAGAGCTCAAATCCTGGTTCAAGGCCTGATCTGGTCTCAGATCCTGCAACCTCACAGGGTCCTAGGACCCTGGGTCAAAGCCCTGAGTTAGCATGATTTGTGTGTGGATAGAAGTGGCGGATAGGCTTGAGCTTGGGTTTACACTGGAGTGTAGATGTACCCGGTGTCTTTCTTATCTGTTACCAGTGAGATACCACAGTTTGCACTCCCCCACCTAATTTTAAAAACCCTGTCTTTTTATATGGTCTGAGACAAAAATTTGTTTTTGGAGGGAAAAATACCTTTTCATGATTAATTTTACTGTGTGTCTTGTTTTGATGTTTTCATTTTACTTAATTTCTTATGGATTTTTTTTGTGGTATCTTTAGGTTACATGAGTGATAAGCCAAGGGGAGCTCTAATCCGGTCATTATTATTATATCATTATTATATCATTTCTTCCAGAATTCATCTGTACTAGCAATTTTTTTATTGACTACCCAGTTCTTTATAGAAAAATCTGCTATAACAATATCACCCAGTTTTGTTTATACTTTTGTATACACTTTTAGTAGTTTGAGGGTTTTTTCTGCTGGACACCTGGATTCTTAAAGATATGAAAATGCTGAGGAAAACTAGATACAGCTCAACACTCAGTCATATGAAACTCCTAAATATAGGTCACTTACAGGTTAAAAACTAATTAGAATTCAAACACACTCTTTGGTAATGCTATAAAGATTTTGGAAGAATAGTTCATATGTAAATTAATATGCAAGAAAAAAAATAAACTAAAAGGGTTAATATTTACTAACAGGTGTAAGACTTCCTAAGTTGTCAGATGGATTTTCTAGTTTCTTTACCATTCTAGGGTTAGGCTTCAGGAATTTTGACTTTCCTTTTCAGCCTCTGCTCAAACATCTATCTACTCTTCTGATTCTGGTTTATTGATCCAGAGATTATGTTTCAGATAGAAAACATATCTTATACCACTATTTAACTAATAAATTGTAATAGAATTGGCACTCTGTACCAAAAAAAAAAGTTAATCTAGCATATATGCACAATTCAAAGTATTTTTTAGCCAGATGGCAGCATGCTTCTTTGAAAAAGTCAGCTTCATCCTTACTAATTTTTCTACAGTAGTTCATAGTACAGTAAAAGCTGTTTTATCTGACATGTTGGGAGAATGGGGGGGGGGGTAAAAATGCTGGTTAAGTAAGGGGAGAGAGTTTGGGTGCAGGAGGGGCTCAGGGCAGCGGCTTGGGGTGCTGGATCCGGGGGCCGCTCACCTCAGGCGGCTCCCTGCAAGTGGTGACCTCTCTTGGCTGCTCCTAAGCAGAGGTGTGGCAGGCAGCTCTGCGTGCTCCCATTGGCTAAGGGGAACTGTGTTGCTAGCACTCGGGGCCCCGTGCCAGCTAGATTATAAACCGGAATTTCAATGAAGATCAGAAATGCTGGTTTATAGATTTTTCCCATTGGTGAAGTGCCAGATAAAATAGCTTTTACTGTAAATAACAAGGTGTGGCAAATTGCCGGCACTATTATGATGGGTCCCACGCTTTCTCGTATGGGGGGTTCAGGGCACCATTTCTCACCCCTGAACTGGGGTATCAGCTGTCCCATTAGTGTCCCAGAAAAGGAGAGTGGAGAGGGAGGGACCCGGGCCCGCCTTCTACTCTGGGTCCCAGCCCAAGGGCCCTAGGGATGGCGGTGAACCACCTGAGCTAGCAATTCCTTCCTCTGGGCTACTTCCCTCTCTGGCCCTCCAACTTGTGGGGCTTCCTGCCCTCTCTCCGCTTGGGCCAAGTTTCTCCCAACCCCTTGTGTCTGTAGAGTCCCTCTGCTCTGCATAAGTTTCTCCCAACCCCTTGTGTCTGTAGAGTCCCTCTGCTCTGCATAAGCCAGGTTTCCCTTTACCTAGGGTCTGTCTTCTGGCCCGCCACAGCACTTCTCCAAACTGCTCTCTGCTCCAACACTAAACCACTCTGCTTCAACTCCAACTGTCTGATTGAAGCAGGGGGGTTTTATCAGGTGACTGGTTTCAAGTGCTCTAATTGGCTTCAGGTGCTCTAATTAATCTGTAGCAACCTCTCTTCCCTGTACGGGGAATAAGGCTCTCATAATCCTGGGGCTTACATATCTCCCATCTATCACTCTCCTGCTGCCCTCTGGCCATGCTATATCACAAAGGGTAATCAGTACTGTTATAGCCTCCCTAATAGTTCCTCTAACTACTGACTGACTACATGCATGTTAAAACTTTTCAGTTACTAGTAGAAAACATCAGAGACACAGCCTCTGAAATCTTCCTTTACATCAGTGGTGCCCAAACTTTTCCTGTCACACACCTGTTTACCAGTAATGGAATCTGTCCAACCCCTCTCCCCCATTACTGCACAGTTGGCTCAGCGGAGGAGGTTGGGCTGAAGGCAGAGTTGGGGGCTGAACTGGGGATGGAAGTGGAGCTGAGGCTAGAGGCAGAGCTGGCCTGGGGGTGCAGAGGGAATGAGGGCAGAGCTGACCTGGGGACAGAGTGGAGCTGCAGCTGGATCCAGAGCTGGCCTGGGGGTGTAGGGGAGCTGGGGCCAGAGCCGTGGCTGGGGGACGAGTGGAGCTGCAGCTGGGGGTGGAGTGGGACTTGGTGGTGTTCCCTCCCCAACCCCCGTGGGGGCTAGCCTGGGCCCTGATGTGTGCCCCTGTACAGTTTGGGGACCACTGTTTTATGCAAATAAATGCTGTGACTTCCTACAGTCTAGCTGATTTGCAGATTCTAATTGTAATAGCTATTTTCTGTTCAAGCCATAGGTCCTTTTTCCTCAGTAGATTCTCACTAAAAGTCTTTGGCTGTAGTTAACTGGAGATACCTGTTCCTGTAAGATTTTTATTTTTATTTTTATTTTGTGTGCATGTGATAAATAGACTTCCAACTTATTTCCTCTTCCAGAGACCAGGCCCATTTGTACAGACTAAATCTCTGGAAAGAGAAGGCAGGGGAAGAGAGACTTCAGCAATCACTTACTGGGAAATTTAAATATTTTGCAGGGAGATTCAAGAAGTAGTCTTTCTTTAGCAGTGTCTAGTTCTCTTAGTCTCCTATAGATATGTCTAACTCAGCTCTTCAATGCAAGAAAGAGACCATTGGTTTAGGAAACACTTCTTTTTATTTATTTTTTTTAAGTGCTGTTTCAAAACACTTATGCCTTGTCCAAATTGGCCAGGCAAATGATTAACTTGAACTGGTTTCCACCTTTTTATAAGCAGTTCTCTAGCATTACTTTATTCTTGGTATAGATGGGGCTGTATTTCTCACTTTCTTTATTGGGGTCATATTTCTCATTTTCTTTCTTATGCTATGACTGGATTCTAACCAAGTGCTAGATATTTATTTTTGTACAAGTGTCAGAAAACCTTACATCAAATTTTGACTGGGTGCTAATTTCCTGTTCTGTTTTGTACTCCTACGTGATTCTTCTAAGTGTGGTTTTTTTCATCCTCCTTTTCATTCTGTGTGTCTGTATTTACAGACCCTATATAACCCAAGAGGCTTTTAGTTTTAAACTCAGACATCAACATTTGCTGAATAACCAAATCTAGTGATTCTGGAGATTGAGAGAAAATGAAACTAATCGGCAGAATGAAATTGGAGTTATCTTAAAGCAGGCCTCCCCACCCCCTAAATCAGGGATCAGCAACCTTTGGCACACGGCTCGCCAGGGTAAGCCCCCTGGCGGGCCAGGCTGGTTTGTTTACCTGCCACGTCTGCAGGTTCAGCCGATCTTGGCTCCCACTGGCCGCGGTTCGCCGCTCCAGGCCAATGGGCGCCACAGCCAATGGGAGCTGCGATCAGCCGAACCTGCGGATCCAGCAGGTAAACAAACTGGCCCGGCCTGCCAGGGTGCTTACCCTGGTGAGCCGCATTCCAAAGGTAGCCGATCCCTGCCCTCAATTTAGATGTAACTAGTTTCTAAAATCTTTTGCATTATATTTTATCTGTACATGATAACCACTCGAGTAGCACACAGGGATTGCCACCATTTAAACCTAGGTTGGGCAGTTATTTCTGTGTTCTCTTTGGGCTGCACTGGGAAACAAAGTGAAAATGTCATGTTCTCCGTTGTCTCAGATGTGTTTACCCAGTTTTGATATTTTGTTTTCTTTCTCATCACCCTTCTATTATGAAAGATGGATACCTGCTGGGAAAGCTTTTGGTTTTGGTGATACTACAGAGGAGCACTGAGGAGCATGCATTAAAGTGTACTTTAATACTTTCTCAGTTGGCTTCAGTATGCAATTTGCCCTCCAAAGTACTGATGTTACCATTGCTGCTAGCCTTTGGAGTTCCTCCTGCCTTGCATTCCTCATTTGTGTTTTTTTTCTCACTAAATGAAAGATTTAATAAATGTAAAGGTGGTACTTCCATAGTTAAAATGTGCTGAAACTTTCTGACACTTACATGCAAGTAATTTACATCCTTGCATACAAGGAACATCAAGTGTCACTGGTATTAATTCTCAAGGTGCCACGCTATTGTTTTGACTATCTATAATTAATATTGATGCATTCTGCTGATTTCGCCATGGAGTCTACCCTTTGCTGCAGAGTATTGCTTCAGATTTAAACTTTCATTTTGCAGGGGGAAAAGTTATTTTAGATCTTAGGATTGCAAAGAGCCTTAAAATATAAACCATGTGTGAACCAATGCAAAAGTACCTGCCTGGATCTGCAGATCACTTTCAAATTATCTCAGAGATATGAAATGCCCTGTTTAGCTCAATAGGTGTTAACATTGAAATCTAAGAATGGCAACTTTGAATGTCAACATACTAAACTGATGATGATTTGATAGCTGAAATATCTAGCTAATGTGCTTGTTCCAGTTTGAAATTGTTTATGGGTGTCAAAAACCTCAAGAGGCTACTTTTCAGCTTCTCCCTGACAGGTTCTACAGTGTAGTTATTCATTGTCCGTACACTGAAAATTGAAAATATGGGGCATAACAAAGATATTTCAATATAAAAAACACAGTGAATACTACATCATTTGTTTTCATAGTGAGTTAAGAACCTCCTTATTTAAAGCTTTCCTGAAATGCCCCAGAAACAAGGGCTTTCTCCAGAATTTGGGTCCAGCTTCCTGCAAAGTACACTGGGCCATGGCAATCTGTCTTACAATAAAGAAGACTTCCAAATGGAGTCTCTAGTAAATATACACCAATGAGAATTGCAAAGCCACCAATGAGAGTCATATTGTTAAAGAATAGCATTGAATACCTGTGGGTAAATAAACAGATAGTCATTTTCTTCCAAGAAGATGCCAAAAATATATCATTTTATAGAACAGTGATATAACTTCATAGTGTTCTGTTTTTTTCCCCTACTTTGTACAATCAGCTGTGAACATCTAATTATAAGAATCTGGAATTATTTTTGCTTAATGTAAATTTCAAATGCAGAAAAACAAAACACTTAGGGGAAAAAAAAGAAATATTTTAGAGTTGGGAACAGTGATTTTCCTAAAGGCAGAAAATAAAAAAATGTGAAGGAAAAGTAATAGGAAAAAACATTTAAATACCATGCAGTCGCTAATAAATATTCTTGAGACACAAGATAGGTAAGGTAATATCTTTTATTGGAGCAACTTCTCTTGAGAGAGACCAAGTTTCGAGACAGAGCTCTTCTTCAGGTCTGGGAAATGTCACACAGAAAAATTATAAACGGCAAAAAGACCCTATCATCTCTGGGTGAACATGTTTCACAAAGCAATTACAGTACTCTATATCTGACTTCTCAGTCATCATCCTCAAAGGAAAACTGCATAGCGCCTTCAAAAGACAAGCCTAAGAGCTTAAGTTCATAACTTTGCTAGACCCTAAAAATCATAGATGGAATAGAGACACTGGAGTTATGGCTTTTTACAATGGTCTATAACCCATTAAACCCACCTCTCTCTGCTTCTTTTCTTGTGTGCTTTCCCTCTCCCCCCCCCCCCACTGGAGAGGTATTATCTGGCTACTTTACCTTAAATGGTCCCTCTAAATATGTTTACTTATGCTAAATAATCTTTTCACTTTGTATTTAGTTGTGACACTGAGTACATTTCCCAGACCTGAAGAAGAACTCTGTGTAAGCTTGAAAGCTTATCTCTCTCTACAAGAGAAATTGGGCCAATAAAATGGTCTCCCCAGGTTTCTGTAATATCCTGGTCCCAGGATATGACAACATAGCATACAGTACATATTCTTGTAAACTTGCATCCTTCCTCACCACAGCAGATAAAATAAGGGATAGCTAAGTATGATATAATTAAAAGGAACATTTTAAGACAACATAAATTGAGAGTGGTTAATGTGCCTCTTCTATGTTGCCTGGAAGTCGGGTGCAGTACCTGGCAAACTGGGGTAGTGGTTCTGATCTTTAAGGAAGGATACCAGAGGGTGTGTTCCAACTATAGGGGGATCACACTCCTCAGCCTCCTCGGCAAAACCTATGCCAGGGTGCTTGAGGGGAGGTTACGCCCATTAGTTGTACCTTGGATTTAGGAGGAACAATGTGGATTCTGTCCTGGCCTTGGAACAACTGACCTGCTCTTTACTCTCTTCAGATACTCAAGGGATCGTGGGAGTTTGCTAATCCAGTCTACCTTTGTTTTGTAGACCTGGAGAAGTCATATGACTGCATTCCCTTAAATGTCTTGTTGGAAGTGCTGCCGGGAGTATAAGGTGCCGGTGCCGCTTTTGCATGCTATCTGGTCCCTCTGCCCTCAGAGTGAGAGTTGCGTTTGTATTCTTGGCATTAAGTTGAGTTTGTTCAAGGTGAGTGATGGACTCCACCTTGTCCCCACTCCTGTTCGTAATTTTCATGGACAGGATATCAAGGCGCAGCAGAGCTGTGGAGTGCATCCGGTACAGGGATTCGGAGGTAGCATCTGTGCTCTTTGCAGAGGAGGATGTCCTTCTTGCTTCTTCAGACTGTGATCTCTGATGCACATGTGAATGTTTTGCTGCTGAGTGTGAAGCGGCTGGGATGAGAATCAGCACCTCCAAATAAGAGGTCATGGTCCTCTCCTAGAAGAAAGTGGACTGCTCTCTCTAGGTGCAGAGGGAGCTGCTACATTTAGTGGAAGAGTTCAAATATCTAGGGGTCTTGTTCACGAGTGATGGCAAGTTGGGAGCATGAGATCAACTGGTGGATTGGTGCAGTGGTGGCAGTGATGCAGGTGCTGTACTGATCCATGGTGGTGAAGTGGGAGCTGAGTTCTTGGACAAAGCTCTCAGTTTACAGGTCGCTGAAAGAACGAGATCGCGGGTACAAGCACAGAAATGAAGTTTCTCTGCAGGGTGACTGGGTTTACTCTCTGAGACAGGGTGAGGAGCTCGGCTATTTGAGAGGGCCTCGGAGTAGAGCCACTCCTCCTCCGGATCAAGAGGAGCTGGTTGAGGTGGTTTGGGGAACTGTTAAGGATGCCCCCTGGGAGGCTTCCACTGGAACTTTGCCAGAAATGTCGCATTGGGTGGAGGACTTGAGGCCGACCCAGGACATGCTGGAGGGATTATATCTCTTGGCTGGCCTGGGAATGGTGGGGAATCCCCCAGGAGGAACTGGAACATGTTGTAGAGGAAAAATAGGTCTTCCCTATTCTCCATGCTGCTGCCATCGACCCTCGCTGGGAAAAACGGCGTAAAGGAAGAATAAGAAGATGATAAATTGGGGGAAGTTTTAGATACATGGAGCAACAAAAATAGTGACTCTCCAGCTATGGATGGTGTGGGGAGGGAGAAGGAAACAACAGAGAAGAGGCCCTCACTAGAGAGGAACTGAGCTTGGTAAAACATCTCCATAGAGACGTTTGAAATCCAGAAGACCATTTTGATTTAACTTTGGATGTGGATTACGATGCCATTTATGGTTGAGAATAGAGGTGCTATAACTCTATTCTCCAAAACTAAAGAGTAGTCAGTGACTTCATTTTAGACCTCATGCGAGAAAGTGGGAATTTATTGATGTTAGGCCATAAAAAGGGAATGTCAGTAATCAAATTGGGGACACAAGAAAATTTTACTCTCAACTTGATGTCAGTTCTGTGTAATAAGATAACTCTAATGCTGCATCCGATCAGTTCCAAAATTTCAGGGAATGTTCCAGCTGTGTTTAAAGCATACAGAAAGAGTGCATCAAAGATTGGGTAAGATGGATTCTAGTATTGTTGTAGCATCATATGGAGGAAATGTGAGTAAGCATTTTATAGTCATTATAACATAGGGTAGGTCTCTTATGTTCAAATATGGGCACCCATGTTGCTAATAATTACACATACAATTTACTTTAAGCAGATGAGCAGTTCCACTGATTACTCATGTTCATAAAGTCATTTGTGTCTAAATGTTTGCAGGACTAGGGCCTTTGGCTGGAAAATTCACCTCATGAACTTGGGTAGAGAATTTCACCTCATGAACTTGGGTAGAGAAATTCACCTCATGAACTTGGGTAGAGAATTTCAGAAACAGAAAGGGGAGACAGTTGCCTAACACCCATTCAAAATGGGAACCTAACTCTCTTTTATTACTTTTACTGAAGATCCTCCTCCTTGCTGTTCAATGTGCCTGTCAACACAATTGTAAAACTGGATAAAAGATGGACATCTCTAGAAATCAGATGTTGTCTCTGAGGAGTTGTTCTATGTAAATAAAGTACTAAAATAAAATACAAGTATAAGTAACCCTATATTTTCTATTGTGTTTTAGGGTGCCAAATTTGGACATCCAGTTGGATTAGCCCTGGCTCCCCAACGTTCGTCTGTTCGGAGATCATTTGGAAGATCTAAGCGATTTAGCATTACTCGTTCACTGGATGATCTTGAGGTAATTAAGCTTTACATAAAACACTACATACTTTTAAATGATTCCTGGAGACTAATATTTTAGTAATTTTGTCAATGATACAGGATCTGTGGAAGCAACAAATACAGTGCTGAGACTGCCTAACTACTACAGAACAGAGTTCAATCAGCAAGGGGAGCTAGAGGGAGAGGAGGTTGAAGAAGGCTTCATTCCTTCCTCTCTTCTAGTGCTGTCTCCCCAAAGGCTGCTTTATGGTGAGGGGCGAGTGGGACGAGAGAAGAGAAAGATGGGACACCAACTAATCTATCTGTCTCTTCCAATTTGGAAGTAAGAAAGGTACTTCAGAGGTGGGAGCAAAAAGACTGAGACAGAGCCCTTGGCATGGGGGGAGGAAGGAATGGGAAGGAACACAAAGCCCCTGGCATGAAGGGAAGACTGGGGGATCCTGGTTTGGGGGCAAGGAGATTGGGGGAGCACATGGTTCTCCAGCATGGGTGGGGGAAGGAGGAGGAATTGGGGCACATGAAGCCCCAGGCATAGGTGGGCAGTTGTGGGCAGGCAAATGGAGCATGGAGTGAGAAAAAGGGGGAATCAGAAAATGGAGGGATGCAATGGTGTGTTGATTCAATGAGTGCTCAGTCTACAGAAGTAATGAACTGTGCGACCCTATAGTCCAATTATTCATTACTTTATTTCTCTCTTCCCAAATATGTGTTATTCTCAAATATTTTGAAGCAAGAAAAAAGCAAATATTCCTTATTGAGAACAATGTCTATATTCCTGTCTGAAGTTTTAAAATAATGTGATTTTTTTTTAAACTATATACTCAGAAGTTTAAAATGGTGAGCTGTCCTTTAAACATCAAAGCAAAATAATCTGTGTGGAGACCTAGTGTGAGAAATATTAGCCTGGGCAGTAATTTGAAAAACATCGTAAGTGAACGAATGGAAGTGTCTAGTTCTAAATGTAATAGCATTACTGCAGCACTATAATTCAGTATTATAATCACCAAACAGCCATCTGTTCTACTTTAGTAGAAAAGAATACAGTCTTCAGTACTGATGAGCAGGATAAATTGTATTCCATGTAGTTTCTTGTACATGGGTATTTTGAATGTAGCTCAGTCAATTTAATCAACTGAGTTTTTGTTAGCCCATTTTGTAAGAGTATGAGTTTGTTCCAATGTGTTTGGGTAATATTTCCTCTCTCAGGCCATTATGCACTGGTGCTATGTACCAATTGTCTGCCTGGTTTCCTTCCCCAAATGTGGTCCTGTGATTCCTTTTTGATTCTCTGTTGTTAAAGGAGCTATTTAAATGTAAAATATTGTATGTATATACTGTTATAACTAATTTGAAAATATTCTGCCTCTTGCTTTCAAAAAAAAAGTCATTCAGAGATTTAAACATGAATAAACAATATTCTTATGAGGTCAGAACTATGTAATATCACAGGTGCCTGCTTACTTGCAGAAACCAGTTTATGCATTGACAGAAGTGGTAAATTTTTATATTCTCACTTTGACTTGTAGAATTTATTCCTTAGATGATATTTTTACTGGCAGATATTTTGAACAAGTTTACTATAACTTGCAGAGAGGGGAAAAAGAGAAAGGGAGGGAACCAAGTAAATGCATAATAATTCCAAGACTATGTAGTGTTACAGCAAATGATGTCTAGAGTACCAAACATATGGCTGTAGTCCAAACGTTTTTGATAATTCTGGATCTTGGGAGTTGCAGTCATTCACAAAAGGCAGAATATAGTCCATTATCTCCTTAAAAATCAGAGACAAATTCTGTCCAAGCATTATGTATAGTAATTGCTAGCAATATCTTAGCAGACAGGTCTTCACAAAAAGACACCTAGAAATTTGATTTTCATGGGATAACAAGAGAGGGGGCTGGTTGTGTCTGCCTGTACAAGAGGGGGTCCTCAAAATAGCCAAGGCCTCGTGGCAGACCTCCTCCTCTATCCGTCCCACTTTGAAACGGGCTGAGAAAAAAGTACTTTGTGCTGACCAAAGATTTTGAATACCCTTATACCCACCTGCCCCCGGGCTTGTTGGTTGTGTCTGTGGCCAACAAGAAAGACAAGCGGGTCCCCACTTCCCAAAAACAGAGTCCAAAAAACTCTATTTATTTGGGAGAAAAATTTGTTCAACCACCAGCCTGCAATTTCGGGTGGCAAACCATCAAGCGGTACAATTTTAATCTCTTGGATGGCCTTAAAAAATTCCAGGAATCCCTCCCTCAAGGTCTGGCCCAAGAGTTTGGCACCCTGGTGGAGGAGGGTACTGTGGTGGCCAGATGTTCCCTGCAGATGGCATGGGACTCGGCGGACTCGGCGGCAAGAGTGGTCGCATCTGCGGTGGTCATGCAGCTCCTGGGTCCAAACAGCAGGCCTCTTCCAGGAGATGCAGGCCTCGATCCAGGACCTCCCCTTTGATGGAGTCGGTCTGTTCTCGGATCAAACAATTGTCAGGCTGCACGGGTTGAAGGACACTAGGGCTACCCTTTTGCTCGTTGGGCATACACACGCCGCAATCAGCCAGGACTTTTTTCCAGTCACCGCCAAGACCCTGTCAACCCTTTCAGGGGTCTACAATGAGAAGAGATGCTAGTTTTAATTGTCGTCGCCCTTCTTCCTCCCACTCACCAGCCCACCCTGAGGCCGGCAAACACCCAGGGGGCCAGAAGCAATCGTTTGAGGGAGCGCCCGAGAGTGACGCCCCAGTCAGTCAACCAGATCCTACCCGCCTTTTCCTCAACTGCCTCTCCCAAGTTTAGTGAAAGTAACCTTAAAATTAGTGTTCTTTACACTTTAAATATCTTAAACTCAAATGGTCACCCCTTGCAAGGTGATGTGCACCCTCAACTGGCAAACCTCATCTTGCAGGAATGGGCTCACAGTTTGTAAGATTGAGCCATTTTCCACAGGAAACAAATGACCAAAGCTGAGATCCTGAAGAAAAGGACATTTCTCTTTGATTGATATCACAACTAAAAATTGTCTTTCCAAATAGAAGATATAACAAACTATATGTTCACCATCAAGAAGAAAAATTTTAAAATACAGAAAAGATTCAAAACGTCAGTTGCTTTGGAACAAAAGCTGAACACATGGCGAAGAGACTAGTGTAAGCAGCGCAATAATATACATTTGAGAAGCCAACTAATGCACTCATCAGATACACAAATTAAGGAAATTAATAAAAAAGTAGGGCTGTTGATTAATCGCAGTTAACTCACACGATTAACTCAAAAAATGAATCATGATTAAAAAAATAATCTCAGTTTTAATCGTACTGTTAAGCAAATAGAGTACCAATTGAAATTTATTAAATATTTTTGGATGTTTTTCTACATTTTAAAATATATTGATTTCAATTTACAACAGAATACAAAATGTATAGTGCTCACTTTATCATTTTTACACTGCAAATAGTTGTAATAAAAATATAAACAAAAGAAATAATTTTCAATTCATCTCATACAAGTACTGCAGTGAAATCTCTTTATTGTGAAAGTGCAACTTACAAATGTAGATTTATTTTTTTTTGGTTCCATAACTGCACTCAAAAACAAAACAACGTAAAACTTGAGAGCCTACAAGTCCACTTAGTCCTACCTCTTGTTCAGCCAAATCGCTAAGACAAACAAGTTTGTTTACATTTACTGGAGATAATGTTGCCGACTTCTTATTTACAGTGTCACAGGAAAGTGAGAACACTTATTTGCATGGCACTTTTGTAGCTGGTATTGCCAGGTATTCACATGCCAGATATGCAAAAGATTTGTATGCCCCTTCACGCTTCGGCCACCATTCCAGAGAACATGCTTCCATACTGATGATGAGCGTTAAAAAAAAAATGTTAATTACATTTTTTACTGAACTCCTTGGGGGAGAATAGTTTGTCCCCTGCTCTGTTTTACTCACATTCTGCCATTTATTTCATGTTATAGCAGTCTCTGATGATGACCCAGCACATGTTGTTTGTTTTAAGAATACTTTCACTGCAAATTTGACAAAACGCAAAGGTACCAATGTGAGATTTCTAAAGATAGCTATAGCACTTGACCCAAGGTTTAAGAATCTGAAGTGCCTTCTAAAATCTGATGGATGAGGTGTGGAGCATGCTTTCAGAAGTCTTAAAAGAGCAACACTCCGATGTGGAAACTACAGAACCCCAAAAAACCACCAGCCTTTTGCTGGTGGCATCTGACTCAGATGATGAAAGTGAACATGCATCAGACTGCACTGCTTTGGATTGTTATCAAGCAGACTCCATCATCAGTATAGATGCATGTCCTCTGGAATGGTGATTGAAGCATGAAGGGACATACAAATCTTTAGCGCATCTAGCATGTAAATATGTTACGATGCCGGCTACAACAATGCCATGCAAATGCCTATTCTTACTTTCAGGTGACATTGTAAACAAGAAGTGGGCAGCATTATCTCCTGCAAATGTAAACAAACTTGTTTGTGTTAGCGATTGGCTGAACAAGAAGTAGGACAGAGTGGACCTGTAGGCTCTAAAGTTTTACATTGTTTGTTTTATTTTTGAATGCAGTTTATTGTACATAATTCTACATTTGTAAGTTAAACTTTCATGGCAAGAAATTGCATTAAAGTACTTGTATGAGGTGAACTGAAAAATACTATTTTTTTACAGTGCAAATATTCGTAATAATAAATATAAAGTGAGCACTGTACACTTTGTATTCTGTGTTGTAATTGAAGTCAATATATTTGAAAATGTAGAAAACATCCAGAATATTTAAATAAATGGTATTCTATGATCAGGGTGACCAGATGAAAGGAAGAAAATATTGGGACACATGGCGGGGGACACTGGAAAAAAAAGCGTCAAGTGCTGCTGGCAGAGTAAAAAAAAAAAAAAAAAGGAAACCGCGAAATATCGGGACGTCTGGTCACCATATCTATTATTGTTTAACAGTGTGATTAATCACGATTAATTTTTAACTGCTTGACAGCCCTATAAAAAGTTTCCTCTAAATATGCTTTCTTCAAACTAGTTGCCATATCTAGCTTGTTAAGACAAAAGACAAAACACTAACACAGAGCGAGCAGTATAATCTAAAGAAAAATTTAGGCACATTAAAAAGTACTACTAAGAATTTCTTCAGCATATAATAGATTTCTTTTGTAATAGTACATTAGTCATCTATGTATGCCCCTTTTACTGTAATCTGCTTTCCTGCATCACGTTCCCCTTTCTACTTGTATTAGACTTGTACATGCAGAGTGAAATCCTGTCCCTATCAAAGTCAGTAGCAAAACTCCCATTGACTTGGAAGCTAGGTTTTCACCCTAAGACTTTATAGAGTTAATCTGATAAATGTTTTGGCGCTTTTTATGAAAAATACTGTATAAAAATATTTTATGGTTGTGTAACTTAAAATAAGTTTCTGCTTTTAATTATGGATTGAGTTACTAAATTGGACTTTAGCACTGGTAAAGAATATACAGTTTTATAGGCATGAGTATAAGCTCATAGCCCTCCTTATGAATGATGAAGCCCTCAGTACATTATGTAAATTAACCTAAGATATTGTCAATAAAAAAATTATACCATGCCTTTACACATTAAAATGACTGATGTAAATAGTTTTTTTTTCTTCTTGAAAAGTGACAGTGAAAAAAGTGGCACGAGGGTCTCTATTTATTGTTTTTTCAATGACTTCTGGAACAACTCTACCCAATTTACAAAAATATAAAAATATTTTTCTTCTAATAGGTTTGAAAACTCAGCATGGAATTTGAGAGTTGAGCTGTGTTCTTCTTTGGCAATGCATATTTGACAGTAAAGATTTTGAAATATACTTAATTTTGTTGAAGCCAAAATAGAATCCATCTCACTCTGACATCACTTGGTTGGCCTAGCGGTTTTATAAGGCGTGAAAAATAGTCAGTGGGAGTACTCATGTGGGTTGTCGGGATTTGGTTTTTTAAGCAGCTAGATAAAATTAGTGGCTCATCAAATGGCAACTTGCAGCTGGCAGTCTAGAGATGGATTGCTAGTTTAGAATAGTGTAGAGGGAGTGAAATGTGACCAGTAGTTTACTGGAGAGAAGCATGTGCAGTGGCTGAAGGGAGCTTGGCATAGGATGAAGACGAGACTCTAGCTAGTGAACTAAGGCAGCTGTCATCTCTGACATCAAAAATTACATCTGTGACAGACTACAGCCTGAATCTCAGATCCTGTAAGGCAGACACAGTATAGATGCAGGGCAAAATTTTAAACTGACTGATTGTGGTTAATGTGAACTCAGTGGGTGGTGCTTCTGTAACACCAACATACCCCGATCATCGGTGGGCGGGATCAAACCTGGGACTTCTGGAGTTTAGTGCATGAGCCTCTACTGCATGAGCTAAAAGTCATGCTTATAAAAAGCCATCCTTGTAAAACTGCTGTTAGCTCATGCAGTAGCGGCTCATGCACTAAGCTCTAGAGCTCCCAAATTCAATCCCACCCACTGACGACCGGGGTCTGTTGGTGTTACTCTTCAATTGGTGCTACACAATCAACTTAAGTAAAATTAGTTAAAGACTAATCTTGTAGGTCAAGATCCATGTCTACGTTATTTGCTTTGTTTTTTCTCTCCTTCCCTCCTGCCTCCATTACAAATTGTCACAAAAAATTGCTTCCCTCTTTAGTTTAGGATTGATCGCTATAAGGCTGTTTTGGAGGCCTCTCAATGCATTGTCTCCAATCCACATTCTTGAACCAAGCCTAAATGTGTTCCTTTTAGTATCCCTTCTTGGGAAGTCATCGTATAATGAAACATGTAAAGGCTTCCTGGAGTGAGGATAAAAATGTACATAAAAGGATATGTTTCATAGAAATGTAGGGCTGGAAGGGAACTTGAGAGGTCATCTACTCCAGCCCCCCACACTGAGGCCTGGTCTCACCATTCTGCACTTGCTCAGCCGGGTAGTTGAAGAGTTTCTTTTCAGGTGTCGCCTGTATAGGGCTTTCTTCATGAGCCAGGGCATTGGCGGGGGCGGTCGGGTCCCGAGGATCACTGGCATCTGCACATCCCCCCAACCGTTATTTGTGGTCCCGGAAGAAAGTGCCTGCCTGGAGGCGCCTAAACAGACCAGAGTTCACTGAACACGCAGCGGCCCAACCCGCCCCCCCCGCCCGATGTTGGGTTGGTAAAAACCTATCCTCCATCCCTTGCAAGCACCAAAGAAAAGTAGCCCTTTAAAGTCGTACCTACTCGCTGGCCTGGTGGGCTGGATACTGAGGAAGGATCAAGTGTACCTAGACTATCCCTGACAGATATTGTTGTCTAACTTGTTTTTAAAAGCCTCCAATTATGGGAATTCCACAGCCTCCCTTGGAAGCTTATTCCAGTGCTTAACTATCCGTGCAGTTAGACAGTAGAAAAAACTTTCTAACTTAAGTCTCCATTACTGCAGATGAAGCCGATTACTTCTTGTCCTACCTTCATTGGATACAGAGAACAATTGATCACCGTCCTCTTGATAATGTATTTGAAGACTGTCATGATTTGGTGGTCTATAGTGGACTCCTAACATCATGTCACCTCCTTCCCAGAACAGCATCCCAGGGTCAAGGAGGCCAAAGCCCTCCCATCAACACCATCTGCACAGCCATGTTTTCCTCTCCAGGATGCATGTGTTTAGAAGCAAACTGTCCCTTTGAGGAAGTAATTCCTTGCAAAATTTCATGTTAGAACGTTAAGCAGCTTATAGTCTACAAAATGTTTCAAAAATCCAATATGCTAAATAATGAGTGTATTTTTCCAATTTCTAAATAAAAATGATTGAACTGATCATAAATAATTTCTAAAACCAAAATTTAAAAAAGACTGTCTCCTGATAATTTCATTTAATAACAACTGATAAATCTTCAGGAACTAGGTTTATGTCAGAAATGTCATGCGTCTGACGAAGTGGGTATTCACCCACAAAAGCTAATGCTCCAATACATCTGTTAGTCTATAAGGTGCCACAGGACTCTTGTTGCTTCTGACAGAACTGTAACTCCTGGTTTTTCCTGTAAGCCCAGTCTGGAAAGCATCTCTATTCATGAAAACACCCAAGCATAGGTTTAAAGCCTATTTAAGTCCATTGGATTTTAGTACATGCTTAAGTGCTTTACTGTACAGGAATGACTTAAGGACATGCTTAAGTGATTTCCTGAGTTAGAGCTGTTATCGCTAACCAGTATTCTCTAATATTCACTAAATAAGTTTGTTTTGATACATCAAATATTTTGTAATTTTCAATCATAGATTAAAGAGACACAGAGTTGATGGGCATCAAATTTTACCTACCTTAAAAATACCATTCTGCATTTGATGCAAACATTTATTATTTATATAATCTCAAAAAGTGTGCAAGCTGCTTCATACACTTAAGACTGTTACATTCAAAAAGGCCCAGTCTTGAAAATGCATATTTCCACAAGTAGTCTCAGTGGCTACTCACAGTAGTAAGTTCAATGCCCTGTAGTGAGCATTTGCAAGATTGGGCCCAAAATAAACAACATTAAAGATATAAAAGTAGTGGAAGATAGAAGCAAGATTTTTTTTGTACTTTACTTTTGCTCTTCCATTTTTATATTACTCCTTGCCTGTTTGCCATGTTAATTATTTTTATTTCATGATTTCTCATTTTTTTCTATTTAAATCTTAACTCTTGTCTGATTTTAATTTACTTATTGCTCTTTTTTTTGTTTTGAACTACTGCTCGTCTTATGTTTTTTCCTTTTTAATCATCACCTCTTTTCTCATTATTTCCTTCTAACCTCACTCAATTTTTAATTGACCTTTATCTGTTACTCTCCAGTCCCTTTGCCTTTACTTATCACTATTATATTGAGACTATCAACCTTTTCCACAGAGTCATCTCTAAACCAATTTACGCCCCTCCGCCCCCTCAAACTAGTTGTTAATTGAGATTTGTTCTGCAGTGCAGTTGGGTAAAAGCAAGCTCCTGGCCCCCATGGTGTTAATACTGTCAAGAGTCACTACCTACTGAGGAGCTGGGCATCACTGCAAACCTACATGATAATTGAAACTGCCTAAATGACCACTAATGCACACCAACAACATTTCTCTGTCAGTTTAAAAACACCAATGGCACCCATCTAGGACATTAATTGATTAATTAGCGCAGAGTTAAAGTTGTCTGGTGATATCCTGTCCCTTCCAGAATGTTGAATTCAGCAAAACTCAAACTTCTGAAAACCAGGAAATACAGAGTTAAGGTACATGCCCACACACACTTAACTCAGCCCTCTTTGAGTGATGCTCCAATATGCCCATAACACACATACTTGTACTTTGCCTTTGCATTGTACTGAATAAGAGCTCCTTACATCTGCTGCAATTTAGCTTACCTCACTAAAAGAACATATCTTCTAAATCTTCCAACCCTTTCACCTTTATGCACATGATGCTATCGAAAACTATACTTTCCCTTTCCCATCATAAAATCGACAGTCCACACTCATTTCCCAGCTAACTGTTGACAATCCCCATAGCATGAAGACACCTGTGCCCTGCTACTAACACAACCTACTGAAGGCAGTGCTGAAATGAGGCATACTGGGTCTCTCAAGTGTCCGGGAAACGGATGCACCACCGCCCCCATTAGAAGGGCATGACCCCCCCCTCCTCCCGATTGCCTCTTATCCTTTGCACATCTCTGCTAACCTACTCTAGATAATCCTTCTACCATTTAATACTGCTCAGCCTAACACAGTGAATGTACCTGGGGTGCAGGCAGATAATTCCCAGTCGCTATTGCCAGCTCCAGTGGGTCAGAGTTAAGGTTGCATTGCATATGCATGAATCTTAATTCTGTATTTCCTGGTTTTCAAAAGTTTGAGTATTTCTGAAATCAGCATTTTGGAAGAGGACAGGATATCACCAGGCAACCTTAACGCTGTGTCAATGAAGTGTTTTTGGTCAGTGAATCATCAATGCAGTTCAGGTCAGGCCTGGCTCCAGGCACCAGCTGAGCAAGCTCGTGCTTGGGGTGGCAGATTCTACTGGGCGGCATTCCGCCCAAACGTAGGGCGGCACGGCCAGTTTTTTTTGTGTTTTTTTTGTTCACTGCTCCAGCTGTCCTGTAGGGGGCAGCAGCGCAGAGGAGGGGAGCACCCTGCAGCAACCTCGGCAGGGCAGCACGCATCCTTCCCTCCTCGCCGACCGGAGCGGAGCCCTCCCGGCAGGTGGCGCGGCAGTTGGGGCCGCCTGGCGAGCGCCCCATTGAAGCGCTGGCCGTCCCCCTTCTCTCTCGCCCCCCCCTTCTCTTCCTCCCCCCATTAGACCAGGCGCGCACTCTGCAGCACAGGGAGTCCCCTTTTTGTTTTGTTTTTCCCCTGCTTTGCCGGCCGCACTGTTGTTTCTCCTCCCGTCCCCCGTCCCCCCCCGCTTTGCCACTCCAGCCGCTCCGTGTTCCCCGCCCTTTGCTGCTCTAGCCGTGCCGTGTTCGCCTCCCCCCCGCTTTGCCGCTTCCAGCCACGCCGTGTTCCCCCCCTTCGTGCTTTGCCGCTCCAGCTGCTTCTAGCCGCTTTGCTGCTCCGGTGGCCCCCCCCCCTTTTTTTTTTTGCTTGGGGCAGCAAAAAAGCCAGAGCCGGCCCTGGTTCAGGTCCAGGGATGGGGGAAGAAGTCACTTGCTAGCCTAGTGTTCCTGTTCCCCTTCCCTTCCCATTCTACTGTTTCTGCTTCTGGCTGATGTGTCTTTTTCTCATGGCTTTTGATTGGCCACCCTGTAGGTGGGTGATTGAGCTTCTGCCCCACATGATGTTGCTGAGGCAGACTGGTAGAGGTTTGGTGCATGTTTTAGTGAATTAAGAGCTTATTAAATGTGGTGGATTGCCATCTCTAGAGATGCAATTCTTCTGTTTATTCAGAGAATAGGTACAGCACTGGCAACAGCAGTGCAAGCTTCCCTCACACTGCTCTGATACTCTGCTTCACATTTCACTAGATGGGGATTCTGCTAAAAGCTGGTGCTATTCAGTCTCTACAATCCATTTGCTAGCTAGTTAGTCAAGTGGGATTACCAGAAAGATACCACCTCAGGTTTCTACCATATGGACACCTGTTAGTTAGAAGTTAATCTGAGATCACCAAATACATTTCATCTGTTCTCTTGATAAAGAAAAAAACACCACCCCATTCTCTAGTGTGTGTCTCCAAACCAAAGGCTGAAAAAGAGATGAAATCCTAGTTTCTTAGCTGTGCAAACCATGTTTGGGTTCCTTTATGATATTACACATGTATCTCTGCCCTGCTTGTCTTCTACATTCTGATGAGCAGGTGTGGTATTGAAATTTACAAGAATACTATTTCACCTGGAACAGGATTCTTGTAAATTTCAATACCTTCCTTACTCAGAAGGACAGAGAGCAGAAAAGCAAGATGAAGTAAATGGCATAATATGCACACATGATTGCGATCATGAAGAAACATGCAGCTGCATGCCCAGAAACAGAAAGAAAGTTGCTCTAAGTTTAGTTATATCAATTTTAAGTGTCCTTTTAAATTTAATGTTAATTTGTATCTGAAACAAAATATTTAAAATACAAGTTGGATGACCTGTTTCATTCATATAATGTTCATTTAAGAGGAATTTATTAAAAAACAAAATGTTTAATTTGGAAGTGAAAATATTTGACTCAATACCTAAACAAGTTTGGACATACACATTAAAACTGAGTCTCTTAGGCCTTCATTAAATGCATTTTGCAGTAGAAACTTCTCCAGTGGCATCTTATCTTGACAGAAACTTTATTATTATGTATAACTTGCCTAAACAACATTTTAAAAGCTTGAGCACAGGCAGTTTGTTCTTTAGACAGGCATATACAGAACCAGTACTGAGTCAGGGCGGGGAATGCACTGAGGAGGAGGAGAATGAGAGAGGCGGTATTAAGGACAATAGGTTGAAGAGCTTCATTTATTTTACTGGCCTCTCAAGAAGTAAATATGTGTTCAACTTCAGAAAGAGCTTAACAGTAAAGTTAAGGGGACTGTTTCCTAACAATGAGAGAAACATTACTCAGGCACTATTTATACATGGAGAAAGCTTTTACTGTTAGTCAAGTGTCTGTAAGTATAAAGTTTTGTTTATCTAAAATGAGCAGAAAGCAGGAATATGCATTAAAGGATAGTTTTCAAAGCTAAGGAATTTTGTTAATGCAATACAAAGTATTTCTAAGAAGTTAGACTTTTAACAAGACAAAGTTTGTAAGTACTTATGAGTTGACTTTCTGTATGAGCTCTAATGACAATTTAATCAATACACAGTTTATATAGATGTATTTTCAAATATAGGTTGAGTAACATTAAGTTTTACATGTGTGGGAACTGTACACGAGATGTAAAGATGTTTCTCTAGTGGGTTTTGTTTTTATTCCTTTTTTGTCTTATTGGCAGTTACTTAATTTTCTTCAAACTGTAATGCTCTTGTATCCATGATGTAAGGGTTCCTTTTTAAACTTAGAAAGGTATCTGTTAATTTTCACAGTTGTTTCCAAGGTGTATAGTTTAGATGATTTTCTGTGGTTTGGATATTCAGCCAGCAATTCAGATTACAGATGGCTTATTATTAATTACCAGATAAAAACTTAATACTATATACAGTATTTATAGAATATATAACTTCAGAGACTTTTTGGAGCTTCATTTTGTTTTCTCTTTTCTTAATCTCTTGCTAGTCAGAACACACAAATTTTGAAGATAATGGCAATATATATTACTAGGCTTTGTTTTTTTAAAGTCTCAAACTAGTTTCTTTTTGCTGATTCATTTTAGGATTAAAGAAAAGTCTCTGTTTTTTTAAATGAAAAGGGAAATGTGTATTTTAGAAGTGTTAGATTTAAAAAGAGAAGTGAGTACACTAGTTACATTACTAATAAGCAGTCATTTAATGCAGGGGCTGCAATAATCTGAATCTCTGAAACTCAGTTTGGGGGTAGGAGGAAGCTCTAAGAGGCTTAATATGTGTGGGTGGTCTGTCACTTAATCATATCCTCCTTATGTGTAATTTAATTTTACTATTCGACTGTAATTCACGTATGAAATTGTTTTTCATTCTGGACATGCAATTAACATTCACTCCTGGGTTTTTTTGTTTTTGTTTTTAAAACAATCTTATCTGTTGAGGAAATTCAGATGGCTTAAACTTTATACGTTGATGAGCACTTTGCAAAAAACTGTTGTATTTACAGAGCAACAATATGTTTTTGAATTATGAAAAAGGCTAATTTCAGTTGTCAATTTATAATTAAAGGGGTCAAAAGATTTGTTTTAAGCATTTAAAATATGGCTTTGAGGACAAAATATGTTTTCAAACTAGCTCTCTGTTTAGCAAATGTCTGTTTAGATCTAAACTTTGAAAACGTGCACAAAAAAGTCTTGGTAAAACTTGCATTTTTTGTTGACAGAAGAGGGCACTCAACAACAATTTGAATTAGGCTTCTTCATTTTGCTAAATGAGTTACATTTAAAAACTTAGTGTTTAACAAGTTTTGCAGTTGTCTAGTCTTTGAATTGTTTATGTAAAGTGTAAATTCAAAAGGAGTATTACGCTAGTATATATTCTAGGAATAAATAGGAATTTTGCCTTCTGCTGATGTAGTTAAACTAAAATGCATTGGATGGGAGTCTCCTTTTCCCTTTTCTACTAGTGGAATGTATGTTCTCTTTTTACTGCTTAGGAGCAGGCAAACACTTGCCAAAAAGTACTAGTTGACAGCTAATAAAAATGATTTTCAAAAGTTTTCCAAGTAACTTTATTTTTATATTATTGTATGTGTTTCTTCCATCTATCTTATTTTTTTATTTCAATAACCAAGGACATTTGGGATGTTCCTAACAAAATTCTCTTGCTCCTTTTTTCATGCAAATGGTTATTTTCTTTGTCCTGTAGTGAAGAATGAGAAAAGAGTGATATAAGGTGAATGAGCATTAAGATCTTTTAGTCAAACAGTGTTTTCTACCTGCTCCTAAGTTACAAGAGCTTTCCCTTTTCCTAGTTGCTTAGCAGCTTTTTTGCTTTCTTCCTTCTTTTTGCTCACTGATGTTCATTTTTTGTTCAGCCAAAACTAATCTTGATTCCCTGTCACTTCTGCCTTTCTCTCAGGCTTCTCTTCCTGCAACCATTTAGACAAAAGAAAAAAATATCTTCTTCCAGGATGGGGAGAGAAAAAGAGACTAATTCTGGGTTTTATGCTCCTCAGCCCCTTTTTAGTTTCAAAGCAGGTGAAAGTGGACTTACAAATGCCTCCATTGATACATCTGAATTGGTCATTTTAGAGCGCCTATGTCAAGATTTTAACATTTTTCATAGCTTCTGTAAATTAATATGCTGGAGTATTATAGAGACTAGCCCCTTCCAAATTTGGGCTATCTGATTTTTGATCTGGCTGGTTTATAAATACAAACATAGTTTCAAAATAATCTAACATTTTGAATACAGCAGCTGTTGAGATACTCTGGAAAAAATTAGAGGGAAATTAATTTTTAAAAGGGCTTATTCGCAGCCACCATCATTAACAGGCTTTCTTTGTGAGCTAATGGAACTGCTAGTTGGAAAAAAATGTGCACATGGAATGCAAGTTCATTTCAGTGAAATAAAAATCAGTGACTCTGTCTGTCTACACTATAGAATTTAGGTTTCCTGCACCAAGTACAAGTGCCTGGAATCCTTATAAAACACTGCCCACACACAGTGTTCCTAATGCTAGTGTTTTATTGTGAGTACACCAGCTACAAGCAAGTCTTGCAAATGCTCCAGCTGTGTGTGTTTATTTCAAATTATTCTGGTGCTTATGTGGATAGGAAGCATGTGTATTACAGCTGCACTAGTTCAATTGGTCTTTCCAGAGCAGGATACTTTCTGGGGTACTCCTGACTCACCATTCAGTGAACATTGTGGACAAGAATCCTCTTAATTTGTGCTCCCTCTGAAGGGCTTCCACAGGAACGTTCTCCAGGAAGTCTCTGACTTGGTTATGATGCCCTATCCTCATCTCAGGTAGCAATATCATGCACCTTGTCCCGAGCATCCATGTAAGTATGGTGTACAAGCTACTCACTATTTTGTGATTTGAAGTCATGCCTTCCTGCAGTCCAGCTGTTCTAGTGTCATGGTATCAGCTTGCCCAGTATAGAGATCAGGGCTCTTCTAAAGACCTGGTGTAATGAAGTCCAAACTGAACACCATGACCTAGTTTGTTGAACAGTGTCTCAGTGTTGGCGGAGCTTAGCATAAATCGGAAAATTAAGCAGTGTTGGGTGCAAAATTAAGAGCAATACGATAAGGCTATCAAAAATCACTACAGAACAAGAGCTGGATCTCATCCAGTGCCATCATGGTCTTTAGATCTTTTTCTCTGCCACGCCTCATGCTCTATTCAAACTCACTTCACCATCTCAGTACAGTATCTGATGGAAAAAGTCCAAACTGAGCAGTCATCTCACTTTCTCTGGGAAGCACTCAATTTGGATAAGTGGAGAAAAAGGTGCTGATTCTCAGGGATACAATTCCCAGAACAAACTTGGCCCTGGAATACTTTGTAGGTTCTCCAACAAACCCTCACTCCCAAGGTGGTGTTCTTGGAACCAATGGAAAGGTGTTTTGACAGATTTATAATGCACTGAACAGAAATATTCGTATGTTTAGTCATGTATGTGGGCCTTGGAAAAGTTAGTAATCTTGAAAATTGTGCAGTCACAAACAATGAGAAAAGGGGGGAAAACTGAAAACTCATGAAATGATAAACGGGGTATAAAAATTCATTCCAAGGTACTGCTTTTAAAAACTATTTGACATAGGAAAAGCAGATTGCAATCATACCGAATCATAGGTAATTTAAGTGTTTCAAGTTTATAGTCTTGAAGGAAAGACCCAGACTCAGTTACTTTCATGGAAACGTATTTTTTAATAAACTACATGAACTAAACATAAAGAATAATTCTACATAAGGTGAGCACTCTCACAGAAGTCAGGAAGAACAACCAGAGTAGTGAACCAGGAACATAAATTGTGAAAATAACAGATCACAGAGATAATTATGAAATTTTTACAGCAGAAAGACTTGAAGTTTAGAGGACAGAAAAAATTCCTTTTCCCAGTGTGGGCCTCTGCACTCAGAAGGAGAGGAGAGAGAGCTAACACCAAGATCAGGTTTCCCAGACCTAGATTGGTTACCATTTTGTACCCAGCAAAGGGAATGTTTTGTATTCTGGGACAAAGTCTGCACAAAAAATGTGTGGGAGGGTTGCAGTAGGTGATGGTAGTGGTGGGATGGTAAAATAAAATAGATACTGCAGAAGAGAACCAAAATTATTTGGAGTGAATCATGTTGTGTCAAATGTAAGGGAACCTCTTTTGTTTTACTATGCACTGGGTGGTTCAGGCCACACAAGATATTGTGCTGAAATCCTTACATGCCATGGAGCAGTAGTCTGAGATGGTCTTTCTGAAGCGGTGTGGTAATATGTGCATTGGCCTGGCCGGTGCACTTGCAACTACAGAATTGACTACAGTTGCTGCACAGGCAGCATTACAGATGCTGCGGACATTAAGGGTTTCTGCCCCCATAGAGATCCCCTTGCAAAAACCTGTTCAGGCTTTGCACAGAAAACTAGAATTTGACACTTAATGCTAAATCTAAAAAATATTAGTGATTTTATAAACTGTTGTTAATTCTTTGAGAATAATTTAATGTGGTTCAGAAAAAGCAATATGTAATGTTTAAACATAAAACCTTTCCTGGTGATACTTACTTTAGTTTTTAATGCTTAATTATTGTCACATGTGGTAATATTAATATTGTTCTGACAAGACCATTTAGTTGATTGACACGCTAAACCCCTAAATAATGGAGGATGTAATATGTGTAACTAAGTTTCTTTCTTCGAATTTACTTCAAAGGCACTAGACACTTGCACTGATAAAATTTAAAGGATGAAAAATCCAAACCAGTCTCAATTCACAGAATGTATATTGTTCAGTTACTTACCTTATGTCTGTGTTTTAGGAATGCTTGCATAATAAGACTTGTTACCTCTACTGTCATCTTGTGTTTGGAGTAAACTTTGTTCTCTCATCTCACTCTAAATGAAATCAGTAAGGGACATAAATGTTAGCTAACTGCTGTATTAAACAGAGTGCCAAGCGGTTACTACTCCTCCCCCCATGTTCTAGACCTAGGTCATCTTATGCCTCGGATGCTAACTTGCTAAGTGATCTTGGATAAAGGCACTAAACTTCTTTGTGCCTCAGTTTCTCCCTCTGTAAAAGGAGGTCTATACTTGCGAACCTGACAGGGGTATTGTAAGGCTGAATTCGTGTTTGTGAAGTGCTTTAAGGTCCACAGAGGGAATGCATTAGAAATGATGCAGTAGGCAATTCTAGAGGTGCTTAAAACAATATATTTGTATTATGAATGTTGCAGAAATAAAAGCAATTAAGTTTTTTTTGGTTTTTTTTTGTAAATGGCAGCAGACTTCATGAAATTTGCTACTGTGGACAGATTTCATCGCTTGAATAAAAACACTGATAAAAGACAAATTACTAGGCTTTCTCTGCTCTTAGATTCACATGATGGATTTCTTCTTCTGCTCTTCCTACAGTACATGCATATATCTGTCTTTGACATCAGTGAAGCATGGGTAGTGTGTACAGTAAGTAGGGAGTGCAGAATATCAGTCAAGAGCTCTCCTACGATGATCTGAGAGCAGAATTTTGCTCTGAAATTGTTTGCTCACGAGTTGAACCCTGTATGCAAAGTTTCCTTGTCATGTAGATCTTTACATGTGAGTTGTAGTGCTAACCACTTAAAAGTTTAATGTAACAGGCCAGTCTGAGGTGGTTTACTTTCTACTGGTCTGTCGGTGTAAACCTCTGAAAAATAGTGATTTATTATGGAAATGTTTCTACAACTATAATGGTGGGTAACAGTAATGCTTTATTAAAAGCCAAGTTATTAGAAGCTGGTTTGTTGTATAAATGATTATCGTGCAACCACACTTCATTTTATTTTCCTGATTTGTTATAGGATATACGTTAAATGAAATCACAGCATGATTTATATGAACTGATCTTGCATTTTTGAGAGAGATAATTGAGATCTAATCTGAATCCCTGACGAACCACAGCTTCCTGCAGTGGTCTGTTGCTATGGGTAACATAAAGGGAGTAAAATAGAACTTCATACGAAATGCCTTTAAACTTTACTGGCATGTACAGGCACAGAATAGGGCTGAATCGTATATTTTAATCTTTGAGAAGCTTATGGGTCAAGGAATTTTTTTTTCACTCTTAAGGGAAGATGAATTTAGGAAGAGTATTGTTAGCAAAAATAACTGCTGTTTCTTTTGAAGAACGGGTAAGTGATATGAATTATATTTAGCCAACACAAGGCAGTGTTGCAGTGAAAATTAGAGGAGAGTATTATAATCAGCTTCAGAGTTATTGCATTTTTTTGGCTTAGTTTTTGTCTCTTCTACATTAAAACAATGTTAGATCAGAAACTTTTGGAATAATATGTGATTTTCTTTAAAGCAAACTATGATTGGAATATATTTTATTTTTCCATCATAGCTACCTATGTTAAGGAAATTGTGTATAGAGGTTATATGGTCAGGCTCTAACATTCAGATTTACCCTGAAATTTAACTGAAAAACTTAATTGTGGCTAATATTTACAAATTCAGCTGTTCATAATATATACCTACTTAATGTATGTGCAGTATGTATTACAGATATCTTTTCTTCAGTATAAATAGTACAATATTTTATTTGTGAAAGCAGGTATATAGTTTTTAATCACAATCATTTTAAGAATGGATTTTGTTTTTAGCCATTTGATTTAAATGTTATTTAATTATTTTTGTTTATGCAAAAAAGTTGTTTTAATAGGAACACCTAGCTCTTAGAGGAATTCTGAATGTGGCAATAAAAGATTTATTCTTCTTTGCCAGATTTGCTATGCATATTTTGTTTTTATGTAGCTTAGATAAAGTATGTGACAGGAAAACAATTTTAAAGGACATTCCGTAGGAAAAATATTCAGTTAAATCTCCATTGAGTAACAATGTGCAGTAGTTTAAATTGATTTTTTCCCTGTGAATTCTTACTTTTACAGTGTCTTTCCCATTAGCTATTATAAATTCCCCCTTTCATAAGAGAGAACTGAAAGCAATAAGCTATCTAACATGCCTTATTTAACTGGCTTGGTGGTGAGGATCTTGTTCACAAAATCTTACATCAGAAAATCAGTAACAACCATTTTTTTAAAAAAAAAGGTAGAAATAATATTGATTACTGGTGTTTAGGTCAAAAACATATTTGAGACGATTAATTACAATGAAAATGCAAGAGTAATGCTCTAAAATATATTTAACAAATATATAAATTATTATAAATATAGTATAATAAAAGATATTTTAAATTTTGATTGTCAAATATATTTTAGAATAGGGTTTCCCAAATTATGGGTAAAATCCCCAGATGGGTCATGGGAGTACATAAAAACTGTAAACTTTTGAAAACACTCAATTTAATAAATTTAAAATGATAAAAAAAATATACATAATGTAATCCTTCTGATGGTGTGATGGAGGATGTGGGCAACTGGCCATAATTCATATATCTTGGCAAAAAGAAAAACTGCTTGGGATAGTTTATCAAGAGGTTGATCAAAACTAAATACAACCAGACAACCTCATGTGTGAAATGCATTCTCTGGGCTAGGTAGTTAAATGTTTGAAAGGTGGCTATTAATTGCAAGAGTCTTTGTATCCTCAGTGGTCCATCTCCTAGAGAATGAAGCTAGTCCCCGACCGTATTGTGTATGTATAGGTATCTTGAGAAAAGTAGTTTGGAAAGTGGAGATAGCTGTCTTGGATCAGAGGAAACATATTTACTTGCACACTGATCCCAATGAATGGGCTTAATAAGCAAGTCCCGACATCAGTGAGGGAGATCTCTGGACACAGCAAAGATTTGATGGTGCGAGGACAGCCAGAGAGGCTGCCTATCTGGACATAGAAGATGAATAGCTTATGTAGTTTAGCTTGAGAGATATGTAAACCTGGGTCTGTTTTAACAAACCATTTTTTTTTTAATTTCAATTTCTTTTACTAATCTTGTTTTTATTAAGATTGCTATTGTATTGGTAACTTCACACTGAAGTCCTCAAAAAGAATTGAACTACATAGCTTCTAGAAAGAAGTTCTGAAGGCTAAATAGTTTCTGGAATTTACACCCTCCACTTAGTCTCAGTTATGGGACATGGACAGAGGAGTCTGCTCTCATTGAGTTGTGTTAACACCAGGCTGAAATGGATGAACTCAAGGGGCAAAGCCAAAAGACAAATGAGAAGATGAGAGTTGGAGGCGGGTGCATGTGTCTGATATTTTCCCCATATTGTTGCAATCTGGAACCCCAAATATTGGTTCAGTTTAGAGGGCTAGATGTAGGAGGAAAGAAATGGTGTATCCCGTTAAGACTACTGTACTGTTGTCATCTTGGAACCCCATCATGTTTTATTGTAGCCTAGTGCATGATATTAGTGTTTACAAAACATTCTAGACTCCTTTCTGAGATTTTTCAAAGGTGTCTAAGAAAGCTAGGCACTCAACTCCTGTTGAATTTCAGGCTCTTTTGAAAATCCCAACCTCTGCTAAAAACATTATTATGGGCAAAACAATTGGATAGCTGATATGGGATTCAATAAAGAACTGAAGGAGGGTAATATAATTAGTATAATTAATACCAGTCACCATGGGTTTATGGAAAATAGGTCTTGTCAATCTAACTTTATCTTTTTTTTAATGTGAGTACATATTTGATTGATAAAGGTAACAGTGTTGCTGTAATACACGTAGACGTCTGTAAAGCTTGGTACCGCATGACATTTTCATTAAGAAACTAGAATGATACAAAATTAACATGGTACACATTACATGGATAAAAAACCTGACTGACTGATGGTTATCAAAATGCAATTGTAATCATAATCTATTGGGTGTGTTGATAGTGAGGCCCCTCAGTGATCAGTTTTTGGCCCTATGCTGTTGAAATGGTGAAAATGAGGAGGACAGGTCACTGATTCAGGGTGGTCTGGATTGTTTGTAAGATGGGCGTGCGCACACACACAGAGCCGGTGCAACCACTAGGCGGCCGCCTAGGGTGTCTAGTGGTTGAGGGCGCCTAAAAGACTGCATAGGTGAGGAGGTGGAGTGGAGGTGAGCTGGGGTGGGGAGGGGGGGCGCTGGGAGGGACAACCTGCAGTAATGGGGGGGGCGTACAGGGGAACCGCTCCCCATCTCAGATCACCTCCACTCTGCCTCCTCCGCTGAGCACACAGCCCCCACTCTAATTCTTCTCCAATCAGCACCGCAAGCCTGGGAGGGGAAGAGAATTAGAGTGCGCTCAGTGGAGCGTGTCAGCGGAGCGGAGGAGAACTGGGGTGGGCCTCCCGGGAGGGGGCTCCCCGGGCAGACTTAGCTGCCGTGGAGGGAGGGCTCCCCTGGCGGGGTTAGCTGTGTGTGTGGGGGAAGTGGCAGGCTGGGCTAGCTGCCACAGCAGGCGAGGTTAGCTGCCGTGGGGGGAGGGGGGCTCTTCTGGTGGGAGGGGCAGGTGGACATGGTTAGCTGCTGTGGGGAGGGGGGGTGGCGGGCAGGGTTAACTAGGTGGGGCAGTGGTACAAGGTGGAAGTTTCGCCTAGGGCGCGAAACTTCCTTGCACCGGCTGTGTGTGTGTGTGTGTGCGCGCGCGCGCGCAAAGCTAGGAGCAAAGAATTACAGGCCATACTTACAGAATGGTGGGAAGCAGTGATAGATAATCAGATGAACATGAGTTCCCAGTGTGATGCTGTGTCCAAAAGGTCTATTGCAATTCTTGGTGTATAAATAGGGGACTCTCATGTAGGAGTAAAGAGGTTATATTACCTCTGTGTTTGGCACAAGTGAGATTGTTACTGGAATATTATATCCAGTTTTGGAGTCCACAATTCAAGAAGTGTGTTGAAAAATTGGAGAAGATTCAGAGAAGAGTCCATGTCGTATGCTGATAGATTGACAAGCTAAATAGATTAAGCTCTTCTAAAGAGAAGGTTAAGGGATGACAAATATATGACATGTAGTTTTATGTCCTTTGATTCAAAACTATGGTATGTTCTGAAATGCTGGCTGCCAAAGGTATGTAAACTTCTAAATGTCGCAACAATTTTGAAATCCAACTTCTGTCCCTGAAAGATGAACTTGAGGATTTTTTTAGACTTCCTTGTGCAGTTGACATCTCAAGTTGTACACCCTGAAGCAGCTACCAAATTGAAACCAATACCTTTATTAAATAACATTGTTCTGTGCTGTATCAATCATTGCTGAGGATGTCAAAAGGCAACTGCTTTCAACCCCCCTCTACACCAGAATCATAGACATACCAAGTGGATAAGCAGGAAAGATTCCTGCTGAGGAAGATGCTGCAAGATGTTTTTGTTTTTGCAGGCCTTTAATTCTCTCTTTTTTTTTTAAATTCAGTTATTGATTACCACCACGCTCCTGGCATATAAGCATGTCTTTATTTGGAACCCAGAATCTCTTGAGTTCTAATCTGGATGTGAACATATTTTGAATGACTAATACAATTCAGATTTCTACTCTGCTATTCTCAAAATTTTTTAGCTAACTTAAATACTTTTGTAAAAAAACAAAATTGCATATCTGATATGAAATAGCAAAATAAAAGTCTAAGGGTTTCTCAGAGTTTCACTAAATGTAACAGATTTTCTTTTAATAAAATATTTCAATATGTTTAGAAATATCTTTAAAATTAGGTTCCAGGTACTCTTGAGCAATAAATGAGTTGCCTTGTGATTTTATGGTGCTTATCATTTTACCGGATGCAGGAATTGTGAAGTTGTGTAGGAATCAGAGAGGTGTCTAAATGTTGAATAAAATCAGTGATCTGTGCATGTATACTGTAGAATCTAAATAGCTTACCAGTTTTTACTGGCTGTGTTAATTATTTCCATCCAATCATTTTTATACGCATACTGTATCAAATCTGTCCCATAAGTGCTCTGAGTAGTATTCTACATAGACAACTGAGAGTAGAACGTGACCCATAAAGTATTGAAAGTTTTAAAGTGAGATCACCATACTACTTACAAAATCAGGTCTTGCAACTTCCTCTCATGGACAAATCTAGACAAGTTTTTACTGAACGTTTAAAGAGAGAAACTGCTACCTTTGAATGCTGACTGCATACTGTTTCTGACAAAGGTAAATTGAGTTGTTTTTTTTAAGCACTCACAAACATGTTTAAAACCCATTACTGTAAATTCAAATGCAATCATTAACAACTTCAACTAGTACTAAATACAACTATCAAAGGCAGATTAGTTTAAATTATGGATTCGGCTATTTTAAAATGTGCTTCTGTGTCATGAAGAGTAGTTCTGTGGTATTTGAAAGCTTGTCTCTTCCACCAAGCTTATCTCTTTCAGTGGGTCACCTCTGAGCCATAGGCACTGACTCCCCCCCCCCCCCGGGGGGCACCCCGCTCTCACTCCACCTCTTCCCCTGAGGCCCCTCTCCCCCCACCGCTCGCTCCTCTCCGCCTCCCCCAGGACGTTAAACAGCTGATCGATGGCCAGCCCTGTGGCCAGAACCACTCTGGCTGATTGGTGCTGAGCACCCCCTTCCCCCCCCCCCCCCCCGTGGGTGCTTGAGCCCCGGAGCGCTTGCGGAATCGGTGCCTATGCCCTGAGCAACATAGTTATGTCCACCTCTCTTAAGTGTAGACCAGATCTCAGAAAATTTAAGATGAATTAACTGATGGTGTGAAGTTAATGTTCATAAATTAAATGCACATTAAACTCATGCATTGACATTCTCATTCAGAAGTAAAAGTGGCCTTAATTTGCTGTAGTTTGAAGGAGATTTGAACTATGGCAAGCTCAGGCTACTGCTGAATAGTGTGTCTATGCATTAATTGATGCACAATGAACTTCACACCATGAGTTAATTCATTTTAATGTACCCCAGTGTCTCTGTATAGACAAGCCATAATATGTTTTAAAAGTCTACTATAGGCAGATCAGGTGGATGAGATAATATCTTTTATTGGACCAACTTCTGTTGGTGAGAGAGACAAGCTTTCGAGCCACACACAGCTCCTATTCGGGCTGGGAAAGGTACTCTGAGAATCACAGCTAAATGCAAGGTGTAACATTGTTTAGAATATGTAATTAGCACATACTGTAAGGGACTATTCTAGGTAGAGTATCTGTTAACAGTTCTGCAGTCATAGGACAAAAAAAGGGAGATAAGTGCTAGTGTAGACATGGCCTATGTTGGCAAAACTTTTGTCTATACGGGACACTTGGGTACATTAAACTAAATGAACTCATGGTATGAAGTTCATTGTGCATCAATTAATGTGAAAAAACCCCACCTCACTGAGCGACATAAGTTTTGCCAGCATAAGCACTCGTGCATAGCACTGTGTTGGTGGGAGATGCTCTCCCACCGACATAGCTAACGATGCTCATTGAGCTGGTTTTATTATGTTGATAGGAGAGCTCTCTCCCATCAGCATAACGCGGCTGCATGAGCAATCTTCCAGTGGCAGAGCTGTATAGGTACAGCTGTGCCACTGTAAGCTTGTAAAAGTAGACATGGCCTTAGTGCGTTACAGATTGTTGTAATAAGATATAAATCCAGTGACTCTGTTCAGTGATTTTCAGTGTCTAGCAGAGATTGAATTTAAGCTCCTAGGCTCATCTTTTGAAAGTGTTGTGCAGGTTTCCTTTGAGGATGAGGATTGATAGGTCAGATATAGACTGATGGCTTTGTGAAAAGTGTACACCCACAGGTGATAGTGTTTTTTGCCTTTTATCATTTTCATGTGAGAGTTCATTTGAGAGCATAGTGATAGTTTGGTTTCACCCACATAGTAATCGGGGCATTTAGTGTACTGGATGAGGTATACCACATGTTGTAATAGGCATGTCTAGGATCCATGAATCTTGACAGGTGTGTTGTGTAGTGTCTTGATCATTGTAGCAATGGAGATATGTCTGCAGGTTTTGCATCTGTTATTCTATCAAAGTCTGCTGTTGCTTTTGAGTTGAGTTGCATAGACCTAACTTTGTAGTGTAGACCAGGGCTAAGAAATGTTACTTTACAGTTGTTAACTGCCTAATTACTGAAAGGGAAGTAAATGACATACTCTTAAAGGTGTTTGTGAAGATTCTGTTCATTTCCATCAATGCCTTTCAAATATAGCAAAAAAGGAACACCATTAATGTTTGAATTAAGATGCAAACAGATATGCTAAGGTAACAGACTAGACCTAAAAATGTATTCTGAGAAGTAATCTGATTACTTTTTGCCTGAAAAGTACACCTATATTCATTTGTTATTTTTATTACCTTTTTGGCAGTCGTTGTTGTTTATGTTCTGAGTAATGGTGTTGAAGTCATTAGTATTCAGTATAACCAAAGTTTCACCATGCAATATGTATGAGTAAAACAAAAGGAATCTAAAAACAGTCACTGATCTGTTACTTCCATAAGAGTTTAATAAGTACTTTGTAGTGGATTATATTTAGTACACAGTATTCAATCATGTAGATTCCATTTTAAAAGTAACTTTACAATTATTATTATAAAATGCCAGATTTGAATGTGAAATAGTTGCTAAACATTTTTTGCACCCTCATGAACACATCCCAAATGCTTGAGTCCCTGGGTAGTGCTGTTGAATGAGTTTGAGGGAGATTCACAGGTGCTACTTGGATTATATTATTACGCTTTACAAATTCAAAGGGGGAGATTTATTTTTATATAACTTTACAATAAATGTTTTTTCAGTGATGCATGAAAAGAAAAGCAATGATTAAAAAAATCTATTTTGATTAAGATTAGCATAATAAAATGACAGGCTTTGAAAATTCCAAATTATTACTAACTGATTTTTTTTTAAATGGGACCAAATCCTCAGCTGGTGAAGCTAATGGAGGTATACTAATTTATACCACTCAATATTATTGATCTAGTACATAAATATTATACAAAGAACTTCATTTAAAAATGCAATTAAAGTTTTAAAGGTGACTGAAAGTTTTTGCAGGTTTGTTTTTTATTTTTGCTTTTTAATTTGACCTTTGCCATATTTTTTGTTTCTTTATGATGTACACATCCTGAAAGGAGATATGTAGGCTTTCCCCCCCTACACTGATTGTCCCTTATTTGAGACATGTCATAAATGAATAGTCTGAACTTTTCTGGTTTTGTTGGAAGACCACAAGAGGGTAAAAATGTGATCATTTAATAAGTTAATTAAAGGGACAAGGGTTTTTGAATAATCAAAGAGGACTTCCCCTATTTAAAATGTTAGTCATTTGAATGGATGCTAACAAAAAAGAATGAACAGAAAAAGTTCGGTCTGACTAAAAATTGCTTCCACCTCTTAGCTTCTGCTCAGCTCAAGGTGGAGAGCAAATATTTGTATACTGTAACAGATGTTCGGGGAATGTCCACACACTAGCTTTTACAAAAGTTTTAACTACCTTAAATTAATTGGCAATCCAAGGTAAGAAGTGTTGTGTAGACAAACCCACATTGTCCTAATCTAACTAGTTCTCCGCTCATCCTAGGGCCCTGGGCTATGTCAACGCTGAAAAATTTGATGTGAAATCCTTCTGGAAACAATTGCACAGGTAATGGCTCTCTCAACGTAGCTAGTTGAGATCAGTACTTTAACTTCCACATAGTGTGTTGGGAGGTATAAGTTGGACCTTCACTAGCTACATTGAGGTAAAAACTACCTGTACCTTGTCTCCACTAGGATTTTACATCAAGATAGCTAACTCAATGTAAAAACATGTGTTTTTTTCCCCCAGCAGACATATAAAGTCCAGACTGAATTTCTATTGTAAAAGCAAGTGTGGGGAAAAAAAGAGAACCTTTCAGATCTTCTTTATACATCATGGAAGGACAAAATAGGATGACTTTTTTTTTTAAACTTTGAAGGTTACCTTTAAGAACATAAGGATCTGATCTTGCAAACATGTACACACAAGTAACTTTCTAAGCAGTCCTGTTTAACTCAGTGTGAGTATACACACTGGGAAGCAAGTTGCCCAATAAATATTTGTGGGATCAGGCAACAATATGTTAGTTCAATAGCTTGGGAGAAGTTTGGTAGGAGGCGGCAGCAGCTGTTGGAAAATAACTGCTGACTCATTTATACTGTTTCTCCCCTATGTCACCTGGGGCTGATTGATTTTCTGGGCCAAAATGCAAAGACTGATCAGCACTTTGAGTATTGTATGTTACTCAGAAAAGTTTCTCTGTATTGTCATGAAATGTATGTAACTCATCTCTTTCTCTCTCTTTTATTGTAGTCTGCAACTGTGTCTGATGGAGGTAAGCTAAAATTTGTTGTCACTTTTATTAATATTCAGAAAATCAAAGTTCCCACATTAGTGTGGTAAAGTGTGATAAATAAAATGTCATATGAGAAGTGTTTGCTTGATAATCATGATGGGCCCATCCTGCAGTCCTTAATGATGCACTGACGTCAGTAGGAATTGTGCCTATGAAAATCCTGAAGGATCAAGCCTAATGTTTACATGTCATATTCTTTTGTTTACTTACATTTTTTTTGGCATATGCATTTAAATAAATGCATGTTATTACAACTAGAATTCTTCATTTGTGATTTTTTAAAAAGTTGATCTAGTAGGATATTATTAAATTGGGAACTGATAAAAGCTCATTTTTCAAATATCCTTTATGTACTGTATATTTTTACCATTGTACTTTTCATCAACAGTATTTCATTTTACAAGTTAAAACACGTTTTTTACTGTTTTGTCTTGCAGAGACTGCTCCTAGCGCATAGGTTAGGTGTGATCTCAGAGCTCTTATCGAGTCTAAAAGGAGTTTCTTTTTATAATGAAGTAATGCATTCATTTTAGATAATGAAGACAGCATCCTTAAAAACTGAATAAATGTAACCCAACCTGAAGTTCTTGCTGTTCTGGGATAACTATTGGGTTTTTTTACCCACAAAAGTTATGCCCAAATAATGTGTTAGTCTTTAAGGTGCTACCAGACTCCTCGTTGTTTTTGTGAATACAGACTAACATGGTTACCCCTCTGATATTGGGTAGAGTCACTATCTGTGCTACATTTTGTGATGAGCCATCAGGACTTGAGAAGAGGCTATCTAACTCTTTCATTTGATAACTCTGAACCAAAATCCACTATTAAGATTAGCATTGCTACTCGGGCCTCCTACTATGCTGGGCTTCAAACAGAGAGAAAGAATTGTGTTTAAGTTCAGTTGAATGGCAGTTCCAGCTAATAAAGGTTCTAATATGGTTAGGCTGGCAAAAGTTTGGTAGAACCTTAGCTAAAAATATTTTGTTTTTAAATAAGTTGTAACTAGTGAATGAAGAAATTCAACACATACTGGACATTTAAAAAAAAAAACAAAAAAAAATGTGTTCTATGTAGGCGAGAACATACTCTTTTAGCATGGCCCTTGCACCATTTGGGCCCATCCATATTAACCAACCAAGTTGTGTTAGAAACCAGTTTAGCTGGAACAGTTTAAATATGATTCCTTAACAGTATACAAGGCCTTTCGTATAGCTTAGTTAACACTACAGGTGGTTTGCTTCTAGAGTTGCTTCACTTGGTCCTGCAAAGGATCAGTCTTGCATGTATTTTACCCATTTTGGCTTTTTTCAAGTACTGTATAATATATACTGTTTTATTAGGCAAAAGGACGCAAACTGTTTAAGAAACAAGCGAACTAAAACGAAAGATTCTGAAGCTGGAGGAGGGTTGGGTTTGTTGCCTGTTTTTTTGATCTAAGTGGAAGAGTAGCAAAATATATTCACAGCAGCTCTTATTATTCATTCCTCCCCTATCTTTCTTTGTCATCTTATTAAAAAAAAAAAAAGGCCCGTTTGGGCTTAAGCCAGAAATAAAACCCTAGACAGAGTTCACTGTGTCATTTTGCTAGCAGCTAACTTATCCCATCAGGTATTTTCTCTTCTTCAGTTGTCACCACTGTCACAGCACTTGGATGGGAGGTAGAACATAGTCTGTTTGAAGCCCACCCACTAATTGGCCATGCGATAATAGGGGAAAAGGCAGTGTGCACCTATTCCATCTCTTATTTCTTAAACAGAGGTTATATTTTCACTGTAAAAGGGTGTGTTTTTACAGTAAGTAGTCTATCTTGATGGAATATTCTAGCAGAGACAAGGCACAATTTTTTTTTTTAACCTCAAATGTAGCTAGTCAAGATAAAAACCTTAAGTGAAAGGTGTAGGGTTGACCCTGACTGACTACATCGAGGTAAAAACTATAATGCCTTGTCTCCACTATGATTTTACATCCAGTTTGCTCTCTTGAGTTTCCCATCTCAGTGTAAGAACACATCTTTTTATCTGCAGTCAAGACATAGCCTAATAGTGTTTCTAGGTTTACTAATCTGAATATTGTACAGACTGCTAATTCCACAAGAAATGATTTGTGTCCCGAAAGTTTATGTATTATAAATTTGTTGGTCTGAAAAAAAGATTATGCATTATCTGCTTGTCTACAATTAAAAGTATTTCTCCTTCATGGCAAGTCTAATCTCCATTGGCTGAGGAAATGGGAACCCTGAAGTAACACTCCCTTGATAGTAACATCAAGCACAGTGTACTTCCATTTGTCAGTTTTATTAGAGATCTCTGGCTTGTCATGTTCCGCTCCTCCAGTATTGTTACTGAAGTTATTTTCAAGTCTAGGGATAATTGTATTTTCACAATTAGTACTGTAGAATTTGATGGAGTCGTGAAGTCTGAGGGCTGTGTAGGTTGCAGAGGTAAAAGAACAGATTGTAACTTGCACTCAGTATTCTGTTCTATATCCTAGTATTTTATCTGTCTTATCAGTTAGTGCTGAAGATTTAACACCATACACTCTCTCAATTTTTAAGGTACCAGTGGGTCCTAAGTTCTGTACAAAGCTATAAAATGTAGATTATGTGAAGAATAATATTTAATAAATGCTTAACTACAGTATATAGAAGATAAACTGGAAAAAATAAGATCTAAGAGAAGAGAGTGAAACCAGAGAAATTGAATAGAAACAAATCTTAACTAATTTCAGCTATAGCTGCACTAGGTATAATGTTCTGATTAATGTCTATGTGACAATTAAGACTTATTGCTCTGACATTTTCAAAGAAAGTGATTTTTTCTTTTTTCTTTTTTATTTCAGCACTTCATTAGAAGGCCCACAGAATAATGTATTTTCAGGCTTGTCTAGGTTAGAGGAATTTGCTCCAGTGTAACAGCATTAACATAGTTACACAGTGCAAATTTCCCTTACCTATACAAGCCATTTATGTTAGTATGTCCACTTGTAAAAATTATATGTATTTAAATCTATCTTTGCAACTAGAAAAGGGGGCACACCAACTTTTTTTCTCTCAAATCACTAGTGCCTCATGTTATGTAAAAGCTTTACATTAGAGTTCGGCTTTGGATGCTCATTGCTCAAAGCCATTTTCAGTCAGACTGTGTACTAACTCCAAATATGCACGTTTGGGTTGTCACCACCAAAATAAAAAGGTATATATTCCCACTGGCCAAAAATTTTCAGATTTGGGCACCTTCAGTTATATACCCGAATCCAGATTGAGACAAATTAAATAAATGGCTTGATTTTCAGAAGTGCTGTGCAGCCACTGCACTCATTTAAATCATCAGGATTTGATAGGGTTTGAGCACCTCCTAAAATCAAGCCACTTATTTAGGTGCCTAACTTAAGACACCCAAGTTTAAAAATGTCATTTTCTTCAGTGGGTGGGAGGAAAAAGATTAATATGGGGAAATTATAGTAAATACATTTCCCTTGAAGTTTTAATAGATATTTGAAAATAAAAGTCTTACAGGCTGTTGCTGAAGGAAGGCTAAGCCTATAACCTCTCTTCCTCCTGTGTTTCCCCTCCTTCATCCCTCTGCCCTATTTCCCCTCCTTCATCCCTCTGCCCTCAACTGACCAGCTGCCCTTTGTACGAGGTGAAGAGTTCTTCTAAATATAACTTACTTGAAGCTGAATTTTGAGCTCTAAACAAACTCACAGTTCACACACCAAATTCCGTCCTCAGAAATAAAAATACCAACTTTGAGGGTTCAAAAAACTGGCTCAGTTTTTCTTGTGTGCATGTCATTGGGGAAATATTAAGGGCAGTAGCCCTCAGAACAGAGGAATTTGCATAACCAGTGTGAAGTTATTCAAGAATAACTGTACATATACTACTCTCTTCAGATGGACTAATGGTGATCAGCTAAAGAACAGGGATTTGCTTACTGAATAATAACTAAGAAAAACAATAAAATCTGATTTACATAATGACTCAGTATGACCAGATGTCCCGATTTTATAGGGACAGTTCTGATTTTGGGGGCTTTTTCTTATATAGGCACCTATTACCATCCACCCCCGTCACTATTTTTCACACTGGCTGTGAGAAGGGTGACCAGATAGCAAGTCAAAATGCAGAAAAAAATAAAATTGAGAAATGAGGTTATTGGTACAGATCAGTAGCTATACTGCACCTTTGCCCTGGGATCTGCATTTTATTTCACTATCATTTCTTAATTCTTGTTCTCTGAGGCTGTGTCTACAACAGCCTTTTCTCCCCACACTTCCAACTATTGGTACCATTGGTACAGCAACAGTGGGAGCACTAGCATCAATAGAGTGCTGGTTTGTTGGTATTTTAAACATTGTGCCATTTCGGCCAACTCAGAGAGACAGTTAAAATGCCGGATGTCTTCACTCCACTCTTACCATCGCTATCACTGATGGAATTTCACAAGGGGGAAATTTTAAGCATAATATAGTGTTGACAAGGGTATACATTTACAGTATTTCAGCACTCATCCATCTGGTCTTCCTTCTCAGGGATGTGGGCATTTATTGGTCACTGAAATACCCAGACAGTAGGTGAGGTAATTTAACACGTCAGAATTTTGAAGTATGTAATTTCTGACCTGTCACCCCCTCCATTGGTTCCACAAAGTGAGTGTCTATTATTACTTTTTACTTTCAAAGAATTGTAATTGCATGTATGTGAATGTTTAAGCTCTAAATTTTGAGCTCTTCTAAAGCATTTCACTAATTGCTGCTGCTTGTGGATGCTGCTTTGTTGTTCTCATCACCAGAACAAGTTTATTTTTTCATAAGTAATCTGTTTGGAAAGCTTAGAATGTTTACAACTTTAAAATATAGAACTACATTTTTAAAACACAACCACAGAAGATGCAATAAAAATGTGACAATTCTAAAACAAATAGATAAGAATAGTGTTTCAAAGTTGCAAATAGCTGATGAATTGTCTCCTCTAACAGACCTATGACTTATCTTTTAGTTCTTATACCACTAGTCCACAGTTACAGTAGATGGATTCCACTGTACCATAAATAATTAAAGCTCCTTTAGCAACAGTGGTGAAAGGTCTTTTCTTTAAATTATTTATGTAGCATTTTATAGTGCTCTGTGTTAAGTATACTGTTGGTTTCCTCAGCTTGAAGCCATGAGGGAAAAGAATCAGTTTTCTCAAAAGTGTGTAAAAAGCTAATAGGAATTGTTGGAGGAAAAGACATTAGATTGTCTTATCCAGGAAGAAGTTACAAAGTAAGAATGTCCCAAGCTGAGGAAAGAATCTTCACCCAATGTGCTTTGGGGAATTACAGCTGAATTTGGTATGGATTCAGAAGGATGGTTTTCAGTGAATGGTTTGAAGTATTTGGTTAAGTGGCACCATAGTGGCTCTTATCAGCTTTATCCAGGTAAGGTCTTTAGTGATTATATAGAATATCTTCATCCTGTGACTTTAGGCATTTAGTAATTACCAGGAATGTGCTGAGCTGCTCATTATAAAAAAGTTTGTTGTCTGAAATAAAATCTACAATAATATTAAAGGATGCATACAAATAAATCATCACTGAAATATATTCTAACCTTATTCTTTTGCAAGGTTAGAATCAGAGCTTTCAAAGCCAGATTATCTTTTTAACACTTTTCAATATTTAATTGATAAGAACAATGCATGTTCTATGGAATAGCAATCTGTTTTGTAAATAAAACAAAACAAAAATAATTCAAAAGGTATATCATGCTTCTTATGAAGGATTTAGGTTTGTGTAGAGTAAGTTAGCCAGTCTGTCACATATGTACATAATCAAGAAAATAAAATGAAACAGACTCCCTGTCCATGGAGTGGCAGATTTCTTCCTCTTAATTTTTATTTTATTGAAAAATTGGGAAAATTCCCATAGGTATATCATGGTGTGTGCTAACTTTTAAGCCATAGAGAGAATTTATTTTCCAGATGTTTTATAGATTGATTTCTGTTTCTCCCCTTAGACAATGGCATGTTTTAGTGTCAGCATTGTGATGAAGCTGCTTACAGGTTGTACATTTACTAAGGTTGATAGGTTTCTGTGTTTTGTATCATCTATTCAGATTTCAATATAGAAAACCAAAGTGGCAAATTGAACAAGACTTTAAAAAAATATTTTTGTCTATAGTATGGATTCAAGTACTGTTGTCATCTGGGTGGGAGTTAAAGAAAAAATTGTTATTGTTTGTTGGAAGAAAGTGAGGAACAAAACTACAATTGCTCCTTTGAGAAATGATAGCAGTGGTCCTAGAATAGGATGAAATAAAATGCAGTGTAATAATTTCCTGGAGTATACTAACTCATGGACAAAGAAGGCCGAGAGAAGTAGTGGGTGAGGTATGTAAAGAAACTAGGCGGGTTCTGGGTGTGGCCAACGTGAACAGTCATTTCAAAGCATATTTGAATGTCATAAGTATGTATAGATGTCTGTGAGGGGCTGAAGGAAAATAATCATTAAGAAATTTTTGGACAAAGGCAAAGAGTAACTTTGATCACTCAGGCCTACTATTTTTTTTCCCCAAGATTCCTAGATTCAAACTGTTAATCTTTGGTTTCAACCAGAAGATCCAAAGTGATCAGATGCTAGCCATTATGGAGATAAAAGCATGGTGTGGGTGTCACCATTCTGGGGGCACTCAGGACTGAGAATCATCTTGTTACCCCCTGTCTCCAGCCTGAGAGAGTACTGCCCGTGCCTGGCTTGGTGTCAGCTCCCTTTGGAACTGACACCAGTCTTTCAGGAAATCAAGCAACATCCGGGCGAAGGGACCACTCATGGCCGTAGGTAATAATTGGAGATATACCAATCTCCTAGAACTGGAAAGGACCTCGAAAAGTCATTGAGTCCAGCCCCCTGCCTTCACTAGCAGGACCAATTTTTGCCCCAGATCCCTAAGTGGCCCCCTCAAGGATTGAACTCACAACCCTGGGTTTAGCAGGCCAATGCTCAAAGCACTAAGCTATCCCTCCCTCAGAGTGCAGTCACCAACTCTCACTGGTGGCCGCACTGACACTTTTTCCTGAAATACTTAGTTAACTTTAGGAAAAACAGTTAAATATGCACAGATGCACATAAAAATCATTGTAATGTATATTTGTAGGGTGTTTTGGCAGACTCAGTAATAATAATGCTGCCTCCCCCTTGGGGAGTGATATTTGTATATTTGTTAATATCATAGCACACTTAGCTTCCTGGGAGGCTATGAAAAGTGATAAATTATATTAAACATACAAATATAATTTTTTACAGTGAGCTAGTACGTCTGCTGTGACAAGTGGATACTTGCATGTTTGTTAATATCAATTTTTTCAGCAAGCCCCAGGACCCATTAAGCCCTGGATTGGGGGCAAAGGGGAAGGGGAGGTAACAGGGGGCCAGAGGTGATAGTGGGATGGATGTGGGGCAGGGGAAGGCTTGGGATGATGGGAGGGGAGGGGATGGATGCTGGGCGTTGGGAGGCATCCGGGGGCCAGTGACAATGGGAGAAGAGGCCCACTGTTGCGTCGCCAGAGCCAGGGCCTGGTGTCTGCTGCCATGTGGCCAGGGCTGTGACTCAGTGCCTGTGGCCAGAGCCCAGAGCTGGGGACAGGAACTGCGTGGCTGGAGCCAGGGATTGGAGCTCGTTGCCGCGCAGCCGGAGCTGTGGGTCAGCGCCCGGGGCCAGTGCCTGCTGCCGCATGGCCAGAGCACAGAGCTGGGTGCTGAAGTCTGAGGCTGCATGGCTGGAGCCAAGAGTCATCACCCACCGCTGCAACACTGGAGCCAGTGCTCGCTGCTGTGTGGCCAGGAGTCGGCACCCGGGGCCAGCTCCTGCCACCACGTGGCTGGAGCCCAGGAACAGAGCTGTGGGTTGGCGCCTGCTGCCGTTCAGCTAGGGCAGGGGATCAGCCCTGGGGCTGCAGCTCCATGGCTAGAACCTGGGGCTAGCGTCTGCCAACACATGACTGGAACTGGGGACCAGAAGCCGACTGAAGCTGTGGAGCTGGGTGTCACCAGCTGCCCCATGGCCAGAGCCAGGGATTGGCACCCAAAGCCCCGTGATTGGAGCCCACTGCTGTGCAGCTGGAGCTGGGGGTTGTCAGTGCCTGGTGCCAGCACCTTTCACTGTGCAGCTAGAGCTTGGGACTGGAGCCAGGGGCCAGTGCTTGCTGCCACACAGCTGGAACCAGGGGTCGGAGGCTGAAGTCCTGCAGCTGGAGGCCAGGGCCACCTGGCTGGAGTGGGGGGAGGTTAGTACCCACTCCCCTGCGGTTGGAGCCTGTGGCTCTATGGCCAGTCTCCTGAAGTCCTGCTGCCCAAATCCTCTCCCCCCAAGGTGGGTCAAGAACTCACCTTACTCCTGCAGCGTTGTGCCCCACTTCTCCCCAGAGGCAGTGCAGGGCAGCACATCCAGGAGCAACAAGGAGGGAGTGAGTGAGTGGGAGGGGCCAGTGCTTCCCCCACCCCTCCCTTCCTGCCATTACCACACAGGAGACTGTCATGGCTGCACAAAAATCCCCTGGTGGCCGCATTTGAGAACCTTGGCTTAGGGACATAGAGCATGGGGTTGCATTCCTGACCATCTTGGCTAATAGCCATAGATGTATCTATCCTCCATGAACTTATCTAATTCTTTTTTTAATCCAGTTATATTTTGGCTTTTGCAACATTCCATAGTAATGAGTTCGAGGTCATCTGTATGTTGTGTGAAGTACTTCCTTGTGTTTGTTTTAAACCTCCTGCTTGTTAACGTAATTGGATGACCCGTGGTTTGTGTGCTACGTGAAGGAGTAAATAATGTTTCCTTATTCACTTTCTTCACATTCATGATTTTATAGGCCTCTGTCATATCCCCCCCTTTGTTGTCTCTTTTCTAAGCTGAACAGTCCCAGTCTTTTTAATCTCTCCTCCTGTGGAAGCTGTTCCATACCACTAATCATTTTTGTTGCCCTTCTCTGTACTACTTCCAATTGTAATATATCTTTTTTGAGATGGGGCAACCAGAACTGCACACAGTATTCAAGGTGTGGGAGTACCATGGATTAATATAGAGACATGATATTTTCTGTCTTATTATCTATCCCTTTTCTAATGGTTCCGAATATTCTGTTACCGTTTTTGACTGCTGCTGCACATTGAGCAGTTGTTTTCAGAGATGTAGCCACAATGACTCCACGATCTCTTGCTTGAGTGATAACAGTTAATTTAGATCCCATCATTTATTATGTATAGTTGGGATTATGTTTTTCAATGTGCATTACTTTGCTTTTATCAACATTGAATTTCATCTGCCATTTTCTTGCCCAGTTGCACAGTTTTGTGAGATCCCTTTGTAACTCTTCTCAGTCTGCTTTGGACTTAACTATCTTGAGTAATATAGTATTGTCCTCAAACTTTGCCACCCCACAGTTTATCCCTTTTTTCAGGTAATTTATGAGTATGTTGAACAGTGTTGGTTTTAGTCAGATACTGGGGGATCCTGACATTTATTGCTCTCTATTGTGAAAACTGACCATTTATTCCTACTCTTTGTTTCCTATATTTTAATCAGTTACTGAAGTTGGGCTTACCAGCCTGTAATTGCCAAGGTGGCCTCTGGAGCCTTTTTTTAAAAATTGGCATTACAATAGCTATCTGCCAGTCATCTGGTACAGCAATTGATTTAAGTAATAGGTTATATAACACAGCAATTTCATATACGAGTTCCTTCAGAACTCTTGGGTGAATACCATCTGGTCCTGGTGACTTATTACTGTTTAATTTATCAATTTGTTCCCAAACCTCCTGTACTGACACCTCAATTTAGGATAGTTCCTCAGATTTGTCTCCTAAAAAGAATGGCTCATGTATGTGACTCTTCCCTCACATCCACTGCAGTGAAGATGAATGCAAAGAATTCATTTAGCTACTCCATGACAGCCAAAGTTCAGTCTGTTACAGAGCTGTTCACAGAACCAGGAACCAATTTTTCACAAAAACGTGATGTTCTCCTCAAGATATCTCCTGAATGAAAGGATTCAGAGGATTTCCCCCTCCTCTGTTATATTGAAACAGTCTTTGGTTTCTATTCATAGACAGGGCAAAACTCCTGCCTTGTTATAATGTTCCTTTCTTACATTTAAGAGGTTTGATTGTTTACAATTGTCTGATGGTTTTCCATTGATAATCTTGGGATTGAGCAAGGCTATTGTATTTCAGGGTAGGGTGATATCACTGAGGCACATTATCCCCATGTATAAATACCCTAATCCTTAAATTTACCTGTACATACATCTCACAATGATTATGACTTTTAACAAGTTATAAGCTTTCTGTTGATACCTTACATGTTACTCCTTATGGATAAATAACTGGTAAGACATTTGTTTGGTATAGTGAGTGTGTCATGTCCAAGGTGAGAATTGTTTGCAAAGATTAGGGGATCCTTTGCCAAGGAACCTTTGTGTCACAGTGGAGTATTAGGGGAGGGAATTTGAAAGATGAATCTGACTCAGTACTAGAGTGTGTAATTAGATGTGACTAGCCAAGAGGATGTGTGTATACAAAGTGGAAATGGAGTCCTTGGAGGCAGTAGCTAGGTATAACAAAGATCCAGTACTCATTGGTGGAGTGTTATATGGGCCTGTGGTGGCCATGCTCCACCAATATTTAGGAATGTGGGCCTGGCTCCACCAATGTTTGGGCTTACTGCGCTTTGGGGAGCCCCACGCTTCAGAGGGACGCAGGGTCCAGGGCGGCCTGGAGGCTTGACTTAGGGGGCCTGATGCCAGCAGCAGTGAGTGACCCAGCCCCAGCCCAGCCCGCTTTGCTTCACACCGCCTTGCCTGCTCCTGGCTTCACTCAGGAGATGGGGTGGAAGCCAAAAAGAGGCAGGGCAGGGTTTGGGGGAAGGGGTGGAATGGGGAGGGGGTTGAGGTGGCCGGGTTGCTTGCTGCTGCTGGCCCCAGGCCCCCTGCTAAGCCCCAGGCTGCCCTGGACCCCGCATCCCCCTGAAGTGCAGGGCCCGGGGCATTTACCCCAGTCCATCCTATGGATGGGGCAGCTCTGCCTGGACCCCATGTCCCCCTGAAGCATGGGGGCCCCCAAAATGTGGGGCTCAGGGCTGTTGCCCCATTCCGTCCTATGGAAAGGATGGCTTTGCTTGGACCCGTTCTGGGCACCATCAAAAATTATACAAACCTGGTGCCCATGCCAGCACTTGCAAACTTGAAAGCAGGGACTGGAATAAAATGAGGAATTCTGAAGGCCCTCCCAAAACTGTTTTGAGAGGAACTGTGGGTATTGCTTTCAGAAACCATTTTGGGGAGGGGTAAGGAGCCAGGGATTCAGATTGAGAAGCCACAAGAGAACTAGTGGAGACAGTGTACTACAGAATATTTATTCTGTGCACTGAGCAGACAAATCTCAGACTCTTCTTTCTAGCTGACCCTCAGTTGCCATCTGCACAGCTCCAGAGATCTGTGCAAAGCAAAGTATTTTAATTTGTAAATTCACACCTACTCTACTCTGAGATGACCTTAATTCCAGTTATTGAAACAGATTGCAGCACAGTAAAGTAAAATAAATAGAGGCACTTATTTATACTTCTGGAAAAAAATTGTCCCATGTTTTCAGATTAACAAAAACCATTGCAGAAATCTGTGCAGATTTTGGAAGGACACTGACTGAGCATGTATTTGGGATTAGAAAGGAACTTTCAGGTTAGTTGTTTTGGAATAAGTATTCACATTAATAGTTAAAAATTTCCTTTTCTGAAATAATCTGAAATGTTTTAATAAAATCTATAAGTATTTACAATTCTGGGACTATTTTGTGGCCTAACTCCCAGCTCCTATTGGCTGGGAACCGTGGCCAATGGAGCTCCTGGGGCAGTGCCTGCAGGTGGAGGCAGCACATGGAGCTAGGAGCTGAGGGAGGGAAGTTCCTGTCGCCTTTCCAGGGAGCCTCCCCAGGTAAGTACCGCCCCGCATCCTAGCCCTGGGCCCTTGTCCCCCACCCCCCAACTCTCGCTGCTAGGAGGCAGCGGGGGCCCCAAGACTGCCCCAGCAGCAGCCAGCTTGACTGGCCCAGGGGCTGCCCGAGTTGCTCAGGCGGATCCTGAGCCAGCTGCACTGGGCTGCTGCAGAAGACACCGAGGTCACAGAAAGTCATGGAATCCATGACCTCCATGACAAACATGGAGCCTTAATAGTAAGACAGAAGATATATCGCCTCTATATAAATCCATGGTACGCCTACTTCTTGAATACTATGTGCAGATGTGGTCACCCCATCTCAAAAAAGATATTCTGGAATTAGAAAACATTCAGAAAAGGGCAACAAAAATGATTAGGGGTATGGAACTGCTTCCGTATGAGGAGAGATTAATAAGACTGGGACTTTTCAGCTTGGAAAAGAGATGACTAGGGGGGATATGATTGAGGTCTATAAAACCCATGACTGGTGTGGAGAAAGTAAATAAGGAAGTGTTTATTTACTCCTCATAACACAAGAGCTAGGGGTCACCAAATGAAAATAATAAGCAACAGGTTTAAAACAAAAGGCAATATTTCTTCACACAACACACAGTCAGCTCTTTGCCAGAGGATGTTGTGAAGGCCAAGACTATAACATGGTTCAAAAAAAGAACTAGATACAGTCATGGAGGATAGTCCATCAGTGGCTATTAGCCAAGATGAGCAGGGATGGTGTCCCTAGCTTCTGTTTGCCAGAAGCTGGGAAAGAGCAACAGGGAATGGACCACTCAAGGATTACCTGTTCTGTTCATTCCCTCTAGGGCACCTGGCATTGGCCACTGTCAGAAAACAGGATACTAGGCTAGATGGACCATTGGTCAAACCCAGGATGGCCATTCTTATGTTGTGGTTCAAACTTCAGTCAACCACCACTCAAGGCCTCCCTAGAACAAAGCACTCCTAGTTCACACTTTTCAAACAAACACACATGCGCAGTCAAGCAGTCCCTGCAACTAGCACCAGTCAAACACTAGTCAAACTGATGGTCACAGCAGAGATACTCAGATATCCACCCCATCAACTCAAAACACAGCCCCCAGTGCAGCCTTGTTAGGGTGCAGACTCACCCCTGTGGCGCCTCCTGCTGGTCTGTTCTAGGAATTAGCTCTCCAGCCTCTGGAGCACCCTCTGCAGGCCAGTGATCTGCTGCCTCTTGGCCCTCATGTCCCTCCCAGGACCCGGTGCCCCTTTATCTGGGGTGCTGCCCCCTGGCAGTTACCCCTTTCTCTTGGGGTCTCCCCTCCCTGGGAAACCCCCACCCTCTATCCCCACCTTGCCTCAGTATAAGGCTACTGCCAGTTATCATCTAGCCCCCATGCCCTGGTGCAGACTACAGTATCAGCCTACTCATCACTGGCAAGGTTGGGTTTGAACCTGCTGCCTTTGCCTACCCCTGGGCTGCCCTCTGCAACCCCCAGTACCTGTTGGCCTTATGCTAGGCCGCAGCCTGGGGCTTTCCAGGCTGGAGCTCCCCAGCTTCTCTGCCTTTCCCCAGCCCTGTTCCATTCAGGTACCCTGTCTCTAGCTCCCTGCAGCCAGGCCTTCTCCCTCTACAGGCAGAGGGAGACTGACTGGGCTCCTAGCTTACTGCCTCTTATAGGGGCCAGCTGGGCCTGATTGGGGCTTGGCCACAGCTGAACCTACCTTCCCTAATCAGCCCAGGCTTCTTGCCCCAGCCACAGCCCTCTCCTGAGCTGTTTTCCACCACGAAGGGCAGGAGCGGGTAACCACCCCGCTACAAGCACCTACCTCAAGAGCACTCACCATAGCTCTTCTCGGATAGCTTCAAGGCAAACTTCCTCTGTTTGCTTCCCCTCTGTTCATTCCTCTTTCTTGAGTGGTAACTGCTAATTTAGACCGCATCATTTTGTATGTAGTGTTGGGATTATGTTTCCCAGTGTGGATTACTTTGCATTTATCAACATTGAATTTCATCTGTCATTTTGTTGCTCAGTTACCCAGTTTTGTGAGATCCCTTAGTAACTCTTTGTAATCTGCTTTGGATCTAACTATCTTGAGTAATTTAGTATCATTGGCAAACTTTGCCATCTCACACTTCACTGCCTTTTCCAGATGATTTATGAATATGTTGAACACCACAGATTCCAGTACAGACCGTTGGGGGACCCGCTATTTACCTCTCTCCATTCTGAAAACGGACCCTTTATTCCTACTCTTTGTTTCCTGTCTTTTAACCAGTCATTGATCCATGAGAGAACCTTCCCTCTTATCCCATGACTGTCTACTTTGCTTAACAGCTTTGGTGATCTTGTCAAAGTCTTTCTGAAAGTCCATGTACACTATATCCACTGGGCCACCCTTGTCCACATGATTGTTGGCCCTTTCAAAGAATTCTAATAGATTGGTGAGACATTATTTCCCTTTGCAAATGGTGTGTTGACTCTTCCCAAACATATTGTGTTCATCTGTATGTCTGATAATTCTGTTCTTTAGTATAGTTTCATCCAGTGTGTCTGGTCCTGAAGTTAGGCTGACTGACCTGTAATTGCTAGGATTGCCTCTGGAGCTTTTTTAAAAAATTGGCATTACATTAGCTACCCTCCAGTCATCTGTTAGAGATTGTTTTAAGTGATAGGTTAGTTGTTCTGCAATTTCATGTTTGAGTTTCTTCAGAACTCTTGGATGAATACTGTGACGAGATCCCCGGGGCGCAGCCTGGGACCATGGGACCACTGTGCCCCCTTAACTCTCCAACCTGGCCTGTCTCTCACAGTGCTTTGCTAGTGACAAGCAGGAAGCTGTTATCACTCAGCACAACTGCATGTGGAGTCCCACAACGAGCTAGATTGCATGAATGCTCCCAGAGCCCCTCATGAATCATGCAGAGAAAGGCACCAGCCAAATCCCCCCAGCTCCCAGCCTTGTACCTCAGGAATATACCGTCTTGCATTGCTCTAGATGAGCTGTGAAAATTTATTAATTGGTTCAGCACTTCATCAATGGAAAGTGGATTCTCTAAGCAGGTTTACAAATATTTTGGGCAAACTCACTGGTAAAGATAAACAGTTAAACAAGTTTATTGATTACAAAAGATAGATTTTAAGTGATTACAAGTGATAGGCAAAAAGTCAGAGTTAGTTACCAAAATAAAATAAAATGTAAGCACACAGTCTAAACTCTCAACCCTATTAGACTGGGTAACATCTAGATTAAGAATTTTTTCTCTTCCCACTGGATATTGCGGTCCTTAATATATAGGTTTTTTTCCTTGAACCTGGGCTTTTTTTTTTTGGTGCTTCTAGTGGGTTTTTTTATTTGGAGTCTACATTTATTGTGAACCTCTGTTACGGTGTTTTTAAATAGTCCCCTTGCAGTTTGCAGCCATTTGACCTTTCAGCTGTTCCTTTTAATTTCCATTTAACTACCTTCTTCATTTTGTTTAGTTCTCTTTTTGAAGTTTAAATGCTACTGTGTTTGGTTTCTTTGGAATTTTTCCCCCTTCAATGATGTTAAATTTAATTACATTATGGTTGCTATTCCTAAGCGGTTCAGCTGTATTCATCTCTTGGACTAGATCCTGTTCTCCACTTAGGACTAAATCAAGAATTGCCTCTCCTTTGTGGGTTCCAGGACAAGATGTTCCAAGAAGCAGTCATTTATGGTGTCTAGAAATTTTATCTCTACATCCTGAGGTGACATTACCCAGTCAATATGACGATAGTTGAAATTCCCTTTTATTATTGCATTTTCTGTTAGTCTTTCTAATCTCCTTGAGCATTTCACAGTCACTGTCGCCATCTTGGCCAGGTGGTTGGTAGTATGTTCCTACTGCTGTTCTCTTATTGTTCAAGCATTCTATGGTACAGTTTGATTTAAGATTTTTATTGTATTTGACTCTATGCTTTCTTTCACATACACCAGCATGACCTACTCTGTCATTCCTATATGTTTTGAACCCTGGTATTACTGTATCCCATTGATTATCCTCATTTCACTAAGTTCCTGTGATGCCTATTACTTCATTATCCTCATTTACTACTAGGCACTCCAATTTGCCCATCTTAGCATTTATATATAAGCACTTGTACATTTTGTCAATCTTCAGTTGCTTGCTTTCAAGTGTTATATTTAAATGGGACTCTCTTGTTTGATTTTTTTCCTCACTATCTACTATTTGTACTTTACCAACTTCTTTCCTTTACATAGAGTTCCTTTTTAATAAATTTATCCATAAGGGAAATCTCTGCCTGTACCATATGTTCCTCTGTGCCTGTCGGCTTTCCCCTAGCCCTTAGTTTAAAAAATCCACTGTAATTTAATATTTAACCTTTTAAATTTTACATGCCAGCAGTCTGGTTCCATTTTGGTTTAGGTGGAGCCCATCCTTCCTGCATAGGCTCCTCCTTTCCCAAAAGGTTCCCAGTTTCTAATAAACCTAAAACCCTCCTCCCTACACAATTGTCTCATACACACATTGAGACCTTAGAGTTCTGCCTGTCTTTCTGGCCCTATGCATGGAACTGGAAGCATTCACAGAATGTTACCAGGGAGGTCGTGGACTTTAATTTCTTACCTGCCAACCAAAAGTTGACCTCCAGGACATCTTCTCTTCTTTTCCCTATATCACTGGTACCTACATGTTACCACAACCACCAGGTCCTCCGCAGCATTGCACATAAATCTGTCTAGATGTCTTGTGAGATCTGCAAACTTCACACCCAACAGGCAATTTACCATGCGGTTCTCCCAGTTATCAAAATGCCAACTGTTCATATATCTAATATTCAAATCCCCCATTAGTATTACCTTGTTCTTCCTAACTGGAGTTCCTCTCCAGAAGAAATATCTTCAGTGTGAGAGGATACCATGACATCATCTGGAAGGAGGGTCCCAACAATGGGATTGTTTCCCTCCTCTCCAGCCTGATATGTTCCTTCCCCAAGTCTTTCATCCTCCTTAACAGCACAGAGGCTGTCTGGGGATGGGACCGCTTCATTGTGTCTCTGAAATTCTCCTCTGATTACCTCTCTGTCTCCCTGAGCTTTCTAGTTCAGCTACTCTGGCCTCAAGATGCTGTACTGTGTTTCTGGGGGACATGAGCAACTTGCACCACATGCACACCTACAGCTCCTGCACATGAGGCAGATAATCATATGTGCTACATGTGGTGCAATAAACTGGACAGCCCCCACTCTGCTGCTAGACTTCTGCCTGCAATATTTTTACTCTTGCAGGGGTTGTGGTGGTGTTTTGTTTTTGTTTGGAGGTTGGTATAATTGGCCTAAGTTTGTTTGTTAGGGATGTTTGTTAGGTGTACTGGGGTTATTGTTATTTTTCACCTACAAGTTCATCCTTGCAATGAAAAACACCTATCATCTTCTCTTAGCCTCTATAGTTGCAGCTAACCTTTTTGGTGTTCTTAAATCACAGCAACATCATATTAAAGCTTTTATCATAGTTTGTATATATCTGTGGGGTAATGAGAATATTTTGTCAACATTGTTTTGTGGTATGTAGTTGGACTAGTGGTTTCTTATTTTAAATATTCATTTTTTCCTAAGTTCAGATAGAAAATATTTTTAGCTGTACTTCTTACCTTTGTTTTTCCAAAGAGAGTGAAACATTCTATTTAGAAACACTTGACTATTGTAGTAAACTTGGTTACTGTTCCATATTAGCCTTCCAGAGAATTTTTTAGGGGCAGTATCATGTTAAGAAGAATGCAGCATCCCCTAAGAAGGGGAGGCTTTATAGTAGCAGCCTCTAAGAAGACCCTTACTATGGGTTATTTGTCCCACACAAATTTGGAGGTCACTGGAGCCCCAGGGTTTCTTGCAGTTCTTTTGCTGCTGTATGTAGGGCAGGGGTGAGTCCCTGCCAGTGTCAGAAAGTTCACTGACCAAGTTTGGAGCGTATACTGCAATGCTCCGTCTGTCCAAGGATGAGAAGGTACCTCTGGGGCCGATTTATTATCTACCCCCCTCCTCAGTTGCATCCTTTCCCTCATTTTCCATATTCAGTAGGCAGTATCAATCAACTCATAGAACTTGGAACTGCACATAAGGCTTTGCTGCCTGGCGTTACTGACACTTCCTGATGAATTATGAATTCCTCTTAAAGGAGAGGAACTGTGGAGAACTGCAGCTCCCCTGATTATCGTGAAAGTGTGGGGTACTTCTGGGGCATATGTGCCCGAAGTTCTGGTTCAGAGTGCTCCTGGCCCCTTGGTGCTCTAGGCAGTAGTTGCTTCAAAGAAGTGCATTATTGCCCTTACAATAGTTAATTATCTTTGTAATCGGATAGGAAAGAATTTTGAGAGAAGGTTATTTTTCAGTGCAGTTGGTCCTAAAAGAGTGAAGAGTGTTTTGTGAAGTCTGCGCTATTGTGAACTCATGAAAAGCCTACTAAAAAGTTACTAAGGAGTGGAGAATAGAAAAAAAATAATTCTGTTGGCAGATGTCTTTGTGCTTTTTCAACAGAGCTAAACAGCAGTGATTTAAAAGACTGTATCAGTGATAATAGCCTCAGTAGCAATGCTAGTCTTCCCAGTGTACAGAGCTGTCGACGACTCCGAGAAAGAAGAGTTGCAAGCTGGGCCGTTTCATTTGAACGTCTTCTTCAGGATCCTGTTGGCGTTAGATTTTTCTCTGTAAGTAGTGAGGGGCAAGAAGGGGGCTTCCAAAACATCTACTATCTCTGCAAAGATTTTTTCCTGTAATTGTTTTCTGTTTTTCTTGGCACTGTCCTTAGATTTTAGAGTTAAGAGATCATTGTAACACAAAAGGATTGACACTTCAAGCGTATTTATTAGCAAAAACTAAACTGTCTTTTCAGCTGGACCAAGTTTAAAGAAAATCTGCGGGTTCCTACATGCTGCAGTACAATAGATGTCCAATACTCTTTTAGCTGATGGCAATGAAAATTTTACCCTTATCCTTTGTGTCTGAATATTTAGTAAGGCTTCCATATCTCCTATGTCAGTGGCATTCAACTGGATTTGCAACTGTAGGCAAGATAATATTTTTACAGTTGTAAATGTCTATCTAAATAATTTTTAAAGAATTGATAGACTATACAGCTATTTGCATGATCAAAACTTTGTTTTATCCACATGGAAGTTTTTCAATTGATGTGCAAGTCTGTCTAGTTATACTGGATAAGTGCATTTCCCAAGTGTGAATTAAACCTCACAGCACCCTTGTGAGGGAATATGTAACGTTATCCCCATTTTAAAAATAAGAAAATTGTGAGGCACTTATTTGACTTGGTCACAGTCACACACTGTCTGATGCAGAACACAGATCTGAATCAAGAAAAATGAGTTAATGTCAAAACTATTTTCACAAGCAAACTAGATAGAAATTTAAGGAGGGGGGTGTTAAATTTTGCAGAAAGTCAGGGAAAGACCCTTCCCACCCAAAACAGTCCTTTCTGTTCCTTAGGCTTTTAATTATCCTAGCAACAAGTAGGATCTCTGGAAAAGATTTGTGGAAATGATGGACATTTTTACCAGTGTTAATGGAAATTTCTTTAATACATTTTTGCAACATTTGTATAAAAATATGAGTGATCCTCTCTAATTTGCTTAACCTAAATGAAGTAATTGTACTACGAAAGTGTTTGCAAAATGACATCAGAAGATAGCCAGACAAAAAAAGCAGAATCTACAGGGTCTCTGTATAGCTGCATCAGGAAATAAAGGAGAGATCTGGATCTATGTATGGACTTAATGATTAATTCTCATGAGTAAGAGAAGTCATTGCAGAGATCTGCTGAGCCTTTAATGGCAAAATGTACACCTTCTGTCTCCCTAGCATCCCATTACAAAGTAATATGTCCTGTTGTTTTAAAATAAGAAAGTACACTGTTCTAATCCTCCAGGGCCTGAGTTTGAAGAGCATAATTTTTCACACACCTTACTTGCAGAGTCCTTGATGCATGTAGACAAGCTGCAGTTCTTCTCCAAGGAGTGTCCCTCTGGGTGCTCCACTTCCTGTTGATGCATCTCTGCATCTTTGATTGGAGAATTTCAGCAGCAGTGTTCGTCTGGGTCGTGCATGTGCTGTCCCTGTCTTGCGCCGTTGTCAGTGCCTATCTTGCGCCGCGACCTGATCTTCCCTCAGTTCCTTCTCAACCATCCTTGGCCTGAGACAGAGCTCCCAGCAGTGTGATAGCTGATATCTTTATTTACTGTGTAGAATAGTTAGAGTAGTTGTTTGTTTACTAGTTAGATTTACCTACCCTTTTTCTTCCTCCTTTATTTTTCTCAATTTTTTAAAAAATTATTTCCTACCCTTACCATAGTTTGGTTCACCAGGTTTCAAGTGCTTCCTTTCCTGCCAGGAAGGTACCACGGTATTGGATGGTTACTCGTAAAGTGTTCAATGCTTAGGTGAGACACACATCCCACAAAAGTGTTCTCACTGCAGCAACTTAATGGCTCGTGCCAAGAAGGACAGAAATCTGCATCTAAAACTTATCCTTATGGAAAAGTCTCTGCGCCTGGCATCTCATTCCGGCCAGCAGACACCCTCCTAAAAAGTAACAAGGAAAAGAACAGCATCTTCTCCCTCAAAAGAGCCACCGAAAAAGAAGTGGTTCTCCGGCTTATTCAGTATCCTTGGTACCGACCACACTGCAGCTGAGTATGTATGAGGCACCATGATCCTCCAGCACCTCCCACACCATACCTTCTGCCAAACCCAAGTGGGTAGTCTCTGAGTCAAGAGGCAAACAAAAGCTCATCTCCTCTGTTGTGGTACTGATGTAACCGCCGAAAGACGCGGACCGAGACTCTCCTTGTGGTGTATGGTGCCACCACCTGACAACACAGAGCACTTAGGCATTGGCACTGACATTCACAGCTGCAATGACGCCATTGGTATCGATCACTTCGGCGCCGAAACCATTAGCATCACACCATTTCCTGCAACATAAGGACTTATTGGTATCATCGATACCTGAATACCTGCTCTTCAGCACTGATGTATTCCCCGGTATACACGGTACCAGGCCAATCTGATTCACCGGTGGCCCTTCCATTTTCCAGTGAGGAAGAGGATAATGAGGAGGAGGATGTTTTTCTCATTGCACCACTCCTCTCCTGTCCAACCTACTCCCGCACTAGGGCCACCTGTATGGCTGAGACCTCATCCTGGTCCCAACACCCACAGTTGGCATGCCATGCCTCCACCTATTCCCCACACAGTGGCCTTATTGGGACATCAGGGCGGCATACTTGAGGCAATATCCCAAGCCCCTAAGTCTGTACAGGGAAAGGCTTAGGTCTCTCCCACCATCCTCTGTGGCTGCACTATCAGAGCCCATTGTGGAGAGCTTTGAGGAACAAGAGGAAGCCCTGGAACAGGACGCAACACCACCTGCCAATATTTCCTCTTCTTCCCCAGGAAAAGCCATAATGCCTTAGCCATGGATGATTTCAAACACTTTCAAGAACTCTTCAGGAGAGTTGCAGACTGCCTGGAGATCCCACTAGAGGAGGTCCCAGAGTCCCACATTCTGCAAACTTAATTGGCTTCAAAAATAGTGCTTCCAATAAATGATGCACTCATGGAATCAGCCAAAACCATATGACAGACTCCGGCAACAATAACATCCACCTGCAAGAGAGCTGATACAAAGTATTATGTCCCCTCAAAAGGGATAGACTTTTTATTTTCCCACACATCACTGAACTCTCTGGTTGTCAACCAGTACGATAGACAACATCAATATAGATCCATGCCAAGGAGTGGAAATGGCTAGAACTTTTTGGCCAGAAGGCCTTCTCTTCAGCAACCTTGCAATTTCGAATTGTCAGTTACTCAGCATTGATGGCAAAGAACAACCACGTAAACTACTCCAAACTTGCAGAATTTATTGATGATATTCCAGAAGAGAAAAGGGACGAATTCAAATCCATCTTAACTGAGGGTCAGCTTCTGGCCAGAACTGCCCTACAAGCATCCCTAGATGTGGCAGCCCTGGCAGCATGATCACAGCCACTGTCATTGTTATGCGCCAATTGTCGTGGCTTCAACTGTCCGGTTTCCCCAGGGAAGTATAGTCTGCACTGATGGCTGAAACTGCCTCAAAGACAGACAAAGGCCTCCACACCCTGAAGGATTCTTGGGCTTCTCTCCGCACCTTGGGGATATACATACCTGCAATCAAAAGAGAACAGGGTACATATTCTCTCTACCAGCACACAGGATCGCCCCATACGCTCAACAGAGACACTAAGAGACACAGCGACAGGCAGAGACCTTTGAGGCATTGACCACCTCTGCCTCAATCATCTATATCTCAGCCATCCTCTGCTAAACAACAATTCTGAGGATTTGGTTGAGGGTCTGAGCAACCTCCCCCATCCACCATGCCATCGTCCATCCCCCGTTTTGGCTACTATTTGACTCCTTTCTATTCAGCGTTGATTTCCATCACCACAGACAAATGGGTCCTTGAAATAATCCATACAGGCTATGCAATACCATTCATCTCCATCCCCCCTATGCACTCTCTCTCCCCATCCTTCTTCATGGACCTTCTCACAAACAACTTCTATTGCAGGAAGTAAACCATATGTTACTTCTGGGTGCAGTATAACCAGTGCCAGTTCAACACAGAGGGCTTTTATTCCCATTACTTCTTAACCTAGAAAATGAATGGAGGATGGAGGCCTATTCTAGACCTCAGAAATATCAACAGATTCATAAGGATCCAACGGTTCCTTATGGTCACACTAGCAACAACAATACCAGCACTGGAACAGGGGCCACACTTTTCAAAGAACCTCAGTTACTGCACAGGGTGAGTAACCTTCTCTTCATACACAAACTCTGTGTTATATGTTTGATATTTGGAAATAAAAAGAAAAAATAAGCACAAACTAAACTTCTTTCCATCCTAAATAGAGTAATGTTTTAATGAACACACTGACAAAGAACCCATCCAGAGGGAGAGGAGTTAAAGTAAAAAATTTTTTTAAATATATAAAAAAGTGCTTTGTCTTGAGTTGGATGTTCGTTTCTTGCCATTGCTTCTATTTTGCTCAGCCTAGCAGCCTAAAGTTCTCAGCATTAGTGAATAAAGAGTGACTTTCTTTTTAGTTTTAAATGACTCTTAAGTATTTCTGAGTTCAGTATTAGTCTTACTGAAAAATTATGCAGGATGGGAACCATTGAGTAGATTGTAAACCAGTTGCTGATGTGCTTTAATATTGGTTTAAAAGTCAAAAAGAAATGTTTATATTTAAGAATTAAATTCTTTAAATATTAATTCTTTTATGATAAAGAATTATTATTAAATCAGGTTGGAAATTGGTTTCACAGGTCTTCTACTGGGCATTCACACTGCTAATGTCATAAATTACCTCTCTTTTCAGCAAAGTGGCAGCTTCAAGTGCTATATTCAGAAAGGTTTTATTCTAATTAAAAATTTAAAAAAAATATAATAAGGCTGATACCAATTTAAGCAACTAGCAAAGGATGTAAGTGAGGACCACTTACATGATTAAAATTTGCGCTCTAGGGAAACATTTTCACTGTCTCCATTGTACCCTGTTAGAATGTCAGTTAAAGATAAGCAACTTCCCTATAGTGTAACTATTTTAGTATAACTAAAAATTATTTAAATCCTTATTAAAATCTTGTTCATTAGTCTGTGAACCAGTCTTACAATGCAAAGTTCTAAAGAGTCTTTGTACATTGAAATATGTTGATTGTAACTTGATTCAGTATTGCAAATTGAACAAGTTCTAAATAAATGGAAAGGGTCAGTGTTTGGCAAATCTGATCCTAAATTTAGGAATTATGTTTTTAAAAAGCCTGATTCTGAGACCAATAATAACATTTTAATTACTTAAAAAAAATCCCAACATTATGCAAACTCCGACCTCTCCTCCCCTCTTCTCCCCCCGTAAATATGTTGTTTTAAGCAACTTGTCTTTATTTTGTGACATTTTTATATGCTTATTTTTTTCTCCTAGGAATTTCTACGGAAAGAATTTAGTGAAGAAAACATTTTATTCTGGCAGGCCTGTGAATATTTTAACCATGTACCTGCACATGACAAAAAAGAGGTAAAATAATGCTATATATTCTGGTATAAAGTTGCTAGCTGAAAGCTGATCTCCAAGGCAATTGAGATAATTTGGATTGTTCTTGGTCTTCGTCTTGTGGTTCTATCTGACCTGGGTTGGGGACACAGTCATTTTGTTTCAGGGGTCTCTCCTGGGGATCTCAGTTCCATAAGAGTATCTCCCAGAATCCAATTGTAGTTCTATTTAGGGTCTGTGAAAGACCTTTCTATGCCATTTAGTCCTTATTTGAGTCCTTATTTAATCCTTATTTTGTGGGACACCCTACTTTTGTAGAATCATAGAAATGTAGGACTGGAAGGAACCTCAAGAGGTTATTTAGTCCAGTCTCCTGTGCTGAGGCAGGACTAAGTAAACCTAGATAATCCTTGACAGATATTTGTCTAACCCAGGGGTGGGCAAACTTTTTGGGCCAAGGGCCACATCGGGGTTGCGAAACGGAATGGAGGGCCAGGTAAGTACAGCTGTGCCTCCCCAAACAGCCTGGCCCCCACCCCCTGACTGCCCCCCTCAGAGCCCCCAACCCATCCAACCCCCACGGCTCCTTGTCCCCTGACCGCCCCCTCCTGGGACTGCCCCTCCCCGGGACCTCCCCCGCTCCCTGTCCCCTGACTGCCCTGATTCCTATCCACACCCCTGCCAGGCCTCACGGGACTCCCACGCCTATCCAACCCCCTGCTTCCTGTCCCCTGACTGCCCAACCCCTATCCATACCCCCGCCCCCTGATAGGACCCCTGGGACTCCCACGCCTATCCAGCCCCCCTGTTCCTCATCCCCTGATCCCCCCCCTCCAGAATCTTCCCCTTCTCCCTGTCCCCTGACTGCCCCCCAGAACCCTCTTCCACTTATCCAAGCAGGAGCGGTGGGCCAGAGTGCATGGCAGCATGGCTGTGGGGGAGAGGAGACAGCAAGGGAGGGGCTGGGGGTTAGCCTCCCCGGCTGGGAGCTCAGGGGCCGGGCAGGATGGTCCTGCAGGCTGGATGTGGCCTGCGGGCCATGGTTTGCCCATCTCTGGTTTAACCTGTTCTTAAAAGCCTCCAATGAAGAGGATTCCATAATCTGCCTTGAAAGCCTATTTTAGTGCATAAGTATACTTACAGCTAGAAAGTTTTTGTAACATCTAACCTAAATCTCCCTTTCCATTGATGAAGCTGATTACTTCTTGTCCTACCTTCAGTAGACATGGGCAACAGTTGAGTTTATAACTGCCCTTTAACATATTTGAAGACTGTTATCATTTCTCCCCTCGGTCTTCCTTTATAAAAACCAAACATACCAAGTTTTTTTTAACCTTTCCTCATGGGTAAGATTTATTAAGCCTTTTTTCATTTTGGTTGCTCTCCTCTGGACTCTCTCCAGTTTGTCAACATCTTTCTTAAACTGTGTCACCCAAAACTGGACACAGTAATGTGGCTGAGGCCTCACCAGTGCAGAGTAGAGCAGACTGTTACCTCCCATGTTTTACATGTGATACTTCCATTAAAATTCCCTAGAATATTAGCTTTTTTTCACAACTGCATTACATTGTTGACTCATATTCAATTTGTGACTACTCACTCTAACCCCTAGATACTTTTTGGCAGTACTACCACCTAGCCAGTTATTCACCATTTTGTAGTTGTGCATTTGATTTTTTTCCATCTTAAGTGCAGTACTTTGAACTTGTCTTTATTGAATTTCATCTTGTTGATTTCAGACTGATCCCTCAATTTATCAAGATCATTTTGAATTCTAAGCCTATCCTCCCAAGGGTTTTCAATCCCTCCCAGCTTGGTATCATCAGCAAATTGTAAAGCATACTCACCATGTCATTAATGAAAATATTTAATAGTACCAGACGTAGGACAGTCCCCTCCATGACCCTACTAGTTCCCCCCAGCAAACCACTGATAACTATGCTGTATCTTTAAATCAGTGTTACACTCACCTTATAGTAATTTAATCTATACCACATTTCTTTTGTTGGTTTATGAGAGTATCATGTGGGATTGTGTCAAAAGCCTTTCACTAGAACTTCCTTTTTTTTCCTGAAACCACCTCAGGGCACTGAACCCGATTTGGTTTAATTTCCTTTCATTGTATTCAGAATTTAGTTGTTTATAAAATAAGCAACTAAAAAATAGAAAGATCAAGATTTTTTTTACTGCAGATATTCAAGTATATGGTTAAATTTTACTGCCTTCTCTAATTTAAGTCTTAGTGCTTTTTTTAAAAAATCATTAAGTCACAAGCTTTTATTGTACTTTTGAAGCAACATTTGACAGGCTTGACATTTATTATTATTGCACTTTGAATATTTTAAATTTTATTGTAAATTCTCTTGATCAGAACATTTAATTACTTAGCAACTGCCCTGACACAAAAATATTTGTAATGTTAAAGGGAATAAAAATTTTGGCAACCTAAAAATTTACAAAAAGAGATGTTTACTAAAATTGCAATAAACAGTAGCTTCTAGATTTTTAAATCTCAACAAAGGAAAACAAAAGGAGTAATGTAGATGGGCAAAAGACATCAATGTTTTTGAAAAATTGAAAAACTAAGCTGCTTCCTTTTCTCTAGAGACCAAATTAAGGTTCCCCATATACTGAGATATATAATTGCTTCTGTTTTTCATTTGGGAATAAGAGTGTACAGAAATAGCATGTTTAACATATACTTGGATTGTTACAAACACATCAGAAGCAGGAACCATACTAGTGAGTGGGACCACTAACTGATGGAGTTGCTAAAGGAGCACTCAAGGAAGACAGTGCCATTGTGGAGAAGCTAAATGAATTCTTTGCATTGGTCTGCACTGCAGATAATGTAAGGGAGATTCCCACACTTGAGCCATTCTTTTTAGGTGACAGATCTGAGGAACTGTCACAGATTGAGGTGTCACTGGAGGAGGTTTTGGGACAAATGGATAAATTAAACCGTAATAAGTCAGCAGGACCAGATGGTTAATACCCAATAGTTCTGAAGCAACTCAACTATGAAATTGCAAAACTACTAACAGTGGTATGTAACCTATCACTTAAATCAGCCTCTGTACTAGATAACTGGCGGATAGCTAATGTGACACCAATTTTTAGAAAAGGCTCCAGAGGCCATCCTGGCAATTACAGGCAGATAAGCCTAACTTCAGTACCAGACACAGTGGCTGAAACTATAGTAAAGAACAGAATTATCAGACACCTAGATGGACACAATATATTGGAGAAGAGTCAACACAGCTTTAGTAAATGGAAATCATGCCTCACCAATCCAGTGGATCTTTTGAGGTGATCAGCAAATGTGGTCAAGGGTGATCCAGTGGATATAGTGTACTTGGACTTTCAGAAAGCCTTTGACAAGGTCCCTCACCAAAGGCTCTTAAGCAAAGTAGACAGTCGTGGGATAAGAGGGAAGGTCCTCTCATGGATCAATAACTGGTTAAAAGGTAGGAATAAATGGTCAGTTTTCAGAATAGAGGTAAATAGCGGGGTCCCCCAAGGATCTGTACTGGAATCTGTGGTCTTCAACACATTCATAAATCATCTGGAAAAGGCGATGAACAGTGAGATGGCAAAGTTTGGAAATGATACCTAATTACTCAAGATGGTTAGATCCAAAGCTAAGTGTAAAGAGTTACAAAGGGCTTTCACAAAACTGGGTGACTGGGCAACAAAATGGCAGATGAAATTCAATGTTGATATATGCAAGATAATGTACATTGTAAAATATCCCAACTCTATATACAAAATGATGCGGTCTAAATTATCACTCAAAAAAGAGATCTTGGAGGCATCATGGCTAGTTCTCTGAAAATATCTGCTTAATGTGCAGTGGCAGTCCTAAAAGCTAACAGACTGTTAGGAACCAATAGAAAAAGAATTGATAATAAAACAGAAAAGATCATAATGCCTCTATAAAAGTCCATGGTACACCCAAACCTTGAATATTGCATCCAGTTATAGTTGCCCCATCTCAAAATAGATATATTAGAATTGGAAAAGGTAGAGAAAATGGTAACAAAAACGATTAAGGGTATGGAACTGTTTCCATATGAGGAGAAATTAAAGACTGGGACTATTCTGCTTAGAAAAGAGACGACTAAGGAAGAATATGATAGAAGACTATAAAATCATGAATAGTGTGGAGAAAGTAAATAGAGGAACATTATTTACCCCTTCACATAACACAAGCAGTAGGGATTACACAATAAATTTAATAGGCAGCAGTTTAAAGCAAAGAAGGACGTAGTTCTTCACAGAACACACAGAACACACAGTCATTTATGTTCCACACTGTGGAACTTATGACTAGGGAATGTAGTGAAGGCCAAAAGTATAAGTGGGTTCAAAAAAGAATTAGATAAGTTCATGGAGGATAAGTGCAGCAATGGCTACTAGCCAAGATGGGCAGGGATGGAACCCCATGCTCTGGATGTCCCTAAACATCTGACCGCAAGAAGCTGGGACTGGGTTACAGGGCGTGAATCACTTGAATAAGTGTCCTGTTCTGTTTGATCCCTCTGAATCATCTGGCATCTGCTGCTGTCAGAAGACAGGTACTGAGCTAGATGGACCATTGGTCTGACCAACATGGTCATTATTATGTTCTTATGTCTTGTTTTGTAAAAATACATTAATGCTGATAAAAATTCTGTTTTGTAGCTTTCTTACAGAGCTCGGGAGATCTTCAGCAAGTTTTTGTGTAGCAAAGCTACAACCCCAGTTAATATTGATAGCCAGGCACAGTTGGCAGATGATATTCTCAGTGCTCCACATCCAGATATGTTCAAAGAACAGCAGCTTCAGGTAGCTACTAAATATTTAACTGCTTTTTATTAACATATGGAATTTACTTTTTCCTTTAATGTGTTATATATTTGTTTATGTATTTTTAAATATATAAACATTTTCACTTGCTGCACTTTTTGTCACATATAGGAAGAAAATAGATGATAGCTTGTTTTTATATTTGCTATATAATCTAGTAATTGTACCTTGGAATTCCGACACAGGAGTTTGCATGGTGGAATTTGCATAAGGGTGTGTGTGTGTGTGTGCACGTGCGTGCACATTTGTTGTATGAGACTACTAACTGTTAACACATCAAACAATCTGAAATTTTTAATTCAATTGAAATGTTACTTTAGCAATAAGGGATCATTTAAATAACGCTACTTGGATACATTTCTGCCATTTTCAACACAAATGGTTCATGAAAGTGACTTTTGGGGACTTTTGCTCTTTCTTTGATGAAATGGTCAAATAAGGGGCCTGTTAAGCTCTTTGTCTCTGAAAAATCTCTAAAGGTTGATGCAATTTAAGTATTATAACCTTTTAGAATTCAGAACAAAACAGTTATTGAACAATTGGGAATATTTTCTACAGAGTTTGCTTGTCTAATTTTCTTACTCTTCTGATGTGTTGCATTTGTGCTGCTACATGCCTATTATAACAATGGGTAGGCCCTAGAAACAATTTTAAAACAGGAATTCTCAGGAACCTAGGCTATGACTTCACCAGCTAAAATTAAGCTAAAGGTGTTTCCCTGCATCTTAGTCCTAGCTCAGACAAAGCCTTACTTTGTATTCTTTCAGGGAATGTGGATTGTCAGGTACTGTATCTTCCTCTAACTGGGAAGTGCCTAGCACATGTTGGGCACAACCACATTATAAATTACTAGCAACCTGTCAAATATGGAATTGAGACCTTTTAAAATTCGATTTTTGCTGTAACTTGTTGTATATTCACAAAGGAATATACACCTTTGGCATAGTAATAGATTATCCTGTCTTAAATGGAAACTATTTTCTGCAAAGGCTTTTTATTCCATACTTAAACTGGCCCATCCAAGTTTGAAATAGTAAACATTTGTTATTGTGGTTTATTTTTTTTTTTTTTCATGAACCAAATACTGGAGTTGAACACAAATGGAGGAGATCTTCTAGTGCATTGTTTCCTCAACCTTTTTGTGCTGGCGACCCCGTTTGGAATAAATAAATAAATGAAATAAAGTGTGACCTCCCTACTAGAAAATCTTGTGACCCCCTACCTTAGGCTGCGGGCTTTGGGCTTCAGCTGCCCCGTGGGGCTTCAGCCATCCTGTGCAGCTCAGGGCTGAAACATGTATATTAGCTTCCCGGGGTCCTCTGTGATGCAGGGCCCCAGGCAATTTCCCTGCTTCTGACCCCCTAATGCTGGCCCTGGTTGCGACCCACACCCGACCCCAAACCTATTCCGTGACCCTCAGGTTCAGAAACACTACTTTACTGGGTCATACTGTAATCCATTCCCTTGTAATGTATATTCTTCACATTGCAGAGGATTGATTATATGACAAACTCCTTTCTAATCCAAATGATCCTATGATTCCTGCTGCTCCAGAACAGAATCCAGGACAGGAGAAGATGTTTGATGAAGCAACCTTTCCTAACTGAGATAAAGATAGTCTTAAAATAGCTAGTTAGGTCTCTGCTTTTGTGTTTTAGTAGCCTAAGAACAGATATTTCAGGGTCCAAAGACAACATGGTCCATTTGAAGATATACTGTAATACACAGATTTCTAGCATAAAAATGACCTGAATTAAAAGGATATTGGTAGCCTATAGCCACTTCTAAGAATATAAATAATTACTCTGTATTCTGCTTCCTCTGGGGTTACAGAGTTTGTCATCTTAGCATTTTGCATATTTTTTTCCAAAAGGGTTTTGTTTCTGACTGCCAGAATCTCCCTTCCTCGATTACTGATTGTCACTGTGCCTCCGTGGGTCACAACTGAGAATACCAAATTCAGGACAAGCTGCTGGGAAAAAGGGCAGGCATACCTCAAAACCGGTGGTTATTCTTCCATGAGCTATACCAGTCCAGCAACAAAAGTAAACTTCTGTCTCACCACACTGGCTAACAAGAAGTCAGAAATGCAGCCTCCTTTGGTATTCCAGTCCTGGATTCGACACTAGACTTAATGATGAGTGGTTATTTAAAACCAATTTAATCAAACAAAATGGTTCTTCCGATCCCAAAGGACCAGTCACATACCCAGGTCAATATATAACTCAGATCTTACCAATAATCACGGTGTTGCCAGTCCTTTAGTATCTAATATCTAAAGATGTATTTATAAAAAAGAAAGAAAGATGAGAGTTAAAATTGGCTAAAATAATCAAATATATACAATAATTGCAAAGTTCTTGGATCAGGCTTGTAGCAGTGATGGAATAAACTTTTGGCTTGTTAAGTCTCTGGTTGGTTCCAAATCAATGGAAAGTCCTCAGTCCTTTGGTTAGAATGCTCCTATTAGTATAAGTCCCTTGTCCAGAGGTTTGAGCAGGAAAGAGGCAAAATGGAGCTATTTCCAGGGCCTTTTATAGCTTCTGCCAAGTGAAGGGAAACCCATTGTTCTAGCTTGTGGAAAATTACAGGTAACAAGATGAGGTCTGGAGCCACATGGGCAAGTCAAATGTCCATGCATGCTTTGCTTAATCATAGCAGAGGCCATTACCCATACTCTAATTAGAATGTCCTCAGGAAAGTCCATTAAACGTAGATAGGTGTCTTCCATGGTCCATTGTGAGTTAAGAGTTCTTTGATGGGCCATTCAACTTGAATAGTTCCTTCACAAGGTGCTGGCTAAATGTCTTGTTGGTGTTACCACAGGAGCAAACATTTGCAATACAGGTACATAGTTAATATTCATAACTTCAGATACATACATGATACATGCATACAAAATGATACATGCATACAAATAGCATAATCACATTCAGCAAATCAAAACGTTTCTATTAACAGCTTAATTGACACATTTTGTATAAGATTTGTTGCAATTATATAACAGTGGTAGCAACAATGATCTACCTGGCCATGTTTTAATCATATAACGTCACACTGTTAAACCTCTCGGCCAGTGCACATAGCAAGAGCTTCTCTGCAGGAAAAGCAGTCCTACAAGGAGCAGAGAGGTCTACTTAAGTTGTTAAAAAAAAAAACACCTACATTTCTCTTATTCCTCTTTACATAAAAGTGATAACATCAACTTTGCTTTGCACATATGAACAAAATAGGCTACAATTCAACCAAAGATGTTACATTTCCTTTTTCTGAAATATACCTCTGGAAGATACTTAAAGGCCTTGAAAATGCTATATCTGGACATGCAAGTAATTTCTTAGGTGTTACTACATTCCTGACACATGGGGAACAAAATCTGCTCTACTGTTTTACTCCTCATCCTCAGGATTAAAACTCATTAATGACTGCAGCTTTTTGAGTGCCATTTTCTCTAGGCGCTGTACAACAGAGACTCTGAATTCTTGTATTGATGGGGCTAATAATGAGAATTCACTTTGCTCTGAGTAGTCTAGTTATATCTGAGTAGTCTAGTTATAGGCTTTCTGGAGGAATGGCTTCTAAAGCATACTGTTGGAGTATAATGAGAGTAATGTTAAATTCAGACAAGCTGGGGATGGAGCACATGTTAGGGAAATAATAATGCAGGGCAAATGGTAATCAACTGAAGATAAAGTAGCTTAAACTCAAAGCACTGCATTAAGACTACAGTGACTGTGCAGTAAAGTGAAGGGGTTGGCATGTTTTGAGCACGCTCTCTCTCTCTGTGTTATCACTGTGGCAAGGCTGCTTGTATGCCTGCTGAGAGATTAAAGGAAAGTTGTTACAGAATATAATGCAGGATTTAGCAGGGCATGGATAACAATTTCCCCTTCTTCTTCGAGTCGTTGTTCATGTCAATTCCAATCAGGTGTGCACGCGCGTGCATGGCAGCCAGAAAACTTTCCCCCTAGCAGCATCCGTTCGGTCAGCCTGGGCGCCCCCTGGAGTTGTGCCTTCATGGTGCTCAATATAGAGCCCTGCCGACCCGCCACCCCTCATTTCCTTCTTACTGCCGGTGATGGCTAGCTGGAACAACCAGTTGCTCTTGCTTTGCAAGCGCGTTTGGGCAGTGTCCACTCTTAGTGTTTATAGTTAGTTCTCAGTAGTTTACTAGTGTTAATTTAGGGTATTAGTAGTTAGGACATACATTTCCTTTTGGGGGTCTACCGCCATACCAACACTTCCCTGGCACCGGAGCATGCCCCGGTTCCCAGGGTTCAAACTCTCTGAAGACTCTGGAAAATGTATGCATAAGAGCAACCCACACTCTTCCTGTCTGTGGTGTCTCTGGGAGAGCCACCTGAAGGAGAGGTGCAGAATTTGCAAAGGATTTTGCCTTAAGACCTAAAAAGACCAGAAGCAAAGGCTCAAGATCCTTCTTGTGGAGGCTGCATTCCAGACACAGTCTGACCCGGGGTCAGCAGAACCCATGCCCAGCACTTCCTCATTGCAGTGCGCCAGCACTGATGATGCATGAGCCTTTTCCAAGAAAGGACCCCAAGGAATCGTGGCACCGCCACAGCTCTGCCTATAGACAAACTTCTGTGAGGCACCGGTCTTGGTCCCTGGTGCCTCAGAAAAAGAAAAGGCCAGAAAGGGGTTGTTTTCCCCCTTCCAAGCCCAAGGAGCGTGCAGCAGGGAGACTCGAACAGGGCCACGTCACCTTGGCCCCTTTGCCTCTCAGTGTCTTGTTGACTCCTGCCACCTCAGGGGTCCAGTTGAGTCAGAACCCTCACCGCTCTCCGGATTGACGTGGCGGAGAACTCCAGCTTCCCTCTACGTTGGAGGCATTCAGGACCTCGGGACCTTATGCCTCACGGACCTCATGGCACTGTCCTCCCCATAGAGGAGGGACAAATCACTGGTGACAGCCTGGCCTCTGATCCCATCAAGGGGCAAGCCAGCGATGATGGCACGCCAATCTCCATCTCCAGCATACCTTTCCCTGGCATGGTCCATCCACGTGGGGGAACCGCACTGGTCCCCCCCATTCCCAGCACCCCTTGCTGGCACCATGGAGCACCGCTCCTCTGTGGTCCTCCTTCTCGGAGACCTCAGAGTCGGAGGCAGAATCCTACCGCTCTGATAGGACCAGGAACAGATGGTCCTGGCATGACTGCCAGCCCTATCCGGCACCGTGGCCACCCCAGTGGAACCCCCCAACTTGGTGGCCCTTCTTGATGACCTGGGCATATCATCAAGGCCAGGGACAGAACCAGGGGTTGAGGTCCAGATCTGCATCAGTAACGTCGGCTTCCTTCGTTCCTCTGCAGGCATCGGTGGCACCAACACCCCTCTCTTCGCCTGCGGCGCTGACGCCGCTGGCATCAGTGACCTCAACACCACTGGCATTGGTGACCTTGGCACTGTCATTGCCCCTGTTGTCAATCTCAGTTCCGGCAACCCTGGCACTGCATGCTGCTGACATGATGGCGCAGCAATACCAGGTGCCACGTGACCCCCCAGGCACTGAGGGGAATGAGCAGGGCCCGTTTCCTCCTCATGCTCCCCAGATGAGACCATGGCAGGGACATTGACAGCCCCAGCATTGGAAGACAACAGGGCCCTAAAGCAGCTGCTGCAATGGGTGGCCCAGAACCTGGAGATCCAGGCAGAGAAGGAGAGGACACTGACCCCATGGTAGACATCCTCGCCCTCTCCGGGTCCACCTGCATTGCCCTGCCATTATTTAAGACCATCGCTGACACCACAAAGACCTTGTGGCAGACTCCAGCCTCTTTTCCCCCTACGGCCAAGAGAAATGAAAGGCAGTACTTTGTTTCCTCAAAAAGATATGAACAGTTATATACCCACCCACTCCCTGATTCCCTGGTGGTTGATGCAGCTAATCAGCATGAGCGCCAGGACTACCAGGGGCCCTCCTCTAAAAATAGGGATGCTAAAAAATTAGACCTATTTGGGAGGAAGGTCTACTCCACTGGGGGGGTTGCAGCTCTGCATATCGAACCAGCAGGCCATTGTGAGCAGATACTCGTATAACACCTGCACCGCGATGGTCAAATTTGCAGAGCTGCTGCCGCAGGACTCCCATGCACTGGTGGAGGAAGGGAAACTAATTGCACGAGCTTCCCTACAGGCGGTGTTGGATGGGGCAAATGATGCCTCCTGCGCAATGGCCACAGGGGTGGCAATGAGGAGTTGTTCCTGGTTGCAGGTCTTGGGTCTTCCCTACAAGGTCCAACAGACCATTGAGGACCTCCCCTTTGAGGGTTCAGCCCTCTTTTCCAAGAAAACAGATAATAGACTCCACAGTTTAAAGGACTTTTGAGGGTGTGGTTGAGGATGGTGCCCCAGGACAAAAACTGGATCTACCCCACCATACCTTTTCGTCCCGACTATCCCCTTTCTGCCATGCATGGTCCCGTATCAGTTCAGACCGCTGGGTGCTCCACATGATAGAGAGGGGATATTCCATCCAATTATGTGCCCTCCCACCCTTACACCACCTTTCCCCGTCCCTCTTCAGGAACCCTTCTCATGAGCACCTCCTTATACAGGAGCTGCACTCGCTCCTTTTGCTAGGTGCAGTGGAAGAGGTTCCTCAGGAGCAGAAGGGCAAGGGTTTCTATTCCTGATACTTCCTAATATCAAATGCCAAAGGTGGGCTTGGGCTCATCCTAGACCTCTGAGAACTCAACAAGTTCATGAAGAAGCTCAACTTCTGCATGGTCTCTTGGGCCTCAATCATCCATCCCTTCATTGGATCCAGGAGACTGGTATGCCGCCCTCGACTTGAAGGACACGTACTTTCACAAAGCAATAATTCTGTCCCACAGAAAATACCTTAGGTTTGTGGTAAACACCACCCATTTGACCTATCAGCAGCACCTCGAGTGTTCACTAAGTGCGTGGCAGTGATGGCTGCGTTCCTGCACAGGTGGCAGGTACCGGTGTTCTCATACCTCAATGACTGGCTCATCAAGGGCCACTCCAGATCTCAAGTGGAGGCACAAGTCAACTTCATAAGAATGATGTTCGACAAACTGGGCCTCCCTCTGAATGAGGGGAAATCAGTGCTGTCCCCGGTTCAGAGGATAGAGTTTATAGGGGCAGTATTGGATTCAACACAGGCCAAGGCATGCCTCCCAGAAGCAAGGTTTTGGTCCCTGGGCGACATCATGCAAAGTCTCAGGCAGTTCCCCACCACCACAGCAAGGAATTGTCTGAAACTCCTGGGATACATGGTGGCTTGTACCTATGAAGTACAGCATGCGAGACTCAGACTTCGACCTCCTCAGTCATGGCTAGCATTAGTGTACCAGCCAGTCTGGGACAGCTTGGATAAGATCATAACCCTGCCTCGCCCGGTACTCTACTCCCTCCTGTGGTGGCTTGACCCACAGGTAGTATGTGCAGGGATCCCCTTCATCAGCCCTCAGCCATCTCTCTCGCTAGTGACGGATCTGTCAGCCTTGGGCTGGGGAGCACATTTGGGAGACCTCAGGATACAAGGCCTCTGGTCTCAGGTGGAACTTGCTCTCCATATCAATGTCAGAATGCTGAGACTGCTGTGCCTGGCATGCCAGACTTTGAGCCCGCTTGACAGGGAGATGTGTATTAGTTATGACAGACAACATCACAGCAATGTTTTATATCAACAAACGGGGGTGGGGTGCATGTTCCTCTCCCCTCATGCTGTGGGACTTCTGTGTAGAGCACTCGATACATATGCAAGCATCGTACCTCTCTGGAGTACAGAACATTCCACGGGGGAGGGATAGCTCAGTGGTTTGAGCATTGGCCTGCTAAACCCAGGGTTGTGAGTTCAATCCTTGAGGGGGTCACTTAGGGATCTGGGGCAAAAATCAGTCCTGCTAGTGAAGGCAGGGGGCTGGACTCAATGACCTTTCAAGGTCCCTTCCAGTTCTAGGGATTGGTATATCTCCAATTTTTATTATTTATTATGTAAATCACCAATTCGATTCATGATTTAAATCAGTAAAAAGGAAGCCTTGATTTAAATAATTGATTTTAAGAATGTTGTGCATTTGTACTTTTTAGTTATTTTCCTAAAGAAACAGCAAAGAATCCTGTGGCACCTTATAGACTAACAGACGTTTTGCAGCATGAGCTTTCGTGGGTGAATACCCACTTCTTCGGATGCAAGCCGAAAGGTTCACAACATTATCATAGAATCATAGAACTTAAGATCAGAAGGGACCATTATGATCATCTAGTCTGACCTCCCGCAAGATGCAGGCCACAAAAGCTGACCCACCCACTCCTGAAATAATTCTCTCCCTTGACTCAGCTGTTGAAGTCCCCAAATCCTGATTTAAAGACTTCAAGTAGCAGATAATCCTCCAGCAAGCGACCCCTGCCCCATGCTTCAGAGGAAGGCGAAAAACCTCCAGGGCCACTGCCAATCTACCCTGGAGGAAAATTCCTTCCCGACCCCAAATATGGCGATCAGCTGAACCCCGAGCATGGGGGCAAGACTCTCCAGCCAGACACTCAGGAAAAAGACTTTCAATATCCCAACATTGACCCTCAGTACTAATTACCAGTGGTCGCACGTTATTGACCTATTGACTAAATCACATTATCCTATCAAACCATTCCCTCCATAAACTTATCAAGCTTAATCTTAAAGCCAGAGAGGTCCTTCGCCCCCACTGTTTCCCTCGGTAGGCTGTTCCAGAATTTCACTCCCCTGATGGTTATAAACCTTCGTCTAATTTCAAGCCTAAACTTCCAGACTGCAAATATATATCCATTTGTTCTCGTGTCCACATAAGAACTGAGCTGAAATAATAACTCTCACTCCCTGGTATTTATCCCTCTGATATATTTAAAGAGAGCAATCATATCTCCTCTCAACCTTCTTTTGGTTAAGGAAAACAAACCGAGCTCCTCAAGTCTCCTTTCATACGACAGGCTTTCCATTCCTCGGATCATTCTAGTGGCCCTTCTTTGTACCCGTTCCAGTTTGAATTCATCCTTCTTAAACATGGGAGACCAAAACTGCACACAGTACTCCAAATGAGGTCTCACCAACGCCTTGTATAACGGGACTAGCACCTCCTTATCTCGACTAGAAATACCTCGCCTAATGCATCCCAAGACCGCATTAGCTTTTTTAACGGCCACATCACATTGCTGACTCATAGTCATCCTGCGATCAACCAGGACTCCGAGGTCCTTCTCCTCTTCCGTTACTTCCAACTGGTGCGTCCCCAGCTTATAACTAAAATTCCTGTTAGTCATCCCTAAATGCATAACCTTACACTTCTCACTATTGAATTTCATCCTATTACTAATACTCCAGTTTACAAGGTCATCCAGATCTCCCTGGAGGATATCCCGATCCTTCTCCGAATTGGCAATACCTCCCAACTTCGTGTCATCCACAAACTTTATCAGCCCACTCCTACTTTTGGTTCCAAGGTCAGTGATAAATAGATTGAATAAGATCGGACCCAAAACCGAACCTTAAGGAACTCCACTGGTAACCTCCCTCCAACCCGACAGATCACCTTTCAATACGACCTGCTGCAGTCTCCCCTTTAACCAGTTCCTTATCCACCTCTGGATTTTCATTTCGATCCCCATCTTTTCCAATTTAACCAGTAATTCTTCATGCGGTACCGTTCAAACGCCTTACTGAAATCAAGATATATTAGATCCACCGCATTTCCCTTGTCTAAAAAATCTGTTACTTTCTCAAAGAAGGAGATCGGGTTGGTTTGGCACGATCTACCTTTCGTAAAACCATGTTGTAATTTGTCCCAATTGCCATTGACCTCAAGGTCCGTAACTACTCTCTCCTTTAATATTTTTTCCATGACTTTACATACTACAGATGTTAAACTAACAGGCCTGTAGTTACCCGGGTCACTTTTTTTCCCCTTCTTGAAAATAGGAACTATATTAGCTAATCTCCAGTCAAACAGTACAACCCCCAAGTTTAGAGATTCGTTAAAAATTATCGCTAACGGGCTTGCAATTTCACTCGCCAATTCCTTTAATATTCTAGGATGAAGATTATCCGGGCCGCCTGATTTACTACCGTTAAGCTGTTCAAGTTTGGCTTCTACCTCGGATACTGTAATTTCCAACCCCGCACGTTCATTCCCATCAGTCACTCTGCCACTATTCCTAAGCCCTTCATTAGCCTCATTAAAGACCGAGGCAAAATATTCATTTAGATATTGTGCCATGCCTAGTTTATCCTTAATCTCCACTCCGTTTACAGTTTTAAGTGGTCCCACTTCTTCTTTCTTGGTTTTCTTCCTATTTATATGGCTAAAAAACCTTTTACTATTGGTTTTAATTCCCTTCGCAAGGTCCATCTCTACCCGGCTTTTGGCCTTTCTCACTGCATCCCTACACCCTCTGACCTCAATAAGGTAGGTTTCTTTGCTGATCCCTCCCATCTTCCACTCCTTGTACGCTTTCTGTTTTTTCTTAATCACCCCTCTGAGACGCTTGCTCATCCAGCTCGGTCTAAAACTGCTACCTAAGGACCGTTTTCCCTTTCTCGGGATACAGGCCTCTGACAGCTCCTGCAACTTCAACCTGAAATAATCCCAGGCATCTTCCGCCTTTAGATCCCTAAATATGTTAGTCCAATCCACTTCCCTAACTAGTCGCCTTAATTTAGTAAAGTTAGCCCTTTTGAAATCGTAAACCTTAGTCTCAGATGCAGTTTTGTTTATCCTTCCATTCATTTTGAACCGAATTAGCTCATGATCACTCGAGCCAAGGTTGTCCCCTACAACCATTTCCTCAACAAGGTCCTCAATACTCACCAAAACCAAATCTAAAATGGCATCCCCCCTTGTCGGTTCAGCTACTACTTGATGAAAGAATTCATCAGCTATCACGTCTAGGAAAAGCTGAGCCCTATTATTATTACTAGCATTTGTTCCCCAATCTATATCCGGGAAGTTAAAGTCTCCCATGATCATACAGTTCCTATTAGTATTTACCTCCATAAAAACATTAAAGAGTTCTCTATCCATATCCAGGCTAGATCCCGGTGGTCTGTAGCACACCCCAATCACTATCTCAGGGGAGGCTCTAGTAGTTTTCTTCCCTAATGTGACTATTGCCCAAACAGACTCCGTATTATCCATTCCATTACTAGTTATTTCATTACAGTTTACCTCATTATTGACATACAATGCTACTCCCCCACCTTTACCTTTGTTTCGGTCTTTCCTAAACAGCACATACCCTTCCATACCTGTACTCTAGTCATGACTACCGTTCCACCATGTTTCAGTTATTCCTACGATATCTGGTTTCAATTCTCGGACCAGGAGCTCCAATTCCTCCATTTTGTTACCTAGGCTTCTCGCATTGGTGAACAAACATCCTAATTTTTGCTGTTTGGCTTCTCTCACCTTTGTTACCCAATTTGGTAGGGACACAGTACCACCAGTATGACCTATTGGTCTAGTATCCATCCCCCCCCTCTTCCTTACGTCCAAACCCCTCCCTCTGGCTATATCCATTCTTATCCTGTTGTCCTCCCTCTCAATGTTTAAATTTGGCGTGGAGAGTGCCTGGACATCTCCCAATCATCTCCCCCCAATACCTAGTTTAAAGCTCTTTTGATCATTAGTTGGTAACCAATAAAACGTGTTCAGTTGCAACTAAATAGTCTTTACATTAAATTTGGTGCTGCTTTTTACAAACTTGGAAGGTACACTATATCTATACACATTTGTTAAATCAGTTATATAGCTTAACTTACATTTATTCACATTCTTAATTTTTACATTTCACTATGTTAGAAAATGATGAATAGTGCATTTTTTATTTACTGGATGATTAATTTTTTACTTGTTTTGTGTCAAGCTCCAGTTAGATGGGAATGTGAATGCAATTAAAATGCAAACAAACAAACAAAAAAACATTGTAAAGTTATTTTAATTAGTTAAATAAAATTACCTTTAATTTTGCTAGATAAATAAGAAAAAAGTTTATCAAAACATGTTTTCCATTTAAAACTGATTTATTCAACAAAGGAAGTATTATCTGCAGTTAGTGAATTGAACTGATTTTTTTTCCTGTCAACACATACTTCAGTATTTTGGAACTAGTAGATCTCATCCTCACACCTATTTTTTTATTCAGAAATTAGAAGAGAAAAACAAACTTTCCTGCTTTTTCAAATTCCTATTGGGTTTTAACTTTGAATGAACTAATCATTGAACAGAACTAGTTAAATAAACTGACATGAGAAAATATTCTCTGCACCCGCAGAAAAGATTACTGCTCTCAAAAGCTGGTTTATTGCTTCAACAAACTGTGGTTCTAGGTGCTTCGCCAGTGGTTTCCACCAATTCAGTAGTTCAACTTTCTTTAGAACTTTGGCAGTAAATATATACTGCTTAATTTTTTTTTAAATGATGTAAATGATTTTCATATATTAGAGTAAGTTTAGGCTTTATAGGTTGTCATATTTTCAAATTTAATTTTAAAATAGAATTTTAAAACTAAACGTTTTTAATTTACTTTAAAAATCAGATTTAATTAAATTAATTTTTATATGTTAAAAAACATTGATTCTTCTTTGAGTGCTTGTTCATGTTGATTCCATTCTAGGTGTGTGCACGCCCATGTGCGTGGCCATCGGAGATTTTTCCCCTAGCGGTATCTCTAGGGTCAACTATAGCACCCTCTTGAATGCCACGCTCATGCCGGCCCTACGCCCTCTCAGTTCCTTCTTACCACCTGCGGTGGTTAGTCGGAGTGCCTTTTCCTTGCCTAGCAAGGGCTAGTGGTTTTTGTCTCTTCTGACTTCGAGCCTCAGGGCCTTGTAAATAGTTTGTTTATAGTAGTTAGTGTAATGTAGTTGTTAAGTGTAGTTAAAATTAGAGACCCAGTGGGGACTTTGCCCCAGGTGGGGCATGCCCCGGTCTCTGGGGTTTAAGCTCTGCATGGACTGCAACAGGCCTATGCCTATTAGTGACCTCCACAGCAGCTGTCTGAAGTGCCTGGGGGAGTCGCAGGTGAAGGACAAGTGTTGCATTTGCAAAAACTTTCGACCCAGGACCCAGAAAGAGCGTGACATCTGTCTGATGGCCCTCCTCATGAAGGCTGCTCTCCACCTGCCTTCTGAGCCTTCCTGGCCGAACTCTACCATAGTATCTTGGCCTTGGTGCGTAGCACACCCCCTGGCACTGAGCTCCGCCCAGCACCACTCTCCGTCACTGGTGCCCAAAAAGAAGGCCAAGAAGCATGGCTCCCTGGCAAGAAGGGCCACAGGGTATCGGGCAAAGGACCTAGTTCAGGCCGCCCACACACACCAGAGTCACATGGACATGCCTTTCCAACCAGATCCCCTAACCCCCCAAGAGATCCACCCCCGGCCCCTGGGAGTGGTAGGAGACCCAGACTTGTGGCGGGACTGATGCCTTCCCAGGCTCTCTCGGTGCCTAGAGAGCGGAGGCCTCTACCAGCGCTGCCGTCACCGCGTGTGCCGCAGGAAGTGGCAAAGGCTCCTTGTGAGGGCAAGCCAGCTGTCAGGACCCCCCAGAGGGCAGTTGAGCACCACCAATCCTCAGAGCTGACGCAGCACTCTCCAACTCCATGCCACAGATCTCTGGCTTCACAGCCCAGGTCCTCTTCGGCTCACCCAAAATCACCAGCACTGTGATTGCAGTCTCCACTGTCTCAGTGTGGGTCACCTAGGGGGAGGTGCCGGTCACCCTATTGCTGGAACTGTTCATATTCCTGCCTGTCGTCTTCTCAGTGCAGATCTCCATCCCCCGCACTGTGGGACCGATCTGCCTTGCGGTACTGGTCACCCGAGTCCTCCTATTTGAAGTGCTGGTCTCCAGTGGCGACGGTTAGCTGACAGATTCATGCACTACCTTGTCCAGGATGAGGATGACTGTACCACCCGGGGGAGGCCCTGGGACATCATCCCCCACGGAGGAAGGGGGTTTGGGGGTGAGCACTTGCTCCTCTACTCTTCGCTGAGGCATCACCAGCACGATTGGGCATCTGAGGCTTTGTCAACCTCTGCGATGCTGCCTTGGCAACACGACCAGTGGCTCTATTGGAATGTGTGGAGCATGCCTTTGATGGAGATGCCCCTTCATACCATTTGTCAGCCGCCGTGTCGGAGCAACAGTTGGCAGCACTCAGAGGTCGCGGTAGAGGAGCGAGTGTCAGACCACTGGCCTGTCCCAAGAAATGCAGGCCTCAATTCAAGATTTCCCATTTGATGGGAATGATCTCTTCGCGGAGCAGACTGATGCACGGCTACATGGCCTAAAGGACACTCGGCCCACCCTTCGTTCCCTGAGTCTGCATATGCCACAATCAGTGAGGAAGCAATTCCGTCTGCTGCCGTCAAGGCCTTGGCAGCCTTGACAGGAGTCTTTGAGGAGAATGGATAGAGACATGAGCTTTAGTCACTGCCCTTCCTCCTCCTACTCACCCATGCAGCCCAGCCTGGCAAAGCATCCCGGGGGCTAGAAGCGCTCATTTTGAAGGTGCGCTTGAGTGTAACACCCCAGTCAACGCCCCGGACCCACCTTGTTCTTTCCTCTACCATCTTCTTCCCTACCATTCTGCCTGGTCTCAGGTCACCTCAGCTCAGTAGGTGCTAGAGATAGTATCTCGGGGTTAACCTCCTGCATCCGGGGGCAGTAGAGGAGATCCCTCGGGACATGAAAGGAAAAGGGTTCTACTCCCACTACTTCCTAATCCCGAAAGCAAAAGGGAGCCTCAGACCCATTCTGGACCTGTGACGCCTCAACAAGTCTCTCAAGAAGTAGAAGTTTCACATGGTCTCCATCATCCCCTCCCTGGATCCGGGAGACTGGTATGCTGCCCTCGACTTGAAGGAGGCATATTTCCATATTCCACGATCAGACGTTTCCTCTATTTCATAGTGGGTGGATGACATTTCCAATTCACAGCACTGCCCTTTGGCCTCTCATCAGCCCAAAGGCTGTTCACAAAATGTATGGCACCAGTGGCTGCTTACCTGAGTCGTCGAGGGGTCCAGGTCTTCCTATATCTTGATGATTGGCTCATCAAAAGCAGATCTCAGGAAAAAGTGTAGAAGAGCCTCAATCTGGTGCGTTCCACCTGCCACAACCTGAGCCTGTTGATAAACAAGAAAAATCCATCTTATGGCCAGTCCAATGAATAGATTTCATTGGGACGATTCTTGACTCCACACGAGCCAGAGCCTTCCTTCCGGAGGTGCATTTTCAGGCTGTGTCGGACCTGATCTCCCATGTGAAGAACCACCCACTCACCACTGCTCACATCTGCCTGTGATTGTTGGGCCACATGGCTGCATGTACATATGTGGTCAGTCATGCCTGGCTCCATCTCCGGCCTCTGCAAGGTGGCTGGCATTGGTCCACATGCCCAACAGGCATGACCTACGCTGGGTAGTCAGGGTGCTGGATCACATCTGGTTGTCCCTGGATTGGTGGTTGGACCCCGGGTTGATGTTGGAAGGAGTTCCCTTCGTGGCCCCATCACCTTCGCTGACACTGGTCTCTGATGCTTTGGACTTGGGCTGGAGATCCCACCTGGGCGATCTCAACACGCAAGGCTGCTGGCTACGGAACGATCTGGCCCTCCTTATCAATATCAGAGAGCTCAAAGCGGTTTGCCTGGCTTGCCAAGCTTTCTTGCCCCACTTCAGGAGCAAGGTGGTGCAGGTCCTGATGGACAATACAGCCGCGATGTATTACATCAACAGGCAGGGCAGAGCCAGATGGTCAGCCCTTTGCCAAGAAACTCTCTGCCTTTGGGACTTCTGTGTGCAGCATGCCATTCATCTGGTAGCCGCACATCTGCCCGGGACCAGAAATGTGTTAGCAGATCACCTCAGTTGGATCTTCTCATCTCACCACGAGTGGTTGCTCCATCCGGAGGTGGTCAGTATGATCTTCTGGAGGTGGGGGACTCCCCAGGTGGACTTGTTCGCGTCCCATCAGAACAGGAAATGCCATGTGTTCTGTTAGATCCGGGGGGACGGACAGGTGCTACCTGTCCAGACGCTTTTCTGCTCCCATGGTGAGGGGCCCTGATGTACGCCTTCCCGCCAGTGCTGTTGATCCAGAGAGTCCTTGTGAAGATCAAAGAGGACAGGGCGAAGGTTATCCTGATAGCCCCCGCGTGGCCTTGACAGCACTTGTCCAGCACGCTGCTGGATCTTTTGGTAGCTGTCCCACTGCAGCTACCCCTCTGGCCAGACCTGCTGTCCCAGACCCATGGCAGTCTTCTGCACCCAAACCTGGTGGTGTTGCATTTGACAGCATGGCTATGGCATTGCTGAATGAGGAGGAATGCGCAGTCCATGTCCAACAGATCTTGTTGAATAGCAGAAAGCCCTCCACCAGAGCCACCTGCCTGGCCAAGTGGAAGAGGTTCATGTGCGGTACCTCGGACCTGGGTATCTGGGCTGAGCAGGCTTCGCTGCAGGCGATCCTGGACTATCTTCTGCACCTCAAGCTCCATTCGACTAGGGCTCAGGCTTCGTCGACAGCCTTCCTGGCCCAGGCGCCAGTTCGGGATATCTGCTGGGCTGCTACCTGGTCATCTATCCACACATTTACATCTCATTATGCGCTTACCCAGCAAGCCCGAGACAATGCTGGCTTTGGTATAGCAGTGTTGCAAGCCACGCAACCATGAACTCAGAGCCCACCTCCAAGGATACTGCTTGCGAGTCACCTAGAATGTAATTGACATGAGCAAGCACTCGAAGAAGAAAAAACAGTTACCTACCTTTCCTAACTGTTGTTGTTCAAGATGTGTTGCTCATGTCCATTCCATTACCCATCCCCTTGCCCCTAAGTCAGAGTTTCTGGCAAGAAGGAAGTGAGAGGGTGTAGGGCTGGTGGTGCCAAATATACTGACACATGAGTGCGGCACTCCAGAGGACACCACAGCCGACCGTATAGATACCGCTAAGGCAAAAATCTCCAGTGGCCACGCAAGTAGGTGCATGCACACCTAGAATGGAATGGACATGAGCAATACATCTTGAAGAACAATTATGAAAGGTAGGAAACCGTTTTTTCTTATCTACACTGGTTTTCATTTTTGACCATTCTTGGACCTTTTGTAAAAGTAAAGCCTTATGCTAAGAGACTAGGACTCAGTTCTATTTCATTTGAAATTGGTGCACAACTCCCACTGACTTCAACAAAAGCAAGCCTGATGTGTGTCTTCACATTAATGCACTGAGTTTTAAGAACATAATACTTGAAAAATAGGCCTGCATTCTTCATATGAGATTTAATCTTGTATAACCCTTATCCCACTGCATTTACATTTCAGATTTTTAATCTGATGAAGTTTGATAGCTATACTCGCTTTCTGAAATCCCCGCTTTACCAAGAATGCATTCTGGCTGAAGTAGAAGGTCGCCCTCTTCCTGATCCACAGCGTGTTCCCAGCAGCCCCACATCTAAACATAGTATCAACTCAGAGCGGTCTCATATCTCAACACCAAAAAAGGTGACTTTTGATTAAATTATTACTTTTCTGAAAACTAAGTTCCTATCCATAGCTGAACTTCTCCAACCCCCCAGATTTGTTGGAAGATTAACAAGAGCGTGTATAAACTAATGAGTGTTCATATTTACTAGTGCTGACAAAGTATCTAATTGCCAAGTCTTAATGTACAAATTGTTTTAATTGTCAATAGTTTTTTATCCATTCTAACAGAAGTTACTAACTCCCTTTTTAATATAATTTTATTTATGTATTGCCTAAGTAAACACATTTTGTTCTACAGCTAATGAAATGAGGTAATTATTCTTTATGCACCAATTCAGAAGTTGATTTTGATTGAAGTCCATAATTGTTAGGAAACTAAGTTCTGGTATTTTCAACTGCAGGTAGCCAGTTAAAATTCATCCAGGGTTAGTAGTGAATGCTAGTTCAATTTGAGGGGTGCTTTCAATGACCTAGGTGGAGTGAGTTGGTAATTTCAGTCAATGGACAATTGGACAATTGCCTACATCACAAAACCCACCACTGCTACTGTCTCAAAATATCATCCTTGCTATCCATCCAGCAGAGCGGTCAAAGGTTAAATAAGGTTGGAAAATGAACTTCCCTCTTATCCTTAGAATTTATCCCTTTACTACGATAGTATCCAGCTTCTGATCCTTAACGATGACTGTGTTAAGAAAACTTGTATCTGATGATATATATATATAAATTGAAAACTACCTATGAGCCACGTTCTGAGATTTTTAAACTGAAATGATTGAATCGGTCCTGTAGCTACAGGGCCGAAGTAGGGGACGGTGAGCAGCAATTCTCTACAGTTGATAATCAGAACATCACCAGGTTGGCCACCTGGTGCATTGAAGGCTAGAGAGGAGGGAGCTTTGGCTGCTCCATTGTCTGTTCCTCTGACAGGTTGTGGGAGCCCTAAGGAGTGCATTATAAGCACTTGATTGTCTCTACCTGAGCATCAGAGAGCAGGTAGCAAAAGATATGCTCCTCCACCACACAACCCTAGAGAGGTGAAGGGGAGGAGAAGGTGATAACCAAAATCCAATTACAGCTTCCTCATTCTCTGCTCCGACACACGTTGGAGAATATTCTAGAAGTTGCTCTAACTTGCACCAACTGACAATGGTCTCCAAAGGCAGCATGCTAGCAAGATAGCCAGCATGCTCCACCCACTCTTCCCTATGCCCGTCACATCCTTCTGTACCAGGAGTTTTGGGATGATACATATAAGAGTTGACTACACCAGGTCTCTTGCCTGTTTGGGATTCCCTTATACCTATGGAATCCCCAGCTGGAGACTTGTAGTTGGTTTGTGCTGCCTGAGCAGAGAAGCAGAGAATTTGTCCTTAAACCTTGACTGTTGCCCTGGGATTTTTGAAATAATATATTTGACCTTCAAAGTGAAAAGGTTATTGCTGTAGAATATGATTTATGCATGTTGGTTAGGGCAATGTGGTGCAATTATACCATGGAAAAAGAGAGGACTTGAATTAATCTGGTACCTTTCAGAAGAAATAATTCACACCTTCATCCCACATGAAATAATAATAATAATTAATAATAAAAAGTCCTACCTGGAAAGCCAGAATTCCTGGCAGTGATTGATTATCTGGGCTGGCAACTGATGAATTTATTCTTTGAATTTCCTGGCCTCTTTTCAACCAAATCCTTCATGTTGTTTAAACATTTTTTATTATAAAATTTGTCTAGGTAAATAAAAATAATAAAAAAAACCCATAGTCTTTGGAAGCTTTAAAAATTTGTAATACTTTAATAGGAATCAGAACTTTGCTCATTCTTATTTCCACAATCATTGTAATTTAAAAAAAAAATTAAAATTTGAGAGTTTTATCTTTGCAACTAGATAACTTTACCACAGTATTAATTATTTGGTTGTAAAGGTAATTTTAACTCTTTTTTTTTTTTATGTCAGCCACTGTAATTTTGGGGCATCCACTATTTTCTGGATAGAGGTTGTTTTTTCTTTTAAATTCAGCATTTTAAAGAATATTTTAATGTGAAAAAAATAAATGCTCATTAAAAGAAAATGTAGGCATAATATTATTAAAAATATATCTACATTAATACTTTTCATCAACTATTATTTGTTATACATAAGTAGATGTTAGTTAAGAAAGACATTATCAGATACCTGTATTTAATTTTAGTTTATATTTCAAGCCTAGGTAGGTTGCTGTACAGTAAATGAAATTCTATATTTTTTTAAAAACCAAGTAAATGGAAATCCAATAACCCTTTTAAATCATTAGTTCTCTAGCTGTAGTCCGTAGACTGCCAGTAGTCTGTGGAGAGCTGTTTTTGTTGTTGCGCTGGCATGTTATTTGATTACCAGTTGCAGAGGAACTGGCATACATAATAATGAGAAGGCAAAAAGACAATCAACCAGACTCTCTCTCTTAAGATATAGTCCACTTTAGGAGAGTTTGAGAATCCATGCTTTAGACAATATGTTTGCAAGAGTGCTGCAGCTAATATTTATCTGTGTTTTGATGGTAGTTAATTGGAAAATCAAAGTCAGGAAGGTCCTTAAATGAAGAATCTGGAGAGGAAGATGCTGAGAAGAAAAAAAGGGGGACATTTTTCTCCTGGTCAAGAAGTAAGAGTGTGGGGAGATCGCAGAAAAAAAAGGAAAATGATGACTACCAAAATGGTGAGTTTCCAAGTCCTGCTTTGTTGCAAGATTGCTTCAGCAATAGACAGAATTGCTCCCACTGTTAACACTCAGGAAGGAATCTACACCTCATTACTACACATGACCTGGAGCAGATTTTTAATGATCTGCTGAGCTCTGACAGAGGGAAATGGTCTTGTCCTGCACCACAATAGCCAGGAACAGTCATGGAAATAGGTGGAGGTCTGTAGACAAAAGTCTGGGGAATGAGAAATTGGTAGCATTCTGGACCAATGGGATTTCCCACAGCTGTTTAAACATGTCTTCATGAGGGAGTCAAACAGCTATATATGGAAATAAAGCCATAGGTGTGGCTATGCCCAAGTTCATTGAATCAGAGTGCTTTGTTGTAGAAACCTAGTTTACAGATAGGGAAATTACTTCTCCCTACAAAAAAACAAAACAAAAAAATCCCTGAAGGAGGCATAGAGGAACAATTTAGGGAGGGAGAATGAATTCCACAGGCACAGAATGTTACTAAAACACAATCTAATTGGCAGAGACTGGGTTGTGTAGCCTGTTCATTCAACTGCTAGTCAGTCAGTAGCTTTTCTTGAAAAAATGGTAGATTTTATAGGAGGCAACACTAAACTATTTTTAGATAAATGAGGTCTGGGCTAATTGCACTGTGTTTGAAGTAATTTCTATTAGTGAGAATATTTGCATCTGTGTAGTTCACTGAAATGAAAGAGCACTACATTTTGGCAGCCGCAGAGGCTTGCACAAAGCAATTAACAGGCAAACAGTTTTTAAAAATTGCAAAAACAAAACTACAAATTCTGAAATCCACTGCAGCAGTCAGCTACTCTAAGCATTGTGTTTACTGCTGTCTCTTCTTCCCCACCATCTGCTTACCATGGTTCTTGAAAAAGCCTTGTGAGCTGTACAGTTGATGTCAGGGGGGCCATGTATGTGAATGAGGGCTGCAGAATCAGATACTAAGGTTATAGACCTAAACTTTAAGAAGTGACAAGGGATTGAGTTCTCAATTTTTGGGTGTCCAGCTTGAGACACCTTAAAAGAGCCTGATTTTCAGGGATCTGGTACTCACCTGGAAGGTATTGTAAATTGGTAGTCACTTTTTAAAATGTAAGCAATCACCTCCAGGAACAGGAATGTTATCTTTTCATCTGCTTGCAAAAAGCCATGAACACCTGTAGTGTTATATAAGCAATAAATAATTACATTTAAAAGATGTTTAAATGTTCAGCATGTGAAGATAGTACAAGGATTTGGAATTTTTCTTTCCCAAATCAGAAAATGAATATTCTAGTCAGATTACATGAGGTTTTGTAGCACCTTTAATGAATAGTAAAACCAAACATTTTTACTTATCACTCTACTTTTCCCACTCTCAGATTTTATGCATACCAATGGACTATTTTGCAGACGTGAATCACAAGGCTCCATGTCATCAGCTGCAAGTCTTGAACTGGTAAGCTCCTTAGAATCAAATTGTATGAGAGGAATGGAAAAGAAATGGGAGTGATTGTTACCTAGGAAATCAATAATAGCCAAATTTTTCTGCAATAGTATAAATAAACAAAATGTCTATATGTCTTTGTATGTAAATTTCATGTTATTTTTAGACTGAACTTTAAAAAAAAATTATAGCTATACTCATTTTGTGAAATAATAAGGGTCTGGTTGTTTAAACAGATTGTCAGATGAATAGTTAAATATTTTTAAAAGAACACTATTATAGTGCTGTTTATGATCCTAAACTATCATGCTTATAATGTAAAGATAAATATCTCTTTTATGCATTTCATATACCTGTTTTTTTAAAATTGTCCTGCCCTCTCCAAGCTATCCTGTCTATCCTTTCTCCTAGCTACCCCAACTCTCCTGTTCCTTTGGACATTATAATAAAAGTTTGCACTTTTATAGGGTCTTTCAATCCAAGGACACTAAAGCTCTTTACAAACTGCCCCATCTTGCCTCCCAGCTACTGCAGCTCTTAAGCTCTGCTATGAGCAATTGCCTGTTGAATAGCTCTTTGGGTCCTCTTCCTCTTGACTATATGTGAGTTTGAACTCATTTCCTTGATGCCCTGGCTCTTTCCCTCCTCTCTCTTCTCTTAATCACTATAGCTTGACTCTGTTCCCAATGTTTGAGGGATAAAAGAGTGAAGCATTCCCCAGCAGCATTTGCAACTAAAACATTGCAACACATGCTCATATGTGGAGAAACAAGAAGTGAAGACACAGTAGTTATAAACAATGTAGTTCCACCTTCACAGTCCAAGTTGAATGAAATGCACAAAGTAAACAATATAAATGATTAAAAGTAAACTTAAAATTTAATATCACCCTAGATTTAAAGTGAATTTTAACAAAGCGTATAAAAGAATATAATTTTAAAATACCCTTTTTTATCCTGACAGTATCCCTTTGACTTACAAATTTGATTCTAAGAATCATACAGATTCTTGTTGATATATGTGATGCTAGTGGGTAAACAGAGAAGTAAACAGTGCAGAGCCGTATTGGTAGCATCCATTTAAATTGAGTGTTTATTAAATACTTCAAAATATTACCTTGTAAAAACAACGTAATGGAGTTGTCCCTTTTGATACTTTGTGTGTACTAAGATGATTTTTCTGTGGCTATAATTAGGGCCTTACCAAATTCACAGCTGTGAAAAATGCATCATGAACTGTGAAACCTGGTTTTCCTTGTGAAATCTGGCTACTGTAGGAGGGTTGCGGTATTCAGAGCTGGGTGGCCGGAGAGCTGTGGCTTCTGGCCAGGCACCCAGCTCTGAAGGCAACACCACCAGCAGCAGCGCAGAAGCGAGAGTCGCATGGTATGGGAGAGGGTCATCACTTTTGGGGGGAGCAGTGCCAGGCTTATAGCTGGGCAACTGCCCATGGCACCATGGTCACGGTGAGCACTGGACCTGGGGCTAGGCTGGGGCACCCCAGCTGGGAGCTCCTACCGTGCACTGGGCTCTAGCTGCTAGTCCCAGACAGGCTAGGAAGGAACAGGACTTTCTCTTCCCTTGCACAGGCCACTCCCAGGGCCAGGTTGGACCCACCTCTGGGGTCTTCCCCCGGCTGCAGGAAGCTCCATGGCTGCTGCCTGGGAGCCAGCTCTGAAGGCAGCCCTGCTGTGCCAGCAGCAGTGCAGAAGTAAAGATGGCAATATTGTGACCCCCTACAATAGCCTTGTGACTGCCCCCACGACCTCTGTTTGGGTCAGGACCCCCACAGTTACAACACTGTGAAATTTCAGAGTTAAATATCTAGAGCCATGAAATGTAAGATTTTTAAAGTCCTATGACCGTGCAATTTACCAAATTGAACAGTGAATTTGGTAGGGCAGTTCCCAGCAGTTCCTCCCCCAGGGGCTGCAGGGACATGCTGGCTGCTTCCAGGAGCGGGGTGTAGCCAGGGCAGGTAGGGAGCCTGCCTTAGCCTCACTGCGCCTCTGGAGAGTTGATCCGCAGGGCCCTGAGAGGATGCTTGGGGATGCCCAGAGGTCCGCCGACCCCAGTTTGAGAAATGCTGCTCTAGTGGAAAGTTCAGGGAAGGGAGTGTGGTACTGCCTCCTGCTTTCCCCCTGGTCTGAATTCTCCCTTCAGGGGTGGCTGCACTTAAAGTATGTTTAGATTTGTGAAGTTTGGTCTGTGGTAGTGTCTTTGTCTTAAATTGAAATAGTTCTAAAAAAATTACCTGGTAATAGAAAGATTTTGAAGGAAGGGTAAACCTCAAACATGGTTAAAAGTGTGTTCCCTTGCTTAATTTGATTTGTTGGACTGTAATACTGTGTGTTTGTTCTTAACTTTCATTTTTGTTTCTGACAAGTCTGATGCCTCTCGGTTATCTGCATCTGTACCTGATAAAGAGAAATCCTCAAAATACTGCTGTATAAACCTTCCAGATGGCTCATCCTGTAAAATGGTTGTTAAATCAGGATTCTCAGTCAAAGAGATGTTATCTGGGCTCTGTGAGAAACATGGCATTAACATAGCTGCAGTAGACCTTTTTTTAGTTGGAGGAGACAAGGTACTGTATGTATACTTTTTTTAAAAAATTCAGACTTATTATTCAATTTACTAATATGGGATTATTGATTATTTAGGGGAATACTCTACCTCTTTGTATTCAGACTTCACATGGACAATAATGGGATTTGTGTATGTTGCTCAATGGAAGAATATTAGTGAGCTCATTACTGGAATACTGTGTCCATTTCTGCTACTACATTTTAAAAAGGATATTGAAAAATTGGAAAGAGTTCAGGAGAGAGCTACAAGAAGATTTGAGGTCTGGAAAACATGCCTTAGAGGGAGGAGATTAAGAACTTCAGTCTGTTTAGTGTGTCTGAGAGAAGTTTAAGCAGTGACTTGATAACAGCCTACAATATCTACATGGAGAAGAAATTTTTGATAGACAGCACTTTAATCTGACAGAAAAAGGCATAACAAGATCCAGTGATTGAAAGCTGAAGCTAGACAAATTCAGATCAGAAATAAGGTGTATTTTTTTAATCGTGAGGGTATTTAACCATTGGAACAATTTATGAAGCGAGGTGTTAGATTCTCAATCATTTGAAGTCTTTAAATCAGAACTGGATATCTTTGTAAAAGAGATGCTATGGTTCAAAAATGTTATGGGCTTGATGCAGATTTTGTCTTGTGTTATGCAAGAGATCAGACTAATGATCCTAATTTACTTGTCTTCCTTGTAAAATAATCTGTTTTTTTAAATCTTTCTGCCAACATTATTTTGTCGTATTTTCTGATGTATCATTCTGTTTGTTCAGCCTCTTATGTTTAAGTGCCCAGGCCTTGTATGAGATGCTGAGAGCTCTCAATACCCATTGACTTTAATGGGAATAGAGAATTGCTAAGCACCTCACAGAATTGGCCCCTACATCTTTTGGAACTATCCAGAGAAAAAGAGAAACTAATCATGTTGCTTGCTGTAAATTAATACAATAATAGCCATACACACAAAGCTTAATAATTGTTCTGTCTCTCTTCCTGGGCTAATTTTAAAATTGCTTTTTTTGTTTTGCACAGCTGTTGCATATTGTTAAATGATATATAACAAGTGACATGTTCCCAATTTAACATAGTTTCTCTTCTTTTGTTCAAACCATATGCTCCATAGCCACTTGTATTGCATCAAGACAGTAGCATCTTGGATTCTCGGGATCTACGTTTAGAAAAACGTACTTTATTTCGGTAAGAGAAAAAATTTATCTTTTTGTGACATTTTCCACTCCAGCTAATTTAAATGGGCCAGAATGCATTCTGAGTTATGTCTGTGCAATAAAATAAAAGTGAGTATAACACAGAATAACATTTGATATGCTGTGTCTGTTTCCCTGTCTGTAAAATGGGAATGTCATGCTTCCTGGAGTGGCCCATGAACATGCGTGCCAACCTCAGGGCAGACTATTACAAACCACAGTACAAACCCCAAACTGGTTGTGATTTCTATACTTAGATTTCACCAACCACATATTAAGTGTGAACTCCTCAAGCACTATAACAGCTTTAACATGGAGTCACAGACAGTCCCTTATGATACTTCAGTCTATCTTGCCACCCAGCCAGATTTGCCTTTGTGATAGATAGTCTCTTACATCAAAAACCACAATAATATTCAGATTACTCCCAGTCCCAAAGGGCTAGTCACTTACCTCAGGTCAATTGTACCTCACACCAAAGACAACCTTTGAAGTCAATCCTGTAATAAACTGTCTAAAGATTTATGAGTTACAGTCTAAGGCTATGTCTACACGGCGCAGCTTACAGCTGTGCCACTAGAGCCTTGCCGCTGTAAGGCACACAGTGTATCCACTCTTTGTCGGCAGGAGAGAGCCGTCCTGCCAACATAATAAAACCACCCCAAACAAGGGGCAGTAGCTTTGTTGGCGGGAGATGCTCTCCCACTGACAAAGCGCTGTCCACACCGGTGCTTTTTGTCTTTAAAACTTTTGCTGGTCAGGGGTGGGGTTTTTTCAAACCCCTGACTGACAAAAGTTTTAATGACAAAAGTGCAGTGTAGACATAGCCTTAGATTCCAAAACATAATAGAAGTTTCTGTAATGTGCAAGCTCTATATGTCCTTTAGGGCTAACCCAAGCTAAACAGCTGGGGATCTCTTGCTTATGCTTAGAAGTATTGCCCTCTCCCTGAAATCCAAGTAGCACAGGGATAACAATTTCTTCTTGACAGGGATCTTTATTCCCTTTCCCCAGAGTTCAAGTGGATGGGATGAGCATTTCTGCATATCTCCTCCGCATAGGTGTTGGGGGAGCAATCCACAAACACTTTTGTCCCCTGGTGTTCCACAATGGCTTGTCTATTGTGTTGGGGCAAGGCCAGATGGCTACAGTAAAGTAGCGAGGAACAGGTATGTTAGCCTCAGGCTAAACAAATCCCTGGTACCATGGTAACCAAATGGCAGTTGCTCCAGGTTAATCAAGACACCTGGGGCCAATTAAGATCCTTCTTGAAGGCAGTGGAGATAGCTAGATAGATTGGGACACCTGAAGCCAATCAAGGGCTGGCTGGAACTAGTTAAAAGCCTCCCAGTTAGTCAGTGAGGTGCAGGTGTCAGGAGCTATAGGAGGGAGCCGTGCTGTTGGAGGAACGAAGCAGTACAAATCCATATCAGGTGTAAGGAAGGAGGCCCTGAGGTAATGGTGAAGGAGATATTGAGTGGGGGGCTGCTGTGGGGAAGTGGCCCAGGGAATTGCACATGTCCTGTTTCCAAAAAGTCAGCTTCTCCTTACCTCCGTTGTTGGCTTATGATGAAAATGGCTCAGTAAGCTCTGACTCTTGCCTCTAGAGAGAGAAGGGCTACCTGGAGTGTCACAGTGAGCCTCTAAGGCTAGCAAAAATCCGCCAGGAAACGCAGGACCCACAGAGTCAAGGACAGAACTTTGTCACACTATGGACCAAAGGGTTGGAGAGGAGATGATACCTCTTGTGGTAAACTAGTATTTCACACTTGGTAATGCTTCTTTCCTGACTCTGGGGGTTTACCGTTTTAGAGCAAACACTTTTATAGGTACAGAGCTTACACTTAAATATTACCTTATAACATAGGATGCAGGTATTATAAATGAGATTAATGCAAGCAGCAATTTACAAGCATTTCATAAAGTCCAAAAACTAAATACATCTCTATAAATCTGATACCTATTTTAACGGTACTAACACACAGGTAAGCCAGACTGGTTTCCAGTTGTGCATCTGTCAGCGTTCAGTGAGGCCTAGAAGCCTTGACATGAGCTAGCATCTGGTCTGCCATCACAGGGGATAATGATGCTTACCTTCTTTGTAAGGAGCTTTGAGATCTACTGATGGAAAGTGCTATTTACTTGTGTTACTGTACTTGTGAAATTACTTATCTAAAGTCTGGGTATTTATATATCCATGTATACAAATTATATTTTAAAATTTGGGATCCCCTAGTTGAATTTATCCTTATCTTTAAAAAAATACATCTTTGTCTGTATGTTCCTATAGGAAGGTCATTGGTTCTTTAAGACACTGAGATCATAAATTATATCTTAGACCCTCTTAAATCTGGGAAAAGTTTGCTCTTTGAATAATGCACAATATCCAACTTGTAATAATCTAAGAGGAATTCAAGGCAGACTGTTGCTATTTTCAGAAAACCCAAAATAGATATAGTACATGATTCCATGCTGTGTGATGGTCTAATGTAAACCAATGAGGGCAAACAAACTCAGATATCCATATGTAGGCAGCTAAACAAATGGCCTGATTTTTCTTTGAGTAGTGTCCCTATGGGTGCTCCACTGGAGGTCATGCCTCCCCCACCATCTCTGGTAGGCAACTTCCATCTTTTCCTGGAGCTGGCAAAGAGGGCGGCGGACACTTACTACATACTACTAGAGGAGGTCAAAGATGCCCATCATCAGCTCCTTGATTTTATCTATTTTTTGTCCTTCTCAAAGATTGACCTCCCAATTAATGAAGCCATTTTAGACCCAGCAAAGACTCTGTGGTGTTAACTTGCAAATGAGCAGACAAAAAATATTTCCCTGCCAAGGAATCGGAATTCCTATTTTCCCACCCACCACCCAATTACATCGTGGTGGATGCTGTCAATTCCCATGGCCAATAACACCAGTCCAGAGCTATGCCCTATGATAGGGATAGGAAATGCCTTGATCTTTTCAGTAAAAAGGTGTATTCCTCGGCCACCTTATAGTTCCATATTGCAAGCTATCAGGCACTCGCGTCCAAATACGATTACATAAATTACCATAAATGTAATGATTTTATTGAAAAGCTGCCAGAGGTACATCGGGAATCCTTCAAAGCCATCATCCAGGAAGGGCAATTAGTAGCAAAAACATCACTGCAATCGGCCCTCGACACCACCGACATGGCAGCTAGGGCCATCTCCACAGCAGTGGTGATACGACGGGCATCATGGCTCCACTTGTTGCGATTCCCGAAAGAGGTGCAGTCTACGGTGGAAGATCTTCCCTTTGAGGACATGAAGGTCTTTGCCAAAAAGACCAACACCTTCCTTTATGCCCTAAAGGATTCTAGGGCTACCTTTGGGTCGCTGGGTATCTATACACCAGGGGAAAAGATACTATTTAGTCCCCAGTCCCAGCACAGGCTGTATGTGGCCCCACCCCCTGACTGACTCAACTGATCATCATTGTGTACACCAATTTGGCCACTGATTGGCAGCGTTCTGCAGTGCCTGGTAACGCATAATGTCAGACCCGATGGGTCTTAGAATCATCTGGTCTGGGTACTCCATCCATTTCACCTCCTTACCACCTCCACAACACCCTTCCCCATCCCTCTTCAGGCACCTTTCTCATGAGAGTTTACTACAACCCTTCTCCAGTTAGGAGCCATAGAACCAGTGCCTCAACATTTATGAGGCAAGGGGTTCTACTCTTGTTATTTCCTAATAACCAAAGGAAGGGAGGTTGGAGACCCATACTAGACCTCAGAGCAAGTTTGTCAAGGCTCAGAAGTTCAAGATGGTCACCCAATTGATCATTCCAGCATTGGAACAGGGAGACTGTTTTTTGGCCCGGAGCCTCTGTGAGCCCACTTGCACATCTCAACCCTACCAGCTCGCAGGTTCATGACCATTACCAATTCAGAGTCCTCCCCTACAGGCTCTCATCGGACCCGAGAGTATTTTCCAAACTTCTCTCAGTGGTAGCTGCTTATTTACACATGCTAGGAATAATGATTTACCCATACCTGAACGATTGTCTACTCATAGCCCAATCTCTCCAGAAGGCTCACCAAGTCATCGACACTATGATACACTTGTTCATAGAGCTGGGTCTACAGATAAACACCCAGAAGTCAACTCTCACTCCAGTGCAACATCTGGAATTCAAGGGGGCTGACCTCAACGCTTTGCAGACCAAAGCCCTTCTACCTCAACACATCAATCTTCTTGAGTTGAGAGCAGTCATGAACATCTGTGCCCATTTCCTTCCACTGATTGCAGGATCACACACAAAGATCCTAGCAGACAATGTAGCCTGCATGTACTACATCAATTGGTATGGTGAGGGCCAGGTTGCCCTACCGATGCACGGAGGAAGTGAGATTATGGAACTGTTGCATTTCTAACAACATTACTCTGTCCACGGCTTACCTTCCAGGCACACAGAACTCAATAGCAGACAATCTCAGTCGCAAATTCCCACACAATCACAAGTGGGAGATGCACTCCACGAACTATTCACATAATGGGGAACACTGTCTACATACCTGTTTGCCACTTACCAGAATAAGAAATGTCCACGCTACTGCTCTAGGGTGGGGATAAACCGTGCTCGCTAGGCAATGCTCTTTTCCTCCCTTGGGACAAGGACCTTCTTTACACCTTTCCTCCATTTCCTCTACTGCTGAAGGTCCTGCTAAAAATAAAAAGAGTCAGAGCTCATGGAATTCTGATCGTTCCTACTTGGCCAAGACGGACCTGACACCCTTACCTAGCACAGCTCGTGATGTGCCAACCGATCTCCCTCCCAATCATTCCGCACCTCCTATCACAGGACAAAGGGTGTACCCTGCATCCCAACTTGGGGATTCTCCACCTCAAAGCATGGCTCCTGCTTGGTTCCAACACCTAGAGAGTTCCTGCTGAAGTGAAGTACAAGAGGTTCAATTACACAGTATAAAGTCCTCCACACGACAAACTTACCTGCAGAAATGGTCCAGGTTTCAGATTTGGTGCATGTCCCAACAAATCTCCCCAACATCCGTGACTCTTTCACACATCCTAGATTATGCTCTGATCCTTATAAAGGCAGGATTATCCCTAAACTCTCTTAGGGTCCATCTAGCAGCTAAAACAAACTTTCACCAACCTGTAGAGGGGTACTCAGTGCTGTCACACCCAACCACAAAAAGGTTCCTCAAAGGTATAATAGACCTCTTCCTTCAGCCTTGACTTCCTACCCCCCTGTGGGACCTAAAACTGGTACTGAAAGGGCTGACTAGGCCTCCCTTTGAACCCAAGGCCACCTGTTTGCTGATGTACCCATCAATGACAGCCTTCTTGATAGCGATTACCTCGGCCAGGAGAAGAGGAGAGATACCAGTCCTGATGGCACGTCCCCCCTACACAGTATTCTTTTTGGACAAGGTTACGCTCAGGCCACATCCAAAATTCATCCCTAAGGTAACCTCTCCATTTCACATGAATCAATTGATTCACCTTGCAATCTTCTACCCCAAGCCTCACCAAGACAACAAGGAGGCTATACTTCATACCCTAGATGTCAGGAGAGCCCTGGCCTTCTACCTTGACAAGACAGGGGTCTTTGGGAATTCCCCTCAGCTTTTCTTCTCCATTGCAGAAAGATCCAAGGGCTCAGCAATATCAACCCAAAAGCTCTCTAAGGCCTGGTCTACACTAGAGGGGTGGGTCGAACTAAGGTACGCAACTTCAGCTACGCGAATAGCGTAGCTGAAGTCGAACTACCTTAGTTCGAACTACTTACCCGTCCTCACGGCGCGGGATCGAAATCCGCGGCTCCCCTGTCGACTCCACCACCGCCGTTCGCGGTGGTGGAGTTCCGGAGTCGACGGGAGCGCGTTCGGAGTTTGATTTATTGCGTCTAGATGAGACGCGATATATCGAACTCCGAGAAGTCGATTGCTAACCGCCGACCCGGCGGGTAGTATGGACGTACCCTAAGTGGGTCTCGAATTATATCTGACGGTGTTACCAAATTCACAGTATGACCCCTTGAGGCTCGATTCGTACAAACTCCACAAGATCGATCTCGTCATGTGTCACCTTTTTCAAGAATGTCCCTATCTCAGAGATCTGTAGAGCGATGACATGGGCCTCAGTCCACACTTTTGTAGAACACTATGTGATCACTGGGGACGCCACCTCTGATGCCATCTTTTGGCTCCACAGAACTGTCATCAGTAACTGACCCAACTCCAAAGTCCCAGCCCTCCAGAAGCGGGCTTGGGAGTCACCTACAGTGGAGCACCCATAGGGACACAGCTTGAAGAAAAAAAAATTACTCACCTTGTGCAGTAATAATGGTTCTTCGAGATATGTGCCCCTATGGGTGTTCCACAACCCACCCTCCTCCCTCTACTTCAGAGTTCTTGTCAATGATTCTGTAGTAGAGAGGGAACTGAGGGTGATTAGCCCACAGGCACTGACTAGCCTCGTGGTGTAGCACAAGGAGAAACAGCACGTGTGCTGGCCCAACAGACTCTGCTACTGAAGGTCTCCGATCAGCAGCCCAGGAACACAAGCACACCAATGGTGGAGCACCCATAGGGACACACATCTCAGAGAACCATTGTTATTGCACAAGTTAAGTAACTTCTCCTTTTTCAGGCATGCTCAGCAGCCACAATTCCTACTGAAGTTCCTCCTTCCTCAGGCTTTCACTCTGTTTCTCACATCTTTGTTTCTTTCTCTAACCCATACTCCTTAACGTGCTCTTCCTTCCATTACTGCTTTAGAAGAAACTATTCCATTAATCTTTCCCACTTCTCATCCCTACTCATCACCCTCCCCTCCCCACCCCCAAATGACACCAGTCACACACACACTCACAGTAGTGACCGACAGGTTCTTCTCGCTGGTTAGAATGCTAAGAAAAGGACGTTGGGGTTGGAGTGCTCCCTGCAGCAGTGTAACACAGGAAACAATTCTAGCAGGCCACTAGAGGATTTGCTGAACAAGACTGTAAGATCCATTTCCCTCTCTTTTGCTAAATACCCACATTGCAGGGAGGGGAGAGGATGGAGGGCCTCAGTGTCCATGCTGGAAAATGACTGGCTGATGGGCAACTCCTTCTGAGCCTGAAAATGGGTGAAACTATTTTTCCTGAATCAAATACATTACCACTAACACCTTTGGTCAATATGTGTAAACTATATGGGCACAATACTGCAAATTCTTGCTCAGGCAAGTAGTCCTTATTCACCTGAGCAGTTTCATTTTAACAGTCCAGTTCAAATTCCTAGTCTAACCTATAAGGGCTTGAATGGGCTGAGGCTTGTCTTTCTTAGGCTCTGACCCAGGAAAACACTTAAGTGTGTGCTTAAAGTTAAGCATTTACATAAGCACCTTTTCTGATCAGGAATGCTTTCCTGAATTACCATACTTCTTTGCACAGGCCTTTTCATAGTAAGAGTCATGGAATTCATTAAAAGATCCATTGCATACAAAATTTAAATCCTCATAAGTAGTGGTGGCTAAATATAGCACTAAATAGTATAATTCTTTTTGATCAAGATAGATACAAGCCTTAATTTTATATGACCACCTAGATACCATTGTGATTCTGTGCTTGACTGAATTCAGTAAGGATGGTCTAGAGGTTAGAGTGCTAGACTGCAATTTACAAGACCTGGATTTAATTCCCTGCTCTACCATTGTCTCCTTGTGTGACCTTGGAATGTCACTTAGTCTCTCTGTAACTCAGTTCCCCATCTGAAATATGGAGATTGCAATATGATTCACTTCTATCAGTGTAACTTTTAAGAGGTTGATATATACTATGTCTTTAAAAAACATCAGGTTTGGCCAACATTTTAAAACTTAGTCTCTCAAACAAGAATATGTCACTTAATGTTGTACTTCATTTTCTTATCTGAGGAAATATCTCTTTTGACAGTGCTGAATTCAAATAAAAATTAATGTTATGAAAAATGCCATCAGCATTTACCTGTATTTTTTAAAAATAATGATTTTAGAACATATTCATCTGCTTTTTAGATTTATCTCCCAAAATGAAATAATACTTCATGCAAGCTACATATAAAAATTTTGAGCTAGTAGATAGCTTTAAACTATCTGAAACTACTTAAGAACATAAGAACAACCATAGTGGGTCAGACCAGTAGTCCATCTTGCCCAGTATCCTGTCTTCTGATAGTGGCCAATGCCAGGTGCTTCAGAGGAAATGATCAGAACAGGCAATCATCAAGTGATTCATCCCCTGTTGCCCATTCCCAGATTCTGGCAAACAGAGGCTAGGGACACCATCCCTGCCCATCCTGGCTAATAGCCATTGATGGACCTATCCTCCATGAATTTATCTAATTCTTTTTTGAACCCTGTTATAGTCTTGGGTTTCACAACATCCTCTGGCAAAGAGTTCCACAGGTTGACTGTGTGCTGTGTGGAAAAATGCTTCCTTTTGTTTGTTTTAAACCTGCTGTCTATTAATTTCATTTGGTGACCACTAGTTCTTGTGTTATGAGAAGGAGTAAATAACACTTCCTTATTTAGTTTCTCCACGCCAGCCATGATTTTATAGACCTCTATCATATCCTCCCTTAGTCATCTCTTTTCCAAGCTGAAAAGTCCCAGTCTTATTAATCGCTCTTCATATGGAAGCCGTTCCATACCCCTAATCATTTTTGTTGCCCTTTTCTGAATCTTTTCTAATTCCACTATATCTTTTTTGAGATGGGGTGACCACATTTGCATGCAGTGTTCAAGATGTGGGCATACCATGGATTTATATAGAGGCAATATGATCTTATCTTATCTTATCTTATCTTAATGATTCCCAACGTTCTGTTCACTTTTTTGACTGCCGCTGCACATTGAGTGGATGTTTTCAGAGAATGATCCACAATGACTCCAAGATCTCTTTCTTGAGTGGTAACAGCTAATTTAGACCCCATCATTTTTTACCTCTCTTCATTCTGAAAACTGACCATTTATTCCTACCTTTTGTTTCCTATCTTTTAACCAGTTACTGATCCATAAGAGGACCTTCCCTCTTATTCAGGGGTGGGCAAACTACGGCCCGAGGGCTGCGTCCGGCCCTGCAGATGTTTTAATCCGGCCCTCGAGCTCCCGCCAGGAGCGGGGTCCGTGGCTTGCCCTGCTCTGGCGCTCTAGCTGGGGAGTGGGGTTGGGAGATTTCCCCGCTCTGCGCGGCTCCCAGAAGCAGTGGCATGTCCAATGTTTAACATGGAGAAAAGACTGGAGGCTCTGTGTAGCTACACTAGGAGTCACCACAGATATATGTGGGCTCCTGGCTTTTCCTCACTTTCTGTCTGCTGAAACAGCAATGATTCTACTGCGTTGAAGGTGCTCTGCACTTGCAGAAGAGTGGGGAGGATTTTTGTTTATTAATGGAATTACACTATATCCAAACTCACTTTATTTGGTTCCTAGATTAGATTAGAAACTTTTTCACTTTTGGTTTATTTGAATAGTTAACATATTGCAACATTTGATATGTTTCAGGCTGGATCTTGTTCCAATCAATAGATCAGTTGGTTTGAAGGCTAAACCCACTAAGCCAGTAACAGAAGTTCTACGGCCTGTGGTTGCAAAATATGGCTTAAATCTTAATGAACTTGTGGCAAAACTAGTAAGTATCTTTTGGTGTAAAACAGGGGTGGGCAAACTATGGCCCGAGGGCCACATCCGGTCCTCCAGACATTTTAATCCAGCCCTCGAGCTCCTGCGTGGCTCCCAGAAGCAGCAGCATGTCCCCCACCCGGCTCCTACGTGTAGGGGCAGTCAGGGGGCTCTACACATTGTCCACACCCCAAGCGTGGCTCCCGCAGCTCCTATTGCCCAGGAACCGCAGCCAATGGGAGCTACAGGGGAGAGGCGCCTGCAGACGGGGCAGCGCGCGCCTGCCTGGCCCCCCCCCATGCCTTAGGAGCTGAGAGGGGGGGGGGTCACTGCTGCTGGCTGCTTGGCTTGAGAAGTGCCACAGCACCCCCACCCCCACCCCCCCCCACCCCCCACCCCCCCCCCCCCCCCCCCCCACTCCCCCTCCTCCCCTCCCTCCCCTCAGTCCCAGCCCAGAGCACCCTCCTGTACTCCCAATCCCAGAGCCCTCACCACCTCCTGCATCCCAACCCCCAATTTTGTGAGCATTCATGGTCTGCGATTCAATTTCCGTATCCAGATGTAGCCAGATGGCCAAAAAAAACCAAAAAGTAAATGTAAATCTGTATTTGTTGTCTGAAAAAAAAAATATATAGTATAAAAAAAAAATATTAAATAGGCTCATCTTTATAAAATGAAATGATAACTATTCTATTGTTGTTGTGATGAGATGATGGTGCAGTAGTCATCATTCTTCATCTTCTTCAGATAGTTTGACTATGGCTTTGTCTGGGCCTGCTTTGTCTTGGCCCTTCTCTGCCCCCTTCCTGCTTTTCATTCAGAGGCATTTCAATCCAGGCTGAAACAAAACAACAAAGGGCACTAAGGGATGGGGTGGACGGATGGGGATAGGAAGATCGATCTTAGATAATAGCATCAGCAGCATCGAGAATAGTCGACGATCTCCGATCTCTCTTACCTCTCACTCACAGCGATCTCCACAAATCCACGTTCCGTCCCCCCCGTTGACTCCCACTTCTGCCTTGGTGGAGGAGTTTTTCAGAGTTTCGAAGAGATTCATTAGGATCAATCATGATCAGATGAGGATAAATCGATCCCCGATAATCCAGATCAATCACTCCGATTCGATCGCATCCGAGACGCTCCATGTGCCTTCCATCCATTCCTCCCAGAGCCTCTACTAGCCTGGAAAGCACAGAAATCAGCTCCAGACTGTTGACAGCATATAGGTCTACCATTGGTTTGTCAGACTGGCCAATCCATAATATGCTGCAGACAAATGACTCGTGTCCATTATGATCAAAGCAATTATGGACATTATTGGTCTGAAAATTATAGGGAAGATAGCAGAGGATTCTTGGGGTTACACTGAATTATAACTGTACTAGCTAGTGTTCTGTTTTAAATACCAAGTTGTAAATTCAAGTTGTTTTGAAAACCATTGTTTTTCTCTATTATACACAAACTGTGATCTAACTTCAGAATGGTGAGCAGGAGCCATTAGATCTTGGTGTCCCAATATCTAATCTGGATGGTCAACGAGTTGTATTATATGAAAAAGAGCCAACAAAGGGAAGAGGTAAGAGATTCTGAAAGTTTTTATGAAGTGCTTAACGAGCCTCATCAAGCCTGACTTTACATTCATAGAAAAAATAAATTTACGTGAGGTAAATGGTGTTAGGATGAAGGATTTGACTTATAGGATAGAATGGGAAAACTATTTATAGGAATTAAAGTTAAAGGTGTGACTTTTCATCTATTAAATTGGCCGGTATTTGACTATCACGATGTGCTCTTGTAGCAAAGTTTGTAACTCTTAAAAAATATTTTTTCTCCCTAGTATCCTACAAGCTCTTAGTTCATTAGAGAATGAAGTTCTATATTTTACCACAGGACAGGTACAGCTTAGGGTATCAGCTACAACTGCTGGAGAGATGGATTGTGTGAGGTGAGAAGATACTGCAGTCTCCATCTCTGTGCAATCCTTGGGCTCCGCAGAGACTGGCAAAAAGAGTGCCAGTTGTGATTTTTGAGGTGGTGGATCTCTGTGAAATAGAAGCTGAACTAAGACTTACTTCACTTCAAATTGGCCAGAGAACAGCAGTTAGATAATTATTTTTTGTCACTACTGACCTTCGCTGGATTCAGACCAGGGGCCTGGAGATTAAAGGTTCCATGTGCCATTAGTATCCCCCTTTATAGGTAAAAAACATGATTTAGATTAGATTAAAATTAGATTAAATTAAATGTTTAGAATGGTGGATCTTGTAGGGGAAATTAGTAAAATAAAGAGAGCTGTATTTGGCAGGGCGGGTGGAAGGGGAGTCAGATTTTATCACTTTGTTGGGGACCAGAGTCACAGACCACAACATTTAATTTACCTTAAAACTTTTATAATCCTATTGGTAGTGTTATATAGGAACTAGGCACAAATGAGCCACTTCTTTCTACACGGCCAGGTTATTTTGGGCATTAAACATGTGTAAATCATCAGAGAATCACCCCAGTAGAAAGATGATCCTAGAGCAGCATAGAATCAACATAGGCATTCTTATGCCACATATGCTTCCTGATACACTGGGGAAAAGATGCATGATTAGAGAGAGAATGCTCTGTTAGGATGAACTTACACCAAGCAGATTCTGAGCTGTTTTTTGCCCTTTGTGTCTGTTGCAGGCAGATACAAATTAAAGCAGCCCTGAGCTTACTTTAACAGTGTATGGAGAGAAAATGGAGATGCCCAAAGGGCAGTTGATGCACAAAGCAGATCTGAAAGGTTTTGGGGTTTCTTAATAGATTTTTCTGCATCTGGTGTTTTTTTAAAAAGACTGCGTTTTCATCTAAACTGAACCCTGTGACTGCAGATCTAGTGAAATTATGCCATCACAAAAGTCAAGAAAATTTAAAGCTTAGCAACGGAGAGGGAGAGAGATTTTTGCTCACTCATTGCTTTTCATTTATTTTGTTACCAGCTATTGTACTCAATGACTTATAAATATTGTGGAGAAAGGATGTCTTCCCTTTAGCTTTTTGACCCCTGCTGCATCTTTTCAGTAAAGGTGTAAAAACTCATAACACACAAGCTTTGAAAGCACCAGAAAATCCAGGGAAGCCTAGGTTGTTTTCTGGTTGATTTAACTTAAAAATATTGGGGATGTGAAGTTTGATCTTCCCTGGTTTTGCTAGAGCTTCTTCCAGGGGGCCTCATGGCAGGGTATTTTATGTGTCATTGTGTTTTAAATGTTAATATTATGCTGAAGTGATATGTTTATAATTATAGAAGACATTTTTATGTTTAGTGTTCACAGACAGACAAAAAGGCGCCCCAGTAAAACAAAGTACAGTTGTAACTTCCACTTCCAGAAATCAAGCATCTACAGTAAGTTTTTTTTTTTTAAATGATTTCTGCCACTCAGAATACCTTCTATTTTCTTCTCTCATCATAAAGTAGAAGCTTCAGGTATCTATGCTAAAAACAGTGTCCAGCTTACCTAACTGAATTGGCTGCAGCTATAAATCATCCTATTCTTTCTGTCAGACTTCATCTGTGAGGGTTTAATCCTGCTTTTTCACCAGTGTGTGACCATGAATTGAGTAGCAGTGAGTGTTTTCCCGCTTTTATATTCTTGGGTTTCTATATCAGCTGAGTGGATCATCTTTATCAAAATCCATTAACTTTCTTTGAAAGCCAAGGCAAGTACTTGAGCCTACTACTTTAATGTAAATTTTGCTGTGCAAGCAATGTGCTTATTGTAAATAGGATTTTTTCTTTTTTGGTGTGTAGTGTTAAATCTTTTTTGTCATGATTAAGCTATAACATTTGTTGTATTTTTTTAATCAGAGAGATCTGTTTATAAAATATCCTTTTTATTCACTTAGAATCTATTACGCACAGATTGTGGTATATCCTAATTGTAAGAAGTACTTTAACTTTCCTTCTAATGCAGGGAGAGGGAAGAACTCTAGGAAAGTCTAATTCTATTAAAATAAAAGGCGAAAATGGAAAAAATGCTAGGGATGCTCGGCTATCAAAGAGAGAAGAATCTCTTGCAAAGATTGGGGAAAAAAAATATCAGAAAATTAATTTGGACGAAGCAGAGGGTATGTCAACTTTTTAAGTATATGTAATAACATTAGTGTTCAAGGGAAAATGATAATTCCAATTTATGACTGTGGAAATCATAAGGACTGTGCATTTATCACTGTATGAAGAAAATAACAGACAAGTTCCTTATATGCTTGTTGCTGTTAACTTTGAACTGCTAATTTATTGAAGTCTAGGGTAAAATTTTCAAACATGCCTGCAGGTACTTAAAGGTATTTAGGCATCTTAAGATGAGATAGGTGCCTACTGGGATTTTCAAAAGGGCTGAGGTTACTAACTCCCAGAGAGATCAATGGGTGTTAGATGCCTAAGAGCTTTTGAAAAGCACACTACATGTCTACCTGCATCTTTAGGTGCCTAAACAACTTTTATAATCTGGACTTAGATCCCCTTTTCAAACGTCTCTTAGGATCTTAAGGGCCTAAGTCACTTTTGAAAAGGAGATGTAGGCTCCTAAATCACGTAGGCACTTTTGACAATTTTACCCATAGTCTATGATAGCCAGATTACCACTACTTGAAAAGGGGTGGTGTTGGTTGTGTGGAGTGGTGGGCAAGAACAGAAAGAGATTACTTTTCATTCAGTAAATGTTCTGAAGAGGTGGCTAGAAATGGTACAAGAAACAAGGCTGTGCCATAACTGGTCATTTTGCATTTTCTGAGCCAAAATCTTCCCTAAATTACATCTTTGAGACACAATAACTTCATGAGGATTTCACTGATGACAGCAGAATTTGCCTTTCCATGTATGTTTTCTGATATGAAAAAATGAGAGATAATAAAAGTCACAGGGAGGTGAAGGAATAAGATCATTTTAAGGGTTGATATCTTTAGATATTACTCCCCCATCCCCAACCTCAAGGATTATTTGAAACAATTGCCTATCCCACTAGCTCCAAAATAAAATGTGAAAATCAGAACACACATGCTAGCTAGGGCAAAAATTTTAAATGCATCATTATTACCACCTGATGTAGGGTGACCAGATAGAAATTGTGGAAAAAATGGGACAAGGGTGGGAGGTAATAGGCGCCTATATAAGAAAAAGTTCCCAAAAATGGTACTGTCCCTTTAAAAATGGGACATCTGGTCACCCTAACCTGATGTTCAAACAAAGGGCCTGATCCTGAAAAGAGCTGCACATGAATGACTTTATATAAGTGAATAATTGTTTGTAGGTTTGGACACAAGGAAGTACCGTAGCTGAAACCCTTGTTTTGAATGGCTGTTTGTTAGTTTCTGAATGTTGCTGCAAAACATGTTAATGTAGTTTTGAATTACTTATTTCTGTGTGCTACTTGAGTAGCTTGTTTTACCCAGTCTTATAAATTGAGGCCAAGTGAAATATTAACATAATTTGAAGACCTCAGAATTTGAGGCCTTCATATTTTATTTTGATTTTGTGAAATTGATCCAAGTTTGGGAAAGACCTATTGAATGTTGTAGAGTATTTTTTAATGAAAAATCTTTATGAAATTTGAAATTTCAGGAACAATCAGGTTTTCCCTAAAACACACACATTTCAGAAATGTTTTCTGTTTTGATGTGCATACTGCCATTTTGCAAAACTTTGGTAAAAGTTATATTTTGGGGCTACAAAATGCTCCAGATTCAAACTCCATATATTTTCTAACATTTTGCAAATCTGTTGAAAATTATTTTCACGCAACACTCCTAGTGATTATTCCAAACCACCCAAAAGTAGTGTTAGAAAGTTGTAAGTAAAGTAAGTTCTAGGAGTGTAACATATGACTTTATATTGTGTCAAAAAAACATTGTTGCTAAAACTAAATGTTTTGGTTTTGCAATGAAATTTGTTGATTTTTTTTTATTTAGATAATCAGTGTAAACTGGGTTGAAACCACAAAACTGATTTCACTTGGTTCCTAAAATGAATTTGAACTTTAATCTCCAGAAATTTAAAGGTAGCAGTAGCTCCTGGAGCTTGATCCAGGGTGTAATTCTGCCCTTCTTCCTGGGTAAGGGGGACATAAGAAGGTCCCATGTTAGCAATTTTGAAATTTGGATGATTGGTACCAAAGAGTTAAGTTATTTCTTTTTTGGGAGCGGTATCCTTCTTGGCTCAAGGTCTAAAATTTCTGGTTGCTAAGTTTTGAGGCTTTCCAGAACAAAATAATGGATCAGTTACACATATATAATTATATTAAATCACAAAACAACATTATGATAAAACTAAGATTTTGTCTTAAATCTACTCCATCAAAGAGATTCAAAGTTTTGGCTAAAAGTTCCAGATTAACATATTATTATTAAACTGAAAAAAAAGTCTTGTAAGAGGATTGTCTACATTCTGGACCAATAAGCTTTCAGAGAGCTGACTATTTTTAAATTGAGGTGTGCAAAGAAGCATCTAGAGTATACAAATGTGCATCCTAATCCTACAATCTGTTAAATTTCAGTAGGACAAGAGCTTTGTTATGTAATAGGAATTAAAAACATGTGAAGGTTCATTTTAATGCATAAAATAGAAAATATGTTTAGAACGCAGACTTGGTATGCAGAATTTTAGCCCAGAGTGAAATGCAGCTGTTCTAAATTGCAAAACTGCTTACAATAACAATCTTGATTATCTTAATTATAATGCTGCTAGTGAACATTGCTGCAATTGAAAAAGTTCCTAATTAACATAAAATCTAATTTCAAGGCAGCATTGAAAATAACTGAAGGTCTTCATTGAGAATAAATATGCTAATGGTTGACGTTTTAATGGCTTTCATTTTCTAACAAAAATTTGTCAATTTTGGGTTTTCTTCTAAATAGAGTTTTTTGAACTCATATCCAAAGCTCAAAGTAACAGAGCAGATGACCAACGTGGGCTGCTAAGGAAAGAAGACCTTGTTCTACCTGATTTTCTTCGTTTACCTCCCAGTGGACCAGAACCACCCTCATCTACACCAGTGAGCTCTAAAGGCCTCAGCAAGAGAATTGCAAAAAATGATGGCAAGGATAAATGTACACAGCCAAGTGGAAAACTGGAGACTACGCAAAACTGTAATGAAAATTCAATTAAGAAAACAGGTCATTCAGAAAATAAACATAAGTCTGCTTTGACAACGCTCAACAGTCAGAAGACTTACAATGTTCCTTTTAGTGCCCCATTGTCTCCAATTCCACATGTACAGGAAAACAATACGACAATATGGAAAAGGCAATCAGGAGAATTACAGGATGAAGGCATACAGACTATAGATGATGAAAATGTAGCAGACTTGACTCTTGTGGCTGAAGGAGATATTAGTAGCCCTAACAGCACCTTACTGCCGCCACCACCAACACCACTATCAGACATCAGTAAACTCACAGAAGCCAACTATCCACCACCAACTCCACTGGCAGGTAATCAGGAAAATTCTGGATATCAAAGATCCAATTCAGGTATTTCTAGTTTTTAATAGTCTTTCCTTTTACGTAAAATTATCTTCCCTTTATATTGTTTATCACTAAAACAAACAAACAAAACTATCTCTGCACCTTACACTTTAATTTTAAATAAGTTTTATTGCTTTATTCACTGTTAAGTTACATTTCTGGTTGCCTCCAAAACATATTTTTGTTTGGACTGAGTACATTTGTGCTAAATAAAATGCAAGCCTGCAAATGACCATTTAGTGTGAGACTTCAATGCACGCATTAAAAAACAAACACAATATTTGCTATAATTAAAACAACGAGGAGTCCGGTGGCACCTTAAAGACTAACAGATTTATTTGGGCATAAGCTTTCGTGGGTAAAAAACACTTCTTCAGATGCATGGTGGTGTTTTTTATCCATCTTCAGATGCAAGAAGTGTTTTTTTTTTATCCACAAAAGCTTATGCCCAAATAAATCTGTTAGTCTTTAAGGTGCCATCAGACTCCTTGTTGTTTTTGTGGATACAGACTAACACGGCTACCCCTCTGATGCTATAATTAAGTAATTTACTGTTTACTCTCATACATCACACAATAGTTAAATATCAATATCTGACCTGCTTACCAGTGACCCAGTCCATATTTTCTGAACCATTAGTAACAATGAGATTAAATTATTAGGGTTTTTAGTATTACAAGTTTAATGATCTCCCCCACTCCCACACACACACACACCACTTTTTTTTTTTTTTTAAACATTTGGAAGTTCTGGTGCTGTAGGAAGAACTCTAAATATATATTAAAAACTGCAGCACTGTTTACAGTAAAACAGAAACAGGATAAATCTTGAATATTTTAAATCTTTATCTAACAAATTATATTTGTATCTAAAAATATAACCCTTAAACCATCTCTTTTTTCTCCTTTGGTACCCAAAGCAATAGATTGCATCTAAAACATAATTCCCAAAGTTTTCATATTTGAAACAGCTTTTTCTAGGAGACCATTTTTAAGAAAATGGAGGACATTAGAATGTAAGTTTCAGCAATATCACAGATCATTATTATTCCTCATAAACATGAACTCATAATAATTGCTATTACCAGAAACAAGAAGTGGTAGATTGAGTATTGTGGCATTTACATTTTACAGTCATTGTACTGTACTCTTTAATGAAAAATATAAGAAAAGGTATCTGTGCTAAAGTTATTTTTGATGTTTCAGTGCCATGATTTGTTTCACATTTCTTTGTGATGTGAAAATATACATTTGAATTATTTATCTTTTTACAGAGAGTATTTGATCCTATTTCTTATCTGTACTGCCAATGATTTGTAAATATTTATTTGATTGTTACATGCTTACAAATGGCAATGTGAACTATTGCATCCTGCTGCTCTTAACAAAACAAAACAAACTCTATCTTAATAGTATTTGCAAAATGTTCTATAAATGCTACCACTTTAATTCTTTAAATTAGATTTTAAACAGACTTGTAATCCAGATGCCTCCGTAAGAGAACACACAAAGTGTATTTAGGACATGTTTATGTACATATTTATATATCTGTGTCAGTGTCCTTTTGATGAGTGTACAAGATGGAATTCAATTTGCATCCTTTTCAATGGGAGCTGATATAAGAACATTTGCACTTAAAAACAGTATGAACTTACAGTATTTTAATGCATGCCATACATTTCTGTGTAACTGCTGTACTTTCACTTTTCTTACTTTCTACTTTCACTTTGTAGAGATCTTTATGTAGTTTTCACATGTATTTTGTATCTTTGTTCTTTCAAAAGTAATAAATTCTATACCTACTTATACAAGACTGGTTTTAAGCTTTGATTTTCTTCATTATTTTAAAAATATTCTGTCTTTGTAGAAACTTAAAGACCTAATTTAACAGATTGAATGCAATTGAAATGTAAATATTACATTAACCTTAATGTATTTAAAATGTCCTAATATTGGTTCATCTATTTAACATAGTGGTATCGGTTCAGATCTTGTAACATACATATTAATAGGTATGGACTAACAAAATTACAACAAGACAAACTTGACAGTAAAGAAATTATGAGGAGAAAATTTAATATCCTAAATACAGGCCCTTTAAATAGGGCCAGATGTTGCATTTAGATTCTGGCAGCTCCCATTGAAATCAGTGGCAGCTGTAGGCACACCCCTACAGACAGATAAGAGAGCAGATTGGCCTGTAGTACTTGTACAGCGTGGCTAGTATGTCTATTGCAATTCATGTAAACCATGTTATAATTTGAAAAAACAAAGTATTTAAATCTTAGAAATCTTTACTTCTCAAATTCCTTGTTTCCTTTTGTCACATACAAAGTGTATTTTGATTCTTTGAGTAAGAACAACGACGACTTGGAATAATAGTAACAACACTGAATTCTCTGAAAAGAGATTATTTTCTGTCTTTGGGTTCATGGGCTAAACCTTGTACTCAACCATTTCTTTTTCTTACTCTGTAAGAGTTACCAATATTTCATTGGTCTCTGAAGTGAATTGGTGTTCTCAGTTCAGTTCTAAGTGGAGCCACCAACATAATGGACCCTTCATTTGGCAGTCTCAGCTATTGAGACTGAACTACCCTTTTCACTTCTAGAGATGGGCTCTCCACAGCAGGATTGCAAAGCCTGTTGGAGCACCTTATTTTTTAACCTTTTTTGTGGACTGAGGCCTCCTTTTTTCCCCAATTTGTCAATATATTCACTTACAGTTGTTGGTCTCTATGAAAGAAAACAAAGCCCTTTTTAACCCATTGTTGCAATTCTCTGTTTGAAGCAGAGACAGACTTTTTAACAGCAGATAACTAATAATCTCCCTGTGGAATTACACCAGAATGTAAAGATTTTCATTTTTATTCTGAGGACAAATGATCATGTACTTTACCTTTGTGTCACAGGCACCATTGAGAGCTTTTGCCATAATTAAATATGATAGCTTTACACAATTAAATGGAAGCCCTATAAAAATAATCTTAAATTTAAAAAGTACTTTTCATCTCAAAGGTCCCAAATCACTTAATAAAATAATGTGCACACTATAGACCAGTATCCCCACTGAAAGGCAGCCATCTCTGGGATGTCTAACAGCTTACAGTCCTATTCCCCAACAGCGTAGGACTGTTTCCAGATGAAACTATAGAAGTAATTTGAGGCATACAGAATGCAATTAGCTAGGGCATCAAGGTAAACCCCACTAAGAAAAGTGCCATGGTATATTTAATGATCACAGTGGAAGACCCTCTGATTTAAGTCACATCTGAAATATGGTCCCTCCAGCAGCATATTGGTTCATTATGGACTCAGAGACTAGAAGACCATCTACAAAATCACCAGTATTAAAGGCCACACCTTGAAGCTACTGTTTTTCTGACCAGAAAGAATAGGATTCTGGTGCCAGTCAAAGCCACTAAGTAATTATGGTAGTTATAGGAATTGTGCCACACAATTTATGTGCTCCTTCTGCTCACAAAACTTGTAGTTAAACAATGTAAAACATTTTGGAGCAGATCATTGGCTGGTGTAAATAAGCACAGCAGATTGAAGTAAATGGCACTTCTCCTATTTACACTAGCTGAGGATGCTCCCTCCCTAACCTCAGAGATGGAATGCACTAGTTCCCAGTCCTGGCTAGTTTGAGAGTCAGCAAGGTACTTTATATTTTTCTCTGTTTTATCATATAGCATTGCAGGAGGCCATGACTATGCCAACAAACCCTAAAATATTTTAATTAGGGTTATGCTTCCTCAGAGTATTATATCCTGAGCATTATACCATGTGTTTGGTGGGTAGATCCTTTTCTAAAATGTCCAAAATATGTTCAGTTACCTTGTGTATGTCTGCACTTGGTCAAATATTTACTCCTGGGGGAATTCTGTGCCAAAAAATTAAAAATTCTGCACACAATATTTTAAAATTCTCCAAAATTCTGCATATTTTATTTGTTAAAATGACATAATAAAATCACTTCAGTTTAAATTATTTTGATATTTTATTTCAAAATACCTGTTAACAAGTATGTCAATAATACAAACAACAGAAAAAAAAAGATCCCCCCCAGGAGTAGAGAATTAAAGAAATCCTTACAACAGCCCAGTTCCAGCTAGAGGGAGCTGTGTGGGGCTCCCAGAACCAGACAGCTGAACTCCCATCCCTCCAGAGCGCAGCTGCAGGGCACCCCATGGCCCAGACACCTACACCCCTTTTCCCCCCAGATCCCAGCCATGGGGCACCCCCAGCCCAGACACCCACACACCCCTCCCGCCAGAGCCCAGCCATGGGGAACTCCCCAGACACGAGCACCCACCTCCCCACAGAACCCAAGTGCGGGGCAGCCCCCATACACCAGGTCCCCCCTACAGAGCCCAGACACCAGCATCCCCAGAGCCTTTACTCCCCCCCCAGCTTCTTTACTGTCCCATGTGGGACATGGTGTGCTGTGGCCCTGCCCTTCCTCACCCTTTGCCGGAGCTGGCTGATTGTCCCAGGCCCTTTCCTGTTCTGATCAAAGAGCTTGCAGCCTCAAGCCTAGCCAGACTGGGCACTCCACTGACTGCAAGCTGGGCACTGCAGAGTCCAGTGGCCCTAGTGGTGGCCAGAAATTCTGCAGGGAAAACATGGAATTCTACAAAATTCTGCATTCCGCAGTGGTGCAGAATTCTCCTGGGAGTAAATATTTCATGAGTCTTAAAGAAACTACCTGAGAAAATCCAAGTACCTTGCTTAGGTTTGCTTCTCAGTTCATGGTAGGGTTCATACAAAAGAGTAAGAAATCCACTGAAATACTGTGCACTCTGCATAAATGCATACACCTTTTCGTGGTAGGATTTTTTACAAGTAGCATGAGTGAGTAGTAACAATATATAAACTCTAAAAGAAAGGGATGGCATGATGAAAGAAAGCAGAAGATGAGGTTATGTAAGGAACTGCCTGTGCATTAACTCTGGAAACTGCAGACATGAGCACATGTCCTCTTAAGCATTCAGACTTCCAGACTTTTGTTTTTTGTTTATTTATAATCCTATGTAAGAGCCCAGCTGTGCAGTCCATACTCACCTTGACGAGCCTTTTAGTCACAGCTGAGCTCCAGTGTAGTTGTAGATGCTTTAATTATCCATATAAGTATAACAATAATACTTAGTTCTTACATAGAGCTTTTCATTGGTAGATCTTAAAGTACTTCCAGTTCTTTTTTAATCCTTCTAAACGCTCATAGACAGCTCTTCAACTTGTGGAAATTGTTGAATTTGAAATCAATGGAGCTAGGACAATTTACACCAGCTGGCCCTTGGCTATAATGCTATCATATGGCAATTACACAGGCTAGCTGTGCTGCATAACAAAGTATTGACTTGTATCAGTTTTCAATTAGCTGGCTTTCAATTTCATTGATTATCTCATTCCTATAATATGAGAGAGTAAATAGGACCACACAGTTTAGCCTCTCCATGTCATTCATTATTTTTATACCTTAATCGTGTTGCTTTTTATCTCCTCTATTTTTATCCTTGCCAAAAATGAAGTTTATGGTGTTTTGTATGATATATGATTGCTTAGATAGTATGGTAAAGGGCACTAAAGAAAAATTTAAAATGTCTTTAATGAGAACAACACAGTACTTCCTCACAGTGATATGATGCTTCATTAATTTATTAATAATATTTTATTAACAATGTAGCATTTTTATATTCCTGGACGGAAGGTGGTGTATAAGTGCAAACTATTTGTTGTTCTTGCTTGTTGTTGTTAGTATAATCTGGCATTTTTAAAAGGACATGTAAGTAGAGCCAGAGATCTGTTCTCAGGGATAGAATAAAGAGAAGTAGGAGAAATATTTCATTGCCTCATATAGAACAAACATTCTGGAGTAGGAGTACAGTATTTATGCACCCATGCCACACCAACAGTAGTTCAGATCAAGCTGATGCTTTGTTTGACATATTACCATATAAACACAATAATATATCTGATATGGCTCCATTAAAGGGTAACTGTAATTTAGCAGGCTGACATACCAGAAGAGGCTTCCTGCCTTTCCTCAGCTATTACTCAGTTGGTTTATCTAGAATTTCATCTAGTTCCCCGGGAATATAGTTTAATTTTATAGAAACCTCTCTCTGTAGGGAAGTTCTCTCAGGGATTTTCTGCAACAGTATGAAATTTGCTTTTGTTTGCATCCTGGGCAATTTTGCACATCTTCATATCAAAGTAATCTTAATTAGTATATTTATTAATAATTATGAATCTTATAGTACCCAGAAGTGTACTAGGTGTGTTACAGAATAAATATAGGTTTCAGAGTATAAATAAAAATATAGCTATATAGAGACACAAATTGAGATTTTTCAAAGTCAGCTATGGAATTTAGCCACACAACTCCCATGGGTTATATTATATCTCCATGGGAGTTGTGTGGTTAAATCCCCTACTTGGCTGTGGGAAAATATATCATCCTATAGAAAACATGTTAACTGACGTGTTTTAACTAACATGATGTTAAACATGACAACCTCTGGATCTTAAAGGAGAGTGTCAGGGAACGCTGCTCCCCTTTCTCTACTAAAAGTATAGGGAGTGTTCTCCCTCCTCATGTTTCCAACTGCTTTAACCCCTGCTTAGCAGTTTGTGTAGAAAGGAAAAAGTAATGTTGAAAAATGTGTTTTCTGCTTGAGGTTAAACTTAGAGTTCCACTCTAGGGTTAATGATAACCAGCTATCTTATTCTTAAACACGATTGCTCTTCAGAATCATACTAATGTAGGGCTGCAGTAAACCTTGAGAGATCATGTAGTTTATCCCCCTGCAAAGAGGCAGGACTAAGTATGCATAGAGCACCCCTGATAGGTGTTTGTCTAACCTGTTCTTAAAAATCTCCAATGACAGGGATTCTACAACTTCCCTCCGTAAGCTATTCCAGCACTTAATTGTCCTGATAGTTAGAAAGGTTTTCCTAATATCTAACCTAAATCTTCCTTGCTGCAGAGTAAGCCAATTACTTCTTGCCCTAGGTTCAGTGGACTTTGAGAACAGCGACAGACCAGCCCTCTTTATTAGAGCCCTTAATATATTTGAAGACTGGTATCAGGTCCTCCCTCAGTCTTCTTTTCTCAAGACTAATAAACGTACTCATTTTTTTAACCTTTCCTTATAGGTCAGTTTTCTAAGCCATTTATCATTTTGATTGCTCTCCTCTGGATTCTTTCCAGTTTGTCCACATCTTTCTTGAAATGTGGCACCCAAAACTGGAGATTGTACTCCAGCTGAAGCCTAACCAGTGATAAGTAAAGCAGAACAATTACCTCCCATTCTTACATCTAATACTCCTGTTCATACTCCTTAGAATATTAGACTTTTTTATAACTGCATCACATTGTTGACTCATATTCAAATTGTGACCTAGATTTGTTTCAGTAGTACTACTACCTAGCCCAGTGGTCCCCAAACTTTTCAGGGTTGCATCCGCCTTATTCTGTCCTTCTTCTCCCCCCACCACTGTGGGGCCCAGAGTGGGGCTGCAGCTCCAGAGAGGGGAAGAACTTGGACAGGAATAAGGGGACCGAGGCTGGGGGTGGGGTAGGGCCAGGGGTCTGGGCGTAGGACTGGCAGCTGGGGCCAGGAGCAGAGCTGGGTGGTGCTCTCTGCCTGCTCCCTATAGGGGTTGGCCTGAGTCCCAGCTGTGCCCCACCCCCACGAATATTCCTCCATGCCCCCCAAAGGGTGCATGCCTGTCAGTTTGGGGACCCCTGACCTAGCAGTAATTTCCCATTTTGTAGTTGTGCATTTTATTTTTCCCCTAAGTGTAGTACTTTGCACTTATCTTTATTGAATTTCATCTTGTTGATTTCAGACCAATTCTCCAGTTTATCTAGGTCATTTTGAATTCTAATCCTATCCTCCAAAGTGTTTACAATCCCTCCCATCTTGGTGTCATCTGAAAATGTTACAAGGCTACTCTCCACTCCACTATCCAAGTTATTAATGAAAATATTGACTAGCACTGGACCCAAGACAGATACCTGCAGGACCCCACTAGATACATCCTCCCAGTTTGAAAGCAACTAATCTTTGAGTGTGGTTTTCAGCCAGTTGTGCATCTACCTTATAGTTATTCCTTCTAAACCACATTTTTCTACTTTCCTACTATGTCAAAAGTTTTACTAAAATCAAGATATATCACAGGTATTGCTTCCCCCACCATTCACTAGGCCATTATCCCTGTCAAAGAAGGAAATTAGATTGGTTTGGCATGATTTGTACTTGACAAATCCATGTTGGCTATTACTTATCATCCTATTATCCTCTATGGGGTTACAAATTGATTGTTAAATAATTTGTTCCTGTATCTTTACAGGTATCAAAGTTATTCAGACTGATCTATGATTCCTTTTTGTTCCCCTTTTTAAAGATATGTAAGTGTTTATACTTCTCCAGCCCTCTGAGACCTCACCCATCCTTTGAGAGTTCTCAAAGATAATTGCTAATGGCTTGGAGATTGCTTCAGCTAGCTCCTTAAGTACCCTTCCCTGAATTTTGTCAGGCCCTGCTGATTTGAATACATCTAACTTATCTAAATAGTCTTTAACCTGTTCCTTCCTTGTTCTGGCATGTTTCCTCCCTCTTGTTATTAATATTAATTGTGTTATGCATATAGACACAATTAACCTTTCTAGTGAAGACTGAAACAAAATAGGTATTAAACTCCTCAATCTTCTTGATGTCATTCATAGGTCTCCTTCCCTGCTAAATAGTAGACATGCACTTTCCTTTGTCTTTCTCTTGCTCCTAGTGTATTTGTAGACCCTCTTCTTTTTTGCCTTTTGTATCCCTTGCTAGGTATAACTCATTTTGTGCCTTATTCTTTCTGATGGTGTCTCTGCATGCTTGTGCTATTCTTTTATACCCATCCGTAGCAATTTGTCCATGTTTCCACATTTTGTAGGATTCATTTTTGATTTTCAGGTCATTAAAGAGCTCTTGATGCAGCCATATTGGTGCCTTTCTTACGTTTCTTTCCTGTCTTTCCTTCACATCAGGATAGTTGATTGTTTTGCTTTTAATATTGTCTCTCTGAGAAACTGCCAGCTCTCCTGAACAACTTTTTCCCTTAGATGTTTTTCCTATTGGACCTTGCATTCCAGTTATCCAAGTTTGTTAAAGTTTGCTTTTTTGAAGTCCATTCCCCTTACGCTGATTCTGTCGCTCCTTTCTTTCTTTAGAATAATGAAATCTATCATTTCATGGCCACTTTCACCCAAGTTGCCTATCACCTTTCGATTCACATGTAAAACAATGGCCTCCCTTCCTCCACCTTCTGAAATGAAATATTGTTCCCAACACATTCTAAGAACATACTGAAGATTTTGTGTTTTCCATATTATTTTTCCAACAGATATCTGGGTAGTTAAAGTTCTCACTTTGGGCAAAATCATGTTTTATATAGTTAAAACATATTTGCTAACATGACACACTTTCCAAGTGTATACGTACCTTTGAAAATCTCAGCCCAAAGCACTGATTTTGGGCAGTGTACAAAATATGTGAGAGACCTAACAGCATGGATGGAGAAGACTTGGGATTGGGGAGCACCAGGGGTAGAATCATAGGACTGGAAGGGAACTGATAAGATTGCATGAATAATGCCAGAGAATGGACCCAAGCTGTAACAATTCCTCTCAGTTGTGGATACTGTTCTCAGTAGCACCTTACACTTTTATTTTAAGAAATCAGACACAATCAAGAATTGTCAAAAACAATGAGGAGTCCGGTGACAAGAATTGTCAAGCATTATTCAAACAATTAAGGTGTGTTTCCCCCCCATAACAAGCTAGGTTATTTCTCATCCTACTATATGCTACATTGGGTCTTACACTGAAATCTAACAGTCCATAATTGGCAGCCTTCAGCTTAATAGAATGAATTGCAACTTCTGGGAACAGATGAATCTCTAGCTGAATAAAAATAATATCTCAGTAAGGTGATAAAATGAGGAAATGTCCTCTCATTTTGTTCCATTATTTTTTCCTCCTCTGGCTGATGCTGGAAATGTTGCATCCTTCCTCTTTGGGTTTGCCCCTGCTGGTGTGAAAATTTTGGGGGAGTCAGTAGAGATTCATCCTGGACAATCATTTTTGTATACACTGGATAATGTTAATTACAATTTCTAAACTAAGAAAGATACAGACTAAATTATGGCAAAATTCACCTGAGGAGGTACCAACCTGGCATTTTTTCCCCATGCTTATTGGTACATACATAAATCTCCCAGTGGAATAGCAGAATACCCTGGTTGACTACTTGCCATGAGGACCTGAGAGGAGAGTTTGCCCAATGTAATTTAAAAGACTGTAACTGTTTACAGTAAATCAGAAGATACATAATTTGTTTTATTATTATTATTCTTTGTTAGGTATGAACCACAGAAAGAAAAAAGATTCACCAGGGGCTGCAGGAAACTTCTGTGAGCAAAGCTCTCACAAAACAAAGACCAACAGAAGTCTTAATCCTCCAGGTAGTAGGGATAATCTTCCCACTTCTGTAAACAGAATAATTGATGTGGATGGAGTTAAACTGGAAGACAGTGGCACACGATCCTGTGATGATTCAGAAGGGAACCTCAGCTTCGAAGGCTGTATCTCTGAACTAAGATCTTGCCAGGGGAGGATGCGGACAGGAGTTTATAGAACATCAGACCTTCCCTCTCTGATTACTGTCAAGAGTGAGAAAAACAAGGGTGCTAAGAATCAATACAAAGCTACTTTTGTTTAAATCCCTATTTTTAATTAACAGCTTCAGCATTTTTGCCTGGCATCGTTAGCACTAGAGCTATGCATTATGGGCATGTTCTGGCAAGTCACTCAGTGCTTTCAATTTCTATTGGCTTCAATGAGCGTTTAAAATAGTCAGCACCTCCCAAGGTCAGACCTTGTATGAATTGGAACCTGTATAATGAAAAGTAGTATTTAATCAAAATAGTTGAGATATTTAATTTTGTTCTGTCACCTAATGGACTTTCTAATGTTGTTTTCCATATCATGGTTCCTGTTGGGTACTTTGACCAAATTGGTGAGATTAAAATTCTCATGGCATATAGCCATCCTTTAATGTCTTTGAGAAAGACAAAGTCATTTTAAGTCCCACCCAGGTTTTTACAAAATGTAGTTTTGGTTTTTCATCTTAATCTTCTAATGTTTTTTCCTAGTCCACAGTATTCCTCGGTGCTGCTAGACTTGTACATTGGATGTGAAGTGTACTATTCATTACTATTTGGACAGCATTGAGACTCTTTGTCTGGCAAATCTTCCTGTCTATTGATAGCATCTGAGAAATCCAGGGGGAGTTCAGTCTTGTTATAAAGATTACCTGAGTGGATAGATGCATTCTGGCATGCTTTTTACATGGGCAGGAATCCAGATTCAAGAAAGTCATAAAGCTCATTCAGACAGAGCAATAGCAGCTTCTGTAGCTTGCCTTGGTAACTTATCCATAGCAGTGATTTATAAAGCAGCTGCATGGAGATTATCCAGATCTTTACATGGCAATGTTCTCTCTATGTCTGAGAGTTTATTTTAATCTATAATTAAATATTCTTCTTCCTCCTTCTAGGTTAGATTAGAAGATTAGCTAAAAATACCAAACTAGTGAGTAATTCTGAAGGAAGAAGAAAGGATTCTTGTCTGTTCTCTGAATTTATTGTCTCTGCAGATCTACACTTGTTCTTCTTTCTTTCCCGTTTCTTTTGAGTTAATAATGACTCTTGGCAGCTGAAAGGGGTATTGAAGAAATGTGAAGCATGGGCCTCTATCAATCTCTGTTTGAAACAGTGTTGAATGTATACATTAAGATCCATATCAGTTCACTGCTTTGAATTGATTCTGGGACTCATGAGACATATTGCATGGCTCCTAGATTGTGGATCTGCAGAGGCAGTAAATCTGGAGAACTACAGTTATTGCTAAGTAATCTCTTTTTCATTGCTCCTCCTTTGTGGAGCTTATCATGAATTGTGAACTTTTTCATAACAGGGAAATGCTGTAGCAAATTAATCAGTTTTTAAAGCTCAGATGCATTTGCAATGTCAAAAGGGTTAGCAGATTCTTAAGATTATTCAACAGTAATATAAGACCTTCCCAATGTAAGGAATTATGCGCACAGCTCTATTAAGTTCAGTGGAGTTTCACCTATTTACAGCAGTAGAGACTTTTGCCCTAGGTTTGAGAAACTCATTTGCTAACATTAAACCCAGCTCAGTCAATTGTATGCTTTAGATTGTTTACTTTTTTTAATATAGTTGTTGGTGGATGAGTAATATATACCTGTCATGAAAAACAGCTGTTCCTTAACAAATTTCCAAAATTAAAATTGGACTGAGAATCACACTAAAGTTGTGCTGATACTGCAGTATTGTCTACAGTAGGGGAATTGAAAAGCTCAGGGTATACATAAGGAGATACAGAGACTTTCAGCTCTAGATTAGTGATTCAAATCTGACTTGTGCCAGTGGTAGCGGAAAGCTATCATCGGACTGTAAATGAAGTGAGTTGGTTATGGGAGTCCAGTTCCCTGTGGCTAGATGGCTACATCACAGAAACCCACCATATGTGGCAGTAAGTGCAGTCATCCTGGCAGGGACTGAATAGGCACTGAGCCTGAAGGAACTTCTTATCCCTATTGTAGCCTATAGGTATAGATATTTGCTAGATGAGGAATAGGTATAAGTTAAGGCAATAATGCAATGAGCCTAGAAGCTGTTATAAACTAGCATCTGGTGGTTACTTGTCAACACTATAGAGTAGGTAGTTACTGTGATTAAACGACATTGGTGATGCAGTATGGGGGAGCGTTCCCTGCTGGTATTCTGCTGCTACTTGTTCTGTGCTAAATGAAGGACATAAGTCTTCAAAGTTTTCATGTTGGCTGTAGATTGTAGTCCATAGAGTACATTATTCTATATCTTCTTATACTGCATCTATAGGATTAGTATAATTATCTTGAGAGAGAATTTAAAACATCTCTGTATTCTTTAAGATCCTTTCTCCATATTGCATCTGTCTTGTGTCATTGTATTGACAGCATTATGATACAAATTCACAGCTGGCAGGACAGGTTTTCACCCTTATAAATGTCCATGTTTTCGGCTGAGAGCTTTGCTCTGATCAAAGCAAAGTATCTTCACACATCAGTAATCTCCAGCAAATGGGCTCCTTGCCATCTGCACCTGAACATGTTGCACCTTGTGGTGTGTCTTTGAAAATCAACACCTGCCCCAGTACTGTAGTGAATATTTAAAACTGAAATGCAGTAGTTGGTGTCTATGGTGATTTCTGATCAAAATTTTCGGTGGGACACTATAACTTGCCTTAGCTCCATGTATGCTCATCAAAGACCTGGTCCTGTAAGTGATCCTCTGTATGCAGAATTCCCATTGAAACCAAAGGGAATTCTGTGACCAAGATCTTAATGACACCTTTGAATGTGCCTCCCCGGCCTCTGCTGTCATTACTAGACTTCAGTAGACCCTCAGAGTTATGAACTGACTGGTCAACCACACACCTCATTTGGAACCAGAAGTATGTAATCAGGCAGCAGAGAGAAAAAAATAAAAAAGAAACAAATACTGTACACTACAGTACTGTGTTAAACGTAAACTACTGAAAAATATAGGGACAATTTTTAAAAAAGGTTTGACAAAGTAAGGAAACTGTTTCAGTGCTTGTTTCATTTAATTAAGATTTAAATTAAGATTTTAAAAAGCAGCATTTTTACTTCTGCATAGTAAAGTTTCAAAGCTGTATTAAGTCGATGTTTGCAAGAACAAGCATAATGTTTTGTTCAGAGTTACAAACATTTCAGAATTATGAACAACCTCCATTCCCAAGGTGTTCATAACTCTGAGGTTCTGCGGTATTCACAGAAGTCCTACTATTTTTGCTGTGGAGTCCCCTACTGGAATGTTCACATATGCTCTGTGCCAGGGCATTGGAGGAATTACCCAGTGTGGATACCTGATTTGAAAGAGCTATTTGGTTAAATTAGAAGTGGGAATGGAGTTATAATATTGGGATGAAGGTGCATTTGTTTCACCCCAGTGGCAAAGCCATCTTTCTTCATCATAAACCTTTCACCTCTTTTCAAACATAATAATAATTTTAGAAATTAAATAGTTTGCCATTAAACCTTTCTGTGGCTGCTTAGCTGCTAAGGTGTAAGAAAGATCTGTTGTATTAGATTCTGAGTGCAGCAAACTGGATTTGACAGAATTGGATATTTAACCCAAGTTCAGAGAAATGAATGATGTAAAAGAAAGCTGCCTTAAAATGGGTTTTCTTAAACAGGGAGGGGGTGGAGAAGACATGACAGGACTTGGCAGCATGCCTAGAAAGCACAGACCTGTGAACCAAGGAACCTGGAATACAGGAAAATAATTCTTCTCTATTCAGCAATATCATATTCAAAACTGCCCCTGAATATGAGCCACATGTAAACTCCAGCTGTTTAAAAATATGACCCCATACCTTAGGGCTCAAGGCAATATGTTGCTTAAGCTTAGAAATAATTAATAATATTAATTAGCTTTATTAGCTTAATTTGCAAGATCTGGGAGAATGTAGAAACTAAACCAACACGGTATTACTGCTGAATCAGTCGCAAGGGATAATGGAGTTAATAAAACAAAATGGATACAGCCAATCCCAGGAACACTTCAAGGGTGCAGACTCCCTCTCTGGGACCCCTTCTTTGAATGTGGGACCCTGTGGTCCAATTGCCTTTTGCCTTGTGCTGAACCCCCGAAAAGTGTACCACTAGCTTATGCATGCTCTCCTAGAGTCCACCACCATCAGCACTCCAGAGCATAGTTTAACTCTTTGAGGACCATGTGACAATTAAAGTAAGGAACGCACAAGCTTTGCAAAAGATCTTCTTACACACTTGTTTCTCAAACAGCACAAGAGAGTTACAGATCTATACAAAACAACAAACACCAGAACACATTTCCCTCTCTCAGAGACCTCACAATTTCTGAGTCTTTTGGATTCTACTCAGTATCTTTCTGCGGAGTAAGGTGCCTCTTGCCCCATTCCTCCTTGATGAGTCTTTTGGTTCTGAGAATGGTTTCACCCCTTTCCAGAGAGCATGTCATTTTAAAAACCAAGTTCTGAGACCTCTTTCTGTTTTCCTTCTTATACTGACAGTTTCTATCCTCTGACCCCACTGGGTAGGTTTGCTGGCTGAGGGTTGTTAAAAGTTAATGGGTTGGCCGGTAGGCCCCATTGTTCCACTAGGGTATGGCTGTTCAAAGTTTATGGCCCTTTTTCAGTTTCTCAGATATAGTCTGTTTTCTGCCACAAAATGGTGATTCTAATGCACACTGACTGTTACAAGTACAGTGTTCATAATATCAAATGGGATTCATAATTGAACACAGGCACATTCTCCAAACTGCCACAGGTAATACCCAGAGAAAGCAATGCTACCCAATATTAGTTATGCTGGCCATATTGGACAGCTTCTGAATAGCATTGACAGTGATTACTGTCATTTAGAGTTGTTTCTCCTGACATTTGATATAATATATTAGGATGATACCAGATGCACATTTCTCATAGAGACCAGGTTGCTGTGCAAGTAGCATGAGATACCACAGGATGTACCAATAGGATAGAATAGTGTCAGTGACACTGCACAACCACCCTGGGCCAGGTTTTCAAAATTACTGAGTTCCCCATTAGGCAGATCAGTGAAATGGCCAAATATTGGAAAGTGATCTACATGGGGATGACTGCTGATTGCTGAACACTTTTTAATATCTGGACACTTCATTTTATTGGTTACAAAGCTTGAGACAAAGTCTTGGACTCAGGTCTGGCTCAGACAATATAGTTTAACAATTTCTTCCGAGTGTACATGGGAATCTAAGAGCATTGCAGCTGCACAAGTTCATCCAGACCACCTAACTCCCCTGCACAGCGCAGTACCTTATGTTTAGAAATTACTCTAAGCCCCTGCTACATGCTATTGGGATAGGTGCTTCTGAAGTCCCAAAATGCACTTGGACAATGGCTGTAGGACACTTTGTGTGGATGTGCCAAACCCCTTCTGTGAAAAACAGTGTTAGTATGTGGATGGGCTGAACTGCAGCAACGACAAGTAACAACCCCACCTTTCTCAATCTGCCTGTGTCCTTACAGCAGTTTCCATACTCTAGTGCCTACCCTGCAGGATGTAGAGTGCTGGGCACCCAGGTTAGGTCCATCAGGCCTGATCCAAAGTCCATTTAAATCAACAGAAAGACTTCTATTGACTTTAAAGGTTCTTGGATCAGGCCGTTAGTGTAGATCCACCATTATGTTTAGACTGACTACTTGTAATCGTTTCAGATAATAATTATCACTTGTGAGAAATGTTGGTGGATCAGCTGTTCATAAATTCTGAATGATTTCTAAGTCTCTTCAAAATCCTAGGAAGCCTAATATTACATACAAACCTCCATAGTCTTTAAACTGGAAGACAAGGAAAGAAAGGTGTTTTCATTGTTTGCCCTGAGCTTCAATCTGTTGGACTGTGTAAAAATGTTGCCTTCTGGAATTTAACTTGTATTCTTGTTTTACTGGTGATTTTGGTTTTAAAAACCTATATTGTGACTTTGTAATTTGAAAACAGTTATTGGGTTAATTTCTCCATCCACACAAAATTGTTGTGAAATTTTATACAACACAAGAAATCACTGTTTATAGACACATAAATATGTCAAATTAATTTTAAATACTAATTGTGTAATAAGTAAATAATTTGTACTGTTGGAGCTGATATTTAATTTATGTTGGCAATTTATGATTTAATTTAGTTTGACAAAGGGAAATAAGGAAAACCTGAAAATAATCATGTAATGTGCCTCTAACTACACATTTTTAAAAAAAAAAATAAGTATGTTGGTTGTTTTTAACAAACTTGTGATAATCAGAAAGTGAAAAAAGACTGAAAGTTGTTCAAATATTATATTTCATAAAGATGTGTTCCTATACCTGACCTTTGCAAATAAAATCAACTGATATTTTAGCATTTGATAACATATATATATATTCCTTTAAAAGGAACTTAAGTGTTTTTGATCAAAATTGGCATTCCTTGAAAATGGGCTTTGCCTTCTGGAATCCAACAGTAGCAGGCCAGATACTTGTCCTTTAATGCATCCCCTTTGTACCATTCTGTCAGTGTAAACGGAACATAAAGCTACTTTAAGGCAGCAGAAGAACATTCTCCTTGTGTAGTGGAATTCTCATCTGGATCCTCTTGCATATATTTCAGGTGGGCTAGCGAACAAAATGGCTCCTTGGGAGTCAGTTCCTGTCAAGACTGCTCTAACTTGTGCCATGGGTTTGTTCAGCCTTGTCAGATGCCAGGATCAGGGCAATGGAAAGGCAACAGAAAGCCACCTGTGTCCTCCTCACACTGGTGCATCAAACACTGTTATGGCCTCCTAACACGTTCCCCCCTCGCATCCCTCCCCATTTAAAACATGGCATGTAACTGCTATCCTCATTTTGGGCTTGAACCTGCACCACATAGGTGTAAAGTGTAGCAAGGTTAAAAGTAATAAGCGGGAGTATTACCTGCCTTATAGAATGAATAGTGCTCTTCATTGCTTGCTAGGGTTCACACTTAGTCTCTCACATAACAGCATCTGTGAGTAATGCTTTCTACATTCTCTGGTTGGCTAGGAATTCCATCCCATTCTGACAAATAATGGCCTGGCCTCAGTTATTCACACCTTCATCATCTCTCTGCTGGACTTCAGCAATGCAATATACCGGGGCATGAAGCCTTCAGCATGTAGGAAACTCCAACTAGTATTAGAACAGAACACTGCAGCATATCTTCTCAGCAACACAGGCTACTGGGAACATATCAAACCTGTCCTGCACTCCCTACATTGTCTTCCCAAAGAATATTAAATCAAGGTCAAGGTCTTGGCACTTATCTTCAAGGCACTCAATAGCTTGGGCCCAGGGTATCTAAAAGATTGTCTGAAGATCCAGGAAGAAGATCAGGGTGGACAGCTCCACTCCTCTGGCACAATGCAGCTCTCTACAATAAGAATGAAGTTTCTCTGTTCAGGAGAGACAGGTTTCTTGGGGCGGTCTGAGACTGTAATGGACTCCCACAGGAACTGAGGACCATCACAAACCTCATCAACTTTCATTCCAAGTGCAACATGCATTTTTTTTACCTACCTTCTCTAATATAAACATATAGCTCAGTGTGTGTGTACATGTAATATAAATTTTAAAAATTCTAAAACAAAATACTCCAGTGCATGCATTTCTCCCCTGGGAAGAGGATGAGAGACCAAACATGCAACTGATGTTACTTGCATTGCTTAATGCACTACTGGAAGGTGCTCAGGTACTGTGGTTATAATAACTTATATATGATAGAATCCTATGTTTCCCAGAGCATGCCGTTGGTCCAATCACATCCCAACTCTTACTATCTTCTGCTTTTATGAGTAGGGAGACAGGTTCACAAGGGGTTTGAGATTTGCTACCACTCAGTGCAGAGAACCACACCTAACACTTAACCCTGCTTGTATTTATGCGAAGCTTCTGGTCATACTTGTGCTGGAATGCAATAACCTGGTGCTCCCCACTGTGCACTACAGAGGCTGGAAGGATTGAGGCCTATGTACGGAAAGGTGCTGCTCCTTATATATTCCGGAAAATATTACACAGAGTGGAAAGTTGTCCACAAGGAGGACTTACTCCTCCAAATAGGAAAATATTGTAAATATGGGCAGCCCAGTGTAGCCTAGATTCAGTGCAGGCCCTAGTATGAAAGATCCTTGACTATCTGCTGCAGTTTGAACACTCTTACCTGGTGGTATCCAAATTCTTTAAGGGGCTTCTGCACTTAACTACCAGTTAGAAAACATACTCCAGTGTGGGACTTCAACATCATCTTTTAAAACACATGGAGCCCGCCTGCAAGTCCCTCTCAGAGTGTTCTACCTACCATCTTACTCTCAAAACGGTCTTTTTGGTGGCTATCATCTTGGCCAGATGAGTGAGTGAGATTTAGACACTCAGGACAGAATTCCCATTCATTCATAAAGGCAAAGTTGTTCTGAGACCTCATGCAAAATTCATCCCATGGTGGTTCATGAGTTCCACTTAAACCAATCAACTTACTTGTATTCTTTCCAAAGCCATATTCCACACAAGCAGAGAAGAAACTCCACATCCTGGTTGTATCTAGAGCTCTTTGAAAGATTTGGTCCTACCAATGTAATATCAGACTATCCCCACGTCTATTTGTAGCTATAGCTGGCCTCTCCGTTTCATCACGAAGACTTTAAAAATGAACAACACATTGTATTTCACTGTGTAACCAGCTGGCTGATATATTTCTCCTACTGACTATTAAAGCTCACTCCTCCAGAGCCCAAGCAGCATCCTTGGCATGTTTCCACAATGTACTGATATCTGAAATCTGCAAGGCTGTTGCATGGAGCAACCTGTTCACCTTTGCCAAGCATTATACGCTAGATTTAGCTGTTAGATCAGATGCCAAATTTGGGAGAATGGCTCCAATCTGTATTCAACTGATGCAGTTGATACTCCTCAGCCCCACTCCTGAAGAGGATACTGCTTGCCAGTCACCTACAGTGGGGTCCACACTGACAAATACTCTCAAAAGAATGATTACTTACCGTACAGTAACTGTGGTTCTTAGAGATGATATAGTCAGTGTGGATCCCACTGTAGATGACTTCATCCCTGTGGTCAGAGTCCTTCAGCTACCATGGGAACTGTGAGGGAACTCAGGCATGTTAAGGCTGCTCCATCCTTCATGCCCTTGCATGGGAACAAGAGGCGGCACAGAGTGCATGCAACAGCCCCAGCGGCCACTGTTGTTCAATCAGTTTTGAGCTTGCGTGGGCGAGGGACATGTACACCTACACTGGGATCCACGCTGACTATGACATCTTGAAGAACCACACTTACTGTATGGTAAGTAACCATTCTTTTTGCATTTAAAGTTGGGTTTCAGTCTCTTTGTCGCACATGGAAAATATAGTGTATCTGCTCCAAAGTTACTGTTACTCATTGGACACAGAATGATTTACTGGGAATTTTACAAGTAAATCTGTTTAGGAATTAAAATTAACTAAAATAGGTCCTTTAAGAAATTTAGCACCCTGTGTCAGACATTTTATGGCCCTCATAATCTCAGTAACAGTGTAACACAGACTCTTCAAACTTCCTATATAGTTAAAACTCATTGAAACCTTATGGATCAGTTCTACATAGTCTTGGCCACAAACACGAAAATATCTTACTACATGTGTAAGGCTACGATTTAATCACAGGTGTTTTTAGTAAAAGTCATGGACAGGTCATGGGCAATAAACAAAAATTCACAGCCCATGACCTGTCCATGACTTATACTACAAATGCCCCAGACTAAATCTTGAGTGGGTGGGGGGTTGCTGCTGGGGGGGTGCCCCGAGGGCCGCTGTGAGGAGTGGGAGGGGCTGAGGCCAGTGGCACCAGCTGCCCAGGGCCGCTGGGCAGCAGCTGCCTTGGCTCCCTGGGACTGCTGCTGGGGGGCTGCTGGGCAGTGGCTGTCCCGGCTGCCCCAGAACCACTGCCGGTGTAGCTGGCCCCGAGGCGCTCCAGCAGCAGCTGGTGCGACTGGCTGTGGGGCACTCCAGCAACAGCCAACATGGCTGTCCCTGGGCCACCTGAGCAGCTGGCCCCGGAGCCAGCTGCTTGGGTGGCCCTGGGGTCAGCCACACTGGCTGCTGCAGAAGTCACGGAAGTCACAGAATGTCACAGAATCCGTGACATTCTGCGACCTCCATGACAGACATGAAGCCCTTTTCATGTGTCTCTAGAGGGCAAGGTTAAGGTTCCTGCTGAAGAAGAAACTTAGTTATGGAGAATAATGGGATAAGGCAATTATATTTAATTTTTAAAGGATCTACTTTAATTAATTTTCATTTCTAAACAGATTTACTGGTAAAATTCTCCTCCTGTTTCCATGCAAAGGTATGAAAGGTTCAGTTAAAAGATGCTGTGCACTAGCAATATGATTATGATTAAGATATTTTTAGTATTTGTGAGCCAAGACTAGATTGAACTGATTTTTAAAGACCAAAAGTTCTTTTCATTGCGTCTCCTCCTCCCACTTTTGTGTCACTACAGGGCAGTTTTAAAGATGTTTGGGTGACTAACTATGCATTTCCATACCTTAACATGTTTGGATGTCTTTTAAATGTAACCTTAACTGATTTTGCTAGGTTTATAATATTTGGTTTGAGGATAATTACAATATCTCTGTAATGAAATTTACCATAAATTACAGATATTTCCTCTCAACTCCATTTTAATGTAGATTTTTTTCTGGGTATCTGTCTATCTAATCTATGTATTTATAATCACCCAATCATGGTGTTGTTAACTCTTCCAATTTTATCATGAGTCTTGCCATATTTTTTCTTAAAGCCCCTACTGCTGGAATCAACTTTAACTTGAAAAGATTATCCGAGTGCATTGTAAAGACTCAGAAACCAGAAAGAAAATAAAGAGAATCCAACATATGTTATTTAAAAAAAAACACATAATTTTTAAAGCCAATAATCTGATTTTGGGAGGACCTGACTCATGATATTAGAACAGTTGAGATTAGCAATGCTGCCATCACCTTTCCTGTCTGTAATGAAACTGTTGGTTCCTTACTGAACACCGTGTTAACCCCCAATGCAATATGTGGTTGGTAGGGGGCTCCATAATCACTCCAGAACACAAAAGGGAAGCACTGCCTGGGGGAACCTGGCTTTGAAGGCATGTGAGCAGCAGCAGGCTGGAGGCTGCAGGCTGAGAGCTGGCTGTGGAAAGAAGGCTGGGCAGCTTGGGAGCTGGGTCTGAGAGTCAGGCTGGGAAATAGCCTACTGGAAGGGGGCCAGTGCTAGCCCTAGTGGATAGTTAGGAGTGGCCTTCAAACAGAGGGACTGTGTGGAGGGTCTGAACAAGACTACACCTGCTGGGCAAAAGGACTGGACCAATGCATAATGCTTTAGGAAAAGGGGTGGCTTGAAGTGTGAATCCCTGGCTGTAGGCCTGAGAAGCCTCGCCTTCATACCCGAGGACGGGATGCCCTGAGGGGCTGAGTTAGGAGCTGATGGTTCACCTTTTGTTTGCATCTCCAAGCCCTTGTGCTCAGCCCTGGTGAGGCATCCCTTTGTTATTCATCAGACAGTGAGTGTTTATGGGAACCCACTGAGGGTTAGAGCCTACAGTGCCTGGAGCTTTGCCTCTGAGCATGTGGTACACCCTGTACCTACCAAAAATCCAAGGGATTGGTGCACCCCAGCAGCATAGCCACTCCCTGCAGTGGGGTCATCTGCACTATGTATCTACACTGGAAGTGAAGATGTGATTGTAGCATGAGTCAGCATACCTGTGCTAGCTTTAATCTAGCTAGCATAGATAACAATAGTAGCATAGATGTGGTAGCACGGGCTTCAGCACTCTACAGGCGAGAACCAGAGTACCTACCGTGGGTCCCAGGTGGCCATGTATGCTGGTTGCTAGCCTGTGCTGAAGCCTGTTCAGCCAAGTCTTCTCTACTGTCGTTGCCTGCACTGCAAGTGAAGGTGAGATTGTAGCACTTCACTTGTAGTGTAGCCAGACCTCACCTCACTATCTATTGTGTTGTCAGCTTTAGCGAATTTATCCTCAGTAGTGTGATTTTGGCCTCTGCTAGAGCCAGTTCCCCTTTCCTTCTCCTCCTCCCCATCACCCTGCTTCTCCCCTTCATCCCCTCTTTCTGCTCACTCTCTTCCTCCTCCCCCTTTGCCCTTCTCCAGCCTGTCTCTTTCTACACTTCTCACCCTTCTCCCTCTTCTCTGTGCCTCCTCATCCTTCCCTTTCACCCTTTCTCTTCCCCCTCTGCCCCTTGCTCCACCTCCCCTCCCCCATCTTCCCCTTATCCATTTCTACCTTTCCTCCTTAACCCTTCCCCTTAACCTTTTCTCCCTTCTCCTCCTTCTCCTCTTCCTTGTCCTTCCCTCTCATCTCCCTTTCTTTCCCCTTCTCCTTCCTCAATCTCTCTCCTCTCACCCTTTCCCTGATCCCTTTCCCCCTTCTTCACCTCCCCTCTCTAGCCTCTCTCTCCTCCTCGCGTCCTCTTCCCACAGAGTCTCACGCCTTCCCCAGCTCCTCCTTTTCCTTCCCCTGTTTCTCTCCCATCTCCTCCGCCTCTCCTCCCACCCCATCCTTGTTAACCCGTCACCTTACTTCACCCCTTCCGGGGTAGGGAGATAGGAGAGGGGAAAGGAATAGAGGGAGAGTTGAGTGTATGGAAAGAGGGAGGGGAGGGGAAAAGATGGGGAGAAGTGAGAGGGAAAGGAAAAAGGGGGAAGCTGTGGGAAGGAAGAAGATGGGGTAGACGGGAAAGGGTGGGGGAGGGGAAAGAGGAGAAAGGGAGATGGGGCCAAGCAGGGGAGAGTGGAAAGGGGGTCACAGCTGCCCCTTGCCCACCCAGCTCAGCCCCACCCTATCTCACCTCTGATTGGAGGGGATGTAAAGTGTGTGGTGGAAATGTGGCTCCAGGCATGTCTATGTTGTGGGCTGTGTCTCAGGGAGAAGAGCTGCAGGGAGCTTGGCTGGTTTGCAGGGAGGGCTGTGTGGGGAGAAAGGGGGCTCTGCCCTGGGCTGTCACAGACCCAGAGACAGGAAGGGAGATGGAAGAAAGGGGAGAGCAGGAAGTGGGGAGGAGGAAAAGATAGGGAGAAATGGAAAGGGAAAGAAATGGGAGGAGGAGTGGTAGTGTGGGGGAAGTGAAAAGCGAGAGGGAAGAGATGGGAGGTGAAAATGGGAAGGAAAAGGAGGGAGAATGGGAAAGGATCAGAGAAGGAGAGGGAGAAGTTAGAGGGGATGGGGAAAGGAGAGAAGGGAAGTTTTATCTGTAAGCTCTGGCTGCTCTGTAGTGCTCCAGAGTGGGGTGAAGCAACCAGAGCGTACTGGTAAATCTGTTTGTAAGAGTTAAAGTATAAAAGTTAACTACTCCAAAAAATTATGTAAGTCATACTTCATCTCTTCAGATCATGAGAAATATCCCACAGGAACATTCTCTGCGGTTTTTGTATGAATTTTTTAAATTAAAAAACCCGTGGAAATTGCCAGATAAAAATTAGGTTAATCTGGATTCAGGTTGCGAGTACATGTCAGTAATTGAAGGTAAGCTTCATTACAGTGATGATGTACTTGTTCTAAACCATGCGTCCAAAACAGCCCTCTTGCACTGGGAGCAGGGCCGGCTCCAGACCCCAGCGCGACAAGCACGCGCGTGGGGCGGCACTTGCCAGCAGGGGCGGCAGATTGGGCTGGCAGACCTGCCGCAGTCACGGCTGCGGGAGGTCCACCGGAGTCCCGGGACGACCGGATCCGCCGCAGGCGTGACTGCGGACGGTTCGCTGGTCGCGTGGGTCGGCTGGACCTCCCGCAGGCGTGACTGCGGCAGCTCAACCGCAGCCGCCGGACCAGCGAATCGCCCGCAGCTGCGGGAGGTCCAGCCGAGCCGCGCGACTAGCGGACCCTCACCAGTCAAGCCCGCGGGAGGTCCGCTGCTTCCGGGGCGCCTCCCGCGCCTGACTGCTTGGGGCGGCGGAATATGTAGAGCCGCCCCTGACTGGGAGCTAGATTTTCAGTGATGCACACCCATCGAACACATGCCAGAAGAGCACGCTGAAAGTTGCCCAGAAACACACACTGTTTATACACACATTTCTGCAGGAGGCACGTAATGGTGAGATTTTCCTATGGTGACTAAATCCAACAGCCACAGCAGGGGTGGGTCAGGGGGTGTATTCTGGCACTTACACATGTGTTATACGTCCATTATCTGTAAACTGTGAGTAGGTGTTTAATGAGACACCTGGGGAAATTGGGAGGTTTCCATGCTGCATGTTATCAGGGTTGCAATTAGAATAATTCCTTTTAAGCTCTGAACACTGCCATATCACAGCAACTAACAACCCGAGGTCAGCTGCGCTTATGGGGCTGAAAAGGGGAAAATGTTTTTCTTACAAAGAACATTTTCCAAAGTTGCAAGAGAAAGATTTAGCCTCCTTAAGGTTATAGAGGCAAAGCTACCTCCTTCACACACACACCTGATTTATAGACCATCTAAAAGCATGCAATGGGGGCGTCTAATATGCTAATGAAGGGAGTGGGTGGAACAGCAAGGATTTGAGCACATCTAAAAATGAAAATGCCTAACAGTTGCAAATTGGCTTGTGCTGAAGTCATCTAACTGGGTTGGCGGCAGTTATGGGTGGGGACATTTACCACTAGACATCTCTATGCATCTCTTTCAGCCAGTTTTCATTACACACATGCCTCTTGTGCTAGAGTAAAAAGTCATACATCTCTGGCGGTGGCTAGAGTTTCAGGCCAGGGTTGTAGTTAGATGTGCATAACAGAGTCTCCGAAGATGAGACTTCCTAAATTTCCCTCTCTCTTTAAATAGCAGGAGAAAACATCCAGTTTCTGAGCTGTGAAACATGAAGGATATGTCTACACTGCAATTAAACACCTGCGGATGGCTGGCATCCGCTGATTTGGGCTTACAGGGGTTAGGTTGTAGAGCTATAATATTGCAATATAGATGTTAGAATCATAGAATATTAGGGTTGGAAGAGACCTCAGGAGGTCATCTAGTCCAACCCCCTGCTCAAAGTAGGACCAACCCCAACTAAATCATCCCAGCCAGGGCTTTGTCAAGCTGGGCCTTAAAAACCTCTAAAGATGGAGATTCCACTTCTTCCCTAGGTAACCCACTCCAGTGCTTCACCACTCTCCTAGTGAAATAGTTTTTCCAAATATCCAACCTAAATTTCCCGCACTGCAACTTAAGACCATTGCTTCTTGTTCTGTCATCTGCCACCACTGAGAACAGCCGAGCTCCATTCTTATTGGAACCCCCCTTCAGGTAACTGAAGGCTGCTATCCAATTCCCCCTCACTCTTCTCTTCTGCAGACTAAATAACCCCAGTTCCCTCAGCCTCTCCTCATAAGTCATGTGTCCCAGCCCCCTAATCATTTTTGTTGCCCTCTGCTGGACTGTCTCCAATTTGTCCACATCCCTTCTTTAGTAGGGGGGACCAAAACTGGAAGCAATACTCCAGGTGTGGCCTCACCAGTGCCAAACAGAGGGGAATAATCACTTTCCTAGATCTGCTGGCAATGCTCCTACTAATACAGCCCAATATGCCATTGGCCTTCTTGGCAACAAGGGCACACTGCTGACTCGTATCCAGCTTCTTGTCCACTGTAATCCACAGGTCCTTTTCTGCAGAACTGCTGCTTAGCCAGTCGGTCCCCACCCTGTAGCAGTACATGGGATTCTTCCTTCTTAAGTGCAGACCTCTGCACTTTTCCTTGTTGAACCTCATCAGATTTCTTCTGGCCCAATCCTCCAATTTGTCTAGGTCATTCTGGACCCTATCCCTACCCTCCATTGTATTTACCTCTCCCCACATCTTAGTGTCATCTGCAAACTTGCTGATGGTGCAATTAATCCCATCATCCAGATAATTAATAAAGATGTTGAACAAAACCGGCCCCAGGACCAATCCCTGGGGCACTCCGCTTGATACCAGCTGCCAAATAGACATCAAGTCATTGATCACTACCCATTGAACCCGACGATCTAGCCAGCTTTCTATCCACCTTATAGTCCATTCATCCAATCCATATTTTTTTAACTTGCTGGCAAGAATACTGTGGGAGACCGTATCAAAAGCTTTGCTAAAGTCAAGATACATCACATCCACCGCTTTCCCCAGAGCCAGGCGCTGGCATCCTCCTCCCTCGTGGGGTCCCAGAGCTCAGGCTCCAGCCCGAGCCTGAATATCTACACTGCAGTTTTACAGCCCTATAGTCCAATCCCTGTGAGCTTGAGTCAGCTGACATGGGCCAGCTGCTGCTGTTTAATTGCATATTAGACATACCTGAAGAAGCACCTTTGCCCTTAGTTGGCTATGGCCATGTTATTTACACATTTCACTGTATCTCCATACATGCGGTACTTGGTGTTGCCACTATTGTGTTGATATGGGATGCAACGAAGATCCTGGATCTAAATATCTCTAAACTTCTGGTTTGTGCAGTGGCCCCTCTCTTTATAGTGGCTTAAAGAAAAACCCTGGATCAAGAACAGCCCTGAATGTTGCGTGTTTGAAATCCAGATCTGATTTTTTCAGCTTGAGCCCTATCTCTTTTATTGTCCTTTTTGCGTGTCTTGATAGTTCAGTCTTGAGCTAATGCTCTTTTGGTACATGAAACGATACTGAAAGTGGCTGTATGGCCATACATTTTCATACAGTGCCTAGGGTGTAGGCAGGGCTCTTGTAATAAATTGAAGAGAGGTGCAGTGGTTAAAGACCCCGTGGCAATTAGGCATTGGAAAAACTGGTTTGCATGAGTTAATCTGTAGAGGGGACAAATGAGACAGGGTGTGCTGAAAGGAGGAGAATCGCAGATAGAGGATAAAACCTTACACAATATCCTGCAACCCGAGAAGTAGCATATCCGAAAGGGGGGTGAGAGGGAAGGAATGCAATTAATGCTGTGACAGGTGGAGTTATATTGTGACTGGCATGTTATGCACCTCTTTGTGATACTATAGTGCATGAAAGACTGATACAGGAAGGGGATAGGCATGAGTTCTCAATCTCAGGTCTGCGGACCCCTAGGGAGTCATGAACAAATGTATGGTTGAGGATGACCAACCTCTCAATTTTTTTTATGGCTAGATAGGAGCGGTTTCTGGAAACTATGTAGGGGCGGAGGTGAATCCCAAAACTTGTTTTCTGTTGTAATATGCGGTCGGTGTTTGGAAAAGTTGTGAACCACTCAGGGGGTTAGGGAAAGAGATGTGAGGATTAAAACAAATAAAAATAATGTGAGCCATACTGTATTGTGACAGAATTGTGGCTTCTGATATTTTTAAGCAGAAACTAGGAAGGGCAACAAGGGAACAGGAAGATGGTAGGACCAGGAGTCCCTGTTGGACAGCAAGGTGAGAAGTGGGTTATGAAGAGGGCTTTGACGGATGACAGTCAGAACATAGCATGCAAGAAGAGGGATATTGTCTGAGGTCTAGGGAGCAATGTATGAAAGGCACAAAGACCAGTGTGAGAGGAGGAGGCCAAGGGAGCAATGAGGAGAAAAAGGGGGCAGAACCCAGAGATCAAGGTGGTGAGTGATGGTAGATGAATAGGCAGGGCAGAGATCTGCAGAGCAGGACAAATGGTTCTTTGTGGAAAGAGGGAGAATCAGTGGAAGGACTTGAGGAGGGAGAGAAAAGTCATTTTGTCTGCTGAATGCTAGAGAGAGAGAGAGAGAGAGCCCGGGAGACTAGTAAGCAGGTTACAAGCCACGTTACAAGAACCTTGGTGTTAGTGTTTACTGGGATTTCAGTAGTGGACTTGGTGAAGGAGGAGCAGATTTTAAGTGTTACAGAGGGGAGGGAGAAGTGGTGAGATTTGGGAAGAGCTTCAGTGTAAGGAGAGTAAAAAGGAGTCATAGATAACCCCAGATTTATGTGCTTGAGTGACAGGGAAGCTAGCAGAGTTGTCAGGAGTGCTGGAGAAATGTGGGTGGTGAGAGGATTGGGGAGGAGAAGTTAGCATTTAAGTGCATGCATGTATTTCAGTTCCAGGATTAGCTGCTGATATGCAACAGCTCTGAGTTTGTGCATGCTGAATCCCTGCTGTCCAGTTACAAATATCCTGCAGCTATTCCCATTTGCTGCAGTTGTGCACTGACCAACCATGCTGCCTATTGTTGGGATTTTTCAAAAGCACCCAAGTGACTTAGGCTCCTATGTCCCATTAATTTAGGGATTAATTGTGTCCATCAAGAGCAGGTATGTGGAATAAAAAGTAACTTTTCTCACCATAGCCACACTTTAAATTATTCCCCATTTAGAAATAGTTATAAGACTGATATGGTCTATCATGTAAAAATGACACATACATTAGTGATATCCTTATACAGCATGAAATCAGAACAAACCAACTGAAAGAGAGTCCTAACATCTCAGACTCCCCCATTGTGTTAATCATTCCACATCCTAGAATTGTCTTGTTATCAGGGAACTTGGATTTGGTACCTTGTTACAATATTATCAACTTAATTGTCGTAATAAAATCACTTCTGGAGCCAGCAACAGATCCCACCATTAGGCTGCCCCATATTAACTATACAGGTAAAAAGAAGAAATTGGCTTTAAAAGAAGAAAGCCTCATTTACCTTGATAAACATTAAAGTAATTTACAAAAATAAACTGGAGATCATATATTCATTGCAAAGTATTGTATTATTCTTTACCCTCAACTTGTCAGTAACTGAGTGATAAGATTTCCATTTACACATTTAATGTACACCTGGAAATAATGTAGAACACTGCTGACCTCTCAGGTGTCCATGAGAAGGGCGTTGTGGCTCCTGCTCTCTGGGTTGTCCAGTGAGGTGCAGACCTCTTTGCAGGACCTCCCGTTTGATGGCAAGGCTCTGTTTGTGGAACAGACAGATATAAAACTGTATGGCCTGAAAGACTCCCGCACTATGCTTTAGACTCTTGGCCTCTATATTCTGGTTCCGGCTAGACCTAAGTTTAAGCCACAGCAGGCTCCCACCCAGGCCACCCACTCTAAATACGAGCCCACTTATAAAGCACTATCTCCAGTGCCTTCCTCGTGTCCTGGTCAGGCCAGTTTCTCTATGCCTTCCCCCCGTTCCCGCTGATAGGCAAGGTCCTGGAAAAGATAAAGACGGACAGGACCTGCGTCCTCCTGATTGCCCCGGCGTGGCCCAGGCAGCATTGGTACGGGACTCTCACGAGCCTGGCGGTCGCCCCGCCATGGCCGTTGATGTCCTGCCCAGACCTGCTCTCCCAGGACCAGGGCTGCCTCCTCCACCCCAACCTAGCAGCACTCCACCTCATGGCATGGATGCTTAATGGTTAGGCTGGGAGGAAAGGACATGCTCGGAAGGGGTTCAGCATGTCCTCTTGGAAAGCAGGCTACCCTCCACGCACCACGCCTACTTGGCAAAGTGGTCTTGCTTTTCCTGATGGGCGGATGACCAGGGTGTTTCCCCCGTGGCTGCCCCGATCCAGCTCATTTTGGACTACCTCCCTCACCTTAAAGCCCAGGGCCTGGTGTCCTTTTCCATCAAGGTGCATTTGCCGGCCATATCGGCCTTCCACCAGCCGGTCCAGGAGCACACGGTGTTCTCCCATGCTATGAATGGCCAATTCCTTAAGGGATTGGATCATCTCTTCCCATAACTTAGTCCCACAGTGGGACCTGACCTTGGTGCTGGCCCAGCTGACGGGCCCCCCGTTTGAGCCGCTAGCTACATGCTCCTGGTTGCACCTCTCATGGAAGGTGGCCTTCCTGGTGGTGATCACGTCGGCTAGGCCCTGACCTCCAAGCCCCTGTTCATGGTATTCCATAAGGATAGGGTCCAACTCTGCCCACATCCTTCATTCCTCCCGAAGGTGGTCTCCACTTACCACATGGATCAGGACATTTTCCTGCCGTCCTCTGCCCCAAGCCCCATGTGTCCAGTGACGAGCGCCGCCTCCACACGCTGGATGTGAAACATGCTCTGGCCTTTTACCTGGAGCATACGAAGCTGGTCAGGAAGTCCTCACAGCTGTTCTTCGCCTCGGCCAAACGCATGAGGGGTCGGCCAATCTCCACTCAGCGGCTCTCCAACTGGATCACCTCATGCATCCGTACCTGTTATGACCTGGTGGGGATCGCCCCACCCTCAATTGTGAGGGCACACTCAACAAGGGCGCAGGCCTGGTCGGCCACCTTTTTAGCCCATGTCCCCGTTCAGGACATTTGTAGGGTTGCCACATGGTCTTTGGTTCACATGTTCACCTTGCATTATGCAATCATCTCCCAAACCAGGGAAGATGCCAGGTTTGTCAGGGCTGTTTTCCATCCCGAGACTTTGTGAACTCCTACCCACCTCCATCAGGTATAGCTTGGAATCACCTGTTGTGGAATACACATGAGCAATCACTTGAAGAAGAAAAGACAGTTTCCTTTTCCATAACTGGTGTTCTTCAAGATGTGTTGCTCATGTCTATTCCACATCTCACCCTCCTGCCCCTCTGTTGGAGTTGTCTGGCATGAAGGAACTGAGGGTGGGAGGAGCACGCAGCACCCCTTATACTGCACCAGGCAGGTGCCACTCCAGGGGTTGCGGGGGGCGCTCCCCCCCCTACAGGTACTGCTAGGGGAAAAACTTCTGGCACACACCTATTGTGAAATAGACATGAGCAACACATCTCGAAGAATGCCAGTTATGGAAAAGGTAACTGTCTTTTCTCTATGCTGTCAGCAGCTCTGGCTCCCAGATGTGACAATTCCCGGTGGTGACAGCAGTCGCGGCTTCTTCTTTTTCCTTGTATTATAAAGCATTGCGTTTTAGCAGAAAGTTTAAAGTTGCCACTCAACCAGCAGGAAACTTACAGTGTCCCTCTGCTTGTCAGTTCCCACTCTTAGGGAAAGGAGCCAGTAGCAGAGACTGGGTCAGAGAACACAGACAGACTAGATTATGGCATCATCATTAGTACTTTGTGTCATTTCCTGTTTTAGGTAAATAAATAAGTTATCCTAGATCCTGCCTCGGGCTTCACTGAAATACTGCAGTCCTGGCCCTAATGGTGGCTGGTCCTGGGTCTGGCAAGGGGTGGAGGAGGCTGCTTTCTTTACTGAACGATGACCCCTAGTAGTGACTTCCCTCCCAGCTTTCAGGTATACTTGCTGGAACAGCAAACCAAGTGACTGAATTAGCAATATCAGTTAGCTGCCTGGCTCTTTCTTGACCACGTGGAAAGGCCAATTGGGATCACTGGTAGTCCACAAACCATAGTATGGGACCTGCCATTCTGGAGCCCAGTTAACTAGAGAATGGATGGTGTTAGAGGTAAGGCATGAGACTGATAGCTGGGAGATGTGTGTTCTATCCCTGCTCTGCCACAGAATTCCTTTGTGACCTTGGTGAATCATTTAACTTCTCTGTATCTCATACTTCCCACCTGTAAAATGGGGGATAATTATACATACCTACATCCCACAGGTTCTGTGGGGATTAATTAATTTCAGATCCCCTTAGATAACAGATGCTATGTAAGTGCCAAGTATAATTATTATTTATTGCTGAATCTGGAGTGAATTCAAAATTCACCCAGCCTTTGTTGTTCACTTTTAAGGCGTTGCCTACACTAGGAAGGTTTTGCCTGTATAATTATACCAGTATAACTATACTGGGAAAATCCACTAGTGTGAACACCGTTATAGCAGTATGAAAGGACTTTCACTGGTATAGTTTATGCCAAGTCCCCCACTTATAAGCATAGTTATACTGATATAAGTGTGTTCACACTAGGGCTCTGTCTACACTGACACTTTCATTGTTAGAACTTTTGTCACTCAGGAGTGTGAAAAAACAGCCTCCTGAATGACAAAAGTTTTAACGATGAAAAGCACTGGTGTGGACAGCGCTTCATTGGCGGGAGGTATGTTGGTAAAAATGAAACCCTTAACTGACTTAGCTATGCCGATAAAACTTTAAGTGTGGACCATACCTTCCTGTAGAATGGGTTTATTATTTCTGTTTCATCAGAGTACTGTGCATTTTCTTTCTCTTTTATTTTTTCCTAGCTCACTGCTCCAGCATTCTTATAAGTAACTGCTGGCCAGGTAACCATCTGTTAATGAATAATTCTTGTGTTTGTCTGATATTGGCATTGATCTGTTCCATGTTTTGCCACATAGCATCGTTTCCTGAGTGGCTTGTTTGGAGCTCTTCATAATTACCGTATCGTGTTTATAATTACATATCAAAGGAAAAGAGAGAAGAAGTGCTCCCGTTGCAAATAGCTTTCTGAGTACAAGTAACATCAAGCTGGATCCTGTGGATGTGCTGAGTACATTTCATACCCACTGAGTTCAGGGCAAGTGGAGGGCACTTATCTCCACACAGTGCCCTTTGAAAGCTATTCAGTCCCTGTGGTTTTAATAAAATAGCTCCAAAAACTGCATTCACATCAGCCCACAAAGAAGTTAATGATTAACACTGATAAGAGCTCTGATTACTTAACAAGTTAAAATACTCTAAAGTCAAGTGAACCACTGGGAGATTTTGGTATATCCAAATCTCTTGCGAAAGCCTGTAGCTGATTTATCCGCCAGCTTCAGACCCCTGAGCAGCAGAACAGCCCAGCCCTACGGCTGTATGCAGGGCTTTTTGGAACGGAAAATGAAGATGAAAGCCTGCAGTCCTTTCATTGTTGTCATCCTGGCTTTGACTTTTAGCAGTGACTGTACAGGGACGGTAAGTGTGATTTTCTTGTGATTTGGAATGGCTGGTCAGTGCACCAAAGGCTGGACATGAAACGACAGGCGCCAGATACTTATACTTGGGTTGATTGGGTAGAGCTGGACGGCAGGCTGAATTACACAAAGCAAGTTAGCTGACAAAATCTTTCTTCATGGATAATTTATCTGATAACTTTGTGGAAAATCAGGTATCATGTCATGCTAATAATACTACAATGGCTATGCATATAAGAGTCCTTTCACCTACCAGTAGGGTGGACAACAGCAACCCCAGCATGTAATACACTGCCCAATTATCAAGGGAGGAGCACACAAATGCCAGGGATCTGTAATGCTCTTGCCGAGCAGACAGGAGCACAAGTTATAAGGTTTCATCTATAAGACCCACCCCGTGCATCAAACTTCATGGATCTTTACCTCTAGATTGCCCTGCTGGGATCTGAACATGTGCATCTACTGGAATGTAGGTATTTCACACTTGGTGCTCAGGCTACTAAGCTTTCTCCTGGCGCAGGTCCTGATACAGCAAAGCACTTATGCATGTGCTGAACTTTCAGTGCTTCTATGCTTAAAATTAAGCAGCCCATACATAAGTGCTCTGGATCCGGGCTCAAACCAGTAGTGGTTAGAAGTGGGGCCATTAGGGATTAATGATAATGCTAATATTTGTGTCTATATATTTTTAAAGAATTGGCTCAGCCATCTAACTGCACATAGCTAGCCTAGGTAACCACCTGTTCTCACCTCTGTTGCTGGTGTCCTCCCCCACACCTTTCAACAGTGTATTACATGTTCTAGTTGCATCTTCTCTTGGACTGTAAGCATTCCAGGCCAGGGAATGTCTCTTTCTATGTGTTTCTACAGTGCCTAGCACAAAGGGCCTCAATCCTGATTGAGCCACTGGGTGTTGAATCAGGCCTTAGGTTGGGAGGTGATGGAGCTGTTGTAGGCTCCAGAGTGTGGAACTTGTTTCTTCCTTGCATCCATCTAAGCTTTTCCCTGTAGTAATAAACATCTCAAGCTGCTTTTTTAGAAGAATCGTGCTTGGTTTCTTCTTTATTAACTTCCTTCTATTTCTCCCCCTTCCTTATGTGCCAGTTCCCTTGACTGATATTGAATTTATATTATATGGATACTGTATTTTAATCACGGCTTTATTGTTGTTTGTTGTCCTGAGTGCCTTTGGTGGTGGTGGCACTTTATATGTCCTACTATAATTTCTTATTTCTTGTGGCTGATTAGAATTAACATATTTAGTTTTATCGGTGTTCATTTCCTGGTCAGTGAGCCCAAATAGAGATTGCTTATAACTCAGCACATGCTAACACTGCTAAATGATGTGAAAGGTCAAAAGGTTGGGGCATTATTCATAGTTGTGAACTAGCTTTGAAAGACGTGCTCCCCACCAAAAGAAATAGGAACATATGTCCCTAGATAACAGAGAGATATAATGAAGCTTGTCTTCTGCATTCTTGTACCATGTTTGGCTTTTCCTGGATAAGCCACGACCTTCCATCAGCTAATGTTTATTTATTCTCTTTCACAAGACTGTGTCCTAGCCAAAACCACATACAAATCATAGGATTCTTGTAGCAGTGCTACATAACAAATGTTTTGGGACTCCTCTGAATGTATGTTTCGTCCTTACAGAATGTTTCATGTAATGGATTTATGTATTTTCAATCTGCATTATTTTTATTTGTAGAACCGTGGGTCTACGCAAAGAAGAGGCCCAGTACATGAAATCTTTCACCACAGAGGTACCAAATCAATTCTAATAGGCATCAGTAATAATAACAAACTGTTTACCTGTATCTATGCTATGCAACCCTATAAGAAGCCTGTTTTTTGTTTCAGCGTGAACTCTTAAAGACAGTGGCGGAGGAACAGAAAGATGAGCCCCAATCCATATTTAATTATGTATACACAGTGGAGCAGCTCTAACAGGAAATACTGAGACACCTGCCTCAGAATATCCTATGGTGCAGTGGCTAGGGCACCCTCCTGGGTGGGGAAAAGCCAAGTTCAAATCCCTTCTTCACATCAGGCAGAGCAGAGAATTGACCTGGGTCTCCCACATCATGACTGAGTGCTCTAGCCACTGGCTAAAAGATATAAAGGTGCTGGGGAGACAGCGCTACCTCTTCCTCTGGGGTGTTATGTGCCGGACCCAATCTGGTAGGCAGCTTCTGAGAACACCTATCAGATCCGGCCCCACAGGTAAGATAGGCAGAACACCTGGTCTGAGGATCACGCTGGGGCTTACGTGTGAGCTACATGCAGGCATTTAGACTGAAGTGGCTGTGCACCTGCCCAGTGGCAGATTTGTAAGCGCCTAAGGGACTTTACCTGTGAAAATCCAGGTCCCTAGGACTTTAGGCACCTACAGTGTTAGGTGGCAATTGAGGGGGAGGGTTTGCATATGTAAATTTTGAATTTTAGCACCTCAAGTGACAGCGAGGTGTCCAAATCCCTTTGTGGATCTTGCCCAGGAGTTGGTGGAAGCTCTCTGAACCATGGCCCCACCCTCACACCATCCCCTCCTCCAAGGCTTTGCCCCCATGCTGCCCCTTCTTCCTGAGCCCTCGCACCACCACTTCCCCTCAAGGCCCTGGCCCCGTGCCACCTCTTTCCCCCAAGACCCCTCCCCCGCTCACTCCTCTCCGCCCCTCTCCCCCATCACTTGCCCTTATGGCCGGTAAAAAGTAGGAGGGCCTTATCTAGCCTTACCTGCCTTATAGGGATCCCATGATCCTTCTTAGGCAACTGTACTACTGAGGCGGTGGGTGTAGACTCATTGCTTCTAGATATCTATCTCAGTCCATTTTTCTTCACTTGTCCCCATATTAAGTATCTTCTTCCACCCTTTACAACCCTCCTATCCCTTTGGCCATTTTTGTCTATTTGATTGTTTTACAGGCTGACACTTTACTTTAAATGGATGTTATTATGCGGTATAGAGGCCCAGTGAATACTACAGTAACTCCTTGCTTAATGATGTAGTTATGTTGCTGAAAAATGCGACTTTAAGCAAAATGATGTTAAGCGAATCCAATTTCCCCATAAGAATTAATGTAAATGGGGGGGTTAGGTTCCAAGGAAATTTTTTTCACCAGACAAAAAACTATATATTATATAGATATACACACAGTATATGTTTTAAATGAACAATTTAATACTATTCACAGCTATGATGATTGTGACGCTTGGTTGAGGTGGTGAAGTTAGAGGGTGGAAGAGGGAGGGATATTTCCCAGGGAATGCCTTGCTGCTAAGTGATGAACTAGCACTTGGCTGAGCCCTTAAGGGTTAACACATTGTTGTTAATGTAGCCTCTCACACGGGGCAGCACGAACATGAGGGAGGGGAGACAGCATAGCAGACAGAGACAAACACACACCTTGTGTGTGGGAGAGAGAGAGAGATGCACACTGCCCCTTTAAGTAAGCTGACCCACTCTTAAGTGCATTGTCTTTTTAAGTGGATCAGGAAGTTGAGACAGCAGCTGCTGCCCCAAGCTCTCTATGTCTCTCTCCATCTGTTTCCCCTCCCTGCTCTATATGGAGAAGGGGTAAGCGGGGTGCAGTAGCAGGGGGGAGGGGGACACCCTGACATTAGCTCCCCCTTTCCCCCCTGCACAGCAAGCAGGAGTCTCTGGGAGCAGCTCCAAGGCAGAGGGCAGGGGCAGCACATGGCAGTGGGGGGAAGGACAGCTGAACTGCCTGGCAATTGATAGCCTGCTGGGCGGCTGCAGCACAGGGAACTTAGGGGAGCGGGGAGCTGATAGGGGGCTGCTGGTCCACCCTGGTTACAGCCCCCACTAGCTAGCTGCACCGGGCTGCTCTTCCTGCAAGCAGTGGACAAAGCAGGCAGAGCTGCCAAATGACGTTAGAAGGGAGCATTGCACAACTTTAAATGAGCATGTTCCCTAATTGATCAGCAACGTAACAACGAGACAGAGTTAACCGGGACGACTTCAAGTGAGGAGTTACTGTATTTCAGATATCACATTAATAATATGAATGTATTATTATTATTAATTATTATTATGTCTGGCTGTACCGGAAATTGCCATATATTCATGAGCTGAAATTATCTGAAATTGTTATTCTGTCACTGACTAATTAAATAATGTTGCTTTAGCTGTAGTGCCTGCAGATCCAGTGTACTCTAAGTGAGATTTCCTTTTCCTTTTACTATACCAGAGTTCACAAGAAACAGGATGCACCATCCTATTAAGATACCTGAAGATTCCTTTCCTTTAAATTAGCATTACTTTTGTGTAAGGAACGAGCTGCATGTCAGTGTGTGACTGCATGGAACGTTTTATTCTTGTATTTCAGTGTTTACAGAGGATGAACAGCTATGTACATTTCCCTTTCGGTATGGTGGAAGGATGTACCACACATGTATATCAAATCTATTTTCTCAAAAGAAATGGTAAGTCAGCTTTGCAAAGAAATATTCAGTGCTTTATTTTAAATTAAAATGAGTAGGTATCTGATCATTAGTCTTGTTTTTACCATAAATCTTTATGGGCCCAATCCAACACCCACTGAAGTCAAAAGAAAGACTCCCACAGATGTCAGTGAGCATTGGCTCAGGCCCTGTATACAGAAAGAGATGGGGCAATGCCAGTGTCTTAAGGCACAAAGAATGCACAAAAGTAGTGCAGAAGAATTATGCGTCATCGCACAAAAAGAATGCAGAAGAATTATTCACCATGGGTCATACATATTCTTTCCTTGATTCATATATGGGAATTCCAGTTCAGATCATTGGCAATTCCTTGTGCGGTATAAGTGGAGAATATGACCTGTAGACGAACGGACTCATCCCTGCAGTGCCTCCTGCTGGTGACTTCTGGGAATTAGCTCATTCCAGCTCTGGAATGCCCTCTGCAGGCCTCTCGGTGATCCGCTTGCCCTCTGGCCCCGTGTCCCTCCCAGGACTCCAGTTACCTGTTAGCTGGGGCGCTGCCCCCAAGCAGTAACCCCTTTCTCTCAGGGTCTTCCCTCCCGGGGAAACCCCCACTCACTGGTCCCACCTCATCTCAGTATAAGGCTACTGCCAGTCATTATCTAGCCCCACGCCCTGGGGCAGACTACAGTATCAGCCTACTCATCACTGGCAAACAGACAAAAGTTTCACCGGCAAAAGCACCGGTATGGACAGCGCTATGTCGGTGGGAAAGTGCCTCTGGGTGTCATAGCTACCGCCACTCGTTGGGGGTGGGTTAATTATGCCAGCAGGAGAGCTCTCCCCTGATGGTGTAGAGCGGCTACACAGGAGAACTTGCAGTTGCACAGCTGTGCTGTTGTAAGGGCTGTAGTCTAGACATGGCCTTAGTTTACTACCAGACACAAGAAGTGGGTATAAGAAGACAAAATAGGGAGTGGACTAGGAAGTACAGGGGTATGACCATCTTTTTGCCTATAGATGATTCGTAAGTGGCAGATTTAAGGGTGTAGGTAAATGTGATAATGTTACAGAATGTGTTTGTAAATAGATACACAGTAGAAGGCAGGTTCTAGCCCTTAGATTTTATTTTGGACAAGTGCCTTTTTTCATGATTGACATAAGTGTTTCTTTGACTGCATATCTATTGTGGGTGTAAAGTGCTAGTGTAGTGTAGGCACCATAGGACAGTCTCATGTGGATTCATTTAAACTAGTGTTGTTGTAACTGTGTCGGTCCCAGGATATTAGACAAAGTGGGTGAGGTAATATATTTAATTGGACTAACTTCCGTTGGTGAGAGAGACAAGCTATCCATTGTTGAAGCTGATTGTGATGTTCAGGAAGTTGAGGCTAGTGTGGGAGTGTTCCAGAGAGAAATGCACCATGAAACCAATGATATACCTGAGATACATTGATGATATTTTCAGCCTCTGGACAAACAACTTAAACTCCCTCACAGATTTCCACCACAATTTTAACACCCACTCCCTGTCCATTAAACTCTGTCTGGAATGTTCCCGCACCAGCATCAACTTCTTGGATACCACAATCAGCTTAAATAATGGAACCTTACGAATGACTGTACAAGAAACCCATGAATCACCACACCTACCTTCATAGATCCAGTAACCATCCCAAAGATACCAATGAATCTGTTATCTACAGCCAGGGGCTCTGATACCACAGAATAAGCGCCCAAGAGAAAGTTTGGGATATACACCTTAACACACTTAAAACCACCTTCACCAAACAAGAACACTCCACCAGAAAAGTAGATTGCATCATGGAATGGGCCACCAAAATACCTTGAGAGAACTTGCTTCAATACATAAATAAAACTCCCTCTGGCCGCACACCCCTTGTTGTCATCTACCACCTCACTCTGGAACCCATACTGGGAATCATCACACAACTACAACCCATATTCGATGGGGACCCCATCTTGCAAGAAATCATTCCTGAAACAACCCCCCCGCCCAACCTTTCTAAACTCATCATCGAAGCGAGCTCTCTACAGACCAGGACACACCAACTCAAAGCGGCACCAGATCCTGTCAGAACAACAGATGCAAAACCTGCCGAAATACCTCCTCTGCACCAATGATCAACACCTGCCACAACACACCTTTCAAGATCCATGGGTGCTACAAATGCTTATCACAACATGTGGTGTACCTCACTCAGTGACTAAATGTCCCAATAACAACTACGTGGGTGAAACCAGACAATCACTACGCTCTTGAATGAACTTACACAGGAAAATGATAAAAGTCAAGAACACCCTATCACCTGTGGGTGAACACTTTTCACAAAGTGATCACTCTATATCTGACCTATCCGTCCTCATCCTCAAAGGAAACCTGCATAACACTTTCAAAAGATGACCCTGGGAGCTTAAATTCATAACTCTTAAGACCATGATTTTTAGTGTCTAGCAAAAAGACACTGGATTTATGGCTTATTACAACAGTTTGTAACGCACTAGCCCCCCTTTTTGTCATATAACTGCAGAGATGTTAATGGGCCACTTCAACTTGAATTGTCCCTTAGAATATGTGCTAGCTCCTTGTACCACACTATCTGTTCGGTCTTATATCTAGCTGTGACGCTCTGATTACTTTTTCCAGACCCGAGGAAGAGCTCTGTGTAGCTCAAAAAAGCTTGTCTCTCTCATCAACAAAAGTTGGCCCAATAAAAGATATTACCTCTCCCATCTTGTCTCTCATTTAAACTAGGTAATTCAAGCTAGGAGGTCACTTCTGATTATCCTGATTATCCACAGGTAAATAGCTGATGAGAAAGGCACCAATGAAACAATATTTCAAGAGTATCTTAATTCAATATAATGTGAGCAATTTGCTTTCTTGAAACCTGCAATCTAAATGAGCCAACACACTACAGATTGATCTTTAGGCCCATTTCAGTTTATTTCATGTTCAGGAGGATTCTTAACTATCCCTGAAATCCTCCATATATATCTTTAACTAACTATGCCGTAGAAATTGAAAAAGAGCCAGTGTGTGGGATCCAGGGTTGGAGCACACTTGAGAGCTGACCTTGGGTGGCTTTCATTTGTGCTTCCTGTTTTCAAATACAGTTTACAAGTTGGCAGATAAGAGAGGAGGTAGTTGTAGCTGCCTGATTTTGACAAGTCATGTCTGTTTCATCTTTATCTCTGACCTTTCTAGCGAACATATGCTCTTCGCTCATAAGCTAAAAGCAACCTGACATGTCTTCAGAGATCTTGATGCCAGAAAACTAGCACTGCATAACAAAGAGAGAGCTGCCTTGTGCATTGTTTTTGTTAGCTTATGTGCGTATGAGTCTGCGCTGCACAGGAGTCATCTATGATAATGGACTTAAGATGACTCTGCTGACTGGTGAGCAGATAAGACTTCACTTTCTGCCTGCTCTTTTTGAGGTGGCTTATATTGGAAGGGACATTATCAGGGACTGTCATTGTGGCTGGCCCCTGCTCAGCAGTTTGGCACAACCTGGCCCTTTATATAGCACTTGACAGACTAAAACAGATTGGCTAGCAGCACATTGTTCTGCTGATTTAAAGCTTTCTAGATACATTGCTTACCCTGAGGGCTTTCCTATTTAATACCTCTTTGAAGTGTTGTTGTGGCCGTTTTGGTCCCAGGACATTGCTAGACACTAAAAATCATGAACTCAGTAAAGACACTGAATTTATGGCTCATTATAACAGTCTGTAACCCACTATCCCTCCGTTGTCCTGTGACTGTAGAGGTGTTAATGTCCACTTCACCTTGAATGGTCTCTTGTAACATGTGTTAACTTATTGGTTTAACAATCTGTTCCACCTTGTGACTCTCTGGGATGTCTACACTGCAATGTAAGTCCAGGGTCAGTTGAAGTCGAGTTAGCAGACCCTGGGTTTGTTTACCTAGTGCTTGAGAGTTTACACTCATTTGTAATCCCAGGTTAGGAATTGTTGGACCTTGGGTCCCAGCCTGGGGCACCAGCATCTATACTGCATTATGAGGGCATAAGTCAAACCATCCATATCCCAGACTTCCTAGCACACTCACAAAACGTGGCTGCTCTAGCCCTTTTGTTCCTGGAGCAATGTGGGAAAACTTGACTGTCCACCAAACACGACTGTCTAGATGACAAAGAAAGTCAGCTGGTGGGGTTGTGGAATACTTTTGGCAGACTCCCATAGCATGAGTCCAATGGGGCTGTAACTACACTGCAAAGCAATAAGGCTTTAACCTTGGGTCCTGGCTTGACTCACACTCGGATCCTCCACCCCTGTGGTCTCCTAGAACACTGGGTCTGAGTCCTAGGTTAGCGTGATTTGTGTGTAGACAGAAGGGGGATTATGTTTGAGCCTGAGTTCGAACCCAGGGTTTTACATTGCAGTGTAGAAATATCCTTTGAATACCTTTCCCAGATCTGAAGAAGAGCTCTGAGTAGCTTGAAAGCTTGTTTCTTTCACCAACAGAAGTTGGTCCAATAAAAGATATTGTCAGGGAGCAGACCAAGCCCCCACTGTAGTTCACTAGTTGCTCAACATGCACCATACCTGCAGCTATGCTTGCCCTTGTTCCAGCCCTGCTCCTGCTTGCTCCAGCCCTTGTTCTAGCCCTGCTCCAGACTGCTTCCAGTCCCTCTGCTCTGCTCCAGCTCCTGTTTCCCTCTACCTCAGACTTCTGGTTTTGACCCACCCTGTGGCTTATGACTCCAGTTGACCCTCCAGTTCTGGATTCAGCTTCTATGTCTCCAGCACTGATCTCTGGCTTACAACTCTGGTTTCCCCTCCCCCCACTCTGACATTTGGCTTTCTGCCCCTCTGGTACTGATCCTTGACTCATTTCCTGGACTCCATCCACGCTTGACCCAGGTCTAATCTGTAGGTTGAACTCTTCTCTTCACCATTAGGCTTGACCACCTATGACTTGGTTGGCAATAAATATTACCTCACCCACCTTATCTCGCTATTTAAAAGCTGATATATTAGTGCCTGATCCAAAACCCATTCAAGTCGGTAGAGGAGTCTGTGACGGGTTCCGTTACAGAGACCTCCTTGGGACTGTCAACTGATGTGCTGGAATTACCTCTGAGCCCATTTTCCACTGCCAGCTTGGGACTCCAGAACCCTGTCTTGTTGAGCCAGACACGCTAGCCTACTGCAACACAGACCCAGGTCTGGTTCATGCCCCCAAAGCTGCAGGCTTTAACCAAAAACGGTTCAGCAAGTCACCTATCTCCAGCATCCAAACACCCAGTTCCCAATGGGATCCAAACCCCAAATAAATTTGCTTTACCCTGTATAAGCGTTATACAGGGTAAACTCATAAAATGTCCCCCCTCTATAACAATGATAGAGAGATATGCACAGCTGTTTGCTCCCCCAGGTATTAGTCACTTACTCTGGGTTTAAACAAAAGTGATTTTATTAAGTATAAAAAGTAGGATTTAAGTGATTGCAAGTAATAACAGACAGAACAAAGTAAGTTACCAAGAAAAATAAAGCAAAACATGCTAGTCTAAGCCTAATACCGTAAGAAACTGAATACAGGTAAACCTCATCCTCAGAGATGTTCCAAAAAGCTTCTTTCACAGATTACACTCCTTCCTAGTCTGGGCCCAATCTAGAAACCATGACCTATGAGTGAAGATTGGAAAAAATTGGGTTTGTTTAGTCTGGAAAAGAGAAGACTGAGAGGGGACACAATAACTGTTTTCAAGTACATAAAAGGTTGTTGCAAGGAGGAGGGAAAAGAATTGTTCTTCTTAACCTGAGAGGATAGGACAAGAAGCAATGGTCTTAAATTGCAGCAAGGGAGGTTTAGGTTGGACATTAGGAAAAACTTCCTAACTGTCACAATAGTTAAGCACTGGAATAAATTGCCTAGGAAGGTTGTGGAATCTCCATAATTGGAGCTATTTAAGATCAGGTTAGTCAAATACCTGCCAGGAATGGTCTAGATAAGCGGTTCTCAAACTTTAGCAAACCGAGGACCCCCATTTTAATTTTAAAATTTTGGGGGACCCCAAACCAACACCCCCACTCAGTCCTTGCTCTGCCCACTTCCTCGAGGCCACACCACGGCTCACTCCATCCCCCCTCCCTCTGTCACTCACTTTCTCCCACCCTCACTCACTTTGACCAGGCTGGTGCAGGGGGTTGGGGTGCAGGAGCAGGTGTGGGCTCTGGGAGGGAGTTTGGGTGCTGGAGGGGATGCAGGGTGTGGGCTCTGGGCTGGGAGTTTGGGTGCGGGAGAGAGTGGGGTGTGGGCTCTGGGCTGGGAGTTTGGGTGCGGGATGGAATGGGAGGAATTTGGGTTCTGAAGCAGGCTTAGGGCTGGGGCAGGAGTGAGGGGTGTGGAGGGGATGACAGAGGGAGTTTGGGTGCGGGAAGGGGTGTGGGATCTGGGAGGGAGCTTGGGTGCAGGCTCTGGGCTGGGGCAGGGGGTTGTGGTGTGGGAAGGGGTAAGGGGGGTGACACTTACCTCAGGCAGCTCCCAAACGTGACTGGCACATCCCTCTGGCAGCGGTTCCTAGGCATGAGGCCAGGGGGTCTCTGCATGCTGCCCCTGCCCACAGATGCTGCCCCCTCAGCTCCCATTGGCCATATCTCCAGCCAATGGGAGCTGCAGAGTCGGCGCTTGGGCTGGGGGCAGCGCACGGAGATTCCCTGCACCCCCCAGGCCGCAGGGACGTGCTGGCCACTTCCAGAAGCAGTGCGGACCCAGGGTCCCCACTCCTTGCCCTCTCTCCCAGCGCCTGCTTCAGTTGTTCCCCGACGTGAAGCAGGCGCTGGGAGGGAGGACAAGATGTTGAGGGAGGGAAAGGGTGGGGAGGAGTTGATCAGCAGGGCCCACAGATCCTCTGAAGTACCTCGGGACCCTCAGGGGTTTGCGGACTCCAGTTTGAGAAATGCTGGTCTAGATAATACTTAGTCCTGCCATGAGTGCAGGGCATTGAACTAGATGACCTCTTGAGGTCCTTTCCAGTCCTTTGATTGTATGAAAAGCACCTTTCTTTATAACACTCCACTGTCATGCTGTTATTCTGTAGTGATACTCCCTCTACAGATAATATTTATTATGATACATCAGAATAGGGTAGAAAGGATGGCCAAGGGCACAAGGGCCAGTGCTTTGTCTGGTTTGGGCTGTGGATAACCTGAGTTCAGTTCTCAGCTCAGCTGCAAACTTCCTGCGTGACCTTGGATAAATGACTTAATCTATGCTGTGCCTTCATGCCCTGCCTGTAAAATATGGATAATACTTCCCTGCCTCACAGAGGCTGAAATCCATTAGAAAGTGAAAAGCACTCAAGTAAAGGAGGCAGCATTTGACCCTTTCTGTTGCAAAGAGTTGAGATTCTGTCGGTGAATCTGGAAATCACCTTTAGTTCCTCATTTGTAATTATTCCTGTCTGGGTGGCTAAAAAGTGGAAATACTTTAAGGAACAGAAAATAAAGCACATTTGCCATAGAAAGCAGAGAAAAGTCCCTTTGTGGACAACTTCAAAAAGGTTACTTTCAAGACGCAAAAATGGGTTAGGCCCTATTTTAATTATGATGAATAAAGCCAGCCTTAATGTGTTTTTTTAGATATTTATTTTTGTCTTTTTTTTAAACCTTAGTAATATCAGGAATGCCAAGTCAGGATTTCCCTGGTTTTGCTGGAGGACTTGTTGGGGAGGTCTCAGCTGTCAGTTCCACATCTGTTCATATCCTATCTTTAAGTGAAGGGAGGTGAGGGGATGGTATCTGTCACAAAGATCTTTTTTATCCCCAGTGTTTTTTCCCCAGGAGCTTGAATTAAATTGATGCTAATTAATTTTAAAAAGGATAATCTCACAAGGTAGAGTAGGATGATAAATGTGTAATGGGAATTTATAGAGCAACAACAAGAAGGAAGTTAATATAGGTGCCTTTGGGTATGATAAAGTAAATTAACTATGGTAGCCTGCAGTGGCCCTAAGTCTGTACTGTGCTCATGAGCAGCTTCGTCAGCTAATTCATTCTTCAGACCTATGATGGGGTTTACAAACCCCTCACTAGAGGCAAGGCTGAAGCAGTACTGGGCTAGGAAAGCTTTGTCCCTCGGGCTCAGCTGAGCAATGCTCCTGGGGAAAGGAACATAGCCCAACAATGGGAAGCTACCAAAAAGAAGGCTGACCCTGCTGAACCTGTTTAGGGGGTCTCTGACACATTGAACTGAAAAGAGACTACGGCAGCAGACCCTAGCCACTAGGCCTGCTGACCAGACAGAGCACCCTTCTATGAGACCCTATTAAAAAAAACTTGTCATTCATCATTTTCTGGGGTCAGATCCTGCCCTTTCTTTGAGCCATGCATAGAGGGTCTTTGTGAGGATCACCACTTCCATGTGATAGATGGGAGGTAAGTGGTTTTTGTGGCACGGTCCCACCCCCGAACATGGCAGGCCAGGCAGAAGAGATGCTAATTGTCCCCACTCTGGCATCATGTAACCTTCAACTAAGGTGAGAGAGGTCAGAATGCTCAACTTGAAGACCCTCAGTGATTCCTCCAGCAAAACCAGGGCTGACAAGACTTGGCATTCTCAATGTTTCCACAGTAAAAAGCAAGCAGAAAATAAAACAACTTTAAGGGGGGAAAAATTAAAACACCCACAACAATTTTTTTCAGGTCTTCTTTATTAATCACATCTGTTTAATTGCCTTTTGCAGATCACCCCTAAGTATTACTGTCCTTACTACTGCTGTAATTAACATAAATAAAATATCAGCTCTTAATAGTTTATACTAAGTGGTTTTGAAGGATGTTCTTGTCTCGGATGGTGCAGGGTTGTTTACAAAGCTGCATTAAACTACACTATTAATTCTTTCAGGTGTTCAACCACACATAACTATGATCGCGACAGGAAGTGGGGTTATTGTGCTTCTGCGTCCAAAGACCATGTAGGTAAGGCAAGTAATTAATGACACCAGCAACAAGCATCTGAAAAGCACAATTGCCCTGCAATATCCAGTATTTTGTTGTTATTATTATTAGATGGTGATTTATTATCTATCCATCCAGTGTGCATGATGCTTTATAGACAAGTAAAAGGTAAATCCCCTGTTCTGGGGATCTCACAATCAAGGTTGGACAAGACACAGGGAAGTGGAAGTAGGGGAAGGATGAGATTTCCACAGAATAAGGAACTTATTAAGTTATTTCTTGTGCAGTGTGCACACTAGAGGCCAGATCTTCAGCTGGTGTAGCTACACTGATGTCTGTATAGCTACACTGATTTACAGCAACTGAGGATCTGGGTCTTTCTCTATTTTAAAAATACTAAAATATGAACTATTCATAGAATAGTGTTGGATTTAAACTTTTTTTCTGGAGTCTGGATCAGTGCTGGAAAGTGAAACCTGTTATTTGTCCATCACCCTAGCGCACTCTGTTCCCATGTATGTTTTCAGTACCCCATGCCGTGAAATTAAAGCCTGAGCCCCATTCTTTGGTTAAATGTCAGTGCTATTCCTGTGCATAGGGAAAATCCTACTCACTATAGGTGAGGCCCAACTTCATCTCATATTGCCAGGCATGCAAAACAGTATCTTTCTGGGGAAGGGATATGGCTGAATCCTGGACTCACTCCCATATAACATATTCTGCATCAGTCACCAGCTCTAGGTCTGGAGGGAGCAGCAGCATGTTTAGGAATATCCAGGTATGGAAGTGACGTAACTGCTAGACTGCCAAAAGGCTGTATAGCAGAATACAGTGTATTTCCCTTTGGGCTTTCACATGCTCCATGCTCAACATCTCCCCTGCCTCCCTTTCTTAGCTACCCAAGATTTAGCAGATAGGAGGAAAGCAAGTCCTGCATGCGGTATTTGGGCATACAAAGAAGGCACATGAGTAGTCCTGGCAAATTAAGGCCCTAAGTGTAGTCGTGCTACGGGAGCACTGAATTTGTGAGGTTGTTAGCACTGCACACTGAGCTTATGTAATGGAACTGTTTCATTTGGTGAGTTATGGAATTAAAACAATCTTTCTAATAATAGCAGTGGCCAAAGTAAACTGCATCAAGCAACCTTTTCATTGTAATCTATCTGTGTTATTCCATTGGCATCTGGCACAGTAGGAGCCATTTCTGAAGGAAGGAATAGTGCCTTGTGCTCTGTTTTTACAGGAATCTCCTTATTTTAATTTATGTGCCCAGGACTAGCCTTCTGTACAAACAAGTGACCATTTGGGGGGTATCTTTTTATTTATGGTATTTGTATGGCCCCTGTTATAGTAGTATCACATCCTTAGTGTATTTATGGGGAACCGAGGTTCAGTGACTTATACAAGGTCTCAGAGGAGATTGTGGTGGAGCAGAGACTGGAAGTCACGTCTCCCTTGCCCTAGTGCTATAGCCACTAGACCATCCTTCCTCCTTGTTGAGTTGCACTTGTAGGTTGTTCCTGTTTCCCTACACCACATCTCTCAGATGATAAAACAGTTCTGGCTGTGTCTCTATTTTTTTTTGTTTGTTTGTAATTTCTTTTAAACAGTTGCATTTTTTAACAAATAAGGAAATATTTTCTTCCTCGTGCTAAACACACAGATACTCTGTCAGCTACTCCTTCCTCAATAATGTACAGAAAGAGAACAGAGCTTCAAAAATAGATTGTCTTATGAAGAATTCATTTGAAAAAAACAAGATGTTACTTTAGTGACTGCTTCAAAGCGGACGAGTAAATAGCAGCATTCATTGCAGAAGTAGCTTAAGAACAATGAAGAGGGTAGTCAGCGCAACATGGGCAGGATTTTCCCACAGATTTCATATAGCAAAGAGCAATAGTACTGCATGCACATAATTTTGATTGTCGGCATAAAATAGGAAGTAAAGGTCTGTGGTAAACTCTTTTAGGTGTAAGTTATTTTGGGCCCAGTTGGTTGCTTACTAATGTGGGGCTAGGTCTTGTGAAACTCTCTGCACCATTAATTCCCGGTGACTTAAAGACTGAGTTCTGGTCCAACTGAAATTCCAACCATTATATAAACTAGAAAAACAGTAAAAAAAAATTTTTTTTGCAAAAACACTTGATTTCATTGGAATTAGGTACCTAGGTACTTTTGAGAATCCTATTAGCAGGGGTGGCTCCAGGCCCCAGCACGCCAAGCACGTGCTTGGGGCGGCAAGCCGCGGGAGGCGCTCTGCTGGCGCCACGGGGGCGGCAGACAGGCTGCCTCTGGTGGTTTGCCTGTGGAGGGTCTGCTGGTCCCGCAGCTTCGGCGGACCTCCCGCAGGCAAGCCTGCAGCAGGTCCGCCGAAGCCGCGGGACCAGAGGACCCTTCGCAGGCAAACCGCCAGAGGCAGCCTACCTGCAGTGCTTGGGGCGGCAAAATCCCTAGAGCCACCCCTGCCTATTAGACACAAGTTTGCATCTTCAGGCACCTCAATACCTTTACAAATGTGGCCCTAAGTAAATTGCTGAGTGGTGGCTCTAGTATTGTGCTGGAAAGGGGCCAGTGTGCTGAGGGTGACCAGATAGCAAGTGTGAAAAATTGGGACACATTTGGAGGGTAATAGATGCCTATATAAGAAAAAGACCCAAATAGCGGGACTGCTCCTATAAAATCGGGACATCTGGTCACCCTAAGTGTGCCCTGTACCTTGTAGGGTTAAACCCAAAGGCAATACCAGATTTACAATGGCGCCGGGCCCACGGTCGAAAGGGGCCCCAGCCCGCTCTTCTCCATCCCCCGCTCTCCCCTGTGGGGTTAGAGAAGCTTGATGCTGCCGGCTGCTGCGGCTCCGTGGCAGTATCTGCCGGCAGCAACCTGGCTCCTCCCCCACCTTTTTCCCCCAGCGTGCTACGTTCCCTCCTCCCCTCCTTCCTGCCACCGATCAGCTGGATCCGCTGCTTGCTGGCAGGAGGAGGGGGAGGAGGAGGGAGCCTCAGCATGCTCGCAGCTCAGGGGAGGAGAAGAGGTGGGGGTGAGGCCTTGGGGAAGGGCTGGAATTGGGGCATACCCCCTCCAGCTCCCTGCGTAAGCACCCCCATGACCCTAGCTCACACCCCCAGCCCCCTGCCCACCCTGACCGCTGCATCCCCTCACACACACCCAGCCTCCTGCACCCCCCTCACATACCCCAAGCCCCCTGCCCTGACTCCTGCAGCCCCCCCCACACCCAGCCCCCTGCACCGCCTCACACACATCCAGCCCCCTGTCCTGACCCCTGCACTCCCCTCACACCTCCCCAGCCCTGACCCCTTCACCCCCCACACCGCCCCAACCCTGACTCCTGCATCCCCCCTCACGCCCCCCCAGCCCCTGCCCTGAATCCTGCACCCCCTTCACACACACACTGGGTCCCGGATGGCAGCTGAGTGAATGGAACCCCAGGCTGGCAGCAGGCTCAGCGGTGGCTGGGATCCACAGCCTGCCATTAAAAAAAAAAAAAATCAGCTCACGTGCCACCTTTGGCACGCGTGTCAAAGGTTGAGGACCTCTGTTCTAGTGTATACAGTGTAGTTTATGGTAATTTTCACTATACGCGATTTTCCTCTTACACGCTGATCTTAGACCCTAACCCCCGTGTAAGATGTGACTCCACTGTATTCATTTTTGAAAATTTATAATAAGCGATTCTCCGGGGGGTGGGGGTGGGGCACAAGGTGGAAGTTTCGCCTAGGGTGCAAAATATCCTTGCACCGGCCCTGGATACTGTGTCAGCTGATCCCCACAGTCTCCAACCTACCTGGGCAGTACAGCAGACATGGCCCTGCCCACTAGCTCCTCTCCACTCCCTAGCCCACCCATCACTTCCCCCGCCCCCTTAAGGCTTAGCCCTCTTACTTTTAAAAATTATTGCTTGCCCCTCTCCCCCCCTCAGGCTTTTCTGGCAGCCCGGTTGCCAGGTATCCAGTTTTAGCCTGGAAACTCCAGTAGAAAATGGGACCTGAGTGTCCGGTTAGCAGTGCTGACTGAAAACTAAATGCCCGGTTATAGGAGTAACCACATTAGCCTCCGCTCCTCCCACTCCCAACACCCACTCCAGAGGGCTGGAAGAGAACCTGTCCTGCTGCTGTGGGAGGAGGGGCAGCTCAGTGCAGAGAGAGACAAAGAGAATGGGTTAGAACCAGGTAGGTACCTGCTTTATGTGGGCAGGGGCAGGGGGAGATCCTGTTTACCCCCTCCCCAGCCCTGCTGCGCTTGCAGTTTACCCCTGACCCCTCCCTTGCTCCAGAGACCAACCCTAGCTCCTGCCCCACTGTGCTTTTACCCTGGCCCCTTTTACAATCATTCCACAGGGGGCCCACAAATATGTTTGATACCGGGCCCACAAAAAGTTAATCCGGCCCTGCCCAAAGGTCTAACCCAAAGCTCACCAAAGTCAATGGAGTTTTATCATTGATTTCAATAGATCTTGGATCAAGTTTCAAGAAAGGAGAGTACTAGATACCAACTTTGTTCAGGGGCACATAAAAACAGAACGATATGGAAAGATGTACCAAGATCTTGTAAGTTGACTATAAAGAGAGGGGAGTTCTCAGATCAGAAACATGTACTAGCTAGTTAAATTCCTGGAGAAGAGCCATCTCAGTATGGTGAAAAGTGTCCAAACCAAATTGAAAGTAGTCCAGGAAGTTGGGTGATGTGGTCAGACAGCTGAGAGCAGGTGACTCACTACTTCAGCAGGGCTCTGGAGAAGTTGAACTCAAGATGGTTGTTAGCAATTGTGAAAGGATTCAAGTGAGGGTTTTCTCACAAAGGAGGGATGATATCCTGGGATGGCTTTAGGCACAGATTGGATGGGCAGCTGCTTTGGGCACCATGTTTACCAGGAACCCATAACTCTGGGAAGAGTTCCAGGCAGGAAGAAACAATCTGGCCAGAATACTCCTGTGCTGTAGGAGCACATCCCTGATGTGGAAGTTGCAGGAGGACCTGGGCTGGCCAAAAGATAAATAGTGAAGCAGAGGGGAGAAGAGATGAGGATGCCGAGGGAAGACAGATGGGAAGTGACCCAGAATGGTGGAAGGGAATATGATGAGGGGTTCCAATGAAAGAAAGAAGGACAGAGCTAGGGTTTCTGCTTTGCTGACTTAGGGATGGTACCAAAAATGATTTGCCATGTGCTCCACTATACTGAGGGATGGCCCAGGGAGAGAGTAGAAGTTTGAAAATTACAGGAATATGTAGTGATGAAACACTATATAATATAGATATTTCATAACTATAAAATGGAAGAAGCAGCAGCATAGTCATTATGTTTACATGCTTTCTTTTGATGTTCTCCTTGGGTGTGACTACCAGTATATGTACACAGGCCTAGATACTGATCTTAGTTACACCATTGTAAATCTGGAGCAAATGCCTTGACTTCAGTGGAATTACTCCAGATTTACACCAATACAGTGAATTTTAGAATCTGGCCTCAAGTGCTTTGTTTCTGACTCTTTATGTGTGGGAATATTTTTACATGTTGGATTGTCTACTTGGCAGAATCAGCATGTTGGCAGCCCAGCACCCTGCTCAAAAAACAGTTCAATGGTGTAATTCTGCATTGTCCTCATGGCAGAATTTGGCTAGGAAGCATTAGATAGAGAATTCAAATGTAGGCAAAATATTGGGCCAGCCTCTCAGCTGGATCAATTGGCCTCAGTGGAGAGACGCTGGTTTATACCAATTGATGAGTTAACTCAATGTTTTTTAACTAGTGTAATCCCATTAAACAGTATAACTTTATATGGTGCTTTGTCATGTAAAAGGCAGCCTCCATCAATCGACTTCATGGGGACTGAGAGCAGTGGTGCCAGTTCAAATATTTCAGGGGCGAAGGGAATTCCAGTTCCTCTCCCAGGTCTCCTTTAGCTGGGGAGTCTGCCCTCCCTCTTACCACCATAGTTCATGAGCGGGTGCCCCCAGGAGTTGAGTTCTCAGCCTGACTCCCGTGCCTGGCACTGCGGAGGGACAGACTCTCCATGCGCTGCGTCACAACACCATTTGAGTTGGTGGTGTTACCTTGTGCGCCAGATTGCAACGCCACTTGCTGAAATCTGGCTTGGCTGCCCCTCCCACTTGACAACACCCCTCCCACTTGACACCACTGACTGGGAGGTAGTGCTGACAGGATTTTTTCATGTTTTTTAAAAATACTTTCAGAGAATAGGAAACTTGATAGTTGACTAGTTTGATGCAGTTTGTTCTGACTTAATTTGATCTGCTCCTTCTCTTCCTGTTAGGAAATTCTGCATCATCCCATTTATCTTAGTCTTAGAATGCACCAGAGTCTACTATCAGGAATGTATAATTTATATAATCTAAAGTAGAGACATAATCCCACTTCGTTATGTTGCTACGTAAAATACACAGGGCATTAATTTGGGCAAATGAGAGCGTCAGACTTTTTTTTTTTTATCACTAGTGTAAAGGAATAGCTCCATCTTGTGGACATTTGTCCCATATCCTCACATGATACCTGCTGGCTTGACTTGACTTTTCAATATTGTGAATAATGATCATGTGTCAAATTTTGCTTCAGTTATATCATTATGAACCCATTTATTTCAGTGGAGGAGAAGAATTCAGCTCACTGAGTTGTATAGTTTTATAGATGAAGATAACTCTAGTTATTGTGCAATTAAAAAAGGAACAGTTGAGTAAACATTGTTTTAGTGAGATCAAATGGTGATATTAAGCCACAAGGCATCTGAATGCAAAGTGTTACTATACTGCATAACTAGTCAATGTCTGACAAAACAAAGATTGAGCTGTCTGGCAGTTATTAACAATAACTTATTAATAGATTTCTCAGATTATTGTGCAAAGCACCCATGCAAAAATGGAGGGACCTGTTCCGTTGCCTATGATCATAGCTCTTATCACTGCGCATGTCCTGAGGCATTCACAGGAAAAGACTGCAAAATTGGTAAGTGCCTTATTTAATGAGCAATGGATATTAGAGGTAGAGGACTTGTCCAGCTTTGTTAGTGAAAAGGTAATGTTGTTGTGATGTCAGAGAACACTAAGACGTGAATGTTTGTGTAGGCTGGTTTCCAAGTGATTATGATAGACAATCTGGTACTGACAGGACAGCTGAAAATAGCTTAATTATATGGTTATAAATTCAAACCTGATCTGAACCACCATTAAAGTATTAGGCTAAGAGACATACAATAAGACTCTTCCCCCCGACTCCCGCACTCAGATTTTGAGATTAGCATACATGCCTAGAAAAGAATAATTATATTATATAGCACTTAGGGTAGAGAGACATGACAAGCAAAAGAATTTTAGGTAAGGCACTATATCCCAGTGTATGTGCACATGTGCCCATTAGGGATCTTACCATGCTCTCAGTGATTTTACATCAGTGTAATTCCATTGACTTCCCTTGAGTTACTCCAGGTTTACACCAGGGAAAGTGGGAGTTATTAGACGATAAGGCTCTTGTCATACTATTGCACCAGTTTTACAACAGCATACAGTGCTGGTGCAGACGAAGCAATTGCTTAGGGCCCCAAGAGACTCAAGGGGCCTGGCCCCGTATTCACTTTTTTAGTATGTGTTGTGGAGGTGGGGCAAAAATATTCGTGCTTAGGGCCCAAATGGGTAGCGCTGCCTTTGGCACAATAACTCCACTGAGGTCAATGGTGTTGCTCCTGATTCTCGCAGGATAAGAACAGAATAAGGTTCCATAAAAGCTCTCGTTTCTCTTTGCTGTTCAATGAAATTCTTTTCCTGCTGCTCTGGAGCCACCTAATGGGATGTGTACAATGTGTACGGTACCGGCTGGGGCACCAGAGTAGCTGCCTCCATTACAGCCTTCATCTGTAAGAACCATTCTGCTAAACTAACAGCTATGAACAATACATAAAAGTGGGATCAAGGTCGTATTTTACTCTGGTTTTTCTTCTTTACTTTTTGTGAATTAACCATTGGGGGCTTGCGGAATGGTGCCACTGTCTTGTTCACAGGAGCATATGACATTTTAAAAGCAGGAGAAGCCATCCGACCTCTTTATTTATTTCTAATTTATTCTACTATTAGTCATAGCACCTATCACCATGGTGGCTAGATGCTTCCATTACAAAGGTTAAAGCGCAAATTGTTTGATTAGCACATGAGCCTGGTTCCACAAAGGGACTTGGGCATTGCAGCACTGAGTGTTGGGATGTGTAACTTTTAGACATCTAGAAAAATCACTGGAACAACAATGCGATTCACAAAGCCTGAGTAAGGTGCCTAGGCTCCTTATACAATGAATGGGGAGAGATGGGTGCCTAAGTATGAGATCCACAAAAGCAAGTATTTTAGCCAAGGACCTGCCAGAGCTAGCCAATGGGAGTTGCCAGCAAGAAGGGTGTGTCCTAAGTCTCATCACTCACAGAATTAGACACCTAACTGCAAGCTGCAGGGAGGTGCATGTCTCTGTTGCAATCCACACCTGGGCCCCCCTCTCCTGGAGTCAGGCAGATAAAGTGCTAATCTGCTGCTTGCAAGCAGAGGCCATGCGTCACATTTCCACCCCATGAGTTGTTGCTTGGCTTGTACTGAGCATGCACACATGGACAGAGCATGCTCAGTAATATTTGCTGAAGCTGCTGCCCTCACTCTGCCCCCCCCCCCCATCAGCAGGCATGGGTCATTTCTGCTTGCAAGGATGCATTAGGTGCCTGCCTTGCTGTGCACAAAATAATTGGAGGAGGAGGGTAGAGCACTCACTTAGGATGTGGGAGACCCAGGTTCAGTTCTGATGGGCAGAGTGGATTTGAACCGCTCCAGAGTGTGTACCCTGTCCGCTGAACTACGGGATATTTTGATATTCCCTCAATCTTCCCTGTTGAAGCTGTTCCACTGTGGGTAACTAATTGAAGAGTCATTGGGCCAAAGAGAGCATGTGAGAATGTCTCCATAGCCTGGTGGTTGGGGCACCCACCTGGGAAATGGGAGATCCAGCCCCCCTGGTCCAATCACTCTTTAATTATTTCTCCAAAATGAAACAGCTACAACAGAAGAGATTGAGAGAGACCCCTATTAGAATGCCCATAGCTCAGTGGTTAGCGCACTCTCCTTGAAAGCGTGGAAGACCCCTGTTCAAATCCTCTCCCCTCATCAGGCAGAGGCGGGGATTGAACAGAGGGTCTCCCACATCCCAGGTGAGTGGCCTAACCACTGGGCTAAAAGCTAAATGGTGGGCACCGATGGTGGGTCCTCCTCTCACCAGATTTTGCATGGGCCCCAGTCTGGTAGGTGTGATCAGAGCATGCCTACTGGGTCGGACTCCACAGGCAAGAGAGGCAAGCAAACACCTGTCTTCTTCTCATTTGTGGATCACATTCGAGGACAAGGTGGGAGATAGGTGTCCAGGCACTTAGAATGAGGCAGCAGTGTGCATGAACTGAGGCAGAAACTTAGTTGTCCAGAGGACTTTTAAAGCAAAAATGTAGGTGGGTGAGTGAGTGTACGTGCCTACAGGGTTAGCTGGCAGCCAAGCAGGGATTTTGTGGATCGCAGTGGTACCTAAAACTGGGATTTAAATTTCTTTGTGGATCTAGGCCATACTTTCAAATAACATGGCTAGTTAACAAGAAAAGGGATCATTAGGGCATAACAAATCATTTGGTATCATTCTTTGTAACAAACCTTAGAAATCTTTTTTTATTTTATTTTAGGGAAGTGTTTTGATGAAAGTCGCTATGAGTACTTTGACACTGGCGAAAGTTGGGCAAGAATCCACAAAGGAGTAGTGGAAGAATGCACGTGTGTTAACAGCCGAATTGAATGCCAAAACACACGATACACAAGTATTACTCTGTGCTGTCCATAGCATAAGCATTATTTTGTTCTGTGTGTGTATATCTGCATGTAGTGGGCTAAATAAAAATAGTGATGCTGAAACTTGTGCTACAGTATTCTACATAGTGACCTGGCTCTTTCAACACACACACCCCGAAAGAAAAAAATATTTTTCCTTCTACTTATGGATAATGGACCTGATTCAGCCTGTGAGCATGTGCTTAAGTGCTTTATTGAATAAGGATGGACTTAAGCATGTGTTTTATTTTAAGCACATACTTAAGTGCTTTCAGGAACAGGGATGTGATCCTGAACTGGGGCCCATAAGAATAAACAATAGATTAAAGAATAATAATAACAAAATTACACCTCTATCCCAGAATCTCAAAGCAATTTACAAATATTAATTAAGCTTCACAGCACCCCAGCGAATTAGTTAAATATTGTCATCCCCATTTTACAGGTGTGGAAACTGAGACACAGAAGTTAAATGACTTTCCAAGCTCACATAGTAAGTCCATGGTAGAGCTGTGAATGTGTCCAGGAGCCAAAATCACCACTGGCATAACTTTTACCATAGGAATCCGGATTGCCAGTCACATGCTCTAACTACTTCACTAAGCTCCCTCTCTGTTGGTTTATTATAAAATATTACACAGCTCTCTAAAAACTTTTGCAATAGTGGGGAGCATATTACGAGCAGTAGTAATAATAATTACTGTTATTTGTTAAGCAACGATATTTGCAACAGAGGGGAAGCTATATTGATATTGACAGTAAAAGTAAACAGTGACCCAGATCTTCAGCTGATGTAAATCAGCATAGCTCTGTTGTCTATAATAGAACTATCTCTATTTGTACCAGCTGACGGTCTGGACCAGTGTGGAAATAGTAAAAAAAAACGGAAAAACCAATTCCAAAAGTATATATGGCAGAGAAGGAGATGCCTTAAGATGTTGTCACCATGATAAATATGATGGTCTCTACGTTCTTCTTGCTTTCATCCTCTCATGATGATTCCAACAAGATATGATGTGAAATTTGTTTAAGTGGGTTGCATTTTCTTGTACTTCAGAGATTCCAAGGCCAGAAAGGTCATTGTGATTAACTGACCTCCTCTATAACACTGGCAATAACACTTCCCTGAAAAAAAGTCTTAGAGGATATCTTTTAGAAAATCTTGATTTTAAAAATTGCTAGTGATGGAGAATCCATGACCCTGGGTAAATTATTCCAATGGTTAATTGTCCTCACTGTTAAAAATATATGCCTTATTTCCAGTCTCAGTTGTTTAGCTTCAACTTCCAGCCATTGGATTGTGTTGTACCTTTCTCTGCTTGACTGAAGAGCCCATTATCAAATATTAGTTCCCTATGTAGATACTTACAGACTGTAATCAAGTTACCCCTTAAACTTCTCTAAATAGATTGAGCTCTTTGAGTCTATCACTATACGGCATGTTTCTAATCCTTTAATCATTCTTGTGACCCTTTTCTGGACCCCCTTCAATTTATCAACAATTTATCCTTCTTGCATTATGGACACTAATTGAGTTTGATCTTCTATTTATGTTTGTAGGTTGCACCAGTAATCCATGTCTCCATGACAGTGCCTGTAGAATGATTGTCTTCACTGGGAAAACTATATGTGGTTGCAAAGAAAACTTTGTAGGAAAATATTGCAATATTGGTAAGTATAACAATGTGCCAGGGAGAACAAATGTTATTGATTGATCATCTGACTGATAATAGGTGTTCGTTACTTGCATATTCTACTCAACATGTAGCAGAGTCTTCTCTCTGGCTAAGGCATTTACCATATTCCTACAGTATAAAACCTATTGCATTATTCCTCACCAAGGCCCCAATCCGGTAAACATCCTTAACTTTATGCAGATGAATAGTCTAATTAAATTATTTATGCACATAAAGTTAAGCATATATTTGCAAGCATGTTTGGGATCCAATGCATGTACTGTAGCATAAATTCTTCCACACAAAAGCATGCATCTTATTTGTTCCCACATGAAGTAAAGAAATGTCTGTTTTAGCAAGATCGCTGGTAGCTTCCCGTATTTGTCAGTCATATATAGTTAATAGGAATAGACTCTAATAAAAGTGTATGCATTTCCTTTTAGTCACTGGGGCCTGATTCTTTTCTCACTTACACCAGTTTTACACACGTATAACTCTACTGATACTCCTGATTTACAGTAATAAAACTGAGAGGAGAATCTGGCTCTTGGCATCTAGACACACAATTGCTTTATTGCTTCTTGTTTGAGCTTCAGAGGTGCATATTTTTTGATGCAGCTTTCTTACGAAGTTTTGAAGTTTGTCGCTGCATGGATTATATATATTTTTAAACGTTATCAGTGCACTAAATCTTCTCTTCAAGTAAACTCAATGACTATCTTTCAAATACAGCAATTTTTGCATGCAAATTACAGTAGGTCATCAGCCATACCACACTAATCTTGTCATCTCATTGGCTAAGAGGGCTTGTATGCTGATCCAAGGTCCATTGTAATCAATGGCAAGAGTCTGTAAGAGGGTAGCAGCCTCTGAGCACGCCCCCTTGCTGTGTGGCATGCCATTGCAGTCCTCAGCCTCAGTTTCTCTCTTTTTTGGGAATAATTTATCCACTCCTAGAGTCTTTAAAAAAGCATTTCCTCTCTCCTGGGTCTAATTTATTAAACATTGTCTGATTCTTAAAAAGATCCTGCCTATGGCCCTGCCTTAGGTTTGGGGCTCCAAGCTTCTCTATTTCAGGAATGTGGGGCTATAAATGCTCCCCTTCAGTTCAGAGTTTTCACAGCCCTCCTCCTTCAGCTGTGTAGATCGAGTCCTGGCCTCCATGGCCTGCAAACTCTGTTCTTAATTTCAGGGTTTTCGCAGCCCTGCTTCTGGGGACTGTGGCCTTACTGAGTTCTTTCTCTCAGCAAGCTCTAGGGTGACCAGATGTCCCGATAAAATCGGGACCGTCCTGATATTTAGGTGTTTGTCCCGCGTCCCAACCGATCTTTGGTCGGGACACAATTTGTCCCGATATTTCATTCCACTGGCCTTATTTATTTATTTATTTATTTATTTATTTGCTCTGCCGGCAGCACTCGGATTTTTTTTTCCTCTCTTGCTGCTCTGCCAGTGGATCCCCTCTCTGCCCCAATGTGTCCCAATATTTTCTCCCTCTCATCTGGGTCACCCTAGCAAGCTCTCCTTCACTGGACTGGAGCCTCCTTTTTGGTTCACCCAATTAATCATCTGACCAGTCCTTTGACCCTTCCCAGGTGGAACTAATAACCCCAAACACCTGACCTCTGAACAATGCTCCTGGCCCCAGGCCTTTAAAGGAACAATAGCCTGGATTTTCCTACTCTTTCTCTCTCCCAGGGACTACTCCTTGGGACCATCTTCCTCTCAGCCAATGTCTTTTTTTGATTATTCCTTCACCTTTCATTTTTCTTACCCCTTTCCAGGTATCTGGGGAACTGGCCTCTCAGACTGTCTGCTCCAGACTTAAAGGTCCAGTACCCTGTAACAGACTCCATTGATTGCGATGGGCACTGGATCAGACCTAGCTGAGTGCTAAGATGGGAAACCTCTAAGGAACACTTACCGTATATACTCGATCATAAGCCAGTTCATTTATAAGCCGACTCCCCCAAGATGGATAAGTAAAAATGGAAAATTGTTATAACCCGTTCATAAGCCGACCCTATAATTCAGGGGTCGGCAAACTTTGGCTCCTGGGCCATCAGGATAAGCCTCTGATGGGCCGAGATGGTTTGTTTACCTTGAGCGTCTGCAGGCACGGAGGTAAACCTAAGTAAACAAAGTGTCCTGGCACACCAGTGGCTTACCCTGATGGGCCAGGACAGCAACTGGTGGGGACATTTTTTGGGGGGGAGAAGCTGGGAGTCAGGGGAGTAACCCCTGTGACCACCCCCCACATGACCCCACCCCTAGCCCGGGACTCCCAGACTCTCGCCATCCCATCCCTTCCCACCTTATCTGGGGAGAGCCAGGGGAGGATGTCTCTGACCTGGCTGGAGCTGCTCTGGCAGGCTGGGTGGTGTGGCCACAGCCTGCTCTGGGGGCGGGGCCGAGTGGCACGGCTGCAGCCTGCCAGCCCCAGAGCTGCAGCTGCTTTGGAGGCTGCGGGGGAGAGCAGTGTGGCCAGAAGCGGAGAGACTCTGGCCCCGCCTCTTCCTTTCTATCTCTGCTGGCTGTGCTGCCTCTCCTTGCTCCCTCTGTTGGGGGGCGGGGCTGTGTCCCACCTTTCCCCCTCTATACCTGTTCATAAGCCGACCCCCTTCTCTGGTGCTTCCCTTTTTTACTAAAAACATTCAGCTTATTAACGAGTATATACGGTATTTGTTTTTTGTTGTTCACTATTCTTTTTTGTTCTCCTAAGTTGTGTGCGTTTTTTTTTTTAAACAAAAACAATTTAGTAATCCAACCTGGGAGCAGACCCAAATCCGTGTGATTTAGGTGACCAATCACACACCATATGAATAACAAACTGCGAATAGTGAAATTGCAGTTTTGTGACCAGCCCAAAAATCGGAAAGACATTCATCCAGACTACTTGGCGAATAGAGACGAATGACAGTTCTCTGAAATAAAGATCTGCTGGTGGACAATTTGAAGTAGGACAATTTGACGTCCAATCTGCTGGTGAACAAATAGGAAAAAAAGGCTTAGTCTACAACCGATATTATTTACAATAACCAGTTCATGAGAATCATCCCGTCCTTGTTTAAAAAAACATTATTATTATTCGAGTGCTTTCTCATGTCAGTTCCAGTTAGGTGTGTGTGTGCCGTATGCACAGTTGTCTGAAAGTTTTTCCCATAGCAGCTCCTGTTGGGTCAGCTGTGGAGCTCCCTGGAGTGGCGCCTCCATGGTGGAGAATATATGACCCTGCCGACCTGGCGCCTCCTCAGTTCCTTCTTACCGCCAGTGACAGTCATTGAAACTGTGGTGGCTTGCTCTTGCAAGTGCTCCCCTAGTTCTCCTAGTAGCTTTGTGTATATAGTTTAATAGTTTAACAGTTGTATAGTTTTAATAGTTAGTTGGTGGATAGTCCTGGGTGAATTCTGCATTACTGTGCATGTGCACAATTTATGTCCCCCACAGATTTCTTTGCTTCCCTGCAGAAAAAATGACTTTCTGATGGGGAACCAAAGGGAAGCCACAAGACTGGTTGAGACCCTCCCCAACAGTATGTTTTGGGTGCCCAGGGCAGACAGCAGAGAGGTAAATCACTGTGGGGCAGGGGGCGGGACTGGGGAAGACTCAGCTGGTGGCTCTTACCCTGTACCGGGCTCAGCTGCTAGTCCTGGCTGGGTTGGGGAGGACGGGACTTCCTCATCCCTGCATCCAGATCCATGTCAGACCCGCCCCCAGATTTCTCCCATGGCTGTAGGAAGCTCTGCAAATTCTCTACCTCCTCTCGCCCCCTCTCCCCAGCGCACTTCCTGCCCCCATCACTCCTCTGCAGGGGGAAAGATCATTGTGCAGGGAGCTGCTCCCCCCTCCACCCAACCCCAACCAGATGCATCTGGACCCCCCTGCTGGGTCCCCCACCCCAAGACCCCCTGCTGAGCTCTATCCCCCCCTCCAGATCCACCCACTGAGTGCCAACAACCTTCACCTGGACTCCCCTGCAGAGTCCCATTACCATTGCACCTAGAACCCCACCACGAGGCCCTGTGCATCCAGATCCCCCACTGAGCTGCCTGCACCCAGATTGCCCCACCCAGAACCCTTTCAACCCACACCTGGATCCCCCCACACTAAGCCTCTCCACACTTGGATCCTGCTTTGCTGAGCCTGATTGCCCACACCCAGTCTGTTCCTTGCACTGTGTCAGGGTTAGGTGCAGCCTCATTGCTGAGTCCGTGACCCGGGGGAAGCTGCACAGTGTGCTCCCCACTGCCATGCTGAAGCCTTCATATTTATTTGATGAATAAAATTTGGAGAATTTAGAGAATTTTAAAATATTGTGCACAGAATTTTTAATTTTTTGGTGCAGAATTTTTATTTTTTTGGCAGAGAATGCCCTCAGGAGTAAGTGGTGTAGAGTGGAGGTTTTTCTCCCCACCCCAGCTTTTCTGTTCCCCCTTGGGGTTGCCTCGATCCCAAGGCTTTAAAACTTGCAGAACTTGCCACAAGCCCATGCTAATAGGCGACCCCCATGTGGAGTGCTCCAGCTTCCAGGCGCAAAGCGGGGCTGAGGAAGGACTCTGAGCATAGAGACCCTCGGCACCTGTGCTCCCTGGCACAGAAGCTGGCAGAGGCGATGCGACACCGCTTTCACTCCCCAGTGCCACAGAAGCAGCATAGGAAGACTGACGGGGTGCTCGCCTGCACTGAGAGCTGCCATGTTGGACAGCACCACTGCAGTGCATCCTAGAGAGGAGCACCCAGTGCCGGCAGCCCAGGAGGCGGCACTGTTGACTTTGGGCCCACAAGGGGTGGGGGCATTGAGTCTGGGTGCCAGTGAACTCTCCTGGTCAAGAGTGTCAGGTGGAGGACATCAAGTTGCCATCCACCCTGGACACCTTCGAGTCTGCACAGGACTTAATTGCCATGACAGAGCCACAGTCCCTGGCCACTCGGGACAAGCCTTCAGTGTTGCAGCATGCAGCACCATCTAGAAGCAAGCCCCTGATGCTAATGCAGAGATCGCCTCAACGGTCCCTGATTCTATCTCTGAGGCACCGATCCCCAACGCTGACCAGACGGCACTGCTCTCCATCATGGCACAGTGCCCCATCATGGCATTGATCCTGGTTTTGGCACTGCCCTACATAATGTTACCGCTCCACTTTGTGGCACCGCTTCCGGTCACAGCACCACTCCCAGCCTCACAGCACCGATCCCTGGTGACGCTCCAATTGGCACCGCCCTGGCCTTCGTGGTCCAGGTCTTTGTCATCAGACTTGAAGGTGTAGTCCCATTAATCTCAGCGCAGATGACACAGGTTTGACCGCTGCAGGCTGGAAGTGGGTGTGGGGCCATGGCAGGCGCAGTGGGAAGGGCGCGCGCAATGGCCCTTCTGGACCCCATGGGCCTACCACCAAGCCCAGGGCACTCACTCTAGGGACTGTCACTCAGTGGTGTCAGAACCACAAGTGCCCCCAGAATTGGTGAGTCGTCCCACCCCTCAGGGCTCTGAGATGACACCGGTGCGAGTTGCGCAGCTGCCCCTGGATCCTGTCCCCACCACCGGCACTGACCCTGCGGTGGTCAGCGTGGAGCCTGAGGCGTGCAGGACGCTCCCAGGGACCCAGAGGGACAAGAGGACCCTGTGCCCCCGCTGGTGACATCGGCATCTTCCCCAGATGAGGCGGTTGCAGGGACCTCCTCCTCCAGACTGCCCCTAATAGACAGTTCTGCGCAGCAGGACCTGCTGTGCAGGGTGGTGTGCAACATAAGGTAGCAGGCCGAGGAGGTGGTCGATCCAGAGGACCCAATGGTGGACATCCTGGCTCTGGAAGGGCCATCAAGGGTGGCATTGCCCCTCATTAAAACTATTCAGGCCACCACCAAGACCCTGTGGCAGACCCCCGCCTCCATTACTCTGACTGCGAAGGGAGTCGAGAGGAAGTACTTCATCCCCTCTAAGGGGTACGAGTACCTTTACACGCACCCGCAGTCCTGTTCGTTGGTGGTGGCTGCAGTGAATGAGCGTGAGAGGCAGGAGCAGCAGGATCTGACTCCCAAGTCTAAGGACTGTAAAAGTGTGGACCTTTTTGGCTGGAAGGAACACTTGACTAGGGGATTCCAGCTCAGGATTGCTAACCAACAGGCAATCCTGAGTAGATAGAACTTTAATTTCTGGAGCTCTATGTTAAAGTGCAAGGAGCTAGTGCCCACGAGGTCCAGGGAAGAGTTTGGGGCAATTGTCGACGAGGGCAAGGCAGTGGTATGGACCTCTTTACAGGCCTCACTGGACGCTGCAAACTCGGCTGAGCGCACCTTGTCCTAGGGAATTGCCATGAGGTGAAGCTCATGGTTCCAGGCCTCTGGGCTTCCCCCAGAGGTGCAAAAGACCTTACAGGATCTGCCGTTTGATGGCACAGGCCTATCTGCGGAGCAAACTGACTCCAGGCTTCATAGCCTTAAGGATTCATGGGCCATGCTCAAGTTGCTGGGGGTTCACACCCCGGCCACTCAGCGCAAACATTTTAAGCCACAGCCGGTGCAGCTTTTTTACCCTCTCTGACCTGGGCAGGACTTCTCTAGGAAGTGTGACAGGAGCAGCAGGCGCAAGCCTTCCCAGCTTCTGCCTAGCCAAGGCCAGGGCCAGGCGCGCCCTTCATCAGGCTCTAAGCAGGCCTTTTGAAGGTGCGCCCGGGGAAGACTCACCAGCCTACAGACTGGATCCTTATCCCTGTATCCTGAACCATCTGTCCCACTTCTACTGTGCTTGGTCACAAATAACATCGGACCGCTGAGTCCTTTCCACAGTAGAAGTGGGATATTCTCTCCCATTCTGCTCCTCCCCTTCCCCGTCCCTCTTCAGGGGCCCTTCTCATGAGCATGTCTTCATGCAGGAGATCCACACGCTCCTCACCACAGAGGCAGTGGAGGGGGTTCCTCAGGAGCTAAGGGGCAGGGGATTCTACTCCCATTATTTCCTAATCTTCAAAGCCAAAGGGGGCCCCAGACCCATCCTTGACCTGTGAGGCCTCATTCGCTTAATGAAAAAGCTGAAATTTTGCATGGTCTCCCTGAACACAATTATCCCTTTTCTGGATCTGGGAGAACGGTCTGCCACGCTGGACCTCAAGGATGCATACTTCCATATTTTGATATGGCCTGCCCACAGACGCTTCCTCAGGTTTGTGGTCTGTCACAAGCATTACCAATTTATGGTCCTTCACTTCAGTCTGTACACGCCTCTTTGAGTGTTCACTCAAGTGCACATCGGTTGTGGCCCTTCCTACATTGGAGGCAGGTGCAGGTATACCCTTAGCTTGATGACTGGCTGCTCAGGGGACAGTCCAGGGACCAAGTGGAACCACAGGTCCACTTTGTGAGATCCACCTTCAACAGGTTGGGTCTCCTCCTCAACGAGAATAAGTTGACCCTGTCACCAACTCAAAAGATAGAGTTTATTGTGGTGGTGTTAGACTTTGGCCAGGTCAGAGCATTCCTGCCAGAGGCTCCTTTCTAAGCAATGATGGACATCATACAAGGCCTCGGATGGTACCCTACCACCACAGCAAGGGGTTGTCTGAGGCTACTCGGCCAAATGGCAGCATGCGTGTATGTGGTACAGCATGCAGGCTGCATCTCAGATTTTTCCAAGCTTGGCTAGTGTCAGCCTACCGTCTGGGGTGTGACAGCCTGGACTCAGTGGTCACCCTTCCGGTGCAGGTCCTCAAGTCCCTCTGCTGGTGGCTCAACCTTCAGGAGATGTGCAAGGAAGTCCCCTTGCACAGATTCCAGCCCTCTCCATCTCTGGTAATGGATATGTCAGCACTGGGATGGGGTGCACACCCGGGAGGCCTTCAGACATAGGGCCTCTGGTCTCAAGATGAGCTCTCACTCCACATCAACATCAAGGAGTTGAGGGCAGTCTGATGAGCATGCCAAACCTTGCAAGCTCATCTGCAAAGGAAGTGTGTGAGAGTCATTACGGACAACACAACTGTGATGTTTTACATAGACAAGCAGGGTGGAGCCCGTTCCTCTCCCCTATGTCAGGACGCCCTCAAGCTGTGGGAGTTCTGCACAGCCCACTCCATTCACCTGGAAGTGTCCTGCCGCCCAGGTTCCCAGAAGGAGCTGGTGGATTACCTCAGCAGATGCTTCCACGTCCATCTGCCTGGATGTGATACACAGTGTTTTCCAGAGGTGGGGAGTTCCCCAGATCAACCTCTTTGCCACACGAGGCAACAGAAAGTGCCCACAATTCTGCTCCTTCTGGAATCACAGTCCGGGCTCTCTCATGGATGCATTTCTCCACCCCTGGATGGAACATCTGCTGTATGTGTTCCCACCATTCCCACTTGTGTACAAGATCTTGCTCAAGATTCACAGAGACAAGACGGGGGTCATACTGGTGGCACCAGTGTGGCCTCGCCAACACTGGTTCACCACATTACACATTGCCTTTGGTCCCAGACCTGATTACCCAGGATGACAGTTACCTTCACCACCCCAACATCCAGTCCCTTCACCTCACGGCTTGGAAGCTTCATGGTTAAACCCTATGGAACGCGTGTGTTCTGAACGCATGTGCTTGGTAGCAGGAAGCCCTCCACCAGAGCCACCTACCTGGCCAAGTGGAAAAAGTTCACAATGTGGTGCGCTCAGAGCCGCTCAGCACCAATGCAGGCAGCCATACTGCTTACCCCGGAATACCTACTGCACTTAAAACAGCAGGGTCTGAAGCATCATCCATCAAGGTGCATTTGGCAGCTATCTCTGCCTTCCACCTGGGTCTTCACCACCCCCATGATTGGCCGTTTCCTTAAGGGTCTGGAAAGGCTCTACCCAAAGGTTAGACAGCTGATCCCGGTGTGAGACCTCAACCTGGTCCTTTCCAGACTAACGGGGCTCCCGTTTGAACCACTAGCAACTTGCTCACTCATCTACTTGTCATGGAAGGTGGCCTTCTGAGTTGCCATTACTTCAGCGAGGAGGGTTTTGGAGCTAAAAGCCCTCACCTCCGACCCTCCCTACAAGGTTTTCTTTAGGGACAAGGTCCAACTTAGACCTCACCCTGCCTTCCTTTCAAAGGTTGTGTCCCAATTCCACTCTAACCAGGACATTTTTCTACCTGTCTTTTACCCTTAGCTGAGAACAGAGGCTTCACTCACCGGACATTCACCGAGCACCAGTCTTTTACATTGAACACACGAAGCCATTCTGTATGTCAAACCAGCTATTCATGGTGGTAGCAGACTGGGTGAAAGGACTCCTGGTCTTGTCACAGAGGATTCGTCATGGATCACGTCCTGTATCCGGATGTGCTACGAGCTAGCCAAGTTTCGGCTCTGGCACTAATGGCGCATTCCACAAGGGTGCAGGCCTCCTCAGTGGCCTTCCTGGCCCAGGTCCCAATACAAGAAATCTGCAGGGTGGCGATGTGGTCCTCGGTTCACACTTGTACCTCTCATTACACCATTACCCAGCATGCTAGAGATGATGCAGCATTCGGCAGAGTGGTGCTCCAGTCAGCGATTCCATAACTCTGACCCCACCTCTGGGGTTGGGCTTGGGAGTCACCTAACTGGAATCAACATGAACAGACACTCGAAGAAGAAAAAACAGTTACTCACTTTCTTGTAACTGTTCTTCAAGTTGTGCTGCTCATGTCCATTCCAGACCCACCCGCCTTCCGCTCTGTCGGAGTAACCGACAAGAAGGAACTGAGGAGCCGCCGGGTCAGCAGAGTCATATATTCACCCATGGAGGCGCCACTCCAGGGGGCTTGAGAGCTGAACCAACAGGTGCTACTAGGGGAAAAACTTGCCAACAACTGTGCACGCAGCACGCACACACCTAACTGGAATGGACATGAGCAAGCACTCGAAGAACAACAGTTACGAGAAAGTGAGTAACCGTTTTTTCCTGGCAGCATCCTGAAAGAAAGTAAGACTGATATTTTATGGCTATTGAGTGTGAGAAGTACAACAAGCAGGGGAGGACTAAAGCAGGATCTTCAGGATTTAGTCAATGGTTTTGAGGGGTCCTGCAGTGAGAGAAGTGTGTAGTGCTTGTAGGAATGGCCTTGGTAGGCTGTCCCACTTAGAAGGAAGATGAAGAACTCAGGAGTGAGAGATGGGTGGAAGTTCAACTAGGGAAGATAGGAGGCAAGTGCCTGAGTACTGTGATTGGTAACCAGCTCTCTATCTGACCCTCCAATATTAACTTTGCTGGAGGGGAAGGCTTATCAAGGGTTATGTAGTATCGGTGGCTAGTCCTGTTAAACTATATGACTGTGAGCAATTTGCATTATCAAGGAATGCAATAAAAAGGTTTAGAAAAACATACAAAAACTTGCAAAAGGGGAAAGTCCTCCAGGGTTCTTAACTGACCTTATAGGTCTACCCCAAAGGGTCATCTCCCAGCCCTTCCTCCACTCAGCTCAGTTGGCGGTGGCTGGCCAAGGAAATGGGAACATGTAACATGGTTCTGACTAGGGCAGTATGCTCCACTTGCATTTATTGGTGTCCTGGGAGTGACTACACAATCCCTCACAGAGTTCCTCCAGAGGCAGTGTGACTCCATAACTCTCTGATTGCAAACTGGAGTCCTAACAGGAACAGTCCTAAGGTTCCTTTTTAGTTGTCAGCTTCCAACACTCAAAGCTGAAATGTGACTTCATAAATGTGCATGCAGTGTGTCCTTTATTATAAATCCCAAGATTGCTATAGTATAGCTGTACTATTGGTGTGTGGTCTGACTTGTTTAGAGCAAGAAATAAGCAGGTGTTGATTGCTTACTTGAAAATAATAAAACAAACACTTGGCCTGCTAAACAAATGACTTTAGCTGTCTATGAGCCATCTGCATGTGGATGCATAAAACCCACACACAAAATATGAAAGGAGAGATCCAGCTTATCTGTCAGGGCTGTGAAAATATGTTTAAAAATGAAAAGCTCTTTGCCAGGATTTATACAGACTAAACTAATGCTAATGAACCTACCAGCTCTACAGGAATATACCATACAATAACAACACAATCATGATTAAGGCGTTTTGGTGTTTTGTAATCCCAGATGACATGGAATTCAGTTTTTTTAAAAGAGTTTAGATATTTTTTCTCTCTTTTTCCCATTCACTTGTCATGTACCACTATAGGGCACAGTTCGAGGTTGTTTGAATGCCCAGAGCAGTTCAAATCAGCCAGTGTCAAGTCCAGGTTCCCTTGACCTTCTCTCTTCCAAATTCCCTGAACCTGGTGCTCCTTACTACACCTCTCTGCCCCCCCAAATTTCCCATCTCTGCTGTACTTCACGTTCCCCTGCATATACCTGCCAGTTTCTCCCTCTCTTTGCTCTCCCTGACTACACACATCCATACTGTAGTTTTCCCCCTGCCTTTTGCATCCTATGTTTCCCTACAAACACCCTTTTCTGTTGAGTAGATCTGGTGCAACATCTAGCCTTTGAAAATAAATATTTAAGATTCATGATAATTTTTGCCATTAATCTTCCTAACTGAAAGTTTGTCTGTCAGTAGAAGCTTGTGGATAAAAATCTTCAGAGAAACTCCTGAAAAATTACCAGTTTTCAAAATGGCTTCCATTTCCCATTGCTTTCAGTAGACTTGAGGCCATAGCTGCCCTTGGGTAAGGCGTCCTCTTTCAAATGGCCACTGCCTCCAACTGTTTTCAGTGAGAGTGAACCCAACAGCCACCTTTGTTAAGAACAGACCTACTGAGAACTGTTGGTGATAGGTTGCTATTTTGAGAAGGGCTTCTAACTGCTGGCAAGTTACAACCTCAGTCCCACTGAGATAAATGAGAGATGGTAGCCACTTTGAAAGAGAGCAGTTCTATGTGGAATTCTTTGCTGTAGAACATAATTTGGCAGCCCTTGCTGAAGCAGACACTTTCAGTTATGAGGAATTAAGAAAAAATGTCCATCATAAAAAAACAAAAACCCTTCATATGTAGCATAAGATTTCCGTGAGTTTAACTATAAAAGAAATCTGTGCTGATCCATTATTAAGATAATTCAAGAAAAAGAAATAGTATGAGACTGGGTGCTGAAATTCTTAAAGGACCCTTTTGAAATTAATTTTAACTAATAAAATAATTACCCAATTTACTTGTAAATTCTCAGAAAAATCATTCTTATTCAAAGAGTGAGTCCTGTAATTTTGAAGAGGATACACTGTTTTCTTCATACATGACAAACCTGTGAATCCCTGCTTTTGGTGCAAAACTCATCCTTAGCTATGGAATCAGGGAATCACGAGCAGGGATTCCTCATATAATTTGTATTAGAGATGTACAGAAAGGGCCCAGACTTAGCTACTATGTCTTTCAGCTCCTCTGACCCCCTCCCCTCCATTTTCATCTGTTCCTCCTTTACACTGTAAGCTCTTTGAGGCAGGGACTGTGCCTTCCTGTATGTATGTATATCAACTAGCATGTTATGGGTGATACTGTTATATAGATAACAAATTATGATGATGATAAGCAGGAAGAAAACCATCCCTGCTGTGTCTGGATACTGTAGTTCAGTAGGTATTTAAACAAAAAGCAAAAAAAGCTGTTCTGTATTCTCTGAACACAACTGACCTTGCTGAAAACTGCAGCTTCTCATAAACCCAAACCTCTCTGGATTTCATATGGCTGGATGTGCCCTTCCAAGCAAGACACAATCTAAGTTCTTACAGAATGTATGGCTGTACGTGGCAGCTCCTAGGCTGGTCACATGCTGAACCAAGTTAAGAAGCTGAACTTTACTTTAAAAAAATATTCGTATACTTTTATGGTTGTGAAGAAAATCATCTAAACAGGAGCTGAGTGCAAACCAATAGGGGAACTGATTGGGCAAGGGAGTGCTGAACTAATACCTGTGAGTGAATTGAGTGAGCAGGCTAGGAGGAGTTATTTAATATACAGGAAGGTGTGTGTGTGAATTGATTTAATGTAGAGGAGGATGCAGATGAACTGATTTAGTAGGCGGTGTGAATAGACTGACTAGGTGGGAGGAGAAAAGTCAATAGATTTAGTATGTGGGTGTGTGTGATTTAATAGGCAAGAGAATAGGTGCAAATTGATTTAGAGCCAGATTTTTAAAAGTATTTAGGTGCTGAAAGATGCAGATAGGAACTTAGTGGGATTTTCAAAAGTGCCTAAGAGTAGCTTTTCAAATCCCACTAGATGCCTAACTGCTTCTTTAGGCACCTCAACATGACTGAAAATCTGACCCTTAGTGAGAGGCTAGTGATGAATTGACTGGGTAAACTGGATCCTAGAATTTGCAAATGTCCTTGCATAGGCATCCTTTTGTTAACAAAACATAGCACTAGCCTGTTCATTCCTGCCCAAAACTTTTGTATCTCTTTATCCTTTCTAATAACAAACTATTTGTTCAGGATGTTGTTATGAAATCTAACTCCATGTAGGTATTTATATCAGACATGGCCATCAGTGTGAATTATTATTGCTGTGCTGAAATTGTAGTCTAAAATGTCACTAGAAAAATCAAATGAAAGGTAAACTAGTTCCTGCTGTTAACTATGGAATGTATTCAGTTTATTTCATCAGGCCAAAATGAACTCCTGGTGGAATTTATAGAACTCTGAATTTAAACTTGTATAAAAGGATTCTATTTACACAATAGGTGTATTTATAAATTTTTTTTTTAGTAAACACTAATCTGAATTCTAGCTCAGTTGAGCTTTTAAATATTTGCAAGTCAAAAGTGATAAGGTATTTTTGATTACAGTAGAAACATATTAAACAGTAAATCTTTCAGTGACTGCAGCATGCATTCTTTAAGTAAATGTTCAACAAAGAGTTCCTTTGTGTTATAAATTACTTTATTTCATAATCAGATCCATTCCTGTTTTACATGTCAACCTTCTATTAGATTTAATTCATTTCAAGGGGCTGCCAATTTTGTGCATAGCTTTTGGCGCACAACACATTGTTTTTGTGTTTTTCATAATCAGACTATGCTTTCAATGGGAATTTGTTTCAGTGATAAGCTAAGACTGTTGTGCTGTTGGAAGTCGTATTGCCATTTACCAATGGAAAGCAGCACATTATATGAACCATTTTTTCTTCATAAATGGGCTAATCCAATTGTTTCTGTTTGTATAGAATCTTGTGGCCAAGCAGAGAGATAGATGGTAAATAAATTACAGAAATTAGAAAAGTTATAGAAAACAATTCTTTCCACTTCTATAGTGGCTTTCATGCAAAAATTTAAAAGCATTTTACAAACATTGATTTGTGAACCACCACAATTCCCCAGTAAGTGTTATCCATCCCTATTTTACAGAGGGGGAAATGAACACACAGAAATGTTAAGTAACTTGCCCAAGGTCAGACAGGAAACCAGTAGCAGCACCAGGAACAGAGTTTAGTACTCCTGACTCCCAGGCCTGTGCTGTACCACTAGACCACACTTCCTCCTCTTTAAAGAGTGAAAAGACCCACTATTATTAATAGGCCCTCACAAGGGTTCTCACACACACACACACACACACACACACACACACACACACACACACACACACACACACACACACACGTTGGGGAAAGGAAATCCATCCACGATGGGGAAGGCAGGCAAGGTGCAAGAATTCCAGGTGGGTAAGGCAATGCCTATAGGAGAAGACATTATTGAAACAAAGAAAGCTGGTAAATCCTACATCTCACAGCCTTTCAGGACTGCAATGCACTGGAAGAAAAACTTTAAGAGGAAAAATACACCCTTTACCAGCAGAATTATGCATAATATGCACATTTGAAACAAGCAGAAAGTACAGAAAGTTATGAGACTGGAGGACACTACTACAAAGTACAATAAAGACACATAAGCTGCTGCAGATTCCAAATAAAGTGTCTGAAAAAGATTCAAGAAGGCACAAGAACAAGTTGATGGATTTCCAAAAATGAGGTTTAAAAATCTGTTTAAACATTCAGCTCCTGAGAGTGCTAGTGAAGATGTGGTGGAAATAGAGATACAAAATGAAACTGTTTGAGGGACCCCAATGTTCATTGACATTAGAATAGAGAAGAGACAGAACCTTCCATTCCCGGTTCTTCAGAAACTCAACAGAGAAAAATAAAAAGTACTTTAAGGAGGAAAAGTTGCACAAAACCACAAAGAATCTGGGAAAAACAACTCCAAATTGGAGCAATCCTTTAGGAACTGTGGAAAAGCAGACTGCCTTAGCACCATTAAAGTGGGGACAAAGGAACCTTTTCAACCTGACCATAGTTAGGAGGGTGGTGAAGCACTGGAATCAGGGGCGGCTCTAGGCATTTTGCCACCCCAAGCACGGCAGGCAGGCTGCCTGCGGCGTGCCTGCGGGAGGTCCGCCGAAGCTGTGGGACCAGCGGACCCTCCGCAGGAAAGCCGCCGAAGGCAGCCTGCCTGCCGCCCTCGCGGCGCCGGCAGAGCGCCCCCCGCGGCTTGCCACCCCAAGCACGCGCTTGGCGTGCTGGGGCCTGGAGCCGCCCCTGACTGGAATGGGTTGCCTAGGGAGGTCGTAGAATCTCCATTCTTAGAGGTTTTTAAGGCCTGGCTTGACAAAGCACTGGCTTGGATGATTTAGTTGTTGTTGGTCCTGCTTTGAGCAGGGAGTTGGACTAGATGACCTCCTGAGGTCTCTTCCAACCCTAATATTCTATGATTCTATCACAACCAGTGAAGAAGACCTGGAAGCAAGAGAGCTGTAAGCTCAGAATTGAAGGAGCTAATGTTTGTTAGGCCTTGGTGTGTTTTTAAAACATTGGGGAGGAATGTAATGATGTGTCTTTTTAAGGGCTTCCGTATTGTGATCTGCAAACCACAGCACTGCTTGTCTAGTGAGTGAGTTGTTGGAGTGTGGAGCAGATGTTGGATGTCTGATAATAAAATAGCTTAACTGTATTTGTGTGGATTTACCTCCATAGGACATTACAGACTAAATTACCTAGGTCTCTTTCCACAATAAGCATTTCAAAAAATACTCTCAGAGATATTGCTATTCAGCTTACCCAATGAGTTTTGATGGTGTCAAAGACCTTGTATGGAGATTGGATTGTGGACAAAAGGAGTCCACAATAGGCAGACTGATGGATAGAGATGACTGAATATGGTGTGTTCTTGTATTTTTAAGAGTAGAACACAAGCCAAAATTTAGAAAACTATTTAAACAGCCAAAGATATCCAGTTGTATTTTTTCCGCAGCTGTAGCATTGAGTTGCAGATATGCAGCAATGTATGTACATTAGGTTTCAATCCTGTGAGGTGCTGAAAACCTCCTATAAATGACTTGAGTGAGAATTGAGGGCCCTCGGTGTTTAGAACCTTGCAGAATCTGGCCCTGATACTGTGTTAATAGATGGGCCCCTCTCCTCTTTCATTCTTAAAAAGGTTCACATCTCTAAATCATTTCTGAATGTAATAAATACAGTATCAATAAAACTTGCACCTGGCACTTCCCTGGCCAAATGTAACAGGAGATTAACATAAAGCACAGTGGGTTTTTTTTCATGAACCTGACTGTTTCAGTCAAACAAAGATGATATTTCATTATCCTGTAGTGTTGATCAGCAAATTACTTTAAAAAGAGCATACACTTCTTATTGCTATTATTTAAAACATAGATCGTTTGTTTCAAATAAATTTTATTAACAATTATTGGGATGAGAAAAATTTGAGTAGAAATGGGCCTGATCCAAAAGGCCATATCAGAACATTGCAGAGGTGTTTGGAATTCAAATGCAGCTACAGATCCAGTTTTGCAAATGGCCCAGCAGGTCTTGAACCCAGGCCTGCCAGACAGCAGACAGCTCCATGCTGCCCCCAGCAGCAGCTACAATGAGTTTGTGCTCCATTACTCACAACCCACTGTGGACATAGACCACGGGAAGTCCTGCCTCAAGGGGTCTGACAGGCAGCAGACTCCTGGCTCCTGATTGGCTCCCTGACCTATATAAATCCAAGTGGCATTCCAGAAAATATCAAGGCAATGGTGCAGATCTCCTGTAGCTGCCATGATCATTCTTGCTCCCTGTTCTTGAACTTCTGGCTTTGACTTTGCCTTCATTTGGACATTGCCTCCTGACACGGACCCTGAAACCTGACTTGGACTCTGATCTTTGGTATTGACTGTGACCTGGAATTTGACTATGAACGCCTCTGATACTCTCAGCCTCAGGTTTAATCCTGCTCTGGCCCTTGGTCCTGACTGCCCTTGTCAGGATCTGACAGTTTTTTCTGGATCACCCTAGCCTGTATTGATGACCTACCATGGAAGCAGCAGCCCACTCCTTGCCTGGCATGTCCCAGAGACTATGGGAGATGTCTGAATGGGTTGACCGCTCCCAGGAGGAGATCCCCACACTTCAAACCCAAGTATCGCAGCTCACAACAGAGAACCAAGCTTTGCACAGGCAATCCACCCAGCTCCATAATGACAATGTGGCACTGCAGGCCCAGCTGACACAGCATGCCTCAGATAACCATCTGCTACAATAGCAGGCAGCCCAGCTGCAGGACAAGAATGCTGCACTACGAGCACATACTGTGGCTGCGTACCCAGACCCACTCTCCCTCCCAGAACATTTTATTGGGGACCACCAAAAATTTAAGGAGATTATTAACCAAAGCTGCCTGCTGTTTCTGCTCCACCCCCAATCCTGCCCCACCGACCAAGCAAAAGCAGGACTCATTATTAAGGTTAAGATTCTGTCACAGGTATTTTTAGTAAAAGTCACGGACAGGTCGCGGGCAATAAACAAAAATTCTTGGAAGACTGCAACCTGTCCCTGACTTTACTAAAAATACCCTGGAGGTGTGGGGACTAACAGTTGAAGCGCTGCGGGGGGCTGACCTCTGGCCACTGCTCCAGCCCTGCTGCTGCTCCAGCCCCATAGGGCTGACCCAACCTCAGCCACTGGGCTGGCTGGTGGCCAGCTGCTCTGGTGGTCTGGGGTCCACTTCTCTGGCAGTCCTAGGGCCGACTGCCGGCTGCTGCTCTGGTGGTCCATGGACCACTGCTCCGGTGGCCCCAGGGTTGACAACTGCTCCAGCCTGGCCACTGCAGAAGAAGTCACAGAGGTCCTGGAAAGTCATGGAATCCATGATCTCCGTGACAGAATTGTAGCCTTCCTCATTATTAGCTTCCTGACTGGGGCTTGTCCCTGCTCAAATGAGCAGGCCCAACACTATCTGACTGGGATGCCTTTCTCCAGGCATTCTTTTGCTATATTTAGCTATTCCTATCCTGCCTGCTTGATGGATGTGACCCTACGCAAACTCCAGCAGGGGCAGGGACTGGCCTTCTCCTACACCGCCCGCTTTTGGCAACTAGTCTCCAACCTTTAGTGGAATGAAGTGGCATATCTCTACTAGTTCTGGTGGGAACTATGTGAGAAGATTATGGATGAGCTAGCTTGCTCGGAGGCCCTGACAAATCTAGATGTCTTTGTCGATGTATATGATGAGGTCAATGATCGGCTCCACAAGCGGCGTGAGGAAAGGAAGGGGTCTGGGTCACCACCCAACCAATGGCCCCTGGTATCCATCTCCAACCTGAACCTATGTAGCTAGATACCACCAGCCATCATGTGACCCCCTAAAGAAAAAGAGCTCTGTTGCTGTTGAGGCTGTGTTTCTACTATGGAGGATCTGGTCACGCTCTTGCCAATTGCCCATCCTGAACTCTTGCATGACCCAGTTTGGGAAATGACTCACGCCTAGACCCAGGGGATGGGTTGGGCGAGCTCTGAGGGAATGAACAGAACAGGTAATCATCAACTGATACAATCCCTGTCTCCCATTCCCTGCTTCTGGCAAACAGAGGTTAGGGACACTATCCCTGCCCACCCTGGCTAATAGCCATAGATGGATCTATCCTCCATGAATTTATCTAGTTCTTTTTTGAACCCTGTTATAGTTTTGGCCTTCACAACATCCTCTGGCAAAGAGTTCCACAGGTTGACTGTGCATTGTGTGAAGAAATGCTTCCTTTTGTATGTTTTAAACCTGCTGCCTATTCATTTCATTTGGTGACCCTTAGTTCTTGTGTTATGAGAAGGAGTAAATAACACTTTCTTATTTACTTTCTCCACACCAGTCATGATTTTATAGACCTCTATCTTCCGCCCTTAGTCATCTCTTTTCCAAGCTGAAAAGACCCAGTCTCTCCTCATATGGCAGCCATTCTATATCCCTAATCATTTTTGTTGCCCTTTTCTGAACCTTTTCCAATTCCAGTATATCTTTTTTGAGATGGGGCAACCACATCTGCACGCAGTATTCAAGATGTGGGTGTACCATGGTGTGAAGGAGCGAAGAGACTGCAGCCGGGCACAGCAGGGGTTAAAGAACACCTGTGGGTTCAGCTATCCCCACCTTGTTATACCTGCAGCCAATGCCAGGCCTGGAGGGAAGAGAAAAGAAGGGAGCCTGGCTCAGTCAGGGGCTGACTGTCAAGAGGCAGGAGCTCTCTGTATTCCTGCCTGAAGGCACAGACCAGCAACCCACCTGCCAATGCAGCCACTGGAGGCAAGTAAAGTCTTCCTCAGCCAAGGGGAACCTACAGACAAGCCCCAACTGTGGGGGCCCTGCCCTAAACTAAAAGGACTTGCATAGGGAGCAGGCCAGGAAAACACGTCCTGAACCGCCCCTCATGGCTGGGAGAAAGATCCATGCCCCTGTTTAGGGGTTGAGCAACACAGGACCCTGGGTCCAGACCTGAGGGAGAAGGAGGGGTCAGGACCCCCTACAGCCCCCACAGCCAATGATCTAGCCACTAGACTGCCCAGCCACTGAGGGCCCTATCACAAATGGTGGAGAACACGGGTATCACCCTAGTCCCTGCTGAAGGGAATTAAATTTTTTTTAAAAAGCATACTAAGGAGAGAGAGGGAGAGAAAGTCCTGAGGACAAATCCTTGAATGTAGATGGAACAGCTGCTGAAATGGATGGCTGACAAAACACCCACCATCAACAGCAACAACAACTCCTGCAGCAGATGGCCACGCAGCAGCAGCAGCTAATTTACGAACTGGCAGCCCAATAGCAGCAGCAGCAGCTGGTCCAACAGGTGACATCCATTTTGTGACCCACAGCTCCAGCAGAGCTGCCTAACCCCGCCCCATCCGACCTGCCAAAACGGGGCCTGAAAATGATCCTGAGGCTTCTTAGAGACCTTCGAGTGGGTGGCCACGGTAGCCCGGTGGCCCCGAGACCAGTGGTGGCACTGTGCTTAACTGGGGTAGCACAGATCACATACTGTACTTTACACCCCACTGCCACCCAGGACTATGCCCAAATTAAGGCAGCAATCCTCGACACCGTAAATATCTTGGAGGAAACATTCCGGCAATGCTTCCACAAGGAGTGGTACCCACCGGGAGCCTGACCCCACCTGGTCACCCAGAAGCTGCGTGACTCGTGCTAGAGATGGCTCAGAAGCAAAGATGGAGGGGCACAGGTCACTGAGCAGGTTCTGCTAGAACAGTTTGTCCAGATCCTGCTCCCTGGGGGAAGAGAGTGGGTGTTGTGACATCACCCTAACACCATGACGGATGCCATCCAACTCATGGAGAACTACCTAGCTGGTAAGTCCCCCATGACGAGGTCCCCTTTGGGGTCAGTTGGAACCAAGATCCCCATGCCCCTAAAGGAGGGAACCACACACGGACCCCAGGATCATGAGGAACATTGGCCTTCTCCCTCCCTATCAGAGCTTCAGAGGGCTCGAGGATCCAGGGGTGCCAGGGCTCCCCAACCCAGAGGTCCAGAACCATTTACCTGCACTCCAGCTTGGGAGACCACAGGTCCATCAGAGGCCCAGCCCAGGCATGTACTTGATACCCCAACAGGAAACTCCACGTGCCACCCAAGATCAGGACCAGTGTTTCACATGTGGCCATTCTGGACACTGGTCCAGAGACTGTCCGTACATGGAATGTAGCTTTGGGAAGATCTGGACTCCATGAGCACAAGAACGCCCTGGGGACCCAGCAAAACTGACCATCCTGCGGCTGGTAAATGGGAGAGAAGTGATGGGACTAGTTGATTCAGGGTGTGCCCAGACCCTGGTACAAACAACAGTTGTGCCTAATCCTGTCCTAACCCAGGACACCATCATGTTACAGTACATGCATGGGGACGTGAGGGCCTACCCCTGCATGGAAGTGACTTAACAGTGGGGAGATGCAAGGAGTCCCTGATGGTCAGTCTGGCCCTGACCCTGGCCTACCCAGTTATTTTAGGCAGAGACTAGAACTATTTGGGGGAATTGTTAGCAGAACTGGTGGAACACCCATCTGGTGGCCACGGGCCCCTACCTCCGGCCCCCGGCTGGCCTGAAGGTGCGACCCTTACATGGGTCGGGGAGCTTGCTGACCATGGTGAAGGGACTTCCCACTCCTCAGAGTCAACCCAGGCCCCCTCCCAGCCAGGAGGGGTCCTCCCCCCCCATTACTCAAATCAGATCCTTACTTGTCTCTCTGATTTTGCAGAGGAGCAACTGTCTCTTTCTTCAGCAGTAACACCTAATTTGGACCCCATCATTTTATACATATAGTTGGGATTATGTTTTCCAATGTGCATTACTTTGCATTTATCAACACTGAATTTCATCTGCCATTTTTCAGAGGGGTAGCCGTGTTAGTCTGTATCCACAAAAACAATGTGGAGTCTGGTGGCACCTTAAAGACTAACAGATTTATTTGGGCATAAGCTTTCATGGGTAAAACTCCCACTTCTTCAGATGCATGTAGTGAAAATTACAGACACAGGCATAAATATACTGACACTTGAAGAGAAGGGAGTTACCTTACAAGTGGAGAACCAGTGTTAACAAGGCCAATTCAGGCAGGGTGGATGTGGTCCACTCCCAATAATTGATGAGGAGGTGTCAATACCAAGAGAAGGAAAATTGGTTGTGCAGTGAGCCAGCCACTCCCAGTCCCTATTCAAGCCCAATTTAACGGTATTAAATTTGCAAATAATTATAGTTCAGCAGTTTCTCTTTGAAGTCTGTTTTTGAAGAGTTTTTGTTGAAGGATGGCTACTTTTAAATCTGATATTGAATGTCCAGGGAGACTGACGTGTTCTCCTACTGGCTTTTGTATGTTACCATTCCTGAAGTCTGATTTGTGTCCATTTATTCTTTTACGTAGAGACTGTCCAGTTTGGCCAATGTACATGGCAGAGGGGCATTGCTGGTACATGATGGCATATATCACATTAGTAGATGTGCAGGTGAATGAGCCCTTGATGGTGTGGCTGGTGTGGCTGGGTCCTCTGATGGTGTCACTAGAGTAGATATGGGGACAGAGTAGGCAACAGGGTTTGTTGCCCAGTCACCTAGTTTTGAGATATCCTTTTGCATCATAGAAGATTAGGCTTGGAAAAGACCTTAGGAGGTCATCTAGTCCAACTTCCTGCTCAAAGCAGGACCAACCCCAGCTAAATCATCCCAGCCAGAACTTTGTCAAGCCGGGCCTTAAAAACCTCTAATGATGGATATTCCACTACTTCCCTAGGTAACCCATTCCAGTGCTTCACCACCCTCTCAGTGAAATAGTTTTTCCTAATATCCAATCTAGACCTCCCCCACTGCAATTTGAGACCATTGCTTCTTGTTCTATCATCTGCCATCACTGAGAGAGCCTAGCTCCATCCTCTTTGAAACCCCACTTCAGGTAGTTGAAGGCTGCTATCAAATCCCCCCTCACTCTTCTCAGCCACAGTTCCCTCAGCCTCTCCTCGTAAGCCATGTGCCCCAGCCCCCTAATCATTTTCGTTGCCCTCCGCTGGCCTCTCTCCAATTTGTCCACATCCTTTCTGTAGTGGGGGGCCCAAAACTGAACGCAATACTCTAGATGTGGCCTCACCAGGGCCAAATAGAGGGGAATAATCACTTCCCTCGATCTGCTGGCAGTGCTCCTACTAATACAGCCCAATATGCCGTTAGCCTTCTTGGCAACAAGGGCACACTGTTGACTCATATCCAGCTTCTCGTCCACTGTAATCTCCAGGTCCTTTTATGTAGAACTACTGCTTACCCAATCGGTCCCCAGCCTGTAGCAGTGCATGGGATTCTTCCATCCTAAGTGCAGGATTCTGAATTATCCTTGTTGAACCTTGTCAGATTTCTTTTGGCCCAATCCTCCAATTTGTCTAGGTCACTCTGGAACCTATCCCTACCCTCCAGCGTATCTACCTCTCCCCCCAGCTTAGTGTCACCTGCAAACTTGCTGAGGAGAAGAGGCAGCAGGGGTAGGCCCTTGACAAAAAGTGGCCAGGCCAGGCCCATCCACTTTCAAAAGTGGGAGGGCCATGGCCCCTGGGCCCCCCCTCGTTCTGGCGACCCTGGGGTCTATTCGTGTTTGTGTGTACAAACTTCCCTGCAAAAGCTTGTTGAGCACTAATACTTGGATGTGCATTGACGGATTCTAACAGCTGCGCATACAGGTGGTCGAAGATACATGTGCCAAGCCCATCTAGACAAATGACCAGTGTGAAGGTGATAGAAAATGAGGTTTTGTATGTGTAAATTTGAGCGACTGTTAGTGCTTGGAAAGCATATGTGTATTTGGGTGTGCTGAGCTGCACATGTACTGACTGGAAGCCAGGGTTTCAATCATGTGCTTGAAATGTTTGATAATGCATTCTCTGCTGCACCTTGCTGATTAAATGCTTTCATTTATGGTGACCACATTAGGCCTGATTCTCCACTGCTTTGCACCTTGTGTATCACAGGCGCCAACTTTTCAAAGTGCTGGGGGGTGCTCGACCCCTGGCTGCACCCCAGGCCCCGCCCCCACTCCATCCCTTCCCTCAAGGCCCCACCCATGCCCTGCCTCTTCCTGCCGCTGCTCCACTCCTGCCCCACCTCCTCCCCCGAGCGCACTGCATCCTTGCTCCTCTCCCCTCCCCCCTAGCCTCCTACACACCATGAAACAGCTGTTCACGGTGGGCAGGAGGCACTGGGAGGGAGGGGGAGGCACTGATCCATGAGGCCTGCCAGAGGGCTGGAGGCACTGGGGTGTGTGTGGGGAGCTGGTAGGAGGGCTGCTCAGCCCCCACCATTTTCCCCCTGTGGGTGCTCCAGCCCCAGAGTACCCACAGAGTCAGCACCTATGTTGTGTATTCATTTACACATGTATAAAATGAATGCCACCTGCTGTTAATTTGATTTGGTGGTTTTGTACACCCTCCTTGCACAGCAAAAGTAAATACACAAGGTGCAAGGCACTGGAGAATCAGGCCCACTGACTTTTAATTCACAGAGATAGCACTTAGGATACTGGTGATGAAATAAGCATTTCTTTAGCACTGAATTTGCCCTTATTTCTGATGAGCATATTGTGTTTTGTCCAGTCCCTAGCCAACAATGTTATCGTGGCAATGGTACAGAGTACAGAGGGGTTGTGAAGATGACTGTTTCTGGACACAGCTGCGTGCCCTGGAATTCAGATTTGCTCTACCAAGAACTTCACGTTGACAGTGTTGAAAAAGCTGTGCAGCTGGGCTTGGGACCCTACTCTTACTGCAGGTGAGAACTTCTTGCACACCCAGTGTTTGTAAATCAAAGTATACATTGAACATAACAGTGGTTTTGGAAGAGTGGATTACTGGTGTTATCCGTTCAGTTGTTATCTTTTGTTGCCGTAACACTGGTTAGCTTCAGAGAGTCTATTCAGAACATGAAATTCATAGACTCACTTTAAACAGCCTAGGAGAATTAGGTCCTCAAGAGGGATCTACATTTGGAAAGTGTAGGATCTTGCAGCTGAAATAAATAGCTAGCTAGGGCTGCCAAAAGAATGTCTAGACTTGAGGGAATGTTAGAAATTTCCGGGCCTTTTAGCTTCCTCATCTCTGGGACCTTTTCCACATGAGTCCCAAAAGACAAAACAATACCTCATAGAGTCACCCCAGGGACCTGTAGTTAACTTCATTCTCTCCTCCAGAGAGCGACCGTGATGCTGAATGTTCTGGCAGTTCTCCTCCTCTCCATGCTGGTGTTGCACCCTGCCTCTATCTGTAGTGGAGTATCATCAGCACTCTCAGCAGTTACTGCAGCTATGGAGACGAGAGGGTCCATCCAGGAATAGGGTATATGTAAAAATGAAAATCAGAGCTGTGTGGAGAATGGAAGTTCTGTTTCTCAAAGGATTTAAACATTTTGAAATTTGGTTTCATTCTGAATTGTAAAGAAAACAGAAAATTGTGAAATTCTTCATGAAGGAAAATTCTGGGGGAGACAAACTGTTTCAGGTCAAAAAGATTTTGTTTTGACAAAATCAAAACATTTCAGTGTTGACTTTTTAGAATGTTTGTACTATAATACAAAACAACAACATGGAAATTGTTATTTCAAAACAAAAAAACCCTATGTTTCATTCTAAAAAATTCAAAATAGGATATTTTGATGCTGTCCATACTTTTCCCGTTTTCTTCTGAAATGAAATTCCAATTAAATCAATACAGTTTGATGAAGTGTATCAATTTTAATGGAACTGCATATTCTGGAGGAATATGGTTCCATACCTTTCTCTGACCAGCTCTAGTCAGAACATCTCTTGCGACTGGGCCTTAGGAGTTATCCCTTCCTGTGCCCTCTCTCAGCAGCTGGCCTTTCTCCATGCCTCAGATAAACAGACGAGAGACAAACAATTTATATCCATTTTATGGCAAACAGTGGGGATGGGCAAATATCAGACATTTTAGAGATTGGTTCAGATGCTTATCCTGCTGTTATCTGATTTTTTTGTTTTGTTTTGTTTGGAAATCAGGATACTAATCTGCAGAGATCGGAATTTCTCATGAAATTTCCTATAGACCCTGGTTTATTTGGGAATATTATGAAAACATCATTTCTCACTGTAGCTCTTCTTTTGCAGGAAGCCAGTAAGTGCAGAGACCCTTAAATAAATTAACAAATAAAATCTGCTTTTCCTGAATCTCCAAAAAATGTTTCTTGTTTTATCCAGATTGGTTTGATCTCCACAGCTGAGTCCAGATTCAACAAAGCACTTAAGCACCTACTTGAAAACTTCCCTGTTCAGTACATGCCTAAGTGCTTTGCTGAATTGGAGCCAGCTCAGGAGATCAAACCAATTTGACTTCAAAGGGATTTAAACGTGCTGAACATTAAGCATGTGCTAGGCACTCTGCTGAATCTAGGCCTTGTCAGTTTGGTCCGTTTGAGCACAGCATTTGCGTAAAGATTTAAAACACAAGAAAAAAAAAATCATATACCTGTGTAGGAGCTTGTGTGATCATGTCCTGTACAATGCAGAGAAGAAACAGTAAAGCCCCCTTTTCCACTTTTTTTGCTAGCAGATTTTAATTTTTAGGTGGATATCTCCAATTCACTGTGTAATCCCACAGATATCTTCTTGTTCAGATATTCTAATTTAGAAACATAGTTGGTGGTAGATGACTCAACCCATGCTGCTGCTTCTGTTCTGAGAATTTAAAGTGTTTTAGTCTTTGAAGAGTAGCAGGCAGATTCAGAAAGCTACTGAAGAATCTTAAAAAGAATGTGTGTGGTTTAGGATAAGTCATATTCAAATTAGGCTCCCTGTTTACCTGAAGCCCTGTATTATCTTGTCATTGTAACTAGTTATAGGGAAGATATTTTTGAGGCTTTGAAAGCTACCATTATATTATGGAATGAGTAAATCAGATACATTTCTGGTTACTTCTGCAGCACTGACAAAGATAATTCTGTTCTCAGAGAAGCATATTGGAACCAATCAATTGCAGTCAGTTCCTTTAAGAAAACAACATTCATTATTCTCTAGTGAAATCTTGAATATTTCTTTTAATTTACTTTTTAAGAGTTTTTGGTTTGCCTTCAAAGACATTTGCAGAGTTTTTCTTATGTTTGCATTTACTCACAGAGAGAGAGACAGCTGAAGGACCAAATTCTGCTTTCATTTACACTGCTGTAAATCTAGAGTAACTCCAATGTGTCCAAATAGCTACTCCAAATTAATGCTGATGAAACTTGGAACTGAGTTCATCCTGATAATCGCATCTTTTTCTTGCTTTAAAGAATGTAATCTTAACCTAGCCTCACACTATCTCAATATATTGGCAGAGTTGTCTAATGGGCTGAAAACAGGCTAGGTGTTTTAGATTCTTAAATGCTAGCTATTTTTGCTACTGACTTGCTATATGTCCTTAAGCAAGTCACTTAACCCATCTATGTCTTTTATAAAATGGGGCTAAATAATGCATACATCACATGAGGACTGGATCCTGTAAAGTGCTGAGCATTCAGGACCTAGTGCAGCAAAGCACTTAAAATCAATGAGAGTTAGGAGCCTAGGAACTTTAGAAAATTACATTAGGCAACTATCTGCATCTTTAAAATCTTCAAGCAATGAGTAGCCCTATTGAAGTGAATGCAACAAATCACAAGCTTTAAAGTTAAGTAGATGCTTAAATGCTTTGCTAGATCAAGTCTAGACTGCTAGCACATTGCAATATTGATCCTATGAATGGTGCAAGAGTAAGTATGTAAATGTTTGTTTGTAAAGTGCTACTGCTAAGTATTGTTATTGACACTGCTTTTAATGTACTCTCCTCAAACTTTATTAGAAATCCAGATAATGATGAGAAGCCCTGGTGTTACATCATGAAGGACAATGCTTTGTCTTGGGAATATTGTAACATTACATCTTGTGGTAGGTAAATATTAGGTCATGTGAACTGATAATAGATTTCATTTTTCATTTCAGTGTGATCCAGTGAAAACTTTTTCTAGTATCAATGAACTTTTTCATTTGTTAACCCAAATTTTAGGTTTCATTTGCATTTCTTAAGTCCTGGTGGTCTCGAATGAGTAAGTTTATTCCCTCTGCTAATGTAACGCCAATATGTTTTCTTGGAAGAAAAAATAGTTTTTGTGTACAGTATTATACAGTTATGTATCCTTAGTTTATTGCACAGTGATCACAATGTTACAGCTGTCCTTGCCAGGCCATCATCTGGGTAAGTCTTCAGAAATTAATGGAGCCACTGGTGCACCATCCTTCAGCACTTATCCTTACTCATGCAAGCAACGTCATATAGATGAATGTGGCTGTTTGAGTAAAGATTGCTTGTGTCAGTAAAGGTAGCAGAATCAGGCTCTCAATCAGCAAATCTCTGTCCTTACTGATACTTGTTTCAGCAGTTTAAACTACAAATGTATGGCAAATACTAAATGGATTTTAAAAAACTAAGAAGTCTATTCTTCCCCTAAATTCATATTTAATTGCCATTAGTGTTAATAGGAGTTATTAAAATGGAGTTTCAGGGTGGTAGCTGTGTTAGTCTGTATCAGCAAAAACAATGAGGACTCCTTGTGGCATCTTTAGAAACTAACAAATTTAAATTTGTTAGTCTCTAAGGTGCCACAAGGACTCCTAGTTTTTGCTAAAATGGTGGTGTAATCTGAACCTATAAAGTGACCATTTATTATCCATCAGTGATTTAAATATATTCTACTCATGATACCATTTTTTTTCTAACACTCTGAACTACAAAGCTAAAGATGGTGTCCAGAAAATTAAGGTGGATTGTTTCTGCTTCATGCATCATCAGCAATCTCCCCATAATAATAAGTCTAGAATCAGAGTGTATGCCCCAATTCTGCTATTTAACTGGGTGACATTCAATGAGATTTGGACACCGAACTTCCTTAGGCTCCTATGAAAATCCAAGTTTTGGAAATTGTAAGTATATGTAGTCTGATACTCACCACACCAATTTCTGTCTCAGACTCCAGGAAAAGGACACCAGTAGTTCCAGATATTGTGGATACCTTTGCAGTTGTCAAAAGAGCATGTGGAAGAAGACACAAAAAACGAAGTTTCATCAGACCTAGGATTATTGGCGGCTCTTCGTCTTTACCAGGCTCTCACCCCTGGCTAGCAGCCATATATATTGGAAATAGCTTCTGTGGTGGCAGCCTTGTTCACCCTTGTTGGGTAGTGTCAGCAGCCCACTGCTTTGCTAACAGGTAAACTCAATGCTTTAACAATATCTTACAGTTAGAAAGCCCCTTATATCTCAGTTATCCCAAATGCTTGTGAAATATAGAAGACTTACATATTATAAAAAAGAGAGAACTTTATACAGCCTTGGAATGCTCCCACTTCAGAGGTGGTATGCAGGAGCTCTTTAAGTGTACACAGCAACAGTACACAGGAAATGAAAAGGAAGTTTAATCTAATCAAGATGGAGGTGATGATAGTGGATAGAAGAGATAATCTTGAAAGTATGGTCATGTACACCTTGTACATGGTAAGTTGCAGGTCAGGCTCTGTACTAAATATGAACTGGGTCCAGAGCTTCCTTTTCAGATCCATACATAAGATCCTTGGTGTACTCTCAGGTAGAGCTGTCAAATGCTAAGATAAGGTATATTACACACAGCACCACCTTGTGGCTGAACAGTATAATACAGTTTAGCATTCCAGTACATCATCTCCTTTAATTCCTACCATTTACAAAATTGTACAAAATGTACACTATCATGCTATCTTTAAAGTTAAGCATGCAAAAGCCTGTTAAATGCCTTTGAATAATGCAAGTTTTCTAATTACACAACCCAAATGCATGACATTTTGGTCATCTGGCTGTCCATTAGTTGCAATAACTGTCACAGGTCAATTTCAAATCTTCTTGTTTTGCATCTGCCAGCTGTAGAGTTTTCTCTGTTGATTGTTATTTCTGAGGAACAAACTGTACATGTTGAACTTTTCTCTGTCGGTTTTGATCACCTATGATCTGGGTGATTATTTTTCTTTATGCCAGCTGGAGTTGTCCATCCTTTTTCTCCATCCAGTTTGACATGAGTATAGTCTATTGTCAAAGTGTTCATAAGCTTTCTTTCCCTTTTTTATCTGATTTGGTTGCTCTCTTCATGTCTAGCCACTCTGGAGATGTATTCTTTTCCAAAGTTGAAACAGTACTTCTGAGTTGTCTTTCCATCAGGAACTGTGCTGGACTATATCCAGTAGCTTCTTCTGGTGTTGATCTGTAGTTCAGGAGAGCAAGAAATGGATCCTCCCACTGTAGGATTTTCTTGGCTGTCTGTACAGCTCCCTCAGCCTCTCCATTTGCTTGTGGGTAATGTGGGCTGCTAGTAATATGATCAAAATAATATTTTGTTCAGAATTACTTAAATTCTGCTGTAATGAATTATAGTCTGTTGTCCATCACTAGTTGTTCTGGAATACTGAAATGAGCAAAAGTGCACTAAAGTTTCTCAATAGCACTGCAACATATGATGTCTTTTTCAATTACATAATTATAACAGTCCACTATGATCAAATAATTATGTCATCTGAAGTTGCATAAATCTGCAGCTAATATCCTCCGAGCTCTTTCTGGTAGAGGGTGTTATTCTGTATGGTTTAGCATTATACTGTAAGGTTATTTGTACTAGATCTCTCTTCAACAGTCCGCATTGAATTTCTCCACCTTTTTCACTATGCCCATCATGGCTGCCATGCTGCTGGTCTTTGATCACATGCACTCTGAATACAAAGCTTTTGTCTTTGTAAATTGTTTCTGTGGTGAATTGGCCCATACAGAATACCTCCAGGGCTAGTCAGAGCTGTGTCAGGTGACTTCAGCTCTGGGAGAGATTGAAGTTGATTGTAAGTTCCTTTTGGGATGACTGTGATGTCTGCTCTTGAGTCAATTTTAAAGTCAACAGTTTTTCCATGAATACTGAGTTTCAGTCCCCAGGCCAGCTCTGGTCATCACATGTGATAGATAATAGAAACAATGGCTCTTGACTGTCTATAATGTTAGACATCTCCCTGATTGTGTCTTGTTATGGCAAACGACTGCAAAATGTCCATACTTTGTACATTTGTTACATCTTGCACTTTTGGCTGGACATGCATCATCTCTTGGGCTATGAATTTCTTCATATCTTGTGCATTTAGGGTTTGGTGTTTTCCTGGAATTGGTCCGTCTTAGCCTCAGTGGTCTTAGGATAATGACTTTTAGCAGTCATGCTGAGTCTTTTTACTGCTTCTGAGCTAGTTTCAGGTTTTTCTTTCCAAATGACTGAAGGATAACTAACGTGATGCCAATTTTTAAAAAGGGCTCCAGAGGTGTCCCTGGCAATTACAGGCCGGTAAGCCTGACTTCAGTACCGGGCAAACTGGTTGAAACTATAATAAAGAACAAAATTGTCAGACACATAGATGAACATAATTTGTTGGGGAATAGTCAACATGGTTTTTGTAAAGACAAATCATGCCTCACCAATCTGCTAGAATTCTTTGAGGGGTCAACAAGCATGTGTACAAAGGGGATCCAGTGGATATAATGTATTTAGATTTTCAGAAAGCCTTTGACAAGGTCCCTCACTAAAGGCTCTTAAGCAAAAGAAGCAGTCCTGGGATAAGAGGGAAGGTTCTCTCATGGATTGGTAACTGGTTAAAAGATAGGAAACAAAGAGTAGGAATATATGGTCAGTTTTCAGAATGGAGAGAGGTAAATAGTGGTGTCCCCCAGGGGTCTGTACTGGGCCCAGTCGTATTCAACATATTCCTAAATGATCTGGAAAAAGGGGTAAGCAGTGAGGTGGCAAAATTTGCAGATGATACAAAACTACTCAAGATAGTTAAGTCTTAGGCAGACTGCGAAGAGCTACAAAAGATCTCTCAGAACTGGGTGACTGGGCAACAAAATGGCTGATGAAATTCAATGTTCATAAATGCAAAGTAATGCACATTGGAAAAAAATCCCAACTATACATATAAAATGATGGGTCTAAATTAGCTGTTACCACTCAAGAAAGAGATCTTGGAGCCATGGTGGATAGTTCTCTGAACACATCCACTCAATGTGTAGCGGCAGTCGAAAAAGCAAACAGAATGTTGGGAATCATTAACAAAGAGATAGATAATAAAACAGAAAATATCATATTGTCTCTATATAAATCCATGGTATGCCCACATCTTGAATACTGCATGCAGATATAATCGCTCCATCTCAAAAAAGATATATTGGACTTGGAAAAGGTTCAGAAAAGGGCAACAAAAATGGTTAGGGGATGGAACAACTGCAGTATGAGGAGAGATTAATAAGACTGGGACTTTTCAGCTTGGAAAAGAGATGGCTAAGGGGGGATATGCTAGAGGTCTATAAAATCATGACTGGTGTGGAGAAAGTAAATAAGGAAGTGTTATTTATTCCTTCTCATAACACAAGAACTAGGGGTCACCAAATGAAATTAATAGGCAGCAGGTTTAAAACGTACAAAAGGAAGTATTTTTTTCACACAATGCCCAGTCAACCTGTGGAACTCCTTGCCAGAGGATGTTGTGAAGGTGAAGACTATAACAGGGTTCCAAAAATAACTAGATAAATTCATGGAGGATAGGTCCATCCGTGGCTATTAGCCAGGATGGGCAGGGGTGGTGTCCCTAGCCTCCGTTTGCCAGAAGCTGGGAATGGGTGACAGGGGATGGAACACTTGATGATTACCTGTTCTGTTCATTCTCTCTGGGGCACCTGGCATTGGGCACTGTCAGAAGACAGGATACTGGGCTAGATGGACCTTTGGTCTGACCCAGAATGGAAGTTATGATGTTTGTTCTGCTGTTTTACTAGTTCTGTCTTTTTTGCTATCTGGTCAGCCATACTTAGGGTCATGTCTGTATTTAATTGTAGCTGCTCTGAAAGATTTTTATCTGCTAACCCAATAACTAGCCTGTCTCTGATATTTTCATGTTTGCAATTCCAAAATCACAGTTTTCAGCCAATGCAGAGAACTGTTATAAAACATTCAACATTTTCCCTGGTCTTTGAATGCTCTGGTGAAAACATGCTGTTTCATAAATCACATTTCTCTGAGGTATATTGTACACATCAAACGTAGCAAAAACTCTTTCATAGTCATATCTGTGACTGTCTTCAGTAAAGTCAAAGGATTTAAAGATATGCTCTGCCTGCTTCCTTGTATCATAAATTAAAGATTATACCTGAATGTCTCCAGTTTCCTCGTGGAGTTGGCTGCAATGCAAAATCCTGATTTCAGTCTGTCCATTCTGAACATTTGTCAAAATTGAAATTCTCTGGGACATTGAAGAGAGTCATGTGGAGGAGATCCTACAACCTTTGTTTCTTCTGTTTGCAACCTTTGTTGCTGTTTCCTTCTGCTTTTGTTCTCCACTGACACTAGTTTACTTCTGACACCATGTCATGCACACATTGTACACAGTAGGTTGCAGGTCAGACTATGAATCAGATATGGACTGGCTACAGAGACTTGTTGTCAGAAAGATACAGCACAGATGTATTTACTATAAAAGTCTTTAATGTACTCCCAGGCTTATCTGTTCTATGCTCAGGTAAGGTATGTTACACATGGTGCCACCTTTTGCCTGAACAATATAATACAATTTAGTATTTCATTACAGTTATAGCAAGGATGATTATTATTTAACTTTTATATTATGGTCATGCCTAGAGATTAGCCAGGTTCGGCACCATTTCTGCTACCTATTGTACAATAAAAGACAATCCCTGAACCACAGAGGGAGTATATCCACCATTTGTTCAAGAGGCTGAAAAAAGTGGAGGTGTTTTTAGATCTTTATCTGATAGCAGAATTTTAAATTTTATAGGATGGAGATGGCAAAGTTCCATGATATTCTATGATTCTAAGTTACTATCAAGCCATTCTATAGGTAAAAGGTGTAGGGCCTGTTTTTTGTTCTGACACTGCTATGTAACTATGTTCAGGCAGGCACATGATTATTCTCTGACATCAGTAAGATGATGATGATGATGATGAAATAAACCGGATAGAAGGAAAAACAGAACAAAGCAGAAAGTAAACTTGGGGGAAAATTATATAAAGGAACAATTTATTTGACTAAATCTCCAGATAAAATTGCACTTGATTGGAATTTTAGAATTCCAATATATAATTGAACAATATATAATAACTGGATGTCCACAATAACAGTTTAGAATATTCAGAATGTATTGTTAGGAGCTGCTGTAGGGAGGCAGCATTGGTCTAGTGGATAAAGCACAACACTGGGAGTCAGAAGGCCTGAGCTGTATTCCTAGCTCAGTTAGATACTACCTTTATGACCATTGTTTAGTCATTCATTTTCTCTGTACCTTACTCCTCCTGTCCATAAAAAAGAGATGATAATATGCCCTAACATTTGTAAGATGCTCTGAGATAACATACTATATAAATACAGAAGGATATTATTTATTTATTTATATAGTATTCCTGAAGGACAGAAAAGGCTACATTTTCAGGAGTAGATTCTTGCAATGCATGCGCATGAGCTAAAAAATAATTTGTGTCCCTATTCTTCCACTCTTACCCCTTACTTACTTCTTAAATAGCCTTACTGAAATTAGTGGGTCCACTTGAAGTGTAAGAATATGCAAAACGAGCACTTGCATGCATGAGTATTTACTTGGACAAATAACTAGTTTTGCATGGGCACATCATTCCCCGCCCCCATTCAGTGATTTGGCTGGATGTTAATACACACTTTGTAGATGAAATTAGGTGCCTACTGTAGTGTTTAATGTTTAGTTCAAAATGCTCAAAACAGCTGAGTAATGATTTATTATATACAATAAATTAAATTTCAATGCCAATAAATGGAATAGAGAGGAGTCTGGAAAAGAGCCTAAGGGAATTAAATGGCCAACTGCTATTGAATTTTACTGGGACTTGGGCAGCTAATTTCCTTAGTCTTTTTTTGAAATTTCTAGATGTAATAGGTAAGGAAAACGTTAAATATCAGATGCACCTATTTCATACTGAATAATCCATTTGCCATACAAGCAGGATACTCTTTGTTTTCAAAGGTGAAACTGATCACATCAGTTGAGAAAAGTGTTACATCATTTCGTACCCGTTCCTTTGCTTAGTGAGGAAGCCAAGAGTAACAGAAATAAATATGCAGATAGCCTCTAGAGCTAATAATATCATCCTGAATGTTGTGGTGAAGCATGTGGATCTTCAGCCACAATGCATTTGTTTTCCAAATGTTGTGAAATAGCTACTAATTTTGGCAGCTATTCAAGACATTTCCGCCCACTTCCAGCTGGTGGCTTGGTACATGCAGATTTTCAATAGTTGCTCCATCATATTCTGCACCCTTATGTATGGTTAGCACATATGAGATTGCTGATCAGCTCAGCTGTTCTCCTCTAGGGGACAAGAGATACCTGTACCGCTCACTTTTTGTATGACAACCCTCTTTTTTGTTTCGTCTGACCTTGGATGTATAAAATAGCAGGATATGTATAAGCCATAGCATGTCAGTTCAGCATCAATAAGATATATTTTAGATATTTGCCCTAGAAGTGGTGAGCCTCCAATTTGCTTTGAGGGCCACGACATCTTTTCCAGCGGGGCATATTGACAAGGTTGCTGTTTGGAAAGAATCACAAGAAAATCATGTTCCCTGCCTTTCCTGTTCTTTGGAATATCTTCTGTTACTTTGTTGTCTCTTTCTTACTTTTTAAAAAAGAGCTTCCTGCTCTTCCTTCTTATACCACACATACAGTAATTGTTAAGCTAAAGCTGTTTTCAATGTATACTAGAGTTCACCAATCACACCCTGGCCCCTCTCCCAGTTAAGTATTCAGCACTGGAGAAGGCATCATGCATCTATTTCTGGGAGGAAATGGCTACAAACATGAGGATAAAGGAAATTTGGTACTACTGGCTAACTACTTGTGCACATTGCATTACAGCAGGCATATTGTATGCTTGGGTTATATAATGAAGTGGTTTTTGAGGAACACAGATTCTCTGATGTTGAAAACAGTAATGGCTGAATTTACTGCTGACTTTTGCATAGAATCATAGAAGATTAGAGTTGGAAGAAACCTCAGGAGGTCATCTAGTCCAATCCCCTGCTCAAAGCAGGACCAATCTCCAACTAAACCATCCCAGCCAGGGCTTTGTCAAGCCGGGCCTTCAAACCCTCTAAGGATGGATGCATGTGCAACTCCAACTGAGTTTACAGCAATAGTGAATTTTAATCTCATTGCTTTCAACATCAGAGTATTTAGTATGCTTCCAAACACTTCCTGATAACTAGGGCCCCTATCAAATTCACAGCCGTGAAATATGCGTCACGGACCGTGAAATCTGATCTCCCCCATGATATCTAGTTATTGTATGGGAGAGGCAGAGCTGGGGGCAACCTAGCCGGAGCGCCGACTGTGCACCAGGGTCCAACTGCTAGTCCCAGGCTGGGAGGGATTGGACTTCCTTTTCCCTGCAGGGGCCACTGCCAGAGCTGGGTCAGATCCACCTTCAGGAACCTTCCCCTAGCTGCAGGAAGCTTCACGGCTGCTGGCTGGGAGCCCAGCTCTGAAGACAGTGCAGAAGTGAGGGTGGCTGTCAGCACCTGACCCAGGCAGGAGGCTGTGGCCTCGGCTGTCAGCTCCCAATCCGGGCGGGAGGCTGCTGGGAAACCTGGACATATGGTAACCCACGACCCTCACTTCTGTGCTGCTGCTGGCAGTGGCACTGGCTTTAGAGCTGAGCACTCAGCCAGCAGCTGCTGTGCTCCAGCTGCCCAGCTGTGAAGGCAGTGCCCCTGCCAGCAGCAGTGCCCGTGCCAGCAGTAGAAGTAAGGCTGGCAATCCCCCCCGCCACACACACACAATAGCCTGGCAACACCACCCCCTCCACCCACAACTCCCTTTTGGGCTAAGACCCCCACGGTTACAACTCTGTGAAATTTCAGATGTAAACATCTGCAACCATGAAACTGACTTTTTTAATCCTATGACTGTGAAATTGGCCAGAATGGATGGTGAATTTAGTATGGCCCTACTGATCACTCTTGAATGGCTGTCCCATGCTCTTGATTGTTTGTATGTAGAATAAGAGCCTGATCCAACTCCTATTGGAGTTTTTCCATTGGCTTTAGTGAGGGCTGAAGTGGTCCCTTAAATCCAAGGCTCTCGTGTTACTGTTTTTTGCATTTACTGTGCAGTGTAGAAGCACACTTTAAGCATGTCCTTTTTTTTTTTTTCTTCAAAAGGACAGCGTCTGGCCCTGACTAATTGTGTTTTCTTTTTATTTAGTCCACTGAAGTCCAGTATTAGAATTGTTCTGGGTCAGCATTTCTTTAATAAAACAACAGATGTAACGCAAACATTTGAAATAGAGAAATACATTTTGCACCCAGATTACTCAGTATTCAACCCAACTGAACATGATATCGGTGAGTATTTTATTTTTTTACCATTTTATTTCATGCAGGTAGAGTTCAGTCAGTTTGGCAAAAATATATTGCATCACAATGCCTTACAGTGAGAAAATTAAGAAGTTCAGTTTATCTAAGAGAAGGTCAAGATGTGACTTGATTGTGGTCTGTAAGTACCTGCCTTGGGAGAAGATTTCTGATAGTTAGAAGGCTCTTAATTCCAGCAGAGAAAGGCATAACAAGATCCAGTGGCTGGAAGCTGAAGTTGGAGAATTTCAGGCTAGAAATAAGGTGCACATTTTTAACTGGGAGGGTAGTTAACCGGGGCCACCCAAAGGATTCAGGGGGCCTGCGGGGGAGCTGCGGCACTTGTACTCACCCGGCTGTGGTCCGGGTTTCCAGCAGCACTGAAGGGCCCCCCGCCGCCGAAATGCTGCCAAAGACCTGGACCGCCGCTGGGCCAGGGATTGTGGGGCCCCTGCGGGGCCCAGGGCCTGGGGCAAATTGCCCCACTTGCCCCCCCGCCCCGGGCGGCCCTGTAGTTAACCACTGGAACAATTAACCTAGGTGAGTGGTAGATTCTGAGTCACTTGAACTCTTTAAATCAAGATTCAACATCTTTCTAAAACATATGCTGTACTCCACCAGCAGTTATGGGCTTGAGGCATACATTAGTTGGTGCACTTCTCTGGCCTGTGTTATTCAGGAGGTCAGACTAGAGATTATAATGGTCTCTTAAAATCTATGAATCTGTGCATCTTTTTTACACTAAAGAGATAATTGCATAATAGATTATTTCCAAGCCTATCAATTCAGTTAAAAGTTAAACTGCAGGTCATTCAAATGTGTGTTTAAGTCAGATTGACAATAGAACAGGCATGTCCTATTTTCATATTTAGGATGATGGAACCTGGAAGTTCTCCATTAACAATCCAAACATGAGAGCCCTTTGTCTTTGAGGCTATTTAATAGGCTGGCACACAAAAAACATTAGCACAAGAGTGGAATAGGTTCTTCTCGCAGCTGATGAACGTTTTGTAGTAGATATAGTATTAACAGCAGGTGCTCAAGTACCATGTTGACTGATGTGGTATAAGAATCTGGAGAGATTAATCTGGATCTGAGGTCTCATTCTGCTCACCCTGGTGTAAATCAGAAGTGACATCAGTGTAGGCAAGATTGGAAGTAGGCTCATGTCCTGATTTCAGAAGTGCTGAGTATCTCCCATTGACTTCAGCTGAAGTTGTGGGCATCTCAGCATCTCTGGAAACCTGACCCTTGCTTTGTAAAAAGAAATGGTGCATACTTTATCTTTCATAACCCTGCATCCCCCCATTGGTGCTGAAACTAGAAGCGCTGGGGGTGTCGTCAGACCCCCTGGCTTGAAGTAGTACAAATACATGTGTAGCAGGGTGGACCCTGCTCCTGCCCAGAGGGGCTTGAAATGCTGCCTGACAGGGCTTGAGAGGGGTGGCTCTGGAAGCTGGGCTGATTAAAGAAGTGGCTGCAGCTGGGGCCACGCCCCAAACTGAAGCCCTGGGGCCAGGGGCGGCTCTACCCTTTTGGCCGCCCCAAGCAGTCATGCGCGGGAGGCGCCCCGGAGTCGCGGGAGCAGCGGACCTCCCGCGGGCATGACTGCAGAGGGTCCGCTGGTCGCGTGTCTCGGCTGGACCTCCCGCAGCTGCGGACGGTTCGCAGGTCCGGCGGCTCCGCTTGAGCTGCCGCAGGCATGCCTGCGGGAGGTGCAGCCGAGCCGCGGGACCAGCGAACCGTCCGCAGTCACGCCTGCGGCAGGTCTGGTCGTCCCGGGGCTACGGTGGACCTCCCGCAGGCATGACTGCGGCAGGTCCGCTGGCCCAGCCTGCCGCCCCCCCGGGAAAGGGCCGCCCCACGCGCGTGCTTGCCGCGCTGGGGTCTGGAGCCGGCCCTGCCTGGGGCTTATAAGAGGCAGGGAAGCCAGAGCACAGACAGTCTCTCTCTGGCGATAGAGAGAGATGGGCCTGGCTGCTTAGGGCTTGAGACTAGATACCTGAGTGAAGCAGGGCTGGGGGACAGGCTGAGGAGCTAGGGAAGCTCCAGCCTGGAAAGCCCCAGGCTGCGGCCTAGTAAAGGGCAAGAGGTACTGGGGGTTGCAAGGGACAACCCAGGAGTAGGTAAAGCAGCAGGTCCAAACCCCCTTTGCCTGTGATGAGTGGGCTGATACTGCAGTCTGCCCCAGGGTGTGGGGCTAGACCATGACTGTCAGTGGCCACTACTGAGGCAAAGTGGGGATAGTAGGGTGGGGGTTCCCCGGGAGGGGGAGACCCAATTATAGTTAAAGGGGCACTGGGTCCTGGGAGGGACACGGGGCCGAGAGCAAAACAGGTGCATCACCAGCCTGCAGAGGGCGCTCCGGACTGGAAAAAGAGCTAATTCCCTGGAAAAACCAGCAGGAGGCGCCGCGGCGGTGAGTAGCCCGTTTACAACATGGTTTCCATCATCAGCACCCCCCACTATAAAAATTGTTCCCACACCTTTCTGTCTCCCCCGTCCCCATAAGGAGGTGCAGGAAAATCTACTCTGTAACATAAAAGTAAACTCTCTGGAATAAGAATAGTCGAATGTGTGTCAGCCTTCAGTTGGTCGTGAAATCAGCAGCTGTTGGAATAAGTCTGCCTTTGAAATATCTTAATTAAGAGAGGCTAGGGATTAATTAGAATTGTACCTGAGATCTACTGCTACCAATCCAATTAAGAAGAAACAAATCTAATTTTACTACTGCTGTATTTTCTTTCCTGCAGTTTTAATTAAGCTCAAAAAGAATAATCAGCGTTGTGCTGTCAAGACCCAGTTTGTTCAGCCAGTCTGCTTGCCAGAAAGTGGCATGTCCTTCCCTGATCAACACAAATGTCAGATTGCTGGATGGGGACACGGGCATGAGAGTGAGTTGAATGACAAATTTGATGTGAGGAAAAGAAATTGAGCATAACTCAAGCCTGACATTTCAGTGGTTCTCAAACGCTGACTTATGGATGATGGGGGGTGTGCTGAATTTAAGTAACTGGTTACTGGAGGTGATTGTGAAACATGTCAGTCTTCAAGATTGTAATGCTTCTTGCTAGTACAATCCTTAGTTTTCCCAAAGTATTTTTGATTAATTAAGCAGAAAACACCTCCAAGCCCATCTCTGCACTCTGTGCAGCAGCTTCATGGCTTTCTTTAATGGATATTTTGTGGTGAAAACTCAGCTATGTTCATATTTGTGGAGGACACGAAATGTGAAGGGTTAGCAAATACACAGGAGAAGTTTCTCAAATCTTTTGATACCAGGGACTGTCTTGCTGCCTTCCTAAACTGTGTCAGGGAGATCTCAGGGACCGGCACCAGTCCACGGACCGGTTGTTGGGTAACACTGTACAGGAGGATAGAACTAAACTGTAAATGGACCAGGAGTGATTGGGGACTGCAGGAGATGAAGGGAGAGTTGTTGCTAATAAATGTAAAGTCAGGTACATCCAATGTTGGGTAGTACATCAACACAGATACAAAACTATGCAGCTACAGCCATTGTACCAAAATGATTGAGTGTATTTCTCTAAAACTGTCCTAGTTTTTCAAAAGACACCTTGTTTCTCAAGCTGTGTACCTAAAAATGGAGGCACCCAAAACCAAAGGCTGCTTTTGAAAAATGTAGCTATTACTTTGTAACATAGCTAAGTACTCTGATTGCTAAAGGGAAGATATGGAATCCTGTTTGAGAGGTTACACCATAGTAATCACTGTCTTCAGAAAAGGTTCACAATATAAACAAGTTTGAGAACCATTGAGTGTTTGGTCAAAACACTCAATAGCTCTTAAACTTGTATGGTGCAGCATGCTTCCCTGATAAGCTACTCCACAGCTAAAAGGAATTAATTTTTTGACTTTTTTTTTTTTAAAGATGCATCCAACTATTCTAATGTTTTGCAAGAAGCATTGGTTCCCATTGTTCCTGACCACAAGTGCAGAAGCCCTGAAGTTTATGGAGATGAAGTTAGTGAATACATGTTCTGTGCTGGTTACTTTGATAGCAAATCAGATGCCTGCCAGGTAATGCTGTGGAATTGATTGGGGATGACAGTGTGTGTGTGTGTGTGTGTGTGTGTGTGTGTGTGTGTGTGTGTGTGTGTGTGTGTGTGTGTGTGTGTGTGTGTGTGTGTGTGTGTGTGTGTGTGTGTGTGTGTGTGTGATATTACAGTATTAAAAAAGCTTTAAACCATCATATTTATGATTTTTTCTTCTATTTTGTTTCTTATTTTTGGTTTTCTCACATTTTGGCTCTGGGTGAGGGCACAGATTTGTTATTGCAACAGATTAACATGTTTTTAAAATTAAAGGGATTATTTCTACACAGACCATCAGATTTTGTTTTAATTGGTTCATTTTGATGGAGCAGGTTGTCAGTGCTTTGGGACACTATTTTGGAGAGCAGTTGGCAACTTGCTTACCAGAGGCTGGGAACATTTAGAGCTACAGATTGAATGACATTTATTATTTGTAAAAAGTAATGAACAAAGTGCTGAGAAGTAAATTAATCTTTGGAGAGCTCAAACTTCATTTGATGACATTGCTGTTCACAGAAACATTTTGATGTAAATTCATCAAAACTTTTTCTTTCTCCTTTGATCTCAGAGAGAAATTTTTTGATGGAAAAAATATATTCTCAATTTTTTTACATTAGGTTTCAGGTACTTAAGGAATAGTGGTTCCTTTCACCTGTGCTGATAACAAGATTTTATTTTCAGACTTAAAAATATAAATGTGTGTAGTTTTCTTTTCCTTAAAAAAAAAAAAAAAAAAAAGAATGCCCTTGCTAGATGATTGCAAAGCTTGCATACATCATGATATACCAAATTCACACTGGTGTAGTGTCAAAGCAGGCATGAATTTGGCCTTGTGTATTTGACAGGTTGAATGTTTTTAGGTCCAAAGATACTTGTGGTTACAATTGTAATGAAAATGTTGATATTCAGGGCCAAATTTTTAAATAGATGCAATTATAGTGCATGCAAAATTTCCAGGCATTGCCATGTAGAATTTCAGAATCACACATATGGGTGTGCTAATTGTATACACGCCTAACTACATGATTTGCATGACAAGCACCTCAGTTGTGTCCATGAATGTGGTTGTAATGGAGGCCATATGAAAAATGTTAACCTGAGCCTGCTCTTATTGAAACTCGTGGCATAACTTCCATTGTCTTCAATGGGAAGAGCATCAGTCACTTGAACCTTAATGGTGGGATTTCAAAAGCATTCATTGCTATGTATTTGGCCATACTCTTCCAGTCATTACGGGAAAAGATCCATATCACAATTCACAATTTTTACAACTAGGGTTTATATTTTAATGGTGTCTTAATCTGTCTTTCATAAAAGCAGATATTTACTAAATCTGTATTATACAGTTTCTTATTACTTTTTTAAATCAACATTTATTTAGCACTCACTGCCATACCATCTGAGTGCTCAATGCACAGTTTAGTAAGATGAAAACATTTTCCTTGTAAAAATATTTTCTTATTGTATAGGGTAAGAGAAACCTAATCTTTCATTCTCTCAAATGAGTCACTTTTTAAATTAAAAAGTTAAATTAAACTGATTAAATTAACTAGTTAAATTAAAGATTGTTTTGTAACAAGATTAGCAAATTAAGATTATCTTTCCTTAATTTTAACACAGGGTGATTCTGGTGGATCTCTGGCCTGTGAAAAAAATCAAATATCTTACCTCTATGGGATTATCAGCTGGGGAGATGGATGTGGCAGGGTCAACAAACCTGGAGTTTATACCCGAGTGACCAAATATGTGGACTGGATAAATAAACTAATCTCCCCCCAAAAACAAATAGCAGAACGTCCATATGTTACTGTTGCCACGCATGTTGTCTGAACATTATATCCTAGAGTAACATATGTATGGCCAATAATTCTTAGCAATTCTAAGATGTACCATTAAAATTGATCTGATGTCAGTAAACTGTATTTTTTTATTTTGAATTTGAGGGCACTGAATGGCTCCAATAATGAGATGCAGAGCCTTCCACGTTTACATCATTAGTTTGAATATATATCCCAAGCTGGTATGTACCAAAACTCATGGCTATCTGGTGCCTGCTTCATGATCTGTGTGAAGTGCATAGGTGCTGACTCCATGGGCACTCTGGGGCTGGAGAACCCACGGGGAAAAAAATAGTGAGTGCTCAGCACCCACTGGCAGTCCCACTGATCAGTTCCTCTCCCTCTCTTCTAGTGCCTCCCGCCTGCTGTGATCAGCTGTTCTGCGGCAAGCAGGAGGCACTGCGGGGGAGGAGGAGGATTGAGGGTGGGGCGCGCTCCAGGGAGGGGTGGAGTGGGAGTGGGAAGAAGTGGGGTGGAGGTTTGGGGAAGGGGACGGAGTGGGAGCAGGGCCTAGGTTGGAGCAGGAGTCCTGCACCCTCGGGGAAATCCCAAAGTCGGCGCCCCTGGTGAAATGAGTTAGTTGGTGGTCTCCAGCCAGTCCCTGGTGGAGGGATGGCCACATCACAAAACTCATCCTCAAAACTGGCATCCTTTTTGCTAATCCCAGCACAGAGCTCAAGAAGTGAATGAGCATGGAGACTGAAATACTCTCACGCCCTTACAGGTGTTCCCTGAAGGTCAATATTGAAACACAATGGCAGAGCATTTCAGGAAAATGTGCACCGCAGCTGCCTGTGCCAAACCAGTTCTATGGAAAAATAGAGGACTTGGGTCATGAATCAGCAAAGTACTTAAAGTTAAGTACATTCTTTGCTGAATAGGGGTGGATTTAAGGATGTGCCTAAAATTAAGAACGCACGTACTTCAGTGCTTTGCTGAATCAGGACCTTAATTTTCCAGTGTGCTCAGTCCAACATTTCCCAAAGCTGCTACATTTACTATTTAAAAAAACGTTTCAGAATGATTGACTCGGACCTTTCTGAGACCACATCAGTTGCTGCTCATGCTGAGAGTTGTAGTGTAAACACATCACTTCAACAACCATTGAAGAGTGATTAACAGCCTTCTGGCTTTTTCTTGTTTTAATGATGTCTCACATTGTTGTACTAATAAATATTGTAATTGTGTTGGAACTTAAAATATATGGGTCCCATATATGATAAAAAAGAACAGATAGATAGTAGTGAGTCACAAATAATTTTTCTTGGAGATTTAGTGATACATGTCATGTTATATAGGTTACTTTCCAATGGAACCATTGATAACACAGATGGTGGCAATGATGGCATACTCTGTCATCATAACAAAAAGTCCAACTGCATCGATTCGACATCAGAAAGCCATAATCCTCTGACTTGTCATCAGAATGGTAGATTATGGCTTTTTAAAAATAGAGCTTCTAGACATGTCAGTTACATGAAGCCCCGGAATTTTAGTTCAGATGACCTTATTCAAATAATGAACTGAAGAGTTTTTAAGAGGCTTTTATCTATACTATTAAATATTTTCAAAAATTGTTTAAAAATATCTGAAACTTTAAAATGCTGATTGGATACATGTATATTTTATACCATTAAAATAATTGATTCCATTTGATGGTTCTGGCAGTATCATAAACCACAGGTATTTTTTAGATGCAGCAAATGATTTCAAATTACAAAGATAGTATAAAAAAAGAAGTACGTTTCTAAAAGTATAAAGAAAATGAAAATGTTAATAAACAAGTGATGTGAATTATTGAATAAAAATATAACAACATTAAAAGTCTGTTTTTGTTGGTACTCTATTATTTTAAACATATAAATTAAAATCAAGGGGAGGTTGATGGTTCAGGGGACTGGTAAAAGATGCAGGATGAAATCATCCCTGTGCAGAAAGCTAGTACAAACCCCATGCTTAAGTTTCAGCAATGCATAATGGTGTGCTTGACTTCTGCACAAGGGTGAATTTCACTCAGTGGCTTTTTTACTTTTATATACATTTTTCAAATCCGCACAAGTTTCTAGCAATCAAAATGTTTTACTTCAGATGAGTCCAAGCCACCAAATTTAGATGTGGGTCTCAATTCTGATCTCTGCAAAGTCATGCATGTTCAGATCCAAGTTTGGCCTGCCTGACCCGCTAATGGGGTTTGAAAATTCAGATCTTGATATGGATTCGGATTCCAAACCTGCCTGAAGTAGAGAATTGTTTGGGGGTCTGATCAGTTCCAGTATGATGATGGCTTGGTAGCCTGTGTGAAAAGAATGTGTCCATGTAATGATACCCACTATTACCATGTGGTGGACCACAAGGACTGAATTAGCATGAAGGCAAACTATATACTCATCTCCAGAGATAGTGCCTCTGGAATAGGGTTTGTTGAAGTCCATTAGTGGGACACAGTGCTGGAGATTTTAACACTCCCTGAACTGTACTGCATCTGTTCTATTGTTGGTGTCACTAGGCCTAAGTAAACCAAAGTTGTGACTGCAGGCCTGAGTGAACCAGAGGTCTTCCATGCTGTGAACTTTAACCAGCCTAAGATGCTAACAGACAGCAAGCAAAATGTGTCACTGTCAGCTGTCTCAGCTTGCAGATGCAGGAGTTTGAAACAGCAAAAGTGGCGGGGAGGAGGGGGAGAGGGGGGAGAAAAGTCTACATGTGCCTGGGCCGACAAGGCCAAAGATAAGCATGTGAATGGGAACTTTTCTAACACGCTGAGATGTAATGTTTAAAGTAACTGCTGTTGGGAAGGGAGGGGTGAGGGGGAAAACCTAACAAAAGGCTTACACAAACAAGGGGGGTATAAATGCTGGGACCCCGCCTGCGCGCGGGTGTGCAGGATTTGAGAATGCTTTTTCTCCCTGGCACCTTATTTGGGCTCAAATAAACATGGTTTTGCTTCTCCACCCTGGTGTGTTAATTAGTGCAACGCACACCGGGCAACGAACCCTGCTGTTGCTCCGCCTCAGGCCCTTTGAGCCGGCAACACTATGGACTTAATTTCACTTTAAAATTAATATCCATCTAAGCTGTACATACTTTTATTTGGATGTCTGGTGACATGTACGGAGCCATTCAATCTTCACTCAGTTTTGGGGAGGGTGAAGGAACAGCTGGCTGTGGGTTTTGGAGTTTGGTGCTGATGACAGCTTTTTTTTTTTTTAGTTACTGATCTTATAATTTCCTTTTAAAAATGCTCACTGAGGCATCTGGACCTATTTATATCAGTGTATGATAACAGTAACAGCATGACAAAAAGTCAATTCTAAAGGAAATGAAACTTAATCCACTCAACCTACCTCTTTCAAACAAAGGCCCGAGGAGCAGCTCCTCTCAGCTGGTGAAAATTGCCATAGTGCCATTCACTTTACTGGAACTCTGACAATTTAATCAAGCTGTGGATCTGCCCCCAAGGTGAATAGATAATCCCTGCACTGTGACCTGAAGGTCAACAAACTAGAATGTTGTAATATTAGCAGGAGAAGCAAAATCCAGAGACAAAAGACTCCACTGAGAATGGTCTGCCTCCAGACTCTCATTCTGATGAGAATGTTGTTCACAGTGCATCCCAAAGATACCGATAGTACCTTGTAGATTTTTGTTGGGTTTATACCCTTGATCAAAGAATTAGGTACCAACATACCTTTGCGGATCTAAGCCTAACTTAGAAATTTGTTTAGATGGAAATTTTAATTATACCTCATATTGTTATTTCACCATTCCCGTATATTTACAGATGAGGGATTATTTGACCAGAGAGAGAAATCTCATCCTATATTTATGCTCAAATTATAGATGATTTTAGCTAGAAATTGAGGTAAAGGCAAAAGCCCGTTGATAGAAACAAGTCCCTAATAAAATATAAAGCACACTTGATGCACAATTTAATAAAATCTCCTTTATTATGTATCAGGAGACATCTCATCCAAAGTGACTAATTCAAAGGAAATAAATACATTTAAGCATCTAATGATACCAGCTAAAACCAGAATATTCTATTATGCCATTGTAAGAAAAGTCTACTGTGATGTGGCTACAGAAGCTCAAAGAAATTCAAAAGATGGAATTAGTTACCATCAAATTAAAACTCTGGTAGGAAATATTTTTAGAATGATAGACTCTACTTTGTTCATTGTTTAATTATGTAAATATAAGGCAGTCAAATACATAACCAATTTTATTTATTCTATCAGCTAGAGGTTAAAATTAAGTGAGGTTTCATTATCTTGTGGTGGTCCCTTTTGAAAAGAAAAAAAGGAATATTTATTCATCTCAAGTAATCAGCATCTTGTTTTATATCATCTCTAAGGCGGTCTTGAGTGGAGTTTCCAGATATTATTTTGTGATAGAGCCTTTACATTATGTTAAATACATTTTTAAAAAGAGAAATTTTGCATTATCTTATGGAGGGATGTTTATTGTTGCAGTTTTCCACTAATCTGGTGGCAGCTAATTCCTCTTGTAAGGAGTCAAACTATAGCACACTGGGCTATATATTCCTCCAAGGGAGAGGAGAACTTCTGTTTGTTTGGTATAATTTACCTATTCTGAATTTACCTTTTGTTCATACAGCCCTCGATCCTGCAATGGGATCTGTATGAGCTGTGGATCCTTGCACCTGTGCAGTGCCCCATTGATTATAATGGATCTGTGCACTGGATTGCAAGAGAGAGACTTGGCATTGTAAACTCTTCCAGGCGCAGACCTGTTTTAGTCGTTGAATGTAAAGCACCTAGCACACTTTTGGGCACTGTGAGGGAGTGCAGAGACACAAAAGACAATTAACTGCTTAACTCCCCTTCATTTTAAATGAGAGCTGGTGCCTAGCCCAACTGCACTTTGTGCCTTGGGAAATCTCCTCTAGTATAAATAATGAACATGTACAGCAATAGTGTACTGCCATGTACCTCGATGGCACTGCGTACATGGTTTGCTCAGACTTTTGGGGAAAATTCATCTCTGGGTTGAGATGAAGCACAAAACATTTTGGTTTGTAATGGAACGAATGTGCCCAAGTTCCAATCTAAGGGGATGGGGCTAGAGTGGCAGTAGGGAGCGTCGCTCACGCTTGGTAGGATAACGAAGTAAGTATTTATGTCTTAATCCCGACTCTTGTCTGTTAGGCTGATCTTCCTGCCTAAGAAAAGTAGAGATGAGAGAGTGGGAGAGGCTGGAGTAGAGTGGCCAGGCCCAGGAAACGGGATGGCGACGGCGATGGGGCTTTGGTTCCTGTCTCTCCCCTGATGGGATCTCCGCGCCCCCCGCCTGAGCTTGCTGCCCGCCCGACATGGCTATTGGCCGACTACAGAAGGACCTGCTGGAGGTCCCCTTGCCCCCCTGGCAGGAATGCCCCAGTGAGCCCCTGCAGGCCAAGAGGGGGGAGGGATAGCTCAGTGGTTAAATAAATAAATAAAAATTAATTGGAGATATACCAATCTCCTAGAACTGGAAGGGACCTTGAAAAGTCATTGAGTCCAGCCCCCTGCCTTCACTAGCAGGACCAATTTTTGCCCCAGATCCCTAAGTGGCCCCCTCAAGGAAGGAACTCACAACTCTGGGTTTAGCAGGCCAATGCTCAAACCACTGAGCTATCCCTCCCCCCAGTTTGAGTAGTGGTCTGCTAAACCCAGGGTTGTGAGCTCAATCCTTGAGGGGTCCACTTAGGGATCTGGGGAAAAAATCAGTACTTGGTCCTGCTAGTGAAGGCAGGGGGCTGGACTTGATGACCTTTCAAGGTCCCTTCCAGTTCTAGGAGATAGGTATATCTCCAATTAAAGTAAATGTTAAAGTAAAGAGAGCCCGGCTCCTGTACGAGAGCAGGAAGCGAGGCATGCTGGAGAACTGCCTGCTGCTCAGCGTCTTTGCAAAGGAGAATCTGAACAGCATGACCGAGCGGCAGCTGAACCTCTCTAACTGTCTGATCAATGAGCCCAGCGACTACTGAGCAAGAAAAGCAAAGCCCACCCCGGAGGTGTTCGAGAATGATGTCATGGTGATGATGAGAGAGTTCACCAAGGAGCAGAGGCTGCGGCAGCCGTACCTGGAGTACCTCTTCGAGCCCTCATGATGAGGCACCCTGTCTGCTCCAGGATCCTCTTCTCATCCCTAGCAGCAGAGGCTGAGGTGCCTAGACCTATTTGTCAGCCTGCAGTGCTGTGGTCCTGGCTCCTGGAATCCTCCACCTGCTGATTGCTTCTACCCAGGTTTCCAGACCCCACCGAATAAGGTTTCAAGCACTATCCCTGACCATGGGAGTTTCTACGTGGATTTGTCCCACCGTTGAATGGGTGCAACAGTTCACCTCAGAAGTGGCTGCATTTCAGTGGCACTGTATGTATATAGCTTATAGAGCATCTTGGTGCGAGAGAAATAGAAGGTGATAGCATTAGAAAAAAAAAAAGAGTAGAGAAATGGCAGAATTCAGCACCATGGTTTTGGCCCAGCACATTACGCACGTGCCCAATTCTGAACACACGAATCCTCTCGCTGGCCTTTCACAGGAATATGCGAGTGTTTGAAGCGATGCCTGGAGAACATAAGAAAGGCCGAACCGGGTCAGACCAAAGGTCCATCTAGCCCAGTATCTGTCTACCGACAGTGGCCAATGCCAGGTGCCCCAGAGGGAGTGAACCTAAAAGGCAATGATCAAGTGATCTCTCTCCTGCCATCCATCTCCATCCTCTGACGAACAGAGGCTAGGGACACCATTCTTACCCATCCTGGCTAATAGCCATTTACGGACTTAGCCACCAAGAATTTATCCAGTCCCCTTTTAAACGCTGTTATAGTCCTAGCCTTCACAACCTCCTCAGGTAAGGATTCCACAAGTTGACTGTACGCTGCATGAAGAGCTCAGCCCTTGGTTAGATCGGGGTCCAAACCCAGTTCCTGGGGTTCCTCCGGGGTGTTGGGACCGGGGTGCCGCTTCATCCCATGGATCAGCGGCAAAATTGCCTTAAGGTGGGTGGGGATCCAGCGTTTCACCATGGCCTAGGGTGACTAGACGTCCCGCTAACACTTTGTTTGGGACACAATTAGTCCTGATATTTCTCGGTACTCCTTTTTTTTTTTTTGCCCCACAGGCAGGGGCGGCTCTAGGCACCAGCGGGCCAAGCGCCCGCTTGGGGCGGCATCCTGGGGAGGGCGTCATTTGGCTCCGGTGGAGCTCCCGCCGGCATGCCTGCAGCAGGTCCACCGGAGCCCGGGACGAGCGGACCTGCCGCAGGCATGACTGCGGCGGGTCCCGTCTTCCCGCGGCTCCGGTTGAGCTCCCGCAGGCATGACTGCGGCAGGTCCGCTCGTCCCGGGCTCCGGTGGACCTGCCGCCCTCCCCAGGATGCCGGAGCCGCGGGAAGAGGGGACCCGCCGCGGGACTGGGGAAGGGCGGCGCAGCGCTCCGCGCTGCTTGGGGCAGCCTACTTTGTAGAGCCGCCCCTGCCCACAGGCAGACCCCCCCCCCCCCATGTGTCCTGAGATTTTCTTCCTCTCATCTGGTCTCCCTACCCTGGCCCATTATACTAGGGGGACCAGATGGCCCATTTTTATAGCGACAGTCCTGTGTTTGGGGGCTTTTTCTTATATAGGCGCCTATTACCCCCACCCCCTCCCGTTTTTTTCACAGTTGCTGTCTGGTCCCCTGCATCGTACAGCCAAGCGCCTCTCCCAAAGCTCAGGGCCCTGGCGCGCGGAGTATTTGCCGCCCGCTCACACGCGCGAGGGAACAGGGGGAATCTTTCAACCCACCCGTGTCTCACCACTTGTCCCAGCCCGGCCGCAGCACAGCGGAGCCCCCCCGCCCCGCGCGCGGCATGGGAGGGGGGGGGGGGCGGTGCATTGGCTCGGCCGTGCCGCCACAGGGAGCGCGTGGCTCCGGCTGGCGCCCCCCCCCCGGGCTGTCCGCGTGCAGCGGCGAGCTAATAAAGCTATTTTGAAAGTGACCCCGCGGCCCCGGCCCCGGGAGCGAGCGAGCGCCGCGCCGCGCCGGGAGCAGCTGTCTGGCTCCGGAATCATGACTGAAGATGACGGATTCCGTGGTGGTGGAGGGTCATGTCAAATTGAGAGATGGAAAAAAGGTCGCCGCTTTGCCCCTTCCCGCGGCTTTGGGCTTGCAGGGGAGGGGGACCCCCCCGGGGACTGCCCCCTCTCTCCCCACCCCCGGAGGGCGCTTAGCCCCGGGTGCGGCTTGGCGGGCGGGGAGGGGAGAGCCGGCCCCGGCCCCGGCCCCGGGCTAACGCTGCTGTCTGCTTGTTTCTCTGCAGTGGAAGAATAGGTGGCTGGTGCTGCGCAAACCCTCCCCGGTAGCAGGTAAGTGCAGCCGCGGGCTGTGCGCCCCGCACCGGCGGGGGAGTAGGCAGCTCCTCCGGGGAGACAGCCCCCCTTCCCCTGGCTCCTGGCAGAGGAGACCGACCTGGGAGCTCGTCCCCCTGGGCCGCGGGCGTGGGGTGGAGATTAAACTCTCCCCGCACCCCCGCTCAGCACCACCTCCCCAGACAGGGGGCCGCTGGGCTGGTTTCTCCTTCTTCCTTCCCTTTCTAGCAGCTCGTCTCTTGGCAGCGGGTTAAGCAGCCAGAAATAGCAAGAGGCTGTGGAGGGGAGGGCGCCCCAAAGTGTCACTGAAAGAGAGACTGGGAAAGGCACCGGGCTAGCGCGGAGACCTGGAGAGCTCCGTGATTCCTCCCTCGAGGTCTGGCTGGCTCGCTTCACCCTCGTGTGGTTCACTGCTGGGTCCAAGCTGGTGCAGCAGCGCAGGGCTCGATTTCTTTTCTAGTTCACACATCTCATCGGTTCGGGGCTGCTTGCTACCCCTTTCCTCAAACTCTGGTGGAGTCTTGCTGTTCCCTGGTCAACAGATGCTGGGTTGTTTGCTCCAGCTAATCTGGGGCTCCTCTCTTGTACTATCTGACCACTTCGGAGGTGGCCTTTTTCGCTGGTGGAAGGGGTGGTTCCTGAATTGTTAGTAAACTTATTAGGACAGTTTGAAAATCATGTAGGTGAAAGGCTAGGTCAGTACTGTGCTGTTATATCTTCAACCCTGGAAATATTTTTCAGTGTCACATGGAATGCACATATGTCCACATATGCAGGCTCATGTGTGTGAGCCTGCATCACCTGAAAGCTGATTTTGGAATCACCATGAACTATTTGTTGGTTTTGGACTTAAGTTTATACTTTATCTTCTTAAAGGTCCATTTTTCACATATACGTGCCTAAAGTTAGGTACCTGTATCATTGTTTTAGTCATCTAAATTCTTGTTTTTATTAATATTTACATACTGATTAAATCGCCTACATCTCTATTTAGCATCCAAAGTCTGTTGTTCATAAAGCTAATGTTCAGGCTTCCAAATATGAACTTAGGTTCCTGACTTTAGGTACTCAAAGTAGGAAACTAGATTCTTCAGAAAGTGGCAGAACAACAAAACATGAATGCTTATTCTACACTTTAAAATGTATTATTTTTATTATTTAAAATAGACCGTGATTGTTGAGTGTCCATAAACCAGGGTCCTCTTTCTTTGATGTGTTTTTAGTTTTCATTTCTTTAGACAGTTATACGGTAAAGCTCTTAAATTTTGCATTTGCAGCTGTTTCTGCTAACAGGTGCAAGAATGCAATCCAAAATGTCTGTGAGGCTTTCTGTTAGTTAATGTACAATGCAGTTTTTTCAGCTGTTTTTCACCTCTTTGGAGGGATGCCCATTCTTTGCCCAACTGAGCCCTCTAATGGCAAGTTGCCAGGCGTCAGAGTGCCACACCTAACATTCATAAAAAAACGAGCACATGCAGCTCCTGTTGGTTCGCTTAGAAGTGAGTGAGCTATGGAAGTTAAATTTAAAGATCCCTGCTTGAGATTATCCATTTATTTCACTTAAGAGACAGCACAGCATGCTGGGAAGGGAATCTGCACCCTGTGGGTGGGGCTGGGGTGCATTTCTGTATCAAGGACAAAGGAGGTGGTAAGCTGCACTAATCTTCCTTGTGGATCCCGATATGTTTCTGAAATGCACTCCTCCAGTGAGACCTTGAGATTGTGATGTTTCATTTTGTTGTATAGATGTTGTCTATTAAAACATCTTTAGGAAGAGGTTAAAACAAAAGGTGACAAAACCAAATATTGAAAACCAAAGGTGCAACACAGAATGATTATGCAACAGTAACTACTGTGAAGCATTCAGCTAGGAAACCTGATCTGAGATGAACAATTTGGCAGTGTAGACCACATTATTTTGTATTTGACTGAGCTGTCAACTACTGTAAGAATTTCATTTATGGTTTGATATGTTCTAATGAGCATAAGAACAGCCATATGAGTTCAGACCAATGTAAATCTAGTCCTGTATCCTGTCTTCCGACAGTGACCAGTGCCAGTTTTTTGAACCCAGTTACACTTTTGGCCTTCACAACATCCGCTGGCAATGAGTTCCACAGGTTGACTGTGCGTTGTGTGAAGAAGTACTTCCTTATGTTTATTTTAAACCTCCTGCCTACTAATTTAATTGGGGACCCCGGTTTGTGTGTTATGTGAAGGGGTAAATAGCACTTCCTTATTCACTTTCTCCACACCATTCATGATTTTATAGACCTCTATCATACCTCCCCTCAGTTGTCCCTTTTCCAAGCTGAACGGGTCCAGTCTTTTTAATCTCTGCTCATATAGAAGCTGTTCCATATCCCATATCATTTTTGTTGCCTTCTCTATACTACTTCCAATTCTAATATCTTTTTTGAGATGGAATGATCAGACCTGCACATGGTATTCCAGGTGTGGGTTTACAGTGGATTTATATGGTGGCACTATGATATTTTCTGTCTTATTCTCAATCCCTTTCCAAATGGTACCTAACATTCTGTTAGCTTTTTTTGATTGCCAGTGCACACTGAGCAGATGAGCAGACTATCTGTGATGACTCCAAGATCCCTTTCTTTAATGGTAACAGCTAATTTAGACCCTGTCATTTTATATGTATAATTGGCATTATATTTTCCAGTGTGCATTACTTTGCACTTTTCAATATTAAATTTCACCTGCCATTTTGTTGCCCACTCGCCCAGTTTTGTGAGATCCCTTTGTAGCTCTTCACAGTCTGCTTTGACGTTAACTATATTGAGTAACTTAGTATTGTCTGCAAACCTTGCCACCTCACTGTTTATCCTTTTTTCCAGATCATTTATGACTATGTTGAACAGCACAGGTCCCAGTACAGATCCTTGGGTGACCCCCGCTATTCACCTCTCTCCACTGTGAAAACTGATCCTTTATTCCTATCCAATTTCTGATCTTTTAATCAGTTACGGATCCATGAGAGAACCTTCCTTCCTTGTCCCATGATTGCTTACTTTTAAGAGCTTTGGTGAGGAATCTTGCCAAAGGCTTTCTGAAAGTTCAAGTACACTCCATCAAACAGATCACCCTTGTCCACATACTTATGACCCCCCTCAAAGAATTCTAGTAGATTGGTGAGGAATGATTTCCTTTGCTAGAGCAGTGTTGACTCTTCCCCAACATACTGTGTTCATCTATGTCTCTGATCATACTGTTCTTTACTATCATTTCAACTAATTTGCCTGGTATTGAAGTTCACGCTTACTGGTCTGTAATTGCCAGTATAGCCTCTGGAGGCTTTTTTAAAAATCAGCATTACATTAGCTATCCTCTAGTCATCTGGTACAGAGGCTGATTTAGGTGATAGGTTACGTATCATAGTTAGTGGTTCTGAAGGAATTCAAATATGAAACTGCAGAACTCTTGGGTGAATACCATCTGGGTCCTGGTCTTTTATTGCTGTTCACTTTATCAGTTTGTTCCCAAATGTCCTTTATAGATACCTCAACCTGGGACAGGTCCTCAATTTGTCACCTAAAAAGAATGGCTGAGGGAGGTGTGGGAATAGCTTCTTTGCAACAACCTTGTCTTCCTTGAGTGCTGCTTTAGCACCTCGGTCGTTTAGTAGTCCCACTAATTGCTTGGCAGACGTCCTGCTTCTCATGTACTTAGCATTTTTTTGGTGTTAGATTTTGACTCTTTTGCTAATTGTTCTTCAAATTTGGGCTGCTTAATTATACTTCTACGTTTGACTTGCCAGAATTTATGCTCCTTTCTGTTTTCTCCAGTAGCATTGGACTTCCAATTTGAAAAGATGTCTTTTTGTCTCTCACTGTCTCTTTTACTCTGTTTAGTCTTGATGGCATTTTCAGCTCTGGAGGCCCTGACCAGCTTCAGAGTCTGAGCTCCTGTCCAGGCTGCAACATCTGCAACAAATAATGAAAGTTGACAACATGGCAACTATAATATTTCTTAATAACAGTGGCCCCCATCTTGCAATCTGATAGCGCAGACAAACCCTGGACACTTTTAACCCTGGAACTAATGTCACATGGGGGTCAACAGGACTGCATGCAGGCTCAGGAGTCTGCTCATGAGAATCAGGTTGTAGGATTGGGGCATTTCTACACCAGAGACTATTGGGACAAACTGTTGCCAATTTTACATTTTGTAAACCTGAAGAACTTACAAAATTTAAAACCAAAAGAAATGTTTCTATGATTTTAAAGAAGATCCACTAGATTTTTTTTTTAAACAAAGAAATATCCCCCTGAAGTGTCTATAATTCAAACATTGCAGTGTTCTGCTAGAACTCAAAAAGAGTGACGTTGATCATGAACATGCAATAAATCAGTATCAATAGGGATATCAAACAAGAGGTTTGGGCTACCGCTGCCCTGCTGGCTCATCTGTTTTCACTGTCCAAGCTGAATGAAATGCAAATAATAAATGAATAATATGGTCCTAACTTTGCAGCCCTCACTCAGGCAACATTTCTAATGAAGTCAATGGAAATTTAGTCTGAGAAACCGGGGAGTGGCAATTTGAATCTCATAAGTAGTGAAAAGTAAAACATTTTTTTAAAAAAAGAATCCTTTTCATTTTAATAAACTATGGTGTTACAGTCTTGCTCACTTTTTGGTTTTTATTGTGAGATTTATCATATTGGGTATTTTTCTTGAACCCTTAGCTCCTGGAATCATATGTTTACAGCTCACTCTTCCTTTTTTCTTAATAATTTTCTTTTTCTTTTTTAAAGTATATTTCACGGTTGTGGAGAAAAAGCTTGGAAGTGTTACTCAAGTATAGCCTAAAATTTCAGAAACCAGAAAGCAAACAAAAAGAACCCCAGATCTATTATATTTAAAATCTCATGATTTGGGGCCTAATTCATGAATTTTGACTGCATGGAGTTGGCAATAATGGTGTTATTTGTAACATAGATAAGGAATGTTGTAGGGGTTTTTTACACTATCAAGTTAAAAAGTTTTTCATTAAATGTAGAGCATCACAAAGATGTACTACTTTTACTACTGATGTCAACACTAGCTCTTTTAATATTTAATACCTTAATTTTAGGAAATTAAGGAAATTGCTGGTTATGACATGAAGCACATGGAAAACCGTATGCATGTCTATAAAGCATACAAAATGTGTACATTAATGTGTGTTAATCCTAGGGTCATGAATTTCAGTTGACTTTGGCCCTAGACCTGCGCTTTGCAATGCATAGATGGGCTGATGTGCCTACAAAAAGCCCCCTTGATGTCCGTGGGGCTGCAAGCAGGTGTAACTGCCCACTTGCACATTACAGCATTGATTTGAAGAGGTTAGCCCTCCAAGGTGTTGATGCCTTTGTGTGATGAGTCATCCGTGAGCCTGAGTCTGATGAGTCATCTGAGGTAATTACCTGGGAGTCCTATGGGTGCAGCAAATCCACAAGCAGGGGTCTAATCAGGTGACCCCAAGCTAGGTAGATAGGCTCCTAATGAACACAGCCGCTCAATGTCATAGAATATCAGGGTTGGAAGGGACCTCAGGAGGTCCTCTAGTCCAACCCCCTGCTCAAAGCAGGATCAATCCCCAGACAGATTTTTGCCCCAGATCCCTAAATGGCCCCCTCAAGGATTGAACTCACAACCCTGGGTTTAGCAGGCCAGTGCTCAAACCACTGAGCTATTCCTCCCTCACTAAGGCCTGGTCTATACTGTGGGAGAGATAGCGATCTAAGATACGCAACTTCAGCTAGGAGAATAGCGTAGCTGAAGTCGACGTATCTTAGATCGACTTAGATTGACTTACTTCGTGTCCTCGCGGTGTGGAATCGACGGTCGCTGCTCCCCTGTCGACTCCACTTCCGCCTCTCGCCTGGTGGAGTTCCGGAGTCGACGGGGAGAGCGTTTGGGGATCGATGTATCGTGTCTAGATGAGACACGTTACATCGATCCCCGATAGATCGATCACTACCCGCCGATCCAACGGGTAGTGTAGACGTACCCTAAGTTGTCAGGGATACTCCCTGCTGCCTGGTAGCGCTGATGTAGTGCTCCTGATCATGCTTGTGCCTGTTCCAGCTCCAATCACAACTGGCCATCCCACTGTCCTGACGCTATGCCATTGCCATAACCAGGTTACAATCTAAACTGGTGAGTAGCTGTGTCACCCATGCTCTCTAAACTGTGGTGTCTTTTACACTGCTTTCTGTTGTTGCCACCACTCCTGGACTGCTCACAAATAGCTGGGAGTAGTGTGACCAGATGTCCCGATTTTATAAGGACAGTCCCGATTTTTGGGTCTTTTTCTTATATAGGCTCCTATTACCCGCCACTCCCTGTCCCGATTTTTCACACTTGCTGTCTGGTTGCCCTAGCTGGGAGTGACTTACATGCTAGAGGCTATGTGCACATGAGGCCTGCCAGACGCACCCTGCCTTTTACCAGCCTGAACTATACTGCAGCACACTCCCAGTCCCAGATATTTCCCCAGAAATGTATATCTTGTATTGCCCAGCCCTCTCCTGGACAGTACAAGCTCATATAGAGACTTTAATTTTATTAATACAAATGATATGACAAATCCTGTTATCCCAAGTGGAGTTTCCCAAACTTTTCAGTTCAAACACTGTGGTTTAGATAAAACAACAAAGAGCTGAATTTTAAGTGACTACAATTAATGAGGCATACAAATCAGAAACGGTTACAAGAAAAATAAAGATAAAACATAACTAATGCCTAACTTAACAAACAATGTTAAATTCAAAGTAAACGTTTTTCCCACCACATGCTCTCAACAGTCTTAGGCCAGGACCCCTTCTTCTGTTTAACAGCTGCTTCCTTTGTTCCTTCTGGTGCAGTGACTCAATGGACAAAGGGAGGGGTGCTCTTTGGATGTCTCCCCTTTCTTTTTATAGTCCTCTTCCTCCTTTGAGAAGCACCTCCAGCTGAGATTCAGGAGACAAAAAGTTTGTGTGGACGGGAATACTATGCTGTTTCTTTGCTAAAATGTAGATTTTTCTCCCAGGTCCCCTTTCCTGCCAAAGAATGGCCATTTAGTAAGTAATGGCCCATTGATCTTGTTTACACCTGGCCTGAGGCATCAGCTCACCTTTTGTCTCTGAAGAACTGGTCTGACCACTCCCCAGATTTGGAATATGTTTTAGTGACACCATACAGTGGAATTTTGTAACTTTACATACAGTGTTGCTAGACATATTTTACCAGGACCGTAATGACCAGCCAATTAAGTTTTCAAATGATACCTCACAAGGCATACTTTATACAAAGATTATTACAGTAGTGCGCAAGGGGTGAATACAGGGATGTACAGTCTGTCGCACCACTGCATAGCCTGAGATGAGGAAGACTGTCATAATGATGGAATTTACAGTGAGACTAGATTTTAAAACATAATGTAAAAAAGTGTAAAAATTACTGTTATCAAAAGAGCACCAACAGTATAATAGCATCAAAATAAAAACACAAACGTCAAATCTTAAGCAAATAATACAAGTCCTGGACACATCCTACAGGGGCTCACACAGACACCAGGAATAAAAAGAAATTGAACATAAACCATCAAATGTTGATTTATACAATTTAAGCCCAAACTCTGCAACTTCTTGTGCAAGAGGGGACTGATGTGCCTACATGGTGCCTCCTGAAGTCAGTGGGACTCTGCCCAGGCTCAGCAGTTCATTCGCACACAGGGAATTGCAGGATTTGGGCCCTACATCAAGTACTACACTTCAGAACACAGGGAATTCTAAGAAAGGAAATATGAGTGTGAATGCTAGCTAAAAATGAGAGGGCATAGATTTAAGTGATTCTCTACCTGATCCATTATTGGCATTATCCAGGAGAGATCCTTAACCTTGCTCTTGTTCATCGTTATAAAAATAAGATTATCATTTTAAAAATCATGATTTAAGCATAGTTTTGACAGGAAATAAAGCTGAAAGGCAGAATTCCAGAGCGACACATTCATCTGTAAAAAGTATTCTTCCCTGTCTATCTTAAGTCACCTTAAAAACAGCCCGGAAAATATTCACTTCTTACCAGTTTTTTCAGTAGTCTCCACAGAGTGAAAACTGAATTGAGTCAGCCTATGGCACAGTTGCCAAAAGTGTTTTCTCAAGTTGAGTACTGAGAATTGTGTTCCGTTATGCGTCAGGTTCTCTGACAGCTCTGCTTCTTTCAGATTGTTTAGTCATGTTGGTGTACAAGGATAAATCTGAGCGAGCCAAAGGACATAAGGAGAGGAGCAGCATGACCTTAGAAGACATCTGTGGCCTGGATCCCGGGCTCTCCTATGAGGGCTTAAATCACACACTTGCTATCATCTGTCTATCTCAGGTCGTGATGCTGGGATTTGACAACAAGGAAACTATGTATGCGTGGGATGTACGGATTCGCTACAGTTTGGGGGAAGGTAACCTTTGTCTTGTCACATTCTTCTCTTTTGGAAAGAACGCAAACAAAACCTTAGTTGAAAGGGCCCAGATTGTCGCTGGCCTTGGAGCAAAGAGCCTTCATTCCTTGTGAGCTCCAGATCAGCTGTCACGTGTAGTGTGTAACGTGTGTGTACTGCCCACTAAACGTGTGCCACAGAGAGAGTAAGGTAATAACTGTCAACGTGTTTCTGCTATCTTCTTTGGCTCAGGTATTAAAGGCTTGTGTTTTTTGGAGCTGAGAGGCCAGGGCCGTAATCTTAGCTCTCCAGGTCAGGGGTTTGTCAGTTTTAGCTTTTAATTGTGTCTATAGCACATGGATTCACGACAAATTCTTGTGCTCAGGGAGGATAAACACTATGAGCGGCAGAGCCATGATTAGAACCCAGGAATGGCCGACTCCCACTCCCCAGTTCTGTCCAATAAACTAGATAATGTGCAGTGCTGCTGAACACCCCCTTTCAAATACATGTAATGGGAAAATCTCACAGTAAAGATGCCATTCTCACCTGTATGTTTAACTTTATTCTAGTATGTCCTTCATTTTCAGTTCTGTAGCTCTGAAATGCATTGTAGTGGCTGAGAATTTTATTATATGGGGATAATCCAGGGTAACTGGCTTTTAGTGTTTGGTAAAGCATGAGGACATACATTTATTATTACTGACGATCATTATTATTTATGTATAGTTTATCACCTGTTAAGTGTTGGCAATGAGCTTGTCACTATACAAAGACAACCCTTGCCTGAGAAGCTTATGGTCTAAAAGACAAATACAGATAAGAATAGATGCACTGAGAAAGGTGGAGGAGGGTGCACGGTTTGTTTGGTTCTCCTGATCTCACTTAATGCAGTGTTGGGGTGGGGAAAACATGTAATACAAGTTTGTGTGCCTGGGGTGTGTGTGTGGTATAATTGAGCCTTTAAGAAGGATTTGAATGAGGTGTAAGGGGTACCTGCTATATCAGGATAGAGAAGTTGTTTCAGGCATAGGGGGCAGTGTGGAAGGCATGGAGATGGGAGTGGGGGAAAGAACTGGAGAGCTGTGAAGATTGGCACAGTTGGCAGAGTGAAGGACAGGGCTTATTGAAAAGACAGAATTAAGTATGTAAAATTTGATCAGGAAAAGCTCCTTGGAGACCTTGGGGAGAACAGTTTCAATGGAGCACAGAATGCAGAAGCAAGACAGGAGGCAATTCAGGAGGGATTTAGAGGAGAGGGAGTTAAGGCAGTGGATGTACACCATCCATTCAGTTTAGATGTGAAGGAAACCAGGGAAATGAGACAGTAGTTGTTTGGGGTTTGGTTATTTGAGGATGGGGATAATAAAATGTGCTTGTATGCCATGGGGCAAAACTGGGAGAGGGGTGGGGGAGTTGGAAACGGACAGTGAGCAAGAGACCTTAGTCTGACTGAGGTAAAGGAGAAAAGGATATTAGGAGGGGATGGAGGAACCTCACATGAGAACCTGACAATTTTCTCCTTGAAGTCAACGAGCTCCTGGGCTGAGGGGGAGGTAATATGGCCTGTGTTATGCAGGAGGTCAGACTACATGATCAGCGGGGTTCCTTCTGGCCTTTGAATCTGTGAATTTAAGGATGATAGTTAAGGACTTGAGGGGGCAGTAAAAGGTGGCAAATGAGCATTGGGAGTTATAGGTATGGAATGCCATTAGGGAAGAGAAGTGGAGCTATTTTTCAGGGAAGATGGCAGAACAGCAGAGGGAATAAATACAGAGGGGGTTAGTGAGATGGATGGTGAGGGAGAGAGACAAGAGAGTCAGGGTTAGAGGATCCAGTGGAATTAAGGGAGCCAACTATAAAACTGAGGGAAATGAGGGAGTAAGCCTACGGGTGCAGAGATGTCAGGGATGTTGATGGACGGGAGGTCACAGAAGGACTGGGGGCAGGGGAAAGGATAATGATGTTAAAGGAAATAAGAAATGCAGACACATCTCAACAGAGGAGCCTAAGTATAACTGAGCAGGTTCTGTATTCCTGTGCAGAGTGGGAGTGGAGATTTGGGGACTACACTGAAAAGTTTACATTTCAGGTAGGAAAAACTGCTGCTTTCTACAGCTACATCAGAGTCGGGCTTATACCACAAAATTTCTATCCAGATCTAAACTTTCCTCAAATTTGGGGGTGTTTAAATCTCGGTGTTGACTTGGCACATTTTAGGGGTGATTCTGGAACTCTAGCTGCAGATCTTTGATTTATGCAGCCATTGGAGTTTGCAACCATTTGTTACCCTGTTCATCATTTAGATGCGGTGGAACAGAACCAATAAGATCACAGTCTGGTAGCCTCTAACCTAGGGTTACTTACAAAGCTCCATCTTGTACAAACAGAAGTAACCTTCGAGGGATGTCTAAGTTGATGTAAGACTGAACAAGGAATATTCTATAATCAGTGATGATTTGGTTTCACTTTGATAGTGTATTGGATTTTTCTAAATAAGTGGTGTTACAGAATCACACAGTAGACAATCAATGTCACCTAAACATAGATTTGTTCCCCAGCAGTGTTTTGGGGCCAGACCATAGGTAGAGGTATGGTGAGTTCTCTCTCTGGCTTTCTTTTACATTTCTCTTGAATTACTTTGTGGCTAATTCTGTTAGGACCTTAGGGAAGTTATCAAATGCAGGTCACAGATGAGGAGTTGACTCACAGTTAGATGGTAATTTATTGAAGAATACAACAGATTACTTATATGAGAAGCAATGATAAGATGCCGTTACATCTCCTGACATTTTAAAGGTGAGAAAATCTAGTCAAGGGAAGGGAAGAATAGTTCTAAGAATTGGTTCTTTAGTGCTTTCCCTGTGGATTTTAGTGATGAATAGGCAGCTTTTGGCTTTACTGAGCACCTCTGGTGCAGAGGAATTAAATATGCATTTAAAATATGTAGTAATACTTTAGATCAAGGTAATCCTTAGGAAATTGGTCAGTTTCCAGGTGTCTGTCACCTGAGAATCAGCTAACTTCCTGGGATACAGCAATAACAACAGTAATCATCACCTTTCATCCATAGATCCTGAAGTGCTTCACAAAAATGGGTAAGTGTCATTATCCCCATTTTACAGGTAGGGAAACCAAGGCACTGAGATTGGGGATGACTTGTCAAAAGTGGCAGAGTGAGTCAGTGGCATAGCTGGGAATAGAACCTAGCCTGCTGCCCTGTTTACTGAACCACATGGATAGTACATGTGGTGCGGAGAGTCTGTGACTGTTGTGAGAATAGGGTGGGTAGGAGCCCCTACATAAAGTGAATGCCATATCTAGTTCTTGGGGTATTCTCCTACTCAGTCAGCTCCTAGTCCCACCTTCAGCCTAGGAAACATCAGAGCAACTCAGAACAGCCAGAGAAGGGTCAATGCTCAGTGGCTCCTTTCTAAAGAGCAGGCTGGAGGGTGAGAGCAGGAAGTGTCAAAGTGGGACCCTCCATTCACACCTTCTGATTTCAGCAGCCTATGGAGGCCTGACATGGTGGAGGAAGGTTCATTTTGAAGATGGAGGGTAAAGGAGATGGGGGGATGTGCAGCAAAGAGTTGAGCAATCAATGGAGTTGAGGTGGTATGTGGCCAAGATGTCTGGATGATTCTACTCCCTATTGGCGTTCAGTTATCTGGGGATGAATATATTTGTTCTCGGGTCCTGATGGTTAAACATGAGGCGAATCATTCGGGGAAGGCAATAGGGGTAGGAAACAAAACCATTGAGGAACGCATCACCCTTTAAGGATGTTTGGGAAAAGCTGTCTCTAATCAGTCATGTTGCTGAACTATGGCTCACAGTCTGAATGCATTATTCCAAAAGCTAAATTGGCCTAATATCTGTGCAACTGAACGGTTTCCAGTTTTGGTTGGATTTATTCCTGGAGATTTAATCACATGACATAATCTTTAATTAATCTTTAATTCCCGGAGACTCCAGGCCAATCCTGGAGGGCTGGCTACCCTACTGCTGTTGTCAAGCTATCTGTTGTCAAGCTGTTGTCAAGCTACCCAGAACTATTAGAGGGGGGGAAAATGCTCTGAGTTTCTTATCTGATATGGTAGATCCAAACGGCACAGTAGCTAGGACTCAGTGTACACAGTACTATTAAATTAACTGGTTTCTGTTACAAACATGCTTGCCTTTTTTCTGTTTGCTACCATAATTAATTGGTTTATTTGTATTTTTTTTTTGCCCCCTAATAGTTCATAGGTTTCATGTTGCTGTAGCACCTGGCACTAAGCTGGAGAGTGGACCGGCTACTCTTCACTTCTGCAATGACATTCTAGTCCTTGTAAAAGACCTTCCACCCACCGTCATGGGGCAATGGAAGCTCTCAGATTTGCGCAGATATGGAGCGGTCCCTAATGGATTCATCTTTGAAGGGGGCACCAGGTGTGGCTTCTGTAAGTATGAATGGAAATTGTCTTCACTTAAAAACTAGAACTTTTAAAAATATATTTGCAGATAAATAAATACCAGTCTGGCTAATGTACAATTTAGGGACCTAATCCTGAATCTCTTCTTGTATGAGTAGTCACATTGACTTCAGTGGGACTATTCATGTGTGCAAGAAGCTGCAGGACTGAGCACTGTTATGTAGACAAAAATAGTATTGGTGTGATGGATGCTGCGTGAATATTGCTGGATGCCTTTCTGGAGGGTGTATGTCAATCAAAGACAACTTTTTGCTCTCAGTACAAGAATAACTGAATGAAATTGTATGGCCTGTGCTATGGGTCAGACCAGATGGTTCCTTCTGGTCTTGAATCTATTAAACTAAGATTATATTATCATTTGTATTGTAGTAGAGGATAGTTGTTTGCTCTAAGCCTCAATACAATCGGAATCAAGGTTCCGTTTTTGCAGACAAGTAGGAGACAGTCCTTGCCTTGAAGAGTTTTATAGTCTAATTTGAGATGAGGAAAAAAACAAAGGCATTTAAGAAACAAAAGAAGGAAATGGGGAGGGAGGACAAGGATGATGAAAATAAAATCCTGTGGTTATATAGGTTAGTTATTACACAATTTAGTGATTCTGGGTATTTCAGAGAAATTTCTTCGGAACCAAGCAAAGGCAGATTAAGATTTATTGGGGTCCTGGGCACAAAGAACGTTGGGTCCCCCAACACCCTGGGGGCCTAGGGGCACCAGAACCGGGGGGGGGGAGTGAGGGGGGCTATGCCCACCCACTTTTTAACATGGGTGTAGTAACCTTGGGCAAGCATGGAGCAGCGGTGGCAGGGGCTGTGCTTCATGGTGGGGGGAGATAAGGTGATCAGCTCCCCCACTGTGAAGTGCACCCCTACTAGCAGCGCCACCTCTTCCCAGTGAGGGGCCTGAGGTGGCCCTTAGGCCCCCCTCACCATGGGGCCCTGCCCCTGCTCCTCCTCCCTGAGGCCCTGCCCCCTGGCCAGGGTGGAGACCGGCAGACTTGGGCTGTGGTAAGAGCCACCCAGGGAGCCTGAGCCACTGTGGGGAGCCCTGGATCCTCCAGCTGCCTGGGTGGTGGAGACATGGGCCAGGGGCTCCTCACTGCAACCCATGCTCTCTGGGTGGTTCTTACCATGGCCCGGCTCTGGCCTCTGGCCTGGACAGGGGGCAGGTCCTCAAGGGGAAGAGGAGGAGCAGGGCCACAGTTCCATTGCTGGTGGCCCCCCCCTTCTACCCAGATTCCGGTGCTCCTGCTGGAGCCCCCAAATTTGCTGGGGCGCTGTGACAGGGGCCTGTGCATTAATCCACCACTGGAACCAAGTCTCAGTTTATCATTTATTTTACTAAACTAAACTGTCATATCATTCTATCCATTCAAATCTAGCAGTTGATCAAAATTACATCAATCACTCTAATATAATTTTTCAGGATGCCAAATCTAAGTAGTCCTTTAGCATCACATTTTCAAAAGCAAACTTTGGAACTGTGCTTGTCAGTTATGTGCATATCCGTTTTCACTTTCAGATCATGAAGTCAGAGGTGCAGCTACTTGATTTGCATGTGAAAAAAACTGTTCATATGCAACTGACGGTTGTGTGTTGATGTGTATGCTGCACTGCAGGAGTAATTTCAGAGCCCCCGTTAGAAAATGTGGCCCTTAGTTACTAGCTGAAAATGCTAAATGTATTTAGGTTTTGAATGGAGCAGTTTACTGTGTAGGGTTTCTGCACAAGCATCTAAAACTGAGTGAAAAGTCCTTTAGAAGCTGTTGCTGATTCCTGACAATTTGTACAGAGTACCAAGTTTTGAACTGATGAAATCTGAAACAGCTGCAATATTTAGCTCCTCATCCCCACACTGTAGGGAATTATCATGGAAATGCCAAGCAACCTTTAAATAAATTTAGTAACAGATTGGCAGATTAAATCAGGTATTAATCTTTATTAACATAAGCACCTCAAAGGAGAGAGAGTATATCATTTCACTGTTTAACTAAGTACTGTATTAACTTAGAACTGAGGCTGTCTTGGAGATAAGAAGTGCTGTGATTTGTACTAGATAAATGGTACAAAAGTGTTGTGATGCTTCGGCTTCAATTTTTCCCTGACTCTTCAAACAGATGCCTCAGGAGAAGACATTCTCCTTCCCTCTCTGAGCAATGGGGGCTTTAAATGTTGTCTTGATGAGCAGTTCTGTGGTTTGTGGGATGTTGCAATTGGAACATGTTGGCTTCAGAGTGTTTTGTTTTTTGCAAATTTCACTGGAAAAAAACTAATGTTTTCCTGAAATTTCTCAGGCGTGAAAATGGCAGTTTTTGTACCTTACTGGCAAATAGAAAACTAATATGAAGTCCAGGCCTCGCGTGCCCATAACAAACAAAACCTCAGCACTTCTCTCTGGTGCCTTCCCCTCCCTTTCCAAGGGAGAGTTTCAGTATCTGAAAATGTATCTGAAATCTGCATTGTTTAAAAGGTCCATTTGTTTGGTGCTTTGCTTAGCTAAGAAGAGGAGAATGTTATTATCATGGGTGTAAAGCAGAGAGATTTACTGCTACTTAGTGTACATGAGAAGAGAATGACTAGATGCAATTCCATTTTTAATTTTCTTTCTGAACAGTAGAAATTTCTGGGGTAATTGAAGACCAAAATGAAACATGCTGACTTAGCTGCCATCCTGCTCTGGAAGAATGTTTCTTCATTGGCTTCCCTGACTGAGCCAAGACATTTGGGAAATGCATGGTTCATTGCAGGAGCTGGGTACTTTGAGGAAGGCAGTTGTGCTGGTTGTCTCACAGCTGGCCAGTAAATTTATGCCATGGTGCTGTGTATTACTGCAGTCAAACCACCTCATTGTGTAACATGGCTACAAGAGGACATACAAGGACATGAAGTGTTCCTAGAGTGCAACTCTGTAAGGAATAGTGAATGTCCCTTCAGGTAGGGCAAGGGTTCTCAACCTTTTTCTCTCTGAGGCCTCCCCAACATATTGTAAAAACTCCATGGCCCAGCAGTGCCACAACAACTTTTTTTTCTGCATATAAAAGCCAGGACCAGTGTTAGGAGGTAGCAAGCAGGATAACTGCCTACGGCCCCATACCACAGGGGGCCCATGAAGCTGAGTTGCTCAGGCTTCAGTTTCAGCCCCTGGCGGCAGGGCATAGGGTTCCAGGCTTCAGCCTCATGTACTGGGGCTTCAGCTTTCTGCTCTGGGCCACAGCAAGTTTAATGACAGCCCTGCTTGGTGGACCCCCTGAAACCTGCTTGTGGCCCTCCAGGGGGCCCTGGACCACTGGTTGAAAACCACTAAGTTAGGAGACAACCTGGTCATAGATGTTCTGCATGAGGAGTTGACTGATCACTGATGAGCTCCCCAGGGAGAGTGGGGAGAAATTTACTCCCAAAGGCCATAGAGTGGCAGCACCGATATGCTATAGAGGCGTTTCCACCCGGATAACACTCTTAGGCCCCATCGTGGGGTGAAGGGAAAGGACTGTAAGGTAGCTATAGATCCTCTGGCTCAGTCCCATGCTTGGCTCAACTGTATCTGTCTCTGAATGCTCCCTGCACACTTCTTCACAAAGAGGCCCCATGGAGCTAAGATCTATGCCATGTAGAGGGTTTGCACCTCTTGAGTGGCTTCCCCAGATTGTCACCCTCCCACCTCTGGCAGTGGAACTGCTTGGGTTCTGCTGTCTGGGGAATCTTGGCACCTACACACCTCAGGGTGGGATTTGGCCCATACACATGCTCTCATAAAGTGAACTGAAACTGACTATTCACAAACTGTTATAAAAGAGTAAAGGGTGAAAATGTGTTTTAGCAGAGTCCAGCTACACCGCCCTTGCTACCCCTAAATTACACTTTCTTCACAAAAATTATATACCTGTAAGAAATACTCACCTAAACATTAGAAAGACTAGAAATGAATAGATAATTGAACCAGCCAGTTCCCAGTTCCATATAATCCACTCCAATACCTGATCTGTAGTACCCAGCCAGCCATAACCTTCCCCCTTGTTACGTTCTGTAATGGAAATGGATATGTACTGTTTATTATCTATAGTGTATTAATAATCTGTAGTTACAGTTTGGAAAGGAATATAGTCCCAGGGTACATTACTTCAGAGTTCTAAGCATTTTCCTAATGTGATGTGCTGATAGAAAAGGATAGAGTTAGAGTGATTGATCTGTGTGATGTTATTTAATATGCTGATGTTGAAACATGACTGTGTAAGTGTATGTAGACCTTACAAGTTTTGTATTTTTCAGTTTATTAAATATATTGTGTAGGAACTAGCAAATATAGAGTTTTTTCTTGTAGTGAATAATGAAGTGTATATTAATGTCATTGTATATTACTAAATATATATAGGAGGTGCTCAGAAATTTCTTTTTAATGAGATGTTATTAATCAAGAACCTTGCTATATATATTTCATGCACTGTTGCTTTTATCAATAAAATTAATGAATGGTGAAAATTAGTGAACAAAATAAAAAAAAATGATAAAACTCAAGGATATAAAGCATCTCAAAATGTAATATGTTCTATTTTGTCAATTGAAATTTAGTTTTATGTGTCTACTTCATACAGTACAAGTAAACGTGCTGTAGTTTATTTTGCAAGAATGACATTTTAGCAATATTGCTACATCATCTCTTCAGTCTTTCAAAAGAAAGGGATAGGGATAGACCACCAATTTTTTGCATAGTTAGCAAAGTGCTGATTACTGAGGGTCTATCGCATAGTAAATAAACTTTTAGTTTAATGATTGGTAGTTATACATTTAGCCACTTAAGTATCCTAGGATACACAAAGGGCTTGATATTCCTCTCACTTACACAGGTAAATCGGGAGTATTGCTGCTGAAGTTAGCGTAAAAGTGTTACCAGTGAGAAAAGAAATAGGCCCGCTGTCTCTTATTGAAAGGGGCATTTTCACAGACCCAGGAAGACATGCTGTATGTCTTGATATGATGTTGATTAAAATGGTCTTTAAACACATGGTTAAGTCTGTGCAGGTGAAGTTTCTGACTTCTGGATGATCGTCAACTATTTATCAATGTTGGTGTTGCTATGGCTCCATGTTAAAAAAAAAACCCACAAAGTATATATTAGCCATAATGTAGTATGAGTTTTATAAGTGTAACTGAATGTGCAGTATGTCATCTGATGCAGAGAGTGCTATGAGCAGTATCCATGTTTACTGAGTATGTTGGAAAATAATCAGTGGGAATACTCTGAGACCAGGCTAAGAAGAACCCTGTTGACTTTTTTTCGTTTTTATTTTTAAAAGCAACATTTGCATATATTTCTATTTTGGTGTTTTTGCTGCTGGAGGTGTCGGGGGGGCACTGATGTATGATCAAGAGTCAAGTATCAGAGGGGTAGCCGTGTTAGTCTGGATCTGTAAAAGCAGCAAAGAGTCCTGTGGTACCTTGTAGGCTAACAGACGTATTGGAGCATGAGCTTTCGTGGCTGAATACCCACTTTGTCGGATGCATCGTGGGTATTCACCCACGAAAGCTCATGCTCCAATACGTCTGTTAGTCTATAAGGTGCCACAGGATTCTTTGCTGCTTTTACATGATCAAGAGTGTGCAGCTGATATATTCAGGTCCCGAATGCCCACAATTCCCATTGAAAGATGTGCCATGGTCTGCAAGTCGTACATGTGCTACAAGAGCAAGAACGTGTGCATTTATTTGTTATAAGTTGCATCAAAAAATCTGCCTTTGTAAAATATTTCATATTTCTATAATAGGCAATTAGCAACATTCAAAACATTATCAACGGTATGTCTATACTGCAATTAAAAACTCAGGCTTGTGAGGCTTGGACCAAGGGGCTGTTTAATTGCAATGTAGACCTTTGGGCTTGGGCTAGAGCCCACGCTCTGGGACTCTGTGAGGGGGGAGGGTCCCAGAGCTCAGGCTGCAGCCTGAATCCAAACCTTTATGCTGCAATTAAACAGTCCTTAACCTGAGCCCTGTGAGCCAAGTCAGCTAGCACTGGCCATCCATGGGTGTCGATTGCAGAGTGAGACCCTGGTTCAGGACAGCACTTAAGTACATCCCTATTCACAACAGCATTTAAGCATATACTTAATTTTAAGTCTGAGTTAAGAATTTGCTTAAGTGCTGTCCCAACCAGGGATACTTTTCTGAATCAGTACCTAAGTAGAATGTTACTCTAATCGATTGTTGTAGAAAAAATTGTGGCACAGAAGAGCGCATCCTCATGCATATATTTAACTCTCCCTTCTCCTCATCCCTTATTCTTCTTTACTGTCCTGTCTTTACTGTACTATCAAAACTGGGCTAGTTAATGAAGACAACTAGTTAAAGGGACGTATTAATTTTATAGAACAAGAAATCTGATTACAAAAAGAGCTTAAAGCATGTTGTGACAAAGTTCCTTGATGGGTCCTGTGCTTATTGGCAGATTTTCTCACCTCAGTGATCTTCCTCACAGTCTGGATCAACTCCTCTTGTGTCTGATCAGGAGTTGGGAGGTTTGGGGGGAACCCGGGCCCGCCCTCTACTCCAGGTTCCAGCCCAGGGCCCTGTGGATTGCAGCTGTCTATAGTGTCTCTTGTAACAGCTGCATGACAGCTACAACTCCCTGGGCTACTTCCCCATGGCCGCCTCTGAACACCTTCTTTGTCCTCCCCATTGGACCTTCCTGCTGGTGTCTGATAACGCTTGTACTCCTTAGTCCTCCAGCAGCACACCCTCTCCCTCTCAGCTCCTTGTGCCTCTTGCTCCCAGCTCCTCACACACCCTTCCTCTCCTCTGGCTCCTCCTTCCCTGACTGGAGTGAGCTCCTTTTTAAACCCAGGTGCCCTGATTAGCCTGCCTTGACTGGCTGCAGGTGTTCTAATCAGCTTGTCTGCCTGAATTGGGTCTAGCAGGTTCCTGATTACTCTAGTGCAGCCCCTGCTCTGGTCACTCAGGGAACAGAAAACTACTCAGCCAGTGACCAGTATATTTGCCCTCTACCAGATTCCTGTACCCCACTGGCCTGGGTCTGTCACAGTATATTTACACAAGTTGGCTGCCTAGGTTCTCCAAAACCTCCATAAACTCCAAAACCTTATGTAGAGTATTGGGAAGTGTGCTTTTGTTTGAGTTACTGGGATAAGTCCTACATTCTAATGCTAGTTGTTAGGTCATCATAACAATGGTGCTCTGTGTTATGTAGAGTCTTCTAATGTAGTCTTGCTTTATGTTAATCCATCATTGTTCCCTGAGACTATCATTCTGACTGGGGAGTAAGAGTGAGTTTAAGGTTTTATTAATAGATTCCACAATAACATATTAATTATTAGGAGGAGGAGATGGTCTTGTGGTTAAAGCACTGAACTGGTTTTCAGGAGAACAGAGTTCATTTCTGGATGTTACCATGAGACCTGAGACACAGAAGGTCTGACTATTACTGCAGACTCTGTGTGCCTCGCTTCCTCCTAATACTTTCCCCTTGTGAAGATAAATTGATCAATATAGGTAAGGCACTAATAACCTGTGCTGGCAGGTGCTACAGAAGAACCTAAAACAAATGTACTTGGATGATAATTATTGATTCAGGTAGGAGTTTGAACACAGCCCACTTTAGCACAACTAAATTGCCAGCATGAAGAAGATTTAAAAGCCCAGTTCAGATAGGTGGGACAATATTCAAGAATATACTGCCAATATATTTTAAATCAAACAGCATTTCCATGGGAGTAACTGATTATTCAGTTGCAAACAAAACATCCACCCAACCCCACTTTTCCTTAATTTCTGATTCTTTTACCCTTAACAGCACTATTTTTGTACTACAATTCCAGAGATTGGAAAGTACTTTCTTGTTCTGTTTCCAGTAGCTGCAAACAAGTGTACATTCAGGCCAGGGGTATTGTATGCACAATATCCATCCATAGCTGAAGCTCAAATGCACAACATTTTTTTGTAATGTGTTTTGGTTAAAAAGAAATTGAAAGAATTATCTAGGGAAGGAATTGCTCACATGATTGGTAATGACTAGTTCAAATATAGTGTAGATTTGTAGTGATCACAAATTGTTACCCCTTACTTAGACATTTTTTGATTTAGAGGTGCTGTGAAAAATTCATGTAGGATGCTCAAAAAGCCACTAAGATTCAGCATGGGTTCGGGTTCTATTACATTTGTGTACTTCAACCCAAGACTGAGAAAATGTTCGTTCCTAAGCCTGGTCTGAAGCTGCCCTATCTTCCCTATAAGTGCATCTCCTAGGAGGGGAACCCTTAAGAGGATGCCAGCTACTGTGCTAGGGTGTACGCAGCTGGCTGGCAATGGGAGCAGGAGTGTTTTCCATGATCTCACTGACATTTTAGGGACAGGGAAGTGGGTGCTTCCTATCTTCTCCACTACAGTGGGTGCCCCTTGAAAAGTCTGCTGGCACCCCCATGAAGCCCAAGGGAGGGCAGAAGGGGCCATTTAATCAGAGGAGCCCCGAATGGGGAGATCACTGGGCCTTTTCTTGAAGACAAATGATAAGGAGGGGATCATTGAGGCATAGATTGTGTGTAAAGGCTGAAGACTTTTCTGGGCAGTTCTCGTTTGTGTAAAGTCTACATGACAACTTGCAGGCATTTTACCAAAGCTAGCCCTTTGCAAACTGGGCCCTGGAGGTTTCACGCAAGTCTAGGATATGTAAGCTGACTGAGCTGTCTCATCTCTACAGGGGGTCCTTCAAGGTCAGGATTAAGGCACATTGATGGGAAAGTGTGAAGAAACTTGCATTGCTGCTGTGTGGTACTTTTTCTGTGGACTTCGGTCTCCAGGATTGGCTACATGGCACCTTTCATGTGTAGTAAATTTACTGAAAACTTGTAAACTTTCCTCCTACACAGACAGACACACAGAGTCTTACGTGTTCTGGGGTTCCATGTAAATAGTTTGCCGGTGCATACCATTCCACAGTATGATTACAGAACAACTTCTGTAGGGTTTTATATGTAGAATTAAAAAAACACTAAGCAAAGTTCAGCAAGATATTATTTAGTTTCACCAATGGTTTCCCTATCGTAATTTCTCTTCAACGTTTGGGGACTGATTGTACAGTATCATACTGCCAACTGTCACTAACGAATGGCTTAGTGTTTCAGTCTTGCATGATTGGTTGCAGGCTGCTTTCCACTAAGTCCCTTACCCACGAAGAGAGAGCTCTTCAATCTAGTAAACAGCTGCACGGTATTACAGTGATGCATACCACATATTCTTGAGCTTCCAAATGCTTGTGCAGTGAACTCTGTTCCAACGCACGACTGAGCTGTATAATTTCTAGTAGCAGAGAACTTCTCAATTAGAAATTTAACACACCAGAAATAAATAAGTAGTAGTCACTTGCATATACATATTTAACATTTAGAAACACACCGGAAGTCCATCCGTCCATCATGTAGCATCTTACCAGGACTCATAAACTACTATTTTCCCTATTGTCAATCTAGCTTTAATTGGTAAAGCAAGAGACAGAGATCACTATTATCACTTCTTTTTAAGGGTGTGGATCAAACAGTATTGTGAAAAGGCACATAAGAGCACCTAGATAGATCAATATTTATTTTGCTGCAGAAGCCAACATGATTGTCTTTCTGTTTTTCTCTCACTGGGTCTGTGAATTCATTGCTTTCACTGCCAGTAATGTCATAAGGCTGTTTAGTAGCTGTTGTATCGGAGCTCTTAGGAGTTCAGGTAGGAATTGATCTATTTTTAAATTAAGTTTTAGGTTGTTGAGTCCAATTTTATGCAATTTGGTGGAAGTTCTTCCCCTTTCAGAAGGCCCTCCATGTCATGGTAGCCCTGTTGTACTCCTGCATGGCAGTGGAAGGAGTGTTTGGTGGGACAGAAGGAATCTACACCACAGCTTCAGATAATTGTGGAGGGGAGGGCATGGGAAGAAGGAGAGCGTTGTGTGCACACTTACAAGGATCCATGCATAGAAGCCTGTCCGGGTGAGTGTGGAGTGACAGTGGACACTGTTCCACCCCATTAACTCAAATTGTGTCTTCAGATTGTGGGATTAGTTTAGTCTCTAACCTCTAGTACATTACCCACCTGTAGCCTTTTTACTGGGGTTTTGTAAGCAGAGTGGTGAATTTCACTCTCTGTAGTTCTTGTTGTTGTTTGCTCCTTTGACCAAGTGGAAAGCCAATATTCTGGATTGTTGTGGGTGATTGCATTAGGATGCGAAACCAGTGGCTGAGTTAGGGTAATCCGTGGTCTCTTCTGTTTAGTTACAGAAATATACATGTTAGAGATCTGTTTCCCTGAACTGCGGTAGGAACTTACATCACCTGGGCTTCTGTAGAAATCTCAAGACAGACACTCCAGCCCTGTGCCCAAGAAATCATAAAATCATAGAAGTGTAGGACTGGAAGGGATTTCATGTTTCCCTGCATGGCTGTCCCTCCAGCTGTGCTTTATTTTAGGGTCGTACTGATTCTGCTCACTCTCACAGCTTGGAACCAACACCTAGCCCCTGCTTTCGGAATCTAATTAGTGCCCCTATTATCACCACTCTCTCCCTCAGGCAAGCTTGTTCTCTGGCTTCCTGCATCAACCCCCTACTTTGTGTCCAGCTTTTTTTAGTACAAAAGAGTCTCAGTTGTGTCTACTCTTAGGCATGCCCCTTTATTTTAGTCAGTGATTTACCTAGCATCCAACACTCTTCAGGGCAGGTATTAGCACCTTTCAGCAGACATGACAACAGTGTGTTTCAGTCTCTTCTGACTGATTTTGATGTCTGATTCTGTATCTATATACGTGCAGTCAGAAACATGTAATGGGCATACTAAACAACTAATAAAAGTTGTGAGGTTCATCAATGTGGCAAAGCCCCAAAGGATGTGGCCTCTTTTCAAATCGAGTGCCACCTGAATCAATCTCTGGCAAGGTACTTAAGATAAACTGAATATACAATCAGACTATGTCCATCACTGGCAATCTTGTTATGCCACTGAGTAGCAGCTTTGACTTTCGCCTGCCTTCACATCTTTATTCTGCATATCAACCTTCATGTTATTTAAACAGATGATACTAAACTGCTCAAGATAGTTAAGACCAAAGCAGATTGTGAAGAACTTCAAAAAGATCTCAGAAAACTAAGTGATTGGGCAACAAAATGGCAAATGAAATTTAATGTGGATAAATGTAAAGTAATGCACATTGGGAAAAAATAACCCCAACTATACATACAATATGATGGGGGCTAATTTAGCTACAACGAGTCAGGAAAAAGATCTTGGAGTCATCGTAGATAGTTCTCTGAAGATGTCCACGCAGTGTGCAGAGGCAGTCAAAAAAGCAAACAGGATGTTAGGAATCATTAAAAAGGGGATAGATAATAACTCTGAGAATATATTATTGCCCTTATATAAATCCATGGTACGCCCACATCTTGAATACTGCGTACAGATGTGGTCTCCTCACCTCAAAAAAGATATTCTAGCACTAGAAAAGGTTCAGAAAAGGGCAGCTAAAACGATTAGGGGTTTGGAGAGGGTCTCATGTGAGGAAAGATTAAAGAGGCTAGGACTCTTCAGCTTGGAAAGAGGAGACTAAGGGGGGATATGATAGAAGTATATAAAATCATTAGTGATGTTGAGAAAGTGGATAAGGAAAAGTTATTTACTTATTCCCATAATACAAGAACTAGGGGTCACCAAATGAAATTAATAGGCAGCAGGTTTAAAACAAATAAAAGGAAGTTCTTCTTCATGCAGCGCACAGTCAACTTGTGGAACTCCTTACCTGAGGAGGTTGTGAAGGCTAGGACTATAACAGTGTTTAAAAGAGAACTGGATAAATTCATGGTGGCTAAGTCCATAAATGGCTATTAGCCAGGATGGGTAAAGAACGGTGTCCCTAGCCTCTGTTTGTCAGAGGATGGAGATGGATGGCAGGAGAGAGATCACTTGATCATTGCCTGTTGGGTTCACTCCCTCTGGGGCATCTGGCATTGGCCACTGTCGGTAGACAGATACTGGGCTAGATGGACCTTTGGTCTGACCCGGTACGGCCGTTCTTATGTTCTTATGACTTATTCTCATCTGCACCTTTTGCTCAGAAATTGATTAGACTGGACTGTATGGAGATGCTAATTTAAGGTTAGACATGTGCTCGGCCCTTATATGGGTTCAGGATGTGTGTGTGGGCGGGGAGGGGAAGCAAGGAGTATTCTCACCTGAATCCCACCCAAAGCTTTCACAGAGCAGGACTGGCATGCAGGGGGGAGAATGCAACCCTGAAGGTGAGCTTCCCCTGCTCCCTGAAGCACAACACTTCCTAGCTTCTGCCTGGTATGGTTCTGCACAACCCCCATAGAGGCCAGTGCCTTAAAGACACAATGAAATCTTTATTTAAGATCTTTATGTTATGAATAAAATAACAGATAGTTTTGAATGTGTAATTAGTGGAGGTGAAAAGTGCTGGATCAACAGCCCCGTAAATGAAATTATTGTTGTTTGTAGTACAATCGTGCTAAGTGGTCATAATCTAAGATTGGGCCCCCATTTTGCTGGTTGTTGTACAAACAAGTCCCCACCCCAGAGAGTTCACAACATAGGATTATGACAAGTAATCCACTGACCAGCTGGGTGAAACAGACATGAGTGAAGTGGAGGGATAGGAGGATGAAAACAGTAAAACACGTACGTTGCACAGAAGTTGGAAGACTCATCTTGCCAGCTGCCCAGATGTGGTCAGGCAGCAATGACTTGTAGGCATCATGGCAAAGGGACTTGAAGGAGGACAAGGTAACAACTTGACAGATCTGGACAGAAATTGTTTCCCGTATGTAAGGCACAGCATGGGTGAAAACACAAAAGTGATTAAGCAAGATGTGCACTGACAGCTAATAAAGGCTGCTGTTGAACAAAGATGGAGGATGATGTTGCTATAAAGTATGGGGGAGGGATAGCTCAGTGGTTTGAGCATTAGCTTGCTAAACCCAGGGTTATGAGTTCAATCCTTGAGGGGGCTACTTAGGGATCTGGGGCAAAATTCAGTACTTGGTCCTGTTAGAGAAGGCAGGGTGCTGGACTTGATGACCTTTCAAGGTCCTGTCCAGTTCTAGGAGATTGGTATATCTCCAATTATTAATACTAGCTCTCATAGGCAATATGGCACTATAAGGTGAAGGGCCTTGAAGATGAATACAGAGGTGTTTTGTTTATTGTGATGGGGAAGTGGGAGACCATGGAGGGGCACTAACAGGGATAGCATCCTGGAGCAACAAGTCAGGAAGATGATTCTAGCAGCAGTGTTTTGAACAGACTTGAGTGGGGCAAGGAAGGAGGAGGCATGGCCAGAAAGAAGGAAATGACAGTAGCTGTGGTATGAGATGATGAGGGCTTGGACAAGAGCATGTTCTGTGGCAAGAGGTGATAGGATTTACATACAGGCTGGAAGGGTCTAAAGAGGGCCGAGTCAAAGATTATGGGCCTGTGTCACAGGGAGGCTAATGGCTGAAATCTTCTGTTTATCCACACTGCAGGGCACAAGCTTCTACACGTTGCCCTTCTAGTGTGTCTCAAATCCAACTTGCAGGAACACTTTATGGTGGTGCATATGATAGTTCAGTCTTGGTGCCTGTTCAGTCATTGTTGTCTCTGTTGAGGCTGTCAGTCATGGCAAAGCCCTTTCTGATGTGGACACTTGTCCACTGGGAACTGGACTGAGAGCAGCAAAAAACCAGCAACAGAAGATAATTTTTTGGTCATGTCTGACCTGAGTTGGATTTATACTGGCAACCTAGAAGTAAAGGATTCTGTATGGCACCAGCAATCCCTGAGCTATCCAGCTTGCCACACAAGACACAGCTCAAAGCTTGCTTATTTATTTACTTATTTATGATTCTTATTCTAAGTTTGCTGAGTGCTATTCTTAATGAATGGAAAGCAAAGTACTAGAACAGAATGAAGGGTAAAGATCTGATGACAACACATGGGATCACCTTACATTCTGTTAATAATAGGCACACAGAACTGATACGAGTTGTTTGGGTACGCAGGAAAATGGGTAAAATATTTCTTAGCTTATAATACTCTGCAGAAAAATAACTCTTTGAGGACCAAGTCCTGACCTGTTTGAAAATAATAGGTCAGGTTCTGCTCTTAGTTATGCTGGGCTGAATGTGGAGTGTCTTAGTTAATTTCAGTGGAGTTACTTTGGCTATACAGGGGGGTCACTGAAAACAGAATTTGGCCCAATGGGAGTTTGTCATTGACTTCACTGGCGGGCAGGATTCAGCCATAATTGATAAAGAAATGTCCTGTACCTTTTTAATGTTTTCCAAACTTTTTAAAATAAAAACATTGTTTCATTAAAGCCACAAGTCTTCTGTGTATTTATAGATCTCAGACAGTGGAATTCTAAACAGCAGCAAGTGCAGAGGCAGGCTGCAGCTCAAACATTTGAGCAGACCACACTGCAGCCTGCTCCTTCGTGATTGACTCAACACATACTGAGTCTCTTCCAATTTCTGCTCTTGAACCACCAGCAGCTACAGGCATTTTAGTTGCACTTTGATTGTGGACAGATCTGTTTGTCTATCAGTATTCATAGCTCACCAATCATCACAATATCTAGGTGTTGTGTATAGTAACTTCAAAAGCACCCCATAAACTATTGGAAAATTCATACCTGAGCTTCAAGAATCAGGCCTGTCTCAGTTCAAGGCCTTAATCAAACTCTAATGCTAGCAAAAATTTAAAAATGAGATTTAACCTCGATGCTTCAGTACTTAAGCCATCTCTAACTATTGGAGGTCAGGTTGAGACCTAATATGGGGGAGCAGATTATCCCACATTTGCCTACTGTGGGGTCCTTTCACTTTCCTCTGAAGTATCTGGTACTGGTCACTATCGGAGATATGATACTGGACTAGATGGATCTTGGTTCTGATCCAGCATGGCAATTTCTGTGTTCCAAATCTGAACACTCCTAAACTTGGGAGAAGTTCAGGTCTGAAATTCACTGCTCAGCCCCATCTCTAACTACGACTTAGATTTCTACAGTAAATATTTGATATGTAAACAAATCTCCTAAATTCTAAAGCAGAAGATTGACACAGGTCTGACCCGAGAAAGTTGATGTATAAATATGAATATAAGAAACGGGCAGCTGTAGTTTCCCATTTTGACTTGGCTTAATTTGTTTTTGGTTGCATGACTCTCAGAAAGCTAACTGAGAAAGTATAAATGATTGTCTTCTGCTTACAGTTTCTCAGATCAAAATGTGTTGCCATTACATTTATTCCTTTTATTTTTTTTTCTCAGAATATATCTCACTGATTTCTTTCATGACCAGCACACAACATTCTATTGATCACCATGTATAAATGTTTAATCTTTATGTTTCTGTTATGCGTGCTGATGAAAAGTCTGTATTAATGTTGTGCTTCCTTTCAGGGGCTGGTGTTTTTTTCCTTTCTTGTGCCGAAGGAGAGCAGATCAGCTTTCTGTTCGACTGTATCGTTCGTGGTATCTCCCCGACGAAAGGCCCTTTTGGGTTGCGTCCAGTCCTACCAGGTTAATATAGGAAGTATAGAGTAACCGTGCAAAGTAGGAACTTGCCCTGTCTAGCACTTATTGCTCAGATTGGAATTACAGCTTGCAGACACTTGCTAGGCATGGAAAGTGCAAAGTGATTTTCATTCTGAAATGTCACAGTACAGATTTATCAGTTGAATGTCCCAGTTTCCCTTGCTGCTCTAGCTCATTCATATTTCTGCTGCTGCTGGCCTTTGCCTAGTGTTATCTAACTGTACCAAAATATAATATTCTGAATAGAGACGGGCCCAAAGCAAATCTGGGGTTTGAATAGTTCCAGTTTGAACCTAGATCCATATCTGAATCTGGCTGCTGGTTGTAATATTGAAAATTTGCTGACCCAAACCCGTAGAATACTAATTTTGGGGCTAGATGACATCTCAAGCCCATTCCAAAGCCCCCTGAAATCATTGGAAAAACTCCCAACGAACATCTAGTGATTTAGACCAGGCCCCTACGTCCTGATCTCAATCTTGCAGTTCAGGCTCTTCTCTGGTGAGTAAGGATTAAATTCCTTTTTCTGTTTTGTGGTACATGCTGCAGGCACTGTAGTGTTCAGAGAAGAAATTAGATGTGATCTTGCGGGAGTTCTATGGCCTTTTGGTTTTAGTAGGTGAGGAAATGTAATACGCAGTGAGAAGGAGTATGTCAATCAGGGCAGGAAGGCGGAAGATGAGCTTGTAGAACAATAGCTGTGAAGTTTCTCTGGTGAAGGAGGAAGGTTTTAAAATGGTGGAGGAAGGGGGATTTCACATTTGTAGCATATGTTTGAACTTCCATAGTTAGGGGTATTTAATGGCTTTCATGATAAGAATAGTTTTACAGGATTTTTATCATTGCTGTAAACATGCAAGCAAACCAGTCTCTTGTGTTGAAATGTGATATAAAAGATTTATAGTAGAACCTCAGAGTTGCAAACATGAGTTACCACACACCTCATTTGCAAATAGAAGTACGCAATCAGGCAGCAGCAGAGAGAGAGAGAGACACACACACACAGCATTTTTCTTTCGCATAGTAACGTTTCAAAGCTGTATTAAGTCAATGTTGTAAATTTTTGAAAGAACAGTCATAATGTTTTGTTCAGGGTTACGAACATTTCAGAGTTACAAACAAACTCCATTCCTAAGGTGTTTGTAACTCTGAGGTTCTCCTGTAGTTTGGATGTGAAATTTGTGGAAAGATAGAAAAAAACGCTCAGTCCTGCCATTTTAAAATTAGATGCATATTGTATACAGCACTTGATTCATCGTTCACTTCCTTGAAATAAATGCTTTTATAACACTGTAAATAAAAGTGGTGAGAAAAAGGTGGGAGGGATCGCTCAGTGGTTTGAGCATTGGCCTACTAAACCCAGGGTTGTGAGCTCAATCCTTGAGGGGGCCACTTAGGGATTTGGGGCAAAATCAGTACTTGGTCCTGCTAGTGAAGGCAGGGGGCTGGACTTGATGACCTTGCAGTTCAATGAGATAGGTGTATCTCCATAAATATTTTTTTAAAGGCAAGTCAGGCCCATAACAGCTCACTAATTTTATATGCTGTTTTTTGCATTTGTAATGTGAACATTAATTAATTCGTTTAAAAATTGCCAAACAATTAATTCATAATTTTTGACATGTACAAAAGTGGTTGGGATGTTCAAATTTATAATTTTGTCAATTAGGGTATACTCAGAAAATTGTAATTTGCATAAAGACTTTTATTATGGACAGGCAAAAACAAATTATTTAATTACATACAAACTTATATGATCTCCAAAAGAGGTTCAGTTCAGGTAAAGAATTATGACAATGTGCTACTAAAGAAGGCAACCTTAATTCTAACTTTTGAGTGCTTGACTTTTGCAAATTTAATATTCTTTTAACATATATTTTTATATAATTTCCTATTTTTTTTAAATTAAAAGTTATAAACAAAAATTCCATCATGTAGAACTGCACTGACCCCCACAGAGCCAGAGCACAATCCTCTATCGCTTGAGTAAGTAGGTAACTGTTTGCAGTAGAAGCCAGTTATCTTCTATGTGGGCCTGCCGAAAGAGTAGGATGAGACCTGCTTTGCCAGTGGGTTTCAGAGCTATTTACTAGACAGGAATAATAGGTTCAATTCCAGGTTTTAGAGGAGAGTGTTCTCTAGTGATTACAGACCATTCTGACCCTATTCCCCCACAGCTTCTCCCTCTCCTCATCTCCATCCTTGTCCCTCACCCTGCCCCACCTTTCCCTTCCTCCTGGCCCTATCCCCTCCCTCTGCTGCTCCAGTCTCAGTCCCTGCTGAGTTAAAGGTAATAATTGGAGATGTACCAATCTCCTAGAACTGGAAGGGACTTTGAAAGGTCATTGAGTCCAGCCCCCTGCCTTCACTAGCAGGACCAATTTTTGCCCCAGATCCCTAAGTGGCCTCCTCAAGGATTGAACTCACAATGCTGGGTTTAGCAGGCCAATGCTCAGACCACTGAGCTATCCCTCCCCCCTGCCTATTCCTATTTTCCCCACCTGTCCCATTCTCAGCCTTTGCTTCTCCCCTCCACCCTGTTCATCTTCTTCCCAGTTCCTTCCCCTTCCTCCCTATTTTCCGGCTGCCTCTCCTGGTTCCAGTTCCTAACCCTTCTACCCCTTGAGCTCCAGCCCGTGTTCCCTAACCCAGCACCTCTTCCTATGCCCCATGTTGCTTCTCATCCCCTCTGTATTCCAGTCAGGCTATTTCCTCCTTCTCCACCATGTTGCCTTGGTGAGCACTGAGAGTACAAGAAAGATGATTTCCCTGTTCTCAGTTCCTGTGCTTGGTGTCAGAGCAGTCCCCGGGTGCCTGGAACAGCAACTGCAGGAAGGCCCAGGTCAACTATGCTCAGTGCAGATGGAGTCTTCAGAGAATTCAGCTGTCAAACTCTAACAAGTCTCTACTGAGCACGTGTGAACTGCAATATTTTCAGAGGCTGATAACTGATAAGACAGCTATAGCTTCTCAACAAAGTGGTTGTAATAATTTTTTTTAACATGGGTGAAGCAACCTATTTCCCCTTAATCTCATTCTTGGAAACAGATGAACCATTTTATCTGAAACTTTAAAAATAATCCAAACAAATTATTGATAATAAATAAATTCCAAATTGAGGCAAACATCTTGGATAGAAAGTTCCAACCTGAATTGTTTAAGTTTGGCAGTTATCAGCAACTGAAAACTGGTTCTTATAATGGAAAGTGTCACCTACCTGTGCCACCTATAATAAATTTTGAGACAAATTATTCCCTCTGTTAGTCCTGATTAATCATAACCTACTCCACTGGAGTTACACTAACTTCAGTGGAGTTATTTAGATTTATATTAGTGTAACAGGGAGCAGAATTTGGCCCTATGTTGGCTTCGTACAGTATATTAAGATTTTACATTGCTAGTAGCCAATTCTGCATTAGTTGCATGTCGAAATTTCCCTTTGGCTTTAATGGGAGTTTTAGGTGTGCAAGGGATACATATGAGACCCATATTGGAACAGATTTGAAAGAGCTAATCCAATAGGTTGAGTAAATAATAGTTTCCCCTACCCGTTTTTTATTTCTAGAAAATCCAGAACAGCAGCTACAGTTGTCTGTTACCTAAAATATAGTTCATAATCTTCCTTGAGAGAATAAAATGTGCAGCTACAAGATATGAACTAGAAGCAAAACGAGAAATCAGGAATAATCAGGCTCTCTAATGACAGACAATAGCTTATGAGAACTGGGAGAAGTATTTTACCCATGTCATAGCATTGCAGAATTAATTTGGGTGCGTTTATAGCTTATTTGGTTGTTTTGTCTTCCACTGAAGCATTAAAATTGGCTACTCCTTATGCAGGCAGCCAGAACTGAGGATTGCAAAGCATATGTATCTGAATGATGGGGTACTATTTTCATTAAGCTAATACAAATCAAAGAATTGTAATATAAAAACCACCAGTGAAAGGATCAAAACTGATAAGAGACGTGTGATGTGTTGTCTGTTGTTCTTGCTGTTAAACTCCCCCCTCTCTTCCCCCCCCCCCCAGCACTAAGGAATGTGTGTTGGCTCCTCCTGCAAGCTCTGCAGCAGTGGTTCACTAATAAACATTATTCTTAGAGCTGGTCACATGCCTGCTGATAAAGATGTTGGGCAGACAGAGGGAAACAAAAGTACACAAATCTCTTGAGGTGCTTGAAACGTGTCAGAATGGAGGGGTGGGGCAGAAATGCTCTCAATTTTTTCTTTCGTTTCTTTTTTTTTATTACAAAGAAGATTGAATGTGATTATAGAAAATTGTCACTTTGTTGACTAATCGATTCAGACACTGTCACTGCAGCTCATCCTGCTGCCAAACTCCCCCTTTAATTAAAAGGGCCAGACCCTCAGATGGTGTAAATAGCATAGAATCATAGAATATCAGGGTTGGAAGGGACATCAGGAGGTCATCTAGTCCAAACCCCTGCTCAAAGCAGGACCAATCCCCAACTAAAGCATCTCAGCCAGGGCTTTGTCAAGCCTGACCTAAAAAACCTCTAAGGAAGAAAATTCCACCACCTCCCTAGGTAACCCATTCCAGTGCTTCACCACCCTCCTAGTGAAAACGTTTTTCCTAATATCCAACCTAAATCTCCCCCACTGCAACTTGAGACCGTTACTCCTTGTTCTGTCATCTGGTACCACTGAGAACAGTCTAGATCCATCCTCTTTGGAACCCCCCCCTTCAGGTAGTTGAAAGCAGCTATCAGATCCCCCCTTATTCTTCTCTTCTGCAGACTAAACAATCCCAGTTCCCTCAGCCTCTCCTCATAAGTCATGTGCTCCAGCCCCCTAACCATTTAGTCCCATTGAAGTCAATAGAGCTACACTGGATTGCGCTAGGTAGGGATCCATAAAGGGGATCAACTTTTTTCTGCAGGGCACTGTTTTGATATTTTTAGTGGCCTGCTACCTCCCCAAACTTGAGTGTAATTGTACTTTGGTATAAAAAAACCCTCTGTGGATATAGATACGTATGTGTACTTCCCTCTGTTCTCTAACTATCGGTTGTATCAGGATTTATACTGTATCAATCATCCTGGATGCCTAAGCATCTGTAGGCCATTTTTCCTGTCTTTTTCCTTGCTTTCCACTGTCGTTATTCCTGTACAGAAATCAAATTGTGATCTACCATTCTTATATCTTCACCTCCCACATCAACACTTCAGCTAATATATCCATCTAATGTTCCAAGAAATCCATTTATAGATTTTTTTCTAAGGCCTCATCCTCAGCTACAGTCAATATATGGTTTTAAAGTTTATTCTCCCACCTAAGAATTTTGAATGCTTCACAGATACATGTAATATTGTCATAGTTGATTGGAAAATTTACATGGCTGTAATCAGTAGTGAATGGCAGAACAATATACAGAAGACTGTATGTGGACATATGGAAAGCAAATTAAAAAAAGGTGACCTGCCTAGCTTGTATTACTATAAGAGGCGTATCTTTGCATGCAACTGCATTTCAGACTTGTGTTTATCAGGTGTCATTCAGAAGTTTAAGACATGTATGGTAAAATGACACAACCTATCCTAACTTGTGTATAGTGCTGGAGATTCATGTGCAGACTAGTTTTCCTTATCAAGTATTCTGTTACACAGAATGTACTGTATTACTTGAAAAGGTCAGGTTGCCAGCAGCTGCATACTGTATCTGGCAAGTATGTTGAAAGGAATATGTTAAATAGATAAATCATCCCTGCACTTTAGCTAACTAGATCTAAACTTCCTTGTAGTGGGTTATACTATTCAGGTTATAAATCCTCAAGTTATTACTATTATTTACATTTACATTATTTAATGCAAAGTCATGTTGGATATTAATACATTCTTCCTAGGGGCTTTATTTATGAAACCTTCTGAATTACATAATTTGGGTGGTCTAGAAGTTTAAGTATGAACCAGATTTCTCACCACAATTTACTGATGGATTTTGGATTTTTGCCCTTGACCACCCCTCTGCTTGGAACTTAGAGACATGCCTCCTTGACAGCTTAAGAAGGAAAAGGGTCTGTTAACGTTTGCTTAATGGAACAAAAGGCATTTTTGCGAAAAAAGAGAATTTAGTGCAGTGAAAAGAGTCAGAGATTGAATTTTTCACTATTCACAGAATAGGTATAGAATGGGGAAGCAACAAGTCAGCTTCCCCAAGCTTCCTTCCAGTATGACTGTGGATAGACATGGTGATGTCCACCTATGGTAGCCTTTTATGAGCAGAAAGTTCACAGAGCATGTTTGCTAAATGGTTCTGTCATTATTAAATATTAACCTGAAAAAACTGTAGGGGCACAGGGGAAAATACTAATTGGAAAACTAGCATATCATCTTTTTTTCACAGTAGTAATAATTTGTCTAATTTTAAAAAATCCAATTTCCAAAGGTGGTGGCATTAATTGCATACATAACTGGGCAAATAGTTACGCAAACATGGCCATTATATGTTTTGGTGCATCCTTGTTTGCTCAAATGCAGGATTTGCATGTGCAGTTTAGGTGTTCAGTTTTGAAAAGTATAGTTCAGTTGTGTAGAAAACTTAATGAACTTTTGATACAAAAGTATTTTCCTGATCCATACTTTCTTTTTTGGTATATATGAAACTTGTTCTACATTTGAATAACCACTGCAATGCTTTGGAATGGATCATCCAAACAAACATAAATATATCTATAATAATTAACCCATTATCCATAAATCCAAAATAAAGTTTCGAAGGAGAAGATGTGATAGTTCACATTTATTATTAATTATTATTACATACCGTATTTGTTGATGGGGCAACATGCACGCATTAAAGACACAACCCCCAGCTATGAAGATGTTACAGTTAAAGAGCCTGATTCTGCAGCATTTTAAATTGCAGCAGCATCCCCAGGCTGCCCTATAACTGGAATGTCTGCAGTGTTATGGCCCCATTTCAGCATGCCCTTGGTACACTTACTGTGTCAGGGTTCATGAGTGATGATGTTAGCTTTATGACTGTCTTCCACAGTGCCTGTGCTGAGGGAATCCTCCTTCAATCAGACATGGAGCTTTTTAGGGTCCATTTACACTGCTCTCTCCCTTTTTACATGGTGTAAAGGGGCTGGAGCAGGTGTAAGGATCACCCTGGACTTGTAACAGCAAGGATCTGACTTACACATGCAAAGGAAGGAAGTGCAGAGATTAAGGCTGCTGCTCCATCCTGGACTGATTTTTGTAAAACAATGTAACATAACACAGTAATACATTTTTATGGCACCTGTAATGCAAGGGCATCTCAAAAAGTTACCGATTCACGTTTTATGGATCAAAATAAATGACTAATTTTAAAATAACTGATTTTTCTAAGGCTTTTGACACAGTGCCTCATGACAGTCTCCTAAGCAAACTAGGGAAATGTGGTCTAAATAAAATTACTATAAAGTGGGTGCACATCTGGTTGAAAGGTCATACTCAAAGAGTAGTTATCAATGGTTCTCATATCTGGTGGCGTCCAGCAGGAGTCAGTCCTGGGTCCAGTACTCCTCAATATTTTCATTAACAACTTGGATAATGGAGTGGAGAGTATGGGAGTTTGTGAAATCCCCATCATTGGAGGTTTTTAAGACCAGGTTGGACAAACACCTCTCAAGGATGGTCTAGGTTTATTTGGTCCCGCCTCAGTGCAGGGAGCTGGATTAGATGACCTCTCGAGGTCCCTGGCAATCCTACATTTCTATGGTTCTACATAGTGCTCATCCCATGCTCTTGGGAATAAAATGTCACAGTATGAAAGTATTCAAAATATCCCACAGTGGACTGCTCAGCTGGTTCTAATGAATACCCACCAACGCTCATGGTAAAAATAAAATCCCTCCATCATAGGTATCTCGGTCAATTCAACCTTCACATAACCCCCTGCTAATTGACCAGGAAAGTAGGGCCATGGAAAGATTTCAGCAGCTGATGCGCGGCTTTCTTCACACAAGGGGATCCATTTCTGTCTGGAAATGATGAAGTCTATTTTTTAATTTGAACGTTTGCATGAATCTAAGTGCTTTGATACTATGGACTCAGGTGTATGAAAAACCTGGGGGTGGGTTGGGGGAGTGGGGGAGAGCAAGGGAGAGCGCTAGTGTTCATGAAATAATTCTTTGGCTAGAGCTCTGGCTGGAACATCCAATAAGATGTTGTGTGGGAAGATGTTGTAAAAACTTCCTCAGACAGCTATGTCCATACCGGTCATGCTATCGCTGTCCTGGATTCTCTGGAGCAGAGACTGCCCGTCATGGCAAGTTATTACACATTGTTTAGTGGTTTTGTATTGTGCACAAATGGGATGTAGGATGACACCACCAACCCGTTTTTACTTGTGACCTAAACCCGTATTTTAAAAAGAAAAACAATTCTCCGGAGATCAGAAGCTAATACACTTTAACCCACGTTTCCTCCTAGCCCATCTTAATCAACTCTTTCATATAGATTCAGTCTGGTTTTGTTCACTCACTCACTATACCAGCCTTGCACTTGAAGTGCTTTGTAAAACTTATCTCTGCTGAACTAGATCCCCTTTTGGATGTGAGAGCACTTGAATAGAGACTGCAGAAGAAACTACAGCTAAAATGGAGGGGGCGTTACAGCTAACAGCTCTGCACCCTCAGGTCATGGACAGATACAAGCAGCAATTTGCAACCTGGTATACAAGGCGCCAACTCCTTGTTTAGGTGTGTCTGAGTTGAGCCATGAGGACTAATGGCAAAATCTTGCAATTTACACTGGAAAGATTCCCACTGTACACAACTGGAGTTTTGCTTAATTAAGGATTTGCAGGATTTGGTCCTAATCAATGCTTAAAATGGGTTGGGTTGCAGGGGTATGAGGGTGGGGTCACAGACCCAGCCTCCAAAAAAAAAAAGTCTTTGGTGATGCATCTGAGACATGTTACTAGCAAAGAGGATTATAAAGTCAATGTGCCTCAGGATGGCCTGGGGTTGTGAAGTGGGAGTGACACTGACTTTGTTCCAGTCATGGTCATTGACAGACCCAACATTTCTTTGAGAACACTTTAAGCCCTGCCCCTTGCAGAACAGCTTTAATGTTCAATATAAGTATCTATATTTAATACACAGTATACCTGATTCATTCTGTCAGTGGAAACCAGGCTACAGATCTGCAGCAATGAAAAGCCCACCTAGATGGGGAGGAAAGCTAAAGAGTGCACCATGCCTGTAACCTCATCTCCACTAAAGGGCTTAGAGCCAGCTGATGCAGCCCAGAAAGTCAGTGGTGAGGGTCAGGGCAAGGGATCTGTGAGATATTTTGATTGAGCTCATTCAAGTACATAAAAGGTTGTTACAAGGAGCGGGGATAAAAATTGTTCTTCTTAACCTCTGAGGATAGGCCAAGAAGCAATGGACTTAAATTGCAACAAGGGTGGTTTAGGTTAGACATTAGGAAAAAATTGCTGTCATGGTGGTTAAGCACTGGAATAAATTTTCCAGGGATGTTGTGGTATCTCCATCACTGGAGATTTTTAAGAACAGGTTAAACAAACACCTGTCAGGGATGGTCTAGAAGATAATACTTGATCCTGCCATGAATGCAGGGGACTGGTCTAGACGATCTCCCGAGATCCCTTCCAGTCCTATGACTCTATGATCTCCTGGATGTCCTTGGCTGGGTGGGTCCTATACAACCTTGGCTGAATCGCTAAGCCTACTGTCTCCGAGGGTGGCCAGCAATAGCTGGCCTGTGGTGGTGAATGTCTCCATTGATGCATCTGCACCGTAGGAGTGAACCAAGCCCAAGTCTCTGAGAATGGAGAAACACAATGTAAGAACATGGAAATCTTGGTTTCCACAGTTAGAAGTTGTTCTTCATCTCAACCAGCCCATCAACAGCAATTTATTTCTCTCTTTATCTTTCCTCTCTTGTTAAATGATTCCATATATGTTTGTTACAGATGCTGTGACTATCAGTGTGAGCAGGAATGTGGTAACTGCAGCTGTGCCAAAACGAATCTCTATTGTAGCTCACATTTGCTTCCTTTCCTCTGTAATTATGAGGCCAACTGAAACTTCAATGAGAATGAGTTAGCAGACCATATACACTGCAGCTGTTAAACATGCCATACATTTTTAAGATGTTTACAGTAATCTTGTCAAATTAGTCTCAAGAATATAATAATGATTGCTGCCAACATCTGCGTGGCTGGAAAATGAAGTGATACAGAGAAGAATGGCATGTTTTCTGAGGAAGTGTACGCTCAAGTTTGTGAAGTGTTCGATGCCTTCTCCTCGTTCCCCCTCCCCCTGGAGATAGTGGGATCCTCTTTCATTGTGATTTTTCATTGAGCTAGACTGGCTAAACCAGTAGAAAATGTCCTATAAGCAATAGTCCTGTACAGGTAAGGTCTAATTGACCTTTTCTATGTCTAATTTTTACAAGGTTTTTTAAAAAAAAACAACCACCCACTTACGCTGGGTATCCTTTTAAATAGCTGGCCGGGATGACCTCTTGAAGTCCCTTCCAGCCTCTTATTTCTATGATTCTAACTTGTATGGTAGCAAAAATATTACCATCTTTGAATTAGTTTATAAATCCACACCAGAAACTCTCAGAGTGAAAACCCAGCCCCCACTGAAGTTAATGGCAAAACTCCCATTGACTTCAGTGAGGCCAGGATTTCACCCTTAATTTTAAAGGTCACATACTCTTGTCTTAATCCCCCAGATCTAGGGTCTCATCTGGACACTCAGCTGCCCTTGATTCCAGTGCAGTACCTTTCAGGATCAGTCCCATAGTTACTACTTTAGCTGACTTTAGGTTTGATCCTGAAAGGTGCTGGGCACACAGAACCCCCGCTGATTGCTCAGCACCTCTCCAGGTCAGGCCTAAAGGTCGCTTGTCCCCTATCCTATCACCTTTTGGAGAGGGGAAATAACAAGATAAAAAGTTTGCCAATGAGATGTTACTTAGGAAGGCAGACTATGCAAACACATGACAAGGCTTGCTAACGCCCTATAGTAGAAGATGCAGTATAACATTTGTTGTTTTTCTCTCAGTACTTTCACTGCCTTTTTCAGAAACTTACCCATTTGTTCCTTTCTTAAAGACCCAAGTGCAAACCCAGCCTACATGGAGGAGAGAGTGGCCCATGAAGCTTTGCAGTTAGAAAAGCGCCTGAGCCTACTATCCCATTCAAGTCGCCAGGGCAGTGGAGGTAAGAAATGCCTATGATCAAGCTATGATACAAGTCTGGATTTTATTTCAGGGGTCTTTTTCTTGAGGCTTCCGAAATAAGAAAACCTCAGCATTTTAAAATATTGAGCCTTCCAAATGTATTGGACAAAGTCACTCTCTTAGGTCCCACTGCTGTAAGGGCATGATCCAAAGTCCACTGAAGTCAGTGGGACTATTCTGTTGTCTTCAGTGGGTTTTGGATCAGGCTCCAGAGCCCCAGGTACTTACGCATGTGCATAGCTTTAAGCATGTGAGTAGTCCCATTGAAGTGAGCAGTCCCATTGAAGTCACATACGTGATTAAATACCTTGCTGAATTAAGGCCTGTGGCATGAAGTGACTTGCATAAGTCACACAGCAAGTCTGTGGCAAGGTGAGGAACAGAATCCTTTGACATTAAACCCTTCCTTTCTCTGTCTTTGGCAGCGTGTATGCATGTCGATCTAAAAGACATTTTCCATGTGGAGGCATAATTTGGTGCTTAGTGCATAATTTGGTGCTTCTAAATATACATTTACTTTCAAATATTTTTAAAAGCCAATAACCATTATAACTTTATTTATGCTCAGTAAAAATCTCCTTTGTAAATAGATTCACTCATTCCGGGTGTATTTCTTGTACGATACTCTGGATTTATTGTTCTGATTTTTACTTATTATATATCTTCTGATAATAAAGCTAGATCTTCCCATCTGGAGCCAAGGCACATGAAAAACAACGGTCAAGAGTGAATGAACGTAGCGGGGGGAAAAAGGTTAGATTTAGGGGGCTATATTTTGATTTCCTTTGCATCCGTGCAAATCCAGAGTGACACCACAGAGTCCAATGAAGTTACCATTGTAACTGAGAATAGAATTTGACTCATGCCCAGATCATTGAGTGATGCAAATACACACAGCACCATTGACTTCAGCAGAGGTATACCTATTTACACCAGCCGAAAATGTGTTCCACTAAGTCTAAAATTAATACTAACAAAATGACGCATTGTCTACCCATTAAGTTCCATTCTTACGTAAGAAGGCAGAAAATCACTTTCCATACCAATACCTTTAATTGGGATGAAAATGCCTGGCTGTCCTTACCATGACAATTCATAGCCCTTTCTTAGTTTTCCACTTCTAGTGAGTGCTTCAGGTATATATGACCCTCTGTGCAAATACTCTTGCTACAGCTACTAGTGGGGAAAAATCGTTTTTCAATCCATGCATAAATGTACCATGGGATATGTGTATATATAATGGATACAAAACTATCATCATAGCCATATCAGTTACATTTTCATCCGCTCATGTGATGTACAGTTATGTTTGTCTTTGGAACGTTGTAGAATTTAGTTTCGGGTCTATCAGCTAAAAGATAATCTTGAGCTGAACAATTGATTTTTATGTCTGATGCCTTTTTAAAAGTTGACTTTGCAATTGTTCAATTAAAATTTATTGGTAAGAGATTAAAAAGCATCAAGCCAGCCTTTTCAGGGATTTCTATGAAACAGAAACTCATTCAACAGCTTCAAATCAAATACAAATGTTGAAATCTAATATACAGCTTGTGGCAATTTAGAATTAAAAGTTTATATTTTGGAACATCCTCAGATATTTTGAGGTAATTTGGCCTGCTTCTCCTCTCTGGTGTAGATTAGGAATAGCTGAACTGAAGCCAATGAAATAACACTGGGGTAGAATATATGCTGACATATATTTTACCCCAGTGTTATGTCATTGGCTTCAGTTCAGCTATTCCTGATCTACAGCAGAGAGGAGATTCAGGCACATAATCTTCAATTTTAGCATAGAATGTGATATATTTTCAGAGATACAGTAAATTTACACTAAGGGTACCAAGTTGTTTTTTAATATTTTTTCCAGGGGTACAGATTGTAATGTGCATTCTGTTAATATAGCAGAAACAGCCCTCCCCTAAGACAAATATAATTCCACGGTCCTTTCTGCTTATTTGTCCTTTCTTTGCTTTTAGTTTAATTATATTTTGAACATAGGTTGATCTAGTTTCTTTTATTCCAGGAGATGATAGAAGCCTGTCAAGTTCATCTTCAGATACCAGCCATTCGGACGCTAGTGTTGGGAGTAGGTTAACAATTTGGCCTGAACAGTCTTCGGCCAGCACTTCTCAAGAGAGTCATGGACTGGCAGCTGCAAAGGGCATTCATTTTGGGGAAGAAAAAGCACTTGCAGAAGGGGCACATGGCACCACCAAACCACCTCCTAAGCCTCTTCGGTCTAGACAGCTACAGGAAATAGGTCGTCAGAGTTCTTCTGACAGTGGGATAGCTACTGGTAGTCACTCTTCTTACTCTGGAAGTTTCTCTTCCTATGCTGGGAGTCTGGATATTTGCCACGGTGATGAGTTTGGGTCATTGCTTAGCCTGCCATTGAACCTTCCTTCAGATCAGAATTTATGTACTTGCCTGCATAGTGAACCCCAGAGGAGCTTGGGGTCAGAATATCAGGTTCCTAGCCCTGTCAGACATATTTATGACACACCCAGGAGTTTATTACAGGCAGCTGCTATAGATGTACAACACAAGAGTGCGGATTCCACCCAACCAAAGGACCAGGACCCAGCACCTCAAGGCTTTAGTGACCCTAAGGTGCTGGTACCACACTCGGAAACACGGATGGCACCTGAGCAGAGCCAAGACAGGGGGAGGCATGCATCGTTACTCCCAGAAGGCACCAAAGACTCAAGTGATGAGACATATGTGGATTTTGTTTCAAGGTGGTCAGATGTAAAACCACAAGGACAGGTGTTAGACTCCAAAAGTAGTGAGTTGGCACCACCTAGTGGAGTCCCAGCTGACCCCTGTGAAATATATAGCCCCCACCCTGGGATGACAAGAGCTCTCTTTTCAGCTTGTCCAATCTGTGGTGGACTAAAGGTAAATACCTAATACTGAGCAGATGCTAACAAAGACTTAAGTACCTTATTTAACACCATTAATTTAAATGACTTAAGGATGTAAGAATAATTGTGAATTGCAGCCTATTTCTTTTTAGGATAATGAAATTTGTGCTGTTTTATGGGTATGTTGAAAGGTTTAATAGATGGCAACCTCTCCCCTCCTTAAAAACCATGTCTGGAACAGGAAAACATTGAAACATGTAGCCTATCAAGCATTATCTTTCAATGGACCAGACTCGCATTGACTTCAGTAGAAATGTCACAGGCACATCGGAGGGTTGAATTTGTCCCGTGATAATTAATTTAGTACAAATGAGGATGTCTTGCTGTTGGTATTTCTTGAGTAGAGTGAAGGGAGGCTGAAAAGGTTGGATGATACTCTAGGATAGCCATTTTTTAAAGATGCATATTTATTTTGACAGATAGTCAGATAGTTAGATAGATAGTTTGACTGTAGTATGTGAGCACCTCATGTGCATGGGGAAGCCAGAATGGTGGAGCTTCTGACTGAACTTCAGAAAATGGTGAAGCTTCTGGTGAAGGAGAACATAAGAGCTACTATACTGGAACAGACTAGTGGTCCATCGAGTCCTGTATCATGTCACTGAGAGTGGCCAGTGTCAGATGCTTCAGAGAAGGTGCAAGAAACCCTGCAGCAGCTGGTTATGGGAGAGCCAACCCTCAGGGAAAGTTCTTCCTAGCCATCAGGAGTTAGACGCTGACTTAAGAACTGAAGCATGAGGGTTTGCATACTTTCCTACACTTTTGTTTATTTTAAAATATTTACTATTATGATTCTGGATATTCTTGTTATCCATATAAATGTTTAATCCCTTTTTGAATCCTATTAAATTCTTGGCCTCAATAATATCTTGTGGCAATGAGTTCCACACACTATTAATGCATTTGTGAAGAAAATATTTCTTTTTACTGGATTTTGAGAAGACTTTTTGTGGTGTTTTTATTGCGGTTGCTAAACTGGAACAAGATAAAGCTGTGTTCGTGTTGGTGAGGCATAGAAAACCTGGGAAAGAGAGAGAGAGAGAATGTAAAAAATTAGGAAATGATGTATAAACTGGGAATTCAGGCAAAATTATCTCACTTAGAGAAACAGTTGTTAAATAAGGTAATTTAAGTGTATAATTTTAAATGAGTATGTGGGAGTTACATAACTCACTGGAGAGAATAGATTTTCAAATTCAGAAGACATTAATGAGCTTGTTGGGGCTATTGGCCTTTTCTTGTCCTGCAGTGCTTCATGTGCTTGTAGTGCAGTCTGTTTTTAAGTCTCTGGGTACTAGAGGATGGTATTGGCACTGTATATCTTCAAAACTGTAGAGGACTGAAGTCACTCCTTCCCCCTTTTCCAGTCCGCTCCCTGATTGGACTATTGATTTTAAATGCATTAGACCAGACACCATATAGGAGGAAAACTGTGGTGCCACTGTACTTTCAGCCATTATAACTGTAGGGAAATGTTGAAAAAGGTCTTATGCAGAATGGACAGTAATCTAGAAAATAAACAGTGACATGAGAGAGGCTGCTCCCACTTGAACTCATTTTAGTACAGGATAAATACTTTTGCTTGTCTTCCCTGCCCATTTTAAAGAACTCTGAAAATATGCCTTATTGAATTATACAAATAACAATTGTGTTTTTGTTAAAAGTAATCAAACCATTATAGCAAGATCAATTATTTTAGAAATGACTAATGGTCCCTGTCCATGTCTTCTTTACACGTAATATGATAAAGGCACCAATCCCTATTCTGTAATAAAATAATTCCTATTCTACATGCTGTGAATAGGATACATTTGGGATACCACTAGGAGCAAGCTGAATTGAATCATGGATTACTTGACATCAGTTCTCCACATCTATTTGAAGATGTTCAGAAAATCTTTATTGGGCCAATGTTTTGCGTGCTTTTGCAATTTCAGATAAACTGTTAATTAAATTATGTTGATGCTTTTAAATTCCTGATATGTAGTCTAAGTAAATGAGATGGAGAGAACAGTACAGTCCATAACAATATTGAAGTACAGCAGCAGTTTTTCATGTTCATCCTTGTTAGTGAACTTTGCAAATCGTATAGTCCTTACTCAGGCAAAAGTTTATTTCAGTGGTAATTTCACCAAGAAAGAAGGGAGTAAAAATGTCAAGACTGAAGCAAGCACAGATGTGCGATGTCCTCTGGCAACAGAACCAGTGAGGGAGGCAGGATTTGGGGTTGTGGTGCAGAGGTGTAGACACCTGTGGAGGAGAGGTGTGTATCAAGGGACTGAAATGGGTCTGGGGTAGAGGATGGAGAATGCTGGATGTGGAACGTAATATTTGCCTTTTCTGATCAAGAGTGACTCCAGTAGCTAGTTAAGGAGCAGCATTGAAAAAGGTCATCCACTCCACTAGTGATCGGAAGGATGATGACCAGAATGCAGGACATCAAGATTTGGCATGTAAACTGGGGATCTTCCAGACTCAGACAGAAAATATGGCAGTAACGCTTTCCTGTTTCACTCAAGGTGAAGAATATAACCACTGAGAAAATCTATTGTACATAAAGGAACTAGAAATATGTTAGCAGCTGAGGTTTAAGATTGGGAAGTAAATGTGCTTTTGTATTCTGTGGTACGTTGGCCCACTGTGCACAAGATTCCCTTCGTTATAAACTGAATTGAGTGTGCCTTTACCATTGTATTTTCATATAGGTATTTTCAGTTATGCAGATAAATATTTTAGCTGAGATCCTTGTATAGTATATACATAGGGCATATTTATGCTCAGAATCTTGGATTGTTTTTATTAAGGTTTGTAGATTTATTACTGGACCGTGTTCATTCCATTTCCGACTACCTAGTCACTATTAGAATGGGGAATAGCACTTCACTGTACATATTTTTTTTTCTGTAACTTCATTTGATGCCATAGTTTAGGAGATAATATCAAGATTTTTATAGGGTGGTGGTGTTGGTTTTTTAAACTCCTCCATTGTTTGTAAAATTTCATAGAAGCCTGGAAATAAACTGTCTTTTCCAACTGATTTTGTCCTTTTCCATCTGGCAGATACTGTTTTCCCTGCCCCAACTGTCATCCTCTTGCATTTTGAATGGATATGAAATGCATATGGCTGTTTTTATTGACTTCCTTGTGGTGTACCAACATCAGTGAGGGTAGCAAGAAATGTGTCTACCTGTGGAAATGCTGGCCCTGATCCTATATTCCTGGCGTACCCCAAACTCTCATTGATTTCAATGGGAGTTTTTTTTGCATGTGAAGAGTATAGGATTAGACTAAGGTTTTGCTAGTTAACTTGGTGTGACGCAGTCAGCATAAAAATAATTGTTTTTCTGTGGGTCTGTTATGAAACACCAGCATATATTCAGCCAGTTTGATTGCTTGATCATCTGGAAATATCACTACCTCTGTGGAGATGAGGGCCCCAATTCACTTACAATGGTACAAATCAGGAATGACTCTACTGAATTCATCCATCTAAGGTACTTGTATAGCTCCCATTACCATAGTATCTGAATGCCTCACAACCTTCTCCACAACACCCCTGTGAGGCGGGGAAATCAGTGTTATCCTGTTTTACAGGTGGGAAGCTGCGGCACAAAGGGCTAGATTCACAAATGGCACGTCGATGTTGCAATATCCAAGTCCCAGGCTTTGGGGTATTCTGGGGTGGGGCGCACTCAATCTCTCCTGTTCGAAATTTGTAAATAGTTAAATATTCATTGGGCCAGAGTGCAAAAGGGAGAGTCTGACTTTCTAGCCCGGTGGTTGGGGTACTCACCTGGGATATAGGAGACCCAGTTTTAAGTCACTGGTTCAAATCAGGCAGAGCAGGAATTTGAAAGCACATCTTCTACCCCTAGGTGCGTGCCCCTATCTGGTGGGCTATTGGTTATAACAGTGGGTGGGTATCTCTGGTTTTTTGTGAGAAAGAACTGGCCTGACTTAGACCCTTAACTCCAGGGGTGGGTTCACAGGCTGTGACTGAGCAGAGTGAGACACCTCCTTCAGGCCTGGACTTAAGTGCCTACCCACTCCTCTCCTTGGCATTTCCTACTGGCTAGCTTAGGTTGCTACCTTGCTCAGCTTGCTGGCTGTTGTGAATCTCATTCTGAGGAATCTGACTCTGTCCATGGACTGTAAAGGGAACCTGGGTGCCTAGTTGAGGATTTCACTGAGCATCAGGCACCTAACGTTTGATATTGCAATGCCCAAGTCCCTTGGTGGATCTAGCCCTAAATAACTTGCCCAGTGTCACACAGGAAGCTTGTGATAGAGGAGAGGCTTGAACCTAGGCCTCCTGAATACTATGTCATTGGGGATAAACTCATATAAAATGGGTCTGAAAGAAGAACATCTGTAGGATGTAACCTTGTGCAATGGGATGGCCACAGACAATTTCATTGTCACGTCTGTAAAGGGAAGTTTTTCAGTTTTTTTGTTTTAACACTGAAGTTTTCATTAATAATAATAATAATAAAGATGCTAAAGAAATCATAGAGGTGCGTTATAATTGGGCTGGCAAAACTAGATTTTTTAAAAATAATTTAGATTTTAAAATAATATTGAATATTTTAAAGCATTTTTATTTTTATAGTTGCGTAAAATTTTAAGCGTTTTTTCAATATTTATGTAAATTTTCAGAGTTGTGGGAAATAATGGGGGGGATCAGATAATTATTTAATGACAGTAGACTGAGAAAGTTAAACCTTTATAACCTTCAAAACACAAATTGTCAACATCACATGTCAAAATATATACAGTAAATATCCTTAAATTAAACTCGAATAAGTTCTCAAGCAACATTTTTCTTACTTTGCCTATCTGTAAATTTTGATTATTATCAATGGAAATATTTTTAATCATTTTGTGTGTTTACGGTGAAATCGGTGTTTGCTGATCAATCTAATCCTTCCAAGCCTGTTTATAATGTACAGTATTAGTATACACATCCATTTGTGTATTAGTGTCATCACACTCCCATCTCACATAAGACAAAACTACTCATTTTTGCCTTATAATGTCTCTGCTCATTTCTGATTTCCAGATATAAAGGACAACATAGGACGACATATCATTGGCAAAGACACTTATCAATATTTAAATCCTGTTGGTTCAGAGGTTTGTGTAACTCAGCTCACATAACAAATATGATACTTTTAAGTCTTATCAGCACATATACATATTTTCTTCTAAATGACAATATGTAAATTTTGTTCTAAAAAGATTGTTTTGCTTTTCAATCAGCCTCTACTAGAAAATCTCTATTAAAAAAAAGTCTTGCTGTCCCTTGCATGTAAGTTAGCGTGTTCTGAGGCTTAAAAATTCGGAGAGTTAGTTCTATATGATAATCACCTGATGATTAATACTGCTATGGATGTTTTGCATTTCTATACTTTTTTTTTTCATTTGACGATTTTAAGTGCTTTAGAAAATTAATTAACCCATTTTAAAGATACTGAAACAGACACAGAGAGGACATGACTAGATCAGATCAGCGAGACAGCAGCAAAGCTGCTTTGTCTCCCAGTTCCCGGGTCTAACCGTTAGACAACACTTTTTATAATCCTTTTTTCCATCTTTGAACATATCCATTGAACCTCAACAAAAATATTATACTTTTTTTACCTTTAAAACTCCAGGGCAGTTCTAAATTGCCAGGAAAGGCTGTTCAATTTTTAAAGCTCTGCACCTTCCTCTTCTCACTAACAGTTCTTCTTCCTTGATCAGAGCTGTAGGCAGTTCCTGAGTATTCTCACTTATCTGCGCTCATTTTTCATTGATAAATAGGTGCTGATGCTGCACCACTGAAATCAATGACAGATTTGTCATTGACTTCAATGGGAGCGAACAAGGCCCATAATAAACTGGGTTTTGTCTTATGTAGTTTCTTTTTCTATTAGGAACACTTTAATGCATTGGCCAAACTTGACTAGATATCATTTCTTTCACAGAGGTGCAGTGAAGAAGCCTTCAAGCCCAAATGCTTTAAAATACCTGATAATACAGACAAAGCCAAAAGTTCTAAATAAAAAAATCAACCCACTGATTATTGTCCAACATGTTGTAACACTGTTATAAAAGGAGACACTGTCACAGTCAGATACAAATAAATAACAGCCTAACAATAAATAATATTTAATTGCGCAAAGAAGAGGTATGTCTGGGGATCCATTACATTTGACTGACTCTCACTATGAAAATGGTCTTTGATGCCATTGGCATTTGTCGTAAATCAGAACAGTTTTCAGGCTTTCTATTTCTATCAATTTCTATTAATAGTATTCTCTTCAATTACATCTCATTTGGTTCTCTTAGTTAGGGCCAGACTGTGATACCTTTACTTACACTTAGTAGTACTTTGCATCCCATTGCCTTAAATGTGGCTACTCATGGTGGAAGATGAGCAAGGGTATCACAACATGGCATTTCACCTGCATCAGTTTATTTTTATGGCTACATGACAGAGCTTGCAGCTGCACCACTGTAGTGCTCCTAGTGCAGATGCTCTAAGCTGATGGGAGAGAGCTCTTCTGTCAACTTACCTATTCCAGGCCCTGCAAGCAGCAGTAGCTATGTCAGCAGGAGAAGCTCTCCCACCGACATAACGCAGTCCACACTGGCACTTAGGTCGGTGTAACTTACATTGCTCAGGGGTGTAGCTGATTCATATCCCTGAGCGACATAACTTATACTGACATAAGTGGTAGTGTGTTCGTAGCCTTAGGCGACAAAGCTTCTACAGAGACAGTGAAAATAGCAATTATCCTTTGCATGAACTCAAGGCACCTTAAATAATTACCTCATGACATCCCCCTGAAACAGAGGATCTGAGGATCACTTCACTCACCGCTCAAATACAGCCACTTCTGAAGCAGTTTACATCAACTGAAAACAGCACACAACAGCAGAATACCTGTCTAAGCCAGGAAGGGAAGAATACTTTCCCAAATGAAGCTGTTAGGGAGATGTTCTATAAAATAGGTGGGCAGAATGCAATAATCAGAGCTGGAATTTGGCCCTGACCCCAGGGTTCACATCCTTTCTCTTATAAAAAGTGCCACAGGATACTTACTAGCAAATGATGATGACCTTTTTATATCTCATCCCACAGACAGTACCTCCAGGGATACAGGGTTCCCTAGCTCAATTGGTTTATTTCTGACTCAAAGAGAAAGAGAGCCTTCTACTTGTATCATTAGCATAATTTCCTACAGCACCTTATTATTGCTGCTTGGAGGTCTTCCCAGCGAATACTATAATGCGTGACTCCCAATTCCCCAACAAGCAAGATGAGGCCCAGCTTCCACATGAGTTGCTAGTTGTTTTGGTGAGGTTCCCTGTAGTCTTTGAGAGATGTGGAGCACCTGCAGTTTTAATTGTTCACCAAAGGTTTCTCTAGAAAAGCACAGGGAGACTGAGACACTGTTTTGGAGCCCTACTAAAAGGGTCCCAGCTCGGATGGGAGACATTCAAAGAACGCACAGATGCTGTAGGAAATTATGTTGGTGACATAAATGGATGGCACTTCCCTGAGTCAGTACTACAACCATGCTACTGGAGGTGCTATTTTAACCCACATTGTGTGTGTGGGGGGGAAGGGGGTAGGATTTTTGTTTCACTCTAATGGCTGGTGTATATAAGAAGTTTTTTGTGTCTGCTGCTACTTTCAGCTAGTGGGCTTACTTCTTCAATTTGAGAGTAGAGGCTCATGCATTAAGTGCTGAAGGTTCCAGATTTGATCACCACCAGCGGCACAACTAGAGCCTGTTTATTGTACCTTTCAGATGAGATGTAAATTAGATAAATTGACCATCTGTCATGAAAGACCCCATCCCACTTTTCATCAGAGTAGGGATCTTAATCCAAACTGGTTATTATAAATAAGAACTATAGGTACTCTGCACCTCATAGGATCAGGCCCTAAAAAAAATATAGAGTGCTGGGTGGGCAGCTCAGCATTATTTATCTCCATGGCCTAAGCAGACACTTTTGACAAATCGTTTGTCTGTCGGTGAGCTGATCAAGATACTGATAGTTTGGATCCAGTATACCCAGTCAGAATGAGTAAATGAGAAAAACTACTTGTACTCGCGAAAGAAAAAGAAGCTGAACAATATACGATATATAAGAGCAAAAATTACAAGAGCTGACTTCTCTCCTCTTTCTCATCTGGGAGTAAGAGCTTCTCTGGAGAGAGAAAATTAGCTGTTTTAGAGGAGACAGAGGAGGAATCTGACAATGAGAATCAGGAAAAATGGTTGTCTTCTGAATTGATGGTAAAGAATGCAATCAGAATACTGGGAATATGGCTAAGACAGGAAGAAGGAAAAGAAAGCATTTTTCTTCTGAATCAAACACATTCCTCACTAGAAGAATTATCAGTTGGAACACTACAAAGTAGTGATGGAATCCGCCAAAAAGAACAGCATCCTATACCTTCCTTCTTTTAAGATGCAGAAAGAAGAATCACCACTCCAGCACCACATGGCAGAAGAAAGTATTCCTTTTACCCGTTCAATCAAAGAAAAGATAATAGAAGAGACTTCTCTTATGAGAAGGATATACTGTGGAATATGGGCTGTTCTGGGGATGACAAATTCTGGCAGAACCCAGGGGCATGCATTGTGTCCTAGTTATTAAAGCAGAGGGCTGGGATTAGGATTCCTTAGTTCCTTATCCAGATGTACCTTTGACTTGCTCTGTGGCCATAAACAAGTAATTTAAAAACCGATCTTTTCCTTGGTTTGCCCATCTGCAAAATGGGTATAATGTTCATCTACCTCACAAGGCTCTTGTGAAGCTCATTTAAGCCATATTTGCAAAGTGTTTTAAGATCTTGTGATTAAAAGAAGACATGTAAGAATTACTATTTATTAGCCAACATTGCCAAAGTAACTGCATGAGTCAGAAAAGGACTCTGTAAATGACAACACGATAGGATATGCATGAAATGTGTGGAGGCTTGGCAATAATCCACTATGGATAGATGGGCCTTGGAGGTGTTAGAAAATGAATACTGAATGGAGCTAGAGTCTTTTACCAAAAACCTTTTCCATATAATCAATTGCAGTTGACAATATGGACAAGTTTGCAATGATGACTTCAACTATGCTGATCTAGGAAGTCTAATAACCCAGGAGCACACCTATACCCTTACATGGACTATATGCTTTTCAGAGCTAGCTCTCAAGAAATTGACAGACATAGCTACAGAGTGGGCAGTAGATACATTATAGAAGTGCGGTTTTGTCATCAACTTTACAAAGAGCAAGTTGATATCAACTCAGAAAATACATCTAGGAGTTATATGTTCAGAATAGGACGAGGGCAGGTTCAGAAAACCATCAGTAAGTCATTCTAGTGTGGATGGAAATTCAATAGGCATCTTCCATGCAGGCTCTAAAATTGACATGATTAAAGTTTTTTTCTGCAAAAAATGGTTCTTGGACCATTCTACACATTGCTACAAATGTTCCCATTGGAATACTGGAACTGTATGGAAGGCATCTTGGGAAAAGCTTCAAGTGATTCTTCAGACGCTACACAGCAGAGCGAGTAAGGACTCAATCCACTGCTACTTCTACCTTCTCCCATCAAGAGTAATAGCAACAAATTTCAACAGCTTGGCCGTTCGCTCCTTGCAGAGGTCAGTGCAGAGCATAGTGTGATTAGGAGAGATACAAGGACATGAACTTTCTTCAATACAATGCCATAAAACTAGCCATCCTCACTTTTCAGGCACATCTTGCGCAGCAAATTATGATGGTAAACTTGGACAACATGGAGGCTGTTCCCTCCGTATTCTAGAAAGAAAACACAGGAAGTGTGAGAGAGAAATGACCTAGTGGTTTGAGGATGGGACTAGACTTAGGAAATCCTGAGTTCTAAGCCTGGCTCTACCACGCTCTTCTTCTGTGGCCTTAGGGAAGTCAACAGTGCCTCAGTTTGCCCATCTGGTAATACAGGCATGATAATATTTACCTCCTTCCTGGAACTACTGGCAGGATTAAATAGATGATGTTTGTATAGCACGTTGACTGTGTAAAGTACTATACAAATGCTAGCCCTTCACTCATTCCTCTCTCAGGCAAACTCTGAAGACAACAGCAGTTTTGCCAGAGAAAGAGCTGAGTCAAGATTCCAGGGTTTGGCCCATGGTGAGATTCTTAAGAGCAGTTAAACTTGTGGAGCTTCTATAGCTATTCAAAAATCTGCTGAGGAGCCTTAGCAGGGTATTTCCACTGGTTAGCCAGTCCCCTTACAAACCAATAATCTATTCATTGCTGGATTTTCTTTATTGTGAGATAATTTGCATATGAGCTACTTCAAAGGCCAGGAGCTAGGCCTTCTGGGTCTGGCCCATGGCAGCACAAAAGTACCTGAAAGCTGCTTTAAATGAGGAGTTGAGGATTCCCCTATCCTGAGGGAATTCTTTCCTGTTGTAAAGTCAGCATAGCTGATTTCTGTTCCAGTCCCACCTGCCGCACCCCACTCCCTCATGGTATGCGAGCATGTTGTAGATAGAAAGGGATATGACAGGAACTCACTGTGCTCTGGCCAGTCTCATGGCTCATTGGTCACCATCATAAGCTGGTGCAAGTTGAAGGAGTCTTTCAGCTGCTCTAACTCACTCTGGGGATCAATTTGGCCTCCAACTAGGCCTGGTATTGTGGTGAATTCAACTATACGCGTGCAATGAGTGTATGCCCTGGAGTGAGCGTGAGATGGGAGATGTGAATCTGCTGATCCCTCAGTTGGTCTCAGTTCCTGTGTGCCTCTCATAGTGTGAGCATCTTGCCGTGCTGAGTGTGATTCTAGTGTTTTAAAGATACGTATTTTTTGTACAACATGGCTCCTAAATGCAAGCCAACTACTTCATCTGGTGCTCAACCGAAGAAACAGTAATTTTTTCCAACGCTGGAGGAAAAACTGGCTATGTTGGACTTATTGAGAGACGGTATGTCCGTCTCCAATGTGGCGCGTAAATATGGCTGCAACAAATCTAGCATCTGTGCTATCAAGATTCGAGAGAGAGAAATTCATCAAGTCGTGGCATAAAGTGCTCAATAACTGCTAAGATGATGAGCCAGGTGCATGATAAGACTTTAGTGAAGACTCAAAAGCATTAAACTTATGGTTAGAAGACATGAACTGTAAACGTGTGCCTATCGATGGCAACACATTGCGAGAAAAGGCTCTTAGCCTCTACGTGCTGTTCAAACCTCCCGCCGAAGAGGGACAGCCTTCTGATGAGAAGGAATTCAAAGCCAGCCAAGGTTGGCTTAACAGTTTTAGGAACCGCTTCAACCTCAAAAATGTGCAGACTACTGGTGAAGATGCATCTGCTGATGAAGAGGCAGCAAAAGCCTACCCCGAACAATTAAAGATAATCATAGAAGAAAAGGGCTGTCTTCTGCAACAAGTTTTTAATGCTGACGAGACTGGGCTCTTCTGGAAAAAAATGCCCAACCTCACTTACATTTCAAAATCAGAAAGACAAGCCCCTGGCTTCAAAGCAGCTAAAGACAGTGTGACTGTGTTGTTTTGTGGCAATGCGGCTGGGTATTTAATAAAGCTGGGCTTGCTCTACAGGGCTGCAAATCTCCGTGCCCTAAAAGGCAAGAACAAAAATCTCCTGCCTGTGTTCTGGCAATCAAATAAAAAGGCTTGGGTGACGATAGTATTATTTCTGGATTGGTTCCACAAGTGTTTCATTCCGGAGGTCAAGCGGTACCTCAAAGAGAAAGTACTTGACTTTAAAGTGTTGCTGATCATAGACAATGCTCCTGGCCACCCTGAGGCACTCCAGTTTGTGCATAACGACGTTGAAGTCGTCTTTCTCCCCCCAAATACCACCTCCATCCTCCAAACTCTCGACCAAGGCGTGATTCGCTGTTTCAAGCCACATACATGAGGCTTACATTCTCACGGATATGTAGCGCTATAGATGCTGATCCCAGTCTTAATGTGATGGAGTGTTGGAAGTCCTTCAATATTGCCGATTGCATCACTTATATTAAACAGGCAATGGATGCAATCAAGCCTGAAACAGTCAATGCATGTTGGCGAAACTTATGGAAAGAATGTGTGAATGATTTTAAGAGTTTCCCGACCATTGACAATGAAGTGAAACGCATTGTTCAGGTGGCCAGGCAAGTGGGTGGTGATGGCTTTGTCGACATCCTTGAGGAAGAAATTGAAGAACTAATTGAGAGCCTTAGAGAAACATTGACTAATGAAGAGTTAGAGGAACTGATAAAATTGTCTACAGAAGACAAAGATGATGATGACAAACAGGAAGAGCTAGCAAGTTGGAATCTTCATAAATTTGCTGAAGTGTTCCAAGAAGTGAAACACTTGAATGATTTAATTTCTGAATATGATCCCTCTATTGAATGAAGTCTCAAAATCACATGTAGTATTATGGATGATTTGAGACCATATTAAGAAATGTTTGAGCAGCTCAAGAGACAACAGCGACAGTTGCCGATCACTATGTTTTTCAAGAAAAAACAACGAGCAGCAGATGAGCCTGGCCCATCATCTCCTGGATCGACATCAAGCCTTGATGACCCCCCAATAATGTCATCATTGTCGTAGACTAGCAAGAATATCCAGGGTGAGTGGTTAGGTTTACTGTTTTCCTTTTTTATTCTTTCATTCTTCCATCTGTCTTTCTCTCTTTTATGTAATTAAAAATACAGTACTGTAAAATTATATTTTGCATATGTACTCTTTATTATATACTGTACATTACTGTATACATTATACATTTATACATATAGTATTACTGTACAGGGTTGTATACTGTACACAAAACCATGTATACTGTACTTTATGGGCGATTTAAGGGTAATTTTGACTATATGTGATTTTCGCCTTACGCGCTGACTTTAGAACCTAACCCCTGCGTAAGATGCGACTCCACTGTATATGTTGTAGGTGCCACTTTAATCCATATAATAGTAATAATTCCACCCAATTGAACTGTTGTTTAGGACAGGATGTTTTCTGAGCTTACAAATGCATATGGTGCAGGAAATAGTCTCTTCTTTGGCTCCAGATCGGAAACGTTCAAAGGAGAAGCAGTAGCACAAACTAGGGGCAGGAAGAGCACTGAAAAAGGAGGCGTCAAGTCTCTGGTATGGTTGAAGTGTGCACACACAAGTCCAGAGAGCAGATAGAAAAGCGGCTTTAGAGCCTTTTATACTCCCTTGATCCTGGGGCATTTGGGTCCTGGTCCTTAATGTAAATTACAGGAGCCAGCTGCCAGTGAATTCAAGGTACTGTTCCAGCAGCATGGAATCAGCTGGACATAAAAGAGTCCTGCCAGGTTCTCTCTTTCCCAGTTATCCCCTCTGCACTGGATACTCTAGCAGCTCTGTGCCACCCCAAAATTCCCCTACATGAGGGGAATCCTCCACTGTCAGGACACACACAGATTTAAGCAGCCCCAAGGTACTAGAGAACTGAGGCCAGAAAATGTTAAGCAAACAGGAATATAGTCAATTTTGGACTGTTCATTACATTCCATCTGACACACCAGGGCAGAAAAGCATCCTCACCAGATGGCTTAGCAACAGCATATCTGAATTTTGTGCAGCACTTTGCAAAATTCCTCCAGTTGAAGTGAAAGTAAGGGTTGTAGCACAGCGTGTGGGTATTCGGGTGATGATTGCTATAGAAAACCTGATAATAATAGTAATTAATAATTTGCAACACTACTCTTCATCAGCAGAAAAAACATGCAAGGCAGACCCTGTATCCAGGTAAGTATCAAAGTACTGCAAAGTGCTCCAGGTTTTGTGATTGTTTTATTGCTGGTGCCAAATTCTAACTTTAGTGATGGGCTGCGAATGAGCAGAAAATAATTTTTGTCTTCACTATATTAATTTTGCTGTTCATGTCTTCTCCCCCATTCTTTCTTACTTCTGGCCATTTCCCGTTCGTGATGGATCTGTGAATGAGAAATGGACAGAAGTAAAAGTAAGAATGAGAGAAAAGTCATGAACAGCAAAATTAATATAGTGAAGACAAACATTATTTTAGTTAATTATTTTAACATATTCAGTGATGACAGGAGGAAAATTCCTTACCTGTTGTTTTTTTCTGGGAGAAGTTGACTAACCTCAACAAGGGGCAACATCCAGCAGTTAGAAAGTAGAGAAAATGGATACAAAGGTGTTTTTCATGAAAGGCTTCCATTTTTATTCTGATTTGGCTTGCTCATGTGTTTTGTTATGGCCCATTGTGTTCCTTTGTTTGTGTGGTGAAAGATACTCAGGTTATAACAAGATTTTTCCTTTCTCTCCTTACGTGAAATGGGCTTGAAGGAAGGAGTCAGATCCTCATCTGATATGAATTGGCACAGCTCCATTGTCTGAGGACCTGGCCCAAGTATATTTTTAGTGCTGGTTCATGAAAGCAGAAGTTTATCTGTCACTTTGTAAGAACAGTGTAAATGGGAAAAGAACAAGGAGCAGATCCTCACTAATATAGTCCTTAGCTGCAAATTTCAAAGTTGTAATCACAGCATATTGTAAACCCCAGAAACCATTGTTAGTTTTCTTGCTGTGTTCACGCTTCAGACACAGAGGTTCTTTTAACTGTAGCATGGTGCCAGACCTGTGTCCCTACCAGCTTTTGTAGCAATTCCACATTTGATCCCCTCTGGCTTTACTGTGTATGTTTGTTATTGTAGAAGTGCCCAGTAGCAGTGCTGCTATAATTAAACGGCTGTGTTTGTTATCTTCAGGGGTTTCCCAGCTTTGCAGGGTCCTATCACTCATCAGTAAAGTTTTATTGGAGGCAGTAACTTAGCATGCAGTGGAAAATATGTTGTTTTAGTTTTTTTATAATTGCTTGAATTGCTTTTTAGGTTACTGATGTTTTAGAACGAGTAGAAATAATTGTGATAAGTTAATAGCCTATAGCTACGCATGCACAAAAACTATTTTATGGTGAAATTCCCTCAGAATTTCTACTATAACCATTGGCTGAAATTCATTCTTTTTCACTGGGAAAGGACAAATGCCCACTGAAGCCCTAGGTGAAGGATTTAAGTGAGTCACTGGTCCTTGTGCATGATGTCTAACCTGCTGTGAATTTTACTCAATCACTGTGCTCACATAAAAGCCTTGTTAAAAATCTATTGGGTCAAAAAATCAGTTTGTTTTTGTTTTTAAATGTCATTCCTGTTCATTACAGTCCAAGAGTATAATGAATAATTCCAGGGATAATTACTGAATTTTCAAAGTTACTGATCGCCAACTTTTTATAACTATAGCACTATATTTATGTTGGCTTTCTTTAAGCCTTGAAACTGTCATGGTTTTCTACATAGAAAATGATTTGTTATTTAAATTGAGGTTTAGTTACTCCACCATTACACACATTGAATAGTACCTCACTCTGCACAGTCTGATTGCTTCACTAGCTACTTGAATACTAAGGTCCTACTCACCGTGAATCTGGGTGGCACCATTAGGCACGTGCTTATGAATCTGAACAAACAACGGAGTTGATCTTCTGACATGCTAAATGATGCCTATGAAGTACTGTGGAACATGTTACATGCAGTGCCCTAACCACTGGGCTAGGGGGTATTCTAGAATGGGTCTCTCTCAATCTTTCCTATTGAAGCTGGTCCACTTTGTATAAAAAAGGATGGTCATTAGGACAGGGACTTGAATACAGGTCTTCCACATTCTGGTTAAGTGCTCTAACCATTAGCCTATTGGGTAAAAGGGGAAACCACTCCAGGTCCACCTCCTCGTTTTCTTGCAAGGAGGGCTAAGGTACTTAAGTCTGTGAGTGGGTTCATGGCTGTGAATCCTGAGCAGAAGGAGATACCCCCTTTATCTCAGAGTTAGGCACCAAACTCCCTTTGAGGATTGGGGCTTAGGCCATACCTGTCTCCTTGGCATTTCCTATTGGCTAGTTTTGGTGGCTTCCTGCTCAGTGCACTGGCTTTTGTGTACCCATTTATCATCTCCTAGCTTACTCTCTGCATTGTGTAGGGAGTGTGGGTGCCTAACACAGATTCCGTCAGGTGGCAAGGTGCTTGAACAATTTTTTTTAGCTGTAATTGGTGGTATAATGGAACCTTTATGATTGACTGGGGCTGGAAGCATTCAGATTCATTGATTGTGTGAGGCCAGCCTGACAGGTTGGAGCCAAGTGCAGGTGCACCTGTCTGGTTGTCTAAGAATGGATGCATGTGAGCCTGATTACTTGGCTGGGGACAGGTGTATGCAAACCTGATCGACTGACTGAGTTTTTAGGCCAGGTGTATTGTGGCCTAAAGCGTCACTATAGATAAGACTGCACAGCAGTTTCCATTGTTAGCACATCTGTATATGTTATGTATAATTACATAAAAGTCAGCGTTAAAAGACTGTTATTTAGGTTGCTACATCAAGCACTTGAAGGTTAGGAAATTCCAGATTTATGGTTGCTCAGGCAATTGTGGTGGGAGGGCTCAGCCCCCCTCCCCTTTGTTCCTGTAATAGGCCTCTCCAGTGGCACAAACCAGCTGTGAAGCTGTCAGATCTGGCCCTTTAAGAGGGAATCCACAGGTGACATGCTGTAGTGAATCCAGCAGAAAGGGGGAATGACTAGAGTGTCCCTGTGCTCTGTGATCCCTTGCTGCTGGATGAGGCTATGGAAAGATGGACATAAGCTAGAGCAGCCTATAGGCTGCTCCAATTTATGTCTGAGACTGTTTCAACCCCTGCCAGCCCTAGCATTGCAGGAATGCGAAGGAGGTTAAAGGTTACGATTACACCCCACCTCCCCTAGTCTTGCAGTGAGCACAGTTCAGACAGGATGAGGGATATGGTCCACTATCCGTACAAACAAATATTGTGCTGTCAGTGCCAAATATAAGTGGCATTTAATTTTAATCCATCCTGTTGATGTAACCAATAGAGAAAGAGGGACTGAGTGTTGATGATACCATACATACTGTAAATAGAAGAGCTACATGTTAACACAGAAACCATGACACAGCATGCCTTCACCTCCACCTGAAAATTGCTTGCTTGTACAGAGCCATAAAAGTGCCGTAACAATATAAAATTGGGGCTAAGTGTCCATAAAAAGACACGGTTTATCCAATCCTTCTCCTCAGGAATACAGTGCTCATAATCATCATGGTTGAAAGAGAGCACCATGTGTACTGTTGCTGCGGTGATTTGCTAGGCGTCAAATCCTACCTACTGCAGGTGTGTGGAGCCCTCCATGCCTGCAATGGAACTGCTATCTTGTGTCACTAGAGCAACCTATTATATGTAATGTATACAGATTGGGTGGAGGAGGGAAGGGAGACATGATTTCAGGTGTGCCAATTCTCCAGCACCAGTGTGACTCCCTGGATAGTTGCACACTGAGGCCAGTGGATCTGCTGCCATACAGATGCACTAGCTACTCATTGAATAGATAAATCGGGGCCGGGGAGTGTAGTAGCCTCCCCAGAAATTTAGAGATTGCATAAATAAATAAAGGAAATATTGAGTTTGGAACAGAAGCTTGTTTATCTCACTTTATTAAAAGTGGACAAATTTAGCCATGGTACAAAAGTACTCATTTTTTTGAACATGAATAAAAATAATGATTTATATATTCAAAAAAATGTTCCAAATGATCTTTACCCTGGGTTTCCTGAAATGAAGTCCTCTGCAACATCTGCAAGCTGTAGCTTTTTTCCTTGCTACATATAAAATTTTATCTGTGCGTATATGTAAAATCATATATGGAGGTGTGATTGTCCAATTGTGGATCAAAGCCATGTTTTAGCATAGCAGAGAGCACTGAAACTACACTCACTTACAGTGTTGGTTGCTGGTATCACCAAAATCATTTTCATCCACATCATCACTTCAGAAAACAGCTGACATTTGGTTTGGCTGAGTGAACTGAGATATTTATGAACTGACTTCAGTGATCTTTCTGTAAGCTGACAGTTGGCTTGCAACAGATGAAGCTGAGTAATCAGAAAATCATAGATGAAATTGGAGCCATTCACCTGAAGCAGGCCTTGAAATTGCATTTGTTATGTTTGGAGTTATGAGAGTTTCAAGATTTTGAATATTTTGGTAGCCTTTCTGTTCAAATATTGATTGACTAATGGACATTGTAAAATCAATTACTTTGAAGTAGATATACATACAACATTCCTTTGCTGCACTGGGTTCACTGTGCCTGTTAGCAGTTTCTTGGGAACTTTTATCTCCAACTTGAAACTTTTCTGGGGGATTTGCTCCCAAAATAAGTTCTAGCTTTCATCTGATTGGATGGACTAAGGTAAATTAAGTGTCATTTTCATAAAACATTGGCCTTCTGTTGCTGAAATGTCTGACACTTGCAGAGTTTTGGACATACCATCTAGCACATTTAGAACTTTTCAAGCTAGTTCAATGCCAAAAAGGAAGTTCAGCTTTCCATTTGAGTTGTTACACCATCAGTTTGAATGCTCATTTCAGGATCTTTTGTTGCATCCTTTGCAACCTTCGGAGATGCTCAAACTGCAAGGTAGTTCTCAGAAATTGAAGCCAGTTCTTCTTCAGAGAGAGTCCATTTTTTTGGACAGAGGATATTGATGCTTGGCAATAAAGAGTCCTGTGGCACCTTATAGACTAACAGATGTATTGGAGCATGAGCTTTCGTGGGTGAATACCCACTTCGTCATATGCATGAGACGCACCACTCTCATAATGTCCATGATAGTTGCTGAGCCTCTGATTTAGACACAATAGTATATCTTTAATTACTGACACATATATCTCTGCAGATGTACAGGTTATATTCTACAATCCAGTGAACTCTTCTTCAGCGTTCATGTCATCATCCACATATCACATCCATAAAATCACTTGCTCTTTGATGGAGAATTCCGTTGTTTATATTACCATAATTGTAGACCACTTTCCAGTAAATTTCTCAGAAATCTCCCTCCTGGATTTAAGACTCATGGTTTCCACTATCTCATTTTGAATAACTGCATTTGTGAATTTATCCTGACTCTTTTTTCAACCATGTTGAAATATCAGGATTATATTCTGCCTGCACACAAAACAGTTGAACGTAGTTGCAGTCAAGCTGTCCATGGAAGGGTGTATTTTCAGCTTGTTCAGTATAATGGCCCTGAAGTGCAAGTCCAAGATAATGTATGCTACTTAGTATTTTTATTAGGGTTGTCTAGTTTCTTTTGAGAGTTCTGAAAACTTAGCATATCGCCAACATCCTTTGTGACATTTTGAAGACTATCAACTGCTTGGTGGTGACATGAAAAAGCTTGGTGCCTCAGAAATTTGTCTCAAGCCTTGTTCCAGTTAGGGAATCCAGACTGTGGGAAAGCTTCATCTGTCGTCTTAGTCAAAAGTAGTTTATACCTAAAAGCTGTACAATAGTAGAAACAAAGTACACTGTCACTAGTCTCAGAAAAACAGAGCCATTGAAAATCATCAAACCAGGATGGACAGAAAGAATGGCTTGCTTATCCAAAGTTGTGCACAGGTAATTACTTATGTCGTCATTGGCTGAGGTGTCTCAGAAATGCTAAAAGTATCAGGGAGCTGACATTTGGTTCCTATGCAGGCGATGTTGGAGACATTTGAGTACTATGAACAGCAGAAGCTGATTCACTTGTTGGAAGGATAGTTTTCCCTTTTTAATTAGACATTATTTCATTTTAGCACCTTGACAATAAACTTTTGGTTTTTCTACTCCATTTAATGACTACCATTTTTTTTAGGGGCTAGGGTTAAAAAATATGTTCTCCTGCAGGCCTGATATTGGACTATAACCACTGGGCTATTGGATATTTTGAGGTTGGCTCTTCCTGGTTTTTTTTTGTTTTTGTTTTTAAATATACAAGGGTTTCAACTTTGTCCCAATATGCAACCTAATGCCAAAACCCTCGAAATTTTTCACAAAATGGAATTCTTGTTTTCCAGCCAGCCCTAGCTCTGACTGGGTGCCATCCTACTGAGCAATCACAACGTCTAGCTGGCAGCTTTCAAGATCAGTTTTTCATGTCAGTTGCTACAAATGTCTTCATTTTGCACATGATATGAGAGCCTATCTGGAATATAAATCCTCATGCATCAAGGCTTATGCCAACCTAGAGCTAGTGTGGGGGAGGGGCTATAATGAAACTTTCCTTGTACGCAGGTTATTCTTGCATCTTCACTGAAGCATGTGGGGCTAGCCACTGTCAGAGTTAGGATACCACATTATATGAACATTAGTGTGACCCAGTGTGTCAGTTCCGTGTTCCTGTGCGTATGGCCCTGAATTAGGAACTTTGGTTCCAATTCATCCAGCCATAGCTTGGACAAGTAGTGGAGTGTGGTGGCTGCAAAGAGATTGTTGTGGCTCCCTTATCCCTGGCTCCTTGGCCCAGGCGGAAGTTAAAGCAACAGGGAATCTAGTCTAACTTTTACCACTGGGGATCATGCATAGTGGAACCTGGCTTCACCACATTCCTGGCACACCCACCTAGCCCCAAACAGGTTCCCTTCTCCCCTTATTATACTGAGGAGGTGGGGGACAGCTGGCCTAGGAAGTGGCTGTGCCACCTACATCAGTCTAAAGCTGTCAGAAATTTCCCTATGCAGGGAAATTCATTCTCCAGCACAAATATCGAGTTGGCACACAGCAAGCTTAAACCACGTTATATGGTGGAGTAGAGAACCTGGGCTGTTGAGCCTTATCCTGCATCTACTGAAGTGAAAGACAAAGCTCCCATTAACTTTAGCAGTGCAGGATCGGGGCTGTATGAAGTGATGCATATGATGAGATCAATTGTTGTATATTAATATTTCAGTAGTTTGTAAATGAGATTGTAGGCCTGTTAAGAAAGGAAAAGCTGCTCAGTCTACATGTGATGGTATTTCTGACTGGCTTATAGTATAAAATGAAATCTGGTCAAGTAAATCAGCAGTTTAATAGGATTTAAAATGGACAAAAGCCACCTTAATATAAACGGGATGAACACATTGCTATGGAATAGGCACATTTCAAAACATACTTTTTTGACCATAAAAACTCATGTGCCATGGTCCCTATTTGCAAACATGGAAATGCATGCCAAAGTTAGATTATGTGTAGTTAGTCAGAGTAACAGAGCTAATCTGTGAATAACGATCCAGTATATCAACCTATCAGTAGGTCCATCTGACATCTATCATTGAACCCTACCCAAGATATTTGAAAGTAGAACATCAAAAATGAATGTCATCTGACAGCAACCAGATCCCTACCAGAGTTAAAATAGCCTTGGACATGGAGTTCATGATGTGCAATACGCAAACGGTACATATCCGTTTACTGTGGGTGTTGTAATGGTGAGGTTGTTTGAACTAAGTCCATGCATTACATTATTTCAATACCCAGCTCCTGGGTCATAGATAAAAAAGCCTACATTAGAAAGCTACTTCACCTAAATTATTTCATGAGTCATAGCAGAATGGTTGGATTTATGCATAAACTTTGATACTCCATTGTCCAAGCTTCATACTATACATAACAAAGATACACATAATTTAAGTTAGATAAATTATCTTCTTGCTGCTTTGACCCAACTATAGTTTACAGATCTATACTATGCACCTCTTTATATTTTTCATTTTTGTATTTGAGAATGTTGTGTTACATTTGTAAATTTATGCAATAATGGGAAAATGGTGCAGACAGACAAGAACACTTTTTTTTGTTTCACTTGAACACCCCAACCCCAACTTTTGTATAGTGCTTAAGGGTCTGACAATGCTGTCATTACTGTGGCAAAAGTCATAGGGATTGAGTGGAATTTTTCCCTAAATAAGGATTGTAGGATATGGCCAAAAGGTGTGGAAACAGCAACATATGGCGTATTGCATAAAAGGATGGACAATGCAATTCTATTTGAGTATGGCAATTTTCTGCAAAGTTACTCAGTAAAAATGTCATTATGGGGTTCAATGTTTGTTGTTTTTCAGTGACTATCTATCTAGTTATTCATTCTACCAATTTTATCATTTTTTGGTCTATCTAGTTGTATCTAATCATATCTTATTCTACCTAGTATCTAATCTTATTTATCTTAATCTGGTCCAGATATTCAAATCTAGCTAATCTAATTGAACTATGTATCTAAAATCTAATTTTACCTAATCTTTTCTAATTAACCATGTCTATCTTTATATCTACCTATTGTAATCTAACTATTCTACTTTCATTTGTATCTAAAAATCATATTTATTTGACTTTTCTCTGTATATTTTTTCCTGTCTATCATATCTATTTGTCCATTTGCAGCACACTCCTCATGGTAGCTGAGTGTTCCCATTATTATTATTATTATTATTATTTTATTATTTTATTTTATTTAGTATTTGTATTGTAATAGCACCTAGCAGACCCATTGTGCTAGACGCTGTACAAAAAGGTAAAAAAGGATAATCTCTGAGGCTATTAATTATTTCCATATCAAATTAGCTCAGTTTACAAGTAAAAAGGTAGATTTCTGAACTGCTAGTAATGCAAGCTCATCCTGACATCTGAAAGTCCAGCTGAATTCTTTCTAGCTCTCATATCAGCAACCCTAACAATTCTGCAAATGAAATTTAATTAACAATTCTGTGGATGGTGCATGAGCCAACAAAGAATCCTACTCATGCTCCTGTAGGTGTTAAGCTTCTGCAGTGCTGACAGGACTAAAAAGGAGTAAAATCGTATTTTTGTCAGTGATGTGATAGTTATGACTTTAAATACATACAGGGAGCAGAGCTGTTGAGTTAGAAGGTGCCAAAGCCACTTTTCAGGTGAAAACTTCAAGTGAAAAATCTAATCCATTAATAGTACATTATTCAGAATATTAGAATACTTTCAGTTTACTACCACCATACCTGCTTCCTACCTCTCACTTTCTCAGGACTTGTAATATCTTGCTGTGTATTTATATGACTGTTCTTTGACAAAAAAGTTAAAAGAATGCTCTACAGGTTGCCATTTAATTCTGGCCCTTTAGACATCCATCCTGTATGCTGAATGAGGAAGGGGCTGTCTCATTTTAATTCAGGGCAGGAAGGATCCTTGACTTAACCTGTTCTTAGACACCTCCAGGGATGTTGGATTCCACAGTCTTCCTTGGAAGACTATTCCAGCCCTAACTATCCTTAGAGTTAGAAAGTTTTTTCTAATATCTAACCTAAATCTCCCTTGCTGCAGATAAGCTGATTACATTTTATCCTACCTTCAGTGGACATGGTGAACAATTGATCACCATCCTCTTTAAAATATCCCTTAACATATTTTAAGACTATTAGGTGTCCGTCCCCCCCTCCCCGTCTTCTTTTCTCAAGGCTAAACATGCCCAGTTTTTTAACCTTTCCTCAGATGTCAGTTTTTCTAAAGCTTTTCTCATTTTTGTTGCTTTACTCTGGCTTCTCTCCAATTTGTCTACATCTTTCTTGGGTGTGGCACCCAAAACTGGATACAGTGCTCCAGCTGAGGCCTCATCAATGCTGAGTAGAGTGGGACAGTTACCTCCCATATCTTATAAATGATACTTCTGTTAATACAGCCAAGAATATTTGCCTCAACACTGCATCACATTGTTGACTCATATTCAATTTGTGATCCACTAAGAACCCCAGATCCTTTTCAGAGCACTACTGCCTCGCCAGTTATTCTCCATCTTGTATTTGTAAATTTTATTTTTCTGTCCTAAATGTAGTACTTTACACTTGTCTTTATTGAAATTCATCTTGTTCATTTCAGACCAATTCTCCAATTTGTCCTGGTTGCTTTGACTTCTAATCCTGTCCTCCAAAGTCCTTGCAACCACCCCCATTTTGGCATTATCCACAAATTTTATAAGCTTAATCTCTTGCTAATAAAAATATTGAATACTACTGGGCTCAGGACATAGTCTTGCAGGACCCCACTTGATACACCGTCCCAGAGAACCATTGATAACTACTCTTTGAGTATAGTCTTTCAATCAATTATGAATCCACCTTATAGTAATTTATCCTAGACCACATTTCCGCAGTTTGCTTATGAGAATGTTGTAGGACTGTGACACAAGCCTCATTAAAATCAAGACATATAATGTCTTCAGCTTTCACCTTATCCACTAGGCCAGTATCCCTGTCAAAGAAGGAAATCAGGTTGGTTTGGCATGATTTAGTTCTTGACAAATCCATGCTGACTATTACATATTACCCCATTATCCTCTAGGTGCTTACCAATTAATTGTTTAATAATTTGCTCCAGTATCTTTCCAGGTATTTAAGTTAGGTTGACTGGTCTATAATTCCCTAGGTCCTCTTTGTTCCCCTTTTTAAAGATACATGCTATGTTTGCCCTTCTCCAGTCCTTTGGGACCTCCCCCATCCTCCATGAGTTATCAAACATAATCACTAATAGTTTGGAGATTTCTTCAGCTAGTTCCTTAAATACCCTAGGGTGAATTTCATCAGGCCCTGCCAACTTGAATACATCTAAGTTATCTAAATAGTCTTTATCTTGTTCTTTCCCTTTTCTGGCTTGTGTTCCATTCTCCGTATTGTTAATATTAACTGTGTTAAGTATCTGATCATTATTAAACTTTTTAGTGAAAGCTGAAGAGAAATAGGCATTAAAAACCTCAGCCTTTTTGATGTCATCATAATTCATATGCACAATGGGGGAATATTAAAGTTGCTCTGGCAACCAGAAATCTAGCTTTTTCTCACTGGTGAGTGCTTGACTTCGCAAGCTAAATAAAATGTTCTTTGAACACAGGTTTTGTGTATGTAATTATGTAATTTGTTTTTTTTTAAAGGAAAAAGGTAAAAACAAATTCTGATATATACAACCCCTCATCATTAGCAGGGTGTGAACCCTAAATCTACAGCACTGTAATCTATCACTTGAGGTACTGGATTAACTAAATTAACTGGCAGCTGCTGTTTTTGTGGTAACATGGGCCTGGCTTTAGAATATTCATGTCCAGTCTTCCAAAATTTTTCTGAGGAACACAAGTGAGAACTGTGGTGATTGTGACCATATTATAACCTAGCAAACCTGAGTTGTCATGGGACAAAAATAAAAGCACTTCTCTAGCCTCAGGGAGTAGGGTGACCAGACAGCGAGTGTGAAAAATCGGGACAGGGTGTGTGGGGGGTAATAGGAGCCTGTATAAGAAAAAGACCCAAACATCAGATGTCCCTGTAAAATCGGGACATCTGATCACCCTATAAGGAAGTCACCCTTGCAGAATTAAAATGGAGATATTATAGCTTCTCAAAAACGGTTGCAAAAATCTATTATAATGAAAAAGTTAGGCAACTGAAATATATCCACTCCCCTTATAATAGCAACCACAGATTGAATCTATTTCCCCATGTTAAGTATCCTCACACCTCTTGTCAACTGTCTGGAATGGGCCATCTTGATGATCACTACAAAAGTTTTTTTTTTCTCCTGCTGATAATAGCTCATCTTAATTAATTAGCCTACTTCCACCTTTTCATGTTCTGTATGTATATATATCTCCTAACTATATGTTCCATTCTGTGCATCTGAAGAAGTGGGCTGTAGCCCACGAAAGCTTATGCTCAAATAAATTTGTTAGTCTCTAAGGTGCCACAAGTACTCCTGTTCTTTTTCCTCTCAAAGGAACTCAAACACTTTTCAGACTTTACATATATAAAAAAACATTTTACTCACCACTGAAATGCATCCACTTGTAGATTGGCATTCAGTAACTATAGAAATGAACAGCAACACTTGAGTTTAATTTGAGCAAATGCTCTTTTCTTTTTCTGAAATGCTGCTGGATTTATCTTTCAGAAATGAAATCTTGACTCTGCTTCTTTTTATAGAGTGTTTTCTTTCCTTCCAGTGTAAACGATTGCTCATAATCAATCTCCCAAATGTTAAAAAATATAGCAAGCATGATTACACAAGTAAATATTGAAGCTTTAGATTTCATGACTGTAGTGGAGTCAGTTAAGGCTTGAAACTGCCTCCTGTGGGCTCTTCCCACAGTTAGAGATGGTTTTGCATTGCAAATCTAAATACTTTTCTCTTGTTGTTTAACATTGAGCAGAGTTCTTTCTAATGAATAGTTCTTCTTGGAGAGTGGCCTTGTGGGTGCTCCGCTATAGCTGTCTTGATGCCCTAAAGTGGAGCACCCACAGGGACAACCATCTCAAAGAACCTCAGTTACCGCACAAGGTAATTAACCTTCTCTTCATTACTGAACCAATATTTATTCTTCTTATCTTTAGGGCCCAATCCAACTCCCATCCAAGTAAATGGGAGTCTTTCCATTTACTTTAATGGGAGTTGGATCAGGCCCCTAATGCTGTATTTATTTATTTTGTACTGAATTTATGTATATAACTTCTGAACAGAGGTAGGCACCTGAGAATAAGAACTTGAAGGAAGTAAATAAACTGAAAGATTTTTATTGCATGAGTTTTTCCCTGAATTAATGTGTTATCAACCAAAAAAGCATAAGCAAAGTCTGACATTATATAGGCATTGGAAAAGATATAGGGATGCTAGAATAAAAATTATAACAGCCTTTTGAAGATCACCTAACAGATTAATTACTAGTAAAAACTTGAGCTGTACATCTGCCACAGTGCTTAGATTTTTCTCACAAATAATGAATCATCCCACAGTTTCCCCCAGTCATCAGTGTTTGGTGCCACACTACAGTGTCACCCAGTGGCATATCGCATCATGTTTTTTAGATTTTAAAATAACATGTTTTCTTTGTGCATGTTTCCTGCAGGAATTCCATGTGACTTGAATTTTAATGTAGCTAATAATTAATGTGGACAGTTTTATTTTGTTTTCTACTGATTGAGAAAAATAATTTCAGATTTTTTGGGAAGTCTAAAGCTGCGTGTGGCGAGTTGAATGTGATCTATTATATTGCATATGGAGAGACTCAAGCACACATACATTAAACCTGTTGTTCTAATTTTGATTTTATCTAATCTTGAATTACAGAGTTAAGATGCTTTTTTCCGCTTAATTCATAATCAGTGCTGAGTGTCAGAACAGCTGTTTATGTATGTTTCATGGCAGTCAAAGTAATGTTAGTGACCCTTAAAAGTATATTGTAGACATTTCATATAGGTATTTTTTTATACATTTTTTCCAGGGTACATTTGTTGCTGTTCCGGATTTTAAAAAGGCTTTTTGCATAACTAAAGATTCCTTCACAATGTTGATTGTACTTTTGTGTAACCTTTTTTACATGTAAAGAGAAATTTCATGCTAACCCTTTCTGTTTTGTTTAGGGAACAGCAGTTTTACAGTCTGGAGTCTTACCAGCTCTCCCAGGTAGGAGCCCATTTAGTTGATTGGTTTGCTAAGTACTATTTGCAATCCCAATTTGCCAAAAAGGTGGTGGTGGGGGAGGAGAGAGGCAAATTGAAGGCCAAATCCTGCAGTCTGTAGGATTGTGGACCATGTAAAGACTGTACATTCGGGACTGAGTTTCTTTGCGGGAAAGGATTCCCCCTGCAGTTGGTTATTCTAGTGCAGTCTGTATGATTTACATTTTTATAAAATATATTAAAAACCTGTAGTGTCTTTTAACTGCTGTTCAACACAAGGCATAGGTTCACAAACTTGAAAAAAGTATTTAATTTAGAGGTAAGGTTGCTCAAGTGCATTTCCTACCAATACAATCAATAAGGTCATGGTTAAGGCTCCAGTAGCATCCAGAGTAAACTCAATTCACATGCCTTCCACCCAAACTCATTCATATCCTCAGGCACCCAAAGACTCTTCACCTCCATAACGAGCTTTCTTTCACTGCGCACATAGAACCATTCATAATGTACACATCGAAGTCCTCTAAATAACATTCAGATGCACAGGGCCAGATCCTCAACTAGTGTAAATCAGTACAGCTCCATTGTGGAACTACACTGATTCACAAAAGCTGGAAAAGAAGCTACAAATCTGGCTCACAAGATTAACTATGACCTCAAGTTATTTAGGTAACGACAACGTGTTATGTACTTTGCATGGAAACTATGTCTGTCAGTAAAATATCTTACCCTCCCTAAGGTCTCTGTCTAATTTACCATATTGTTCCAGCACCTTCTCTTTCAGAGAAAGGTATAACACGATCTAATGGCTGGAAGATGAAGCTATACAAATTCAGACTGGAAATAAGGCGTAATTTTTTAAAGGTGAGATAATTAACCATTGGAACAATTTACCAAGGGTGGTGGTGGATTCTCCATCACTAAGTATTTTCAAATCAAGATTGGATGTTTTTCTAAAATATATGTTTTAGGGATTATTTTTGGGGACATTCTATGGCTTGTGTTATACAGAAGGTCAGAGTAGATGATCATAATATTCCCTTTGGGCTTGGAATCTATGAATCATCTCGATCTCTGATAAGATTTCATCTTTATTATCTGAAAAGAGTACAGTCAGTCTGGGGTATATAGCACCCCCATGTTGTCTTCGGTGAAGACAGTTGCAAAGAAGTTGTTTAGCAACTCTGCAACATCCTTATCTTCCTTAACTGCTCCCTTTACTTCCTGGTAGTCCAATGGACCCACTGATTTTGTCCCAGGTTTCCTGCTTCTGATATACATAAAAAAACAAAACAAACAAAAAATTGTGTTTACATATTTGTTTCTCACTTTACACCATCTATCCTTCTTCTAAAGCTTATGAGTAGATTGATTCCAGAATGAACGACTCAAACAGTTTTCTTAGCACCGGAAAGTCTTTCTAATGAAGATCACTTGTTAGTGGAACGATTTGCATTATGTAAGATGTAGGAAATCCATTTAGACCCATATGGCAAGTCTTGTCCTCTGTTACTGCAGTAAAGTCAGTGGAGTTACTCCAGGTTTATACAGGTATAACAGAAAACAGAATTTGGATTACTGCTTCTAATTTTGTCCTCTTTCCTTCTACTACCCAGTCTTCTAATATTTAGTAATGTTACTCTAAAGAAATTAGAGGTCTGCTTTATGATGGAAATGTTTATAAAATAGAAAAAATGAAATTTAAACTAATTAAGGACTAAAATTTAGCAAGGCCTCTCATTTGTAGTTGCAATTTTTAGCTGCAATATTTGGGATGCCATTATTTCAACCTGCAAATGAACTATAGGTTCAAATAATAGCACAAAGACTACTTACTCCTTGATTTTGTGTGCAGAGGAAGTAGTTGTCTAAGTACCAGTATTTGTACCTTCAGTATTTTTGCAGGAGCACAAGATACAGGTGTAAATTGCATCTTCAAAAAGGATCACTTGATTGTGGGAACTTGCACTTTTTATCTGTGGTATATTTTCATCTGGCGAGTATTTGTATCTCTAATTGCCTGATTTGTGCCTGCTGTCAAGTAGGTAGAGGTACGCACACACACAGATTTGTGCTTACAATTAATGTGCAGATTTCCTGGGGGCATGCTGGGCCAGCAAAAGGGAGACCACCCTTCTTGAAAAAATACTTCATACTTTTTGGCTTTTTTATATAGTAAGCACTAGAACATTTTATTTAAGCAAATAGGCATTTTCTTACATTGATGATACTCAGAAGTTATGGAATAATTCCAGTGCATGGCAGGAGGATATAATACCAAGGGCTGGATTGTTACTCTTGTTAGTAGTACCTTACTCCTTGAGTAGTCACATTGAAATGAATGGGGATACTAAGGGCAGGCTACACTATGGGGCTAAGTCAACCTAAGTTATGCAACTCCAGCTATGTGAATAACGTAGCTGGAGTCAATGTACCTTAGGTCAACTTATTGTGGTGTCTACATCGTGCTAGGTTGACGGAAAACTAACCCATCGACTTACCTTACACTTCTCGTTCCATTGGAGTACTGGAGTTGATGGGAGAGCGATCAGCAGTCGATTTAGCGGGTCTTCACTATACCCGCTAAATTGATCCCCGGTGGACTGATCGCCGTGCGTCGATCCCCTGGTAAGTGGAGACAAGCCCTAAGAGTACTACTTAATGTGAGTAATGGTATAACAATCTAGCCCCAAGTAATTTAAAAGTCAAATGACAACTTCAACAGAACAAAAACAATAGTGGAATTATTAATGGGACCATAATATAAATGCATGTAATGAAGCTGGCAAAAGGAAGAGTATGCTGTGGTTTTGCCTCTGAGTATATTTCAACATGTTATCTTTTAGCAAAGAAAATGTAATCATAATGAGAGTATAATGGCTGTATCTACAGGAAATGTTTGCTCATCTAAGCAAAGCAAATCTAATAGTACATTACATAAACCCACTGATGTAGTTCAGAAGTTCAAGATGTTCATGACATGAAGAATTCTGCCATAATTTTAAAAAAGTATACATAAAGAAAAACCTTGTTGGAATTATAATAATTTTTGCAGCAGAGAAAGAGTGTCACCCAACATTATTATAAATGTGCCTCTAAGAGAAATTTCTTTGAAAATTTACAATTTTCTCCCTGTTATCCATCTGAACACAAGGAAAATGGGAAACAGATGCAAAGCTCTCTCGAAATTTACAATTAAATATTCACCTAGTGAGAAAATAGATCTTTCCTTTAAAGGGTGAGAAGATTTGAAAGTCATTGACACAAGCAAAGATGCATGGCAAGAATATTAATTGAAAATGGATCAATATAATTCATCGTCTGACAGAAAGAAGGAGAAATCAGCAAGATAAAGAAAAGTGGTGATTTGAATGTAATTAGTGGGCAAGATAAATAAAGGTCCGAAAATTAAAGAATGGCAAAGGAAGGGAAGGACAGTTTTATAGAAGTCTAAACAATCTTTTTTTTTTAAATTATTCCTTCATCTACCTTTTATTTTCTTAGCCTCCTTTGTGATATCTTCATCTCTACTTTTTTATAACTGCAGCTTTGGAATTTTTTCTTAAATTCTATATAAGAAACCCACACAACTTCTTTCTCGGTGTCTCATCTTTATTAATCTCAGATGTTTCCTTTTAAAGTATTGTCTTTGTATTTGCAGACTCATCAAATGTAACTGAACCTGATGTGTTGCAATGCTTTGGAAAGTAATACTATCCGGATATCTTGCTTCCTTCATCTTTAATCCAGGTCACGTGCTGAAGGTCCCTTGTTATCCAACTGTATTTCAAAGAATTGTACCAGGCTTAGGGAGCCTCATTAGCGCTTCCCCACATTTCTTTATTACATATATTTTTATCTCCGTTTTCATCCCCTGCCTTTCTTTTGCTGGTGCCAAACTAATGACCGTCTCTGACCAGGAGGTTTGAGAAAATCACTTAATTTGAGGTTACTGATCTAATGAATTGGCCAAATAGGCCATGCACACAAAAAGCCATGGTGCAAGATGTACACATTCATGTGTATAATTTGTGTATGTAACTGCATGCACAATTCTGTTACCTGAACATGCAGCAACCCAATTAGTCACATGCCTGTTTCTTTGTGCATCTTAATCCTCAATTTACATAAACAATTGCACTAACTATGCACATAAATACCTTGCACAAATGCAAAGACATCTTTGCAGTGCTATGAAGTTCTCTTTGCTCTATAAAACATTTCTTTTGCTAACCACTTCAGTTTTGAATAAACAACTGGAGTTACATGTTCAGCTACCAGTGGCACGAACACAATAGGTTAAACATTTCTCAGTTAATTGCTAGTGGTTACATATGGTGAACAGTAGATCCATTAGCTTAAAAGAAATGTATTTAATTCTAATAGCAACTCAAACATGCTGTGGAAGAAGTGTTCACAAATATGTCAATGAATAACACTTTTGTTCAAACGTCTTTCAAGAACTGCTACTAAGTGCAAAATAACCTGGTGAGGTGAATAATTTAATTCTGTTTTAAAATCATGTGTTCTATCTGTTGTAAAAACTTTAGCAAGGCTGAGCAGAATGAGGTGGAAGTAGACTCCCTGGAAAACTTGGTTCTGCTGGATTTGCAGGACTAAGATATCCTGAACTCCCTTATGGCATTGTGATAGTATCCATGGGAGGGGGCAGAATGGAGCTGTTCCCTGTAGGTACATGTGTGCTCAAGTAAGCAAGATGCCTCCAGGAGCCAGTAGTGCGGCCATAGAACCAACTTGGAAGAAGGAGCAGCATAAAGTCCCTTCTGATTAGGGCAAGCTCTGCTGGCAAGTGCTGAAAAGGACAGGCCAATATTCCCTCCACCTCCCCATCTTTTGCAACAACTAGTACAAGTGGTGACTCTAGCCTTGCATAGGATCTATGTATTGGGACAAAGTTGTGGTGGCCTCACAATTGCTGCCACCACTTTTTACACTCATAGGAGTTGGACAGAATTTTGCCTTCAAATCAGGAACTTAATTAGAACTGTAGCAGATAATCCCCCCTAAAGCAGTGAATCTGAATATAATTAGGCTTCATCATCATTAAAACTTTTCCATTTCTTCTGTGTGCAGTTCCCTTTTTTCATCTTTCCAATGATCAGTGTAATCTGCCTCACTACAGAGCTTTCTCCACATGACAACTCCTTTGCTTGTTATATAAAAGCTGCATAAAGCTTAACTTGGAAATGTTCTGGAGGATGAATAAGGGAATAAAGGCAAAACAGTGCCATGGAATGGAATGCACTGAAATGTCAGGATGCTAATTATGAACATGGTATCTTGGTTAAATTGTTCTTATGTAGATAAAGAATGGAAGAGAGAAACCCAAGACAGCTTAAAATGACGTATATAACAGAGAGGGAATGAGTGCTGAAATTAAACCAAACTAGCTGGTAATTTAGCTCTTATGAAGAAGAAGAAAAAGAAAGAAGAGGCTTTTTAGGAGCACATCTCTTTTACTGCAGAACTGTTCAGCCTCGTTCCCCTCTCTTGAAGCTAGTTACTGGTGTACCTTCATTGATTTCAGAGGGGTTTTTCCTGACTTAGATCACTGCAAGAGAAGAATCTGCCCCATGGTGACTTGGTGGCCACTGACAAAGCTGAAGGTAATTTATAATTCACAAAAGCATGGCAGGAAATTTATCCCCCATCCTACAGTAGATACAGTAGATTGTAATATTTTATTGGACCATGTAGCGGGGTGGTCACCCGCTCCTGCCCTGAAGGGCTTGAAAGCAGCCCTGGAGAGGGCTGCAGCTCTGAAACCTGGGCTGATTGGGGAAGTAGCCACAGCTGGGCCACGCCCCAATCAGGCCACAGCTGGCCTTTATAAGAGGGCAGTGGACCAGGAGCCCAGACTCCTCTCTCTGCTTTCAGAGAGAGAAGGGCCTGGCTGCTGGGAAGCTCAGGGTACCTAGAGTAAGGCAGGGCTGGGGAAAGGCCAGAGGGGCTGGGGAGCTCCAGGCTGCAGGGCCTTGTCCAAGGCCCCATAGAGGTACTGGGTTGCAGAGAAAGGCAGCAGGTCCAAACCTCGCCTTGCCAGTGATGAGTGGCTAACACTGCAATGTGCCCCGGGGAACAGGGGCTAGTTGGTGAGTGGCAGTAGCCTTACACTGAGGGAAAGTGGGAATAGGGGGTTGGGGTTCCCCCAGGGTGGGAAGACCCTGAGTTTGAGGGGTTACTGCCAGAGGGGCAGCATCCCAGATAAAGGGGAACTGGGGTCCCGTGAGGGACACGGGAGCTACCAGAAAGGCGGATCACCGGCTTGTAGAGGGCACTCCGGAAGCAGGACGAGCTAATTCCCGACAGAGACCACCAGGAGGTGCCACAGGGGTGAGTCCACACGCTTACAGACCAAAAAAGGATTATATTTTGAACATTGTCCACAGTTAATATGTTATCCTTGGCAGTGATAGAGATTTTAATGTAGCAGAGTTTTTATGATGAGAAATTGATTAATAATAAATAATCTTCTGTCATATGACTTTCTCTTGCTTGACTGTACCGAATCTTATGCGAACACAATTAAAATTCCTTTAGAAAAAAGAAATGAGCTCAGAAAAAGTGTAGATAAACTGATACAGAATTTTAATCAGTTTATATATTTTATTTAAGGGCTAAATCTTGGCCTGAGTGCACATCTGAATAATGGGATCTGTGTTGGGGCGAGAAGGGAACACTTCTAACACCATGGACACTTGCTGAATCACTCAGTGGCTGCTATTTCATCTTCAGAGTGGAAGTAGAGCCCATAGTTCCTAATCCCTGCTCCATGGGAGTCAAAGGGCGGTGGAGCTGTGACTACACAGATAAGCTGCTCTAGTAGTCTCCTACCTCTATTCCCCGCCTGCCCCAGCTCCCCTAGTGCTGAGATGCAGGGAGCCTGCAGATCTCAACTCTGTGGTGCAGACTCTTGTGTGCCAGCATGGTGTGGGCGCCAGGGTTTTGCCTTTAAGGAAATCCATTCTCATGACCTACATCCTCAGCCTACACAGATCCTGGACTTGGGGTGCATCAACATTTTTACAGCAGACGCATCTAATGCACTTTTAAAAATACATATGTCAAATAGTGCACCTAAAGAGAGGCACCTGAGATAGGAAACAATGAAAATGCCAGCCTTAACGCCTTCCAAGGACTGAAGGATTGGACCCGAGAGGGTTAATCAGCATGGGGAATTTTCTATTCTTTATATATGATAGAGACCCCTGCCTGGCTTTTCCTGGCACCACAAAGCACCATAAACTGTTTAGATCAGTGGTTCTCAAACTGAGGTTGCCGCTTGTTCAGGGAAAGCCCCTGGCAGGCTGGGCCAGTTTGTTTACCTGCCGTGTCCGCAGGTTCAGCTGATCGCAGCTCCCACTGGCCGCGGTTTGCCGCTCCAGGACAATGGGGGCCGCAGGAAGGGCGGCCAGCATGTCCCTCGGCCTGCGCCACTTCCCGCAGCCCCCATTGGCCTGGGATCACGAACTGCGGCCAGTGGGAGCCGTGATCAGCCGAACCTGTGGACGCGGCAGGTAAACAAATCGGCCCATCCCGCCAGGGGCTTTCCCTGAACAAGCAGCGGCCCTAGTTTGAGAACCACTGGTTTAGACAATATCATGATTATGGGGTGCCCTTGAAAATGTGTACGGTTTTGAAAGATTCTATCCTATCCGGAGAAATTCCCCATTGTAAAGATGGGGAATATTTCAGAGTATGGCAAGATCACTTTAGAAACAGTATAAATGTTTGCAGATGTCCACGGATTTGTGTGCCATAGATACACACCCAAAGTTTCCCCCTATCCTCAGACAGTCACAATGGCACAGTGCTTTGGATGCTCTATTATGTAGGGTAACATATCTCTTCAAAGAAAGAGATGAGAGAGTTTTCATCTAATTCAGTGATGTGCTGAGCAGATTTAGGTGCCTCATCTAGTTTTAATGCAGCAAGAAACACAACTTTATCTTGGAACTTAAACTATTTTCCTTTTCTGTAGGTTATGACTTTTCCAGACAATCAGGCAGTCTAGACATTCAGACCTTGTTGCCTACATTCTGAATGCAAACAAGGAGCTTGTGCACATAAACGCTTGTTTAGCATGTGCACATTCCTATTCAGTGGCCATCACACAGGTGGCAAAGTTGGAAAATTTAACTTGTAAGGCTCAGTTTATAATATTTGTATTTAAACCTCCATAATCTCTCATTTGTTTTTTGAGATTTTTATGCATTATCTACTTAAGTGCATACACAGCAAAACGTTCTGCCTATTAACGAGTCGCATAAAGGACTGACTACTGACATGAAGCTACAAAGCAGGCCAGCCAGCCATTTCAAATGTTGATTCTTTTTGTCATAGCTGTAGGAGCTATATGAGTGCAATTCTATGGATAGAATGTATGTGGACTTGATTTTCACAAGAAAAATGCCTTGGAAGGGTACCCGTTCTTTGTTCCATATTGAAAATTTTTTTTCCTCTTAGCATGAAAAGCAAAATGTAAACAGTTTTCTAAATGAGCTAATGCATTTGAACACAAGGCATGGCAGAGTCAGCCACACTGAAAATGGACAGCACCAAGAACTGTAAAAAAAACAAAACAAACACCTCATATGAAGTCGCTTGACAGAAGAGCTTGGTGGTGGAAAGGGAATGACTGTCATGGAGATGGCTGCTCCAAATTCTTGAAAATTTACCTTGTCAACCAGCTCCTCTGATTTGCTGCATTATGTATCCTTGTGTCCATAGAACAGGACATACCATATGTGCGGTTCTAAAGAAGCAGGAAGACATCACATCCTGTCTCAATAGACAATGTATTTATTTTAATGTTCTCCATTAGCACAAGTAGATGTAATATGGAGTTCAAAGCCTCATGAAAAGAGTCCATATGAAATTCCACAACATATGTACATCGGTCACCAGATTAAACCCAGTGGGTAACATCAGCCTGACCATAAATGGATTCAAATATTTCATTTTAATTGTTTATTTTCTCTTTTTGGTTCTTTTGTACAAATGTCAGGACAAAGTCTCTTCTTCCACAACTCATAGAATGTTGCTTAAAAGTCCACCTGCTCTGCTGGATGATTCCTATTGAATTGCACTGAGTTCCTGATTAAACTCACTCAGCTCAGTTTTGTGATGAAGAGGAAAATGAAACTAATTAATTACACTGCAGTTAAGAAACATCTGTGTCTGTCTCTCCTAAAAAGTTGAAACTGTTATTTGCATAAAATTTATTACAATGTCTTAAAAGATGCACAGCGAATCACATTATAGCCTCTGGGAAGCTAGGGGAGGAAAAAGAAAACCAATCGCCATGAAAACATAGCTGGTCATTCCCAGGAGGCCAGATTGTGAAACCCTTTTTCACTCTAAGGAATATTTAGTCACGTGAGTATTTCCATTGAAACCAATGTGACTGAGTGAATAAGTGCTCAACAGGGTGTATAAGAGCTCTATAATCTGGCCCCATGTGAGGTGTTCTTTGTTTTTTTTTTAAATCCAGTTCCTCAGTATTAGATACTTTTTAAAATGTGTGTTGTGTCCTCTGGTTATAGAGTACATACATTTCGTGTGCACAGGTACCCAGCTCGACAAAAATCTCAGCATTACAATACTTGTAAAGTATTTGTTTACTACCCTTTGATCTGTATTCATATTTGACTTGCATCATCTTTGTGTTGCTTCGATTTAGCATGATTCCGTGGTTATTCAGCTTTGTTTGACAGTTGAATATTGAGAGCCTTGTTTGTTTTATATAATTTCTTCACGGTGAGGGTAAGATACGTTTGGCTATTTTTAAACTGTGTCTCAGAAACTCAGAGGCTCACCTCTTCAAGGAATCTTCATAATTTTAGAAGGTGATGATAATTCTACACCAGGTACCAAATGCAGGCTCCTTCTGCCAAACTGCACATAGTGCAGCTGTTCTGTCACCAGTAGTGTGGTCTTAAAAAAAATACAATAAAGGGCATAGTCCTCCGCCCTTACTTAAACTGAGCAGTGCTTACACACACAACTAGCCCCACTGGGATTATTTGTGTCAGTGCAACTCGTCATGAGTAATGGTGTCCACAATGAAAACTGTAAAGAAAACAGGCTCTGTTCCAAATTGCCTAAATAGATGTCATAATAACAGACTTAACAGGTTATATAACTTGGAAAGTGGTATAAATCTGATGTATATTTGTACATTAGCACCATAATTAGCAATTCTGGATTGATGGAGAGATGGTCTGGATAATCTACTTTTCTTATTATCTCAGACTTCTGTGATTAAATAAGACAGTAAAACTCTGAACAATATTTCATCGGAGCAAGCGAGGGCTGGATCTAAACCCACAGAAGTCAAAACCTGTCCCTTCCCTCCTCTGTTTGTTGCTTATTCATCGCATCATGCCTACAATTGGATTGTTTTGGATCAGGTCTGATGAGTCATTAATTACAGCACCAAGTTTTGTGGCTAAACTATTCCAAAGACACCGTTAGGGTTGCAGCAGCAGCAATTCACAACTCTGGGTGTGATTCTGTCCCTCTGACCCATTCTGAGTAGTACCTTACTCTATAAGTAGGCCCATTGATTGCGTGAGTAAGGATGGCAATTTCTGGCCCGTGGAAACTTTTTGGAGGGGTTCTTTGTTCCAAAGAAACGACACAGAAGAACTAATTTATATAACAATTACAAGATGAGGATTTCAATGAACTGAAAAAGGAAGCTATTAGAACAAAGACCTCCCATGACAAAAGCAATCTTGTGTTTCTTACCAATTATTTTTTTTCCAGAGTAATTTATTTGGAAACATTGACTGTGAATGCATGGGCACAGCAGACAGTTAATACTAACGAAGATATTTATCATTAATGTGCAGATTTCTCTTAAAAACAGGTGCTTCTTCTGTCATGGCAGCTTCTGGATCTCTGAAAGTACATAAAGGGCACACTCTGCAAGCTGGTAAGTATAATGAGTTAAGTTCTCTGTGTGTGTGTGTACATAAAAGTGTGTAACTTTTCCCTTAAAACAAATGATTTTTAAAAGTGATATTTAACAGTGATATTTTCTGATATGATCCGTATTATGGCTTATTTTTCCATTCAATTTGCAGATGAATTAATATTTTGTTAGAAACAGCATTGACAGGTGGGATAAGTTTAGAAAAGGCAGTGACAGGTGGGATGTGTGCCAAAGCGCAGGCACTAATCCTATTCATGTCAGTGAAATGCTGCCAATATTTTAACAAGGGGCTCCCACAAACATTTTCCACCTTAGCCTGTGATAGATCCTATATGCTGGCAGTGAGGGCCATTTAAAATATACGTTCCTGTAAAAATGAAGGAGGGAGGAGACAAAACAAGGGCAAACAAGCACATTAAGCTGGAATATTTGTAGATGAAAACCTAATGCAAGTATATTGATAGTATAGTATAGCCTTCCTATTGCATAGTTTTGAATGGGAGAGTGTGTGAAGATTCTGTAGAGGGAGCTGGGGGTATTCTCCCTGGGGTATGTTTTGAAAACACTTGTGATGTGGTGCAACGTGGTCCATTCCAAAGATGACAAATTTCCTGTTCGCAAGCAGAATCATCTTCTTCAAATTTCCTGTTAAGCAATTTCCAGGGAAGAGGCGAACTCCATCCCAGGGAGGGAAATCATCCTGCCATTCTGGTGGTGGAACTTTAACGAGGGCCTTCCAGGAGCTCCCAAGATCAACCTCCCACCCCTCACTGAATCATACACTCAAGGCTCGATATTGCAGTTTATGGCAAAACTCACATTTACGTTAACAGCTGTCACTTGAGAACTTTTAAAACTGTTAATGCTTATTTCCTTGCAGTTGTTGTCATTAGAAAATATGAATTTTTGGCCTGTATTTAGCCTGTATTTAGCTCTTCAGTTGTTTTTTAGCATCGTTATTTAGATTGTGCCTAGAAACTGAAAGAAAGCAATTGTGTACTTTTATCACCATCCAATTTACTAGCTACAATGGGACCAAATATGTTGGAAATTTTTCAATGTTTTAGGTCCTACAGGTGGTTTTGGGTTCATGGCACCACCTGCAGAACTTGGAACTTCTACTGGCCCTGAAGAACCAGGTGAGTAAACAGAACTTCAACCAATTACATCAAAAGATAGTAAATTCACTTAAATATATCTACACTTTAAAGAAGAATTCTTCTGTCTACCTAGCTATCACCTTTGAGGAGGGTGGTTTTACTACAGTGACAGAAAAACCCTTTCCATCACTTTAGTAAGTGTCTACACTAGAGCAGCGTAGCTGTGGCTGATCCACTGTAACGTTTGTAGTATAGACACAAACTGAGGGTGGTGTCTGTTATATTTCATGGCATACAAACAAAAGTTAGATAAAAATGTAAAATACTCTTGCTGGAATGTTGGAACATATACTTTCTTATAATTCAGAATGATAACATACAAGAACCCCAAAACACAGAGCAACAAAGCAGACTGCTCCCTAAAACAGAGAAGCGCAGTTCATCCTTCCTTACTGTAGGCCAGGGATTGGCAACCTTTGGCACACGGCCTGCCAGAGTAATTGATAGATCACAATTTTCATTACACCACAGTGTCTGTAAAGGGATCAGAAACATGCTAACAGCAAGAGAAAAGTTTATGCCAAAATACTGCCCAGAAGTCTCAGTAAAGCATATCATTCCCACCCATGCCCCCAAAACCATCCCATCTTCCTCCTTTCCATGTGATTGTTGACTACACCATCCTTCCTGTCCCCATAGCTTGCAATCTCAGGCCTGGTCTACACTAAGAATGGGGGTCGAACTAGGGTACGCAAATTCAGCTACGTGAATAGGCGCGCTAGAATTCTACCCCCACTAGTTGAACTACGCACGCCCAGACGCCGCGCGGAACGAACTCCCTCCAGCCCAAGGTCGACTCTGCTGCTGCTGCGGTGGAGTGTGAGGTTCGAACTTCGAAGCTTCTTCTTGTCGTTGAACTATCGCTCGCGCCTATCAGAGGCGATAGTTCGGAACGAAATTCACGTCCGCCGCGGTAGCGCTAAGTAGTGTAGACTTGTTGCAGAATCTCTTTCTCTTTCTCTCACATCAAGGCAATTGCCAAATCTTGCCAGTTTTTCTCCCACAATATCTCCAGAATTCAAATGTTCCTTATGGTCTATTCATGTCCAACATATAGCTCCCACCTTGACTACTTGAAACTCCTATTACTTAGCCCCCTCATCTTCTACCTCCAGTTAATCCAGAAAGCTGCTACCAAAATAATCTTCCTTTCCTGTTGTCTGATCATGCACCCCACTTTCTAAAATCTCTCTGCTGTTTTCTTCTCTTCATATATATTATCACTTTTTGACCCAAGTGTTTAACCAATTTTCAAGATCAGATTTGGTTTTGTTAGGAGGAGAAAATGGTGATGAAAGCAGGTATTTCTTTGATGCAATCCTGTTTATTTACGAATAATGTACTAAGTCAAGTTTACTGAACACAGTAGAAATCCAATAATAGGAGACAGTTTCTTTGCTCACAGTTATAAGCCTCTTTCAGCCAGTCGTTTACCCTCAAGCTCTCTCTTTAGCGTTTTTCTCAGGGTTACAATACCAGTGTTTCTCTGGCTGTGTCTGGGGCTTCAATCATCTTTCTCTGTGCTTTTCTGCTGCTTCTCGTGCACACAGCTCCACCAATTAATGTCCCAGACCCTGCATTGGTGGTATCACTTTCTGTAGAACCCCTTGGGCCACCTAGTTCAGCTTCTACTCCAGGTGGGTCATGTACCTGTGCTTTGGATGTGGCTTCTACTGTTTTAGCTATTTGGTTCCATGAAGGAGCTTGATTGTTACATTTATTCTAAATGAAGTTCAGTGGTTAGTTACACCAACCAGCTTCAATGAGGTTTTCTCCAACCTTCCAACATAACATATTTATGAACAGTTCAAGATTCTCCTCAGCCCCAACCTGATCAGGTCCACAGTTACATACATTAATTCTTTAGGGTGAAGACCTGTTGTGTCTTTTTTCTGCTGAGCATTTCTGTATAGAATATTTGAAGGAAATGTTTGCTCTTATTAAATGGATTATTAGTAGTTATGAACTTCAGTCATAATTGTATGTTAATTTTTTTAGGAGGGGCAGTAGGTTATTCAACAGATCTACCTGTATCTGATCGACCCCACAGTGAGACAACAACTTATGTTAATATTCCTGTCAGTCCTACATCGAAGAAACAGCTCCACTACATGGAACTGGAGCTTCAAGAACCTAGCACAGGCATAAGAGGTAAGGGCCTTTAAGTGGGACATTACTACTACTAAACGCTAACAAATGTAAACTGTGTGTGCATCCAGAGGGAGGTCCTGTATTCATGGCCGCCAGCTGCTGGTGCTGGGGTCTGCCTGCAATTGTCAACATTTAGAAACATTTTATTAGGGACACCTGTCCTGCTAAGCTGGGACTCTGGAGGCTGCTATGTCTCCAGCCCTTGAAGGGTTGTGCTTGCCTTTTATTTAATTTTTAGGTTTTATATAGCACACAATTGTCAAAAGCCCTCTGGGGGTTAGGTCAGTGGTGTCCTCTCCATTATACAGATGTGGAAAGTGAGTCACATAGGCCCAGATCCACAAAGGTATTAACCACCATTGATTTAAATGGAAATTAGCAGCTAAATACCTTTGTGGATCTGGGCCAGAGAGCCTAAGCCACGTTTTTCAAATGTAGGTGTATAAAGTTAACCAACTAAGCCCATATTTAGGCACCTACATAAAAGTAACCTTATTTTCAGATGCACTGAGGACCTATGGCTCCCTAGGGCTACAGAGGCTCATCACCCCTGGATTTAGATGTCTCTGGCAGGCAAAAAAGCCACACCCATAACATTCATAAAACAGAAAAAAGCGAACCCTATCAGGAATACCTCCTCAATGCGCCAAACCAGGCCGCACAGAGCCTCCACAGTCCTTTGTCTAGAAACTAGTGTTGATGCTTCTCAGAGATGCAAGCCCCAAAAAGGCCCTACTAAGCTTTTGTGCCTACTTGATTCTAGGCTGCTCTGGTATCTAGCACTGTCCTGGCCTAATTTAGGTAGCTCAGGGTCCACTGCACTCCTCTCCTGCCACACACAGATTCCTCTGCTGCAGTGATGTTGGTAGGGCCTCCCAGAGTAGTGGGTATTGGCATTAGGGTGCCATTAAGATGAATGGGACTTCAGCCCTTTCAGAGCAAATGTTTCAGGCTGTCTGCAGACTCAGGCAGATATCATTTCATTGCTTGTACTTGATTCATAGTTTCAAGGTTTTCTTCACGTCTGAGGTTTAGAGACTTATAACAAAAGCTAAGAACCTGATGTAATTTCATGACTCCAGGAACTGGGGCCCTAGGCATGGACCCTATAGGACTTGGTTCTGCAAGATTCTGAATACTCTGGTATGATCCATAAGAATATCCATACTAGGTCAGACAAATGGTCCATCTAGCCCAGTATCCTGTCTTCTGACAGTGACCTGTGCCAGATGTTTCAGAGGGAATGAACAGAACAGGGCAATTTATTGAGTGATCCATCCCCTGTCACCCAGTCTCAGCTTCTGGCAATCAGATGTTTAGGGACACCCAGAGCATGGGGCTGCATCCCTGACCAGCTTGGCTAATAGCTGTTGATGGACCTATCCTCCATGAATTTACCTCATTATTTTTTGAACCCAGTTATACCTTTTGCCTTCATAGCATCCCCTGACAGTGAGTTACACAGGTTGATTGTGCGTTGTGTGAAGAAGTACTTCCTTATGTTTTAAACCTGCTGCCTATTTATTTCATTATGTGATCCCTGGTTATTGCATTAGGTGAAAGGGTAAATAACACTTCTCTATTTATTTTCTCCACACCATTCATGATTTTATAACCTCAGTTGTCTCTTTTCTAAGCTAAACAGACCCAGTCATTTTAATCGCTTCTCATGTGGAAGTTCTTCCATACCCCTAATCATTTTTGTTGCCTTTCTCTGTACTTTTACCAATTCTAATCTCCAGCAAAGCACTTGAGTATGTGCTTAATTTTAAATTCATGTCTAGTCCCATTGACCAGTGGGATTACTCACATGCTTAAAAGTAAGCACGTGCTTAAATGCTTTGCTAGCTCAGAGGACCATATACCTTAATCTGGCTCTGGCTACTCAGACCCTTGCAGGATTAACCCTTTGGCACCTGAGAATAAATCACAAACACCATACATGGAGATTTGGAAGAGTAATTCCCCATTCAGATAAATTCCAGTGAGAATTTTGCATGTAATTCCTTGTACTCAGGACTGACAGTTTTCCCTATAAGATCTTCAAGTATTGAATTTTTAAGCAATTTTGGGTATGCGTGTTTTAAATCTAATTTCGATTAAACAAGTTTATAACTTTTAAGTGTTTCCACTGTTTCTCTATGCCTATCTAAGGTACTAATCTGGCCCCTATCACTGTGTAGTATCTGAGCACCTCACAATCATGAATGTAGTCGTCTTCACAACTCCACTGTGAGGTGCTATTACTGCCATTTGGGGATGGGGAAATGAGGCCCAGAGGTCTAGATCTACAAAAGGACTTAGGCCCAAATCCTCAAAGGTATTTAACTCCCATTGAAATCAGGATCTGGCTTTCCATCCTTTAACTACCCTGCCACACAGTGGATAACTCAGCCCTGAGTGATGTGCCCAGGCTCCATTTACAATGAATGGGGAGAGTTCAGTGCCTAAGAATGGGATTCACAGAAGCCAGCACTCTGAGTAAGGAGCTGGCTAAAGTAGCCAGTAAGAAATGCTGAGGAGAGAGGCATTGCCTAAAGCTCCACCCCAAAAAGCTAGTTAAAAACCTAACTCTGGGAGGTGTCTGTCTCCACTTGAGACTCTCAGCTATGAGCGCTTTCCTGAAGTTAGGTGCCTAAAGTCAGATCAACCCTTTCTTGGAAATAAACAAAGGGGAGGTGACTCTCACTTGTGCCCAATGCTAGAGCACTCACCTGGGATATGGGAGACCCAGGTCCAAATCCCCACCCTGTCTGATTTAGAGCAGTGGCTTAAAGATGGGTCTCCTACCTCCCATGTAAGTTCCCTAACCACCAGGCTGTTGGGTATTCAGAAGTGGCTCATTCTCAATCTCTCCTGTTGATGCTGTTCAGCTTTGTATAAATAAAATATGAATTGAAGCAGGGACTGGAACCTGGGGTCATTCCTCCCAGATGAGTGCCCTAACCACCAGACTATAGAGCTGTTCTTGCTCTCTGCTTACTTAGCCATCTAAGCCCCTGTGAGTCAGGGAGCTGCTCCATGCCAGCTGGCGGAGGACACACCATTCCATAACAACAGGCCTGACACACTCATTGCTCCAACAATGTTGTCATAATCTGTATCTAAAAGGTGTCAGGTAAGGTATCGTATGCAAACCGGTAACACTCTGGTCATTAAGATTATTGTGTGATGTATGTATGGGTGGTGCATAAACAATTAAAAGATGTGGTTTGCCTGGTTTGTTTATGCAACAAACTCTCCCTTCCATATGATTGAGAATCCACTCTTCATTAATATGGTTCAGTCATTAAGTCCAGGATACAGTCCACCCAACAGAGCAGGTGTCTTAGGCAAATTGCTAGATAAAGTATATGAAAGAGAAATTGAGCAGTGTGCAAAAGGTCTACTGGGTGAAAGTGTTAACCTGAGTCTTGATGGGTGGAGCAATGTCAACAATGATCCTGTTGTATGTGCTTTTATGACAACAGAAGAAGGGAATGTCTTACAGAAACAATTGATACATCAGGAAATGCACACACAGCAGAATACTTACAAGAAGTAGCAGTGAAAGCTATAATAAACTGGGGAAAAAAATTCAAATGTCTAGTATGCAGCTTGGTCACAGACAATGCTGCAAATATATCCAAGATGAGAAGAAATTATTTAGAAGAGAATGAAGAGTGTCCCAAACTAATAACATACAGTTGCAGTGTTCATTTGATGCACCTCCTAGCCAAAGACTTCAGTGTTCCAGAAATAAAGGCTAATGTTGTTGAAATTGCAAAATATTTCCGTAACAGCCACTTTGCAGCAGCTGCTTTGAAAAAAGTGGGAGGAACCAAGCTTAACTCTCCTACAAGACGTGTGATGGAACTCAGCAGTGGACTGTTTTGAGCACTATATCAAGAACTGGCCTAATCTGATGACAGTTTGTGAACAAAATCGTGAAAAAATAGATGGCACTGTCACAGCCAAAGTGCTCAACGTTGGGCTTAAGAGAAATGTTGAACACATGCTGAGTACCCTGAAGCTTATTTCTGTAGCCTTGAACAAAGTGCAGGGAAATAGCTGTTTTATTGCTGATGCTGTTGAAATTTAGAAGGAACTGAGTGAGATCTTAAAAAGAGAAATATACAATGACAGAGTTAAATTACAGGCATTAAAAAAACAAATGGGACAAGCACTATCTCCAGCTCATTTTCTTACAAATATTTTCAATACTTGGTACCAGGGTCAAACCTTAACAACTGAAGAAGAGGAGTTGACTATGACATGGACATCCAGCAATCATCCCTCCATAATAAACTTCAGATCTAAGGGTGAACCATTCAAGAAATATGTTTGTTGATCATTTAAAGAAAGTCACACCAGTGAACAGGTGGAAGTCACTTAAGCTTGGAAGTCACTTGGATTCAGAGACTGTTGAAGTGGTGATCTCACTTTTAACAGCAGTAGCTTCTTCTGCTGGTGTAGAAAGAATATTTTCTTCCTTTGGACTAATTAATTCCAAATTGAGAAATTGTTTAGGACTTGAAAAAGCAGGAAAGCTTGTTTTTCTTTTCCAGATTATGAACAAACAGGAAAATGAAGGTGAAGTCGATGGAATTAGCTGCAGAAGCCAATATTTAAAGTTTCTCATGTTGACCTGGCTGACATAGTCGATTTAATTTGTTTTTGTTTTAAAAAATATTTCATGTAACTATTTTAGTTAAAAACAGTTTTAACTAAAATGAACCTGATTTTATATTTAATGTTTAACTAAATTCAAAAATTCATATGCTTGTTTTGTTAAAATATTATATGTTTGCTGTTGAAGAAAAAAATCCAGAATACATAACGTTGTTTTTAGTTATATAAAACAATTTAAATGTCTGTCTGGTGATATTCACCTCTTAATACAGCATAGCAAGAAAATCCTCCAAATATTAATGATTAACCTGTTGAACTGGAGATAGTTCACCTCCCAATGACTTCATAAATCTCTGCTTCATTTGCCTTTGGTAAATGAAATAACCAAACAATCATTCATTTTCTGATATAGCTGTAAAACTAATCTGAAAAGTTTGCAAAATAAATCACTTTAAAAATGTATAGTGTACCTTCTAAAAATGAAACCTACATCTATCTCTGAGTTGTGAAGAATGCACTTTTATATAGAAATCCATGGTTAAATCTAGTCTTCCTGACTAGTGATTTTAAATCATTTATTTAAATAAATTTGATTTAAATCAACTCCACCCTGGTTGAAATCAAGTTTTAGCCACCAGAAAGCACGTTTTGTTTTATTTATAACCATGTTTGTCTTCAATTCTTACATATTATCACTTAAATATCTGTTAGTTTATAATAAAACCAGAATAAGTTTATTATTAAACCATCTCAGTGCTGTGTGTTAAACTGAAGGGTGAAGTCCTCAGCTAAACTAACAGGCTGGTGTGGGCTCTGTCTCTTTGGAGACAGTAAACCTAATAACTTCTGAGAGTATCTAGTAAGAGGGGTTGGACACTTGGGGGGAGACGGTTTTGGGGAGATGTGGGACTGGAAGGGCTGCTGGTGTCAGGGAACTGAGCCAAAACTGCACAGCACATGGTTACAGGGCAGGCAGTGACACAACCCCTTACTGGTCTGGGTGAAGTCCCAAAGCCCCTCTCCTCTCCCTGCCATTTCACTTTTGGCTAGCTGAGGCGGCTCCCCACTCAGCTTGTTGGCTCTGAAATATCCCTTCCTTAGGGGCTTAGCTGTCTCCATGCACAGGGGACAGCTACAGGGAGTTTAGATTACGTGGAGTCACCCAACTCAGGATTGAAAATTCCACGCGGTGGCCGGCTGTCTGTGGTGAGGCATTGCTCCCCTCAGTCAAGCGACATCTAAATCCTTTAGAAAATCTGTTTCTAAGTGACTTCCCAACATCACAGAGGAAGTCTGTGGTGGACAGGAATTGAACCCAGACCTTCCACAGTGGTGTATTAACCTCTGGACCAGCCGTTCCCAGGAATACATGATATTATAGTCAACAGTACAGCTGTATGTTTTTTTTTCCAGGGGGTGGATCAACCAAATATGCACAGATTGACATTGCAGCCACGGAGACAGCCCACAAAGTGGGAACTCAGCACGCTCAATGCCGCGAGGAACGCCTGCAGGAACTTGAACACAAGAAGAAAGGGTCCCAGGAGTGATCTGTTTGGGAAAGAACATTTTGCTTACTGTAACTTGGTACTAATTTAAATTTCAAATGATTCACATATTTATTATTTAAAATATACTCTTATAAAAGCTGCCCTTGTTTATCATATTTATACCAGACTCATTCCAATATTCTAATTCCTAATTGGAAAACTGGTAGCATGGTGTGTGTGTTAAGCTTTGAGTGTAATGTCCAGAACTTCTCTTCTTTTTCCATATACAGTATATGTAAGTTACTGTTTTCTTTTTCTATAACTCAATAATCCTGGAAGAACGTGGTGCTGTATCTCAATGATTACTGATCTGAGGCATGTATTTAAAGAATTTGAATGTGTAAATAAGGATGTATGTTTGTGGGTGGGTGTGTTTGCATACAGTATTGATCTGTGCAAATAGACATATGTATACATACATGTGAGTACATAAAAACATATTCAGATATTAAGTATCTTTCTTAAATACCAAAGAGAAAATTCAGAGTTTCAAACCTGTTTCTACTGGCATATTTTTGTCCAAATACAGGCTCACTTATGCACATGCTTAACTTTACACAGGTGCATAGTCCTATTGAAGTCAATGAGTCTACTCCTGTGCATCAAGTTATGCATATGTGTAAGTGTTTGCAGTGTCACGCCATATTTATGACTGTTTAGTTGTACCTGCAAATCAGAGATTTGAGGCCAACATTTCCAAAATCCACTCTTTTTAGGTGCTTTGGTTTTTGGGTGCCCAACTTAAGTAAGAAGCCTTGAGCTTTATTTTCAGAGGCGTTGAGTACCTGAACCTCCCACTGACTTTGACTAGAGGTGTGGGTGGTCAATACCTTGAAAATCAGGCTTCTGGTTTCTCAAGTTGAGCTGTCCAAAATCAAGGTACCCCAAATTAATAGTCACATTTGAAAATCTGGGCCTGCATTTGTAGCTCCAAAACCATGCCTCAAAAATGGAAGCCAGGATCAAAATCAGTCCTTCAGAGTTAAAACTAAAACTGCCATTTATTCATTCCATGCTATGCCTAAATATTGCAGAACCAATGCTATGTAAGATCACCCTGTCTTTTGAGACCCTACAATGCATAGGCACAATGGGATGTAATATAGAAATATAGTTTTAGCTATAATTCTGAGATGTCTTGCTTTAGCATAGTTAGTGACATTGTATGCTTCAAAAACTTGACCTATTCTTTCTTGCATCAATTTGTAAGTCTGCATAATATTTTGTGGTTTGTGTTTTTGTCCTGTGACAAAATGCTATTTATATTTTTTAGTCTATGCCAGAGAACCTACAGTAACAAACCAGAGTGAAGACAAAAACAAAATGTTGGCAATGAGTAACATGCCACTTTTCAGCTTTCAAGGATTATCAGAAGCAAGTTAATTAAACAAATACTCTAAGTACTGAAAAATACTTTGACAATATCATTTTAAGTCAGAATCTTAGGAACCAATTCTGCTTGTAGATCCATGCAGTAAGTAACATCAATGAGTGAAATTTTTGTACTGAAATGAATTTTACTCACTGACTTCAATCCCTTGTGTCTATCTGAAGGCAAAATTTCTTTTCTTTTTTTTTTTAACATTTAACAATTAGCATTAAAAATGCCCAAACCTCTTAAGCAAATAAATAAGCATATGAGAGCTGACAATAGCTACTGTCATCTTTCATATAGAATTCTAGAATCGTAGGACTGGAAGTATAAGTATATATAATGTGCTATCTCTTTAGGGATAATCATGGTCTATCTTATAAATATGTGTTCACCCAATTTTAAAAAATGTTGGTTTGGTTTTTTTGCTGAATGGACAGTTATAATTTATTTTGTTAATTTGTATTGAAAAGAACTATGATATCCTGGACTCTTACTGCTTCTTGGGACCTGTTTCAGTTAGCGCCAATCCTATAAGCCTCTCCTTCCTTCCCTTGCATGGGACTGCCAGTGGAGCTGATCAGAGATTTCCTTAGGGAGGGCTTGCAGGATCAAGCCCTTAGTTATGTAAATATTTGTATTTAATATTTAAAATGCATATTATTTACCGAAAAGTTTTCTTATGTTTTACTGCATCACTCTGTGGTTAGTCACTGTTTTTGGAAAAGGTGGCTTTTTGACACAGGGCTGGTGTTAAAATACTTGCAAAAAATACTAGTGACACGGAAGGCCAATGTTTGGACTTAAGCTCCACCTTGGCAGGACTGCTGCTATATACATGACAGGGAAGATCAGGCTGCTCATGTCATGATATGCTAAGCTGGTTTTTATACATTGCAACATTACCTTAAGTGGCAATACTGTGTCACAACAGCACAGGGCAGAGCTATCATATTCTGATTCAAAGTCATACCCCTCCAAGGCCCTGATTCTGTACTGGGATCTGCTAGTGTAGATCTCTGCACCCACACAGACTTTGCATTAGTGAATCCTGATGCAGGATTGGGATTGTAATCATTGCAATATCATGACACAGCATGAGGCTACCCACAGCAGACAATTTGAAGGGAAGGGTGGTGGTATTTCCCTGCTTTGGATAGAGTTCATCACTCTCATTTTGGCTACACTGACCCAGCCAGGGATAAATGACTCTTATCATCAGTTCATTCAGATATTTCTGATGAGGCAATACATGTGTGGTCTTTCAAATGTACCACAGTCCATCATGGTGAATATATTGTGAATACACTTTACCAGGGAAAGATACACTCTTATAAAGGCCGCATTTCCCTACATGCTCCTGCTCCCCGCAAATTACTCTCTTTGAACACTGGCCATTGCAACATGGTTATTTGGGGGCAGAGGGGACACAACCTTGGAGCCCACAAATTCTTCATCTGGTGCTTTTAAACGATAAGTTACAATGTTAGAGACACAGGTTAAAATGTATGTCTCTCTGTGTGTTTGTTTATATATATATATATATAAAAACAACACATTACTAAAGAAAGTCATCCATCCAGAGAGAGATGCCTCCTTACTGAGTATTCTAATAGCACCCTATAAGGTTGCATGAAAAATTAAAATTTTAAATCTCTTATTTACTTTTCAATATTCATGCTCTTTGTTTTCTTTTTGCCTTTCAGATAGCTTGGACAATGAAAAGCAGACTACCATTTTTCACTTTTGTATGCGATCAGTCTGTTTTTATATCTGATTTCAGTGTCAGGATCTCATGCAGAAGTGTGATAGGGGTACAATTTGGAATGCAGATGCAACATGGCAGTGTAAACTTACTGAAAAGAGAAATTTGTTTCAATTGGAAATACATATAAATCACAAACATTTCCATTTGCCTTTCAGTTGATAAAAGCTTGTTTTTAACAAAACGTGTTCTAGGCTGAATTTGACCTGGCTGGTATCCCTTTTAATATGTTTATATGGACTTTCCGATATTGAGAAATTTTGTATGGGGGTGAGCAGTAGCTGTTCAAATCTCAATATCTTGGCTATGTTAAAGAAATGGGTTGTGGTTAGTTTTGTTTTTAAACTATCACACAGGCCTCATTTACGTTCTGGACCTACACAAGCTTACTTTAAGAAGGTTTCCTGAGCTACAGCACAGGAGCACACAAAAATGGGAAGTGTCTATCTTTTAGACTTCCATGAAGGCCAAACAGCTCTTTCCCTCAACAGGTTGCATTACCACAAAAAAAAGTTAGTTTCCAGACTACTACCTTGGTCCCAGGGCCAGACCAAGACAAATGTTAAAGGACACGCTATAAATCCATGAACAGACCTTTGTTAAATATAGCAGTGCTTCTATCACACACATTTATAGGGGTACACACACACATACCCTTAACAGAAAGGGGGTGGGGTGGGGGAGAAGAGAGAGATCTAGACTGCAGTTTGCCATTCAATTCAGAGCTGTGGCCAAAATACCAAAAACCAATCAATCCCTTTTTCAGATAAATCTGGCATTCTGATTTGTCCTGGGAGAAGTGAAAAGTTTTGGCCTGGATCCTACATTCTTCACACACCTACTGACTTCTGTAGGGCTTGCGGGATCTCATCATGCAGGTGACCTACTCTCCAAAGAGCAAAACAGCACCGTGTCTGCTGATCCCTGAAAGATGATGTTACTCTTGGAAGTGCCATCACCACAGTAACAACACATGCCAAAAGTGGTCATTTATGGAGCAGTGCTTCTAGGGATGAAGTCAGAGAAAACTGGCTTTAGCTACTTGTCATCAGGTGAAGTATTGTGGGCATAATGGTAGTCAGGCAGATCAGGTAGTCTAGCCAATATTTGGTCCATCTCTAGTATAGGTATGTTTCACACACATTTATGTGTACTCTGTGTAATACCTCTTTGATTTTGCTAGTCTTACACAGGTAGGATACTTTCAAACATATCTACTTCAGTGGATTTTATGGCATTTTTTTAAAGCAAAGATGTGGCATTCATTGTCCTGTGTGACCCTTCAGGGGAGAGAAGGAATTTCTCTAAACTAAATTGTAGTGCTGTGGCACTGGAGCTAAGATTTGTAGGAGTATTTAGCTGCCTTAAAATGCAAATAGACATCTAGTGGGCTTTTATAAAGCATGTAGGCACTTAACTTGCTTAGGTGGGTTTGACATCCCCAGATGTCTATCTGCATCTTTAGGCACCTAAATACCTTTGACACTCTGACCCTAGGAATCCTCCTCAGCAAATAGCTTGGGCAAATGCTTATGCTTTTCTCTGTAAGACTTATTAATAGTACAGCCCATCAAAGTATATTGACTTATCCTTGATTTACATTGTTTTGTCAGGTCATGAAATGCATGAAGTACAGTTAAATAAGCAGTTCATTGGTCCATGGAAGCCCTCTTTGCCCTTTGCTGAAATGGCCATAGCAGGAAGTGAATTGCCAGATAATACCATAGTCTTGCGTTTATACAGCATCTTTCATCCAGAAGGATCACTAGTTGCTACACAACCTGTTCCATAAACAGGTCATTTCACACACAACTGAAATGTAGTCAGAGTGGATTGCAACACAGCATCACTTTAACCTTACCCAGCAATACTATGCAACAGATTAGGGCAGTGGTTCTCAAACTATTGTACTAGTGATCCCTTTCACATAGCAAGCCTCTGAGTGCAACCCCCTTTATATATTTAACACCATTATAAATGCTGGAGGCAAAGCGAGGTTTGGGGTAGAGGCTGACAGCTCGCAACCCCCCATATAATAACCTCATGACCCCCTGAGGGGTCCCGACCCCCAGTTTGAGAACCCCTGGATTAGGGTAAGGAACAAGGAAGAAATATGTACTGAGCTGAAGTTGTAGTTAAGTAGGCAGAATATGACATCCTGGCCAAATGTCAGCTCAAGTAGCTGGGGTTAACAAAAAGTGCCATGTGATCTTTAATGATCACATGTGTTGATGACCTCACTAATGCATTTCTTCTGAAAGATAGAGCTTTGGCAGCACTGTGTTGTTTTAAGTTTTGGGTTGTTGATGGTCAGTATTTCATAGATAACTAAAACATCCTTATCTGGACTTTCTTTGAATGGCTAGAACAGGGAAACATAACTAAGGGACATTGTGAATTGTAGTACAATACATTTTTTATTAAAGCTGTGTGAAATCTTAGACGAGCCTAACTGCTAAGCAAGCTTACATTTTAATAAAAGTTTAAGGGAGATCTAATTAGTTTCTTACTGTAACTTCAAAAAATACTTGTTTCTACTCTGGTGCTGCATAAAGAGAGTCCAGGAAGAATTTTAGTCTGTTGTTATACTGCATATGTGTATGTATTCAATATAAGCATTTTATTAAAATAGTAAGTGACAAATTCTTTGAGGGATAAGCAACAGGGAACGGGAGATCAGAAGGCAGATTTAGTAAGTGTGTGAGTAATTTCCTTCTTGGTCCGTACCATATTATATTGTGAAAGCCTCAGAAAAGACCAGCATCTGTTATTGTATCCATTCAGCTTTACCCATCTGTGAGCTTTATTGGTAATCTGCAGGGAGCACAAATTGTACAAAACGTAGTAGATTGCGGTTGTTCTCATCTTTAGTAGGGAGTTTGCAATGAACCATGTAGTACACAGGCCCGTGTTTCCCTGTTACAGGAGACTAGAATCCTGTGGGCTGCATTTGGCTTTCATGTCACACATTTACTATGAAGAGGCTGGATCTAGAAGCTGTAGGCACAAATTAGAAATACATTAAGAATTAGTACTGGGAGTCTTACAAGCAGGCAGGTGGACTGGTAGTGAGGGTCTGAAAAGCCCTATTGTTCAAGAGCAGCACTTAATCTTGTCAAGAAGGAGACCAGGAATAAGAGCAATGCCGTAGAAATTAGGTACCTCTTAAAAAACCAATACTATAGTATTGTTGTAGAGGAATTTCCAGAGTCACCCAAGCATGCCCGTGACATGTAGTGTTTGGGGCCATACGGAATAATACCATATTTCTTTGTAGACAAAGCCAGGCGGCAGTGACCTGAGGTGACTGCACCTTCTGCCCTCCTAGTCAAATGGAAAGTGTACTAGAATGTTGATAGAGAGCAAGGGACAGAGGCACTGGGAATGAAGCGGAATCTCTAGAACAGGATAGACAATTCCCATGCCAGTTCTTAGGTGCCTTAAGAACCCCATATTAGTCAAAAAGGTATAAAAATATAAATGAAGCTCAGGCTAACTGCAGCAGCTACAGTCCATTCCACAAGTCATAGCCCAGGCCAGGTCTTATAAAGAGCCTGGACCTGATTCTCCTATTATTTACACCAGTGCAGATCGGGGGGATCTTCCTGGAAATCACCAGCTTTATTGCAGTGTCGTGGGAGAATCTGCTTCCTGTTAGATGACACTAGTCAGCACTGGACATGTTACTAATTCTGGGAGTTGGCGAGAACCAATTTATTCTCACTGTGTCCAGCTGGCTAACTAAAGCTATCTCTGGATTTGTTAGTGTCTCCTCCTGAGTCTTCTCTACCCTGCGGTATACAAGGCTGCAGTACTCTGCATCTTGGTGAAAAGTTAGCAAGTTACTCAGCCTCTAGATGTTTGATACTCTCATGCAGCTGTAAGTTTTTAAACCCATTCACATATACTTGAGCATCCTTGGTGCAGATCATGTTCTTTACCCTTAAAGTATTGTCCGTTATAAAGACACGAATATCCTTGTAAATCACTCTGGTTTGCACTGAAATTCAATGGGATTTGGCCACCTGACTCCCTCGTGTTCTTTCCTAAATCTCTGACTTCAGCTCTAAATGTAGGGCAGTTAAGAAAAGGAGGAAAAGTAGCTATAAGAATGCCTCTTGTGAGACAGAAAAAAAAAATCACTGCCCGTCCCGAATTGTACGGTGATCACTTGGGAGAACTATCTTTTGCAGCCTACAAACTGCATTTCTTTGTAGGGGAAAAATAATGTAGGTATTTTTGTTATGCGTATTGCGAGCTGGTGGCCAATGTGAGAATAGCTATTTACTGTTAGAAGCTCTAAGGCTGTACTGAGCATACTCCAGAGGTTTGTGGAGGTGAGTGAGTAAGTTTTTCAAAGATGGATGCTGCTTTGCTGTCTATGTGAACCTGTATCAGAATAAAAGACCTCTTTTTTCAGTTCTAATTGGCTTTGGGTCTCCAAACACTGTTGGCAATGAGGATAATTTGAAAAAAACAACCAGCAAGTTCTACACGCTATGTGAATAAGTGAAAACCTTGTTTTTAATTGCAAAGAAAAATGGCTGCATATGGAAAAATGAAGGAGTATGAAGAAAATCAGGAGGAATGGATTCAGTACCAGAAAAGCCCAGTGCCCTTTGGTGAGCTTGTTAAAGTTGTCATGCACCATCGTAACTCCATGCCATCACAGATTTTGCAGCATTTTATATTTAACAGTTTCTCCCAACAACCTGGAATGTCCTTAGCAGTTTTGGTAGCAGAACTGCATCATTTATCAGAGCACTGTGATTTTGGAGCTATATTAAATGCCATGCTGCAGGATAGACCAATCTGTGGTACCAATGATGAAAGAATTCAGAGACATTTGTTGGCAGAGTGCACCTTAGATTTGAAAAACCCCTCTGGAAATAGCACAAGGCATGGAAGTAGATGCGCAGCAGGCTTTGCATTTACAGGGAAGGACTAACCAGCATGTAGATAGCCTGAGTCATGGGCACCCATGCACAGATTGCCCAGCATTCTACACCAAGCAAATGACTCTTTAAGCACACAGAGGTATCTCCTTAAGAACACACACTATTGCTTTAGATGTCGGGAAAAACAGAATGCCAGGTTTGCCGGAAACAGGGCATCTTGCAAAAGTGTGCTGTAAAAAATGGACAAGTGGAAGGGAAAATGTAGGTCACAAGAAAGAGCCAGAAGCTGAGGACTTAATATATTCCATGTTTAATGTTACCAGCAAAACCTAAAGGGAAAAGCCACCGCGAATGGATGTTACAATTAATGGACAAAGACCAACCATGGAGATGGATACAGGAGCTTCTCTCTCTGTAATCAATGAGGATTCTTATCACTAGTTGTGGCCAAGGGACAATACACAACTGTTGGGACTGGCAAAGGGGTAAAACTTAACTGGGCAGACATCAACCATGTTCACACGTTAAGCATACAAGCACTTCTTGAAACACACTCGGAGCTGTTCAGTGAGGGGCTTGGTACTCGGAAAGGAGTTACTGGTAGAATTTACATGGGTCCAGATGCTAAACCATGTTTCTTTAAGCCAAGGCCAGTTTCCTATGCCATGTGATCTAAGGTAGACCAAGAAGTGGATTGATTATAAGCAGCTGGTGGTATTGAGGCTGTCCAGTTCTCAGACTGGGCTGCTTCTTTTGTTCCAGGAGTGAAATCAGATACTGGACTGAAGTCTACAAGGTCAACTGTGTGGCCAAGTTAGCTACGTATCTGCTCCCCAGGATAGAAGACATGTATGCCACCTTATCTGGGGGGGAAAACTTTCACAAAAATCGATTTAAGTAATGTGTACCTCTGGGTCCCTCCGGACAACAGATCTAAACCCTGTGTAATGATCAAGCTGGCCAGGCTTCTGTTCGAGTATCACGTGACACCACGAGCCACAGCAGGAAAATCACCTGCAGAACTCTTAATGGGAAAGAAACTAAGAACTCATCTGGACTCTCTACACCTTGATGAAGCTGTTACAGTGAAGGAAAGGCAGGCAGCACAGAAGTTATCTTGGTCGTCTTGGTAGTCCATCAATCCGATGATGACAAATCTATGCAGATCATCTATTGTTGGTCTCATGGTGTGCCCTCTGATGACTGTACAAGCCAATTCTAGAGGTGCACATTTTGCTGCAAATGGTGCATGGGAAGTTTGCGGTCAGTGGATTGTGCGCTGCTGATGCTCTGTGACGACATTCTCGTGCCTCTTGTAGACGCCGGCAGCGGTCTTCCTCAAAGGCGATGCAGGTATTTCTAACTGTTGCACGCCATTGTTCTGTCGCTGGCAGCGTCCTCAAGGTCCCTAGGTTTGATACTGCTGTACTGCAGATTGGCTTTGATGGTGTCCTTGTAACGTTTCCGTGGACGACCTATATGCTGGATGCCCTGAGAGAGCTCACCATACAAAAGCTGGCAGGGGATTCTGTTGGCATCCATGTGGCTGACATGACGTAGCTGTGACTTCATGATCATCATTTCGATGCTTGTCATCTGGGCTCTCTTGAGGACCTCGAGATTGGGCACTTTGTCTTGCCAGCGGATCTTCATGATGTTGCGGAGGCAGTGCATGTGGAATGCTTCAAGCTGCTTGATGTGACACCTATATAGTGTCCATGTTTCGCACCCGTACAAAAGAGATGAGAGAACAACAGCTCTGTACACAAGCAATTTTGTTGACATCCGGATGTTGTGGTTGTTTAAAACTTTGACACGCAGACAGCCAAGTGCCTGGCTTGCTTTGGATATTCGTGCGTTGATCTCATTATCCAGTGATCCATCACTACCCAGGTATTTAAAGTTCTCCACTACTTTAAGCTGAGTGCCATCAATGGAGATACTCGAGGCAGAAGCATTTGATCCAGGTGCAGGTTGATGAAGAACTTCTGTCTTTCCGAGGCTGATAGTCCGAAGAGTTGCGAGGCCTCAGCAAACTTGTTGACAATGTGCTGAAGATCATTTTCAGTGTTAGCCATGAGGGCACAGTCATCGGCAAAGAGTGCCTCAAGAAGGAGTTTCTGCACTGTCTTAGTCTTTGCATTCGGGCATGCTTTTTTTTTTTTTACATGATATAACTTCTGATGATAATACAGAAGTTATATTATCATGTAAAAGCATCACCAAGAACATGCGGTGTAGGTAGTGAACCTAATGCTCTTAATTTTTGCAATGGCCCTTGCTGGTTAGCAGATTGCATCATAGCACATATGGGAACACTTTCTTGTTGGGTGACTCAGTTACCAAATGTGAGGCATATTCATAGATATCACAAACAGATTCATCTGCAGTACCATGAGGAGTTACCTATAGAGGCTTCTTATTCAGATGTTGAGGTACCAGGTATTATGGAGTCATTAAACTATCCAACTGCTACATCCAGAAATAGTGAGATTGGTGAGGACCCCATGCCAATGACTACAGCAGACTTGGAAGTTAAGCCTGCAGAGATGATTGTATTATCAGAAAACCTTTCTGCACCTGCTATGGATCAAGGACCATGGGTCTTTCCATGGCACCATTCCAGAAGATCTCCCAAACCTAGAGACAGACTGGACTGGTAATAGTAAGACAATTCTACTACAGGGCAGAATAATCCCTTGTCATTGCTTGAGGATTAGGCTAGTCTACCTCAGCCTCTTACTTGGGATGTTTTGTTTTGTTTTGTTTTGTTGTAAATTTATTACTAATAATTTAAAGGGGAAGGAGTGTAATGTTGTAGGTATTTTTCTTATGCTTATTGCCACCTGGTGCCCAGTGTGAGAATAGCTATTAACTGTTAGAAGCGCTAACGCTGTACTGAGCATGCTCCATTGGGGTGGGGGGATGTGTGAGGAAAAGTGTCAAGTTGGGGGCTACTTAGTTGTCTATGTGAACCTGTACCAGAATAAAAGATGTCTTTTTAGGTCTAACCTGTTTTGGGTCTCCACCCACTCCACACATGGAAAATGGTCAATCTCTGGCAAGATCTGAAATAATTAACCAGGATTAAGGTTGTCAGAATAGCACCAAACTGAGACTAAGATAAGCATCAGCTATGACACATGCTTTTTGTATAGATTATAGATTTTACTTGTCTGGCTTAGAGCAGGGTAACTTGAGTGTTTCAGTGCATATTTAGTTGAGCTGAAGTTATTCGAACTGCTGGAATATGGCTTTCAGTCAGACTGGATTTGAGTTTGGTACACAGATTGATCTTGAAAATGGCCAGCTCCTTCATAGTTATGCCAAGTTATGCCATGGATGCTGGCTCAGAAGCTATTCAGTGGTGGTTGTCAGTCTGGAGAAATGAAGGGCAGGACCGATTTCACCTGTTTTCCTCCCTGTCAATGATCTGCTGCTGGATTGGGAGGATCTCCACCTTTGATCTTTAGACTCTTGCTATGAAAGTGGCCTCTTGTAACAAATAGTGGTCCCCTTTCCTGCTCTCTCTATCCGGCCTTTGAAATGGAGCAAATGTGAGTTCAAGAAGCAATTTCATGGGCCAACATCTGCAAAGGCTATTTTCATCTTGATTGGGTCTGAAGCATTTTAGATCTTGCATGCCTTAAAAGCTAGAGATGGGCCTGACCTATAGAATTTGGTTAAGGGTTTGGATTAGAAGCTGCACTCCACTCACATTTGGAGGCATTTGGATTTGGTGTTCTGGTTCAATAACATTACAGGGTTGAGGTCCAAGATGTGAAATTTGGATCTGGATCTGTTCGAGTGCTGACCCATCTCTGTTTAAAATCAATCATTTAAATATCCCCTTTAAACTTGATTAGCATGGAAACATAACTGCAGAACATTACTTGGTACATTTTTTTTTTAATTCAAAGATTTATTTCAAAGTGAGTGCTTGTAGTTCTCTGCGGGGAGTCAGCAGATTTAGAGTCATTTTAGGCCACCCCTGATCATCCCTTTGAGTTTAGACTGATAGAATTGTATTTAAACTAACCTCTGCAGGTTTCTGGTAAGCAAACTGATGAAGGAACAATGTGTCTATGTTCTACTTTAATATATCTGTCATACAATGATATGTTTAAATGTTAAGCATTAGTCTGTGGTAATTTTTTCCTATTGGGATAGGTGGTTGTGCATTTGTGATGGGTCAGAATGCCCTGTAAATAATAATATATACACAGATTTGCATATATGAGACTGATCTATTATAGATATGGATATTAATGGGGGCGTGCATTTGGTTTACAAGAACTACTGTACTGAATATGGCTCACACTTGAAATATTTACTAGGAATAGCACATTTTGATGCGGCTATTTATAGGTATGTTCTTGTGCGACAAGGACAGATTTTAATGAATGTTTTATTTCCTACCTATTGGTATTAAGCAAATAAACAAATATACATATTTTTCTACAGATAAATAAGCTATTCCCCAATGATCGCTGCATGAGTGTCTTGAAATAGATGTTAACTATATAATTTATAATGGGGAATGTTGATTCTGAGTCTTGATGTTGTTTGTTACAATGAGGTACTGTATACTATAAAATGCAGTCTACGTCTCTTGTAGCTAAACTGCAACTTTCCTGTTTTCTAATGTACAAATTATTCTATTTGTATTCAGAAGTGAGGTATAACATATTGAGTTTTATTTTATGCCCTTTTTATTTATTTCTTCTATCTTAAGTAAACAGCATGGGGGACATTTATATTTTTAAAACAGCTTTAGAACTGACACTGTAATACTTGTAGATATTTTCATGTAAAGTAGCTCAATTGTTTTAAGGCTTAGTTATGCTGGGGTGGACCATACCAGAGAATGAGCGATTTTCTTTTTTTTAATTTGAAGAGAAACCCCACAATGATTTGTGCCTTTCGGGAGGCATCATGTGTGATGACATTGTCCAGCGTACCGAGGCCTTAGTCCAGCAAAGCATTAAGCGTGTGCTTAAATGCAAGCATGCAAGCAGGCCCATTGACTTACCTGGTTTATTTTAAGTATCCTGATTTATTTTGTTTTTTTTTCTGGTATTTAAAGGATTGTGTGCTATTTCCTCCCCTCTGCCCCAACATGTGCCCAATAAATAAAATCTGCCCTATGTGAAACCAGTGACAAATTTATTTCATGTAAGCGTCCAAACTTTGATCAGACTATGCAGAAAGCTGAAGAGGATTCAGATCACTTTCTTATACCAAACACAACACACTCTACTCTCTCCAGTGGCATTTTAAGTTGTTTCCCTCCAATGAAACAAGGACAAGTGCAGAGTCCTGCACTTAGGACGGAAGAATCCCATGCACTGCTACAGACTAGGGACCAAATGGCTAGGTAGCAGTTCTGCAGAAATGGACCTAGGGGTTACAGTGGACGAGAAGCTGGATATGAGTCAACAGTGTGCCCTTGTTGCCAAGAAAGCTAACGGCATTTTGGGCTGTATAAGTAGGGGCATTGCCAGCAGATCGAGAGATGTGATCATTCCCCTCTATTCGGCATTGGTGAGGCCTCATCTGGAGTACTGTGTCCAGTTTTGGGCCCCACACTACAAGAAGGATGTGGAAAAATTGGAGAGAGTCCAGCGGAGGGCAACAAAAATGGTTAGGGGGCTGGAGCACATGACTTATGAGGAGAGGCTGAGGGAACTGGGATTGTTTAGTCTGCAGAAGAGAAGAATGAAGGGGGATTTGATAGCTGCTTTCAACTACCTGAAAGGGGGTTCCAAAGAGGATGGATCTAGATTGTTCTCAGTGGTACCTGATGACAGAACAAGGAGTAATGGTCTCAAGTTGCAGTGCGGGAGGTTTAGGTTGGATATTAGGAAAAACTTTTTCACTCAGAGAGTGGTGAAGCACTGGAATGGGTTACCTAGGGAGGTGGTGGAATCTCCTTCCTTAGAGGTTTTTAAGGTCAGCTTGACAAAGCCCTGGCTGGGATGATTTAGTTGGGAATTGGTCCTGCATTGAGCAGGGGATTGGACTAGATGACCTCCTGAAGTCCCTTCCAACCCTGATATTCTATGATTCTATGAATGCACTGCAACTGGCACTCCTGGGGGAATTCTGCACCAAAAACCTAAAAATTCTATGCACAGTATTTTAAAATTATGCATATTTTATTTGTCAAAATAACACAATATAATCATACCAGTTCTAATTATTTTGGTATCTCAAAATACCCTGTCAACAAGTCTATCTGTAACAATACAGACAGCAAAAAAGACTCAGGAAATATTTTTTGACAAATATATTCCTTACTAGGCATATTAATACAGAACTTTGAGTAGTAATTCATTTAAACTACAGCACAGAAACATATTTCCCACACCCCTCAGAAGCAGTGCAAAGGCTTCAAGGGAGTAAGGGGTAATGGAGGAGCTGCGGGACAGGGAAATAATTGCTGGGAAGGAGCCTGGGAGTGAACCTGGAGGGTTGTTGGATATGGGTGGGAGAAGTATGGAACAGGTTTGGTTTTTCTGGTGGGGGGGGGAGAATTCTTAGGGAGTTGGGGAACCTCCCACATGCAGATCGCAGGTGACCCTAGCCTCTCCCAACCAGTCAGGAATATCTGCCCTGTCCCCATATGTCCCTGCACCCCCACTCAGCCACCCCTCCTCCCCCCATCCCCATGTGTCCCTGAACCTCTTCCCCCTGCACTTCCTGCCCCCATGCAGCCCATGCACCCCCTTCCCCTCTGTCCTCATGTGTTCCTGCACCCCCACTCAGCCACCCCAGCCCTGTCCCCATGTGGCCCTTTTACCCCCCCCAGTGTCCCTGCACCTCCACTCCCATTCAGAACTTGCCCCTGTATTTCCCTGCCAGTGGCCCTTCTGAACCCCAGTCTGTGACCTCCCGCCCCCATATCCCATGTGTCTGCTCCCGCCCTCATATCCCATGCCTCCTCGCCTGGCCCCCACAGGCAGGATGCTGTGAGGAACATAGTCTCTCCTCCCTATCGGCTGCTACAGTGGAACTGGCTGCCCTCTTTTCTGGTGCCACAGCAGCTTCTGGTGGGCAAAAGGTGTAACTGCAGTGCTGTTCTAGCAGAATGTATTTTCTGCAGAGAAAAAAAATCTGCGGGGGACATGAATTCTGTGCCTGAGCAGTGACACAGAATTCCCCCAGGAGTAAACGCTCGACAATCTGAATAATGACACAAAAATCAGATAAGTGTATGGATTAACAAAGGACAAGAGAGGGTGAAAAATAACAACTTTGTCACCCAGGGGCTCCTATTCAAACATACTTTTTCATATGAATTCTCCTTTGAGCTTCAATTATGCACCAGTCACTAGTCCAGTGTTTCCCAAATTGTCTTGGTGCAGTGACCACCTGCTTAGAAAAAAATGCAGATTGAAGTGTCACATGCAAATTTTCTGTACATTTATTATAGGCCTTAGTCAATAGACTTATTTCCAGATTGTAGTAAAACAACTGCCTAAAATGTTCAATTAGGCCAGTCTTTGTAGGGAATCTCAGTAAATCACTGGAGATACACAGTGAAGCAGCCATTATTAGAATCATAGAATATCAGGTTGGATGGACCCTAAGGAGGTCATCTAGTCCAACCCCCTGCTCAAAGCCTTTTGTGTTACTCAAACTACATGAAACAAATATGTCATAAGTGACTTTGTGATATAGTGTGTAACTGAACTATGTTCATGGGCTTGCCTTTTTAACTTGCCTAATTAGCTTGAAGTTTCTGCTAATTCGGCTCTGGGTTATGATTGAACAAAACTCATTCTGCTTTCCTTTGACAAAATTTAAATTGAGAAAAATACAGAATATTGTGAGCAGCTCTCGGAGAAAACAAGCCAATCTTCCCACCCCAGTGCATTAATGAGAATGGTAGACGAGTGCAGTATGTTGGGAATAATTAGGAAAGGGCTAGATAATAAGACAGAAAATATAATGTCACGCTCACTATATAAATCCAGGGTACACCCACATCTTGACTACTGCGTGCAGATCTGCTAGCCCCATCTAAAAAAAGTGCTATTGAAATTGGAAAAGTTACAGAAAAGGGCAACACAACAGCTTCTATATAAGGAGTGATTAATAAGACTGGGATATTTCAGATTGGGAAAGAGACTAAGGGGGGATATGACTGAGGGCTATAAAATCATGACTAGTGTGGAGAAAGTAAATAAGGATGTGTTATTTACCTCTTCACATAACACAAGTCCTCAGGGTCACCACATGAAATTAATAGGCAGCAGGTTTAAAACAAACAAAAAAGTATGTCTTCACACAATGCACAGTCAGCCTGTGGAACGCTTTCCCAGAGGATGTTGTGAAGGCCAAGACTATAAAAGAACAAGATAAGTTCATGGCGGATAGGTCCATTAATGGCTATTAGCCAGGATGGGCAGGGATGGAGTCTCTAGCCTTTGTTTGCTAGACGCTGGGAATGGATCACTTGAGGATTATTTGTTCATTCCCTCTGAAGCACCTGGCATTGGTCACTGGCAGAAAACAGGATACTGGGCTAGCTGGACCACTGGCATAGGCACCAACTTCTCCTGGCACTGGTGAGTGCTTGCCCCCCGGCCCTGCCTCACTCCACCTCTGCCCCACCCCCTCCCACCCATGCCCCACTCCCATTCCAACCTCTTCCCCAAAGTCCCCACCCCAGCGCCACCCTCCCCATCCCAACTCCACCCCCCACCCCTATTGGACTCCTTACCCAAATCCCCACTTCAGCCCCGCCTCCTCCCCTGAGCAAGCCGTGTTCCCACTCCTCCCCGAGCTTGTTATGCCATGAAATAGCTGTTTCATGGCAGCAAGCGCTGGGTGGAGAAGCGGGGATGCAGTGCACTCAGGGGCGGCGGTGAGGTGAGCTGCGGTGGGACGCTTGGCTGCCGGTGGGTGCAGAGCACTCACCAATTTTTCCCCATGGGTGCTCCAGCCCTGGAGCACCCACGGAATTGGCGCCTATGATCACTGGTCTTGGGTTGCCAGGCCTCTGGTATTTGATGGGAATGGGCCATTAAATGTCTGGTCAGCAGCGCAGTGGGGCTAAGGCAGGCTCTCTGCATGCCCTGGCTCCATGCAGTACCTAGAAGTGGCTGGCTTTTCCCTCTGACTCCTAGGCAGAGGCACGGCCATTGGGGCTCTGTGCACTGGCCCTGTCCCGCGCACCAGCTCCGCAGCTCTCATTGGCTGGGAATTACAGCCAATGAGAGCTATGGGGGTGGCACCTGCAGATGGGGGCAGCACACAGAGATGCCTGGTTGTGCCTCCACTTAGGAGATGGCGTGAAATGCCAGCTACTTCCAGGAGCCCCCTGAGATAAGCACCACCCGGATCCCACGCCCCGAACTCCCTCCTGCACCCCCATCCCTGGTCCCCGCCCTGAGCCCCCTCCCACACTCAAACTCCCTCCCAGAGCCCATACCCCCTCCTGCACTTCGAACCCCACACCCATAGCCAAAGCCGTCACCCCCCCCACCCCAACCCCCTGCCCCAGCCTGGAGCCTCCCCATATCCTGAACCACTCATTTCTGGTCCCACCCTGGAGCCCTCACTCCTTCCTGTACCCCAACCCCTGCCCAGCCTGGTGAACATCAGGAAGGGTGGGGGAGCGTGAGTGATGGAGGGAGGGGGAATGGAGTGAGCAGAGCCTCAGAGAAGGGGTGGGGCATGGGCGGGGAAGGGAGGGGGTTCAGTTTTCTGCAATTGGAAAGTTGGCAACCCTACACTGGTCTGACTCAGTATTGCCATTCTTATGTTCTTAGACGTGTGCAAAAGGGGCGGGGGGGGGTCTGGTAGATGTGTGTAACGGCAGGGCTGGCCTTAGGGTGTGGGCCATCCTTGCAACCACATGGGGTGTCATAGTCTGGGGAGATGGTGCCATGTGGCAGCGCAGACATGCACGCTGCCAGTGTAGTCACCTGGCATTGGCTGCTGTTGGAAGACAGGATACTGGGCTAGATGGACCTTTGGTGTGACCCAGGGGTTCTCAAACTTCATTGCACTGTGACCCTCTTCTAACAACAAACATTACTACATGACCCCAAAGTCTGTGCCGGCCTGAGACCCCCCCCCACCCCGCCCTGGGGTGGGGTGGGGGGTGGGGCAAAGGCAAAGCCTGAGCCCCACTGCCCGGGATATGTGTGTGGGGCAAAGATGAAGCTCAAGGGCTTCAGCCCCAGGTGTGTGTGTGTGGGGGCGGTAACCTGCGCCTTGTCACCCAGGGATGAAGCCCTTGGGCTTTGGGCCCGGGCAGCGGGACTTGGGCTTCGGCCTCAGGCACCAGCAAGTCTACCAGCCCTGAAGCCCCCATATCTCACTTTGAGGTCTCGTGCCACAGTTTGCGAACCAAAATGGCCGTCCTTATGTATAGACAGCGACTGCTTGGTGCTGGCAGGGGAGAGTCATGTGTGACGGGGGGTGTGCCCAGACTTCTCTGAGCTGCCGCCTGGTGGAAACGGGGTGAGTGGTGACGCACAGCTATTGCGTGCCCCTCTCAACATTCTTCTGTGCCCCCAGGGACAGGGCCATCCTTAAGCCTATGCGGCTGCACCTGAAAATTTGTGGCACCCCTGGATCTTAGTGTCCAGCCTTCTGCCCCTTCCTATACCTGGTCTAATCTGACCCTTCCTGCAGGCGCCCACCACAGCTAGTTGCTGCAACCTGGTGAGTCTTCCTCTGGAGGGGATCTAGTACTTAAAAGTAAAAAAAGCCTGTCAGACCTATTAGCACAACATTGAACCATTAAAGAGACACTCAAGTGGTAATGAAGCCATTTGCCCATCCCCAGGTAGCTACTGTCAGTTTCTGAATTTACTGATAAAAACAGTTGGGCATTACTGTGATATTTACTCAGACCATGTTAGGCTACAGGACCTTACAGACGCCCCCTGACTTGGCTTTCCGGAATGGAACAATTGCATTTGTGTAAGTCAAATTTTGCGAAAGTTGGAAACATATACCCGTACGCAAAAATTCCCCCAACTTGAAAATCCTATTTCTGGCTTATGGAACTTTTTAAATAAGTGTGACTTTGCATAAATCAGGTCGTGCATAATCCGGGGAGCAGCTGTAGTTTAAAATTCGCTTTAAAAATAGTTCATTAGTGTGTTGCTGACGATTATAAAAAATCATCTCTCTAAAAAAAAATCCTTGCATAGATTTTTAGATGCACAATCTGACTAGTAATCTTTTGTCTTAAATGCTTGGACCTTCAGCCATATAGTTTTTTAAATGAAACCTTCAAAAGCCCACCCTTTTCTAAAATAGACATGCGAGCCCGGGCTGCTGTTGGTCATGGGGCACCAGTTCAATACTACTGCATAGGGCCCCATAAATCCTATGGATGGCCCTGCCCAGGGAGCTGAGGGGGCGGGAGGGGGGGGGGAGCGAGGAGCAGCACCCAGTGCTCTGGGCACCCAGGTCACGTTCCCCACCTGGGCTGTGCTGTGAGGAGAGCATTAGGAGCTGCTGCTCTCTCCTTATGCAGCCCAGGTGGGGAACGTGACCTGGGTGCAGGCAGCCCTGACAGGGCTCCTCATCCCCCACCCCACAGCCCTGCAGGAGGAGCAGCTTTTGGGGGAGGTGGGGCGCGCAGCAATGCCAGCTGCTCTGTGCATCTAGGTTATTTCCCCCCACATGGGCGCAGGAGGGGAGGGGAGAGGTTAGGGGCAAGGATTCGGGGTAGGAAGGGAGTGCAGGGGTTGAGGCGCAGGGGTTAAGGCAAAAGGGAGTTGGGGGTGCAGGATGGGGGGATGCAGGGATTGGGGCAAAGGGGGCACAGTGCAGTGGCGTGTGTGTGTGGGGGAGGGGGGATGAAGGACCGGCGCCTGGCGAGCCCACAGTGGCCTGGGGCAATTGGGCGGCACCCATGGGGGCCAGGAGCAGTAGGGGCCGAGGCTGAGCCCAGGGGAGCTGGGTACCAAAATCCAAGTTTTCCCTAAGGCTAGCCCTGTGTAAAGGCAGAGGGTCTCAGCAGGGCGAGGTGGAGGTGAGACCTTTAGCTGGGTGGCTGGCAGCTTCAGCGCCAAAAGTCATCTTGTGCCTCAGCAGCTCCACCCCTCTCCCAGGCAGGGCCCACAGTCACTCACAACGCTGGATAAACTGCACAAGGTCACCCTTTGCTGGGGAGCGACTCAAATTGCAGCCAGCTGCTGCTCAAAAGCCAGGTGGCCGGCTCTCCTGCAGCCTGTGGCCAGACTTTTAGCCACTGACCTCTACTGCCAGACCTTTCAACTGAGCTAGGCACCTGCTGCGCCTGGCAGCAACTTCTGAAGGACAGGAAGTACATAGGGAAAGCCTGGGCTGCAGCAGGTGTGGAGGTTGTTGTTTGGTCCCTCGGTTCCTTGTGACTAGAGGCTTTGCAACAGCTCGGCACTGGCCATTGTATGCATGGGCTAAGCTTCCCCAGTCAGCTGGGCATGGCCCCACCCCATGCTCCTTCCCACTCCTGTTCTTCCCACATGACCCCAGGCTAGGCTGCTCCTCTTCCCTGGGGTTAAGGCGGGCTGGCCAGTGACCTGGGCCAGCCGGGGTCTGGGGTGGGGTGGGTTAGGGCGGGGGCTCCTCCGGCTGCGGTGGGGAGCTCAGCGCTCCGGCAGGGAAGGAGGGTGGAGTGGGGGGGCCGCAGGCAGAAGGCGCGGGTCTGGGGGGGCTAGCCTTCCCCAACAGGTGGTTCATGCCCCATCCATGGTCTTATGCATGTGTCTTTTTTGGGTGAGAGTTGCTCCTCTGGCATGATCTGGAACTTCACCTCAGTAGTTTGAACAGTGCAAGCTAACGGCTAGAAGAGGGCCAGGCACCTGTGTGCCACCGCTGAGAGTACAGCAACCATCTGCATAGCCACAGCCCAGGGCTACATACTACTACCATGCTGACTTGGTTGGTGTGTGTTATTTACCATAAGGGCTCAAAGCAGCCAGGACAGGAAGCATTTTGGTTCCTGGCTTGCTGAAGAGCATGTGACAACTGTTTGCTAGAAACTGACACCCCCTTGAGAGATTTTTTGACATGCCGCATCCAACCAGTTGTACCACAGCATGGGAACCCCATCACTACATGCAGTATTGCTGTCAGTTTGGGCAGGTACATAAATGAACATTCAATTTCAGGAATATGCCAGGGAATTATGTTCTAATTATTGTCAGCATGCACATGTTGCAGCCTCTACACTGAGCTACCACTATTATTTCTGCCTTTTTGTGCGATAAGGTACCACCTATCTTTCTCTCCCTGGAAAAGCTTTTAATCACTAGAACCTGCTACTGCCCATTCTCACCAAAATACTACAAATTGGCTAAAGTAGACATCAACGTACAGTCATCGCATTCTGCGTAATCCAACTGAGGCTTGATAATCTGATTCAGAGAAAAGCAGCTCTTGGCTCTGAACACTGGGATTTCCTAAATCTTTTGGTGCATATTTTTTATTCCACACCTTTGCTGCTTTTTGTTCTGCACATTGGATGAAATTCTTTTCTCAGTGGACAATAAAGTGGGCTATGCAGAATGCAAGCTATAAAACAAGTCTGCAAGTGTAACCCACACACCTGCAAGTGGATGTGATGTTCTGTCCCATCTAATGGCCCCGAAACCACTTAGTGAGAGAGAGAAAATATGTCTGCTTCACAGCCTTAGCTAAGAGCCCGTTGGCTTTTAGTTCCTGCAGTAAAGGCTCATGCACTAAGCTCCAGCGGTCCCCGGTTTGATCCCACCCACTGACAACCAGGGGTCTGTTGGTGTTACAATGCCAAATGGGTGCATGGTACAAAAGTTTACCACTTACTCCACCAACAGAGTAGCAAAGGCCACAGGAGATAGTATATAGTGTTTCAGTTGTATATTGTAATGGCTTGTATTTCTACATCCTGGCTGCACAATCACATACACTATTATGGTAACGCAGTCACCTCTGGGATGGAGAATAGTGATGAGCCATTAACAGCGTTCTGGAAAACAGTGTAGCTGGCAACCATAGAAATCAGGACAAACTGATTCTCTTTCCAAGAAGTGCTATTTAGCAGAGCTGACTAAACCTCATTTTTAAGTTATCATCTGAAAGAGCCATAGATAGTGAACTGCATGGTGCTCAGTTCATCTGTCTCAGCAGATGAAAGCACTTAGCTGACTTGGTTGGAAATCAAAATATAGGTTCTACAGAACTGAGCTGTAGCACATATAAAACAAATGGACCAGCCATCCCTTCAGTAAAAATATATCTATTTTAATATTCCTGGACAATGGCGCACCAGACGGGCCAAGGTCTACACTGCAAGGTTGATTCTGATCTCACCTTCCCTGCTGTTACTGCACTAATTTATGCCCATGTGAGAGGTGAATCAGGCCCCACATGATGGAAGTGGACTGCTATGTGAAGTGTACGTGTGTAGACTACAGGCCATTCTGCCACAATGCTAAGCCAATCTGGCTCTATGCCACCACTGAAAGTCCTTAAGGAGCCTGATGAGTCCACAGTCCACTGGAAAACAACGTGATCTATCAAGTGGACAATTTATTGCCATTTCCAAGATCATTGCCCTTTTTGACCAACAGACCTTGATCATCTGTGTTAGCTCTGGCTGACCTGATTTCTTCTCCCTTGCCCACCCCTCCTCGCAACTGGATGCTACAGAGGGAATGTTTTTTTAAAAAGATGATCCTTAAGAGTCATCATCATCTCCCCTCTTTGTCTGTTGATTTTTCAGGATAGGGTGAAAGACCTCTCTCTTTTCTCAGGCTTCTCCCTGTAGTAGCTTATGCTAGGTATTTGATGGGAGAGTCTGTGTTTATATTGGTCAATTGTATTTCTTTAGAATTTTTTTTTAGTCTCACTTCGACTATGTTAAAAGAACATTAAGTCAAACACGCAAAATGCTAAAATGGAGGATGCCCAGGCACTTTAATTCAGGCCCCTTGTGTGTATGCATCATCATATGCTGTCCTTTCCATTGGACTCATTCTGTGCACAGGGATAGATGGTGCTCACTGAATGGGTACCTAGCGAATAATTTCTTTTTGTCCTCATCATTCAATGTGTGTCCCTATTCTTTACTTTCGGCACATCATTCAAAAAAAATTATTTATTTCCTCACAAGTAAAATCCCCGATCTGAAGCATGTAAGTGCTAGAGCTTCTCAGCAAAATGGCTGTACGACCTTATTAGCATCCATATTTTCCTTTGCCCTTGTTCTTAGAACAGTTTTAGCTGAAACTTAAAAAAAAAATTTCAAGCAGAGGCAGACACCCAGCATGACAATTTAAACCCCAATGGTTGAAGTTTGGTTAAGTTATAAAAATGGAAAACAGGGTCTTATATTGGAATGTTAGGGTAACCTTAACTATAGGCATCGCTTATGATATCCAGTCAGTGACTTTGATATAGAGCACCTTCCAAACATTCAAAATACAAAATAAACACATTCTTCTGCTGCAAAAAATACCCACTGCCACAAGGATTATGATGTGCATGCTCAAAATAGCATCTAGCAAAAAAAAGTGTTGGAATTATCTTTAACCAAAGGAGAGAGGAAAAGACAATTCACTGATGTCTCATTTTGTTTTTTAATTATTTAAGTGTCACAAACACTCTCTGAACAAATGTGAAAAACAGTTATACAAATCCAGGAGCTTCTGAAATATTCATTAATCTATGACTATCTGGGAAGAATTGGCCCCAACCCTTCTTCCCTCCTTACTCATCCACTATAAGATTATCTGCAGTGAAGATCTGATGCAATGTCTATTGAATTCAGTGAAAGTCTTTCATTTTACTTCAGTGGGCACTAGCTTAGGCTGTATATTTAGATTATTCTAACTTTCTATTAAGCCTTTGCAGCAGCAGTGCCTTAAACACATACTTTGGGTTAGACCGGTCAGTAGTCCCACTGACTTCAATTTTAGTTTCATGGATCAGGATGGATTTATTGGTAACAAAATGTAGTTTCCCCAATAGTAAAAACAGCGGAGCTCTCACATATAATACCTACTGTTTTTTTGGAATGGATTATTTGAAAGGCTGATGTGATGCAGCTGCAAAGTTTAAATGATAAAAGATGTGCAAATTAAATGTTTATTTATAACTGATTCACTTAATTTGACTATCACAGTATCAGTTCAGTGACTAAAATGTAAAAGGACTGAAAACATATTCCTTACAAAGGACAATCCTGTTGGGTGCTTAATATTTAATTATCTGCTTCTCTAGGTATTTGATAAGTCCCAGGAAAAGTGATCTATTGGGTATATTGATCTCACAACATGAAAAATATGTTCAGAGTTCGTTGTGTTGAAGACCTCTTGAGAGTCTACTGGATAAGTCTTGTAGGTGCTTCTTTACCTAAAAGGGCAAAAACAGTCACTAAGTGATCAGGAAATGCTGTTACATATTGACATTGTACCATTGGTGTATATGGCACTTGACAGACCTGTAGACGGACAAGGTCATTCCGCGATGACTGAGAATTTTAAGGCCCAACTGAGAGAGACTATTCCCGAAAGCCAAACCTATTACCCAGTCATAGCAATTGTGAACTTCTTTGATATTTGAAATCAGGATTTCCTGATATGACAAGAAGGATGGTGTTGTGGTTAAGGCGTTGGACTGGGACTCAGGCTTTCATGCCCAGCTCTCTTACAGGTTTCTTGTGCGTACCCCTGGACAAAGATGCCTCAGTTAAAATGGGAACAATACTAATTCCCTCTTATCACCTTTTGTTTTGTCTATTCAGATTGTAAATTCTGCAGGACAGAGACTGTCCCTTACTATGTGTTTGAACAGTGCCCAGCACAATGGTACCCCAATATCAAAGGGGATCTGTCACAGGATGTACCTGCCCTATAGCACCCCCTTTTGGCCAAGTGTGGCACTATAAATGCCATCTGCCTGGATTTCCCCTAATATCATCAATAAGTTCACTAACACTACATAAGGAACAATGCCCATTCTGAGGGGTCTTGTTTATTAACCAAAGACCCAATGAAAATACAGGCAAGTCTTCACCCCAGCATCTTAGCTGAGAGACAGTCAGTCTTAGTTTATCCATTCCCACTCAGCTCCAGCAGGGTTCTCTTGGCTTGCATCCCCCTACGCTGGAGTCATGCCTATTACCATTAGCTGGGAAGAATTCTTCTCCGGAGCCAGAGGCCTGTAGAGATCGGTCAGCTGCAGCTCCTCTGGGGCAGCATATAGTTCCTGACAGACCAGGCAGGGTTCCTGCCACAGTTTGAGAGTTCCCTGTAACAGGAACACACCTTCCAGGCTTCTTGTTCCAAGCCTCTCCTGCGAGCTCCTCTTCCCAAGAGCTTCCTGTTCTGGGAACCACTCCAGGTGAGCTCTGGTAATCCATTATCAGGCTCATTAGCTAATTAGCTGCCAACCAGCCACCATGGGATTTAATTACTTCCACCTGGGCCTGAGTTGGCTCCTTCTCAAGAACCTGTCTCGGGGGGGGCTGGTCCCTGACTCCCCTTAAAGGGCCAGCTCCCATGACAGGGCCTCAAATCACTATTGTAATACAAATTATGACTAATAATGAATAAGTCAATAGCATGGATAATAAGTACAGGAAAATCCAAATTCCCTCTATCAGAGTTAAACCTACACTGGGGGCATATAGACACTTCACAACACATCGTATTTGTACAGACCTTGTATCCCAATTCTTTAGTCTTTTCTTCTAGCATGACGTATTTCTCTTTGTTTCTGCTCAGATGATCTTTATCTCCCGTTCCCTCCACATGCTTCAGTTTCTGATGGGAAATCTCCAACTGTTTCTGGTAATGATGATGTTTTTCAATTTTTGCTTCAAAGTGTTTCAGCTCCTCCTAGAACAATGAATACACATTTCAGGGCTAAATGTGGTCTTCTTTCCGAGGTTTCCTCCCTCTCTTTCCCTGCAGCTCACTCCTAATGCTATTTTAATGAGTGTCACACACTGAAAGCCCTTCCAGCTCTCTGGGGTAATGGAGCATCATAACTATCCAGAAATTCAGCTTTGGAGGAAAGCGTCCAAACATCAATCTACTGCACAAGCTTCATAGAGGCCATTAATGTCTGAGAGGCGCAATGACACTATGGTGACAAGCACCATGGAAAAGCCTGTAAGTTTTTACAATGCGTTTTCTGCGGACACAATTCTTACAGAGGTCACTTTTCAATATCAGGCCCTTAATGCTCAGAATTAGCTCTTTTCTGATTGGCAGCCCAGCCATCCCCTGGAATAGAACAAAGTGACAACCTCTTCGACTAGTGCTGAAAGGGGCCAGGTTGACATCAGTGACATCTTGGATTTATCCACAGAGAAGATCTCCTGTATACTGCAGCAGAGGCAGCAAAAATGCAAACTTCCCTAAACACCCAGTTAGGCTCTTCTTAGACCACTGTTCGAGAGTAACTTTAGTCTCCATGCATTTTTGGGGCTGGCCCTCGCTACCAGCAATACCAACTGTTGTGCCAATTATGGTGATGGTTCCCTCTGCGATGTAACACTTGCGCACGAAGAACTGAAATCCACCTCAATTATTTCACGTAGGGTATGTCTACACTGCAGCTAGGAGTGAGCCTGCCAGTCTGGCTAGACAGACCTGTGCTAGCACGCTAAAAATAACTGTGGATGTTGCGGCATCGCCGGAAGCCCAGGCTAGCCACTCAAGCTGGGACCAATCTAACCCCCAAGTGCAGGTGGCAAGCCCAAGCCTCGGCTGCTGCTGCAGCGTCCACGCTGCTATTTTTAGCATGCTGGTATGAGCCATGCTAACACAAGTTTGTCTACCGGGGCTGTGACGCTTGCTCCCAGCTGTACTGTAGACAAACCCTTAAACAACATTTGGCACTAGTTTGACTCGGGTCTAGCGTGGCAGAGTTTTCACTCTGAGCTGGTGGGAAAAAAACAAAACAAAAAACTTTGCCATTCTAATGGGTTTCCCTCCAGCTTTAGAAGCAAAGGTCTCGCTTTCCTCTCAACAGTTTGACTGCAGAGGGGAATGATTAGCCTGTTATAACATTCTATTCTGTTTTACACACTACGTGCCACTATATTTTAGCACTGGGTTTGCCTGCAGTTTCTAATCTGTTCAAGCTACTTTCCTTGGATGATGTGCCAACGCAGCACCTTTCCTTATAAAACCTTGTGCGGTTTGCTTTAAAGGAGATCAACCAAAATAACAAACATGAAGGCCTGACCTTAGCATTAGCTCGAGTACTCAAACAAGAATTTCAACAAATTTCTACCTTTAACTCTCTTCTTCCCACATTATAAGTCAGTGAAGTACACCCTATAATCCTTACCTTCCTCTTTCTAGGACGATACCCCAGCATGTGCTGTGCTGCTGACAGCAGCAGATCTCAGCACTGGTGCATGGCATTTCCCTAAAGGAAGATTTCTGCCCAAACAGTCAATCTGTTTCTAAACTGTTTCATATTCTTATTTTAGATCCTACTGGTGGAAAAGGAAGTTTTCCTTATTCCAAGGACAGATGCAATGGGCCTGATCTACCTCTCCCACTGTTGTGTATGCCTGATCCACAGCTCACGGAGGTCAATGTAATTAAAACACGTTTAACTGAGTGTGGAAATCAGACTTCATGTTTCTAAGAAAGAATGGTCTTGTGGGCTGGACGGTGACTCTGGAGATCTAGGTTCAATTACAGGCTCTGCCAGATTTTGCACATGACTTTAGGCAGGTAGTTTAATCTCTCTGTGCCTCACTTACTCATCTGTAAAGTGGGCACAGTAATACTTCCTGGGGGAGTAATGATGGGGACCTTATAAATACACAGATAAAAATTCAGAAGCAGACTTGAGGGCACAGCTCCTCCAGCCACGAATGGAAGATAATGCTATCCCCAAGCAGTCAGGGAAACAGGACAAGCAGGCATGGTATAAACTAAATAGAGAGATTTTTAATTTCATCATTAAAAAAGCCAAAAAAATGCAAGCACGAACACCACAGTAATTCATTTATCAAAAAAGGCATTCACACTAAACAGGATCGCTGTGCCTCTCTGGGTTAGCTGTGCACTGCTCCTTCCCATGAAATGACCAACAAGTAACCCTCCCACAAGGGGCAAAATAACAACCTGGTGGGGAAGTTAGCTAGCTGGTGTTTCTTCATTTTAGTTTCTATCCTTTCCATTATTTCCCAAAGTATTAATTACAATTGGGGATTAGAAGATGATGAGTGGAGAGGTGATCTGGTTGCACAAAATAAGGGCCCACTCTTACCAACAATTAGGGGCATGCGTAACTTTACTCCTATGAGGTTCCACGACAGACCATGGAGCTACTCACATTAGTAAAGTTACACATATGCTTCAGTGTTTGCAAGACTGGGTCCCAAGTTTGTCTCTTGATCATGGTGAGTGAAGAACAACAGAAGGGAAAAGGGTGCATTACCACATCCTGAACGTAGTGTACATAGATCAGAGGGGTAGCCGTGTTAGTCTAGATCTGTAAAAAGCAACAAAGAGTCCTGTGGCATCTTATAGACTAAAAGACGTATTGGAGCATAAGCTTTCGTGGGTGAATACCCATGCGTCTGATGAAGTAGCGTACATAGCATTTCTTAATGTTGAAGAGAAAACCCTTATCTAAATTCTATCTTACCCGAAATGATTCGAGTTCTTTCTCAGTAAAGTTGGCTGATTTGGCCATGTCCCATAAGTCAATCACTCTGGGTTCTTCAAATTCTAAACCAACAGACATGAAACATAATTATTTTAAAGTTTAAGTTGTTAATATTTGATGCCATGTTAACATGGCTAATTAACAGCAACACTCACATAGCTTTACATGAAAAACGTGCACACACCAGCACTGCATTACTGAGCAGGTCTACCTAGATGGAGGACAAATTCTAATATTTTACTTAGATGTTTAGTATGGTAGATATGGGACCTTTAAAAAACAAAACCAAAGGGACACACACACCCTGTGTATGGTCTCCATTACCCTCTCTGCCTTCATGGTAAAGGAAATAAAATCCCAGCTGATTTCTGTTGGATGGGCTTGGAGCACAGGAGTGTCCCCTCTATAAAAGTATTCATCCTATTCCCTGCATTTAACCCTCCTCGGGTATCCAGAAATGGTGATGGTTTCCCCTAATGTAATAACGCCTAGAGGGTTCAATCAGAATCAGTGCTCCATTGTGAAAAAAACATCCATCCCCACAAGGGGACGTTCCAGCGGCAGCAGCCACTGGGGCAACTCTGGCAACATGGCATCTACAGGAGCCATGCTGCAGAAAGGCTCTGAGTAGCCAAAGAGAATGAGGACCCACAGGGTCTCCGCAGAGTTGGCCTGAGCCTCCATAGATCTCCGAGAAACACGCAGATTTGGAGAGAATCAGAGGCAAACCTCCTGGTCATTTTCAGGGACAATGGTTTGTTCCGCTTTCCCACTCAACCAAAAGGCACAAGGAATGGAAGCACCATGAGAACCTGTTTCCTGTCCTATATGAAGGGCCTCTGTAGACCAGGTGTTCTCAACCTTTTTCTTTATAGCATGTTGGAGGGGGCTCAGAAAAACTCCACGGCCCACCTGTGCCACAACAACTGGTTTTCTGCATATAAAAGCCAGGGCGGCATTAGCGGGTAGCAAGCAGGGAAATTGCCTGGGGCCCCATGCCAGAGAAGCTAAGTTGCTCATGCTTGGCTTCAGCCCCGGGTGGCAGGGCTCAGAGCCCCAGGCTTCAGCCCCATACAGAGGGGCTTTGGCTTTCTGCCATGGGCCCCAGTGAGTCTAACACTGGCCATGCTTGGTGGACCCCCTGGAACCTGCTTGTGAGCCCCCGCAGGGGGCCCCGGACCCCTGGTTGAGAACCACTGCTGTAGATGACAAACAGGGTACTTGGACTGTAAAATCAGCACTTAAACAGAGTAGGCTAATGCGTCCCTTTAAATGCCCCATGTCTGTTTGTTAGCACTTTGTACAAGGCTCCTTTGGATTATAACTGGTTATTTGCCTACTGACTTCTCATAAAACTGATTATAAATGGATGTGGAACAGAGTGAATCATACCACTGGCTGTGTCATAGCCCTGGTGGCTGATTTTACGTAAACGATCAAACCCTTGATTGATGCTTCGCATTTTGTCTTTGAGTTCTGTGTGTTTGCCATGCAAGATTTCCTCTTTGAACTGGTCCTCTTCAGATGGGTTGATCATATTTTTGTGGATTTCTGTTATCAAAATACAAACATTAATTCATAATAGGCCAAATTCCGAGAGGACAGAAGTACCTGCAAATTCCACCAAGTTGGATGGGAGCAGTTGATGCTCAGATCTTATCAGCACTTGACCCACTAGTAAATTAGCATAAATAGTGCACTTTAATAACACTGATTTTTAAGAGTGTTTGCTTCTCAATATACATGCTTTGGACAGGAGTGGTGCAGACATATTTTATCATACATAAATCAGGTCAACAATGTCAATAAGAAGATCCAGAATTCTATTGCCCTATTTCCTGAAAAATCCCTACGGCAGTACGACAGCATTGCCCTAGGGAACAGGAATATGGACGGAACACTTGTGTCCTTGCTAAAAAGGCTGCTGGAATGCCCCAGATGGGCTGTTAGCAGCCAGGCATAAGTCAGAGCAGCCTCAGGTGGTGTCCTAACCTGTGCCAGGTGTGGCATGCCAGGCAGCAAACTGACCTCTGGTAGTCTTAGCTGGAGGTACCACAAGGTGGCATAAAGCCCCCTTTGCTCCCCTCCTCTTGGGTCCAGCATAGACCTTAGCTGCAAAGAATCTGGCTTCTCACTGCTCTAGCCATAACTCCATCCTTCCTCTTCAGCTAAAACCCAGATCTGATCCCCACCCCCACCTGCACATTGGGTGCCTCCACAGACCTATTTTCCACTGGATCAGGGCCCAACTGCTAGAACAGGGACTCAGCACTTGCTGATGTTTTCCCAAAAGCCACAATGAATTTATTTTGCTAAGCTGACAATCTCCTTGCTCACTGAAACACATGCAGGTGTTATAAAACAAAGAACAGCAACGGTTCCATTAGCTATAGAGATTCTTGGCAGAGGATACAGACTTGTGCCCTGCAAGTATCTGTGAATGGCAGCATCTGCAAAGCAATCCTAATATAAATCTAACAATTCGTCTTTAGGATTTTAAAGATACTTTAAAACAACTGAGCGATTGGCAGAAAGAGGGCTGCACTGCAGTGGAATCATCAGACAAACATTCAGACACCTTCTGTTCTGCTCACAGTCTCTAGCAGGATATTATATTCATGAATCTTTTCCTTGTGATGCTTAAATTCCCGCCACAGCTTATCCAGCTCCTGATCGGAAAACTTCCCAGAGGTCTTGGCCTGAAAGAAATATGAACGAGACAGAAGCTATAATCCTTTTTCATTTCCCAGGCCAAGTGATGCTACATACACTCACTTGCCAAATAAAATTCCCTTCACATTTAAAAAAAAAAAAAAAGATTAGGTCAAGCCTCCCTTCAAAATCTCTTCGTTTTATGTCTTATTGTGTCTCAACATTAGGGCAGAACGTAGACATGGGCTCAAATCTTGGCCTCACTGAATTCAACGGGAGCTTTACTGTTAACTGTAATGGGGCCAGGATCTCACCTACCAAATATCCAGAGACATGATGAAAATTGTTATTTATTATTATTTGTATTATTGTAGAGCCTAATATCCCTGTCACACACATTCCATAGGAAGCAATCAGTCGGTTATTGATGCAAGAGACATGAACTGCACACCTGAATGTATAGGGTTTGTTTCCACTAGGGATTTAGACTGACACATACGGAGAACATCTATTCAAGAGCTCTCATTCTATTGGCAAGTAAATATCGTACTGTGTCATGTCCCTGCTCTGCACCAAGCTGTTTCCCATTGTACTAGCTATTCACAGTTAGAGAGGCACTCCATGTGCTTCCACGGTAGAGGGACGGATGTTGCTCTGTTTTTCTTCCCACGGGTTAAAAGTGAAATCTTTTTATATTTGTACAGAGCCAGAGGCTCAAATTTTGTTTGGGGAATACTTCCAAGTGATTTTGTTGTTGTTGCCAGTTCTCAAAGAAGGGCACTGTCAGGTTCAATTTTTTTTTTTAATAAAATCAAACAAAAAAAAAAACCCCTTCCTTTGCTCTTTACTTATACCAACATAGATTGATAAAGCAAAGAATTTAAAAAACAAATCTACTTTTTACTAATTATTTCCCTTTTGCAGGTTCTTCTAATCTGTTGTTACTGCCCAAACTGGAACAGTTCTTGTTTTCAGGCACTAGCGCGAACCCTGAAGGTTTCACTCAAACACTACAAGGTGGGATTTTCAAGTTAAAAAAAAAAATCCCTTAAAATCGTTTTTTTTTAAATAATTCTAATTAAGTTTAGCCATTTAAACAAAACAAAACCCAGGATACATGGCTGCATCTCTGAATGTTCATACAGAGTGAAATCCTGGTCCCTGTAAAGTCATTAGCAAAACTCCCATTGACTTCACTGTAATCAAGATTTCACCCACATATAGTGGGTGTAACAGGTACAATGGACCAGATCCTCTGAGAAGAGAAGTACCCTCAACACCCAATGATTTTGGTGGAAGGTGAGAGCACTCAACATGCCATAGCACCTGGCCCAGTGTTTGGAAACAGAGTTCTAAAGCTTCTCAGTGCAAGTCAGGGGTTTCTAGAAAACTTAAACACACATTTGAATGAACATTTACTTCTTACACTGAAATATCCAGAAATTAAACACACCTTGCTCCATAATTTCTCCAGTCTTGGATCATCTAGCACATCACTTTCTGTGCCATCTTTGATGTAATTGGTATCTACTAGTTGGGCATCTTTCTTTCCATTCATTCCATATTTAGTCATAATTACTGTCAGTGAAAAACAAGAAACATTAGAACCAATAGTAGATGGTTCCCCTTACCCCCCAGAACCGCTTTCCTGAGAGTCTGTGGAATCCTTGCCCACTTGGTGAGGTGTTCTATCTTCCTCTATTGGTAGCAGGGCCCATGTAGAAGTGGATGAGACAGCTATAGCTTTGGCTAACAGAGCTGGGTCTTTTAGGTCAGGCTGCAGAGGCTCATGCTTGAAGATCCAGAGGTCCCAGGTTTGATCCCCTTACTGATGACCCACCCAAGAACATGGCGTTACATCTCTGCCCTCTCCTTTGAGTCTCTCCTTAAGACTCGCATCTACCATGAGGCCCATCGACCCTGGATCCTCCCTGAAGAAAGCTAACAAAAATAAAATACCATACAAACCAGATCAAAGAAAAAGCACGGAACAAGATACTTGCTAAACAGCTCCACTTTCACCTTTTATTTTCCATGAGTCTATACATTAAAAAAAAAGCGCTATCTTCAAGGCAAGGTGTTTGTCGTCTGCAAAGCACCTACCCCGTTTTGTCCACAGAAATGTCAGTTTCACACAGTGCTTTGAAGTTGCAAAGTTACTTTCATTCAGCACATACTGAAATGGGATACAGAAATTCACTCCCCCGTGTGTCCCAGTTAAAAAGACGACATAGCACTTACAGTAGTTACTACCAAAAGGGCAGCATCTGCCACAGATCTCCCATAGCAATCGTTAGAACAGGAAATAGCTATTAACCATATAGCAGCTAGTGGCAAGTATTGACTTTAATAGCAACCACTGTAAGACACTATTAATATTTTTCCTTCATTGTAAATGAATTTCTGTAGGTTTGTTCAGTATGCAACTGATGACCAACTAAGCCATATGATTTCAAAGAGAGCTAAGGAAAACATAACATTCTTATAAACATCCTGATCAATGTCCTTCTTTGCTGATCAGTTTGTCAGGAATTTGCAGTGGCACTGAACTACTGAAATGGTGACAAAGGGACACCGCTAAAGCATTCAGATTTCTAAGGTTAAAGATTGTTCAGGCTACTAAGGGGCAGACTCCTTTGCTCTGAAGAGCTCATTCCAATTATCCTTAACAGCGATAGCAATTATACTGTGTGTGTCCAGACAGAATAGCTAAAATAGTTTATTTGACCTCAAAGCACACTGACTACAAATCTTAAAATTACTGTAAAATAAAAGCTTCATGGAATGGAGGATGATTTTGGGGTAGGACGTAACACGTGAATACCACCAATACCATCAGCACTTCTATGACATCTACAGAGACCCTCCAAGAGTTCTGCAACATTAATCAATGCTCAACACACTGTTAATTAGGAATAATTGTGGCACAACTCCCTATTTGCAAAATAGGGATAGAGTCCATCCTCGCACAGCTAGTCAGTTGCAAGGTCAGGCCTCCCGAGTCCTGGCCCTGTGTCTTCACATGATACACACTGTACTCCTCTGCAAATTCAAATTCTCCGAGTCACCATTACAACCCCTTTAGCAGAAGGGCACTGAGCAGCACCCTCTCTGGAAGCCATCACTGTCCCCAGAACAGCCTGAGGGATAGCTCCAGAGTGAGCATATTGGGGAGGAAGGATGGCCTCACGGTTTAGTGTCAGAACAGGGAATTAGGAGACTTTGGGTCTAACGAAGGCGCTGCAACTGACTCTCAGGCAAGTCACAGTGCCATATTTTCAGATGCTGGCCTCAATTTCTGCAGGTACAAATTCGAGATGAAGATTTTATACACAATATAATAGCTCAATTTCAGAAGTCAAGAGAACTTCTATTTTTAAAAAGTGTCTAAAAATAAATGGAACAAATACAATCATCACCAGGATGAAAAGCAAGTTATCAATTAAGGTGCAATGCTGTTTGATTTTGTTCCGTGCTTTCTCTGAGACAAAGTTTTCAAACCCTAGGCGCCTAAAGCTAGGAATCTCATTCCACTGTAGGAACTGTGCCCAGCCCTAGCAGCTCCCACTGTCTTCAATATGAATTTTGTGTGTTTATTGCCTCTGAAAGTCAGGCCATTTATTTAATAACCTAAAAATAAATGTTGACACCTAACTTTAGGTACTGAGTGACAATTCTGGCCTCTTCAGCAAAGTTATTCCTTACCATGTAAATTGCGTCTAAGTTTGGCTTCTTTTTCTCCATCTTCATCAAGCCCTTCAGCCTTCAGCTTTTTCCAGCTCAGCTCATCCTTTTCTTGTATTTTGAGGTCACTATGTAGCTCTGCCAGTTTTACAGCCGATAGATGAAGCTAATGAGAATGGAGAAATGCTTTGGTTAGTTGCCTTGTAATAACATGCATGCGCATACACAGCTGCAAAGTTACCTCTGAAGCTGACTGGCTTAGAAAACAATATTTCACATTCCACTGAAATGGGACAGTGGAACTCAGAGCACAGGGACCTCAGCGTGCAAGACACTGTATAAATAAACTCCTTGTATGATGCTTCCATTGGTCCTTAACATCCATATGCTAAAGCTGCCTCTGTTCCTCAGGCCCCCAATCATTTCTGTAACAGCCATGCGTGGGTTAAAAAAAAAAAAAATCTCCTGCTGACATTAAGCTTTAAATAAGCTGGAATGAGAAATTAACTCTTCAGCTTTGGTTGGGGAGGGAAGGAAAGCAGGTGAACTTTTAATGGGACATCACAATATTAAAAAAAAAAAATCTTTATCTGTTACTGATACTGCAGCACACTCCACTAATATTTAACCTTACACTGGGATCGGTTAAGCTTTCTTTCATGCAGAACTAACAGAACACAGAAATACACTAGAAATAATTCACACAGCAAACTGATTTAATTCTCAAGGATTCTCAAAATTGTTGCAATAAAACCTTTAAACATCTACCTTGTCGTTAGGCACACATTTTCTAGTTAATAAAGGATCAACTGCATTGTCCACAGTTAAATGCCTGATTTATCGCCACTTCCTATGGCACGTGGCTGGTAAACATGTTACAAACTTTAAACTTAAGGAGAGAGAAAAGTAGAATTTTCAAATGAAGAAGTTTCACAGAAATCAGATATTATTTCAAACACTGAATTTTTCCTGCAAACTTTTTTTTAAAGACTTCCTTTTTAAGGTTTTTTTTTTTTTTTTTTTTTAAATGGAAACTTTACATACAATATTTAAACCTGTTTTTCCAGCAAACAAGAAACAAACAAGTTTGTGGTGTCCATTTTTCATGTCTTGTATCGGTGCTGAGTAACTTTTGATTATCATCAAACCCAACAACAGTGGATTTTTTTCTAAAGTTGTAATGTTTTGTTTCTGAAATATTCCCATTTCAGATCAGAAATCCAATTTAGAACATAATCCAATGGGAAATTCAGAAAAGGATACCTGGAACATTACAAAACATAAGAGGAGGGTAAAGCCTTTCAACTTTGCCAAAACTTCTGTAGAATTCTTTTGCCTTGTCTGTTCTAATATCAGTGCTGGATACTGAAAAGAGAGCAGATAAAACTACTACTCAAAGCACTGCTCCTATTTGAAGTTCATCTCACACAGGCCTCAGGGTGATATCACCTAAAACATTATAAGGGGTAAGGTGCACGTACGTGGAACCTTACTGACTGTAACACTGGCAAATGGTACCAAGAGTTGTGTGTAGCTAGTAATGAAAGTTGATCAGAAGAGGTTTATAATTAAGCTGTCAAGTGCCAAATTATTTGCTCCTTGCCTAACGTTTAATATTGTTAATTGACAACATTGGGAACTATCACCAGAGACTCTGTGAAACATTACAATGTCATAGCAAAGACTGCTAGGCTCAGTTGTAATCATTACCCACAGCAGCAAAAGCAGGGCGGTTCTGATTAAAGAATGGAACTCAATGGACTTCACAACACAATATTGTGCTAGACTTTGGAACCTATTGTTTCTTAGGATTTAAAGCTCATGATGGGACCGTCCAGTAGCAGATGATATTAGACCTATTTGAGCTGCAAAAACAAAAGCACAAAGGGTTCTTTAAAAATTAATTACAGTCAATGGAAAATGTGTCATTAACTTCAGTTGGTATAGAATAGGGATGGGCAATAATTTTCATGGGGGGGGCACTTCACAAATTTTGTTAAGTTGTCACAGGCTGCACATTTCTACTATATTAAAGGAGGGGGTGCGAGGTCTGGGAGGGAGTTTGGGTGCAGGAGGGCACTCTGGGGTGGTGCAGGGGATTGGGGTGCAGGAGGCGGTGCAGGGTCTGGGAGGGAGTTTGGGTGCAGGAGGGGGCTTTGGGCTGGGGCAGGGATTAGGGTGCTGGAGGGCGTGTGAGGTGCAGGCTCTGGCTGGGAGGTGCTTACCACAGGTGACTCCCGGCCAGCGGGGCAGCAGGGCTCAGGCAGGCTGCCTGCCTGCCGTGGCCCCACACCGCTCCCGGAAGTGGGTGCGGCCAGCAGCTGCTGGCACGTCTCTGCGCACCCCTTGAGGGGAGGGGGGCAGCGGGTCTCAGTGCGCTGCTCACCCCCACAAGCACTACCCCGGCAGCTCCCACTGGCGGGTTTCCTGCCTGGGGCGCACAGAGACGTACCAGCAGCAGCCTGCTGCTTCTGGGAGCAGCGTGGGGCCATGGCAGGCTGGCAGCCTGCCTGAGCCATGCTGCACTGCGGGACTTTTAGCAGCCTGGACTCGGAGATCGTGAGGGGGCAGAGGAGGCTGGACACAAATGTTAATCATGGTGGGCAGGACAGAACTGTTAGATGGGCCGGATGCAGCCCACAAGCCGTATTTTGCCCACCCCGGGGTAGAATGAGGCCTTTGATAAAAGGAGCCCTTGTACTGAGATCTCTCTGATAGGTATTACAGGTCAAGTATATATCAGTTCTAGGGAGAACTGGAGTTAGTCATGGACAGAGAGAGAGATCAACCTTATTTCTAGGAAATTGGGAGGAACTGGGTTACCACTGAATAATGCAGCACTGCTCAGCTGAATTACAACACATGGCTGTGATGCAGTACTGAATTGCAACACCCACCCCGATGCAAAACCACAGAGCTCTTTATTTTCAGCTATTTCTAATAAATGGTCAGAAGACGATGGTCACCAAAGCTCACAATACAGAGCTCAATGTTGGAAGAAGGCTCATACAAACCTTTCACAAGAAACCCAGCAGTGAAGCTGGTTTGGGATTTCATTACCAGCGTAAAAATCTTAGTGAAGATTTGCTGAAAGGATCATGTAGGCTTACGCGAAACCCCCCCCAAAAAACAGGTGAATGGAGATTTTTGGTTAATTTGAACCTGAAAGTAAAATTCAGGAAGTGAGAACCGCTGCTTATTAAAGGCACATTTAGTCTAAACAATGTATTGCCTCTCTAAAGAGGACACCCTCTAGCATGTACTATAGCTCAATTCTTTACCTCAGCTCACATTTCAGTGTAATATCTGTATAATAATGTGCTACCGAGTTCCTCTAATCAGAAATTCACAAGATATTCCAGTTTTGCAAAATTGATTTAAGTGACAATCTCAGCATTGTCATGAGTGCTTTCACATCTATATTCTGGCATTCTGTTTTCCCCACCTGTTGGCTTTTCCTAGCATGGCACTTCCTCCCCATATGTACAGGTGAGGGGAGAGAGATTTAAGACACCCACTCTCGCTGTGTGTGCAGAATTTTGGAGGCGAGGCAATTTTATTTGCCACGCAGGGAGGGCAGAATACTTGGAGTTACGGGGAGGGTAGCAGACTCCTGTGGGCATGAGAAGAGGGCATAGTATCTGAGCCCAGGGCCTGAGGAAGTTCTCTGCCAGAACATAGGAAATCCCATAGCCCCAGGTACATAATGAGGGTACAATATTGGAATTGAGAGCGAGTGTGTAGGTGTTTACTGAAACATGGAGGTTAAAGCACTAGGCTAGGACTTAGGAGACCTGAGTTCAAGTCTCTGCCCCACCAGAGACTGCCTGTCTGACTTTGAGAACTGAGGTTAAAGTGATTTATCTAATCTGTTAAAAAAAAAAAAAGGGGGGGGGGGAATGGGCAGGGATAATAGCACTTCCCTACCCCATAGGGGTGTTATGAGGGCAAAAACATTTGAACAGTGTGAGGCGCTCAGATACTATAGTACTGGGGGCCATATAAGTGCCTAAGATAGAGATAATCTAACAGAAAGGCCAAGGGATAGGGATCACCACAGACACACAGGAGTGAGAAGAATGGTATAGCCCGTGGGGGAGGGAATCACGGTGTGTGCCTAAGGGAAGGCCCAACCTGGGAGCTGGACGGGCAGTGACCGGGACTGCAATAGGCACATAAGGGCCAGTGAAGCTTCAGTCAAGATCCACCACACATATCTGATAGTCACCTTTTGCGCTGAATTGAGGAATGGTAGGGCCAGTGCAGGAAGGGGTCACAGACCCAGCAGTCAGTCAATCAAACTTGGGCTGGGTCGCCAAGGTGCGCTGTCAGCACTGTTGCACCAAAGCTCCTGCTCCCAGATCATAAAAGACCTCCACTTTTTTTCCAGATGATGTTACACACTAGATGCGGTTGCTTGTTACTAGAAGCACATGTGGTCATTGCCAGATCTCTCCTACAAACTCACTTACAGAATCACCTGCAGAGGCTGGTGTGTCCCAGATGAAAATTGTACATGACTCTCACATAATAAATGAAAGTTCCCGAGGGAAGGGGGGATGCACAAGGGAGACAGCTTGGGCCTTTATCTAGTACCTAATATCCCACATCACATAGTAAGTCAATGTCAGGTGCAGTTTGCTCCACATTTCAGCAATCCCAGAGAAAGACTCAGAGACAGTGGTACATGTTCATACCACCACCAAATATACTGGGGGCCACCATACCTTACCATTAAGCTTCTTCCTGCATTTGGGCCAATATTTTTTAGGCTGGGTGCCTAAAGGTAGGCCCCCACAATCCATATTTAGGCATCTAAATCTCCCGATTGGCAGAAGCGCACCCGCAAATCCCACTCAATGGGAGCTACCGGGGTTCAGCCCCTCCGAAGATCAGGCCACTTGTGTTCAGCTTCCTAAAGTCGGGGGCAGGGGCCCAGCTCCAGACAGGGAGGTTTGAAAATGCTGCGCTCTGCAGCCAGGCACGGGCACCCTGACCCCAGCGCGCAGGGGAAGCAGTTGCGAGGAAGCGAATGAGCGACTCACCCGCTGCGCTTTCTCCCAGATCTGGTTCAGCTTCACAACCCTGAACTCCCCGGCCTCCTGGCGCTGCGGGCTGCCGGCTGCAGCAGCCTCGTTCGCCTCCTTGGAGTATTTGCCTCCCTGCGCCAAGACAACCAGCAGCAGAGAGGAGCTCAGAGCCAGCAGCTCCCAAGCGGCAGACATCGTCCCCCCGTCTCCTCTTGCTGCGGCAGCCGCTGCGGAGTCACCCAAGCGAGCAGCCGGCCTGGAGAAGAGGAAAACTACAACCCCCACGCTGCAGTGCTCCACAATGCACCGTGGTCGTTGTAGTTCGCCGTGAAGACAAATGATCCAGCCCCAGGGAATCCTTACAAACCTCTACTACAAGACCCAGACTGCATTGCACACCGGAAAACCAAGGGGGCTGATGGGAGGCTTAAAGGAACCTAGGAAGGGGCAAATTATTCAATCAGTGCTCTTGTGAGTGAGCTAACAATGCAGCTGTCTGCAGGCACAGCCTTCATTGTGCAATGGTGTTTGCTATTTCAGTATCAGGCAGCTGCTTAAATATAGAACATACAAGCCAAAAAATAAAAATAAAAATTTTTGCTTTTCACTTTTGAGCAAATTTTGTAGGGGGAGCCCGAATTATAGCAGGTAAATGCAGGCTGCAGTTCTCCTACTGAGAGCACCTTTTTAGGTATCTTAAGTAATCAGCTTGGAGTTGTTGATTGGAGGGTATGAATAGGGTCCAGAGTGACCTAGACAAATTAGAGGATTGGGCCAAAAGAAATCTGATGAGGTTGAACAAGGACAAGAGCAGAGTCCTGCACTTAGGAAGGAAGAATCCCATGCACTGCTACAGGCTGGGGACCGATTGGCTAAGCAGCAATTCTGCAGAAAAGGACCTGGGGATTACAGTGGATGAGAAGCTGGTTATGAGTCAGCAGTGTGCCCTCATTGCCAAGAAGTCCAACAGCATATTGGGCTGTATTAGTAGGAGCATTGCCCATAGATCAAAGGAAGTGATTATTCCCCTCTATTCAGCACTGGTGAGGCCACATCTGGAGTATTGCATCCAGTTTTGGTCCCCCACACTACAGAAGGGATGTGGACAAATTGGAGAGAGTCCAGCAGTGGGCAATGGAAATTATTAAGGGGCTGGGGCACATGACTTACGAGGAGAGGCTGAGGGAACTGGGGTTATTTAGTCTGCAGAAGAGAAGAGTGAGGAGGGATTTGATAGCAGAAGAGAAGAGTGAGGAGGGGGTTCCAAAGAGGATGGAACTAGGCTGGTCTCAGTGGTGGCAGATGACAGAATAAGGAACAATGGTCTCAAGTTGCAGTGGGGGAGGTCTAGGTTGGATATTAGGAAACACTATTTCACTAAGAAGGTGGTGAAGCACTGGAATAGGTTACCTAGGGAGGTGGTGGAATCTCCATTCTTAGAGGTTTTTAAGGCCCGGCTGGATAAAGCCCTGGCTGGGATGATTTAGTTGGGGTTGGTCCTGCTTTGAGCAGGGGATTGGACTAGCTGACCTCCTGAGGTCTCTTCCAACCCTAATATTATATGATTCTAAAAGCATCATACACAAAGTGTAAGGCAAGATCCAATTCTTGACTGGGAGGGTTGGGTTGAGCAATATCCACCTCCTGATCTGTGTGTCAGCATTTAGATTTGGGTTTTTAAACATGTGGTCAAAACTTTCATGTAGAACCTGGGTTATTATATCAATAAATGAAAACAAAATACATATTACGTATTGCACAACCTAATGGGAAAGGAGCTCTAGCCTGTTACACAGGTCAGACTAGGTGATCAAAATGGTCCAATCTGCCTTTAAAATCCATAAATAATGACTCTCTAGCCTGTGCTGTCTTCTCTTGATTCCAGCACCCCAACAGAAATGGCAGAAATCTGGTGGAAATATCTGTTCGTATGGCAGTGCTGTTATTGCTGCTTCAGTTCTGCACCCTCCAATACTCTTTGGGTACAACAAGCTCCCTCCTTCCCAAAGCCCCCACTTACCATTTGCTGCCTCACGGGAGGGGAGTCTAAGGGCCTTCAAACCCCTCCTTGAGTATTCAGAGAGGCATTAGCCGTATCATTTCCTGTGCAGGGAAGGAGGGGAGATATCAGATCTGACCACTGCCCCTTCTTATCCAACAAGGTTTTCTGGGTTCCTTAGCCACCCTGGCAGCCACACATGGGTAAATGGGGATCTCAGGGTGGGTACAAATTGAGGCGACAAAGGGCTTGTGGAAAGCAGCTAGAAAGGGTGGGGAAGAGAGGTTGGAGGCCTTCCATCCTAACCCTGAAAATTCCAGAGGTGGGGCAGCAGGGTTGCTATCGCCTCCTGAAAATACCAGTGGGGGCTAGGGCCTTCACCCAGACACCCTGTGGAAGGAGTCTGGGTTGGCTGCAGGGGTGGGCATCACCATGTTGCATGATGGACACTTGACAAAATTACTGTACTTAGTGATGGACATGGGGGGGGGGAGGGGAGGATGTCATTCATTCAATTTTTTTGCAAAATTACCAGACCTTCAAAATTTTTACCACAGACACTTGCGTCCATGTACAGACATGTTGATGACCTCTGGTTGGCTGGGAGAAGGATGACTACAAGTAACGTAGGTATATGCTGCTATAAGGGGCAAAACTACATGACAGCAAGAATGGATTGAAAACTGCATCAGTTTGCAGGCCTGGACAACTGATTATTCAAATAGTTAGCATGTACAGCTCATCAGGATGCACTTAAAACCACAGGTGCCTGAGAGTTAAGCAGGCCTTTAAAAATGTTGGCAACTATGTCTCATCTGTAAAGTGGAGGTTGATAAGGCCTATCAGCCTTCTGTAGATCCCACTGGACTCTCCAGTTAAAATGAGAACAGGACAATGTTAGGGTTAGCGGAAGGTGTCGTTCTGTGCCTTTAAATGCATAGGCAACTCTGTGGCTGCTGTTGGGGCAGTTATCTTTTTGTGTTTCAGTTTACACACAGAAAGTTACATATCAGATAAATCTGTAAGGAAAATAGGATTGCAAAACAGCAAAGAGGTCAGAAAAAGTGAATAAATTTCCTGGTTAAAAGAAAGGAAGAAGAAAGTCTACCGGTACTTAAGATCAATGGAAGGGTTCCAGTTTAATGAAAAAGATGAAGACTTTGAAGCTTATGTACAGAGACTTGAATAATATTTTCAAGCAGATCTTTTTCAGGATAGTGTCAATGGAGCTTTTCTTTTAGCAATAATAACAGTATTCATTTTAGGTTCAGTACAAGGGATGGATGGGTACGGACTGGTTTCTATTTTACCAAGTCTGGTTCTCCCTTGAATCTTCCTCCTCTTCAAGTAGTCCTTGCATGTCTCAAATTTTTCACAGGAGCTAATAAATTGTCCTTCATTCCAACTTTTCTTTTGTAAAGCCCTGCAAAAGGCTTGTGGCATTTTCAGCACCCATACTTTGCAGTTACAATATAGTCTGCAAGACCTGTGTTGATTTTTAAAGTCACTAGCCAGTCTATAACTAGTAAATATTTATACACAGAATTTTCATCAGTTCCTTAATAGATCTGGCAAAACATTATTAAATGCTCTAGCTGTTTTTCTGAACAGACAGTGAAACTGTGATGTATGAAATTAAAAATTCCAAATGTGAAACTCACAGTACAAAACTGCTTAGAAAGACTGCAGCACATGCCCACACCTGATCCTCTTCATAAACACACACATCAATGGCATTTACACACCCAAGAGAAATGTGCCATTTGTGAACATGTCAAAAGAGCAGCAAAGCCAAATGTTGTCAAATACCTTAGGAGAATTTCTTCAGCATATGTCGTGTGTATGGGTGAGGCTGGAGACACAAAGGTAATATGATCGCTGTTTATTAGCAGCGTTATCTATCATCTGTCTAGATGGATTATAGAGATAGAGATATACATGATATAGCCACTGTCTACTTTCTCTTGGGCTATTGTACTGGCACGTCTCTGTATAGTGTCTGAACACTTTGCAGATTAATAAAGGTCCCTAGTGAATTTAATGGGATCTGTAGCTCTTTTCTCCATTTTCTAATTACAGAAATCTTAATTTGGGGTAGGGTTTTTTTTTGTTGGTTTGTTTTTATGTGGGCAGGGGGTGTTGGGGAGCAGCAGGGATGTGTTGCTTGTTGAAAACATCCATCTGGTTCTGATGGAAAACCTGTATAAAAAAGGAAGCTGTTTCAGTGTGACCGATAGATAACCAGAATCTGGATTAGTCTAATCTCCTCTGGAAAGTTCATTTCCATAGCCTGTTACTTTTGGCCAAGAATCTTTTATCTCTGACTCTCTTGCACTTTGTCCTGTGTGTATTGATCTTCATTAGAACAGAGGACAGCTATTGTCTTGGCAGTTTATAGATGATGAAGTCTTTATTGTAGCTGATATCTGGCCTGTTAATGGCTTTGAAATTAGGACTAAGGCCTTAAACACCGAGGATGCCTATCTTTACACTGTGCTCATCACGGTGGCATCTGAGATCCTTTTTGCGTTCAGCAGTGTGGGCGATATTGCATATGCATGTATGCTCTGTGTGATATTTGATGAGTTTCAGTATGTGGTGTCCACATATCAAGGTTCAGAATATTTGGGTTGGGGAGAATCTCTCTTGTCTTCATGGTGCTTATATTTAAACATATACAGTTAAGTGTTTTGAATTTTGTTTCCTTTCCATAGTTTCAGATGCATCCATAGAAGATTTAAAAAAAACCTGTTTCTAATGCTTGAAATTACTGTGGCTTTTTGTTTACGCCAGAGATCCATCAGCAGTTCTATAGATTCCCAGGGGATGATTCCTGTCACCTACACATTAGCTTTACACTTATCAACTTCAGAAGAGCTACTTTTGATTTTCACAGGTAAAAGTTACAGAAAAAAAAACCTTGAGTGCAACAAAATCTCTTCTCAGTCAGTTATGGACTGATCCTGCAAGTTACTGAGCACTTCTTGAAATAGAATGCCCTCAGCTCCCATTGACACGAGTGAGGGTTGAGAGTGCTTAGAAACTCTGCACCAGTGCTCAGGAACTCACTGGGGCCCAGATCCTGATCTCATTTACAAATTGGTGCAAACTGGGAATAACACCATTGATGCTGAAACCTTTTCTAGATCATTTCTCTTGAATGGTTCCTGTGTTCTAGATTGTATGAATTTTGTTGCCATGGGATTTTGAAGTTGTTGTAGCAACAGGAATTAGAGAGAGAGGTTCACAGGGAAGAAAACAAGAAGATCTTATATTTATTCTCCTTCCTCTCAACCCCTCCCACTGACAGCAGCAGCTATCCATAATCACTTTGCATTTGTTCTCTGTTGCTGTCTCTGTTTAACAGCTCACTTCATGATACCATTAGAACAAAGCCAAGTTTTCCTTAATTGTTCAGTTGAGAGTGAGGAGAAGTTAAGAGGGTAGATGTAAAGGCGGACTATAGCCTATGGAGAAACAGGATAAAAAAGGAGGAAGCAGCAGTTTCTCTAAGGTTGTGGAAGGACAGGAAGATGTAAGAGGAAAGGAAGAGATTGAGGACGACTTTAGTGCCTTATACCCTCACTCACTTGAAGGGAAGAGATGGAGCAGCAAGCCTCAGCAGCTGATAAAAAAGGTATGCAGGACAGGCTGGAGCCTGACTAACCCCTCACTCAGTGAAAAATGTGCCTCCTACCCATTACAAGTGCCTTCGCATTTCAGCAGTATAATCTACAATGATATCTGTCTCCTTCTGATCCCACAAAGTCTCATCTTGACGAGCAAAAAGGGTGTATTTCTCAATCATGTTAGCTCAGTTGAGCTTGCTTAACATGATTGGAAAGTCCTGCCAAGGTGCTGGCCAACACGTTTGAAACCATTAGCCAGGTGTGTTTAAGGGGCTGTGTTTCAGGCAATGTTGCCCCTAAGCCGAAACATGGCCAGCTAACATGGGTTCAGACTGATCAACCTATGTCTTGACAAGGCTTTTTATTTGTGTTAGGCAAACTCGACTTGGATGACACTAAAATGTTTCACCCTGTCAGACAGGGTCAGGGTGTCCAAACTGTGATAGCAGTAATAAAATAATACTTTACACATTGCTATAGCACCATTGCTCCAATGTGCTTTACAAACCTTAGTGGAAATACGAAGAATGACAAACTTTGTGAATTCCAACGCTCTTTACAAACACTAGAGAATTGGTTCCTGGCCAATGTGAGTTGCGGAGCCGCTGCTCGGGGCAGGCGCAGTGCATGGAACTACGGTTGCCAGGTGTCTGGCGGCTCCAGTCAGCACTGCTGACTGGGCCGTTAAAAGTCCAGTTGGTGGCACAGCTTGAGGTAAGCTCTGCCTGGAGCCTGCATCCCTGCCCCCCTCCCACACCCCAAACCCCTGCCCCAGCCCTGATCCCCCTCCCGCCCTCCAAATCCCTTTGTCTCAGCCTGGAGCCCCCTCCTGCACCCTGAACCCCTCATTTCTGGCCCCACCTGGAACCCTCACCCCCAGCGAGAGCCATCACCTCCTCTTGCATCCCAACCCTCTGCCTCAGCCTGGAGCCCCCTCCCATACTCCAAACCCCTTGGCTCCACCCCTGAGCCTGGAGCCCCCTCCTGCACCCCAAACCCTTCATCCCTGGCCCCACCCCAGAGCCCACACCCCCAGCTGGAGCCCTCACCCCTTCCCACACCCCAATTCTCTGAGCCAGCCCAGTGAAAATGAGTGAGTGAGGGTGGGGAGAGCAAGTGATGGGGGGGTGGGGATAGGGTGAGTGGGGAGGGGGGCTCGGAGAAGGGGCAGGGCAAGGGCGGGGCAAGGGTGTTCGGTTTTCTGCAAGTGGAAAGTTGGCAATCCTATATGGAGCTCCGGTGGCTGCCCGTGCGTCTAGGAGTCAGACATGCCAATCGCTTCTGGGAGCCGCATGGAGCCAGGGCAGGCAGGGAGCCTGCCTTAGCCCTGCTGCGCTGCCAACTGGACTTTTAGTGGCCCTGTCAGCAGTGCTGACTGGGGCCGCCAGTGTCCCTTTTCAACCAGGCGTATGGCAACCCTACCAAACACTGCTGTGAAAGGTAGTTACACATTCTTGCATTAATACCTGGAATCCATAGCACAGACATCCTTTAAGCCCATGATGGCTTTCAGTCCTACTTGGTTGTAATTGTTCAGCCAGGTGACACAAAGCTTTTTAAGCCTTTCCTTTGTGATGATGGCTGTATCGGTAAGCTTTGTAAACATGAAAGAATGATCATAGAATGCATAAATATATTCTTTTAATGGAATAAAAATCATCATATTGGACCTTATCTTCTTAAAAGAGATTTACAATTCTTTAGATTCTTATGTAACCCAAATTAATTACCAGTTCTTCAGGTTTCATTCAGACTTTCCAGAGCATAGCATTAAGGATAACAAAGTACTTGGCTAGGCTCTCGAGGCAGACTACTGAAGCAGCAAGGCAAAGTAGCCAACTTCAATTTTAGTTTAAAAAAATGCATCCTCATAGGGGGGAGTGTGGGAGAAGATCTTCCGATGATCTATGTATTTTTTTCCTTAGTGAAAGAAAAATCAAATATTAGGGCAATACTCTTGCAAAGCCTGTCATCACTCCCTCTAATACACACAGAGGATAACAGACTTGTATTACTATTAGCTTACTGGAATTATTCCTTTAGTTCCAGGGCTAGAGGTCTGTGCTTAAGTGCTGAAGGTCCTAGGTTTAAAACCCTCTGATAAGTGGTGTGGGCCCTTACATAAAGGTGATCAAAATGGCTGATGTAATTAAACTGGGCCTTGTTTTATATATAAAAAAGGCATAAATTAAAAAAACCAAAAACACTCTACCTAGTTATTTGCTGTGTTTTGCTGCCAGCAGTTCCAGATCTAGCTGCTGCATCCCTTAGTGCATCCAACACCCATTTCTATGTAATCCTCTCCCTCATCCCCATTTGGCAAGTGTTTTATAAGGTCTCTTTCTCTCTTCATAATTGCAGATGGGATGATAAAGATTCCTGGGGTGAAATACTGGGCTTATTGAAATCAGTGGGAGTTTAGCCATTGATGTCAATGGGGCCAAGATTTCACCTCAGTCATTTAAGTGAGAGCAGAGGTATGCAAGTGATAATCCTCCTGAAGGTAGAACAGTCTTACATTTATATAGTGCTTAGGTCCTGGCCTGCAAACACTTGTGGATGTGAGGAAAGGTTAAAAAAACTGGGCATGTTTACTCTTGAGTAAAGAAGACATTGTAGGGTAGGCAGATCTGATAATAGTCTTCAAATATTTTAAGGGCTCTTATAAAGTTGGTAGTGACAACTGATCTTCATGTGCACTGAAGGTAGGACAAAAAGTAATGGCTTAATCTGCAGAAGGGAGATTATACATAACGTTATATATTAGGAAAATCTTTCTAACTAGATGTACAATTAACTACTGGAATAGCTTTTAAGGAGGTTGTGGAATCCCCATCACTGAAAGTTTTTAAGAACAGGTGAAACCAACATCTGTCAGGGATGATCCTGCCTCAGCATAGGAGGCTGGACTAGATGACCTCTCAAGGTCCCTTCCAGCCCTACATTTCTATGATTCTATGGGCTAAATGTAAAGCATGAGTAGTCTTATTGGTTTCAAGATGTACAGAACATCATTGGGAATACTCATGTTTAACATTAAGTATGCTGATAAGTATTTTCAGGATTGTGGCCTTGAACTGATATACAAACTGCACACAGGTGTCTTATCTATCACTGAAATGCCACCAGATCTGGGATTGGACATGACAATGGTTAAAAGTGCACAGTAACACTAAGTAACAATTTAAGGCCTGGTCTACACTAGGACTTTAATTCGAATTTATCAGCGTTAATTCGAACTAACCGCTCAACCGTCCACACCAGGGAAGTTTTTTTTTCGAAAACTAGCTCTTTGGTTCTCATTTTGTACTCCACCTCCACCCGGGAGTGGGCTAAGCGCGCTAAGGCTCGAGCTGGGCTCGCTTGGTGTGGGGATGCTGCGAATCGAGCTCAGCAGCAGCATCCCACGTGCACCACTCTCTGGTGACTTCTGACAGCAGCCCGATGATTCTCTGGCTGCCCACAATGATGAAACACCCGCGAAATTTTGAATTCATTTTCCTGTCTGGGTTTCTGAATCTGGCGTTCTGGTTGCACATCGGGGCGCTCCAGCAGCACCTGCAGCGATGCAGAGCAGCAGAGAGAGAAGGCAATCCCAGACTAGAGAGAGAGAGTGGAGCAGCATGGAACCGGGAAGTCCAGGATCTGATGTCGCTGTGGAGGTGCGAGTCTGTGCTCTCGGGCTGCGCTCCAACAAAGCCGAACGCGACCGAAGCCAAAGCGGTCTAAAGCCATGAAAAGAAAAGATATAGAGGGGGATGAGCGTGCGCAGGAGTGAAAGCGAAGGAGGAAAAAGACAAGCCGGCAAAAAAGCCAGAGCGCACGCGGACGCTCACGGAGCCCCGCCCAGACTGCCCTTCTCCGCAGGCACTGCGCCATGCCCCTGCCAGGCCAGCCCCAGTGGTAGGGCCAGTGACCCCCTCCGGGGACAGTTCCCTGTCCGGGGGAGCCCCCCCCCCTGTTCGTTCGGGGAAGATGAGGAAGAGGACGAGAGCTGAGCCCACTCCGCTTCAGAACACACTCAGGATCCTCCCCCTCAGCCAGGATCTCATCCTCACCCTCACCATCCCAACATCACCCCAGCCCGGAGTAGTAACCAGAAACAGGAATCAGGGGGAAGGATCAGGTGATAAGTTAAACAAACATTTATGCTTTTTTTTAAGAAACATTTATTATAATAAAAATACTTTATATAAATAAAAAAATAAATAAATATAACAAACAACAAACAATACAAACAGCAATGCAGCAATAGTCTATCTGGGGGATAAAAATAAATCAGAAGAGCAGCTGGAAAAGGCTCTCAGAGAGAGCAGCAGGAGGCTCATTGGGAGGTGGCTCTTTTTGGCCTGCTCACTGCCCAGCAGCATGAGGGGCATCACTCTCTAGGAGCATGGCAGCGTCAGGTCCTGGTCTGTGCAGGGTCTTCCCTACACATCCGCGTCTCTTCCTAGTCTGTGCAGGGCTTCTCGCCTGAGCGCCTGGAGGTGATGTGCTTTAGTGCGTGCTTGATCTTAGTTACTGTGATTAGTGTACTTAGCATTTATTTTTTTGCTTTACTTTAGTTTTACTTTAATTTGAGTTTTACTTTGCATAAGAATTAAGAAAGAGAATGACTCTTTACAACAGAGTTTTTTCTTGCATTAGATAGTTTTTTCTTTTTTTTTTTTATACACCTCTTACATACTTAACAGTTTTACTTAAGATGACCATCGCTAACAGCACAGAGACTTGTGTTTGAGAAAGTCAGCAGGAAGGGCCTTTCAAGCCATTCCCAGAGGAATGATATGCTGCGCCTTCCTGCTCACTTGCGGGAGATGCTCAGCAGACGCCAGCAGCTAACAGCACTCTCCAGTGTGCACTGTACTGTAAGGCTTACTGTTGTTTCAGCTGTACTGATGCAATACTCTCCTTCTCAGGCGCTTCTCGCTCTCAAACAATGGTCCACATCTCATGAGACTCGCTCTCCGAAATCGGTCCCTGAACTGAGGGTATTCTTCTTCTGGTCTTCTTTGGTGTTGTAGACTGTGTTTACTGTTTCATCTGGTTCATGTGTTCAACTGTATTCAGTACTTTCACATGTATGTCACATCACAACTTCCCGCAGCACCTTCCCCCTTCCACGCCATCCCTCAGCCGACAATGCTCAGTTAGGCATGAAAGAAACAAGAAGAAAACAACATGGACAAGAAGCTGCAGCGACAGGGACGGCTTGCAGAGCAGAGACATGGAGAGCTCCAGAGCAGGAGGCAGCAAGCAGGAGCAGCAAAGAGGAGCTGAAGAGAGAGGCAGAGGAGCTGCAGGGAGCTGAGGACGCTGCTTGGTCTAACAAGCCAGCGAGGCGACCAAACGCCATTGCGTGTCTAGATGAGCAACAAGTCAGGAGCCAAGGCCCCCCATGAGCTGCCCCCATCGCCCCCCGCGAGACCGCCCTCCCCCGCCAATCCTCACCCAAAGTGACAAGAAAGAGGCAAGGCGGAGGGCCCAGCCTAACGTGAGAACTCACCCTGCACGACAGATAGTTGTCCACAGGGCTGTAAACATTGTTCTTTCTCTTTGCACTGTTTACAGCATAGTTTCAACCAATCTTTAACTACTCATTCATTACTGCATAAGTTCAAACCCCATGTGTGTTTCTCTTTATGTCTGGTGTTTCATTGTGTTCATGTTTTTTGCTTGGTTTCTGTGGGGTCACTGTTCTTCTGTGGTGTGCATACTTGTGTGCAGTCTGGGGGCATGCCCACACTGCATGCTACAGACTTGGCTGCACAGTCAGACTGCAGGTGGCACAGTCTGACTGCATGTCAGTGCCAGCTGCTGTGTGGGGTGGTGGGGCCTGCCCTCCCGGTGCCTGCGTGTGTATGCCTGTGCAGGGTCCTGGTGCCTTTTGTCCCTGACCACGATGCTCCCGGTGCTTCAACCCTCCCGAAGCACCGCTCATCAGCTCCCCCCCAACCCCCACCCCCAACCAACACCCCCCCCCTCACAGAACTCATCCCACACCCCCACCAACCCCGGCCACAACCCCCCAACCACAGCCCACCCCACCACTTAACCCACCCCTTAGTCAAGACCACCCCAGCCTTCAACCAAAAATTGCCCACAAATCAGTCAATCTAATAAGCAGAAAATAAAATTAAGATAACCTAATAAATAAAAATAAACAGAAAGAAAAAAGTGGGAAAACACGCTTAAACTTATCAGTATGTAGTGGCTCTCTGAAGGCTCATTCTGAACCCTTATACTTGGTTTATGATCAGGCTCTCTGAAAAGTCACAGGCTCCTATGCATCTACGCCTGTCTGGCGAGGAACCTCCAAGCAATGCCTCCGTCAGCATGCCTCCTCCCGAGCAGCGGGGTCTTTCTCCTCGTCTGTCTCCTCCATCGGTCGCCGCAGCTTGAGCATTTGGCCAAAGCCTCCAAGCTGTCTGCTCTCGCTCTTGTCTCTCACAGTCGGTGTCTCCATGAGTCCAGCAGCCCCGCCATCAGGAGATGTCCCGCTCTTGTCCACCACAGCCATCCACGGGGTGAGTCTCCCCTTTTATGAGAGTTCCTTTCACGCCTGCAGGCGAGCACACTGGCATTGCAGTCTGTGGGTTCCGGCCCGGGAGGCCGGGTCCCCGCAGTCACCTCCCCTGCCGTTATTTTGTGGTCGGGGAGGCCTGGTCCGGGAACCTGGCGTCCACAGAAGGCCACCACACAACCTGAACACACAGCGTGTCATGCGCTGCGCGGCCCCACCCGTGATTGATGTTGGTAAGACCGTAGTATGGTACACACTTGTGATGCACCCCGCCCGCCCCCCCCATGTGTTTGGCCCACGCTGGTGGTATGGTTGGGTGCCCCGATAGGGACCATTGTCCAAGCCATGGCCCGGGAATCCATCGGGAATCCCATGCTGGTGCCCAGGATAGGGATGTGGGCCCGATATGATGATGCTCACAGCTTTGGGCTCAGCCCCAGCGATTGGCCAATCTATGATGGACAGACAGGGCTACTCGCACGGTAGCAATCCCCACGCCAAAGTAGTTTACGCCAGGGCTGTTAGCTGCCGCAAGAGTAGCAGTCCAGAGGGCTATGGCCACAGTCCCTAGAGTTCTCACGCATGTTGGCATCCGTTTCCTCTGGGGCTGGGGCAGGGGCCAGCACAGTTCAAGGAAAGTGTCGCAGCACTGTCTGACATCCCAGCAGCGCGCAGCCACTCCCCCAGACCCCAGTGATCTGGTCTCCACGAATCCCAATCCCAGATCTGCCACCATCCAGAATCGCCCCTGCCCACCATGCCCTTCCGCACCACCCACCTGACTCCTGCCGGGCTGCGTAGCGCCATGACCCAGTCCCTGCCACTCCTCCCCTGCCGGCGTCTCCATCTCCACCACCCGGTTTCGTGACTCGAGAGAGTGCTGGAGGTGGAGTGCGAGGAGGGCGTGGAGTGGACGGGCGCAGCGAGCTGCCCAGCGATGCGATGCGTGGTGACCACTCTTCGGAGTGCGGAGTGCGATGGGCTGTGCGATGCGAACAGCGTGTTCTGCGGGGCGATTTCCCAGAAGCGCTTTCAAGGAAGGGTAATCCAGCATTCAAAGGGGGAGAAGATTTTTTGCCCAGGGCATCCCAAGTGAAATCAGGGTTGTGCCAATGGCGTGAAAGTGCGGGAACTGTGGGGCGGGGGTGAAATCCGCCCTTCTCTGATATTGTTACACTGCGGGAACTGTGGGCCACTTAAAAGTCGGAAGTGCGAATGTGGATTCGGACTGTGGACTTTAGTATGGATGTTTTATGTGTGTGTAAACAAATTAGTCAATATGACTCGAATCAATCTAAGACAAGAAGTCCTAATTAAAAATGCAGTGTCAGTTTAGGTAAGTAGTATGTAATTACCCACGTTGGAATTTGGCCATGATACCAAGATTAATAAAGTAACAAGAGAAGAGGTTCTGAAAACTGACAAGTGACACACACATGTACCTCAGCTGGTAGGACTCTGTCTGATAAGCTGCATTTTCTCTCATACAGCTGTTAAAGATCACTGCTTGAAACCGTTCATCCTGAAACTCCTTGGGGGTGGAACCTCAGCCATAAAATGGAGAAGCCAGTTTGACAGACTTGTTCCATTCTTGGTTTCCTGGGCATCACATCTCACAATAATTGTGCTCCATTTTGTCAGGATTTTAGTTGAGGACTCCTTAAATGTGTTGCTTTAATTGGAGCTCTTGCTCATACAAAACATGTGGTAACACCCTAGTGATTTCTGGACTGAAGGTTCTCGCTATTAGACATGACAATAAGAATCTTCAAGGATTTTACAACTGTGGCTATATGTACAAGTTTAGCTATGCTGCCTCCTTGCATCACATCTCTCTCTTGTCTACAAAATATGCTCTTGACCACATCACCCTCTCTTTGAGTCCTTTCACTGGTTTCCCTTACCGTTCACATCAACTTCAAGTTCTCATCCACAACACATGCCTATCTCTTTATTTTCCCCCGTCCCACCATTCTGCCTATGCTCCTTTCCAACCCCCATCCTGAATATCCCATCTGTAACCTTCAGCACCTTCTTCCATGCCTCTGCTTGCACGGAGAACTCTTTCTCTTACTCTAATTGAGACTTAACACTCACTTCTTTTGTGAGGCAAATAAACATTAACTCAGTGGGATTAGCCATGATGGTACGAGTTACATATTTAGCTCCCTGTTGGAAAGTCCTTTGAACATGGACAGCATCTTCCTCTATCTCTGTACAATTGACGGTGCTGAATGTACACTGAAATCCGTTTTATTTGCTGAAGTAGTTGTAATCAGAATCTCACAACAGAGGAACAAGAATATTTTACAAGTTACTAGTGTATGGGGAATGGTTCAAAATGGTTTAAGAGATGGCCTCTCTAAATGTAGGGTTCTACAAATTGCAGGTTGAACACTCTGGAGTGAAAGGAAGACTGGTTTATTTCTAAATGACTGTATCTAAAGCTGAGGGGGTTGGATACAATGGCATGGAGAGCTATAGAAAACCCAAGGCGGATAAACAAGTGGGATCGTCAATCCTAACTGAACTAATTGCCTTTCCTGTGGAAGAGTCAGACCTAGATTTATCCATCTTGGGAGTCCTTTGTTACCATCTGGGTTGTCATTTCTGACATACTTGCACTGAAAAATTCAGAACAAGGGAAAGGCCTCATTCTACTAGTTTATGTCGTATTCTCCTCTCTGCAGCGATACAACATGTATTTTGTTATTAATATCCGTTATAGGAAAGGGGAGATTCAGGTGAAGAAGATTTAAGCTGGGCATGTTCTCAAAACCATTGATTGCAAAGTACAACTATGGTTAGTTTTATAATTTTACAGCAATCAGTGTACCACGTGCCGCACAGTAAAAATAAGAAGACATGGTCCCTGCCGTGAACAACTTGCAGCCTGATTACAGACATGATGTGAAGGGGTGCAGATGGGGTAATGGAACAGTAGAAAGGAGTTGAGAAGAAGTACTGGAATTACAGAGATGGGGAAGTGTTAGAACCCTTATACAAGACACTGGTGAGACCTCATCTGGAATTCTGTGTGCAGTTCTGGTCTCCCGTGTTTAAGAAAGATTAATTCAAACTGGAATAGGTACAGAGAAAGGCTACGAGGATGATCCAAGGAATGGAAAGTCTACCTTAGAAGACAAGACTCAAAGAGCTTGGCTTGTTTAGCCTAACCAAAAGAAGGCTGAGGGGAGAGGTGATTGCTCTCTATAAACACATCAGAGGGATAAATACCAGGGAGGGAGAGGAGTTACTTAAGTTAAGTGCCGATGCGGACACAAGAACAAATGGCTATAAACTGGCCATCAGCAAATTTAGGCTCGAAATTAGGCGATGGTTTCTAACCATCAGAGGAGTGAAGTTCTGGAACAGCCTTCCAAGGGGAGCAATGGGGCAAAAAACCTAACTGGCTTCAAGCCTGAGCTTGATAAGTTTATGGAGAGGATGGTATGATGGGACTGCCTACAATAGCATGTGGCCCACTGGTGACTGCCAGTAGCAAAAATCCCCAACAGCCAGAGAGACAGGACACTAGATGGGGAGGGCTCTGAGTTACTACAGAGAATGTTTTCCTGGGTCTTGCCTACATGCTCAGGGTCGAATTGATCACCATTTTTGGGGTGGGGAAGGAATTTTTCCCCAGGTCAGATTGGTCGAGACCCTGGGTTTTTTTCCACTTTCCTTGGCAGTGTGGGGCACGGGTCACTTGCTGGTTTAAACTAGTGTAAATGGTGGATTTCCTGTAACTTGATGTTTTCAAACCATGATTTGAGGACTTCAATAACTCAGATAACCAGAGGTTAGGGGTGTATTTCAAGAGTGGGTGAGGTTCTGTGGCCTGCAATGTGCAGGTGGTCTGACTAGATGATCACGCTGGTCCTTTCTAACCTTAAAGTCTATGACGATAACAAGCTAGTGACCAAGTCTTGCTCTGTTTCTTCTCTCCAATGTAGTTGGTGGAGGGAGGAGGCCCCTGGAGCCACATACCTGTGGAGAAGCATGTCTCAGGAGCAGTGGAGCGCAGTCAGGGCCGGCTCCAGGGTTTTTGCCACCCCAAGCAGCAAAAAAAAATAATAAAAAAAATAAAAAAGCCACGATCGCGATCTGCAGCTCCACCGATGCCTCTTCAGTCTTTGGTGGCAATTCGGCGGCAGGTCCTTCGCTCCAAGAGGGAGTGAGGGACCCGCTGCCAAATTGCCGCGGAAGAGCCGGACATGCCACCCCTCTCCGTTGGCCGCGCCAAACACCTGCTTGCTGGCCTGCTGCCTGGTGCCAGCCCTGACCTCAGTGCTATAATCTGGGTCTCGCTAGGGATAGGAGACTCTTCCGGATCTCTCCCTTTACCACTACTATTCCAGGTTGTTGCTAGGAAAGTCCCTGTTTCTGCTTGAGGTTGGCTACCAGTAAACAAGAAAGCAGCATGATTTTCAAGTTGTTTACTGGGGGAAAGAACAGGGTTGGAATGCAAAGAATAATTCTGTGTAGTATTAAATGTGGTATAATTAATATTCAACAATGTAAATGACAAACCTACTAGCAAAAAAAAATATGGAGAGTTAAAATGCACGCTCCTTATTCATGTCCTTATGTGTGTCTTTCCTAGGCAATATCCAGAAAGAAAACAAATCAGAAAAGGAAGAGAAGTAAAGTAGATAATCCAAAGAATACACTGCAGGGGAACAAACAGCAAGATGCAAACATAGCTGTTCATTGCCACAGGGATGGGAGGAAGATACTCAAAAGCAAATGGACAGTTTCTGCAAGGTTCCAAAAATGGGGTCCAAATGCCTGTGTGTTTTTACCTGTGCCAGAGGACATGTTTCTAGAGGACATGGTGGCTGAAAATCCTTGCTATAAAAGCAATTCCCAGCAGAAACCTGAGCAGTACTGGAAAAATGCTGCTGCTTTAATACCTCCATGCACAGGACACTAGTGACCTGCCAAATTAAGCCAGATATTAACTATCTTGACTTTTCTAGTGTCATCTTAGGTGACCTACACCTATAAACGTTTATTAAACTGAATTAATAAATGGCTAGTGAAATATTTGTGTTGTGTCCTTCAAGAGTTTGCCATGATTACTGACCCGTTATCTTTGTGTATATGGGTGTTCAACAGTAGCAGCTGTAATAGTTAAGGAGAGAAGCTTTTTCCACTTTAACCCTTTTTATAACTTTCCTAAATCATCACCATCATGGCTGCAGTTCTGTATGCTTGGTCTCTGACGGAAGATAAACTTTTTTTTTTTGGGGCAGGAGGAATGGAAACTATGAGGAAAATCCTTTAAGCCATTTATGAACTGAAGGATATTTTTCCCCAGTGTAAAACAGAAAAAGTTCTCTCTGTTTCAGGGAGACTTCACTCAAACATTAAATGTAACGTTTTACCTATATTTAGTCTAATGCTTTAGGAAGTATGCAAAACCATGCAGGGTGTAGAAGACAAACATTGTACAAAATCAAATACTTCCCACTGCAGCTGGAATGAGAAGTTGTGTTAACCTTTAAGGGGTAACCGTAAAGATGGATGACCATGTGCATTTGTGTAGATCTGCTTTATCTCATAATAGAAATTCTCAGTCAACTGAGCTGAATGAACCAAAAAGGTGCGGGCGGGGGGGAGGGGGGGCAGGGAAGAGGGGGAGAAAGGCTCCATATTGGAATTGTGGAGGGCATGTTGTGTGGACTAAGGCTTCAAAACCTCAAAGCTCATAAGCTGGTACTAAATGTTAAGCTGTGACTCGTTACTCTAAAGTCATTCGTACTGTTCACGTGCTTTAAAAGCACTCAACTACTCTGTTGGTTGGGGCCTATGAATGCTAACTAGACAAGGGATCTGTAACAGCTCAGTTGTACCATCTAAGTTTGAAACATATCGGTCCTAGTAAATATCAGACTTATGTTGGAACTGTCCTCATACTTGTGGTATATGAAAAACTGTTAAAATGACAAGCTAGTGCTTTAAATTGGTAAGGGGTTTCCTGGTGCTGCTTGCAGGGTGCTGTGTAGGGAAGCATGCGATCAGAGTCAGTCTGCAAAGAGCCAGCCTAGAGCAAGGTGGATTGAATTGTGCCTCTCTGCTTTAGGGAGGCACCTGCTGTGTCTGTTTTGGGGTTCTTGTGTCTTAAGGTTCTGAATTTTAAGAAATAAAGTAGTATTATGTTGTAACCTTCCAGACAGAATATTTTATGTTTTCCATTTCACTTGCATGTGTAGGCATTGTTATGTTCATAGCAGTGTCACACATTTTGACCCCTAGCCCTCTTCAGGGCCTGCAAAGTGACACTGGACCGTCCCTCATATACACTGCCCCACTCTCTCTCTCTCTCTCTCTCTCTCTGAGTGGGCTGTCTCCAGGGTGACAGCCATAGGTGGAGGATCATTATTCCTTCTATAAAAGGAGAGAGTTACTAAGCTTGCTTGACAAGCTGAGGACACTGATCCAGATGAAGCCCCCTCTGCCAGGTCTAGCCTCAGGCCAGACAAAGCCAGCTGAGTCCTATTTAGCTGCTGAGAGGAGGCAGTTGTAGGTAGGGAGAAGGGGCCAGGAAGACTGTGAAACAGTTGGAAAAGAGGGGGTCTCTGGAGGCCACTTGGAGCCAGTGGAGGCATAGGCACTCAGATCCCACAGTACTATATGGTGGCCCTATAAGTATGTAGACAAAGAAAGGAATAGTCTGCCTCTCAGGCCATTCCTGTCTCAGAATGGGGAACAATCGCTCTGGCTATATAGCCTAGGAGGTCCAGTGAGCTTTCTTCAGCCATGGAGCCTCCCTGTCCAGCAGAAAGCACCACTACTTAATCATTCTGTTTGACTTCAGAATTTGTGTGTCCAATGTAGTAAGAATAGCAATCAGACATACAGCCCTCTCTCTACTATCAGGCTCTTCCAATTAACATTAGGCAGATAATGCTCACCTCAAGAGAACCATTAAGATTTAATGATCTGAAATAAATATTGAGCAGCAGGGCAAAGTTTCACTTCATACATTTTATCTTCATTAGAACAAATTTACAACATGCAGTAAGCACTGGATGTACATTCCAGTGTACACATCAATTACAACAAAAACTGAGTGAATAAGTCATAGCAAATAATTCATGTAGCAAATCTCTTCCTCATTGGTTTGTAAATGGTCTACAAACAACTTTAAATTAAAGTAAATTGTTTCACATTTATTCATTAACTAATTTCTACAAATAGTTCTGGTTTTAGAGATTATCTGTGAGTGGGTTTTCAAATTTGCACTGGGTAGCTTTTAATTGAATGGATAGGTACTTTGGGGCCTTAGTATATACATAACTTTAAACCTGTGAGATGTGATTAAAGCCACACATGTAATTATGGGAGTGATGCTGCACCAGTTGGAGCTTTAATCCTTGATCAAACAATAAGGGTGAAATCCTGGCTCCTTTGATGTCAAGGGGACAGGATTTCACCCTAAATGGTTTGCTAGAGTGAGGACATAGATCACATGGCCCCCAAGGGTACTCAGTCAAGTACAAATACTCATTTTTGTAAGTTAAAAATCCACTTTCCACAAATATTTTGAATATTCACTTAAAATTTGCTACTTCTGTGAATATTTCCTGTCAGTATGAGACCGTCCCTTAGGTCTAGAAAAAGACCATCTGTGACCAGTAAAAGACAACACCCCATTATGTCTGTGCATTTAACCCCTTTGCAGGAAAGGACTTCTCATTGCAAGGTTAGGGATGTTTGTTCAGCTGTTGACACTGGAAAGCAAACAAAATTGAATCACATCAACTGAACGTCAACAATCAAAACTGATCAGGTTTAGAAAATTGCACGCAGACTGTTCAATGTAATCAACATGCACAGAAGCTATGATTTTATTTTCAACTGCAGTTATGTCTTTGGAAATGTTGACTATGACTGTAAAGAACTGAGACCACTTTAACCTTATGTAATACTGCCATTTGTATACAAACATGGTTATTGCATCAATTGCCCCTTCAATGTGAATTGTGATATTCTGATCCAATATGTATGGCCAATTTTGAACAGTTCAATACTTCTCTCCCAGTACATTATACCCTTGTTCTTTACTTTGTGAAATGCTAGTATGGTGATGAGGTTGGGGAGTGCACTGCAATGCTTTTTATCCCCATGTTTCAGTGATCGTAACTTCAGCGGACCCGTGCGTGACCACATCTGGGTTGCATCTGGTTGTAAGTCACTAAGGGCTAGCTTCACCAAGGTAGTTAGGTGCTGTAATGCTGTGTATAAGAAAGATGACCATTTGTATCATTGCTACCACTGTTATATAATTGCAAAAAATCTTGAACAAAGTATATCATGTAAAGTGTCAATGGAAAAGTTATGATTTGCTAAGCAAGATGATACAAAGATTATCCTGTTTATATGCATGTATCTGAAGTTATGAATGTTGGCTATGGACTTGTCACCCAGGAATACAACACAAGTGTAAGATACATCCCCTAGATAGCTGTCTAGCCCTAAAATAAATTCTATGGGTTGATGGCCCATCAAAGACACTTAACTCTCATTGAAGAAACTCATCCTGTCCAGATAGTGCTTCCTGAAGATGCCTCAGATAGCAAGGGGGGCAAAAGCCACCCCCTCTGAGTCAACAAACCATGTAAGGATGTGATATGGTCATACATCTCTGGACTCCATCTTGGACCAGTAACTTTCCACAAAGAGGAACTTCCATGCACATGGTAGAGGATATAAAAAGGCACTAGAGACATCTCCATTTTGTCTTCATTTTCTGTTTCATTTCTCTGGACTGGATTTCTAACAGGAAGCTCTAAACAAGGACCAATGACCCCCATTCTGTTTGGGTGATTCCAGAGAGACTTTTGCAAGATAGCAGTTTATTCCATTATTGCTGTGATCCTGATCTATGAACACTGAAAATCACTTGTATGTATATGATTTTTTAACCATTCAATAACGCTTTTCTTTTTTCTATGTTAAAACTTTAGTTTTTAGTTACTAAAAAACTGGCATCAGCATGATTATTGGGCAAGATCTGAGTAATATTTACCTGGCTAAGTGGCTGATCCCTTGGGGTTAGAAGGACCCTATATCTGATTAAATTGGTTTTCGGTAACCACTCATCATAAAGTCCAGTGGCTGGGTGGTGAGCCAAGGACTGGGATGCCTAAGGAGACTGCATTTTTGACTTCTTGTTAACCTGTGTGGTGAGCCAGAAGTTCGCTTTTGTAACTGGGTTGGTATAATTTAGTGATAGAATAACCACCAGTTTGGAGTGAATCTACCCTATTTCTCAGCAGTCTATCTTAAAATTTGGCATTCTCAGCTGTGACCTACTGAGCACGTGACAGGTGCCTCTGTAAGTTCCACATTTAGGCTCCACTGACATTTTCAAAACCACTACTCAACTGCCAGCTAAAGTCCCCTAGGCAGCTAAGTTTCTGCCACTAGGCATGCACAAAGCTGCCCACGTCCTGGTGCTGCCCCACAGCTAACAAGCTGCTTGGAGCCTTTACTTATGTCCAAGCTGTGGTAAGATTCTCAAAATAGGTGTCCCCCCAAACTGTTTCCTCTGTGGGGCCCAATCCAGTAGCACACCTAACCTGTACAAAAGTCAGCCGGGAGTGACCAGGTCAGGAATTTTTTGTTCTGGGACATGTATGTGAAGGTATCCTACCATACCTTCACATACCTGAGTGCCCCACTTGTTGGGGGCACTCAGCATGGACACAGGAGATCTGAGTTCAAATCCCCACTCAGGAGGGATAGCTCAGTGGTTTGAGCATTAGCCTGCTATACCCAGGGTTTGTGAGCTCAATCCCTGAGAGGGCCATCTGAGGCAAAATCAGTACTTGGTCCTGCTAGTGAAGGTAGAGGGCTGGACTTGATGACCTTTGAGGGTCCCTTCCAGTTCTAGGAGATAGATATATCTCCTACCCCAGCTGAGTACCCTACCAGTGGGTTATGAGGTAGTCTGGGGTGAAGGTCTCCTGTTGGAGCTGTTCCTGTGTGTATAAATAATGAAATATTTATTGGAGCAGGACCTTGAACCTGACTTTACTACTTACCAAGGGAATACCCTAACCATTGGGCAACAGAGTCAATCACTTTCTGTTTCTCTCTCTCTCTCTCTCTTTGGCACAGTATTTATACAGAGTGGAACAGCTCCAATGAGAAATATTGACAGCACAGCACCCCTAGATATTCAGTAGCCTGATTGTTGATGTACTTAGCTGGGAGGTAGAAGACCTGGGTGCAAGTCCCTGTTCCAAATCAGGCAGAGCAGGTTTTGAAAACACTTCTCCCACATCCTGGGCTATTGGGGTGGGGGTGTCCTTCTCTCTCTCTGGTTTTTCACAAGAAAGGGCTGGCCTATCTTAGGCATCTAACTCCAGGAGAGGACTCAAGGATGAGCATCCTGAATAGAGATAAGCACCTCCCTCAGGTCTGTACGTCAGATGCTTAAGGCCCTTTGTGAATCTGGGCCCCAAGTTAAACCCCTTTCCTATGCATTTCACCCCTCACTAGCTTACGCAGCTCCCAACTCAGATCACTAGCTTTTGAGAATCCCTGTTTTATGTGTCTAACTCTCCCCATACAATTCATGGAGGTCTGGGGGCCTAACTTAGGGCTGTGAATTCCACTGGGTAGCAGAGCACCCCAGGAGTTAGGCATTGCAAAGTCTAGAGTCCCTTTGTGAATCTAGCCTGATTCACAACCAGCTGAAGTCATTAGAAAGACTCCCACTGACTTCAATGGGCTTTTGATAGGGCCTGAAAGGCCCTACGCTACTCCCAGTGATTTAATGGCAAAACTCTCATTACTTTAAATGGGAGCAGGATCTGACTCCAAGTTTGAATTCATAAACAGAGAGCCTGGCAAGCCAGAGAGATAGTAGTTAATTGATGGTCTGAAAAGAATATTTATAGAACAATAGCTTTTTAAAATAAAAGTTGAAGATGAACCCAGATCAAACCCTGGTGCCTCTAACATCTGGTTGGGAGAGGGAACCCTAAGGGAGATGAAGAGGTTCAAAGATGCTATTGTATCCAGATCTGAATTTTCTCTCTGGCTCCTCTGGTTAGAATGAACCAAACCAAAACCTGCATTTGAACTTGAGTAATTGTGCTTCAAAATCATGCAATAGAAATAAATAATGAATAGCAAACCACTATGTCACTCAAATTTTGGAACACAAAAAAGTCTTTGGCCACAGGAGGGCAATACTGTTCTATAATAAAGTCAACATGCTTTAGTCACTAAAAGCTGGTTTATAAACATGTACATTGGAAGGGATATATTTTGAACTGATCGCATTGTGTACATTTTGGTGCTCATTACCAAAAGTGCAGGTGCATCACAGAGCTGCCTGGTGAATACAATCGATTATGATTAACAATCATAATTATATTGGGCACAAAATGGATTTCAACAGACATTAACTAACTAATCATCATGACATCTTGGTGAGGCACATGAATATTATTCCTTTTTAACAAGGAGGAAACTGAGACACAGAGGTTAAGTGATCTGGCAAAGGACAGAGGAGCAATCAGGTTTAGAGTGGGGATTCCATTCAGGCACTGCTGCTAGCTTCCATTCTTGTACTCTGACTGCTGCTGGATCAGGCTTTCCTTCCACTTTTTCCTTAACATTAGTGGGATTCGGATAGTCAAATTCCCAACGTAGCTTTGAAAGCTCTGCCTTAAAGTTTTAGAGGCACCAGATTACCATTCCTTTTCCTCATCATTGATAGTATCATGGTACCTAACCCTTGATGCTGAAATCATTCTGGTTCTATTTCTTCCTGAATTTTTTTTCTAGCTTTACTCAGAGAGAAAACTTACTCCTAGGTAGACCTGCAAATACTGGGCATGGAATTGCTCATCAAGAGTAATAAGTAGCATGCCCTTAAGAACATAAGAACAGCCATACTGGGTAAGACCAAAGGTCCATCAAGCCCAGTATCCTGTCCTCTGGCAGTGGCCAATGGCAGCTGCCACAAAGGGAATGAAAAGACAGGTTGTCAACCAGTGATCCATGCCTGTCACCCAATCCCAGCTTCTGGCAAACAGAGGCTAAGGACACCATTCCTGCCCATCCTGGCTAATAGCCATTGATGGACCTATCTTCCATGAATCTATCTAGCTCCCTTTTGAGCCCTGTTATGGTATTGGCCTTCGCCATACCCTCTAGCAAGGAGTTCCAGAGGTTGACAGTGCATTGCATGAAAAAATACTCTGTGTTTGTTTTAAACCTGCTACCTATTAATTTAATTTGGTGGCCCCTTGTTCTTGTATTATGAGGAGTAAATAACACTTCCTTAATTTACTTTCTCTATATCACTCATGATTTTATAGACCTCTATCATATACCCCCTTAGTTGCCTCTTTTCAAGCTGAAAAGTCCTAGTCTTATTAATCTCTCCTCATACAGATGCTGTTTTATACCCCTAATAATTTTTATTGCCCTTTTCTGAACCTTTTCCAATTTCAATATATCTTTGAGATGAGGCGACCACATCTGCACGCAGTATTCAAGGTGTGGGCGTACCATGGATTTATATAGAGGCAATAGGATATTTTCTGCCTTACTATCTATCCCTTTCTTGATGAGTCCCAACATTCTGTTTGCTTTTTTGACTGCCACTGCACATTGAGTGGATGATTTCAGAGAACTATCCACAATGACTTCAAGATATCTTTCTTGAGTGGTAAGAGCTAATTTAGACCCCATCATTGTATATGTATAATTAGGAGTATGTTTTCCCATGACTGCTTATTTTGCTTAAGAGCCTTTGGTGAGCGACCTTGTCAAATCTAAATTTCTGAAAATCTAAATACACTATATCCACTGGATCTCCTTTGTCTGCATGCTTGTTGATCCCCTCAGAGAATTCTAGTAGATTGGTGAGGCATGATTTCCCTTTACAAAAAACATGTTGACTATTTCCCAACAAATTATGTTCATCTGTGTGTCTGACAATTTTGTTCTTTACGATAGTTTCAACCAATTTGCTCAGTACTGAAGTGAGGCTTACTGGCCTGTAGTTGCCAGGGTCACCTCTGGAGCCCTTTTTAAAAATTGGCGTCACATTAGCTATCCTTCAGTCATTTGGTACAGAGGATTATTTAAATGATAGGTTACAGATGACAGCTAGTAGTCCTGCAATTTCACATTTGAGTTCCTTCAGAACTCTTGGGTGAATACCATCAGGTCCTAGAGACTTATTACTGTTTAGTTTATGAATTTGTTCCAAACCCTCCTCTAATGCAGTTGGGACAGTTCCTCAGATCTGAAAGTTGAATATATTAAACATATTGCAGTATAAGCAGTGATTTAGAAGGCAGAGAAATGATTATTTTCTACAGATATTTGAACCATGAAACACTAGAGAGAGAGAGAGAGAGAGAGAGAGGAGTTACTTAATATGATACAAGGGGGAATAATAGGTTAAAATTAAGAACAGGAAAATGTAGGTTGAATATCAGGGAAGATGCCCTTACAGTGAGAGCTATTTGACTGTGGCATAGCTTGACAGAGAAGACATGAAAGCCTCAATTTGAGACTTAAAACTAAGTTAGACAAAGAAACAACAACAACAAATACTGTAGGAAATAATCCTGCTTAGACAGGGGAATAAACTAGATGACCAAGTACAGATAGGGTTTTCCAGCTTTATTTCCTTTGTTAGATTGTGACTTGTTTCTTCTCCATTTCTAAATATCTTTTAGAGATCTTTCTTTGTAAAAGAAAGATTTAGTATACAATATTTTTGGAGGTTGGTGGAAAGATTCTATTGACGAAACTGTCCACCCCCATTCCTTTTATTTTTTCCCCTTAAAGGGAAATCAGCCTATTCTTTTGAGCAAGGATGCAAAAATATTTGCAGTCATATTATTCATGGATTTAAATGTCAGAAGGAACCATTATGATCATCTAGTCTAACCTCCTGAACAAACCACGTTGCAGAATTTCACGCAGTGATTCCTGAATCAGTTCTATACCTTGTGGTTGAGCTAGAAAGCTATTCAGTTTTGATTTAAAGCTGTCAAGTCACAGAAAATCCACTACATCCCTAGGTAATTCATTCCAGTGGTTAATTAGCCTCACTATTAAAATTTATGCTTCATTTCTAGCCTGAATTTGTCTAGTTTCAGCTTCCTGGTATTGGGTGTGATCTTACCTTCTTGGCTGGTTAGAAGAGAGTGCTTGAAAACACCACAAGATATTCCCTTATATAGCTGTACCTGAAATCCCTCACATTCTAAGGCCCTGAAGACCTCAAACAGACATAGCCCAGCATATTGTCTCTCTTGACCAAAGCAATGCATTCAATTAAAAACACTAAATTTATGGCTGTTTTTTAAACAGGTGACAGAGACTAGCAGTGTAACTTTGCTTCAGGAGACACTGAGTGTCTTTCTCTGCTCTTACCCTCCTTCTTTAATGTAAGGATGGGCAACACTCTGCTCCAGCATTTACTTGGTCTTGTCCAACACCTCATCTCTCCGTTGTTCTCGTTTCCTCTTTCTTCTGTATAAACCGTAACCGTTCTCTGGCTGCCCTCTGGGCTGTTTGAGAAGAAAATCTAAAATGGAGGGCACTTCCTTTATAAAAGCAGCCCCTCAGCCAGGAAGGACTATACAAATGAAGGGGCAGGGCTAGTTTTCACCACTCCCACCAGGTTATTTTCTAATTATGGGGAGGTAGTTTGGTTTAATGTTGCCTGTACAAGTACAAGTGCACTTTTAATATGTCAAAAATACAGAGCCCTGCTCCCTTTTAAAATATGTTATATAAAACTAAACCAAGAAATCCAGCTCTGGCCCTGATTTGGAGAGACTTATGCTGGCCTCTCTTCTCCCTCCCCAAGCCATTTTTCTTCATGAATGTTTTCCCATGTATTTTTAGCATTTTATAGCCATGTTTGTTATTTACTTGTACTAGCATGCTCCTGTCATGCTTTGTAATGAGAAGCCCCCATTAGCACAATGTGCTGCCCCTAAAGTCTGGATAGATGACTGCTACCTGCTCAATCCCAGCACATAAGCCAGTGTGACATTGAATCTAGAGAAAATATTGCTGCTGAACAGGGCCAATTAGTTGCAGTTTCATTGTGACAGAATAGAAGGAGAGCTGTTCAACGCAAGAGCACAGCTGAGGAGAAATGGGAGAGTTTGAACAATGGGGCTATCAAGAAATACATAGCCCTAGCACAGTGGAAGGCCACAACTTTATTTGCTAGTGATGTTATAAAAACCTCTGATATTTTACATTTTGTAAGAACTGTTCATGTCTTCATATCAATCTCAGCAGTAGTTAAACTGAATGTTCACACAGTAGTTACATACTTTGCTGTTGTGTATATATATAGCTATAAATTTGGTTTGTCCTCAGCTCATACCCAAAGCTACTGTGGTTGGCAACCATTGTCACCGTAACATGACAAAGGGAACCACTATAGACTGAAGATCAGGAAGAGCTTCCTTATGGTGAGAACCACTCGGTTGTGGAGTAACCTACTAGAGAAGGCATAAAACCCTCATTACATGAGATACAGTGGACATAAAATACGTTCAGACACCGTGGGAATGGGGTAAAATTCTGAAGACTTGGGATTCAGTCCCACCTCTGCACTGTTTGACTATGGGCAAGTCACTTCATCTTTCAGTGCCGCTGTTTTCCCTCTCACTCTTTTTCCTTTCTGTTGGGACAGAAACTCTCTCTCATGTGATTTTACTGTACCTAGAACAATGGAATCCTGATCTCCATTGTGGGTCCTTAGCACTACTGTAACATAAATAAAAATACTATTCTTGTGTAACTGTAGCACCCTCATGGCCAAGATGGAACCCATGCGGTGGGGAAGGGATGGGGGCCTCTGAGTAAGAAGAAGGTCTATGCAGAAACACAGCTGGAAACTGCCTTCCATTTCAGGGTCACCTGTTCCAAACTTCACAGAGTACACACACACACACACACACACACACACACACACACAGAGCAGAATATTACAATTAACAAAGGAAAGGGAAATATTTATTTGCAAAGGGATGAATGGACAGAAAAATAGGGGGAGCAGAAAAATAGGGCTACATCCAACACAAGGGCCAATAGGCCCAGTGGCACCACAATACAAGAGGATAGACATGAAGCACTGCATCTAGACTCAGAGTTCAGGACTCCTGGGCAGAGTTACAGTCTGGCTGTAAGTCTTGAGTGCTCTTGATCATCTTGGGCACCAGTATACTTTCCCCAACAAACCCCTCAGGAACCCTCTTGTGCTGCTCTCCACAAACACATCAACAACCTCCCCACTCAATTAGCTCAACCTCCCTTGTTACTCTCAATACAAAGTCACAAACCCCAGTACTCAGGGCCCCATACGGTTCTGGGTAACAGTGATATTGGGTCTGATTCTGGTTTGTCCTTTTCAAGCGATTCCTTCCTGGCACAGCACTCCTTCTGGCTCCCATCCTGGGACATCCCTGGTCAGCTACTTTGTCCCTCCTGGGCTTTGGGCTTGTGACTGGGCACATTCACCTCTTGAGTGTGTCCTAGTGTCTGGGCATGGTACTGCAATCTTTTTCCTGCTCCTAGCACCCCTATAGGTTGTCATTCTTGCTAGGATGGTCTTTGGTGGCTCAGCCCTTCAGTTAAGAAACACAGTCGAAAAAAATTGGACCCCTTCCATGGAATCAAAGAGTTCACCAAACTATTGCCTCCCCTCCAGGGTCTTCAGCCCCATCACTGGGGCAGTTTGAATCCAGCCCTTCACTCAGGCATCTAAAGGAGCCGTCTCCCCTTCTTGGGGCTTAGGCCACTTTGCCAGTGCAGGAACCCAGGCCCACCCACTACTCCAGATTCCAACCCACAAAGAGCAGCCACATACTGAGTCCTTTGATTTCTTACTTCTGCATCCCCAGGGCCTGTTCACACCTGGTCCCTTTACCTTCATCCATTACCTTCGGGTTACAGTTGTCAGGTCCTCTCCCAGGGCCAGTAAATGCAGCCCACCAAGATCCTTTGACCAGAGCATCACTCCTCTGCTCCCAGCCAGGAACTGAGCTGCTAAGGCCCCGAAGCTCCTTTTATCTGAGCCTGCTGGGCTCTGATTGGCTGCTTCCATGAGGCCTCACTAGGCAGGCCCAGAGGATCCACCTTAGCTGCTCCTTCCAGGGTCAGGGTGTGGTAGGACCACAAGGCCTGGTATACCCTGCCACAGGGCTGGTTCTTGGCTGCTTTGCTATCCTATTATGACTTCTTTGAATGCTTCAAGTTGTTTTTTCTTAAAACACAATTTAATTACAAACAGGCACTAGCAATCTTGTATCTTGTTCATTCCTAATGAAGTAGTCTGTTGATATGCACTATGTGCCCCTGATTAAAATTCAGCAAATTAAGAGACAGCAGACCAATTAATTTATGACCATAAAAAGGTGGTATAAAGAAAGATATCCTATCACTTTCATTGTAAACACAGAGGAAACTATCATGCATAAAAGGCTGTCTAGCCAATAAAGCAAGTTAATTGGTCAAATCTGCTTGTTGCATTCTCTGTTTTCCCAAATTTACAGGCAAGTGTAACACTAGGAAGAAGCTGGTTTCTTCACGTATGAAAAAATCAATTGTCCCACTATCTCCTAACTAGGGATCTGCAATCAACTGGTAAAACAATATATTTTTAAAATAATATTTAAAAAAAATGACCCCCCCTCAGGAAATGGCAAAGTCCCTTTAAAATTATTTCAATGGAATTCACATCCCATGTATGCCTGCACTGTGAACTACAGCAAATGATGTGAACAGGAATAATGTATAATCTATATAAATTTGGTCCCTGCAACCCATTGTTTATCACTGCTTAGAGCAGCAGCATGGTGTTGTTTCCTTCCATACAGAGTAGACACACACTTTCCATTTGAAGGGATTTACTTCAGATTAAAGAAAACAAAAAGAATAAAGAAGTCTTCAGGGGAGAGCACAGTACACAGCAACTCGGAGATCAAGAAGTTCACCAAAGTTTTACTTAGGGAGGAATGCCATTTCTGAGGGGTCTAGTTTATTAACCAAAGACCCAGTGAAAACACAAGTAAGCCTTCACCCCAGCATCTTAGGTGGGAGACAGTTAATCTCAGTTTATCCATTCCCACCTGGGCCTACCACATTCCTCCAGCAGGGTTCCCTGAGCTCAGGAGTCTTCCCATATGTCAGGCCTTGTGTCATTAGCTCCAGAGATAATCAGGGATCTACTGAGATCTGTCACTGCAGCTCTTCTCTGAGGCAGCATGTAGTTACTGACAGACTAGGCTTCCTGCCTCTGTTCCTCATCCCTCAGAGCATATCTTCCATGCCCCTTTCCAGTGAGTTTTCCTAGAACCTCCTCTCATTTCTGTTCTCAACTTAGTTCTGGTAACCCTTTATCAGGCTCAGTAGTTAATTAGCTGCCAACCAACTGTATAGGAATTTAATTACTTCCTGGTGGGTCCGAATTGGCTCATTATCCCTTACAGGAGCTTGTCACAGATAGGCAGATAGACTCTCCTGAAAGGGTCAGCCCCCGTGACACATCCCAACTCCAATTACAGTAAGTAGCTTAGGAAATGTTCTGCATATACTTCAGAGATCCTAACTGGCCATACTGATGGCTACATTGTTATAGCAAGCTAAATCAAAGACCAGAAGCCAAGACTACTGCTGAATCTATGGATGAGTTCACTAATTTTGTGGTGGTTAACCATTTCTGAGCAATTAGTGTGACCCTAGCAGCATCCCAGTGCAAGAGAACCAGGGCTCACTGATATCTGGAAGAAGTAATAGAGTGTGTTTGGGGTGTTGTAGGGATATTAAAGAAGGTTTATATTAAACATGGTTTATATGAGAAATGATTTATTGTTAATTGATACTTTATAACTTAAGGTTTATGTTAAAAGTAAATTTGTGATTCCCAACATTTAGCTCTCTCTAACCTGCAAGCCACCAGCTGTGTGTGTGCTGCTCAGCTCAAGAGATACTTGGTATAAAAAAAAGTTAAAAATAAAAAAAAACTTAAAAAAAAAACATTAATAAACTAAAAGTAAACAGTAGCACCAAAACAGTTATATATAGTAGAGAGATAGACCCCCCCCCCCTTTCTCTTCATCTTTTATTTTTTCTTTTTAAGACAAAGTTATTAAAGACAGTAAATTAAAAAAATAAAAAAAAAGAAAAAAAAGAAAAAAAAAATAAAAAAAAAAAATGTATGAAATGAAAATGTGAATGAAGGAATGAAAAGAATTCAGTGAAGAAGGAAAGAGAAGTGAAGCAAAGGGATCAACTGATCACCCCCCCCCCCCCACCAAAAAAAAGGAAGACAAACAACATGCCACCAGCCACCTGCTGATTGATTGAGCACAGCAAAATAAGCAACTCATGAAGCAACTCATGAACTGACATATAATTAAAAAATAAAATAACTCTAAACTCTGAGGGACTTGAGTCTATTGCTTCTAGCTGCCAGCCATCAGCAGCAGATGCATCATCACACAGCTCTCTAGACTCAGCTCTATCCTCAAACCCAAGAGTAACTCTGGCATGAGCAACGTCTAGGCTGGCTAAACTATAACATATAGAACCAGAATGAAAATGAATGTGATGTGTGTGTGTGTGTGTGTGTGTGTGTGTATAGTATAAGTAAAATAAGTAGTAAAAACAAAAAGTTTTGCTTTTGTTTTTTTTTTTTTTATTATATTTACATTATATTGCTATCATCTTGCTTCTTTTATTTAATAAGATCCTGTTAGTTTTTTATTGGTATAACAGTGTAAACAAGCAGGCTGCTGGAATCAAAATTGTTGAACTATAGCTGCGTAACACACGAACACTCAGTGCCTGCTTGTCTGCTGGTTGTTGGTGTCCAGCCTGTGAGCAATAGTAACAGAGCATTTCAGGCACCCAGGATTACAGAGCAGGTGGTGACACAACCACTCACTGGTCTGAATTGCATCCCAGAATGTGACACTTAGCTACACAAATCCATTGAAAAAGCAAGTGTCAGTACCATAGGACCTAATGCTCTAGCTAGAATAATCACCTATTAGAAAAACAAGAAAGATACTGAAAACAAAGCTGTTCATAGTCATATGTGGACTCACAGTCCATCTTAAATGGGGGTTATTTGTTACAGAAGACAACTACAACTACAGACAAACGTATCCACACAGCTCAGGTTCCAGATTTGTCACCAGAGATCACACACTTTAGAACTTAATGCAGCACACAGAGACATTTAGTTGCTAAATAATATACTGCAATATACCATGAATAATACATTGAATTTAATAAAGTGAATACCATTAATTTAGTTGCTGAATAATATACTGCAATATACCTTGCTAATGAATTTACTCAAGTTACAGAACAATCTGGCTGGTTGAGCCAGAGTTATGTTTTTCAGCAAAAACTTTTATTGGGACAAAAATTGACTAGCTCCAGATGGGCAAGACGTACAGCAATGGCAGGTTGGGAAGGCACGTATTTTCTTCTCTCTTGCAGGCAGTCTTAGATACCAACACATGGAGTTGGGAAATATTGCTAGCATTTGTAGTGATTCAGCATCCTCCAAGAAAATTTCTTGCAAAGATTTGAGCCAAACTAAACCAAAGTTTAAAGCTTTTGCTGTTCAGAACGCATGCCATTTGGTAAGTGGTGTTACAAAACATGCATTTAACCGCTCCTTACTGTTCAATAACCAGGTTGATTTAAGTATGCACTCAAGGGTTTTATTCAAATATGCACAGTAATTAAAGTGCAGCTACTTTGCCTTGGTTTAAATTTTAATCCCAAGGCGCTTGGTACCAAGTTTCCAAGTAGATAGCACTCATTTACTGAAGCCACTGAAGTTTTGTTGGCAATCTGGTGCCTATTCACTGCATTTGTGCTGAGCAAGGAAGCGACTGGAATAAGAACTGTGAATCCCTCAGGGAACATATCAAGTCAGAATTAAAGAGAAGTGTTTTCTTTGCACCAGCCAAAATCTCTGGTAGAAAATTCAACTCCAGTGACTGATGCAGTCACATAACTGGAATTTGACAACTCCTATATTCATCAGGTATCTATCCTGTCTGTGAGAATGTAGAAGCGCAATATGAAATACACTTAAGGCCTGCTCCTGCCCCACTGAAACGAATGGGAGAAAGCGGAGACCTTTGTAGATGATTTATGTAACTTTGCAGCAGATTCCTGCTCTGTATGAGAGAGTTTACTCTTAAACTCCAATGTATCATGAAACACAATGCATAACCATTCGGAAACCTCTAGGGCCAGGAACACACCATCAGCCACAATGAGTTTGGAGGAAGCTGATTCTTCTTTTTGGTGTATTACATTGATGATTGATCTTGGAGAATTTTTATCCGGAGGAGGGGTAGGGGAGGGCATTCCCCCATTTTAGGCCACTGCAGCAGCATAAAGGGGCCACGGTAAAGGATGCAACATGGCTCAGTGTCTTGCTGAACACCTCTTCTCAAAGTGTTATAATTGCAGATGTAATTGCTCTCTCCCTCCCCTGACAGCAGGGTTGCAGAGGGCTTGCTGCAAGAGCCATGCAGCTGTAGGGTGACTTCCCCACACTGCCAGAGGCTCATCCTCCTCCTTGGAGTCCTGGCTGGGGGTCTCTTCTCTGTTATCTGAACCTCAGCATTATCCAAATCCCTTTCTTGTACCCCAGCATGAGATCCATGCCCTCTGCAGCATGCCTCTCATGAATCTCACGCTGGGGACAAGAAAGGGGTTCAGGCAATGTGGAGGTTTGGCTAATAGGGTTTTGAATAAACAGGATTATATTGTTTCCAGAAGTGTGCTGGGGAGTGAAGGGGATAGCTGTGTAGTTCTTTGAGAGTCCATATTACCATGAATGTTTGCATGTAGTCCATGGGTAGGTACGGTCAGAGCAGCCTGCATCAGAAGTTGTAGGGAGGCAGTAATCCATGCAAAATCATATGCAGCACCCTGTTGATTTTCCTGTGAATTTTCACCCAATAATGGGTGCTGCAAACTTTTCCTGCAGTAGCAACTCCAGATTGTAGTCAGGTTTTGGGGAAGAGTGCGTTTTCCTGGCCTACCTTTGTAAGTCATCAGCCCACTCCACTCATATATGTGCTGCTCAGTCACTATGACTTTAAAAAACCTTTGTGGCATACATGGCTGGCTTGCAACCAGCAGCCTGGAATAAAATGGCCCTTTGGCATTCAGAAACCTCCAGAATTATGTCCTCCAGCCTGTGGAATGCCTGAGGGAGCATTCCTCCTCATTATCAAAGGCCAAGACAGTCTGCAATTGTTAAAGAAAAAGCAATTGTAAATTTTAAACTTACCATTATTTGCCCACTCTTTTCACTGTGACTGACTCAGTTGTGTCCACAAAGCTCTGGGGACTGAAGCATTTCCTCACAAAATAATGAAGCTCAGTTTTATAATGTATAAGTTTTTGGCCTTGAGATTCCACAAGGCTCTTTTCTCTGAGGATGCACTAAACCTGTTTTGAAGTACAGAGACAATAATGCAGCTGTTTAATGTCTGCTTTTCAGTCCTTCAACCTTGGCAGTGAGGCCACACTCCAGGAGGTTCCTGGGATTCAGATCTGTCACAGACCGCTCCAAGTGGAAGCTTTTCCGTGATGCATTTATGGTGGGCACTCTGGACAAGGCCAACAAGCAGGTGCAATACCACAGGGAAAAGGGATTCACAGCAAGTGGAAAGGCACAGTCAGGCTTCAGAGTGAGAGGACAGAATTGCAGCATGCGAGGAGAGACTTGCAGTGCAGTTTCTGGGGCAGGAACATCAGCTGAGGGAGCAAGTTAGAGTGCAGCCAAAATACTAGTTCAAGAGGTTGCTTTTGCTTATGACTGCAAGGGCACTGGTTCCTGCTGCACACACACCGTGTCCTGAGTCCACGGTACACATGATGCAGATCAGGTTGGCTGGCCCATTCAGCTGGGACTTAACAGCAGATGGGCTGGGCAGATATACCCCCTCTGCAGGCCTCCAGTTCTGTGTAGTGGTGCCAAGTATGCACTAAACATGCGAGAATGGGAAAGGAGAATGGGGGGCACCAGGAGACATGCAATATTAGGGGGATGTATTTGTTGGCACTGGTCTCACTGTTCAATGTTTGGTTTATGCACTTTGTTTTATTAATGGCGTTTATGTTGGTTTATTACTGGTATTTTAGTGTGCCAATGGCAGCTGGACTGCCTGGCAATGCTTTAATATTGTTTTTTGTAATACATCCATGTTTGCAAATAAAGGCTTTTATTTTATTAAGAAAGTTTATTACCATCCCTGCATCATATCATATACTGTGTATTTCAAATAATAAAGATATACACATGACAGGGGACAACTGGGAAGTTGTATCCAAACTCAATTTTTCAATACATTTATCTACATCAATCCACAGTTCTTGCCACATGCCTCCTTCCCCATGTCAGAAGCAGTTATGTCATCCATAAGTACAATGCATGGCTATTATTCCCCCAACACCCAGTACGTAAGCAGTCATCTCATCCATAATTAAAATTAATCAACCACACCCCATTTCATTGCATGATATGACAGAACCTCATTTACTGTCAACATTATATGGACACATCTATAAACGTATTATTCTCCCTCTTCCATGCCCCATACAAGTCCATAATGTGGGAGCACAGAACATCTCTGATTTCTGTTCCCCAGGTGCATCCTGCCCCAGCTGGCTGCGTGTACCAGTTCAGCATCTATTACTGTCATAGGTCCATTCAAGGGCAAATTACTCACCTTAGGCTTCAGAGAGATTGAAAAGAGCACTGGAAACCACAGTAATGCAGGCAGTACTGTGGCTGCTGGCATCCAAATGGGTCTGTAGACCGTGCCAGCGGGATTCCAATCTGTCAGATGCACATTTAACCGTCATTCTATACCTGCTAAGAGTATAATTAAAGTTTCTTTTGCCAGTCCCTCTGAAATTAGGGAAGGTTTCATAAGCCAAGGCAAAAAGGTGGTGCGTGGGGTCCCCAGAATAACGGTGGGGACAGTAACTCCATTTATAACAATGTAATTCAGTGGGAATAGTGTCCCAGCCTACCCATGAATGTAGACTCCTGATCAGTGGAAAACCCTGGCATCATACTCTTTTCCAGTTCAGTCCACGTTGGCATCCATAAATCAGCCTTTATGGTCCACAAGGGCCTGCATAACAATGCAGTAGTAAGCTTTGCGGTTTATGTATTCATCTACTCCTTGAGGAGGGTGAATTATGGGCACATGAGTCCCATCAATGGCTGTGGTAGTCTGGAAAACCAATTCTCTCAAAGCCAGCAATTATTTCAGGAAAATTCTTTATACCCACCACCTTTGGGAAAATCATACACCTCATTGCTTCAGAACCTTCTGCCACCATTTGCCCACAGCTGACTTTCCAACACAAAACTGGTTAGCAACGGAGCTGTAGCAGTCTGGAGTAGCCTGCTTTCAAACGGTTGTGACCACCTGCTTCTGGCCTGACATGTCCATACTCATGCATGTGTCATGACACTGGAGGTGCAGGGCCAACTGCTCACAAAGATCCAGAAATTCAGCTTTCTTCATGCAAAAGTTCTGGACCCACTGCTGGTCATTCCAGGTCTGCATGATGATGTGATCCCACCAGTCTGTGCTTCTGGCCCTGCTCCAGAAGTGCTGGTCTAGGTAGAGGGCATCAGTGGCTATACCGAGAGTTGTGAATGGCATCAGCCAGTTTGAGTCTTCCACGTCTGTATTCTCCTCCTCCTCCTCCATCAGTCTCCTTCAAGTAGGTCAGAAAAAGCTGCCGAAATGTCCACCCATGTCTCATGGATGCTCTGCCCTTTTCCTGAAACAGGAGTGAAAGGCCAAGCAGGAGAAGCTCTTCAAATGGTGACTCCTCATGTTGTTGGCTCCAGTTGCTGGGAGTGTGCAGACCCAAAAGATGTCTGGCAGAATGTGTTGGAGGGCTGTAACATGTGGGGTGGACAGTCCAGTTTTCCCACACTGTACCTAAACCAAGGGCTAGAGTGGCTGCAGCTGGGGAAGGTCTAAGGAGACTGGGATATGGTGATTTGACTCAGGTCTGTGTAATGCAGGGTGGACTCTGGAGCCTGGGTTTGGGGCCTAGATCCAGAAATTCTAAACTTAGGGTCACCAATGAATGTAGACACTCAAACCTGGGCTTATAAATCTAGCGTCAGAGAACTTGAGTCCCACTAACCCGGAGTTTACACTGCAACATAGATATACCCTATGACTCTGAATTCAGTTCAGATCTTGCAACTTTGAGGATGTTCAGATTTAGATTGTAACTTTGCAGCTTGGACCCATCTCTACCTTCAAGTGCTTTCATTTATTGTCTCCAATAACTTCTCCTCCTGTGTCTTTTGCTTCTCGATTTAATTCCACAAGGTGATGAACACCTTCAGCTCTCATTGATTCTAGGGTGCAATGCTACAACAGAGAGCAAATCCTTAATTTTAGAAAGAGAAAGGAACTATCATATGATTCTGTAGATATTTTGTCCTGCCCACATGCTAGGAAAGAGGACAATGGAAGATGTTGAATATGGAGCTCTTCTGACATTCTGGTCACGTTGTTTATGGGCCCAAACGGGAACTGACCTCTGCTGAAAATCTGGGGAGTTGATTTTTTTCCTAGAAAGACCACCTAAGACAGGATAAGAATTATATCAGAGCTTGTATAATATAGTTTACATTAACAATTTCATTAGTTATGAGTTAGAGATTTACCATAAATGGCTCACTTTCTCTGCTGTTACCTTCTAAACTACTACTGGTTAAAATTTTATGGGAACTTAATTCAAAGTTGAAGAGGGGTTAAACCATGCTGCTCCGGTTGCAGTTTGATTATATTAATGTTAAAGGTATGCAAAAATTCACATAATGAATGTAAATTTCATACTGGAAAAATGGCAGATTATATATTGCACAAATATTTTAAGTTGACAATTTTAACAATGATTTGTCTTAGGTACTTATATGGCCCCCATTCCTGTAGTATCTAAGCACCTAACAATCTTTAATTTATTTATCCTCACAACATCTCTGTGAGAGACATTAAGTGATTATCAATTTTTTGGGGACTCTTCAAACAGTCTATTATTTACATTTGGAAAAATTTCTCCATTTTCATCCTATAGTTTCTCTTACTTAATTCCCCCACTTTACTCTGAGTTATACCCCTGGGATCACCCTACATAATTACACTCTCTCCTTGGTGTTTACAACCTTCAGGCCCGCCGACAGAAATTCCAGGCCTCGGGGTCGGGGTCAGGGCCAGGGCCGTCCCTGGGGGGAGGAGGGGGAGGGGAAGAGGATCCTGGGGCGGAAGTGACAAATCCATTACTTCTGGGACCATCCATGCCAGTGCACGGGGCCCGGAGTGGTCTTGCATGCCTAGGTGCTCTGCGGCCTGCCCGGGAGATTTAAAAGGGCCCAGGGCTCCCGGCTGCTACTGCGGCAGTGGCAGCAGCCAGGGGCCCCTGGGCCCTTTAAATCACCAGGGCCCCAGGGCATTTGCCTCCTTTGACCTGCCTGTCGGTGGGCCTGACAAGCTTGCAGACAATTACATCCCCCTAGACCTAGATATATTGATTGAACTATGTTTTTAAATCTTTCCTAACAAGGCCTTTAATCATTATTGTTGTTCTCTGTAATCCCTGCAGGACTTCAGAGGAAGAGAAAATAGGCTGCAAGAAGGAAAGCACTTCTGAATCATATGTGTCTTTTAATAATTACGGGAAAGAGGCATGCAAAACTGGAAAATACATATATGGAGGATTAAGTGTGCATAATACTATGTGTATATGTGGATATATGTATGTTTGTTGGTTACCCTGCTGTAAAAGTCTCACTTTAATGTACTGAATGGGCAAAGAGTGAAATAACTACTAAACTGATCATCACTTGGCAGAACATATTAAAGTAAATATACATCTTGGCCAAAATTTTGAAAAGCCACTGAAAATTGAATTGCTGAAATTTGTTAGAATGAACATTTACTTCTAGCTCACAAAACTAAGAGACAAACACAAAGCAACAAAGATAAGGAAAACTCTTTCACCCGCTCCTAGATGGCATAAGATTAATTAAATTAGATAAATTATCAGTATTGAGATTTTAGGCAATCATTTTTTCCTTCAAATGTAGACTTTGATCAGTCACAAACATTCATTAATGATGTGACTACTTATATTGTTGCACATGATGGCAATGAATTGATGCTGGTTTTGGCTAAGGGTGTTCGGGTTCATTTGAGCTTTTGCAGCATTATTTTCGGAGCTGTTGGCTTTGGATCAGCTTTGTACTGACACTTCTGAAAACTGTCTGTCCATATTAGCACACTATCCTGATCTGGTTGGTAAATGGCCTGTAGTTTTACACGGTCTGAGTAACCAGTGACAATTTTATTGTATAATATCTCAACCAACCGGAGTTAGAAAATAAGAATCTGATTCTAACTATGGGACTTATGTTGTCCCTGCTCATGCCACATTCTTTAATGTATTTATCCTCATGACATTCCTGTAAGGGAAGGCAGTTCTATTATTGCTATTATAGATGGGGAACAAAACACAGAGCAACCTAGTCACTCACCCAAAGTCATATAGGAAGACTATTGAGGAGTAGGGAATTGAATCTAGGTCTCCCAAGCCCCAGACTAGCACAACGACCAATGGGCCATCCTTCTTCTCTGAGAAGGACACTATCACTCCACAAGTCTGTAAATATTTTAGTTGGATTGTAGCTGATATGCCAAAAATCATGTCCATGATGAGTTATCAAAACTGTGGAATTCTTTAAAAGAGAAAGGAAAGCTTTATTTTAAATCTACAAATTTGTTGGTTCAATCTACTGGAAACTCTTGTATTTAGGGTTACAATACATGCACAAGAACCGTAAATTACCCACATTTTTGATGTCAGATCCAAAATTATACCTCTCCTTTTATAATTTGTACTCCAGGCTCAAGCTTGCAGAAGAAAAAGGTGAAGGATCAGCAGCTGAAAATGAAGTACCATGAAGCTAGCACAACAACAATTTCCCTTCCCCATCTTAATTATAATCAACAAACACTTCAGACTAGATTGAGGGCTTAGTTCTTACAATCATATCCTTCAGGATTACTACATATACACTATAGAATGACTTGTATCAGCATACAATCAATTTGATAATACATCTATGGCAGTATGATCCAGTTGACATTATTACCTGCACAAAATTCTCTCTTACTCACACACTCTAGGGGCACCCATCTTTACCTCGTTCCTAGGGATCAGGTGTAACCCTGTTAATTTAGGCACCCACCCCTACTCTTCTGCGGGCTCAGGGTATAACCTTATACACTGCGGGTTTGCGGGGTCTTTTATCAGTGAAAGAGCCTTACACAATAATATCCTACTTAACTTCTATTTATTAACAATTTCCAAAACAGAATACACACACTAAGCATACAATGCTCACAACTCTCAATAAGGCAGATGAACTTTTCTTGATGGCCAATCAGGATCAGGTCATCTGGGGAACTCCAGCTTCTGCATGGTGCGGTTGGCAGGGTGTTGAGGTCTGGCAATCTGATCTTGGGGCTGTGTGTTGGAGCTGGTTCCAAAGAACTTCCTTTGGGACCCCAGTTTATATAGTGAAACTTGAGTCTTGCTTAGCTGTACCTTAACCAATCATTTTACTAAAATATTACTAAACAATTTTCTAACCAGTTCTAACATTGTAAAACAATCCTTTAAACAAATCCTACCCCCCGACCTTAATTGATTTACACCTAGCAAAATTAATTATATAACAGACAGAAGCAATCAAAGAACCAGAGATCAGGCTAGGGGTGGGCAATCTACGGCTCATGGGCCGGATCTGGCCCAGCAGGGCTTTGGATCCAGCCCGCAGGATTACCTGCCCCGCACCGCTGTGGGCCCCGCGCCGCTGCTGGAAGCAGCCAGCACCATGACCCTGCAGCTCCGGGGTGGGGGGATGGGAGGGAGGAGAGGGTTCTGTGCACTGCCCTCGCCTGCAGGCACTGCCCCTCCCCCCCGCAGCTCCCATTGGCTGGGACCGGGTAAGCACGACCAATGGGAGCTTCAGGGGAGGTACCCGCAGGCGAGGGCAGCACGCAGAGCCCTCTGCCCTCCCTCCCCTAGGGACGTGGTGCTGGCCGCTTCCAGGAGCAGTGTGGCATGGCATGGCACGGCATGTGCCAGGGCAGCCAGGGAGCCTGCCTGATCCCCGCTGTGCGCTGCTGCCACCCTGGAGCCGCTCCAAGTAAGCAGCACTGGGCTGGAGCCTGCACCCCAGCCCCCTGCCCTGAGCCCCCTGCCACACCCCACACCCCTCCTGCACCCCAACCGTCTGCCCTGAACCACCAACCCCGAGCCCCCTGCTGCACCCTGCACCCCTCCTGCATCCCAATCCCCTGCCCTGAGACCCCTCCCGCACTCCGCACCCCTCCCTGCAGCTCTGCCCTGAGCCCCTTCCCGCACCTCGCACTCTCTCCTGCACCCCAACCCCCTGCCCCAGCCTTACATCCATGGCCCTGCATGCAATTTCCCCACCCAGATGTGGTCGTCAGGCCAAATAGTTTGCCCACCCCGGATCATACAGACAAACAATAGAGAAATGTGGGCCATAAAGACAAAACAATAAAGGAATGGGGATTTCACAACCACAGCTGTTGATAGCATTCTGTCTGGCAAGAAATCATGTATCAAACTAAGTTTTCTTTAACCATCTTAAGACCTGTTCCTTTATCTGGTGATGGTGGGTGTTATTAGGACAGGATCACCTTCTTAACAGCCCGATATTACATTGTTTTAATGTAATTTAGATGGAAAGTGAGGATGTGACTTTCTGCTTCTTAGCTCATGGCTGCAGCTCTCCTAATATGGACACAGACAAAGGCCTCAGACCTTACAATATGGCTACAGGAAAATGCTTTATCCTCACAACATGACAGCTTCCTTGGATCCATTTATGTTTTTGATATCACAGGGAGCATCACTGGTCCTGGGATTTATTTCTCACTCCCATTTCTCAGACATGATATTATCACACTTCCATAACTGCGAGACATCAGGTTTTCTTTCTTTCTCCTTGAGTTGTCATTTTACTGTTGCATAGTGATGGGATATAATGCAAGAGCACTGTGCCTTTAAGATTCAGCATACAGTGGAATGTCAGGAATGGAGTAGAACTCATTCTGTACAGTTACAACCCAATTAGAAAAGGTTAAACTCTAGTTTTAATGAGTTAGCATAGCAAGTGAAGCTGGTAATTCCAGACAAATTGATCACAAAGTACATACTCTTCTCTGGCACAGTTCATAAAACTACATGACTCCTCTTTGGAGGTGATATTGTCTACTGATATTGGATTACACTAATACTAATCTTGTACTACATTAATATAGTAATGGTGACAGAGATAGGCTTGTTGAATATATTTATTCCTTTTTTATTGGCTAGAGCCAACTGGAGCTACATCAGCTGAGGATTCTGGTTCCTAAATGTATCACACAATGGATGCAGTTGGAAATTTCTGCTAATTCATCTCACCTCTTCTTTCCAATGAAGAAAAAAAAGTCAAACCCAGACAGAACAACAGGGAGCACGTAAACAGGTGTACTTAGAGTAAAAAAAGCAATACTACTGACTTTGTAAAGATTGTGAGAGCCTAAGAATTGCTATTGGACACTATTGAAAAATATAGATTCAGCTGCCTCAAATGAAAAGGAAAGGCAGATTCTCTCTTTCACACATTATGAAACATTCTCGGAGAAAATTTGCACTGTTACTTTAATGAAATATACAGCAGATCAGAAACAACTGGTATTAAAACACGCTTGCTAGGGATCATAGATAAAACAGATTTGCAAATGAGATTTGCCTATTTTAGATGATAGACTATCTTAGCTATTTATAATCTCTTTGATGTTTTTGATGGGCCTTATAGAAAACTGTAAGATAGATAGATGCATGAAGATGGACCTAAGAGCGTATTAAGAACCTATGTATCATATATGTAATGACAAAACACTGACAATTGGAGCATGGTGATTGTGTGGAAGAAGAGAAAGTTATATTGGACTAGACAAACAAAACAAAAAACCCCTCAGCATTTAAAAAATCTGCAACTTATTTAGGAGCATAACGTTAGGTGTACAGGTTTGAAAAACTTGGACTTTATAACCAAATAGCGGGGAGAGATCTTTTAATATCATCTTTTATTACTTGACTGAGCTGTAGCAGAAGATTAAGAAAGAATTCATCCCTAAAACAATGTCTAAAAGTTGTACTGTTGAGATTGGGTAAATAAAGGGAGGGTAAAGATAGTTTTGTGGCTAAAGCACAAGGCTGGGAATTAGGAAACTGGCTACTAGTTTCAGCTCTGTCACAGCTTTGCTATGTGGCATTGGCCATTTGGGTCTTGATCTTGATCTCTCTTATACCAAGAGTGAAATCCTGACCCAAGTGTAATCAATAAGTGTTTTATCATTGACTTCAATGACCGGGATTTCATTCTCATGTACACTTGTGTAACTCCAGTTGAGCTGCAGATGACAGATTTGCAGTGGTGCTGTTCCACTGGTGTTAAACAGGTTTTACACGGTGTAAGGGAAATCTGTATCAGGTCCTTAACCTTTGTCATTTTTCCTCAGCTTCAAAATTGGGATAATAATATTTAACCCATATCAGCTGGATTAGTGAGTTATAACTCACTGGTACTTAAATGGCACCCAGGGATCCAAGGATCCAAAGCACTATATAAGGGTAAATTAGTAGTATTTTATTAGTGTGTATGCTAGACTTAAATTCCGTGTTTTAAATATTAATTCTATGCATTTTTAATACATAATTTTTCTTCATGTATTTCTGCATCTTTGAATAAACAATGAACAGTATTATGTGCTGCTGCTGAAACATTTAAACTGCTACAGAGTTTGGTCAGAGCTAAAATGGTACATAATTTTATTATGTTAATAAACAATTGTAAACAATCATTGCTGGAATTTCAATTTTTAAAAATTCTCTCCATAAAAAATTAAAGAATGTGTCCATAGTAGAAAAATAAGCAAGTGAAGGCATGTGATTGATGCAGGAATCCCTAGTTGACATTCTGTGGCTTATGTTATGCAGGAGGTGCTAAAAATCTCGAAACCAACACAGTTGTAACAATGCTGCAAACAACAACAAACACAGTTTGCATTTAAACAGTCCCCTTTATCTAAAGATCTCAAAGTTTTTTACAAACATTAACAAATTAATCCTCACAATACTGGCAAGTGTTATGATCCCCACTTCTCAGGAGACCATCCTGAGGCCCAATGTCAAACTCAGTGGAAGAGCTGGGAAATAGAGCTCAGGGGTCCTAACTACCAATTCTATTCCAACCATTAGACAACACTTGGTCTGTGCACCTTCACAAGAGGTCTGGCTGTTTGAGGGGATGGGAGGGCACCAGTTTACTGTCAAATGAATTTCATTCACAGTTTTGCTTGTACTTTTATTTTTATAGCCATCTCCAGAGCAGCAAATGTAGCCACTGGATCTTTGGGGATTTTCGTGATCGCTTTAGACTGATGAGTGTGTGTAACTTAATATGATTTAGAGTGTCAAATTTTCAGAGGCCTTCAGTTGCCTCAGTAAAGCTATATACATCTTTTTGGTGAATACTTATTCTGTTCCTTGCACAGCTGTTCTGTGATTTTGTGTGTGTGTGTAAAACATTTATCACTCCGCAAATGCAATAAGTTGCAGTGCCTTTCCTGAAGTCCTTACCTCAATGGGAGAGATGTCAGAGTAAGGACAACAGGATCAGGTCCTAGATTATTACAAGAAAATGCTGAAATAAAGAGATTGTTTTGTGACTTTAAGACTATTCTTTCTCTTTGGAAGCTACTTTTCAGTCCCATGTGGGTCATGTGGCCACTTTGGTTTACTGTAGGCTGTCAGGTAGGCAGCACTGTCTCTGAAGTATCAGCACAAGAAGGTGACTATTCATCTACCCAGTCCTCCTCAGAGTTTTTAAATGGCTCTTGGGGATTTCTGGGTAGAGAAGGTCAGATTTTTTTATCTAATGTAAAGCATAGTGAGTCAGATCCAAAAGTCTATTCCACCCAGGTAAATTCCTGGATTGCACAGATACAACTGACAACTGAATTTGGGTGTGGTTCAACATTCTTCCCTGGTGTAAGTCTATTAGCTTTAGGGGAATTTCACCAGGGATGAATGTGTGCCTCCCACCCCCCAAGGAAAAGGAAGATCGCATGTACTACAGCAGGATAGCCTAAATAATATTATATCCATAGGTAGTTTAAAAGTTGGGAAGATATCATTCTCTATTAAGTTTCATATGTTTATCAAATAATTTTGTTAGGACTATTTGTGTAATCAATTTTCTGTTCTATAGAACTTTCCCATAAGATATTTTAATGTGGTATGTTCAATCTTTTTATGATACTTTGTATCAAGGTTTTCTGCAGGTGAGAAAAATACCAAAAAAGCAGGTTTGAAAATACTGTGCTGAAGTTTTTTTAAAAATAAAATTTGATTGTCTTGATATGAGTTATGTGGATTGGTTGCCTTTTCTCTGGTGTCACCAGAAACTTTTTAAACTCATGGCTGTGACAAACTTGCAGTCATTTTATTTCTTGTCAGATCTATGTGCCTGTCAGATGTTCTTAGAAAAGGCTTTATAAAGATTTATAAAGCAATAGCCACAAAAATCAGAACAGTTTCAAGTTCTTGTCAGATAGCTATGTAAGCCAGAGGTCCAATGATAAATCACAAATGTTTAACAACACATGTCTGTCTGTTTTCCAGTATGTCACCTCTGCTTTTCTAGCTCTAAAACTAGTCTCTTGGGAAAACAGCCAGGACTGTGCACTAAAGGGGCTGAAAAGGGCCATCCTTATATGGCAGAAGTTTCAGCAACAATTCTGAGACTGCTGCTTACCGCCAACCCCTGGATCCACTGTGCCAGTACTACATTGTTGAATACATGTGAAAAGATGTCAGCTATACACAAATAGCATGCTTGCCTATTAATTTTTTCATCACTGATGCTAAGCATAATGTTGTACATGTCATCTATTCTTCCATTTACAGTATTCTGTTCAGACTGCAAGCACCTCAAAACAACCAACCAAGTATCAGCTTAGCCAGACATGTGACCTATTAAATCAACTTAGAAGTCAGTGGATAAGTACAGTACAAACTCAGAAAGGGAATCACCACAACATATTTTACTGTCATTTAAACCAGTCATTCCAGAAATCAGACCTAATGTAAATTTGAATTCTTGGTTAAATTTTAGGACTGCATCACATTATAAGCAACTGAGTTAACTGAACAGCAAAATAAAAACAAGCACAATTATAATTTATGGCAAAGAATTTGACCACTGTGGGTGTTTAGAACTTTAACAGAGAAAAAGATACAAAAATCACAGTGCATCCAACGAAGTGGGTATTCACCCACGAAAGCTCATGCTCCAATACGTCTATTAGTCTATAAGGTGCCACAGGACTCTGCTGCTTTTACAGATCCAGACTAACACAGCTACCCCTCTGATAAATGCCTAGTATGTAAGATTATAGTAATTGTTCTGCATTTAAAAGATTTTATATCTTTGAAGTGCTAAATTTCATCTGAAAAATAATTCTTTAATGCTTATAATATATACATTGTTACAATTACTTTTATCGAATTCAGTAAAACAACATAGTTCCATGCAAAACTATGTAAACACAACAGTTTACAGAAATATAATTTATCCATTTGAACTTGGCACAGCAAAATCAGAATAATTTTAGGAGTGTTTCAAATAAATAGACATTTTGCAGTTTTAAAGAATGGAGGATTCAAAGGTTCAAAGCAATCTGCACAGACATTAAATAAGATAACACTGTCTCCTAACACAGTTTTCATTAATTTCACTGCCTGCAAGGCTACCAATAAAGGAGAAAATCTCTCTGAGCAGTGTTGAATTCCCTACCCCCATGTATAGCTTTAAATCAACATAACACTTCTCTTTCTCCAAGAGTTTTGAACTTCTGACTCTGTAATACTCTGTTTTGCTAGCTTGCGACCTAGTATGTCAATACATTCCCAGTGGGTAACATTGGGATGTTATTGTATTTAATTATCAGACACACTTTGCTTACAAAAAAGGATGGCTTACAAGGGTGTGTTTCAGCTTGTGGCTGAGTATACAGATTTTTGATTCTATTGACTTAAACAGTGCACTTAGAGGATATGTACAGCTAATTTAGAGTAGGAGTTAGAAAGGTGACCCTTTGATGGCACATGTTAAGGCAGCTGAATACTGTATCAAGGGCGAGCAAAATGGCACGTTGTAACAAACATGAACACAGTTATGCCGAGCCCTGTACAGGTGTTCAAAGGGCAAAGTAGAGAGCAAGTGCCTGTGCAGATGTCAGGCACAATCCCAGTCTTGGCCATCAGGTGCCAGTTTTGTACTTCCTAAAAATGATGGAATGGTGGAGGTATGAGTGAGGGTGAGGAAAACGAGAGAGGAAAAGAGAGAGTGTAGACTCGTCCTGCACTCACGGAAGTATTACACCTACTGTGTATCTCCAGTGAGCATTCACAGCCACAACGCACTGAACACTGCTCAGAGATGGCTGGTGGTTTTACAGCCACTCTGGCCCACTCTACTGCCTATCAGTATTCACGATGAAACATAGTAAGAGCACAATAATGCCCACTTCTTAAAGTCAGAATGGTTGCTATAAACCACATCATGATTGACAGAATTTCTGCTCCACCACCATCTAAATTTACACCAATTTTCTTATTGATAAGTCAAAAATAAATCTGTTTTACTAAATACATTGTTCGTCAGTCCTAATTGACTCAACTTGATGATTATTAAAACTGTCACCTGCAAACTTTATCATCCATGATTTTACATTTTCTTCTTGATCATTGATAAAAACATTGAATAATATCCAGTCCCTTTTATTATTCAATGTCCAGTCCCTTTTTAATATCCAGTCCCTTTTCGTGGGTGAATACCCACTTCTTCGGACTTGCATCCGAAGAAGTGGGTATTCACCCACGAAAGCTCATGCTGCAAAACGTCTGTTAGTCTATAAGGTGCCACAGGATTCTTTGTTGCTTATCCAGTCCCTTTGTGACTCTACTACAAACATCTACTACTTATTCATAATTCTCTATTAACCTTCATGATCTTAAGATCTGCTAGTCAGTTTATAATTCATTTCATATGTGCCACATTGATTTTGTACAGTGCTAATTTTTAAAAGTAAAATGTTATACGGTACTAAGGCAAATGCCTAACAGAAAAACAAACATACTGTGTCAACAGAATTCATTTTATCAATTGTAATCTTTTCAGGATCCCTCTTTGCCATCATAGGTAGAGGTTTCTAGCTTATGTGAGAAGAAAGAAAAGAAAAAAATATGACAGAACTACAATTTAATATTTGAATTCAAAGTTAAACAGCTATGTAGTAACCCCAAAAACATCTGGGTTGTGTTTGCATATTCACACATTAATATTTTCAAATAAATGGCAATTTAGACCATAACTACAGTCTATATCAGTGGGAACACAGAGAAAGAAATTGATAAATGAATTTGAAGTTGTTTTTCAGTCTATGTAAACACAACCTAATTGCATAGCAGTAACAAAAGCCACTATGGAGTGGACAATTGCAGAATCTCTCTTGCCCTGATGTGATACCTGTTGACAAATGTTGATTTTTTTTAAAAAAAGGTGCCGATTGTAGGTCTTGATGAAGACAGTTTTGTAGAAAGTACTCTAGATTCAGAACAGTCTGCAGGTGTCTTATGCTCAGAGTCTCTATACTAACACAGAACAAAGCAAAATTATACTCCAAGTAGAATATGCTACATTTCTGAGTCAATCAGTTTTCTGAGTCTGTGAGCAACTCCTGCACCAGAAAAGAGAAGCAGCAAAAAATGAAATGTATGTGCACAAATGAGAACCATCTGGACCAGAGTCTCAGTTGATATAAAACATCACAGTGCTATTGACTTCAACAGCATTAATAACAATTTGCACCATCTGAGGATCTGACCATTTTTCTGTGTTTTTTTTCGCTCGCCCTTCATTTTAAAGGTTGCCGAAATTATAGATGCACAAATGCAATTTCAAATACTGCCATTTGCTTCTCATGTGAGAGATTTGTCTCAGCACTGAATCCTAATTTCTCACAGGGATTCACTGCAAAATGTGGTATCCACTGCTTAATGCAAAGATAATACATTTCATTCAAATCATATTAGCATTTCAAAATTAATAATTATGTTTTCCCCTCATAAAAAAAGAAAAAAAAATCCAGGCTGAGTGTCTGCAACTTCATTTATCTGGGTAATTTGTAAAAGAATTAACTATGAACATGTTTTCCTGTCACTGTACTGACAGATGCTTGAAAATGTTAGGAGGTGTTCATTCCCCATTTAGTTAGTATGCAGCACTATATGTTTTCTATTTAGCATTATTTATGCAATACATCCATGCTGCTTGCTTCCCCACAGAGACACCAGAATCTCTGACTAATAGGAAAGAAGTCTCCCTTTACTTCTTAAGGTGCAATAGGTATTTTACATTTTGCAAAGGACAAAAATAAAGCATAGATATCTAAGACCAACCACAGCCCATGCTTCTACCTCAGGTCCAGAAAACATTGATAATTCACTCCACACTGACCTCACTTGGAAAAGATGAGCTTGTTATACAAGCCAAAATTAAAAAAACACACCTGGGTAGCTAAAGTTAGGCTCCAAAATCCCCACTTAGACTGCTAAATACAAATTAGGGGGCTGATTTTCAGGGGGACTGAGCACCTGCATATTCCTTTAAAGTAAATGGGAGATAAAATGGCTGAAGCCCCAAGTCCCAGCGAGCTTCTCGTGGTCTGCTGAAAAGGGCTGCCGACTGACTACCCCTGCCCTACTGGTTTTATATAAACCACTGTAAGTCAAGATAGGGGCAGCACAGTTTCTTTCCATAGACCATCTGGATTTTTGGTTAGGATAGGTTCTCTTTTTGGAGGTCTGAGAGCAGTAGGCTGCATCAAAATGAGATTACAGCTACATCGCCAGGCAACTAAACTGCTGCCATAAAAAGCTTGACATTCAAAAATCGTGTGCCTGTTAAAGACCGAATTATAAAGCGTTAGGTCTTTCTTAGCTTCCCATGTAAGAAATAAATTATTTATTTTATGAGGATTCAAATATAAATCTCCGAGATTAACTGCAGTCTTGCACAGGGGATTCAAATATGATCCTATAGCCATATACAGATTTGGTTGAAAGTAGTTTCAGGCTGTAATTTAGAAGCCTCTATTTCTGGGCAGCTTACTTTAGATGTCTATTGTTAGGCAAAAATATTCTTTTCCCCAAGAATCAGGCAGGCACAGACAATACTGATGGGGGTTTATTCATGGTACCGGAAGACTGATAAATTCTAAAAAAAAAAAAAAAAAGCTTCAAAAAGATGGTGCCGCCATGGCCAGTTATATACATTCTGTTATCAATTCATTTGCATTTATTTGTACATACAGAGACAGACATTGTTACAAGTCAAGAGAGAACTCTGAACAAAGATAAAAATAGGAACAGTACGTACGTATAGATGTCACCCTGATTGCATCAAGTATCTATGGCTACCTTATGGGGAAAGAGGAGGGGTGGGGGTGAGGGTAGGGATGAGTGCTTACAGATATCTGGTGGGCCGTGAAGGGAGGGTTTTTTCTGTTTTAAGAACTGAGTTACTGGGCGAGCATTTGACCATATAAGTTTATCACATGTTTACAGTTGTCAGTGCCCTTGGGCTACCGAAGTATTCCTGCTTGATCTGTAGTTTCTGTCTTAGCTGTTAGCTAAATTTTAACTCTTGCCTGACACTATGTTTTTGGGCACTCACAAACTAAGTTTTTGTGAGCAGACAGCATTTGCCCATGCAATCCAAAGATATCACTGACTTCCTGATTTGTACATGCAAGTTAAGTTTTTTTGGGCACCTGAAAAATATGCATCGGGCAATTAATGGAGGGTGCCCAGAATTACTAGTAAAAATTTGGCCCATGGTATTTAATTGAAAATCTGTAACCAACCATACTTAGGCTTTTAATATGACTGTCAGTCAGACAAGTCCATTTCCCAACTTTGGTAAGGCCTGGCTCACTCTCTGTGTAACCCAGGGTTCTTTCAACCCAAAGCTCTTGGTAACTTTTACTCTGGGCGAGGCGTTGTCAGGAAATAAATCAGGGGATACACACCCATCCAACCGATAGATGGCTGGCACAAACAGGACAACACAAGAGTGCTTTCATGTAAAGCTAAACTTTACTTAGTCTCAAGAACTTACACACGCCTGAAACAGGTTAGTAAAACACCCCAAACTCTTGATAATTACCAAAGCGGAGTGTGGCTCTCGAGTGGCACAGCGGCAGCCCATCTGCCAGTGGGGAACACAAGATGCATCCGGAGGCAGAGTCCAGTCCGAAAGAGTTCCACTGCCTCAAACTTTTGCCCCTTATTTTATACATTAGTAACACAATGACATGTCCCTTAAAGAAAACTTGTTAAGCAAGCAGTTTCAATGGTCAAGCAGGTGCTTTTCTTTTGATTATTGATTAATCAGGTGTCATTTTTTCCCAGAATTTGCAGCCTTGAGACTCTGTTAGACACATTCCTGAAGGCACATCCTGCTCTTCTAAAATGCATGTATCAACAACTTCAACACAATTCTTATCAGGAAGGACGCGGGGTCAAGCTGCCCTTTCTGTGGCACCCCAAACCTCCTCCCCGCCTTCCTTGGGTAAGCTAAGTCTGCTGACCTGGCTGCTTTTAGCAATAAGCAATAGTGGGTTCAGGCACTTTACTGGTTTGCTGACATCTCCCCGTACATCTGCTCCTTTCCAAAAAGAGGCCAAGGGTAAAATCCTGCCCCCATTGAAGTCAATGGCAAAACTCCCACTGACTTCAACAGAGCCAGGATTTCACCCCTGCAACCTCAACTACAACAGTCTGTCCTATAAACGAACACAGAAGCCTGCAAGAATGTTCCAATTTCCAAGCAGACTGCAAATTTAAGAGCACAATACGATCGCACTGTTACAAAAATCCATCCCCACTGTGTAGAACAACCATAAAGAGTAATGACTCTTACAGAACAAGACTCTAGTGAAATGATATTTTGACTGATCATATTTGAACGTTGAAGTTCTATTCTTTCTCACAAGTGCCTGCAAATTCCAGAAATAATAATTGTCTTAATATCGCTATGACCACACCATGATAATATAGTTGCATTCCCACTTTGAATGAGGCCGATAAGGTGTTTCCATAGGAAAACCTTTCCCTGCCAGCAGACTTTATTGAGTTTAAAGTGAAGGGCTTAGCGAATAGAGTGTCAGTAGCTTCTGGAAACAACCTACAGTACTATTGAGAGTGCTGGTGTTTTACAGGCTTTATTATATAAAAACATATTTACTACCTACGGAGAAACTTAATGAGAGAAGCTTCTCTGAAACCATTTCCCAATTCCTGTGCCTGAATTGTGGCATCCTGTTACACTTGACTTGATTCTGACATTACTACTTTCCGTTTCAGTTACAATACGCTGACAGAGCCATAACAAAGATTTCTCCATGAAGAGGGTGCAAAATTAATGTATAAATATTACAACAGATGCATTACATTCCCACGCAGGGAGTCAGGGACTCAAATGTCCTGTGCAAATTTAATTTAAAAATGTCATATATATCCCCCCCAAATGAGAATGAGCTGGCATATTTAGCTGCAATTATGATGAATATTGACTAGGGCTTTATGGGCTGTAATAGAGCCAAATTCTAACATCACATGTATATTGTTTAGCACTAACAGGATATGTAGGAATGCATCTATGGGCAGAATGTGGACTTAGGTTTCCAAGCTAACAATTTAAATAGTAGTAGAAAAATGGATAAATATGTAATCTTAAGCCAAACACAAAGATACATGAAGTAGAGTTGTTATTATTTAGTATTTGTATTACAGCATTGCCTAGTAACCCAATCAAAGATCAGGACCCCATCATGCCAGACACTATCCAGACAATAACAAGAAGCTGAGCAGGTTGGAAAATGGTAAGTATTTTCTGTCAAAGATTCCAAAATTTTCTGAAAATGTTGTGGACTTCTGAATGAAAAAACTGAAAACTTAAAAACTTTTTTTAAAAAAATCAGGTTTTGGGCTTTTTGTTCTTGAAAAACTGGAAAATTTTGGAAGAAATGACCATTTTTCATAGCAAGTTTTCATTTTGATAAAAAGGAAGCCATTTTTCAATCAGCAAATCAATAATATTTGTTAGCAAGCTATATGCTTACTCCTTCCAGGAGAGAAAACTATCGGCTTTTCTTTACATTTGGTATGATTTTTAACACGTTTGAGAGACCCCGTTTCATGATATCACTTAAGCAGGACTTTAACTTTAAGAATGAGTGTAACACATGCTTAAGTGCTGACCTGAACAGAGATGGACTTAAGTACGTGCCTGACCGCTTTGCTGAATCAGGGCCCAAATGCACACAACTCAGGAGAACAACAGTTGTATGAGCCCCTGCTCACTTACAAGCCTCCTTCTGTTGATTTCAATGGGAGCTGGATTAGGCCCTTTAACAGCTCACTGCAACATATAGTCAAGTCAAGAGCATTTTGAACAACAGGAGATATTTTCAATTCCACCTTAAAAATGCCATCCCGCAAATGGACATAGATGGTGCAGCGGAAATCTTTTAAAGAAAGATTTTGTATATTTTTAGTCATCACAAAATTTCCTCATGTAGCTGACCAAGTCACTGAGAATGCAGCAATATTTCGTCAGCTTCACAGGTGCTGGAACTGGGAATGCCGGGGTGGGTGGGAGGTACAGCACCCCCTGATTTAAAGTGGGTTCCATGATATACAGGGTTTATGGTTTGGTTCAATGGCTTTCATCACCCCCACTGTAGGATCCACAATCTCCAGGATGGCCAGTGTGGCGCACCTTTCTCCTGCATATGTTTTATCATAAAATGAACTGCCACTGCATCCTGCATGCACCTCAGGCTTCTCATCTAATTTTACAGATATTTCTGTACACTGACTAAAATGTATTTGATATCAGCTTAATAAATCCCTTGGGAGGATTTTGTCATATTTTGCACTCAATCACAGAAGTGTTTGGGCAGCCGGTGCACTGTTCCACAAGAGCCCTGTGATGGGATCATCAGCTTGAGTTAGACTGGCTTCTGGTTCTAACTGTGATTCTGATGGCTGATTTCCTGTCTATAAATCTAACAAGCTCATGTACCATAATTCACTCATATTCCCTTTTATAAAAAATATACTGCATCACAGTACCTTATGGTGAGAGAATCAAGCAGCTCAATCTATTTGGTTTATCCAAGAAAAGGTTAAGAGGTGACTTGATTGAACTCTTTAAGTACCTACACGGGGAGATTTCTGATAGTAAGGGCTCTTAAATCTAGCTGGAAAGGGATAAACAAAATCTATGGCTGGAAGCTGAAGTCAGACACATTCAAACTAGAAATAAGGCACATATTTTTAAGAGTTAGGGCAGTGAACCATCAGAACAACTTACCTAGGAATAATGGTTTCTTCTGGCCTTAAAATCTATTCATCTTTCAGGGTAATGCTATTTATTTATTCTAATAAAGATCCTGTCCAAAATTAGAAAAAAGCCACATTTTCTGATATTTTTTAACATCACCGTGTGACAAGAGCTGTTAGTTTTGTCATAAACCCCAATGCGAGGGTCATGCAACTACACCAGAATAATTCAGTCTAGGATCACACTAGACTTAGGCTATGTCTACATTATATGGACTATGCCATTATAGTTACAGGGTGCAGCTATACCAGTAGAACCCCACAATGTAGACACACATGGAAGGGGTTTTTCTGTTGGTGTAGGAACATCACCTCCCTGAATGATGGCAGCTAGGTTAATGGAGGCATTCTTCAATTGCCCTAGCTATGTCTACACTTGCTGCCATAGCTACGTCACTTAAGGGTGTGGAATTTTCACACCCCTGATCACCCTAGCTGTCAAACCAAGTTTTAAGTGTAGACAAGGCCTGACAGTTATAAAATGTCCTTCACATGCTATTGAGAAATGTATTGTATGGTAGCAAACTTCCTAAATCTGGACAATGCCCCTTCCAGTCTAACTCCATTTATTCTTGCTACAACATTCTTCTACCTCTTTTATTTATTTTTAATATTAGTTTTACAAAAGTACACACAGATGCACAAGTCAAACTACTGGTAGAATATGTACTGGAGTACAGATAAATAAGCTAGTTGCATCAGAACAGAAGCTCTTTGAACGAATCTCTACTTCACAACATGAAGAAGCTTTAATTTGAAAATTCTGATCTGAGGATATAAGAGGTGAAGAGCTGAGGCTGATGTTATTTATGTAAAGACGAAGAGTCAAGGAAGGTTGCTGTTACACAGGGGGCTGAACAGTGCTCTATACAAACAAGAGTGTACTGGAGATGGTAACACACAGATACATTGCAGCTGATCCTAATACCTCTGTCTCTATGTTTTAATTTTCCTCTTTTGCTTTTCTTAAGAAAAATGTGATCATTGTCCCAAAGTTTCGATGGAACATGATCGGTTCATCGAGAGTTAAAAACTAGGGCTTAAGCCAACTGTTAACATTAGGGGTTTGGAAAGAAACTTTCCTCGGGGGCAGGTTATCTTAACTACCTCCTGTTGTGTTGTTGTACCTTCTTCTGAAACATCTGTTCCTGGCCACTGTCATACAGGGGCACTGGAGTAGATGGACCACTGGTATGATCCATGTGGCAATTCTTACATTCACTCTCTTTATTCAAATTCTTTCTTAAAATACACATCCTGCAAGACCTATGTACATTAAATTATTGAGCATGGAAGTATTGTTATGGTATCAAAACAGTCACAACAACTGTCTTGCTGTGTAATAAGTTCATGTTCTGACCTCCATAAGTTGTATGTTTGAATTATACATACAAGCTTTTTCTGTGTAGGATCTGATCCTGTGAGGTGCGGACCACTCTCAAGTGTCGGACTTGTATCAAAAGGCTTGCAAATCCTGCAACCCCCAAAAATTATCGAAGAGGTTCCCAACCCTCAAAACTTCTTAGATACACCCATCCCTACTAGTAATTATTACTATTTTAAAATAGTGTTATAGATCTTGGAGTTAACATTTCATTTATCTTATGTTATACACAAGGCCGGCTCCAGACCCCAGCGCGCCAAGCGCGTGCCTGGGGCGGCGTGCCGAGGGAGGGCGGCAGGCGGCTCCGGTGGACCTCCCGCAGGCGTGCCTGCGGAGGGTCCGCTGGTCCCGTGGCTTCGGTGGAGCATCCGCAGGCGTGCCTGCGGGAGGTCCACCGGAGCCGCGGGACCAGCGGACCCTCCGCAGGCACGTTTGCGGGAGGTCCACCGGAGCCGCGGGACCGGCGACCACCAGAACGCCCCCCGCGGCGTGCCGCTGTGCTTGGGGTGGCGCAATTCCTAGAGCCGCCCCTGGTTATACAGAGGCAGTGTGGACCAGTGGACTGCTACTCAGGCGACTTCTTCTCAGCTCTACCAATGACCTATTGTGTAACCTGGGGCAATTCATTGCACCTCTCTGGGCCTCCCTCTCCCACTCGTTGTTTGTCTTGTCTATTTAGATTATAAGATCTCTGGGACAGAGACAGACTCTTACTAGGTATTACTATTCGTACAGTGCTTAGCAAAATGAGGTTCTGATGTTGGCTGGGGTTTCTAAGCCTTTCTGTAATACCAAAAGTAAACAAAAATAATACAGTATACAAGATTTCAGTATGTCTAAGTTAATTATATCTATATAGCATGATCCTTATTTAAACAGCTGTGAATCCAGAAAAACTCATTTGAAGTTCACACTGTTTTTTCACTGTTGTAACTGAGATCAAAATTTGGCTCCATCAGTGCATGAAACATATACAAACATATGTAACCTTCTGTCAGGTGTTGACAGCAACAAAAAAGGGCCATGCTTGGTGTTCTAGGGGTTTCCTTAAAGAGATAACTAATACCAGCGGAAGCTCGAAATTATATCTACCGCCCTGGGCACCTCTGAAGGGCAATACTTCCCCATTTGCAAGCACTGAGTCCGGAGTTTAAGAGAAAGACAAGTGGGGAGGACAACATAATAAACTTGGGGAAACCAGCAATTATTACATCAACAAATTCTATGAGGTAATATTCCCACACCCCAAGGAGCCTTAAGATTAGCTTCAGCCTCAGTGCTCCTGAGTGGCTGATATGGTCTAGTCACTCCCTTCTTCCTGAGCTCTCCACTCATACTTAACTGTCCCGGGTTAAAGAAATCTAAGGATTCTAGCAGGCCACAGCTACCTAGGTTGCTCTGGGGGCTCTACAGCTGACCCAGCTGGAATGATTTCAGGTTCCCATGCCCAGCTGTGCCTGACAGCAGTAATGCTCAGTGTGACCCCAGGCACGTCATCTTATCTTTGTATTTCCCAGCAAGATCAATTTTATTGTCCCCAAACTGAAAATTTAACCAAAATGCCCCACCGTGTCACATAACTAAAATGTAAATATGCTGTGGCCCATTCACTCTATTCCCGCAGCTCTCCAGCACAGGTCACCAAGAACTCCCTTCCCAGTGGTGCCCCAACTCTTCCGCAGATCTTAAGCAACTCTAGGGTGCTTTTTCCCATTTCACCAACAGGTGACAATAGATAGCGCTTTACTCTCTAAGGATTCAGAGCACAGGGCTTACGGATGTACGGCGCTATATTATTCAGGGTTTTTTTAGGGTAGAGTTCAGCTTTATATACTTATTTACTTTACTGACTGGTTTAGTAAATAGCTATGTAAAAATGAACAGAGCATCAGTTAATGCTGCCTCTGGACAACAGTGACTTATTCTGTGACATTTTCAGAAAACAGTCTAACCTTTTCTTTTCAGAAGAGATGTATTTTATCTGCTTGAGAAGAACACATCATCTATCCTCCTTGTCTCCCATTTGGGTTGTGCAGCACTTGAGGGCACAGCGGCAGCCTATATAATAATGGGAAGTCATTGAACAGGGAAAACGGTGCAAGCGATTTTGGATGTAATTTCCACCTGTTACAAATGATTATTTTGGCTAAACTGCTTACATAAATACTTAGAGCTGTCACAGAAGGGCCTTTAGCCTTATTTATGACATCCACTCTAGCTCAAATGGAAATAAATTGTACACCAGTATAAGGTCAATGATAAACTGTGTAATAATATACGCTTCCTCAATGCCAGTTTCACTATAGACAAGAAAAGTAAAAAACATCTCTCTTTGGGGATTCCTCCATTTGTGATTTTTTTTCAAACAACAACTTTCAGCTGCTAACAGCCTCAGCATTCAGATGTCCATGAGATATACAGTAGGCTCCTTTCACCTTGGGCGGGCCACGGGATAGTTGTGTCCCAGGGAGAGCATTCACACCTGGAAAAGGTAGCCAGTGTTAACTGCCCCCCTTCCCCCCAAAGACTGGCAGGGGGATGTGCTGAATTCCCTGGCCATGTGTTCTCACTGATCGATGCTGATAAAATTAACTGCTGGCTGGCTGATCTGCTGGTGTTAGGGCAATTCTCCTCCCAACAGCCTTGCCAGTAGGTGGCTTATCCTAAAGTTTGAATCAAGATCAGACTATGATATTTTCACTTCCACACCATGGATATTCTTTCTTCTTCTTTGACTCACTTTTTAGACCTGTTCAGGCAAGCTTGCATTGCCATCTGTTCATTTATAGCAGTGTTAGGTGTTGTGCAATTATTAAAATTCCCAGTTAGTTACTGAAGTAGCCATCCCCTTTCCAAAAGTTGCACCGATGACAAAATCTGATGACATGCACTAGAAATGGCTGCAGTGGAAATACTCTTATTTTCCTAACCACATTTGCTTCCAAATATTTAAAATTTCCCCATTTAAATCTTCTATTTCATTACGTTCATATGAGCAAACACAAAGTCCTGATAATTCCTTGGGCTGAGGGGACTCAGATAGGAGCCAGATGGGCAGAGTCTTTGATTGGGGATAGCCATTGAAGGGGGCTATTCCAACTCTCAGCATACTACCTACTTCCCCAAAGCCAGTTGGAAACCTCTCTAGGAACACCGCAGGCTCTGTGGCGGGGGTTGCTTTCCACAGCATTACACCCCTCAGTGCCATGAGGATTGCAAAGCATAAGACAATGGCCCACTACTCAATGAACTTTCCTCTTTTCCCCATTTAGGAGAGAATACAATCCAAAGACATTTTACTTACCACAGTTAGCGTGCAGTATATGAGAAGACACAGTCCAGTGTTCAATTCTGGCCAAATGAGGAGCCATAAGCAAAACCTTAGGACTTAAAGCAATGCCCTGTAGGATCTTCTCTTAGAATGTTACAAACGGAACTTTGTAATAAAAATGTTAACAAGCCTTTGATCATTGTTCTGTTTAACTGTAGAACTCAGCAGACAGGCAACATCACTGACACCAGCAGTACATGACTGTGCATTTTGAGGGACAGATTCTCTGCTGGTGTAAATTGGCACAGCTCCATTGATTTCAATGATGAGAGAGGGACAAAGCCTAGTCTAATCCATTGAAGTCAATGGAGCTATGCCAATTTATACCAGTTGAACTTGGGCCCTCAGTATTCCCAAGATTGTCTGAAATGTGACATGTACTGTGTGTGCAATAATGTTTTTTTCCGAATAATAAGAACCACAAGCAAAGCATTCAGCTGTCAATTTATGATGTCCAGCACTTGTGATTCATTGTCTGGTTGATGCAGCGTCTGTGGCATTGTGTTTTCTGGCCATCAAGATCCTGAATTTACAAGCTTGGGGAAGAGGAGGGTCTAGTTCAAATCTATGGTGAACAAATTGTAACCGTGCTAGATGTAATTGCATCTTAAAACGAGTCATCAGGCACTCTGCAAAGGAACTGTCTATGACTCTCTCTGACCATAAACAACGGCCAAGGCAATAAAACAAAACATGAAATACTGCAGAAAATCCACTGCAGTACCTAGACAATAATATGGATGAGCATGATATACCCTGAAAATCAAAACTGACTGATGCAGAATTTAAAAAAAAATGTTTTTGCAGAGACCAATTCTAAAGCGATTAAAAAGCATATGTTACAAAGCAATATCAAGCAAGCCTGGGTAATAAAATACACAAGACCAGTATATTCCAAACAAGAGAACTATGTAAAGCCAATCAAGGTGCAATCAAGAAAGAGATCAGAAGAACTGAGGAGAGTAGTGAGATGCTGATGTAGACAATAAATAGATGTGACAGCTATAAATGTTAGATGTCCGGACCCCATAGTCAGACTTTATTTTATTTTATCTACAAATATTGAGCCAGATTCTGCTATCATTTATTCCCAATTTGGTGTAAAATTAGTGACTATCAATGAAGTTATTCTGGAATTACTCTGATGTAAATGGGAGTAGAATCTGGCATTAAAATGTTTAACACAATCTTTTAAATTAATTTACATGATCTTTTCTGTGTTTCCTTTTCTCATTGCTGATTAAGAATTCCTGAGATCCAAGTCCAAAGTCATTTTCTTTTCTAATTAGTTTGCTGTTCCTGCCCAGTTCACTCACAGCAGAATCATTTCCAAGGCAGTGGATGCTGTGTGTTATTTCCAGCGCAGAGTGATGGCAAAATCATTTCCAGTGAAGTGACTTGTGATGTTGCAAATAATGCATTAGGGTTTCACTAAAATCATGAGGTAGACTGGCATCATTCTCAAAGCAAAGCAAAATTGACTATTAAAATATATAATTTTCTATTTGCAGAATGAGTGACAGCCTTAGGCCCTTGCACTTATTTTAAGATATATAGCTCAAGATCATACCAATTAATTAAGACAGCAAACCCAACATGGATCAACGCTCACCCACACAATAAGTCAATTAGAAAATGCAGAAACATAGGGATCCCCTACAAGTTCAGACTACTAATTCATCAAGTTTGATATCATGCCTTCAGCAGTGGCCTATATCTGATGTTTTTGATGATGGTGGAAAGTTTCCATAATGCATCTAACCAATTATGCATAGACACAGGTGCTTAGGGAGCCTTCCTGATCTCAGCAGTGATTAGCTACCAAATTAAGCACTGGGTGAATAACACTTCCTTATTCACCTTCTCCACACCATTCATGATTTTGTAGAACTCTATCTGAACCCCCTTAGTTGTCTCTCTTCTAAGATTAACAGTCCCTGGTGATTTATTGTTTATCAATTTTTTCCAAAATCTCCTCTCTTGACACCTCAGTCTGGGACAGTTCCTCAGATTTGTCACCAAAAAGAACAGCTCATATGTGGGAATTTCCCTTACAGCCTCCGCAGTGAAGACTGATGCAAAAAAATCATTTAGTTTTTGTGCTATGGCCTTGTCTTCCTTGAGTGCCCCTTTAGCATCTGGATTGCACAGTGTCCCTACTGATTGTTTGGCAGGCTTCCTGCTTCTGATGTACTTCACAAATTTTACTATTAGTTTCTGTCTTTGCTAGTTACTCTTCATATTCTTTCTGGCTTGCTTAATTATACTTCTACACATGACTTGACAGAGTTTATGCTCCTTTCTGTTTTCCTCAGTAGGATTTGATTTCCAGTTTTTTAAAGGATGTTTTCTTTGTGTCTCTAACTGCCTCTTTTATGCTGCGCTTTAGCGATGGTGACATTTTTCTGGTCCTCTTATTGGTTTTTTCTTTTCTTTTTTTTTTAAATTTGGGGTATACATTTATCAATCTCTAGGATAGGTGCTGGAACTAGGGGTGCTGCTGCACCCCCTGGCTTGAAGAGGTTTCCATCATATACAGCATTTACAGTTTGGTTCAATGGATCTCAGCACCTCCACTATACAAATTGTTCCAGCACCCCTGATCTTTAGTATCTCTCACAATGTATAGGTGCTTTCTAGATTTAAGGGCTCCACCATCCTCTCCCACAAGAGGGATTCATCACCTTACAGAGTGGAGGCAGTGAGAACTGGGTAGAGCACTGGACTGGGACTCAAGAGACTTGTGTGCTATTGCTGGCTCTGCCACTGGCCTGCTAGGTGACCTTGGGCAAGTCACTTAACTGCTCTATGCCTTAGTTTTCACATCTGTAAAACTGGTATACTAATACTGATTTCCTTTTAGACCTATTGATGAAATGTGCTACATAAAAGTTAGGTATTACTATTGTTATTACAGATCAGGCCTTAAGTGTCTAATACTATTCACCGAGAAGTCCTGGGAAAAACTTTCAGTGACTTCATTGGGAGCAGGATTAGACATTGGGGATAAAGTTTTCAAGAGAGCCTAAGTGATTTCGGAGCCTACATCTTATTCAAGTTCAATGAGATGTAGGCTCCTAAGTGCTTAAATCATTTATGAAGATGAGACTTAAATGCTTTTGAAAATTTTACCCTTTGGGCCTTAAGGCAGACTGGACTGCTGTTCAGACAAGAAAAGCTTGCTCCTCTGTTAATATGCCACCTACATATTTCTTAAAGTCACTGTGAATTCTGTGAGTTGATAAGAAGGAAGTCTTGGAATCCCCAAACCAACATCCCTTAGCTGCTCCTGAAAGAAAACGTAATCCCCTTAGGGTAGGGAGCAGAAATAGCTGTTATCTTTCAGAGACTTGTGGAGTCTCTGAAATCCAGCAGCTCTGGATACTATTTTGGCTGGACTAGATTTAAGATATAGAAACAATTGCTTTTTTAAAAGCCCTAACACCTTAATCACTACATTCCATGAAATTTCCATCCTTGAAATCTAATAACCCTGGACTGCTGTGAATTTCTTTTTTTCTAATTATTATGCAGTCTCTTCATCAGGAAGTTCTTACAATGGTTTGAAGTATATAAATGTTTGATGGAATTGGGGAGTCAATACAGATGTGTAAAATTCACTCTCCAATTGTACCAACGGGCAAAATTTAATGCTGAATTACACTGAATCAAAATAGGATGCATGGCGGTTAAGTCAGTAATGATTTTTTCCCTCTTGTCATATAAGTTTAGCTGGGCATATAATTCATAAGGAACCATTTATTCAATAAAATGTATTCAGAAAATTAATTTTCTGGTCACAAATTGTCTGCAAACAGATCAAGTTCTTAAGTTCATTTTCTATACAAAAGTATTTGCTGAATATTTCTGTAAATTGTTCACAAGCAGTTTATTGCAAGTTTCTGATTTTTAAGATCCAAGACGTAGGTTATTGGAAATTGGTCACATCCTGATTAAATAAGCATACCTTTTAGAAGCAGTCTTCTGGTATACATACTTGTTATTAGAAATTCAAAATTTGCTTTCTGTGAAAATTCACTTAAAATTCAGTTTCAGGGAATTAATTAACTAGACTATTTGCAGAAAATGAATAAAAGAGGATGCACACACAGTGAGAACCTGATGCAAAGGCTATTGAAGCAAGCGGCAATCTTTTAAATTGACTTCACTGGACTTTAGATCAACCTCTTAAAACTATTTTCAATACTCATTCAGTTCTAATATCTACTTCCTATATTAATAATGTGTCTGGAACTCACACTCTTACTCACAAAATATCAAATTCATTACTGTCACTAGAAGAAGTTGCATAGCTTTTTCATTCATATTGAATGTTGAATTTGAAATGCCATAGCCCTTTGGTGTACTGAGAATTTTGCAGTAAGCAAAAATGCCATGGATGATCCATGCTAATTTCCTAAAACTTCTCTTTTGATTTAGGTGAATTGAGTCTTTCTACACGGAATGTGTAGTTTTTCTTTCAATTAGCAAGACAGTAAACTATCAGAGCAAAGATTTTGCTGGTGACATGTATCCACAGCATCCCACCCTGCCATTTCAGACAACAGTTTTCCTGAAATTCATCTACATTTTGCATTATTTTACATTTTCCTGCCAAATCATGTTACCAAAGAACCAAACCCTGAAGTTATTCCTAGAACTGAGTCAACTACTTGCAGTGAACAATTTGGTGAATTTAGCTCCTTTTCAATTTATCCCTCCTTCTCTGTAGTTTTAAAGATTGTGCTAATCACCACTGTATCTGCGAAGGAGTCCTTAATTTTTATAAATGTGTTCATTATTTAGCTCATGGTGTCTACAAACCTATTTCAGTTGCTTACCTGCTATTCGCCATAACTGTGATCTTGAGAATTCAATATTCATAATTCAGTATTTGTGCTAAATCAAGACAGTTGACATAATTTACTTAATCCTTGATTGGATGAATCCCCAAAGACTTATGTGATGGCTGCTGAATGCTTCTGGAGTGAATACAGACATGAATATTCCCAGTGCTTTCTCTTGTTGGCTGAAATTAATGCTTGTACAGAGGCCCAGCATGAAGCCACACTTAACCTCACTTTGCACAGGGATTAATTTTGCCCTCCATGAAAATTCTTGCCAAGTATGCACACAGAAGGTTCAAAGTCCCTTCAGGAGAGGTGGATAGAAAGCTGGCTAAATCGTCGGGCTCAACGGGTAGTGATCATTGGCTCCATGACTAGTTGGCATCTGGTATCAAGAGGCATGCCCCACGGGTCGGTCCTGGGACCGGATTTGTTCAATATCTTCATTAATGATCTAGAGGATGGCGTGAACTGCACCCTCAGCAAGTTTGCAGATGACACTAAACTGGGAGTGGTAGATACACTGGAGGGTAGAGATAGGATACAGAGGGACCTAAACAAATTAGAGGATTGAGCCAAAAGAAATTTGATGAGGTTCAACAAGGACAAGTGCAGAGTCCTGCACTTAGGACAGAAGAATCCCATGCACTGCTACAGACTAGGGACCGAATGGCTAGGAAGCAGTTCTGCAGAAAAGGACCTAGGGGTTACAGTGGATGAGAAGCTGGATATGCGTCAAGGGCTCGATAAGCCCTTGTTGGTGTTGCCAAGAAGGCTAATGGCATTTTGGGCTGGAATGAAGACAATTTGGACATGTCATACTTTTTCATTCCCCAGCATTCTGCACTATAGTGTTGTATTTTGATGGTTTCCAGACTGTATTTAAGCTCCTGAAGGTGTTCTTGACTTTATTGATTTTGTTCCAGATGTCCTGGCTTGTTCCACCATCCTGGATGATGGTGCTGCCCAAGTATATGAATGTTTCTATATTGTTAAGAACATAATCCTTTATCCATGCTGGTGATGGTGAGGCAATATTAAAGGTTATAATATCTGTCTTACTGCGGTTGATTTTCAGTCCAATTTTCTGGCTGAATGGGTTAAGTCGAGTTGTTTTTTCTTGTATTTGGTGTTGGGTATGTGATAGGAGAGCGAGATCATCTGCGAAGTCCAGGTCTTCAAGGGATGAAAAAAGTGTGCATTTTGACAGACCCAGACCAGTGGAGTACAGGAGTCTGGTAGAGGGCAAATGTACTGGCCACTGGATGAGTAGTTTTCTGTTCCCTGAGTGACCAAAGCAGGGGCTGCACTAGAGTAATCAGTATCAGAGAGGTAGCTGTGTTAGTCTGGTTCTGTAAAAGCAGCAAAGAATCCTGTGGCACCTTACAGACTAACCTTATATAGTCTATAAGGTGCCACAGGATTCTTTGCTGCTTTTAGAGTAATCAGGAACCTGCTAGAACCAATTAAGGCAGACAGGCTGATTAGAACACCTGCAGCCAATCAAGGCAGGCTAATCAGGGCACCTGGGTTTAAAAAGGAGCTCACTTCAGTTTGTGGTGGGCGTGTGAGGAGCTGGGAGCAAGAGGCGCAAGGAGCTGAGAGTGAGAGGGTGCGCTGCTGGAGGACTAAGGAGTACAAGCGTTATCAGACACCAGGAGGAAGGTCCTGTGGTGAGGATAAAGAAGGTGTTTGGAGGAGGCCATGGGGAAGTAGCCCAGGGAGTTGTAGCTGTCATGCAGCTGTTACAGGAGGCACTGTAGACAGCTGCAATCCACAGAGCCCTGGGCTGGAACCCGGAGTAGAGGGCAGGCCCGGGTTCCCCCCCAAACCTCCCAACTCCTGATCAGACACAGGAGGAGTTGACCCAGACTGTGGGTTCCACCAGAGGGGAAGATCACTGAGGTGAGCAAATCTGCCACTAAGTGCAGGACCCACCAAAGTAGAGGAGGAACTTTGTCGCACCATTTAATGCCTTTTGGCATGTCTTTTGTTGTATACTGCATTACCCAGTCAATGGCAATGTTGAAGAGGATTGCAGACACGACACACCCCTGACATACTCCTGTTTTGACTTCAAAACTGAGCTCACTGTGATCAACACTGCATGTAAAGTTGAAATAGAAGCTTTTGATGATGTTGATTATACAGAGAGGGATTCCATATGCCCACAGAATGCACCATAGGCTGGTCCTGTGGATGCTATCAAAAGCCTTCTCAAAGTCTATGAAATGTATGTAGAGTTGCCATTGCCAGTCTAAGCATTGTTCTATTATGTTTTGTAGAGTGAAGATCTGGTCTGTGCAGCCACACCCTTTCCGAAAACCAACTTGCTCTTTTCTGAGAACGCTATCAACTGCCTCCGATATAAACTGAACTATGATCTTACACAATACTCTGCTTGGCACAGATAAAATTGTGATACCACGCCAGTTATTACAATCTCTGAGAGGTCCTTTCTTTGGAATCTTCACTATAACCCCATTGGTCCACTCATCTGGCACTTTTCCCCTTTCCCAGATTGATGTAAATAGAGGGGTCAGGATAGACATTGCTAACTCAGGATTTATCTTGAACCATTCTGCATTCAAGTTATCCTTGCCAGGAGCATTCCCATTTTTTGAGGATTTGATGGCTTGAATGATCTCTTCCTTAGCTGGGGTGTCTGTGTTGATATCAAGATCTTCTGCCTCCTGGATGTTTGCTTCCTCTTTAGGTGGCTCCCTGTTCAGCAATTCTTTGAAATGCTCTGTCCAGCGCATTTCTTGTTCTTTTTCTGTTGTTAGTAGGTGGCCTTGTTTGTCCCCAATGAGAGTGTTTGTTGGTGTCTGCTATTTACCACTGATAAGCTGTGTCATTTTGTTGGCTGTTCCTTGTTCATCACGAGCAGCTGCATCCTCTGTTTGTGTTGCTAGATTATCAATATAATGTCACTTGTCCACTCTCACAAGGCATTTGACTTCCCTGTGTGCCTTGCTATACTGCTCGTGGTATTTGTCCGTTAGCTTCTGGGATTTTGTGTCTAAAACAATGGCAATAAAGCACATGTTAAAGGGATTATCTGAAAGATTAGTCATTAATGGGGAATCATCAACAAAGGGAAATGTTTATTGAGGGTCTCCACAGGAAGCAGTTCTAGGCCTCGCACTATTCAATATTTTCATCAATTATCTTGATGTAAATATAAAATCACTGCTGATAAAATTGCAGCTGGTATAAAGATCGATTTCCTTTCTTGATCACTGTAGACAACACCATCATCCTGCCTGTCACTCAGTCCCATAACCTGGCCATCATCTTCTATTCAGATCTCTCTCTGTAGCCTAACATTCAGGTTATTATATCTAAATCTAGCATAACATCACTAAAATAGGACTTCCCTTTCCAGCCACACAACTAAAACTCTTGTCCAGGGTCTCATTTCGTGCCTCAATTACCGCAACATCCTTTTCTCTGGTTTTGGCAAATGGTATCTTGCCCCACTCATACCCATTAAGAATGCTGCTGAAAAGATCATTCTCCTGACCTGTTGCTTGGACCACATCACCCATTTCTTTGCATCCCTCCACTGGTTCCCCTTTCTGTATTGCATCAAACATAAGATAAAGTCTGTTCATCATTTCTCATTCACCATCGAGATGTTGACTCCTGCTTCCGATCAGACCACAATGCTGCTTTTCTCATCCTCTTGTTCCATCTTCAGACCACCACTGTCATGGTTCTCCCATGCTCCCACTCATGTCTGGGAGGAGCTCCTTGTAAAAATCCAGTAGCTACCTCATAATTCACCTTCCAATCTCTTCTCAGAGCTCTCCTTTGTGGTGATGCCTATAAAAAAATGGACAATGGTTAGGCTACTAGTGTGCAGAGACCACGGCCTATCAGGCTGACCAAATCTGTCTCATTTCTTCCTTGTCTTCCCCTGTCTGTATCCACCCATTATGTCTTGTCTGATACTTAGATCAGACAAGCTCTTTGGGGTAGGGACCATCTTCTTCCTCTGTGTTTGTACAGTGCCTGCCATAATGGGGTCTGGTCCATGACTAGGGCCCCTAGGCTCTAAAATAATACAAATAAAATATCAGTGTTAGAAGCTGTACAAACAGAAGACATTTTAGTGCTGGCAGGACATTTTTATCACAGCACTTTGCTTTGTTTTGGTATTTATGGTCACTTTCAGTTAACTGAATCACTTTAACATGATGCTTTTTTAATCCAATCATTATCTCAGCAATCAAATCATTTGTATTAAAAATAACATCTTTCACCCTTTTCCCAATCCATTCGGATTGCTTTAAAGTGGTATGATTGGATTATTTATCCTGGACTATAGGAAGTTGCCTTTTATTAAAAAGGAAGAAAAAAATGTTAATGGAATCAAAGAACCCCCAGGTATAGGAACTTTCATGATGAGATTAGTTTATTACAATTAACAGCTGTCAGATTCTTATTGACATAAGCACATCCTGCCTGCTTCAGCAAAGTTTAAAAAAAAATCAGTGGGGACCCAATCCTGTTCTTACTGAGATCAATGCCAAAATTCCCACTGACATCAACTGGAGCAGGATCTGACCCATGGATTAGTGAGGTGTCTTCAAAGTTGTCAGTATCCTGGAATCACCCTCTAAGTTTCTTCTGAGGTGAGCAGAAGGTCTCCTTTTCCCTGTAGGGTTCTCCCAGGGGTGAACGATTGGCCCTGACTTCCCTCTTTCTTTTCCGATTGGCCTCTTTTCTCTAAATATCTCCAGTGAACATACCTGCTCATTTTCTCATGCCCTTCAGTAGCAGCCTGATTGAAAAATAATTCTCTGGTCCAGCTGGGGCTATTTCAAATTTGGCTTGGGTTATTTCTGAGCGTGAGGTGCACTAGGATGTACTACCCACCAAAAGGCATCTTTGGTTGGGGAAGGAGAGTGTCCTGGTTTGGTCTAGGTATAGCTTTCAGTTTTTGGCCACCCTAACTATAAGTACTGCATGGCAAGCTGCGAAACACCCCATATCCCTATTTAGACCATAAGGTCTTCAGCGCAGGTACCAACTCTCACATGTGTATACATCACATAGTACAATGGGGCCCCGATCCTGATTGAGACCTCAAGGTGCTACCGTATTACAAATAATAAATAAGAATAAAACAGTACACTGACATACATACTGTATTGAGTCTCTCCATATATAGTTTAACTTCGCTGCATGTATTGCATTTCTTGGTAAATAACACTGAATTGTAGTGGAGGTTGCTCTAGATGAACTTATTTTTTTTCCCCTGGGATATTTCACTTTGACTTTAGAAAGTCTTGGCATAAGTCAGAAGACACAACAAAACCCTCAGGCAAGAAAAACAGAACACTATTCTTTAAAAATCTCTGTCAAGCAACTACAGTAGATCTCTTCACAGCCATATGGAGGAATTGTTATTGCTTCCTCACCACAGAAATAACTGGACACAGAGTAGTAAGATTGCTAACTTAGAAGAAAATTAGAAGAACTCACCGGGTCGACGCGGTGAGTTCGACTTCTCGGAGTTCGAACTATCGCGTCTAATCTGGACACGATAGTTCGAACTCCCCGCGCGCTCCGGTCGACTCCGGTACTCCACCACTGCAAACGGCGGTGGCGGAGTCGACCTTGGAGCCACGGACTTCGATCCCGCGGCGTCTGGACGGGTAAGTAGTTCGAACTAGGGTACTTTGAGTTCAGCTATGCTATTCATGTAGCTGAACTTGCGTACCCTAGTTCGACCCCCGCGCTTAGTGTAGTCCTGCCCTTAGAATTAAAGGGAATTTCTTACTGACAGTATTTCCTGCCTCCCCACCCCCAGCACTGTACCATTAAAAAGGGGACAGGAAAACAAAAACAAACAAACCAAAACAAACCACCCAAACGTAAGACATTCAAGAAGCTCAAAAAGGGAACAAAGATCAAGAACAGTAATGGGCTTCGTGAAGAGAAATTAATATTTCAAAACAATAAGGAGGACCAGTTGCTACATTTTTGTCCCAAAGTGTTTTCATTGTAGTGGATGGCAGTGTAAGTCCAGTGTACAATATTATGTTGTTTGTAAAGCACTTGAGATTCTTTGGAAACACTAGACAAATGCAAGGTATTAATAAACATTAAATATTTTAACACGGGATCTTTTAGAGTAGAGGCTTATTGTTTCCATTCATGTTATTAGGCATGCATGATATGATATATGGATCCCAAGAAACAGGATCTGCTGTGTGCTTTCAGTAGCAGCTCTGAACATATTACTATGTGGGGCCATGACAAACTAACAATGTTTACTGGAAGCAACCACAATCCCAGGAACTACTCTCAATAGAGGTATTCAGTAGGAAGTAGAGGCAACATTTTTTAGCATTGTATGAATGGCTGTTGAGGCCATTTCTGTATTCGTTTCTATGTGTCTTCTTGCAAAAATGATATTGTAGCTGTAAAGATTGTAACGTGACCAGAAATATTCAGGGAGTTGGGGAACACATTCATCTAATAAGGCTGCAGAAATTAAGGGTCTGACTCTGGCCTTACTAATTTCCAGAGGTATAAGGAGGGATGCTACTGAAGTCAGTGGAGTTACGCAGGAGTAAGTATCAGAAGAAGCAGGCCCTGGGTCTTTATTTTTCAGAAGAGGACAACAGGACATGAACTTTGAAATATGCATATATTGTTCAAAAGAGAACTGAAGGGATACAATATACCACAAACAGTAAAGGGAGCATAACCCAATTACCCTGCTGGGGGCAGGGTTGAAAACAGGGCTCAAGTTATTCCTGCACTTTTTTTTAGGAGCTAGTTGTCCAGTACTATCCCACTTAGGTGTCAGTGATAGTACCAGAAGCAAGTTCTGGCACTCTTAGGACTAGTACTGGTATTGGCAGCTTTCTGCACAGCCATTCAATTGTGCCTCTTAAATAACACATGGTAACATACACACAAAGGTTTAGCAGGCCCAGGACGTGCACGCATACACACAGGCACACACATATACACACAGGGTCCCATTCCCCCCAACCTTGCTAAACCTTCTTTCACATATTATGGCATGTTGTATAACAGGGATAACCTCTGTTGCTTTGTAAATCTAATAAACATCTTTTGAGATTGGATAAATTCTGTGGCTTTGTCTTGGCCATTTTAACCAATCTCAGTAACTGTTTCTAACGCTGTATAATACAAAGCAGTAGTGATTATGTTTGAAACCCACAAGCTTTTAAGACAAAAAAGGGGGACCCTCTTTGCCAGGTATCATTGCAGTAAATATTGCTCAGTCAGAGAGTCTTTAGGTTTCAAATACCTAGCCAATTGCATGCTTTTAAGTAAATCGATAAATGAATGCCAGGTTACTTTGTACAGAATTGCAAACGTTGCTAGCATAAATAAGTGGATTTTTGTTATTTGTAAGACTAAAATGAATGCAGTAAAACTCTGTAACTGCAGTGCCTTATACACTGTAATCTCACTAGAAAGTGGTATTTGTGATAATCTGTGTTAATCTCATTACATTGCTGTTCCCCCTCACTGCTAGTATGTAAAATATGTCCGGAGTCACTTCCAGGTGAGCCTAGTTCTACACAAATGACAGGCTTGAGGGCAAGTTCACCTGGTGGACCTACTACCTTCGGGTTATAAGGATTGCAGATCAAATCTCTGCTGCCATAATGTGCAGGAAGAAACATGCACACAGCCAGTGGATGCTAACCAGATGCCTATTCTATTTTCTAGCCTTCAACTGAGAGACTAACAGTGATGAAGAAAAGAGTGCCCTCAGGATAGCTGCAAGGATGGATTGATTTATTAATATTTTTAAAGGATTAATAGTATAATAATGATTATTTAATATTTGTAAAGGCAGAAAGCATAGGAATCTAAGAGTCATCATATGTCTATTTCTTCCAGGAATATGAGCCGCTGGGTCCTGATAGGGAAGCATGCACAGGCTTTCCATTACACTGAAGCTCCTGTCACTTATCCTTGCTGGCTTTGTTGAATGATCAGTGAGTGGTAAAATGCTTACTAGTTCAATCAGAATTAACTTCTGGATGATCTTTCATGGTGAACCTCACACTGGATCTGAGAGAACTGGATTGGAGCCTTTTGTTCTAAAAAAATCTAATAAAATAAAGCAAAATCTTGATTTGAGAGACATTTGAGAGTTCATGTAAGATTGTTTATGCTCTCAAATATATTGAGGTGCTTTATAAGTAGGACACAAGAGAAAATACATGGCAATATACCTATCTCATAGAGCTGGAAGAGACCCTGAAAGGTCATTGAGCCTAGCCCCCTGCCTTCACTAGCAGGGCTAAGTACTGATTTTTGCCCCCTCAAGGATTGAACTCACAACCCTGGGTTTAGCAGGCCAATGCTCAAACCACTAGCCAGGGCAGGAGTTAGTAGCCAGCAATCAGAGCCCAGGGTCAGAACTAGAGTCAGAGATCACCTACCAGCGCCAACGCCAGAGGTCAGGACTCAAGTTACCTACAGTGAAGCAATGCAGGAACAGGCCTGGGTCCAAGGCAGGAGTTCTTCCATCTATGGGAAAATACTCTGAACAGCAATGAACTGCTGCTGCGGAGCTTAAGAGCTGCTCTCCTGATTTCTCCAACCAGTGTAGTAAATCAGGCAGCCTACTACAGACCAGCTGTGCTCATTAGGTTGCCTGGAGACTAACTGCTGCACAGCCTGATTCCTGACAGCAGGAGGAAAATAGGCATCCTTACACACTTCTCCTACTAACCCCCCTATATTTTGGAAACAGATTCTTATTAAAGCTAATTAGGAATTTTGCGATAGAACACAATTTTTTGTTGGAAAATGCTGATTCGTCAAAACCAAAACTTTTCTTGAGAAGGTTCCAGTTACGACAAAACTTTAATCAGGAAAGGTTTCTCAGGTTCAGATCCCTGGGTCTGCCATTTCCCAGGCTCAAGTGCCATGACCACCGGGCTGTAGAATCTCTGGCCCAATGGATATTTCATTATTTATAAAAAATGGAACAGCTCCAATACAAGAAACTGAGAGCTTCCCCACCATGCCAGAATACCCCTTAGCCAGGTGGTTAGGGCCATCATGTGGGATGCAGAAGACTCACCTTCAAATCCTTGCTCCGAATAACACAGAGCAGGGACTTGAAGGCTGGTCTCCCACAACCCAACTCACTACCCAAACCACCAGGCTACTGGCTACTCTCACATAGGCATGATTTCATGAAAAAGGTCAAAAGGCCTCAGTTTCATCCTGCTGCAGGAGAGGAACAATATTTGAAATCTTAAAATGTTTTGCAGGACAAGAAAATCATTTAATATGCAGCTCTACTGCTTACTATTTTTGTTGAGGCCTGTTCAGTTGAGTCTTAGGTGCACTTGCAATAACAGTGTCATCACCAGGGAATGAATGTCAGGCCTCTGTAGCTAAAGCACAAGATGTTACAGCTTGAGCCATAGACTAAATACACCAGCTAGTATCAGTAGCAGACTCATATCTTCTGTGGCCCAATCAAGAGCGGGGAATACATAACACACATCAAACAATAGCTCCCACTCTGGTGTCCATAGCTTATAGTTCTTTTGTGAGGACTATTTCTAGTGAGGTCCCTATCTTTTTTCCCCTTCTTGCTTCTCTGGAAGCCTCATCTCTCGCCACGCAACCTTCAGTTGGGTAACTTATCTTCTGACCAGCTGGACATGTCCCTCTGCCTGCATTTTAAGGATGAGCTCCCTGGTGGCAAAGATCTTTTGACTGCACTTTCTCATTCTGCTCTGGAACTTCTCGATCTGAGCCACAATAACCACTGAAAAATAGTGATCCAGTCAGCTACCTGTCCTGCCATGGCTAAGTTGAGTCCTGTGACCAAAGTAAACATTATGGGTTTCTTTCTGTCCTGCACTGTCCATGTCCAAAGTGGGGCTTTGGCATTGAAATGTCTCCCTCTCAAGGCACAAAGCTCTTAGTCCTCTTGCAAAGAGTCATGGCTGTACTGTTCTCAGAGCACGTCCATTGTTTAATTTACCATAATTATTGTGTCATTCTATCACCAGCATCCAATCTGCTTGGGCAGTATTCAGAGGGAATACACAAATCATCCTTGCATAAATAAGGTCATTTGCTATTAATTAATCTGCACAACTCACTGGAAAAAATGTCTCTTCCTAACAAGGTAATTCCCTGAGAACAAATGCCTCATTAATCTTTTCAGCATGAGGAACAATTAAGGTCTGGTAGAATAATGACTGGCAACCCAGGGAACACCACTGATCACATATCCACCGATGAAAATTCATTAACCCCTGAGGTATTTGTAATAACGGACATCATTAGTATTTCCTGTTTCTATCAGGGACTCTACTACTTGTGCACACAGCTCAACAGTGTAAAAAATGTTCCCATCAGTATTAGCCTAGCCCTGCTTAGATTAGTTTGCTAAAGCCATTTGTGTCTCGTCTGAGACTGTAAACTGTATGGGGTGGGGATTGTCTGTTGGTGTGTCTGCCTAGTGCTCAGCCCAATGGGGACCATATCCTAACAACAATAATGCTGTGTAGTCCTGGTTGCATTTAATGTAGCAGGGAAAGAAGAAGGAGAGATAGGATGGGAATAAAAAACAGTGAGAATAAGCATGAGAGAATCTTTATAAAGACCCTGACATTGCTCCCATTGATTTCAGTGGGAGTTTTTCCTTCACTTAGTGAGAGTAGGATCATTCTCAAAGAGAGAGCGGATTAAAAGGAGATGATGATACAAAACAAATATGTGAGTATAGAATGATAGAGATATAAAGAAACTGGACCCCAGGTTGTTGGGCTACATGCAAGAATCGTTGGTAATAGTCTATGGCCTGTGCAGTGCTGGAGAATAGATTAGATAAATCATAGTCACATCTCTCTCACTCAATCTCCAAGTTATCCCTACTCAGAGTTTTTTTTCATTATCATGACCCTCAAGAAGGAACCAAACAATAAGCATATGATTTTGAGATTAAAATCCATGAAGATGATGGATGGACACGGCATTTAGCATTGCCCTCCTTGCCAAATGGAAAATCTTCAGACACAGTATCACTAGGAAACCAAAACACAGCATGAATACAAAGCCATCATGCAAAGCAACAGTCTCCTCTCAGATTGCCCAGCCAACGGGTTTGCAAACTCTGCATGTTTAGCACAGATCCCATTAAGCAGAACACTGATCAGTACTGATCTATTTAGTGTAGGTCCCTTAAAATGAGCTAAATGTTGAGTTTGTATTTAATAATTCATTGCCCCAAAAGACCCTTATATGTCAGATTTGAACACTGAAAATGAAATCACAGCGGAACATATTCCTCTTTAAACCTAATAAAGTGATGAAATTGACAGGTGAGGGGTCCAAAAGTAAGTGAAATAGTCATAGAATCAGACATGCAGGATTCTCGAGCAGTGGTTCTCAAAGCTAGTCCACTGCTTGTTCAGGAAAAGCCCCTGGCAGTCCGGGCTGGTTTGTTTACTTGCCGAGTCTGCAGGTTCAGCCGACTGCGGCTCCCACTGGCCGCGGTTCGCCGCTCCAGGCCAATGGGGGCTGCAGGAAGGGCGGCCAGCACATCCCTCGGCCTGCGCCACTTCCCGCAGCCCACATTGGCCTGGAGTGGCGAACCGCGGCCAGTGGGAGCCGCAATTGGCCGAATATGCGGACACGGAAGGTAAACAAACCAGCCCGGACTGCCAGGGGCTTTCCCTGAACAAGCGGTGGACCGGCTTTGAGAACCACTCCTCGAGAGGTCAAGTCCAGCCCTTTGGTCTGAAGCAGGATCAAGTAAACCTAGACCATCCCTTACTTTTTTTTTGGTCCAACCTGTTCATAAAAACCTCCAGTGATGGGAATTCTACAACCTTCCTTAGAAGCCTATTCCAGAGCTTAATTATCCTTATAGTTAGAAAGTTTTTCCTAATATCTAACCTAAAATCTCCCTTGCTTCAGATTAAGCCCATTACTTCTTCTCTTACCTTCAGTGGACATGGAGAATAAGTCATCACCATTCTCTTTATAACAGCCCTTAAAATATTTTAAGACTTATCAGGTCCCCACTCAGTCTTCTTTTCTCAAGATAAACATGCCCAGTTTAACCTTTCCTCATAAGTCAGGTTTTCTAAACCTTTTATCATTTTTGTTGCTCTCCTCTGAACTCTCTCTAATTTGTTCACATATTTCCTTAAGTGTGGTAGTCAGAATTGGACACAGTACACCAGCTAAGACCTCACCAGCACCGAGTAGAGTGGAACAATTATCTCGCTTGTTTTAATAGTGTTTATAAAGTTTAAATGAGTACATATAACATGGGATGTGAAAAACTTAGCTGTCATGAATGAAATCACATCAGATCTAAGTGTTATTCAATTCTATACAGTTCTGAGGAGATGGTTTTGATGTCAAGCTGAAACTGCTGATCATTAATAAAGGTCCTTATTAACTTCTTGATCAAGCTTTCTATGCCAGTGAAAGATATGACAGTTCAGCAAAAAGTAACTCTAAAGTTAGAAATGTAGACACTTCACACAACTACTAAAATGTCAATAAAATTGCCTTTTCAGATAATGTTGATCCATGGCCAAGCCTTTTCCTTTCATAGACATGCAAATATCACACACAATAACCCATGGTATACACTCCTATTTTCCCTAGCAATTCACATGGGGCCATAAGCAGGTCTCCTCTTTGGTTTGGCTGAGCAACTCACCTGGCGTTTTGTGAGGAGAGCTCCATCTCCTGTTTTAATCTACATTGACGACTGGCTGTAACCACAGGTAATCTGTAACCAAAGGCTGGTTTATGGTTAGGTTCTGGACTATCCTAACTATATGTTTAAATGATGTTAAATGCTTTAGTATATAATGCAGTAAGTCCAGCTTCTGTGTCTTCGCTGTCAGTTTTGCTTAACAGGACAATTCATGCATTAGCTAAGGATGATAGGCTGAAATTTCACTAGATGTGCATGGTTGCACTCATATCCTGGTTCCCTGCCTGCAAAACACTTTCCTGTTAAAGTAGTGGTATGCTGCATAATATAACAAATTTTCTAGTGTCAGCCTTCCTAACCATTTATTTCTAGACTGCTATGGTGAAACTTGGTGGTGAAACACCAGTTCCAATTATAGTTTTAAGTTGTTTATAGGCTCCCTTATTTAGCTACAAAAACTCTGGGAAGTATTTAATTTAGAATAACCAGAATGTTACTTGGTTAGAAGGAAATGCATGTATAAGTCATTGTCACTTATCAAGAGAAACAGATATATAGCTAAATAGTTCAGTTCAGCTTGCCAGTCCACACTGATTAGCCTTTCAAGAGAGAGAGAGAAAGTTCAGCTCAATTCAAGGTAAGTTTAGTTCAAAGTGGTATTTCAAACTATTTGGCCACTGATGAATACCTGTAGTCTGAGCATTTTCCTAGGATCTTATGTTTTGCCATACATAGCCCTGTAGGCGTTGGAAACTTCCATGAGATACTCTGTTCCATGGTGTAACCTCCTTGGGTAACTTTGCATGACTTTGCCCCAGTCTTTTCTGATACTGAGTCACCCCTTTGAAGTTGTCTAGACTTTATAAAAGTCTCTGCATTCTTTGCTATTTTTTGAAAAATATTTATTCAGTCCATCGGTCAAAGAGAGTCACTTGAACCATCTGTCCTCCAGCAGCGTTACCTTGGCACAGCTGCATAAATCTTTCCCCTTTCTATATATCAGTACCCGTTTATTCTCTCTAATGAGTCTTATTTCACTTATGCTGGAAACACTCCTTTGCCTTTGCAATTAAGCAGTAAACAAGTCTCTGTGGCCATTTAGTTGTTCTGAGACACTTTGGCAGGGTTTGTCTTGAACACTTGTATTTCAATTGTCTTATTCAATACAGTCTTTGCTATTGTAACAAACACCTTTTTTCATCATGAGCTAGATTCTATTCTAGGACACAGCCCTTAGTATTATAGTACCAGAGTCATGATTCTCTCACTGCTGCTAAAGTGGGGAGCGAGTAGAAATTTTATCACAAGCCTAATACCACCTCTGATGCATCAGCTTCTGCTTGGGTGAGGCACTGCCCAGGCTCCATCCATTACCTACTCCAGGAGGAAGTAAGGCTGCATGCAGGTTCCCCCTTGCCCTTGTGTGCTTGGACCCAAGGACTGGGTACCCCAGGTAGACCAGTAAGGAGTGGTTGTGCTACCAGTTATTCCTCTGTAAGACTGTGCAGACCAGGGGAAAATGTAGCACAGTCTGGTTCACTGTCAACATCTCTTATTTAAAACAGAAGACTACATGTTATCATGACACTCCGTGGCTTCAGTCTCCTAGCAACACAACTTCCACTTAAGATGACCCTCATCATTTCAGATGGTCTGTGTCCAGAATCTTTAAACAGCCTTGGCTCTCTGTACAGTTATACTGAAACTGACTGAGCCCCTTTTTCATGCAAGTCTTATTTTCTACAAAGTGAGTTTTATTTGTATATAAAATCCAACCTTTTTGCTATGTTTCAGTGCAAATCTGATTACCAAAAGGTAAATGGGAAAATTATTTTTTTTCATAAATGCTGTTGGAGTCAAAAGGTTAAAAGGTCAGTTGTTTCTCAGTCTGAACACATCCTCTGTGAGGCATACAATACAGCCTTTGTTAGCTGTACTGGGGGTTCAGGATAATCCCATTGACATACATTGCATTATTATTACTATCAATGTATCACAATGTGCAGATACTGTTAATCAGCAAAACTAAATACGGTGTATGTGTGGTATATCATTTTGAAGCTTCATTATTTCAAACTCTTTTTTCCCCAAATTTTGCAAAGCTCACCTTTATCATTCAGGAATACATATAGTCTAAACCTGAAGTTTCAAATCAATCCCACCTTTGATTTATCTGGGAGGACACAAAAATGAAAATAAAGGAAAGAATATTTTTTTAAAAATCTCCTTAAACATGCATTATTTTTGGTATGCACATCATACAACAACTGCTGAAGTTATATTTATTCAGACATTTTCCCACCAGAATCACTTTTAGGGCTAAACTAAGCATAAGAAAGTTTGACCTCAAAGGAAAAAATTGTAAAAAACGTTAGACAGAGATGAAAAGGAGGGATCACTAGATCATCTAGTCTGACCTCCTGTATGACACAGGCCATAGAATTTTACTGAGTTACCCCAGCACTGAGCCCAATAACCTGTGTTGAATGACCACAGCATTCCAGAAAGGCATCCACTCTTGATATGAAGACATCAAGAGACTGAGAATCAATCATTTCTCTTGATAGTTTGTCCCAGTGGTGAATCATCCTCACTGTTAAAAATCTATGCCTTATTTCTGATTAGAATTGGTCTGACTTCCAGCCAGCTATTGTTTTTTGCTATGCCTTTTCTGCTAGATTAAAGGGCTCTATTGCTCCTGCTATTTTCTCTCTGGGAAGATACTTAAATACCACAATCAACTCACTCCATGCCACTAATTTGTCATTACAACACACAAGTGCACCTGGGGATGAACATAGATTGATGCCATCATTACACTCCTGACATTTTTGCGTGCTTGTTTTTGTATGTTTCTGGCTTGTCAGCAGTATACTTAGTTGCTGCATGAGATAGCAAATTTGCAAATAAACTTTATAGAGCTACTAAAGAAGTTTAATATTATAAGTGCAGGTATGGCCCTAAAAAAGACTTGACAGCACAAGCTTGGATGCAGTGGAGAGGGGCAACTGCAGGTAGTTGATGCAGCTCTCTGGCCACCCCGGTGAAAGTTAGGAGATATACTCTAACTTCCACAACTGGTGCTGATGGACAATTAGGTGTAGTGAAACTCCAAAACTGAAAGCAGTTTTGTTAAAGGGACACGGTGGTGCATGGCTGCTATTCTTAGGGTCCCTGAGTCATCTTCCCTTTATGTCCTTCCCTTGAAATGTCCCTGATATTCCCTTTGCAAGAGGGAATTTTAAGGGGCATTTTGTGCCTACTCCCTGTGGTGTATGATAGCCTTAGCAGACTGGAGAATCTGGATCTCTGTGCATCACTGTTTACATTTTGCAATTTTCTATTATTTGTATTCCAGTTCATCATTAAGGCTATAAGACACAAACAAAAAGTTACCAAACATTGATCGAGCTCAGATGTGCCAATCTCCTTTTCAAACCTTTCCATGGACTTGTTCTAGACTACTTTGTGGACTGTGTGTCTTGAGTTGCTTCCTCTCCACTTGTCTAATACTGGCTTGCACTCTGCACCTTAATACAATCTTATCAGCCTTGGTTTGTAAGTATTTTCACTGTAGCATCTGCCACACACGGCCTTCTCTGCCTCCTCAACCTTCCACCATTTTAATTATTCATATGAAAATATTTCATACATCTCCTTTTTACTCTCTGTATTGTGATGCCTTATATATCTCTGTCATTGTATTTGGGACAGAATGTCAGGTTCTAGCACCATATATTGTAAGGCAGAGCTTTTCACTGACTCTTCCTGGCCATCAGATGGTGTGGGCCTTATTAGCTCCAACCCAAGAGTATATGTAATGGGGTGGATAGGCCAAGAGGCTCCCTGCTGGAAGCCTCAGTGTCCTTCCATACCCATCTCAGGAAAGGAGCAATGGATCTAAGTCCAGTCAGTGGCTAGCTCCTTTCAGCTCACTATCAGAGGATTACAGGCTAATATAAAAGGAATTGCAGAGCTAGCACCAGTCAGAACCAGAACTTGCTAGAACCAGAAGAATGCAGATGGTGCTCCTGGCTGACCAAAGGGAACTGCAGCACCATGGACAGATCAATGCTGGCAGGGACCAGGGAAGCAAGGAAGAGCTCCTGGATGGCTGCTGGACCTGAACATAAAAGGGCTCTGATGTAAAGGTGAAGCTTTGGTAAAGGCTGAGGCTGTGGGGAAGTGGTCCAGGGAACTGAAAGCAGTTTTGTTAAAGGTACGTGGCTGATATTCTTAGAGTCCCTGGGTGGGACCAGGAGTAGTGGGTTGGCCAGGATCCCCTCATAGGTCACTGGGGAAGTGGCCTATAATTGGACAGTGATAAACCCCTAGATGGCGGATCTGAACTAATTAGTGGCTGAGCTGGGGCCAGAAGGGCCCAGAGAGGACAAAACCAATTCTTCCAGGGAGAAAGCTCTGGGGGCAAGGCCTGGTATCAGGGCTAGGATTGTTTAAAGACTGCAGCTGCAACTGACCAGAAAGGTCGCTCATGAGAGGTGGGTGCTGCCCTGTTAACAGTATACAACAGAAAGTATGACTGAGACAAGAAAATAAATGGAGGAAAGGAGAACTGTTCACAGGAAGAAGCCCTAGCAACAGCCATGCTCACTTTGAGAAAAACCTGACTTAATTTCATATTTGGTATTACATTTAACAATAAAATAAATCTCAGGAAGAGGATAAATTCAGACTATATCTAGAATGTGTGTGTTTGGAATCGATTGGAAGTGCTATATCCTTACAGAACTATTTAATAATGTGAAGCATTTTTGGGCTACAGCATTGTTATGGGTTGGGTTACCCATCCTTTGAAAGTAAGGGGTATAACCACCACTCTTCATTTAATGCAGTGATGTTGTAGCTGTATTGGTCCCAGGATATTAGAGAGACAGGGTGGGTGAGGTAATATCTCTTATTGGACCAACACCTGTCGGTGAAAGAGACAAGCTTGCAAGCTTCACAGAGCTCTTCTTCAGGTCTGGGAAACTTTAGACTCTAAAAATCATAGACTGAAGAGATACACTGGATTTATGGTTTATTACAACAATCTAACACACTAACAAATGCCCCCCATCTGCTTTCCCCCCTCCTTTCTTTTCCTCTCCATGATGGGAGGGGTGTTAACAGGCCACTTCACCTTGAATGGTCCCTTGAAACATGTTAACTACTTATGCTAAATAATCTGTTCCACCTTGTATTTAGCTGTGATACTGAGTACATTTCCCACACCTGAAGAAGGGTTCTGTGCAAGCTCAAAAGATTGTCTCTTTCACCAACAGAAGTTGGCCCAATAAAAGATATTGCCTCACCAACCTTGTCATCCTTCATTTAAAGACAACTGTAATAAGCCATTAAGCTTTTTTATGTAACCAGCTAGCTGAAGTAATACCAGCCTCTAACCCAGTGGTGGGCAACCTGCAGTCCACGGGCCTTACATGGCCCATCAGGGTAATCCGCTGGCGGGCCGTGAGACAGTGTTTACATTGACTGTCTGCAGGCATGGCCTCCCACAGCTCCCAGTGGCCGTGGTTCGCCGTTCCCAGCCAATGGGAGCTGTGGGAATATATATAACTAATTATTATTTTTGGTTGGCACCCAGTAGCAGGTTAGACATTTCCCAAAAAGCTTATAAACCAGTATTAGCCATGATTTAATGAGGGGGAAACAAGACAGAGGGAGTGGGAGAAGGTATTAAGAGCTGAAAGTTTCCACATATGAAGGCTATTGCACAGAATGATTTTTCACGAAGTGAAATGATTGAATAGTAAAGGACTCAAAATTTGACATGAAATGATATAATAATACATACCTCTATTGTAGCATTTTTCATCAGTAGTTCTTAAAGCGCTTGATGTGGTACAACTTGGTCTGTCCAAAGGTGTCAAGAGACATCAGAAGCCTTTGAATGAGTGTAGTTCAGATATACCGAACTCAGAAGACACAGCATTCTGTGTGCCAGTCCAATGAAGGGACCCCCTCTGGCTTTGCTGAGCAGCTGTGGAGAAGTTTGTGTTCTGGTCCCATCCCTGAAGTGCAATGAAAAGAAACCTGATGGCTACAGATGTGTGCATCAGCTCTAAAGAGACCAATCCTGCAGTGTGCAGAGTGCCTTCGATACCCATTACAGTCAACAGGAAATGAGGACATGCAGCATCTTGCAAAAATGGGCTTTTTAGGCCTGTTTCACTATTACTCTGCTCCTCAAGTAGTCATCTGTACTTCTGCAAATTCGGTATAATCTGCTACCACTCAGAGTTGGTACTTTGCACAGGCATAAATGACTACACATGGTGCAGTGGTGAATAGAGACCTTAGTCCTTCCCTCAGAGCACAAAGAGAAGAAGGCTGGCTGGCTTTTCTGAGGAGCCTGGTTTGGGATATTCCCAGTTACCAGCACAACCCAAAACCAGCTAAAAGGACGTCTTGGTTAAGTGGCGCTGTACTTTGGGAAGGAATTCTCTCTAGATTCTGATTTGTTTTAATCCATGTTAAAAAAAATAACACCTTTCATGCTTTTTTCTTAGTCCACTTCTCTCCCCCCTACAACTCACTCTCCCCCTCTGCCAGTGTGAGTTCCACCTCCAGGCCCTGCAGCAGCAGATCAATACAAGCTCCCCTGAAAGCTGTTTGGCTATGTCACTGATGATGCCAGTGCTTAAAGTAGTAAATTAAGAGAAACATGCCAATTCAGACCGTTTAATTAGGAGGTACTGGATTGATTACATGTTATTATAATTAAATATTCACTGTAACACTGTGGCAGGTTTTTCCAGATGAAATATTAAAAAAATGACAGGAAAAGACAATTTATTTTCAAGCTTCTGAGAAAGTACGACAAGAGTGAAGAATAAATTTTTAAACTGTTTTAAAAATAAGTGATATTTTTCAGAAGGGCACAACATAGATATAAAGGATGTTGCTGATATTGCACATAGATACAATAGTGATAAATGCACTATGACAGATAAAAGCTCATAGAGGCCATATAAATTTAGGAAAAACAACACACACAATGGAACTAGAATATACAACACGGAGGTACAATTCTTATCTCTATTCCACATTGGGGCCAGGGGCAGCTCCAGTCACCAGCGCAGCAAGCGCGTGCCTTGGGCGGCAAGCCACAGGGGGCGGCCGGGACGCCAATGCCGCAGCACTGGCAGACCTCCCACAGGCATGCTGCCGAATCCGCGTGACCAGCGGACCGCCTGCAGGTGCACCGCCGAAAACTGCCTGCCTACCGTGCTTGGGGTGGCAAAAAACATAGAGCTGCCCCTGATTGGGGCGGTTACTCATGTGGGGCCATATCCTGCATCATGGAGCTCAGTGCCCCCTGACTTGCATCATTGTGCGTAGACACATAACAAAACAAGGAATAAGCAGATAGATAAAAGAAAACAGAGGCCATTTAAAGATCTGTGTCATGATTTTCAGAAGCAACTGTTGCCCAGCTTGAGACATCTTGAATGGATGTGATTTTCAGAAAGTGTTGACCATCAGGCCCATTTTAAGGTGTCCCATGTTAGGCACCCCAACATATCAAAAATATTAGTTCTTTTGAAAATCTTGGTCTATGAACACAACTCGACTAGTGGAACAAAGGTCATAATTCCTTGCTCTACTCCACACTGTAGACTTTATATCCACCCTCAGTTTCATTTTCTGCACCCCATCCATAAGAGAGAGTTTCTCTGAACTTTAAAGTGAGACAAGTTCCACATACTAGCATTAAAGAGTCCTTTACATTCATATCAGTGTATTGATTTATCCTGGCAGCTAATATCTGTGTGAGTGTTACAGCTAGTGAAAAAGAAAAGGACAATTTTTTTTAAAGTGAGAAATTTCAGACCATCTCTCATGGGGAATAATGTAATTGAATAATTAGTACTGAGCTGTGTTTAAATATTCATTTGATCCCATAGCCACTCATCTCATTACAGTTCACAACAATTGGCGCTGGAGCCTTTTATAAATCAGTGAGACTGTCTTCCCAGGTTTCCTAGCCCACCTCACCTGGATAACAAAAGAACATTAGCTTCAACACAAATCTGGACATCTTTAGCACCATCAAAGGAAACAATGGAAGGTGAAACTAGAAAAAGGTCAACAAGAACCTTAAGAATTGTAATGTATAAGGGAGATGTAACTGGATATGGAAGATGTGACGTGGCTATTGCAACTGCCTTTAAAAAAAAAACCCCACAACTATATTGGCTGCTGGGTCAGCATTTTGAAGCATGATCACAAAAGTTGCACTGGCACCAAAAAAATTCCACATATCTTGCAAACACAAAAAACTACAACAATAACCCAGAATCCTCCAAAAGAAACACAAACCCCAAAGAAACTCGAGTACCCATAAACTGGGTGATTTGTGCAGAGGGGGATTAAGATTTGTTGGGGCCTTGGGCACAAAGAACATTGCCCTCTGACCACCACAGGGCCCCGCCCCCTGTGTCTCCCCTTCCCCCATGGCCCCACCTCCTGGCCTGGCCGGAAGTTGGGCCATGGTGAGAGCTGCCCAGGGAGCCTGGGCTGCTGTGGGGTGCCCTGGATCCTCCACCTGTCTTGGATGGTGTGCCCTAGGGGGCAGGGACATGGGCCAGGGGCTGCTCTCGGGATCCCCAGCTCCTCGCCCAGGGCAGGTGGAGGGTCTGGGGCTCCCCACAGCTGCCAGGATAGCTCTTACTACGGCCTAGGGTGATCATACATCCTGTTTTGGCCAGGACGGTCCCCTTTTGAAACCCTGCCCCAGACATCCTGACTTTTTTTGGCAAAATTGGGCATTTGTCCCTTATCAGCTGGCAAGAGCAAATGGGACAAATCTCCAGTTTTGCCAAAAAGGGACTTGGGGGGCAGTTCTATGGGGTGGGGAGGTGAGGAGAAGGGTTTTGGGGGCAGGGGCCTAGAAGGGAAGGTCTGTTTACAAATACAGTGAGCAAAGGAGCAGTGTGTATATATATTTAAAAGAGGGGGAATTTTGGCTGTGTAAAAGGCCCATTCAAATAGGGAAGGAATGAATCTGAGTGAGGGTGGGGGGGAGGGCAGAAAAAATCTAGATAGCTTATATATAACGTGCTGGGCTGGCTGGAAAAGTCTTTTTAAAAAAAAAAGCTATGGGGGAAAACCAGCTATTTACTGATGACAACAAAGGAACCATGTATAATTGCCACACTTTTACTGCCTTTATTGTTTTAAATGCATTAGAACAGCCTATCTTATTGCAACTGGTTTAATGAAGAAAAACATGTAATGATTTAAAATATTTCAATTATTCCTGTTTAACTTAGATATGATATGTACATTTTCCTTTCTAAGTGGTTTGAGAAGCCAGAAAAATGAGTTCTCTTCCTCACTAGGTGATCCTTGCTTATTGCGCAACTTTGCATTGTCTGAATTTCCACATCATAACATGATTTTTATTTCATTACCTCCCAACAGGGATTGAGGATTAATTATTTAGCTTTTATGAAGTAGCTTGAAGTTTAAAAACACTAAATGTAAGCTACATATTTATTGAAAAAATACTAGATTGTAAGCTGCTTAGGCCGGGTGCCTTGTCTCTTTACATGTCAAAGAAGCAAACACTAATATAAAATAGGCAGCATAGAAATAAATACAAATGAAAATAAATGTTTCAATGCACTACAGATCTTATCTTAAAGTTATCATCTTGTCAATAAATGATTTGGTTTTGAATTAATAACCTTACTGATACTTGTGACAGTAGTTTTGGAATCTGTAGTTTCAGGTGAGTGAGTATTATGTCTATACACATAATAGAGCATTATGCCAGATAACTCTGCCTAAGTGCCAAATATTGTAATAGCTGGGACATGAGGGTTTTTTATTAAAAGAATATCTATTGGTATGGGTTGGAGACTAGGAGTCAGGACTCTTGAGTTCTCTAACTCACTGGACTGTAGGTAATTCACTTAACCTCTGTGTGTTTCACTATACCCATGTGCAAAATGGGGGGAAGGAGAAGAATGGGGGGGCAACTCCACACGGGAGGGAATGGGGAAAGGAGAGGAGCTCGGGGATGAGGCAGCTCCACAGAGGGGGAATATGCTCAGTGTTTACCCTACCACAGCTCCTTTGTCCATCCATCCTGGCCAGGGGGTGGGGCCAGGGGGAGTAAGAGAAGGCGCAGGGGGTGGGGCTGGAGTTCCGGGTTGGGGGGCGATTGGCCAGAGCCCCTGGACACAGGCCACATGGGCCCATACGGTAATCCGCTACTGGATTCGTGCCCTTTTTGGATTCAGTTACCACATTTGTATTTGCTAACGTGTGTTCTGTGCATGTGAAACCCATGCTTCTACTGCCATTCCTATCAACAGTGGTTGCCTCTTTGTTCACAGGTGCAGAGAATGGATTTATGTTTCTGACATGAAACTATGTTAAACTTTATGGCTTCTGCTGAGTACCTTTGCAATTCATTTGAAAATGAAATTGAAAGTGACAGGGCTTGTTTTAGAGGAAGGAAACTTGCACCACTGTCACTACAGCACGGCAATGCCATGTAACACCAGTCCCTATCGTAAAGACATAATAGTGAATACCAGGCTAAGTCACACCATAGCAAGCCCTGTTTTACACTGGTCCAACATGTCTACATTAGTGGTTTGCAATGATGCAGTGACACCAGTACAAGTTTCCCTGATCTAGACGACTCCCAAGGGAGTGTGAATCGAGGTGAATCTAAACTAAACTGCAGAATCCTTTACTAGACAGTGGTTAGTTGCATTCTTTCATGTATAGCTGGAAGGCACTTAGATATCATGGTGATGGGCATGGTATAAGGACACAGACAGACTGCTGGGTTTCACACAGTGTTGTTTGTTCATGTAAGACACTTCCACTCTAACCAACACCACCACTAATATTATACCAGTTTAAAAGCCAATGTGCTTTCTGTTCCCTGCTAATATTTTCCTTTCTGTTGCAGATTCAATAATAAATGCCGGCAGCAATACACAATTACTCTTTATGTTTAAAATTTGTCTCAACTCACTCCTCAGGCTATTACAAAGAACTATTTCTGTTTATCCAGTTTCCTGGATAGTCTTATGAATACATTTCTGAACTGTTCTAGCGATCACTCCAATAATTGAGTTGAGGATTCTGCTTCAAGGAGAAACAGTGACTGCAGCATTACAGGGGAGCAGCTGGGAATTTGAGGTGGCAAGGGAAAAAATAATTGTTCACAGACCAAGCGTTAAATCAAAAAGTAGGATGGGTAGCACCAACTGAGCTGCTGGATGTTTGGGGAAGTTGAATTTTGTAAGAGAAGGGGCATTGTGGTTCAGTGGTGAGGGCATTACACTGGGCCCTTAGGAGAGTCAGGTGTTGATCTGCAATGCGACCTGGAGCAAGTCACTCAATTCACCTCCCTGTGTCTCTGTTTTCCTCTCCCTGCTTTGTCTATTTACACTGTAAGCTCTTCAGGGCAAGGACTGGCGTGTGTGTATAAAGACAGAACTGAACATGGGGAGCTAAAATATAGAAAGATTAAAGAGAGAAGAAGAATGAAGAGAAATAGAAGGCAGGAAAGTACACGGGGTTCTGAGTGGCAAACAGATCCAAGAAAAGGTTTAAGACACTAAGCACTAAGTTAGGCAACTAAAAAAAAAGAGTTGAAGAGGCTAAAGTCCTTTCTGCGGATTACAAACAAATGTAGACTATAGGAAAACTTCCAAGTAGGGAATAAGGGCTATTCCAGTCAGTCTCCCCATCTCTGAGAAATCCTTACCATTATCTTTTTAAGGTGGTTCATGGTCAAATAAAAGTGTGAAGTAGTAGTTGGGTTAATATATTATGATAGTGGACTGGGAACCGGGAACTCCCTAGTTTTATACCTTGCTCAGCCAGTGATTTACTGTGTGACTTTAGCCAAGGCACTTAGGCAACACTTTCAAATTTGGGTGCCTGAAGTTAGACTCCTAACTCCATATTAAGGCAGTTAACTAACTGGTCTGATTTCCAGAGGTATCTGAGCACTAGCAATTCCCTTATCCAAGAGGAGTGGCAGTTATCATCCTCAACACAGGAAGGACAAGTGACTTTGGATTATAAAACATGTTTAGCATGATACAATTCATTGTATTAAGAAAAAAATACATATAAAGGATCAGACCAGTTTCAGAGAGCAAAATTCTAGGATTTAATAGACCAGATTCAGTGAGAGTTGCAGTACTGAGCACCAACCAGGATCTGGCCTAGTGTACTTTGCTCTTGCAACATATACAGCAATACTGCAGTGTTCATATCCTACACTTCACAATCCTTTGCAGACAAAGAAACAGTTCCGTACAGCTTCTTCTATCGCAGCTATGTTGCTGATTGCTTACTCTTAGCTAGAATACCAGCTACTCTGCTGTAACAAAGCAATGCCAGGAACTTTTGTTTGCTACAAGGTTTTCTGGCATATTCAAATTTCTTACCAACATACCAGGCAGCCCATACTTTGACTTGATAACTGAAGATAGTGGTGGATATTTTAAAACGTAAATAAGGTGGCAAATGGCTGGTTTTTAAATGGGTAAGTTTGAGTTATAGAAAGAAAGCCAGGTTACTTTTATACTGCTGTAAAACTTAATAACCTTCTCTTGGGTTGTTATGAGCTCTTTCTTCTCCCCATCCCCTCCTGTGAGAATGGTTCCTAAGGGGCCAGGGAGAGCTCGGCTTGTTTTCTGCAGCTAGATTGACTGTTCTCCAAGCAGTGGGAAGAGCAGCCAATCAAAGGAGTCTTGCTCCATGCAGAGCTGAAATTCAAAAGAGGAGAGCATTTCTCATCTTCAGAAGACTGGCTTCAGTCCTGGTCAAACTCAGAAATCATGAGAGTTGACAACACTGGTAAAGTCAAGCCCATAAGAACCTGAGAGTGGCTATGCTGGGTCAGATCAATAGTCCATCTAGCCCAGTATCCTGTCTTTTGGCAGTGGCCAATACCAGATGCTTCAAAGGGAACAAACAGAACAGGGCAATGATCAAATGATCCATCCCCTGTTGTCTAGTCCCAGCATCTGGCAATCAGAAGCTAGGGACACCAAGATAATGTCAGGGATGGACCTCCCATCTTGACTAATAGCCATTGATGATCTTATCCTCAATGAACTTATCTAATTCTTTTTTTAAACCCAGTTATAGTTTTGGCCTTCACAACATCCCCTGGCAATGAGTTTCACAGGTTGACTTAGAAAAGCGTGAAGTACTTCCTTTTGTTTGATTTAAACCTGCTGCTGATTGAGCACCAGGGATCACCTGATGAAATTGTGTTATGTGAGTGTGTAAATAACACTTCCTTATTTACTTTCTCCACACTATTCATGATTTTATGGACCTCTATCATATCCCTCCTTCATCATCTCTTTTCCAAGCTGACTAGTCCCAGTCTTTTAAAGCTCTCCTTGTATGGAAGCTGTTCCATACCCATAATCGTTGCCCTTCTCTGTACCTTTTCCATGTCCAATATATCCTTTTTTTGAGATGGGGCAACAACAACTGCACACTGTATTCAAGGTGTGGGCATACTATGGATGTATAGAGTGGCATTATGATATTTACTGCCTTATTATCTACGCCTTTCCTGATGGTTCCTAACATTCTGTTAGCTTTTTTGACTGCCACTGCACATTCAACGGATGTTTCCAGAGAACTATCCACAAGATCTTGAGTGGTAACAGCTAATTCAGACCCCCCATCATTTTTATGTATAGCTAGGATTATGTTTTACAATGTAAATTTTTCTTTACATTTCTCAACATTGAATTTCATCTGTTGCCTTGTCACAAAGCGATCTCACAAAACTGGGTAACTCTTTGCAGTCTGCTTTGTACTTGAATAATTGTGTATCATCTACAAACTTTGCCACTTAACTGTTTACCCCATTTTCCAGATCACTTATGAATTTGTTGAACAGCACTGGTGCCATTACAGATCCCTGGGAGATTACCTCTCTCCATTATGAAAACTTCCATTTCATTCTGTTCAGGAGGACTGCTGCTAATACTGTTCCTGTGATAGATAGAAGTTTTACTCCCCTCCAATTTGAACAATTGAATGAAAAGATAGATGATACCATCCTATGTGAACAACAATCTGTATTTAGACAAGGGAGATTGTGCACAGATGCTATTTTCATTCTGAGACAGATTATTGAGAACACAATTGAATTCCAAGGCAGTCTTGCCATCAATTTTGTGGACTTTCAAAAGGCATTCGATAGTGTAAACAGAAATAATGTGGAAAATTGTGGAACAATATGGAATTCCAGCAAAAGTAATTAACATTATGAAGGCAGTCTATGCCAACTCAAAATGCTGCATTAAAATGGAAAATGGATTGAGTAAGCCATTCAGCATCAAGACAGGTGTAAGGCAAGGGTATATCCTGTCTCCTTTTTTGTTTATGCTAACCATCAACTATGGATTAAAACAATGTGACAGTGATACATATGGTCTAAAATGGAACAATTAAAGGCTATTTGATCTAAACTTTGCTGACGCCTTCGCTCTTATCAGTGAAGATGCCAACGGACTACAAAAATGCACAAACCAGGTAAAAGAAGTAATGGAGAAGATAGGTTTGAGATACAATGCAAAGAAATGTAAAGTCATGTTAACGGGGACTATAGTGACAGAAATCAAATTTTAAGAAGATAAACTGGAGAAGGTGGACAATTTTATGTATCTTGGAAGTACCATTAGCCAAGATGGTACTAGTTCAAAGGAGGAAATAAGAAGAATTGGGAAGGCAAATGCTGCATTTGGAAGACTCAAAAACATCTCCCTCAAGCAAAACGGAATGTACACAAAGCAATTGTTATCGCTATCACAACATAGAGCAGTGAGACATAGCAACTTACCAAGAAAGGTGTGCAAAATTCAGATGCATTTCATCACAAAGGTCTGAGAAGAATATTGGGAATAACATATATAGAGATAGGAAGATGAATGAAGAAGTCAGAAAAATTACTGGACAAAGTACCCTCTCACAAATAATCTACAAAAGACGACATCAGTGGCTGGGACATGTGCTGAGAATGGAAAAAGAACACTTACCAAATACTGCCCTTGAATGGAAGCCAGAAAACGCAAGAAGAAAGAGGAAGACTGCAAATAACATGCAAACAAACTGTTCTGAACGACATCAAGCACCTCATCATGAAATGGGAAGATTTGGAGAGAAGGGCAGTTGACAGACAAGGATGGCAAATGTGGGTAGCCCAATGTGCAGCAAAGCAAGTGATGGACTAAGGTAGTTATGAAAACTGACCATTTATTCCTACCCTTTGTTTCCTATGTTTTAACCAGTTATGGGTCCATGACTGCTTATACATATTGAAATATATTGAAGAAAGGATCCAGACCACTATCTGTAAAATTTGCTAAAGTCCTAATGTAGCCACTGTTTGCTGTATTGCAGTATTAGGATTTTACTTTGTAAGAGGCAGATGGGTTTTGGTTTTACACGCTTAATTTAGTATTCTTTAAAAATGAAACACTATTATAAAACGCTGGATTTTAACCAGCTGTGTTTTTACAGTATTGTAGTTTGCAATCAAAACATCCTAGCAAACAAAATGCAAAAGACAGAAGGACAACTTACTGTGAAATTAATCTTAATACTTGTAGGTAGGTTGTTTGGCTCGGTTATAATTACTGGTTTTGTCTGTTTATGTACAGAATTCAATGTTCATGAGAAACCGTAGCCTAATGAGTTGGAGCATGAGAATGTTTGCAGAGATGCATAAGCATGTAGTTCAAAACGATTTATTTTTTGAGTAATTTTAGAAAAAACATATTACATAAAATGTATTTTTAAACATCAGGCCATATGCAGTTTTTGGAAAGCTATTACAAATAGTCTGTGTGTATAGTGGACTGCAATATATAAATATACACACAGACTTTTCTTTTTTGGGAGGAGGAAACAAAAAAGAGCCTCTTAGACCAGAGGTTCTCAAATGGGAGGCACAGAATGTATTCCGGGGGCGGGGCATGAGAAGCTTTTGGGGTGGGGAGCAGCAACTAACTGTGAACATTCAGAGCTGGGTGGCCAGAGAGCGGCAGCCGCTGGCCGGGCACCCAGCTCTGAAGGCAGTGCTGCCACCAGCAGTAGTGCAGAAGTAAGGGTGGCATGGTATGGCATTGCAACCCTCATTTCTCTGCAGCTGCTGAAGGTGGCACTGCCTTCAGAGCTGGGAGGCTGGAGAGCAGTGGCTCCTGGCTGGGTGCCTGGGGTGGCATAAATAACCACAGATACAAAAAAGGGGGAGCATGATCAAATACGTTTGAGAACCACTGTCATAGACCATATGCTAATGATCTGCTTTTCAGTTGATACACATGTAAACAACTCCCTTAAGACATTCTGTATGACTCCAAGAAGAAACACGTGACAGTATTTTTCATGCGCCATTATGTTTGGGTTTTGAGTACAGTTTACAGAAAGAAAGTCAGAACATGGCATATAAAGTTACTAAAAATATCTGACAATGTTACCCTATATGCATCATATGTTTTATCTACATGTAATTGGACCATATCCTATAATTCACTGAATTAGGAATTTACATATTGCTTAATCAATGACTATAACTAAGTCTCAGATTCCTATATTGTATTAGTATTTGATGATTGAGTTTTAGTAGTTCCAGTATAGAACTGTGGACCACATGTGGAGGGGCAAATGTGCAGTGGGGAGGGACCTGGCTTCAAGAAAGCAAAGACTCCCCATCCCCCATGCAGGGAATGGAAGATCCACCTCTTGGAGGATCTCTTCTATTTGAAGTTCAGGTCCTTTCTTTGTTAAATATACTGAACAATAAACTTTGCCATTGCTTTCCATGGGAGCAATTTCAAATGTGTAACATTTTCTTGTTATATATCTTTAAGGTGTTGACACTGGAAACTCAAGTACTAAGCCTGTAGTTGTCCCTGGTACATCATGGTAAGGTGCTCAAATCCCAGACTGAGAAGTATGGCATAAAATAGATTAGCACAGTCTACCATTTATTACTATTACTTATGATTTTTATTGCAGCAGCACCTACAGCTTCTGATCACAGAAGATAGGTCCATTGATGGCTATTAGTCAAGATGGTCAGGGATGCAACTCTATACCCTGGGTGTCCCCTAAGCCTCTGACTGCCATACTGGGACTGGATAACAAAGGATAGAACACTTGATGATTGCCCTGTACTGTTTGTTTCACTCTAAAACATCTAGCATTGGCAACTCTCAGAAGATATGATACTGGGCTAGATGGACCATTGGTCTGGCCCAGTATGGTCATTTTTACGTTCATGATCAGGATTCCATTGTACAACACATAAGACCTTGTCCCTGCTGAAAAATTGCTTATTATCTGATTATCACAATACTGTTGAGGTAGGTCATCAAGTATTATCCTCATTTTACGGGTGAGGAAATTGAGATATAAATAGTAAAAGTGTTTTCCCTAGTCTCTCAGATTACAAATAATAGCTACTTAAGAATTCCCCTTGTTTTCAGTCTTTTCTTCAGATGCTGCTGTTTGATATGTAAAAAAGCAGCATTTTTGTGTACAATTCCTCCTATGCTGAATGTTCTGATTCAAACCTTTCTTGCAGTTCTGTTGGCACATTTGCTATGCAATTGTTCAGTTCAGCAATATTTTCCCCTAGAGCTCACTCAGGGCTAGAGTGGACCTGGTCTTTTTATAGTACATAAAGGTGCAGTGGGGCAGGGCAGAAGGAACCTTTTTTCATCTTGATCTGTTTGTGCAGGGGCCAGATACAGTCACGAGAGCTTCCCTGAGCGAATAGTCTGTTCTCTGCTAACACCTAGTGTCACACTAGCTGCACCAAAGAGGATGGGGAGGAGATAGGGACATGCTCTCCATCAATCAGCAGAAGCCGTAGGCAAAACTCTCACTCATTCTTTATTTACTGAGGCACAGTCCCATCTGGAGCTTCCCCTCATGTATTTTGGCTCTGTTACAACTTGCCATCTTGTCAGCAATATGAAAAGGTAACAGATACTATCTGGAAGAAGAAATACACAGTTAGCAGCTGCTGGCCACAAAATGGCTGCTTTGGGGCTCAGTGAAGGGCCAACTCCCGAAATGCATGCTGGGAAATTAGTTCCTATAAAAAGAGAACCCTGCACTGGGTTAGTATGAGCCAGGAATTCACTAAGGAAAGCATTGCTAGAGAAGGGTCTTCTTTGGTGCCGTGTCTATTTTTTTTAGATCACAGATTCTGCATTGTTCCTTAGTCAGGACCATGATGATATGAATGAGCTGTTAACATTTTGCTGTTCTAAGGATCCCATTCTGACTAGAGATCAACTCAATTTTGATATTTAGATTTTGGTGGTCTCTTCACCAAAATTTGGTAGAAGAGATGGGGGGGGGGGGAAAGGTAGGACGTGCCTGTTTGGGCTTATCTCTGTGACATGACCAATATACCCTAGGAGTGATATTCAGGAAAATATAGCGCTTTGCTGCTACATGGTAACATACTCTATCATTTCTGTGCATAAAGTAGCTCTTGTCTTCATATTGGACTTTCTAAATTATGATAAAGTCAGTATTTTTCAAACGGGCTTATTACCCAAGGACAATATAAATCTGTCAGTAAAATGCCATGTTGCTATTTCCTTAATAGCATACAAGCTAGGCTACACTTTCAGTACTTTCTTGGTTGATACAAGGCCTATGCTAACAGTATTGCCTCAATAAGACCATGTAGCAATTGTGTTGTCATGACTCATGTGTGTTGTAGAACATACAATGGGGCTTAGCTTCAGCTCTTGTACCGTGTAAGCTATTTATCTCCTGTGACTTTAAAGTTCTAGACTCCACTTGCATCTACCTGCTAAATAAAAGGAATCCCAAAGGGAAACAACAAAAAATAATGACTGACACAGGCACAGCATCAAGGTCAGGATAAAGAGGACATCCGTCACTATCTCTTTAGTCCAATGAAACAATGGTTTATTTCTTCTGTTTTGCTCCAGATATCCTCTATATCAGCATTCTGTTTCCAACAACCTTCAAAAATCTTGAAAGGAGAAGGGCAGGGGAGTGGGACCCAGACACACAAAACTCTGCCTGACCTTTGCGGACAATGGTAACAAACTCAGCAATGATTCAGTTTTGCCTGGATGAAAGAAACCGTCTCGGGTCACATTCTGCACTAACTTACATGGGGTGTAGCGCCACAGAAGACAGCTGGATGGAATGAGGTGAAAGTGCAGAATCTGAACCTAGCTTTAGTTATATACTGTATCCTTATTACACAGCCATGTTCTAAACATCTAGTGTATTAAGCATTTTGACTTAGATAGGCAGAGTTCTTTGATGGGTTTTCAAAACAGAAATGAAGGGAAATGTGTTTTGTGCTCTATCAGTCTCTCATACTCTGACTAATGATGTTTACTGTTGTCAGAAAAATCTAAAATTGATACTGCCCTAGATGATGGGGATCTGGCCATACAAGCAATGTGCAAAAAGAACACAGAAACTTTCTGTTCACAATAAAGGAGTCACAGTAGCTAATTCCCTTCTTCTGTTGAGATAATTGGAATAAATGAGACAAGGTTATTTATATGGTGCCATAAATGTGCATTGTTTCACAGTGACATGAGAGAATTGTTGTCAAGGCAGACACTAGGACCTCGGATTCAGCCTAGCCTTTGTGTTGGTACATTACTGGGGGATGGGTGGACACAAGAAATCTTCTCTTTGTGTGGCTCATATAAGGGCCAGGAAAAACTTTAGCCTTTATACCCCGAGGAGTGCAGGAGCTCAGGGCTGGATCAAGGCATAAACTCACTATGCTACAGTTTAGGACCTCGCAATATGAGGGGCCTCTAAAAAAGAAAAACCAGACTCCATTTCAAATGTTATCAAAACTGGTTGATAAATAAAGGAGATTCTCTCTAAATACAGACATTTTTGTTCAAATGTGACACAAATATACACATCTGGCTACACAAATACCTTTACCCTTCACTAATTGTTCATTAGTGGGGTTCCGCAGGGGTCTGTTTTGGGACCGGCTCTGTTCAATATCTTCATCAATGACTTAGATATTGGCATAGAAAGTACGCTTATTAAGTTTGCCGATGATACCAAACTGGGAGGGATTGCAACTGCTTTGGAGGATAGGGTCGAAATTCAAAATGATCTGGACAAATTGGAGAAATGGTCTGAGGTAAACAGGATGAAGTTTAACAAAGACAAATGCAAAGTGCTCCACTTAGGAAGGAAAAATCAGTTTCACACATACAGAATGGGAAGAGACTGTCTAGGAAGGAGTACGGCGTGAAAGGGATCTAGGGGTTATAGTGGACCACAAGATAAATATGAATCAACAGTGGGATGCTGTTGCAAAAAAAGGAAACGTGATTCTGGGATGCATTAACAGGTGTGTTGTGAGCAAGACACGAGAAGTCATTCTTCCGCTCTACTCTGCGCTGGTTAGGCCTCAACTGGAGTATTGTGTCCAGTTCTGGGCACCTCATTTCAAGAAAGATGTGGAGAAATTGGAGAGGGTCCAGAGAAGAGCAACAAAAATGATTAAAGGTCTAGAGAACATGACCTATGAAGAAAGGCTGAAAGAATTGGGTTTGTTTAGTTTGGAAAAGAAGACTGAGAAGGGACACAATAGCACTTTTCAGGTATCTAAAAGGGTGTCATAAGGAGGAGGGAGAAAACTTGTTCACCTTAGCCTCTTAGGACAGAAGAAGAAGCAATGGGCTTAAACTGCAGCAAGGGAGGTTTAGGTTGGACATTAGGAAAAAGTTCCTAACTGTCAGGGTGGTTAAACACTGGAATGAATTGCCTAGGGAGGTTGTGGAATCTCCATCTCTGGAGATATTTAAGAGTAGGTTAGATAATTGTCTATCAGGTATGGTCTAGACAGTATTTGGTCCTGCCATGAGGGCAGGGGACTGGACTCGACCTCTTAAGGTCCCTTCCAGTCCTAGAATCTATGAATTATTGACAGGCGGGAGGCCAGGGCTGAGGAAAAAAGATAATTGTACTTATAAAATTAGTATTTTTATGAGTAAGTCTGCTATCAGTCTCCTAAGGTAGCATTTTGCTGGCCAGCTGCTACTGGTAAAATTCTGACCGTGTCTTCATAACTTATTTAAATAAATAATCTAATTGCCAATAAAAATTGGGAAAAATGTGAGGTCAGAGACAGCAGCATCATGAAGCAATCCTGCCAAGTTCACACTTGTATGGCACTTATCCAAAGAGTGACATCATGTATAGCATCCTCCTTGGCTGGAAATAGCAGGAAGGCTGCCATCTTCTGTTTACAGTCCAGAAAGCTCAGTCGTATAGTGCTTTCACTCCTGTTTTTCTTCGGTGTTAGTGTGTTCTTTCTTCTTTTGATTGTACATACGTATTTGTGTATTTTAGTGCACATGCCGCTTTCTGCTTCATGCACTATCCATGTGTCAGATGATTGCGTTTGCATGTGATCGTCTTATGGACTTGGGTCAAGTGGCTCTTGAGGAGGATAAATTTGTGTTGGTTTTCCTCCAGTAGTTTCGGGAACCCTCACAGTAAATATCAGAGAGTTCTTATGAAAGGATAGAGGTTTTGAAAGAAGTGAAGGAAGATATACATATATATCAAAATATTCCAAGAACTTGGTGAGCATCATAGTAACTCTAGCTCAGGAACCAATCCATGCAACAAACCTCGATGCCAACTCTGCCCACATATCTACACCAGCGACACCATCACAGGACCTAACCAGATCAGCCACACCATCACTGGCTCATTCACCTGCACGTCCACCAATGTAATATATGCCATCATATGCCAGCAATGCCCCTCTGCTATGTACATCGGCCAAACTGGACAGTCTCTACGGAAAAGGATAAATGGACACAAATCATATATTAGGAATGGCAATATACAAAAACCTGTAGGAGAACACTTCAACCTCCCTGGCCACACAATAGCAGATCTTAAGGTGGCCATCCTGCAGCAAAAAAACTTCAGGACCAGACTTCAAAGAGAAACTGCTGAGCTTCAGTTCATCTGCAAATTTGACACCATCAGCTCAGGATTAAACAAAGACTGTGAATGGCTTGCCAACTACAGAACCAGTTTCTCCTCCCTTGGTTTTCACACCTCAACTGCTAGAAGAGGGCCTCATCCTCCCTGATTGAACTAACCTCGTTATCTCTAGCTTGCTTCTTGCTTGGATATATATACCTGCCTCTGGAAATTTCCACTACTTGCATCCAACGAAGTGGGTATTCACCCACGAAAGCTCATGCTGCAAAACGTCTGTTAGTCTATAAGGTGCCACAGGATTCTTTGATGCTTTTACAGATCCAGACTAACACGGCTACCCCTCTGATACTTGGTGAGCAAGTTATTTCAAATTATGTGCATATGATTTATAGGCTATTAAAGCTCATAATATTCATTATATTTGCTTGAATATAGGCTAATTTTTCCTCACTTTCTCAATGCCTCTGTAGAATTTACCAGAAAAAAGACTGGTAATCTCTTTCTCTCTTTCATGCATATTGCTTTTTGTCACTGTGTATGTCCGAGGTGTTTACTTGAGATTAATTAGCAGTCCTGGGAGAGACAGAAGATAGAGAAGAGAACACAAAGAGATGTCTGCCTAGAAAATGCTGCAAGAAAAGCTATCTGTCCTAAGTATTCTGTGCATTGAAAGTGACAAACTATAGCTAATCATTTGAGGATATCAATGACTGCTCTCCAGAAATCACGAAAGAAAAATCTTTTAAATTTCAATGTTAAAATTAACGTGATGTGCATACAGACATAATAGAAGCAGTACAACCTGCAGTAAGTAAACTGGTCAGTGTAACTGCAACTGCTTTTGTGTTGCTGTAGATAAAGGTTTCATATCTACTAATTAAGAAGTCAGACAAAAATATGTTAACTTGAAACTATTTTATAATGCAAACAGACATATTGCAAGACGTGTTTTAGTTAGATTATTATTTTATTTTTACAACTTTGCCTTTGTATATATGCAAATATAAAGCTTTCATGTTTATATATTCAATTTTTTTTTTTATGGTCTGGGGCCTCTTACACCTGACATAGTTTAAGGCCTCAGAATGTCATAATCTGGCCCTGCAGGAGCTGCTCCATCCCTGCTCAAAGGGAGTCCATGTCAGAGCTGGAAATAGATGACTCTGGCTGTTAATCCCACGATTAGTCAATGGGACCAACCTGTCTTTCCCACTGTTAAGATTACACCCTTTGATTGCCAGAGACCATTCTGGAGGCTCAGCTGCAGGAAACCAGTTGGGAGGAAATTTACAGCAACCTTTGAATCATCATCGGATGGGGCAGCACTGCCTGTTTCCTCCACAACCTGCACTTGGTCTGCACTTCAGTGGCAACAGAGGGATTCTGATCATATATGCAGTGCAAACAGTTTCTAAAGTGTTTTGGGTCCATTTAGATGAAAAATGCTCTTTAAATGCAAGGCTCTTTTCATCCACAATGATGTTGCCTATTTTTGAAAAAAGAGAAATAGTTCATTTTGTTGCTGCACATTCTGCTATAATGGAAGAGACCCCTGCACTGCTAGAACATATAGCGGTATAAATCAATTGAAATAAGTGCTATTGCTAAGGTACGTACTAGACTTCACCTAATGATTTGTGTCTAGGTTGACAGAGTGAGGGGAGGAAACCAGGATTTGCAATTTACAACAACTAAAATAGTAACAGATCTCCAAACATTTTTAATTTAACGTAAAGATTAGGGAACCTAACTGTGCAAGAGGATAGTTTCCAGAGATTTAAATGAGGCATTTTGATTCTGAAAAGACTATACGTTGATCAAAGTGAACTCTTTGCTTTCAAGAAGAGCCAAAAGAAGAAATAGAGCTAAATAGAAAATTGGGGGGGGGGGGGGAGAGAAAGGGTTCTCTCAGTGCATCTACCTGTATGCAAAGTGCAGCACACATTAGGGATTTTCAAATTTGTTTACAAGACCTAAATGTATTTCTAAACAAAGAGAAGGAATAGTACGCAGTGAAAACATCAAATGGACTTAAAGAAAGAGCCGTGTGTTCAACACGAGTCTAATGTTATAAATATTTTAAGAGCTTATTTTACTTTCCAACTTCTCTCAGCTGATTAATATTTGATGGCAGTGATTTTAAACAGTCTGGATTTGATTTAACTCATCTTGGGTATGATGTGAATCATACAAAGAGTAAAGACTTTAACTGAATATTGACGACCTCACTCATTATTTACAAACAGCATGAGAAGATTCCTTTGACTTTCAAGTGTTGACATTTTATTTTCTTGTGGCTGAACCCACTTATAAAACTACAAGGCCTTTGTACCAGATGACTGGAGGTTAGCTAAATAACACCAATTTTTAAAAAAGGGCTCCAGACAGGATCCTGGCAATTACAGGCCAGTGAGCTTAACTTCAGTACCAGGGAAAATGGTAGAAATTATAGTAAAGAACAGAATGATCACACACACACACCTTTTTTTCCGGGGGAAGAGACAACACAGCTTTTGGAAAGGGAGTTATGCCTCACCAATTAGAATGCTTTGAGGGAGTCAACAAGCATGTAGATAAGGGTGATCCAGTCAATATAGTGTGCAGTCAGGTCTTGATTTACAGCCGGGGAGTGGGGTCGGGACACAGGGGCGCCCACTACGCCTGCCCACTGCTTCAGCCTTCACCCTTAGCGAGCCTATCCAACATTTCCACTTTCTGTACTAAAGTCAACACCTTTTTCTGCTTCTTCACACATGACGTATCACTTTTTGAGCCACTTGCTTTCAATTTCCTCTTTGAGCTCATGGTAAACATTTATTAAGGGCAATAAATAGTGGATAAAGGCAAGTGGACAATGTGATGTTTATGAGACAATATCCAGTCACACAGGGAGAGCAGCTTGGTGGAGGGGGGGCAGGAAGCAACCAGCTGATTCTAGACACATCTGCGCCAGGGGCATAGCCATCCAGGCCCACACCGTCAGCCCCAGCTCTGCTCTAGCCCTAGAGCTCACCCCACTTGCCCTGCTCTGCCTGCCTGCTTGGCTCTCCTGCTGGGGAGCAGGGTCGGGGGCTTGCCCCGTTCCGCCACCCAGCACTCCTGCTGGAGTGCTGGGCGGGCAGGCAGAGCCAGGCAAGCCCCGACCCCACTCCCCGACTGCAGTGCTGGGCAGATGGAGTTGGGAGGGTCAAGCCCCCAATCTCACTCCCTGGCTGGAGCTCCAGGCGAGCGGAGTGGGTGGGGCAAGCCCCTGCACCCTGACCCCACTCCCTGATTGTGTACCTGGGGCCCCTGGGCAGAGTGTCCATTGCCCCCCCGCAAGGCCAGCTGGAGGGGGTGAGGGGAGGCCACTGATCTGCGCATCTTGGCGACCATGCTGCACCATGTAAAAGTCAGTCCATACCATGTACAAAAATAAAGGGCCAATTAATTGATTGTGCATAACTGAAACCGTGCCAAAAAAAATACCAAGTAAATTGAGGCCCACGTGTACTTGGATTTACAGAAGCCTTTTACAAGGTCCCCCTTGAAAGGCTCATAAGGAAACTAGGTAGCCATGGGATAAAAGGGAAGGTTTTCTCATGGATCTGTAACTGGTTAAAAGATAGGAAACAAGGTAGGAATAACTGGTCAGTTTTCACAATGGAGAGAGGTAAACAGCGGGGTCTGCTAAGGATTTGTACTGGGACCTGTTCTGTTCAACATCTTCATGAATAATCTGGAAAAGGGGGTGAACGCTGAAGTGCTTTAAGTTCAAAACAGACTGCACGGCGTTACAGAGGGATCTCACAAAACTGGCTGACTGGGCAACAAAATGGCAGATGAAATTCAACACTGATAAGTGCAAAGTAATAAACATTGGGGGGAAAAATCCTGTGATGCCCTGTACCCCATGTTTACCAGTTTTATAAGGTTATGATATATTTTGTACAAAGTATGCCTTGAGATTTCATGTGAAACCTCAATCTGCTCATTATCATCCTATTGAAATGTGTGCAACACCACTACATGTAAAATTATGAGATTTTGTTATATGATTGTTACTGAAGTATGTTATAGTTCTAGGTAACACCCAATTTTTCAGAGACAAAGAACACACCAGCATGCAAACAAGGTGATAAAGGGCCATTTGGCTTAACTTGCTGTTCACCAGCATGGGGGAAAGATATAAACAAAGAATTTACATTTCATCCCAGAAATGTTTCAAACCTCGGATACACAGGAGACTCTGTCTGCACCCCGTGAGGGGTAATCCTCAGAGAGAGGAGGATACAAAAATGGGAGGCAGTGACCGCCACCTCATCTCTGCACCTCCCATCTCTCTGCTCCCGAGAGCAATGAATATCTGAAGAACACCGAACAAAGGGGGTGGAATCCCAGGCTGGAAAGAGATGCAGCCTGTGGAATATATTGCAGCTTATGGTGAGACAAGTCTTTTTTTGCTTTTAAGCCTATTAGCCTTGGTAAAGTTTAGGAATTAGCTAGTGTATTTATCTTTTTATTTCTTTTGTAACCAAATTTGACTTTTATGCCTTATCACTTGTAATCATTTAAAATCCACCTCTCTCTAGTTAATAAACTTGTTTTATCTAAACCAATGCATTTTGATTGAAGTATTTGGGAATCTCTACTTAGGTCAATAAGGTTGGTGAATAATCATTACCCAGTGTTGGAATGACAAATTATGAGCTTGTACTGTCCAGAGGGCTACTGAGGAGTGCAAGATGCACATTTGTGGAGAGCAAGGCTGGGACTGGGGATATACAGGTGTCATTCTATATGTAATTCATGAATGGCTGGACACAGGACCAGTGCAACGTAGGCGGTTGCCTAGGGCGCAAGGATTTGGAGGGCAGCATTTTCTTTGGCAGCGACCACAGCGGCCGGATCTTCGGCTGCCCCAGTCGCCGCCGGCATTTAGGCGGAGGGAGCTGGGGCAGGGGAGCGCGGGGAGGGCCTCCTACAGCAAGTAAGGGGGGGTGGCAGCACGCAGGGGAACTCCCCACCAGAGCTCACCCCTACCCCGCCTCCTCCCTGAGCACGCCGTGGCTGCTTCACTTCTCCCACTTCCCAGGCTTGCAGCGCCTAAGCTGATTGGCTTGTTAAAAGGAAGCCATGAAGACATTGTTATGGTTCTGGAGGCCACAGTACCTGTTACACTAATATAAGAACAGTGTCATATGGGGGGTTCAGGACAGCCCATGCGGCAGAGGGAAGCTGTCTGTAAACAGGGCAGTTACATTTTCTGACTTATTTTTGTTAAACAAAATGCAAAGACTCAGTTTCTTGGTGACAGAACCAGTGATGGGCTGTGGGTCTGGCAATCTCTTCAGGGAGAAGTGAAGTGTGCATGGAGATAGAGATGATTATTAGAGTCCTGCATAGATACAAAATTTGTGTCTGCATCTGATCTGCAAAAATTATCCTTGGATATCCAGAGATTTGCAGGGCTCTGATGATTGTGTGATCTGGAGCCAAGATCAGTGAACTTCTAATTACCCCTCCTAAAGCAAAAGGATGATCCACACTGTCTGTCACCCTACTCAGAAGTATAGGTCTCTCTTGTTTAGAGGAATGGCCAGAATCAACTAGTAATATGGGTTTTTTGATTATCCTGTTTTTCTAGGGGATCTGAACCAGAAAAAATAGCTGGAGGAGATCTGACAAGCTTCTAAATTTGAGGAAGTGTCTGTCTAATAAATAAATGTAATCTATTATCTGAAGTGCCCATCCTCAGCCAGTGTGCTGCAAACACTGACAAAGGTTCTTTCCGTTATGACCAGAAATGTTTGTGCTCCGTGCTACATTAAGAAGTATTATTGAATTATATAGGTTGCAGTTAGAGCTGGATGGGAAATGATTCAAGATTTTGAAAAGATTTTTTTCCTATCCTAAATAGAGAGGAAAAAGTCAAAATCTCCAATTTTCACAAACTGATAATCCTCAGATTCAAATACTGTAAATCAAAATGTTTTGCAAAGTTTGAAAAAATTAGTTTCAATTTAAACCTTTTAAAAGTTTTACATGTCTTCTTACTATAAATTAACTGACATTTTAAAAAATGCGTTTCAAACTAATAAATAGAACTTTTTTGTTTAGAAAATGTTAACTGGGGCATTTTGCAAACTTTGAAACTTTTCAAAACATTCCGACCAACGGTTTGGGTTTCAACAAATCAGCATTTTCTGTTTTAAAAACATTTTGTCAAAAAATTCCCAACCAATTCTACTTACAGAATACTCATTGAGGTGGCATATGTAAGAACATAAGAATGGCCATACTGGGTCAGACCAAAGGTCCATCCAGCCCAGTATCCTGTCTGCCAACAGTGGCCGATGCCAGGTGCCCCAGAAGGAGTGAACCTAACAGGTAATGATCAAGTGATCTCTCTCTCTCCTGCCATCCATCTCCACCCTCTGACAAACAGAGGCTCAGGACACCATTCCTTACCTATCTTGGCTAATAGCCATTAATGGGCTTAACCTCCATGAATTTATCTAGTTCTCTTTTAAACCCTGTTATAGTCCTAGCCTTCACAACCATTAGAGGAGTGAAGTTCTGGAACAGCCTTCCAAGGGGAGTAGTGGGGGCAAAAGACATATCTGGCTTCAAGACTAAGCTTGATAAGTTTTTGGAGGGGATGGTATGATGGGATAGCCTAATTCTGGCAATTAATTGATCTTTGATTATCAGCAGGTAAGTATGCCCAGTGGTCTGTGATGGGATGTTAGATGGGGTGGGATCTGAGTTACTACAGAGAATTCTTTCCTGGGTATCTGGCTGGTGAGCCTTGCCCACATTCCTCAGGGTTTAACTGATCACCATATTTGGGGTCAGGAAGGAATTTTCCTCCAGGGCAGATTGGCAGAGGCCCTGGAGGTTTTTTGCCCTCCTCTGCAGCATGGGGCATGGGTCACTTGCTGGAGGATTCTCTGCTACTTGAGGTCTTTAAACCATGATTTGAGGACTTCAATAACTCAGACATAGATTAGGGGTTTGTTACAGGAGTGGGTGGGTGAGATTTTGTGGCCTGCATTGTGCAGGAGGTCAGACTAGATGATCATAATGGTCCCTTCTGATCTTAAAGTCTGAGTCTATGAGCCTAACCTCCTCAGGCAAGGAGTTCCACAGGTTGACTGTGCGCTGTGTGAAGAAGAACTTCCTTTTATTTGTTTTAAACCTGCTGCCCATTAATTTCATTTGGTGACCCCTAGTTCTTATATTATGGGAACAAGTAAATAACTTTTCCTTATTCACTTTCTCCACACCACTCATGATTTTATATACCTCTATCATATCCCCCCCTTAGTCTCCTCTTTTCCAAGCTAAAAAGTCCTAGCCTCTTTAATCTCTCCTCCTGTGGGACCTGTTCCAAACTCCTATATTCCACTCCCAGCTTATGGTAGTCAGAGGATCACCCCAAGCATGCGGTTGCCTCCCTAACCATCTTGGCTAATAACCATTGAAGGTGCTATCCTCCATGACCTTATCCAGTTCTTTATTGAACAAAGTTATACTTTTGGCTATCACAGCACCCCATGGCAATGTGTTCCACAGGTGAGTTGTTCATTGTGTGGAAAAACTACTTCCTCTTGTTTGTATTAAACCTCCTCCATATTAATTTCTTCAGGTGACCCTGTGGTTTTTGTACTGTATGAAAGGGAAAATAAGATTTTTCTGTTCATTTTTCCACACCATTCATGATTTTATAGACCTATTACATCTTTCTCCCTCACCCCCATGGTTGTTCATCTTAGAAAACACTAATCTTTTTAGTTTCTCCTACTTTGGAAGCCATTCCATCCACTTGATCGTCTTTGTTGCCCTTCTCTGAACTTTGTTCAGTCCCCTATATCCTTTTTGAGATGGGGTGACCAGAACTGGATATTATTCAAGGCATGGATGTACCATGGATTTATATAGTTGCACTATGATATTTTCTGCCTTCCCTATCCCTTTCCTAACAGTTGCTAACATACAACTAGCCTTTTTGACCATGGCTGTGCATTGAGCTGAAGTTTCCATAGAACTATTCATAGTGACTCCAAGGTCTTTCTTGGGTGGTAACAGCTATGTTAGAACCCATCCTTGCATATGTATAGTCGGGATTTGTGACATTCCCCAGGGTGCAAGCGCTGGACTTCTATGTCCTCATAGCTCTCCAGCCTGTGATTCCTTTTACGCTACTTTTCTGGTCAACAGCAATTCCCTCAGGCTCTGCTCACACACAGCCACTAGTATGTAAAATCACTCCCATCTAAATACACAAATTCTATCCCCAGCCAGGGCCTGTGCAAGGATGTTTCGCGCCCTAGGCGAAACTTCCACCTTGCACCCTCCCCCGTCCCCAAGCCCCCACACTGAGGCGCCCCTCCTGCAGCAGCTCCCCACCCTCCGCCCTGAGGCACCTCCCCCACCCCAGCTCACCCCTGCTCCGCCACAGCTGAAAGCCCTAACACCCCAGCCTGGCAGCTAATGCAGTCCAAATACACTGGGACAAGGTTTCTTTCACTCCAATGAAAGGATTTAACTCCTTCACTGCTGACTGGGTATGATTTTGCCAGATATGAACCTTTTGGGTGGGTGGCTTCCCCCACTCCTTTTAATTACTGTTAAAAGACAGCTCAGCAAATGCAGCAACAGAGCAGAAATTGGGTCAGTGCAATGCATCTGTCTTGCAACTCTGTTAGCAAGGAATAATTTAGAGGGAGATCATGCAAATCCCCAGAATGCATACACACCAAGTACTAATCCTATGGTAGACTTGAATGTAGTTCTGTTAAACACAAATAGCTGTGTTCAAATAGTATTAATGTTGCTCCAGGACCCAACAAAAGCAAGGATATTCATCCTTAACTTCTCCTATTGTGTTTGGATATTGCAGCAGATGTTAATACTGTAGGATCAGGTGTCTGCAAAACCATGGCAGAATGAGGTACGCTGAAGACAAAGTGACAAGAAACTGGGATGAAGTGGCGAATGTGATCCTCCTTATATAGTGTGTTTTCAAAAATCCTGCTAATCCATGTTCTAAAAGCTCTTTAAATGCAGATTGTTAAACTGATTCTGTACATGTGTACTTAAAATTCTTTGGTTTAGTATGCAAGTGCATATTAGGTACTTTTAAGAGACTGGAAATTAAGCTTGTTTGATAGCTGTTATATTCTGTCCTAGATCAGCACCTAAAAGCCTTACTAGGACCAAGAAAATTTTTAAAGGAATTATAACTTCCCAAATCCTTTGCTTCCTTCCCTTTCATTTTGCTGCTGATCATCAGCTACCACTCCTGGCTCTCACCCCCAGCTCTGACTTCTGAATCTGGTTTAACCCTTGGCTCTGGCATGTGGTGTCTGACCCAGGCTCCAATCTTCAGCTCTGATTCCTGGTCCTGACTCTGGTTCTGGTACTTAGCAGTTGACTCAGGCTGTATATCAAGCTAGTAGAAGGCACATTTTCCCAGCCATCCACTGAGTTCTTGGGGTATATTATCTCCCCATGGGGTATCCAAATGGACCCTCATAAGATTGAAGCAATTCACAACTGGCAGAAACCCGCCCCACCCTGTGAAGTTGCAATCACTCCTCTGAACCACCTTCTCCGCAAGTCTGTCAAGTTTGTCGCATTCCCCAAGACACAGCAAGCCTTTCATCTCCTCAAAATCATCTTTGCAACCGCCCCCCTGTTGGCCCACTCAGCCATTCATAGTAGAGGCAGATGCTTCCCAGGAGGGTCTTGGAGCTGTCATGTCCCAAAATTTCAGACCTCAATTGATACAACACCCTTGCATGTGTTGCTTATATAAACTCACACCTGTGGAGAGGAATTATGAGATACTACAGAAAACTGCTTGCCAACCAGCTTTTGAGGAGTAGGGACACTATTTGGAAGTGGCCCCATATCTAGTAAAGATAGTCAAGGTTTTATGATCAGTGAAGATCTTCAGAAGGCTTGGGCACTAAGACAAAGACAGCTCAGGTGGGCACTAGTCATCTGATTAATTTCCTACTGTCAGGGGACCAGAAATGGAAAGGCAGCTGCCTTGTCATGCAAAGGAGAGTATTACTAGGGAAGAAGATGCCCAACCCGGAACCACTCCATGTTCTGAAGTGTCACAACTTCATCAAAATTGTGACCTCCCTAGACTTGATGACCCTTCTCCAGACAGCCGATCAGGAAGGTACCTCTTCCAGGGAGGCTCCACCCGACAAGGGAATGACTAAGATGCCACAGTCCACATGGGATGGGATAATGAACATCAATGGGTGCGTAAAAGTTCTGCAGGGGCATGCACAGTTCAAAATATTACATTTATACCATGACAGCCTGTTCATGGATCACTTTGGTCACCTCAAGACTTTTTGTATTATCACCCATTTTTCTGGTGGCCTGGTATTCGTGCTGAAGTCTGGACCTGTGCAGACTCCTGTCTCACATGTGCACACACTAAGATGCCTTCTGTGAAGCCCCTGGTTATCCTAATAGTCCTGGAGACTCTGGCCAGGCCCTGGACTTCTGAGTCACTCTGGACTTCATTGCAGAAGTCCCAAGTTGTGAGGGCCACACCTTAGTCTTCACAGTTATAGACCAACTAACTTAAAATGGCCCATTTTAGCCCATGACCACCTATCTTCAACTAGGGTGATGGTTTAGCTATTGATGATGTATATTGTTTGTCTGCATAGGCTCCCAGACAAAAACTCTCTCTACCTGAGGACTAGATTCTCTGTCTAAGTGATGTTTGTGCAACCACTTCCACTGCTTACCACTCCTCGACAGATGGGTAGTCTGAACCGGTCAGTCAAGTGTTGGAACCATACTTACAGTACTTTATTAATTTCCACCAGGACAACTGGGTATCCTTGTTACCATAAGCCAAGCTCTTCTACAATAATGCTGATCAAATCTCCACAGTGCAGAACCACTTCTTCTCAAACCATGGCTGTCATCCCCATTTCCACTCTGCATTACCCACAGACTCCCCAAATCCATCCGCCATAAACTGGGTCCAGCAAGTTTACCTGATCCAAGATGAACTTGAGAGGCACCTAGAGGAGGCTAAAGAAGCCTATACGTGGTTTTCAGATTGTCAATGCCAGGTAGAAGCCCTGGATCTCTGAGACTACCTCATCACCACTGAGGGAGAGGGGCAAAGTAGTCTTGCCCACAGGATGTTCTAGCAGAGCACCCAAGGCCTGCAGCTGTCTGATAGCTTCACACCCACTACTTCAGCCAGGAAATGACCTGGGTGAACTGTCTGAGCAATTGTGCAGACTTCCTGCTGCTGCTGCCAAATCAGACCCTGCTCTTGCTTGCCTCCTGCAATCCTAATTCAGTCCTCTTCCTGATTCCTGCTCTGCTCCTGACCTGCTCTTCACTCCTAGTTCCTACTTTGCTCCTGCTCCATGCCTGATCCTTGCCTCTCTGGTTCCTACTCTTTCAACCTGCTCCTGACCATCAGCTACCAATCCTCGTTCTGACCCTGGCTCTAACTTCTGACTCTGGCTCAGCCATGGCCCTGGCACTTGGTATCTGACCCTGGCTCTAATCCTCAGCTTCCAGATGCCACTCTGTCTCAGTCTGCAGCCCTTCTCCCACTCCAGGAGCTGCTACTTCCTCTTCGTGACTCAACCCTCCAGCCAGGTCACTGAACAGTTTCTTCTTCTGGGGTGGTCTTTCAAGGTCTCTCTCCACAAGCAGAGACAGGCAGTTCTCATGCCAGCTGCCCTGACTCTATCAGTCCCACAGGGACTCTGGCAGTCTTCCTATTCACTGTCCTTAGCAATGCCACACTGCAATGGTAGGGGAACCCAAGCCCACACTCTACTGTGGGCTCCAGTTCAGAGCCCTGCAGTGAACAGTTAAGGTGTGCAGCTACACTAACCTTACTGCTCTCATCTCTGGACTCCTTCCTACCATACATCTTCTCCCTTACCTCAGGGAGAGAGACTGCAGGCTTCCTCCATACTGTCCCCCCCACACTGTTGCCTGCCTCCCGGCTTTACTAGTGAGCTTCCTTCTAATTACCTCCCTCCAAACAGCCTAAAGCCCCCCATTTGCAGCTTAATTGTCTGATTGGGCCCATCTGGCCTAATTCAGCTCTTGCATGGCCAGTGTGGGGAAAACACTACATCACAGGTATATAGCATTAATCTAGCTCTTGTTTACATCACATATGGTTATGTCTCCATGTGGTGTTGTCTTCCACACAAAGTTACCTTTATGACATGGCATCTCTGGGGGCTGTTGCCATTTCTGGTGAAGTTGCTCAGTTATATGCTGCTGGGTGCTTATTGTGTATGATTTTCCTCATTGACCCTGGGGTCTAGATCCAACTACCTTTGGGGACACGAATGAATTTTCCAGGGTGATTTTCTACCAACCTTTGATTCTACAATGTTAGGGTTTGGCCTCAAGTGAATTTTCACATTCCTTGGTGTTCGTGGGATATTTCACATCCATATATTTGTGGCACACCTTATTTGTTCCCATAGTTCCCATGTCTCCAAGCAGGCAGACCTCGCCAATAAAGCATGAGCCAGGAGTGCAGCTGTATCAAGTGACTCGTCCTCTCATCTTGGAGGGTTGGGGGCTATTACTCACTAGCATCAGTAGAGTAAAATGTAGGGTGGTGTTGGTAACTCTGCTGTGTGAATGTCTAATGTACTATGTTGAACTATTAGCAGTGGAACTAGTTCTACATCATCAGTTCATGCTGGCCTGGGTCAGGTTTGGCAAGGACTACCTGCCCAGTATTAAGTTCAGTTCTATATTTGTTGTCAATAAAATATGTGGCTAATTAGACACTAGCCACATTTCTATCTTTATTTGCAGTCTTCTGCTTCGTAATGAACATCAAACCTAGGGTGATAATATTTAAATGTCAGCACAGGTTATGTACTGGACCAGTACACAGCAATATGAGGTATAATTTTGTTTGGAAGATGTGAAAAATAGTACCTAGGTGATTGTTTGACTATAAGGTTTGAAAATGTAGGAAGGTTGCAAAATTCTGGTCAAAATTTATTGAGCATATACAAGATTTGCAAGATGCCATTGGTTGATTTAATGCAGGTGTTTGCCTTTTAAAGACTGTTGAAGAAATTATATCAGGAGACAAAAAAATTATGTGAGTAGTAAGAACATGTTTAATGAGACAGTGAAGAAAGAAAGGAATCTATATCTTCAGTGTCAGAAAGGTTTAAAGGTCTGAATGCACATTTCCTATTATGTATCAACTCAGAATCAAAGTTTGAGCTTCAGTCTGAAATCATTTGTAAATGTGTTACATTGCCAGTTACAAATATTTTGTTGTGTGCTGGGATTTTCAAAAGAACCTAAGGGAGTTAGGCAGTCATAGCCCTTTAGAATTCAATGAGCCAGTCATATTCTTTGTATACTGTGGTTCACTAGATTCATTTGAGTGGGAATATTGATTTGTAGTTCTATAGAAGTATGTCTTCGAGGCCTTCATCAGCAAGCACAGCCCTTATAGATTTAAGTGGGAGTCATGCCCCCTTTAGTCCAGGGCTGAATGTAGCCTTCATCAATATCTAAACAGTAGAAGTAGTCAGTGGGCAAAATATTGTCCTCAGAGGTTGTGATAAATAAAGTGTGGGGATAGCTCCCTTTGATTGACACCCAGACAGACAGGCAGTTAGGGGCAAAATCCCTCTTGGTAGCTGTTCTTTACTTGCTTTACCTGTAAAGGGTTAAAAAGTCCCCTGGGTAAAGAAAAAAAGTGGGCACCTGACCAAAAGAGCCAATGGGAGGGTAGAACTTTTTAAAACTAGGAAAGAAACTTTCCCTTTGTATGTTGTTTTCTGGGCTGCAGGGACACAGGCAGCAATGCTATACTCAGGAATGCTGTGTAAGGTTTGAACCAAGCAGGGGCGGCTCTAGGATTTGCGCCACCCCAGGCAGGGCGGCATATCACGGGAGGCGCTCTGCCGGTCGCTGGTCCCGCGGCTCCGGTGGACCTCCCGCAGGGCGTGCCTGCGGATGCTCCACCGGAGCCGCGGGCCAGCGGACCCTCCGCAGGCACATCTGCGGGAGGTCCACCGGAGCCGCCTACCGCGGGACGCCACCCCAAGTGCGTGCTTGGCGCGCTCGGGTCTGGAGCCCACCCTGGAACCAAGTATCCATCAGATCATACCTAGAATTATTTATTTAGAACCCCCCAAATATGTAAGTAAATTAGGGATGTGTAGCTAGATGCAAACAGGTTTATTTTCTTTATTGTGGCTTGTGGATCTCGTCTGTGCTAACCCCAGATGCTTTTGTTTGCTTGTAACCTTTAAGCTGAACACCCAAGAGAGCTACTTTGGGTACTTGATTTTTAGAATTGCTCTTTTAAAATCTAGCAAAAGCCTAAGTTCCAGATGTATTTTGTTTCTTTGTGTTTTTAATAAAATTTACCTTTAAGAACAGGATTGGATTTTTGGTGTATTAAGAGGGTTTTTTTACATCTCTTGTTGTTTGATTAGATGGTGGCCACAGATAATTTCCTTTGGTTTCTTTCTCAGCTCTTCCCCGAGGCGGGGAGGGGGGTGAAAGGGCTTGAGGGTACTCAACAGGGAGGAATTCCCAAGTGCTCCTACCTGGGTTCAAAGGGTTATTTTTGCATTTGGGTGGTGGCAGTTTTTACCAAGCCAAGGTCAGAGAAAAGCTGTAACCTTGGGAGTTTAATACAAGCCTGGAGTGGCCAGTATTTTTTTTAAAATCCTTGTGGGCCTCACTTCTGCACTCAAAGTGACAGAGTTGGGTTCAGCCTTGACAGAGGTAAATGGTATAAAGCCAGTAAGTGAGAAGTATTGACCCACTCACTCAGGCTGGTGCAAGTAATGCTACTTTGCCACTTCCAGTCACGTATGCTAGTTTTATTACCATCCCACACCCACTGTGCAAGTCAAACCACCATTTACAGCTGCTTCATTTAGACTGAAGACTGTAAAGTGAACTGAGGGAACGTTTGAGGAGCTTGTTGCTGGACAGATTGCGACAAACACTATCAAGTATTAAAAAAAAAAAAAAAGCTCTTTTCCTAAAACTCAGAAGTCCTGATTCTGCTCTAACTTACCCTAGTATAAATCAGGAGTAACCCCACTGAAACCAATGGAATTACATCAGCCTAAGGAAAAGAATCAGGCCCAGAGACTGGAGCTATGCGCTAGGAGATAGGCCTAGCACTGCACTCTCCTAAACAGAGGAGTTTATTATACTGATCAATAAAAGAACAGGATATAATACTGGACTGTGCTAGAGATTTGTACTACATGTTATCAGGCATGACAAGTGAGAACCAAACTAATGCTTCTGGATGAAAGAGACTAAAGTCTGTGAATGACATTGTGTGTCAGCATTAGAAAGCAAAATAATTAGGTGTGCCAGTCTAAATTGTCCTTGAGTGACCTCAGTGTCTGATATTTCTATGGGCTGAATCAGGATAATTATTTTTTAGTTTTATGTTTACAATGTAGGGTAAGATTTTTTTCTTTGAATCTCAAGCAACTCAGACACAGACATAATCTCCCCGCCTCCAGACAAAAAGCGCACTTGTGCTTGTTTTCTAGTTAATGTATGCAGTAATAAAAACAAAATATAGCAAGGAAAAGAAGCCAAGAATTCACTCATCACTACCATCAATAATAAAAACAAAGAATTTACTTTTCTGCTACTTTGTAAACTTACAAATATAAATGTGTTACTAAAACATTTTCTTAAACTCTGTTCCAAAAAAATAAATTAAGCCAATGTATTTCTGAACATGACAAATTGCCCTAGAAGTTCCAGGAACCACTTAACAGTACACTAATGCAAAAAAGGAACAAGGAGAGTAAGAAGGAAGATATTAGCTGAAATGCTTTGGGGAGCTGAGGCGAACTAACATCTTCTTCCTTTATACTTTCCACTGTTTGTGTTTTGTTTTACTCTCCTTGTTCCTTTTTTGCATTAGTGTACTGTTAAGTGGTTCCTGGGACTTCTAGGGCAATTTGTCATGTTCAGAAATACATTGGCTTAATTTATTTTTTTGGAACAGAGTTAAAGAACGGATTGGAGGAGGGCCAGTCTGCCCCCTCAGTGCCAATGGTACAGCACTGGATATTCCCTGGAAACTGTTTCCATCCCCTTATGCCATCAGAGCAGTGTGAATGGATCTCAGCGCAAGAGTTGAGCTTTGGATGGATACAGATTTCCTCAGATAAGGTGAAGTGAAACCCTATATCACTTTTGCCTCTAGTGGGGGTGAATCAGGGAGATAGTTATTAAGCCACGGAGAGAAAAACCTGCAGAACACATCCACAGCAGTTGGGTAACGATGTCAGAGTATTCACTGGTTTAAATTACTTCTGCATGTACCTTTGAAATTGCTGTTTGATTTCCTAGTGTTGGTTAAAAATCATATCCAGGCAAAATGCTCATCAATTTGAAATAGAAAGATCTTGGAGTCATTGTGGATAGTTCTCTGAAAACATCCACTCAATGTGCAGCGGCAGTTTAAAAAAAAAAAGCAAAGAGAACGCTGGGAATAATTAAGGGAGAGATAATAGGACAGAAAATATCATGTTGCCTCTCTATAAATCCATGGTACGCCTACATCTTGAATACTGTGTGCAGATGTGGTGGCCCCATCTCAAAAAAGGTGTATTGGAATTGGAAAAGATTCAGAAAAGGGCAACAAAAATGATTAGGGGTATGGAGAGGTTAATAAGACTGGGACTTTTCAGCTTGGAAAAGAGACGGCTAAGGGGAGATATGATTGAGGTCTATAAAACTATGACTGGTGTAGAGAAAGTAGATAAGGAAGTGCTGTTTACTACTGCTTATAACACAAGAACTAGGGGTCACCAAATGAAAATAGGCAGCAGATTTAAAACAAATAAAAGGAAGAATTTCTTCACACAATGCACAGTCAACCTGTGGAACTCCTTGCCAGAGGATGTTATGAAGGCCAAGACCATAACAGGGTTAAAAAAGGAACTAGATAAATTCATGGAGGATAGGTCCATCAATGGCTATTAGCCAGGATGGACAGGGATGGTATCCCTAGCCTCTGTTTGCCAGAATGAGCAACAGGGGATGGATCACTTGATGATTACCTCTTCTGTTCAATCCCTCTGAGGCACCTGGCACTGGCCACGGTTGGAAGACAGGATACTGGGCTAGATGGACCTTTGGTCTGACCCAGTAGGGCCATTTTTATGTTTTTAAATAGGACTGCAGGATTTAGCTCTGTATTAATAAGTCTGCTTGGTATTATATAAACACAAAAAGGAGTCCAGTGGCACCTTAAAGACTAACAGATTTATTTGGGCATAAGCTTTTGTGGGTAAAAAACCCCACTTCTTCAGATGCATTAGAGAGCTTATGCCCAAATAAATCTGGTAGTCTTTAAGGTGCCACTGGACTCCTTGTTGTTTTTATGGAGACAGACTAACACGGCTACCCCTGATACTTGGTATTATATGGACTTCCTTTTGTTTTGAGTGGCTAAAATGCAGTTTGAAAGTACTACTATAACTTTAATTGCTGAGATAGAATCAGTGTTTGCCCTGAGAAGCATTGCTCCACATACTAATCTAATTTACTGTTATCACACCCACTTATTGTCTATTCAGCCCAAAGTATTAGAATCTTCAGGCTCAGAGATCTGTAGTAGAGATTTGAGGTGGTTTTTTTTGTCAGACTATTAAGATGATTGAGCTGCAGAGATTTTTTTTTACATCTCGTCACAAGTTTCATGGCAGAATCCAACTTCCAAACATACTTCAATTCCACAGCAATTTTCACATTGTTTATTCTTTTAAAATATGACATTTTTAGGTACGTCAAAAAAAGTGCAGTTATAGGACCTGTAGAGTCAAATCTATTCATTATTGCTCAAGAAGCCAATATATTTCTGGAAAAGAAATTGCCCAGGGAGTCACATGAAACAATATTTCACTGAATTATTACTCCGTTTGTGTCAGAGAAGGCAGTTTCTAGTCATGGTTGGTAAGCAGTAGAAAATTATTTTTAATTATAGACAGACAGTACCATGCTAGTAAAGGTATTTCAAACAAGCCATTTATCGCTCTACTTAGCATTCTGGATTTGTCTGTTTCTGAAATGAAACTCATCTAGCATTCTTTTAGTATTTAACACTATTTTCATCCCCAGTGGGAAGGCAGTTTGATTGCAGAAGCTCCATTATAAGTGACAAGCTGAATTGTTTCTAGAATCTGTGTGGATTCATGTACAGCATCAGAAGGCCCTTTTCTTATCTGAGAGTCTGAAGACTTATTTAACTGAGTGATTTGGATTTGCTTGGTTTTATAGCTCAATTAGAGATGGGTGAAATTCATTATTTCTGCTATTCACATTTTCCAGGGCTTATAGTCATAACAGAAGAATCCTTGACATTTTGTTACCTCTGTCCACCCTAAAAAGAGTCCAACTTAAACAGCCCTATAGGAAACAATTTTGAAAAAAAAAAATCTTTGCTGACCCTTGTACCTTCATGAAAGCTGTGGATTTTTGTTTGCTATCAGTGGTAAACATTAGGCTCTTTGTTGTGGTATTCTTCTTTACAATGGTCTGTTCATTGACTCCCTAAAGTCTCCAATGCTAATACAGCTTCAATTTACACAATATTTTGGAAGAAACATTAAGTTTGAGTGCATTGCCGTGGGGACTTCTATAAATTATCATTTAGTGCATTACAACTCTGCTTGGATAGGGCACCTAGTACTAGCCATAAGATAATTGGAGAGTCAGGGATTTGCTATGGGAGACATAACTGAGAGCTGGGAATACAGACCCAGTGATAAAACGTAGAAAACCCCCCAAACAATCCCCAGACCTGTAACAATTGCAAAAACAGGCCTCGAGTTAAGATTTTCACTGGCCTTAGCGGAGATGAAAGAGCATTTTTGCCAAATTTGTCATAATAAGACATGCAAGAGAAAAAAAAATCACACAAGTGATCAATATGACAGTTTATTCTGGTTCTTATGCATCTTTCATAAGAACATAGGAATGGCCATGCAGCATCAGATTTGTGAAACTAGTCCAGTATCTCATTTTTGACAGTGGCCAGCTCCAGGCACTCTAGAGGAAGGTGTAATGAACTCAATAGAAGACAATCATAGAGTATAGGTAACTTGCTTTCTTTCTAAACCAGATTGGTTAGTGGCTGGCATATGCCCTGAAGCAGGAGGGCTTCTCTTTTATAGAAGGCATATCAATTTAATCATAACTGTAGATGTTTTCATACAGATGTCTAATCCCTTTTTGAATCCTGCTAAACTATTGACCTTAATGATATTTTGTGGCACTGAGTTCCACAGGTTAATTATCCATTTTAGTAATTTCCTTTTATCTTTTTTAAGTGTGTTGCCTTGCAATTTCATTGAATGTCTCCTTGTTCTTGTGTTACCACAAAGGGTAAATGGGAGTGTCCAATTCACTTTCTGTGTTCCATTCACTATATGCTATTATTAATCTCCACTATAAATGGAATGGTTCATATCTTTTCACCCATTTGTCTCTTGTTCATCAGGTGTTTTATTATTCTGCTTTTAATTATTGCTTCAACCAATTCACTTGTTAGTGAAGCAAGTCTCACTCATCTGTAATTCTCAATCAGCCCAGAGCCTCTTTTAAAGTTACCTGCAAGATTTGCTACTCCCCAGATTTCTAGTCTGGTAGCAGATTTCAGTGAGAGATTTTATGTTGTTGCTATCTGCTAAACTGCTTGATTAAAATCCTTCAGTCCTGTTGGATGTATAGCATGTGTTCTTGGTAACTTGTTGCTCTTTAAATGATGAGTTTGTTACTGATCGAAGTGTCAAAAGAGGAGATGCCAAAACAATGTCTCATCATTTCTAGGTGAAAAAGTAATCACAAAATACTTTATGGCTGGAGGAAAGAGTTTGTTTACTGAGCTGTGTAAAGCAGCTCAGAGACTGAGGGTATGTCTACACTGCAACCTTGGATCTGACTGCAGCAGGTGTAGACATGCCTGAGCTAGTTTGAATCACAATAGCAATGAAACTGCAGCAGCAGGGTTGGCAGCACAAGCTGTACAAGCGTGCACAGGACCCTGGGGATATACTCTGGCAGCTAGTCCATGCTGCCATGGCTTCACTGTTATTGAATTAGCTAGAACAAAGCTGGCTCTCTTACATCTAAATTTGCTGCAAACCTTGAGAGTTAGGAAGTTAACTGAGAACTTCCATTGACTTTGCTGGGATCAGGAGTCTATTCCCACCCTGCCACTAACTGCCCTTAATACTTTGTACTTATGTAACCACAGCCCTGATGTGTGTCTGCAGTCTTTTCCCTTTTCGTCTCAGGATTATGGGTCCTGGGTTCACCTACAAGGGTGCCTGGTTCCTCCACTCAAGGAAACCCCTCTTAATGCAGAGAGCACAAAGGACCTGTTGCTGGGGAAAATATTTAACACCTAGTCTCATACAGGGGAGTGTCATTCAGAGCACACAAAAATCAAAGAGCTATAACAATTCCCATGAGTAATAAAATAGTAATGGGGGCATAATTAGGTATGGGGAACTAAGAATAAGGGACACTGCAAAAAGAGATTAGGGTAATAAAAGAAAAAACCCAATACATAAGTCAACCCCCTCAACATTTGCAGCCAGTACACACCACCTTGTGCTCCCTTCCAGCACCTGTCTAGGCAAATAGAGAGTTTAGGCTCAATCTTTGATCAGTGGTGCAGCACTGAAGTTGCTGGCCATTTTAAAACAGAGCAGCAAGATAAACAAAGAGGGGTGTTCTTACAAAGTGTCCACACCAAGGATGGTAAGATTGTCCTTGTGGCTCTCTGGTTTGGATTCCAATGTGGAGTTAGGCTGGCTTCTGGTGGTCTGACTTTGTGACTGTTCTTAGCCTCCTGGTTTTCTGGTCTCTGCTGAGATGACACTGTTCAATGTTCCAGAAATCCCAAAAAGACTCAAAGTCTTCTCCTGGGTAGGAATGTCATGGGTAGAAGGGTCATCCCTGGCTGTGATGCTTCTCTTCCTGCTATACTACAAACACAGCTCCAAACCTAAAGTAAAACCAACCCCTTTGTCTGTGAGTTCTGGTTTATGATAGAACTGGCTAGCAACATAAGCCAAACTAATCTCTGTCCTGGACCCCAGGCAATCTGGGAAACAGAGTCTTGAGCTTCTGTAACCATTGTGGCTGTGCTCCAGGGGTGATTCCCCTGGAGGGTCAGTGTGGTATTTCAGAAGCACCATCTCCAAAGGTGTTACACTTAGAATTTTACCAAAAGTGTATAGTTATGATTCACAAATATTGTCTGAGATAGATAAATAGGATTGTCCCAAGTTTAAAGATTAGAAAATAATGAGAGGCATAACTTGCCTGGCCTGGCACTGGTTCAATGGGTAAGGCATGGATGAACCCTTATCTCCTATTCCTAGGACTCCATATGTCTACACAGCAAACAAATAATCCTACAACAAGTCTCAGGGCCTGGGTCTACAGACTTGTCCTTGTGCTATGGTGCTAAAAATAGCCACGTAGATGTTCCAGCTCAGGCTGAAGCTTGGGTTTTGAAACCTAGCCTCTCCCTATGCTTCAGAGCCCAAGCTCCAGCCCGAGCCAGAATAGCAATACAGCTATTTTTAGCACCATAGCACAAGCCCAAAACTGTAGCCTGGGCACTGAGATTTGCTGCTACAGGTTTTTTGTTGTCATATAGATGTAAGCCATAAGACTTTCATTGTCTCCACTTGCACGATCCAAAACATGGCTGCTAAACTGATCATCTTCCTGCCTGTCAATCTTCACCTCCTTTGAATCTTTTCACTGCCTCTCCCTTCCATACTGTATTGGATTTAGACTCCTTCTTCTTTCCTACATAATTCTTCCCCTTTCCTACTTGTCCAGCCTTGTCACTTATCACATTACCACCTTCTGTCCACTAATGATGTCAACCATATTATCCCTATTCATTGGCTATGCCCATGAGTACGGGAGCGTAGGCGTGTGCCATTGGAGGCACCCCTCTCTGGGGCGGCTGGGAGCCAGACTGCCTCACTACACAAGCCCAGTGTGTCAGCAAATTAGCCTGGTGGGGCAGGAAACAGTCAAGGGCTCAGGCCCTCAGGCAGGGACTGAGCAAAGAGTTCAGTATTACACCCAGGCCCTCAGTCAGGGCGGGGCAGCAAACAAACAGTCCAAGCGCAAAGCCCAGGCTCCTGGTCCTGAGCGTCGGGGCGAGGGGGAGACTGCCACCCATGAGTTGGGTGGCAGGGGGTGGGACACAGGCTCACCCACTCCATTGCATCCCAGCCCAGGGCCCTGACAGCAGCAGGCAACCTGCTGCTGTATCAGTGGGGATCCTGGCCGCAACACATTGACATCGGCTCCAGGTGTGCCACAGCCCAACTAGAGTCGGCTGCCCCCAGGCTACTTCCAACCTCCCCCTCTAGCAGTACCTGCATCTGGTCAGCATCCTCTACAGCACTGAGCACCCTGGGCTCCTCGGGGTACTCCGCAAGCGGTAAGCTGGGCAACTCCACGAGCGGTAAGCCAGGCAACTACTCTGGGTCCCTTCTCACCAGTAGGTTTACTGGTTTCTCTGGCATCTGGCCTCAACAGGTATGGCCAGTCCTTGGGGCGGTCACAGGCGCTAAGGCACCAGCATCTGACCTCTCCAATGGCCAGGCAGCTTCTAGGCCCTGGGGTTGGGCTTTTATACTTCCTGTCCTCCGCCTTGACCTCTGGGGGGAGGGTGCAGGCTCCAGTGGCTCCACCCACTTTGGCATCCGGAGGGGCTCGTCCCTCTCTGGGACGGCTGGGAACCAGGCTGCCTCGCTACAGGGAGCCTTTTGTTCATGCCATTCTTTATGATTGGAACACCCTCCCTTCTCTCATCCACCAACTCATTATCTTCTCATTTAGGCCTCACTCAGCAAGGTATTTTAACATGAATATGACTTTAAGCCTGGGATCAATGCTTTGAAGTCAATGAGACAATTTACATCAGCTGAGGATCTGCCTCAATTGGATGAGTCATATCTGCTTATGTATCTTGCTGAATCAGGGCTTCTGTCATCACAATGCTCTCTCTTTGATCCTTGTGTGCATATTCATCGTTCATTACCTTGTAACTGTTAGCTAAATGTTGTTTGTACAATGAGCCTTGAAACTAATATTCCCTTTCCAGTGGATGGGCCAGTTCTATTCATTATTTGTTGGGTACACAGTTTGTTTTTCCATCTCCCGTTACTTAATATTTGCCACTTCAAAGATTGCTTTGAACCTGGATTGATGTTAATGGATGTCAGAACCTTTCTGTAAACAGCTTGGTAAGAATAAAGGCAGGCAGTTTTGTTCCCTGCAGGGGGATGTTTGCTGCCTTTGCTTTCAGTGATAGACAGAAGGTTCCACACTGTATTTCCCTGTAATTCTCATTTGAGTTCTTGCAGGTGGTGTACTGTCTGTCACAACTATGTTAGAAATGACCAAGTTACCTGGCTGGTCAAGTTGTTACCTTAGCTACCTGCTTGTTATGCTATCAATACAACTTTTAAAAACGTATTGTTTTGACTTTTTTGTCTCCATTTTATACCTGATATATGAGTTTGTATGCCATATGAATTAAGCTCCAAGTCCTAAGCTCAGATATGTGAAGAAAGAATTAGCACAAAAGTTAAAACATTAGCCAAAGTCATCTTGCTAGATTCCCTCTTCCCCCACCCCCCACACTGTTCCAAACTGTGGTTTATCAACTGAAACAGAGTTAGTGGGGTACACAGCCAGCAGCCATGTTTCTGCTGCTGTTGTCTTCGGTGTTCCAAAGCTCCTGAAAGAGATGATTGTACTATTGGGTTATCCGGGAGAGGGGGCGGGCGGAAGCCCGCCCCATGCTAACGGATCCCCCCCCCCCAGCCTAAGGGGAGGATCCACAGGGCCACGGAAACCCACTAAGCGCGGGGGACAACTAATAAAAGAACAGGTACAGGAGTGAGGTCAAAGGGTCATAAGGAGGGAGCCTGATGGGGACACCGAGCAGAGAACCCCGGACAGCGCCCACTGCTCCTCGAAGGCGTCAAGGGAGCCAGCGGACGCCACCCAGAGGAACTCCGCCCGGAGACGTGAGCGGACGAGGGACCGGAAACAAGCCCCACAGTCGCAGGAGTCTCCGTCGGCCAACCTCCTCTCCCTGGTCGCGTGGATGGCCTTTTTAGCCAGGGCGAGGAGGAGGTTGACCAGAAGGTCCTGCGACTTTGTGGGGCCACGGATAGGGAGTGCATGGATAAGGAGGTGAGGGGAAAAGTGCAGCCAGAAACGTAACAGAATGTCGGTGAGGAGCTGGTATAGGGGCTGCAACCTGGCGCACTCTAGGTAAACATGCGCCAGGGTCTCCCTCATGCCGCAGAAGGGGCAGGTGTCCGGGACAGGGGTGAACCGCGCCAAGTACACGCCCGTGCTCACGGCCCCGTGAAGGAGCCGCCAGCTGATATCCCCGGCGGGCCTCGGGACCAGGGTGGAGTACAGGCTGGCCCACCGGGGCTCCTCACCCTCCACAGGTGGCAAGAGGTCCCGCCACTTGGTGTCGGGGCGGGACACGAGGGTGAGGAAGTGAATGGTATGGAGCACGAGCGCGCTGAAAGAGATGATTGTACTGGGTTTCCATCTGTGCTGCACTCTTCCTCCTGCAAATTAAGTGGGGAATATGCTGAGGATTCTTACTGAGGCAGGAAAAAATTGCATCATGGGGTAATATGAGACAAGCTCTAAAACAACTATAGAAATGTACTATGGTAATTAGGCTAACAGGCTGTTGGTGTCCTATGGGAAATAGTGAAAGAAATTTGCAGTTTAGCAAACAAAACTGATATTCATCTTGCAAATACATCTTGAATAATTTACCCCAATTATACAGATGAGGCTATTGGTATTAAAAAAAACTACTGAAAAGGGATGCACCTGCTGAAGGGGAAAAAGCAAATAAGGGAAAAAATCAAGATTCACAGCCAATTTATGTCTCTCTTACTCATGTTGAGGAGTACCCTATACTATGGAAAGTCCCAGTGAACTCAATAAGGTACTAAATGTAAATATGGCGTAATCTGGCCCTAGGAAACTGGAATGTGGACAAGCAGATACCATGGCACCATACATGAGCCTTAGGAGAAAAGTCTTTCCTCATTCTCTAAATATTTAGCAGCACTTCTGAAAATAAAGTATGTATAATTATCATGAAGCTTAAAAACCTGAACCTTAGAGTTTTCTGAAGCATGAATAGTGAGAGAGTAAGGAATTCTTGTGGTACAAGATAGGACTGGAGTTGTCAAAAGCCACTGATTTTTTGCTATGAGTATTCACAGGAAGAAACAGCTGTTTTAACAAAGATGATGAACAGTTAAATTTGGATATTCATAACAGAAAATAAGCCTTCTGTAATAAAACTGATGGCATTAAAACCCTGGTTCCAAAAAAAAGCGTGACTTTGCCACAGATGTAAACATGGAAGAGGCAGCTCTCTGTGAAATTAAAGTCTTCTGTCAGTGGAAAACTGTCTCTGGTGTTTCACAAAAATAGTTAACTGAAAGCCTGTGGCAATTTTGTTGTTTTTACAGGTGTTGAGAGAAATTTTTCCCATGCAGCTCTAGAAGATGATCTTTGTGCTCCCAACAAAGGCAAGTATACAATGAATAACCCATCTATCTGATCAGGCTTGAAATAGGAATATTATATAGGTGATTGGCTTAGAGATCTTGCCATTTAATGTGGGTAATGGGATGAATAAGAAAAAAGGAAGTTAAGGAATAGGGCTCTTGAGCATGACAAGTTGTGGAAATAGCCAGCCCTTCCTGTCCCCCCCCATCATTAAATGGCATCAATCAGCTACCTTTCAGCAGCCTGGTCTTGTCCAGTATGTTCATCTGTCCTCCTTTATTCAGGACTGCCCCAGTCTAGAGATAATGAGAAATGTCTCAGGTCACAGTTGTTTAGGATTAGATAGTTGCCTGCAATGAAAAGGCAAGGAGGTGCTGATGCAGTGCTGTCCTTCTAGAGTCCAAGTGAGCAAGACCAATTCTGTTTACATCATACCCTTTTTAACAGGAGCAGGGGGAGAAAAATCACACGTCAGAACTTGGCATACACTGTAGTACACGGTTTCAGTGAAGGCTTCAAGCCATGGCTTACAGAAGCAGCATCTGCCATCAGGGCAACAATTCATGAGCAAATTGATCACTTGATGGTGTCTCCGTCACCAGGAGCATTATTCCAGTGGCTATGTCAAAACTGTTGTAATTAATGAAACACTTTCCATCAGAGGGCAGGATTTAAGAGCTATGCCGGGGAAGTAATCAGTGTGCAGCCAGGCTGACGTTCTCTCTTCCAACTGGTGCAGGAACAAATGGTTCTGACCACAGCATGCAGAGGAGGAGGAGATGCTTTACCTTGTCTCACCTGGCCATCTTTGTCTTTGACCAAATTAGAAGGGACATGAGAGAATTGTAGGTTTATTTCCTGTCATTTTACAGAATCCCTGGCTTCTAAATGAAGACTGCATTTAGGAACGCATGGCAATGGGGGAAAAAAAAAAAAGACCACCACACACTACAGGGCACATGCATGCATGGCATAATGTCATCAAAGTCAATAGGCCTGACTGCTCTCTTCTGGGCACAGTCTGCATGAGATTTACCCCCAACCCCTCCTTTGGGGAGAGGGAGCATTCCTTTCATGGAATAAGCAGCCAAGCCCCGACATTTCCAGGGTTCAGAGAGAGGTCAGAGCTAGCGGCATGGGAAGGCTTCTGTCCCCATCCTGTTCTCCTCACTCTTTGGCAGCCTGGCTCCAATGAATCCCCACTGTAGAAATGCAATATAGGCTCTGGTGGTATCAGATTCTTCCAACACAAGGTGGAATAAAGCATTGATCACCCTGCCAGCAATCTCCAGGCATGGTTCTCCCTTGCCTTGCGCCTTGGTGCAGTCATTTTCACCTATGCAAAGAAAAGGGGGTTTAAAATGATATTATTCTAATTTGGCTGCATTTGCCTCTGTGCAATGAAAATCAGGCCATGTAAGTCCAGTAATAGAGTCTAGGATGAATTGATGATCTGTGTTCCAATGCCTTTGATTGATGGGACGGTTGGCGCATTTGTGACTTCCTCAGCATCCCTTCCCCTTTTCCTAAATGGATTTTCAACAAACTGCTCTTCACCTCTCTACTTATTTCTTTCAGGCATTAGGATGACATGGTGACAGTGCCTGAGAAGGAGACATGCAGATGAGGGTTATCCACTTACTGCTTTCCCTGGAGAGTCTCACTGGGCAGCCTCATGTGGATGCTGAAGAGGAGGGTCTTGAGCAGCTGCTGTTGGGTTACAGCTGTGAATGGCTGTCTATCAGACTCAAATGTTGCCTCCATTAAGGCAACAAAAAGCCAACCAATTGTGATGCCTCAAAGAAACCACACTAATAAATCATGTGCATGAGAAGAGGGGGTTGAATTTAGGAAGGGGTGTAAGGACACTAAAGCTGGAGAATCAGTGTGGGAGAATGATGGGAGAGAAGGGGAATTTAACATGCTTAACTTGAAAAAGTAACACAATGTAACCATTGATGCTGAGCACTTCACTTGTATGTTGCATCCCTTTGCCATCCCCCATTGTGTGTCTTTATCTTTTTTAGATTATATGCTCTGAGGGGCAGGGATTGTATCTTCCTCTGGGCTTGAATAGCTCCTAGCACATTTTAGGTACTAGTGCACTCTGTTTTTCTTTCTAGTATTGTATTTTCTAGAAATCGCACCCCTATTTGACTTAAGTTACTGTTAAGTTATCAACAGAAAATTTAAAAAAAAGTGACAGATGAGCAAAATATAGATTCTTTTCAGTCACTCTGAATATGCCACCTGCTTCATTTAGTTTAAAATAGCCAATATCCTTGAAAGGAACCATTGCATTCCCATTTACCCCTTAAGACACGCACTACAATACATTACATGCAGAGATTGAGTAGATGTGTTATCTTCCCAGTGACTAATTATAGCTAAAGATAGCTTAGAGCACAGATAGGGGAAATGAGGAAGATAATGGGGAAAGATGGGATGTCTATGCAAGTGTATCTTTCCCTGTCACATGTGTATAAAGTAAAACCTCAGGAAGAGGCAAAGGTAGATCAGAGATTTGAATGGCACTGTGGGGAGCAGATGATTAGTATTTTGAAAATTTGCAATTACACAAAAATAAAGATGCCGTGGCATGGCAAGATACCAAAGCTTCTATTTCTTGGCAATTGTGTAAGTTAGATAGTGAATCAGATTGTCTTCAACGTTACAAGAAAATACCAAGTTTCAGGAAGGAGTCTCATGACAACACGAATTCAGTCTGAGCCTGCAAATGGACTTCAGTGAATGTGGTGGTTCATTTCTACTGTAGAGCAGCAGGGCAAGTCCCCACACTGCTGATTTTTTTTTGTGGGTGGGGGGAGGAAGTATGATATAGGGAGGGTGCAAAATATGGTGGTCAATTTTTGTTTTTTTCTTGTGATTCTACTACTAATTAGTTATGCCTGAGCAGAGAGATTTGTATTTAATACAGCGTGTCTCCCAAAAAATAGTAGGTCTTCAGGTAAAGCTTTCACTCTTTCATGTTTGAAAGTAGGACCTTCAGACAATCAAATCCGCGAGTCTGGTCATTAGTAGTGATATGTGACTGCAGGCAATGGATTACTGTTATAACAGCTCCACTGACTCATGACTCTAGGGCAGCTTGGAAGCTAGATTCTGAAAAATGCAGCAGTACAGCTCCTGGTTTTGCTTTTGGGAGTATCCCTCGTTGTACATAACTGGAGTTACATGTGTGTAGTGAAAGGATTCTTTCTAGCAAAAGACATAGATATGTGATACATATTAATGCAAGTAATAAACCCTGTGCTATCACCTCTCCCTTCCCAAGTGACTGAGGAAGTAAGCATGATTCAAATGGGTGAAATATTCTATGTAGGACATCAGAGAATGTCTCTTTTTGGGATTTTTATTAATTCATAAAGGGGAGGAGTCCTTTTAAAACACTAAAGTACAGTGCATTCAGTATAGACTTTTCCTTCAGGCATTAGTGCATTACATGAACTCTACTTGGTTTTCATAATAAAATGAAGCATATGAGACATAAATTTTCAATGCACATTTTAATTATTTAGGTTAGGCTCATAAACAGTCTCTGATGTAGGTTAAGATTCCTCTCTTACAACTGGGTCAACAATAATTGCAAACATATCACATCAAACTAGCCTTACTCATTTCTTATCTGAGCAGAGATCTTTGGGTTACATCCTTCAGATCCCTCCTCAAGGCCCACATCCACTGTGATGCCTTCAGTAAAAAGCCAGGTGATAATGGCAAGGCAGGTGGCCAGTAGGGACTACTTCAATCATTAATGTCTCTTGTTTATCTATCTATCTGCTGCAACAAGGTCCCTTTCAGAATTGCAGCTTCTCATATTTCTCCCTCCCACTAGGTATATGAGTTTTAGACTCTTTTTCTTAGCTGTATTTGCTTGCGTATTTTGAATTTGAACCTCACTTTGTTATTCTCTGCCCATACTTCTTGTTCAAATCTGAATTAGTTATCCAAAATTTGGCTCAGATTTAATAGCTATCCCAGCATGGATTCTCCACTGGAGACATTGGAGGATAATTTTTTTCCTACAAAAACTGGGAACATTTATAATGTCACCTCTTTAGCTGTGTTGGTGAGCCAACATGCATCTGTATTGCTTAGAGTACTTTGAGACTTACAAATTTATTTGGGTTCTAGCCCATGAAAGCTTATGCCCAAATAAATTGTTAGTCTCTAAGTTCCCACAAAAAGACTCCTCATTGTTTATGCTGATACAGACTAAGATGGCTACCACTCTGAGTACTTTGAGAATTAGTCCAGGAACTTTTGGTTCTTGCTCTCCTGTCCCAATACCTAAAGTAATTTCTCCTTTAGCTTTTCATTCTTTATGCAGACATTTACCCACCACCTTATTGTTAAGTTGTAGCTTCCCAGTATTTTAAAGACACTTTTGACACCACACCATTTCCGCTTCTGTCTTCTCATGTGAAAAGCCAACATAGATGAGTAATGCATTATAAAAGAGAGAGAACATTCCACAAAATGTAGCTTTTAATCCCAGTTAATTAATATGGGTTAGGGTTCTTTCCCCCATATTCCTGGCTGCTTGTACATACTTAAAGTGTATGACATACACATTCATTTGTTTGTTTCAGACCTCCAGCTTCTTCTGTGCTGGAAATACAGTGTCACTTGAGTTAAGTGAAAGCTACCGCTACCATTTCCATTTCCATTTCCATTTCCATTTGCCCTTGCCCCCCATCATTTAATTTTAGGCCTGAACTGATATTTATTGAAGCCAATCGGCAAACTCCCATTAACTTCAATGAGTGTTAATCAGGCCCTTAGAGTCTGTCCACCAGCCTCTGCCATTTTCAATCTATTAGTTTTGCATGACATACAGTGCTTGAAGCATTACCAATATACTGTGGTTAGAATGGCTCTAGAGTAGAATAGAAGGAAAAACAATTAAGATAACCTGGTTAATGGAGAAATTATTCAATTACCAGGAAAAGTCATTTCAAAGTATAACCTAAAGGTGAGTTTGAGCTAATTCAGATAGAGTTTTTATATAACAAACCAAAAATCCACTATGGTACCTTTCAGTAGAAAATGCATTTCCATTGTATTCATGTCAACACACAGGGAGCTAAAGCATCTGATTTACAAGTTATAGGAAGATCGCTGGGCCACCTGTATTGGGGGGTAATTTACCACTGCTGGATTCAGCTATTAATTTGCTTCATTCTCTAGTGTTGTGCAAGTCAGTAGTGGCATTTTACTTGATTTACTTGGTAAATTAGTTCCATGGAAACGTCAAGTGGAATTATAAGGGCGGTACACTTTATAGAAAATTTACCTTTATGTTTTTTCTTTTAATACTCAGACAAGTATTGTCAATCTTTTTTCTTTAAATGCCTCCGCTAGAGTAGTTTTATTTCAAAGTCAACATGTGTTTAAGAACAAACAGAACTGAAATAACTTTGATACCACATCTGCTGAGCTTTACAAACTAATCAGATCTGCTTGATCACAGCTGTGCTATTACATTCATTGCCTCAAGACCGCTAATGTTGCATTGGTTTCATATCATTTTGGTGCAGTGCTTTACTCAATGGCCCAGTTGTCGCATAGCTAACTTATGCTTGTCAGAGTGTATTGGGTCAGTAGTGGAAGGAAAAAACCAACAAACAGTGGATAGGGTTTTCAGGGCCTTGTGTTCCCCTAAAGTTTCAGAGCTCATGAGCACAGGTAGTTTAAACAAGTCAGATTTGTTTTTAAAAAAAGCCATACATTGCAAAACCTTTCAACATAGTGAAATACTTTGAAGATTGCCTGAGTCAGACTTGTCAGGTGTGGATAGGAAAGCTATGGCCTGGGTGTGTAAAGGAAATCTGGATGCCTAAGAATCTCAGGCTCACTTCTGCTGTTCCTCATGATGTCTTCTGTGGCAGGGGCTTTTCTGTGTTTTGAAGTTTTTACTCAATTCCTGTAAAGCTTTTTTGTTTTCTTCAATACAAATATGGAATGTACCTTGTTCTTCAGCAGGCATTCTCTAGGAGAGCTCAGATAGCTGGTAAGCTGTGTGGTACAGTTTGTGTCATATGTTAGATTCTTTACTAGCTTTAAGGCTGTCATACATCTCTTGACAGTGGCCCTTTACTGTGTTATGAAGCAAAGGATGTACCTACATTATTGTAATATGGGGGTTCTCAAACTGGGGGTCACAAGATTATTCCAGGGAGGCTCACGAGCTGTCAGCCTCCACCCCAAACCCCACTTCACCTCCAGCATTTATAATGGTGTTAAATATATTAAAGTGTTTTTAATTTATAAGCGGGGGGGTCTCACTCAGAGGCTTGCTGTGTGAAAGGGGTCACCAGTAAAAAAGTTTGAGAACCACTGTTGTAGTACCTGTTACTGTAATCCAGTGATACTCAGACTGAGGCTCGGGAGCCGCAAGTGGCTCTTTAATGTGTCTCCCTTGGCTCTTTGCAACACATGATATTAAAACACTGTGTAATTTAATGATTAACTAATCTAAGTTATTAACCAATCAGGATGCCTTTACTATATTATTAACCAATTGTAGAATACTTGGTCAGTCATTTTTCTGTCAGATTATATTATATATAAAAATAGTAAATGAAACAATGAATTCGCACTACTGTGGCTCTTTTGGGTAATGTTGATTGCTGAACCACTGAGGTCTGAGTATCACTGCTCTAATCCAGTCAAACACAGCATACTGTGCAGCAATGGAATCAGAGATGTTTATGTAGTGCTTTATTCTGATATGGTTAAAAGAGGTCAGTATTGTTACTGCATTTAGAGCTGCAGGTCTTTTAATTATTATCAGATAGATTTTTCAAAGAATTGTGAAATGTCACTATTATACAAAGTATGTTGATATCCCTAAGCAGCTATATCAATTGGCAAATGGTCTCATTCAAGTAATATGGTCTGAACATAGCTAGTCTGCTTGTATTCAGAGGAAGAATAATCTTAAAAAAAGGTATATTTGCAAACTCTAGGCCTAAAGCATTTGACTTCAATGAGCTCTGCCTTGGGTGAAATCAGCAGTAACCCAGTGGTGCTCTTTATACCTGTCTAGTGGGTAGGCCATGTATAAAGGTTTATGAATCTTCTGCTGGTTTTATGCTACTGGGTTGGGTTCTTTAGTTCAGACAGCAGGCTCCTGTTTTTTGATGTAGGTGTCCTAGGTTCAATCCTCACCTATCATTGCCACCCTAGGGCATTTTTCTTTCACCTGTGTGAATACAGTTGTGGGTTCTGCGATACTATGCTGGCATATGTAACCTCAGGAAAAAAATAGTTAATGTGCTACAGGAATGCACAATGGTGGTTGCTAGAGAAAAAAAAAACACAAAAAACCCACCTACACATTAGCAGCCTATAGGGGAAAAGAAAACAGAATAGTGTCTTCTTGTCAAAAGAGAGATTTCTAAATGCCTGGGTTGAATAACCAAAGCAATCCCTTCACTCTATCTGATGAAAGTCAAACCTCATTAGCAGTTTTAAGCATTGGGTAATAAAAACTAATGTCTAACATACAAAGTTCAGAATGGAGTTGCACAGGCTTAGCAAAGTGAATCAGCTCACTTTGCTGAAAAATGGTTGAATCCTCATTGGAGAGATGACCAAATATGTTCAGGGAACAGTCCTGATTTATAGTTTAACAGCAAACAAAAAAATTGAAATTAATTGTCCAGCTGTTACAAGTTTAAGAAAAAAAACTTGTAATTTTACTTGATTTAATTTTTTGTGCATCAGATAAGGAAGTCAAGCTATCCAAGATGGGATGTACAGGGAAATAAAAAAAAAAACCCATATGCCTACTGATTCATAGAAGTAGTGTGATGTTTGCAAAATACCCAATAGCAGCTGACAAAACTAAAACAATGAAATGCCAATATATTTCTAGCAAAGTTAGACATTTGTACAATAGTAGAAATTATACACACATTTATAGACAGCCCCTGTACCAAAGACCTTGCAATCATCCAAGGAGGAGAAGAGACAGATAAATGTTGGCGAGATGGGGAAATGGAGGCACACAGATTAAAGGGGCAGATCCTCAGCTGGTATAAGCTGTCTTTGCTCCACTGATCTGTCAAAGATCAGAGGAAGTCTGTGGCAGAGTCAAGAAGCAAACTCATATCTCCCAATTGTCAGGCCAGCATCTTAACCACAAGACCATCCTTCCTCTATGAAGAATACTGTGATATATAGGCAGATAGGTTTAAGGTATTAACCAGGATGCTACAGTAACAAGACAGTACACATCTCTTTTTAAGACAACATTTGTGACAGTCAGGAATAAGGATCTGAAATGATCATTGCAATCTTGATGAATTTTCCTGATTTGAAATCACTCAAAATTTGAAGTAGGCCAGTGGGCTCATCAAAAGATCCCATGTGTACTGCAAACCTTTCATGTGGACATAAGCCCAGTTTTAAGCAAGCCTACCTTTGTGGATTAGGTGTCAAAACCATGTGAAACCTAATAATTTTCAGTTGGAGTCCTTTGGAATCAAATTTAACACTTGAAAGGGGATTCACTCTTTAAAGACTATTCCTAAAAGGGCTCTATGAATTTTATAGACGAGTCAAAAGCCATTAAGTTGAGGGATGCCCGGGAGAAGTTTGCACATGGAGCAGCCTTTTCATTTGTTGGAATTCCATAGCGAGGACAGAAGAGAAAGTAATTTTCCATTATGTTGTGGAGGGAAAATGCTTGAGCAGATCTCTTGGCTATCATCTCTGAGATTCTTCATGTCCCAAAAGCAAAGGAAGATAGAGGGGAGAAGATTCTGGAATTGAATTTCTGGTTAGGTAAGTGGTGGAGGGCTTTGGTTTTGGGAACATTGGTCCACCTTCTATGGGGAGAGAGGGCTGTATAGCTTTGATGGCCTCCACCTCAGTAGAAGGGGAACAAAACTCCTTAGGGACAAGCTGGCTAGTGTCATCAGGAGAGGGTTAAACTAATAGCAAAAAGGGAGTGTAAGAAGAGGGAAGATATGAACACTCAGCACAAAATCAAGATGTTGAGAACAAAATTAATCAAGGAACACAAGTGAAGAGAAGAAAATTCTCGAATTTCCTGTACACTAATGCTAGGAGCCTGGGTAACAAACAAGAGGGAGTGGAATTGCTCATTGATGAGCCTAAATTCAATCTAGTTGGTATTACTGGAACCTGATGGGATGATTTGCACAATTGGAATGTTAAAACCAATGCTTATAACTTATTTAGGAAGGATCAAGTAATCAAAACGGGATGAAGAGTGGCACTCTACATCACAGATGGCATTCCCTGTTTCCAAGTTACGGATAACTCAGAAGAAAATGATCTTGAATGCTTAAGTATCAGTGTCCTAATAGATAAAGCACAAGATGGGGTTCCAATTGGTGTCTATTACAGACCACCAAATCACAGTAGGGAACAGGATAACTGCCTCCTTATTCACAGACCGCCAAATCACACTAGGGAACAGGATAACTGTCTTCTTATGCACTTATAACATATAGGAAAAGAGACTCTGATCATGAGAGACTTCCATTTGAGTGACATAGCCTGGAGGTCTCATGCTGCCAGTGGTAAGACATCCTGAGAATTTCTAATCATCTTAAATGACAACATTTCCTAACTCATAAAGTGTTGCAGCCAACATGGGGGAATTCTATATTAGACCTTGTCCTAACAAGGAAAGAGGAACTGATCACAGAACTAAAAGTTAACGATAGTTTAGGTACAAGTGATCATGACTTGATCACATTTATAATGTGCAAGCAGAATAAAGTCCAGACCAGTAATATATATATACTTGGTGAATTAAGAGGGCCAATTTCACAAAGTTAAAAACAATTATGGAGGCAGAATTAGGAAGCTGTGAGGAGGAATTTAATCAGAAAAATGTGAATGATAATTGGGAATCATTTAAGAACATCCCACTAGATGCCCCAAAAGCCACAATCCAACATTTAAGAAAGAAGACTGTGCTAGTTAAAAATCCAATGTGATTTTAAAGGGGAAGTGAAGGCATCTATAGAAAATAGATCAACACAACAATGGAAGAAAGGGGAAATTGGTATTAATGAATATAAATCAGAAGTTAGGAATTGTAGAAAATTAATGAGGAAGCTCTAGAAAACAATGGCCAGCAGAGTCAAGGACAATAAAAAGGACTTTTTAAAATATATTAGGAACAAGAAGAATCCTGACAATGGTATTAGTTCATTACTAGATGAAAATGGTAGAATTATCAATAACAAAGCAGAAAAGGCAGAAACGTTCAATAAGTATTTGTTCTGTATTGGGCAGGGGATGGGGGTGAATGATGCTGCAATCTTATCATATGATAACACTCTTTCCATTCCACTAGTATTTCTGGAGAATGTTAAACAGAAGCTACTAACGTCAGACATGTTTAAATCAACAGGTCCAGATAACCTTCATCCAAGAATTTAAAAAGAGCTGTCTGAGGAGCATGCTGTACCATTAATATTGATTTTCAATAAGTCTTGGAGTACTGGGAAAGTTCCAGAAGACTGGAAGAATGCTAATGTGCCAGTTTTTGAAAGGATAAACAGAATGACCCAAGTAATTATTGGCCTGTCAGCCTGACATTGATTCTGAGCAAGATATTGGATGGATTGATACAGGACTCGATTAGTAAGAATTAAAGGAGGATAATGTAATTAACTTATATCAACACGGATTTATGGGAAATAGTTCCTGTCAAACTATCTTATTTTTTTGGATGAGATTACAAGTTTGGTTGTTAAAGGTAATAGTGTTGACAGACTTCTGTATGGTGTTTGACTTGGTACCACAACATTTTGATTAAAAAACTAGAATGATATAAAATTAACATGACGCACATTAAAGGGATTTAAAACTGGCTAACTGATTGGTCTCAAAATGCAACTGATAATGGGGAATAGTTATTGAGCGTGTCTGTTTACAGGGGGATCCCAGGGGAGTCAATTCTTGGCCCTATGCTATTTAGCATCTTTAGCAATGACCTGGAAGAAAACATAAAATCCCTGATAAAGTTTACAGATGACAAACATTGTGGCAGTGGTAAATAACGAAGAGGACAGGTCACTAATTCAGAGCAACGTAGATTGCTTGGTAAACTGGGTGCAAGCAAATAATATGCATTTTAATACCACAAAATGAAAATGTATACATCTGGGAATGTATAGGCCATACTTACAGAATGGGGGGTGGAGGGACTTTATCCTGGGAAGCAGTGACTCTGAAAACGTGTTGGGGGTTATGGTGGATAATTAACTGAACATGTGCTCCCAGTGTGATGCTGTGTCCAAAAGAGCTAATGCAATCCTGGGATGCATAAACAGGGGAATCTTGAGAAGGAGAAGAGAGGTTATTTTACCTCTGTATTTGGCATTGGTGCAACCACTACTGGAATACTGTGTCCAGTTCTGGTGTCCACAGTTCAAGAAGGATGGTGATAAACTGGAGAGGGTGCAGAGAATCCATGAGAACGATTAAAGCATTAGACTCAAGGCGTTCAATCACTATAAGGCATGTTTTCTATCTATTTGGCTTAACAAAGAGACGGTTAAGGGTGACTTGATTACAGTCTATAAGTACCTCCATGGGGAACAAATGTCTAATAATGGGCTCTTCAGTGTAGCAGAGAAAGATATAACACTATCCAATGGCTGGAAGTTGAAGACAAATTCAGATTGGAAATGAGGTGGGGTAATTTTGACAGTGGGGGTAATTAGCCATTGAACAATTGATGAAGAATTCTTTATCACTCAATGTTTAAATCAAGATGGATTTTTTCCCTAAAAGATATGTTCTAGGAATTGTTTTGGAGGAAGTTCTATGGCCTGTGCTAAACAGCAGGTCAGACTAGATAATCCCAGTGGTCCCTTCTGAACTGAAAATTTATAGTCACTGAGGAACTCAAAACTGTTAAAACTGAATTGTTTCTAGTGAGTAATTATTATATTATGTCTGGGTTAAAGGAGGGGGTTAAGTGTTAATTAGCAATTGAGAAACTGCCAAACAGAAACTTGTGTGTGTGTCTGTTTCATTTTGTGAGCTATTTCCTGTTAATACTGAACAAAATGCTTAAAGGCAATATTTAGAAGAGTGATTTTATGAGTTTAATTATTGTCATTTTAAAAGTTATGATGGAAACAAAGTTTTTCCAAAGAAAAACTTAATGTCATAAAGGGAAATTGAGCTAAAAAATGTTAATACATGTGTCATTCATTATACCAGTGGTGCAAGATGAATTAGAGGTCCACAACAGAGAGAAAGGGAGTTGGATTAGAATGGAATTGTTGGTAAATAATTCAACATTGAATTGTAAATATTTAAGAATTAGATTGATTGGATTCCTGAATATTTATTGCAACTTGTGCTGTATTGAGCAGGCTTCATTATTTAGTACCAGAACAGGAACAGGAGAACTATTACCAGAGTACTCATGGGGACTGAGATCACATAGAGATGAGCAGGGCAGCTGCCCCCGACAAACTGAGGCATTGTTTGCCAAGCACCATTTACATACAGTGCCCCCCTCGTGACCGGGTGGTTTGACTTTTGGGTCTTAGAACATTAATCTTTTGCTTAGATTGTGTATCCTGTAAAACAAAGAAACTCACTGAATAAGTTTGATTGCATTTATATATATTGTATTGCTTGCATATTATATTAAGGGTTAATCATATGTTGTGCTTATTTGGTTCTTAGGCCTGGTCTACACTGGGGTGTGGGGTCGAACTAAGGTAAGCAACTTCAGCTACGCTCGCGTAGCTGAAGTCGAACTACCTTAGTTCGAACTACTTACCCGTCCTCATGGCATGGGATCAAAGTCCGCGGCTCCCCCGTCGACTCTGCCACCGCCGTTCGCGGTGGTGGAGTTCCGGAGTCGATGGGAGCGCGTTCGGAGTTAGATATATCACGTCTAGATAAGACGCGATATATCAAACTCCGAGAGGTCGATTGCTACCCGCCGATCCGGGCGGGTAGTATGGACGTACCCTTAGTGTAACTTTATTACTGTTCTCAAATAGTCCCTGCAGAGCTAAATCTGGAAGCCAAGAAGAGTACCCAGTCTCCTCTGAATCTAAATATTAAAGAGGGACCGTAGCTCTGGGTGAGGGGAGAACAAGACATGGTTACACAAAGAAAGTGGAATCAAGGAAAATATTTGTATGAAACCCTGCCACAAGACTCTTCATGGCTCCAGGAATTAATAGAATGGTCTGCTTAAAATAAAGTAAGTCTTCAGATAAAACAAGATAAAACACACTGAATCCAAAGCTTTGTGCTCCAACAATGTTAACTTACAAACATTACCTACAAAATTGAATTCCTCTGGGCTTCTTGATGGTAGCAGAGACTAGAAGTGCAGATACCAAACTAGTTCAGAATAAGGCATTTTGCATGGTACTATTTTCAACTTTTCTGAAGCCAGGTATCTCACTGGAGGCCCTATCTGACATATTTCCTGTCTATTCTCCAGACCAAAGGAGAACAAATAGCCATGAAGGCTTCTTCTGACCTTTGCAGAATCGTTTGTGACTAGTCACACAAGGCAAGATGTTTTAGCTCTCAGTACGAGGCTGTTAAAATGTATATAGCTGTGAAAAGGCATAAATGAAATTAAGAAGCTACTGAGCACATGACTTAATGATTTATTAGCCTCTGTGGTGTGGAACTAGCTCAAGAAACAGACCACAGGGATATAGGATTTTGGAGGTGGCATATAGCCCATGTGGCTTCTGAACCCTATATTTCCCCTGATCTTATGAGAGAGATACATTAGAGAAGTTCTGCACATACTCACCTGATATCAAGATATGAACCCGGGGGAAGGGGACAGAGTTAGAACTAGAGCTGACCAGATGATGAAAATTCCATTTTCTGGCAAGTTTGGTTTTGTTCTGCATTAGAACAAAATCAAAACCTTTCAGCCATTTTCACAAAAACAGAACTGTGCCAAAATGGTCATTTTTGGATCAAAACTTGATCTTTTACATTCAGAGAACATGTGCCCATTCCTTCTCTGGTGGTTAGGGCATAGCCTGGGATGTAGATGACCTAGGTTCAAATCCCTGCTCTGCCTGTTTCAGAGCAGAGTTTTTCACTGCAGCTTACCCTAAATCAGGCAGAGCAGGGACTTGAATCTGGATCGCCACATCCCATGCTCATGCCACTAGGCTACAGAATGGATTCTGACTGTCTCATTCTCAAACTGTTAAACTGATACATTGTGACAAATCAGCATATCCAAATGTAATTATGCCCAAAGTGTTCAGACCATCTCTAGTCAGAATTAGTGAATTCGAGCTCCTGTGGTCTTCATCGTCCCCTAACCCCTCAGTTTGCCTATCAGTAACATGAAGATGCTTACACACTTCATTGGGGAAGTTGTGAATTAGGTAATATTTGTACAGTGTCCTTGAATGCACTGACAAAGAGATTAACAAACATTTACGAATCCAGCTACAAACCAAAGAAGCAAAATCCTTTGGAGCGAATGCTAACAGAGGAATCAGGCTCCTATCTGAAATGTTTGTCTATCTTGAAGTGCACCCCCACTTTTCTTTATTCACTGTTAGTCAGTCACCTGCTGGGCAAGACAGTTGAGGTTATTAAGTGGTGCTCTAGTGCCATGGAACTGATCTTCAAAGGATTCCACTTCACAGTGTTTTTCACCATTTTCAGTGTCAGAAGCTTTCTCAGGATCCCGCGTTTAAGATGACCTTCCTGCATAGCTTTTATTTCTTTGTGTAAGTGAAGTAGACTTTTCCTTAAAGGGAACTAGAAATCTTGCAGCTATGAACTTTGTCAGCTGCTCCTATGACAGACATTTATTCCTTCCTATTGGCTACAGAACAATTGGAATCCAAGGAAGGAGGCAGTAGAGGACATTAATGTCTTCCTCAGACTATGCTGCCTGGTACAGCATTAGAGGAGCTATTTTTCCTAGGTTTGCCTATTATTTTTTCCTTCAGGGCCATCTATTATATTTTCCCATTGAGAGCAAATAGAGTCATTGAATCACAGGACTGGAAGGGACCTCGAGAGGTCATCTAATCCAGTCTCCTGCACTCATGGCAGGACCAAGTATTATCTAGACCAGAAGTGGGCAAACTACAGCCCGTGGGCCATATCCGGCCCACGGGACCATACTGCCCAGCCCCTGGGCTCGTGCCCTGGGAGGCTAGCACCCAGCCCCTCCCCTGCTGGTCCCCCTCCTCCGCAGCCTCAGATCGCTCCTCTGCCAGCACAATGCTCTGAGTGGCGGGGCTGCGAACTCCTGGAGCAGCGCAACTGCAGATCTGGGGCCTGATCCAGTACTCTGTGCTGCGTGGTGGTGTGGCTGGCTCCCCCCAAATTCCAACCCTTCTCCCAGGTCTCCATGTTTTTGACTTACCTGTGGGCTTTGGTCACCTGCCCCCTTCGAACCTAGTTTAAAGCCCTCCTCACTAGGTTAGCCAGTCTGTATCCCAATATGCTCTTCCCCTTCCTCGATAGGTGTACCCCATCTCTGCTCAGCAGTCCTTCTTCCTGGAACAGCATTGCATGGTCAAGGAAGATGAAGCCCTCCTGGCAACACCATCTTCACAACCAGGCATTCACCTCCAAGATGAATCCGTCTCTGCTTGGGCCCCTACCCTTAACTGGAAGGATCGAAGAGAACACCACCTGCACTCCCAACTTCTTCACCCTTACTCCCAGAGCCCTGTAGTCACTTCTGATCTCCTGAGGGTCATACCTCGCAGTATCATGAGTGCCCACATGGATGAGGAGCATGGGGTAGTAGTCAGAGGGCCAGATGATCCTCAATAATCCATCCATGACATCTCAGATACAGCCCCTGGCAGGCAGCATACCTCCCAATATGCCATGTCAGGGTGACAGATGGGTGCCTCCATCCCCCTCAGATGAGAGTCATCAACCACCACTACCCTATGTTTCCTCTGGGAGTGGTGGCTGCGATTCTCCCAGCCTTGGGGGTTCATGGCTTCTCCTTCTCCACCTTTGGAGGTGATTCCTCATCATTCATTGTCAGGGCAGCATATCGGTTTTCCATCACTATGGTGGGTGGGTTGGGAGTAGGGGTAGAACACTGCCTGCTTCCATAAGTAACCAGCAGCCAGTGTCCTCCCTGTGACAGAGCCATATCCTCTTCCCCCAGTGATGTGACAGCAATCCTCTGGAGCTGGATAGCTTCCTCGGCCTGGTATGTCTCCATATGAACACTCTGAGGAATTCCCTGTGGGCACAGATGCTCCTCAGCCTAGCCACCACCTCCTGTAGCTCTCCCACCTGTTTCCTGGAGATTCCACCAGCAGGCACCTTTCACACTGGATGGCCCCCAAGCCTGGCTTTCTGAGAGCGGGATATGCAGGCCACAGTCTCTGCAAGTCCACACGGGATCTAGGTAGAGGCATCCATTGTTAAGGTGTCTGCCTGGATGCAGGTGGAGGAGATAGGAGCAGCGTTGGCACTGGCACGGTGGCCCTTCCTAACCATAGTGATTATATTATGACTCCCTCCCACCAACGCCATCTCAAACTCCCCTGTTTGTGGCCCCCTGTTTGCTAGCCCCCCTTGGTCTCTTAACCTCTGGCTTTTAAGACCTTCTCTCCTAGGTCAGCCTACCCCCTTGTTAATCACACGTGATCACAAGGCTGACCAAGGATGATCCAGAGAACAAAGGCTCAAACAGTCCCCAGACACACAATCCCAACTGATCCAGTAACTGAAATAACCTGAGTAAAAAGTATTGATATTCTATTAGCACTCAGACTGCCATCATGATTGATGCCCTATTGTGCTAAGTGCTGTATGAACAGCCACGGAGCAGACTATGAAGAGAATAAAGAAAGATAATATAAAGAACCCCATGAGCGCACAATGTGTGTGTCTAACACTGTAAGAATATCCATCTTGAACGATCTTGCTACTTTGGTGATAAGGGTGCAGTATACAGAAAACTGACAGTCATATCGCTACATACACCATAGAACAGGGGTTCTCAAACTGGGGGTTGGGACCCCTCAGGGGGTCACGAGGCTATTACATGGGGGGTCACAAGCTGTCAGCCTTCACCCCAAACACTGTTTTGCCTCCAGCATTTATAATGGTGTTAAAAATATATAAACGTGTTTTTAATTTATAAAGGGGGTTGCACTCACAGGCTTGCTATGTGAAAGGGGTCACCAGTACAAAAGTTTGAGAACCACTATCATAGAACTAGTAGAAAGCAATGCTTGAGTGATATACTTAAGGGTTGGTGTATGTGAGATATTCCTTTTATGAAAGTTTAGCTATGGTGAAAATGTAATTGTTAAATTGAGAGCAAACTGCACAGGGCAAGCAACACAGCTCATATTTAGATTTAGAAGAATTATTTTGATAAAACCATCTGTGATTGGCTCACCCCTACCCCCATCTTGTCCTCTTGGCCTCAGTTTCCCCAATTCTTGCTCCTGACACTTCAGTCTCCTGCTCTTGCACGGGTTGATTCCTGTGCTTTTCAGTGCTTTAGCCTTCCGGCCAAATCATAAAGTCTGGGAGTAAACAGAATCCAGCAAAACAGAGGGTCATCCAGCAGCCTCATACGGGGTTTTGAGCAAGTCTCTTGGCTTAATAATCTTCTTACCATTCATATTAGTGGTGGAGGTGAGGGGGAAGGGGGAATCACACACCATCTTCCCTGCTAGCATTTGGGGAGTTGGGCGGGGCGGGAGGGGGAAGAAAACTACCTAATTTACACTCTACTACAGGCCACCAAATCCTGGCACTCTATATCCTGGACTCTGTCCCCTCAAATTCATGCATTTCTCCCTTCAAATAGTCCTTTCAGGCCCTGCTGTCAGAGCTCCCACTTCATACACGTGAAGGCCTGAAACAAGGATATTTGATTCCTACCTCAGAGCTTCAGGTTCCCAGCTCTGTTTCTGGAGTTTCCTCTAGTAGGGGAGCTCTGCCATTGCCACTCCACACCTTGAGCCTCTCTAGAAGTCCCCACACACAACATTGTTAGAACCTAGCTCCCCTTTCCCAAGGCAGAGATCCTACCTTTTATCTCAGATCACGTGATCCTTCACCTGATCCTTCCCAACTGTTATGGGGTTATAACCTTCATTAAAGCAATCCTCAGATGCTCCCAGAACTAAAGGGTTAACCCCTTCACTGCCAGCCCAGGGACGGTGTCTGTGCACTTCATCACAAGATTTTCAAGCAATAGGCTCAGATTCACAAAGGTACTTAGGCCCCTAAGTCCCCGTTTTAGGTGCCACAGGGAGAGTTGCCAGGTGTCCGGTTTTCGAATGGAACACTGGGTTGAAAAGGGACCCTGCTGACTGGGCGGCTAAAAGTCTGGTTGGTGGCACAGCAGGGCTAAGGCCAGCTTCCTGCCTGCCCTGGCTCCGCGCAGCTCTGGGAAGCAGCCAGCATGTCCAGCTGCTAGACGCAGGTGCGGCCATGGGGGCTCCACATGCTGCTCCCACTCCAAGCACCACCCCCGCAGCTTCCATTAGCTGGGAACTGCAGCCATTGGGAGCTGTGGGGGTGGCACATGCAGGCAGCATGCAAAACCCTCTTGCCCCTTCGCCTAGGAGACGGACATGCCAGCTGCTTCTGGGAGATGCCTGACTTAAGTACTGTCCGGAGCCCACACCCCCTCCTGCACTCCAACCTGGAACCCCCTCCCACACCCTAATTCCCTTCCAGACCCTGCACCCCCTCCCACACTCTGAACCCCTTGGCCTCAGCCAGGAGCCCCCTCTTGCACCCTAAACTCCTCATTTCTGGCCCCACCCCAGAGCCTGCACCCCCAGCTGGAGCCCTTACCCCATCCCGCAACCCAACCTCCTGCCCCAGCCCTTGGAGAAGGGGTGAGGCAGGGGCACAGCCTCAGGGAAGGGGCAGGACAAGGGGCAGGGCAAGGGTGTTCGGTTTTGTGCTATTAGAAATTTGGCAACCCTAGCCAGAACAACCTACAAAATCCCTGCTCAGCTGGCGTCTAACCCTGTAAGCACCTAACCTCACTCAGGTGTAGCATATAAAACTAAACCAAGTTGAAAAATTTTCACTGTAAAAATTCCTGCCTTTGGGCATGTGCACTGCTGCATCCTCTCTTCAGGCATTCCGACAGCTATTTCCTGCCTGAGCTGCATGCAGCATGATCCACAAGCCTGGGGAAGATAGGCACTCCTCTGCTTATCTTAGCTGTGGGGCCCAATCTGGTAGGTATACTCTGTGGCTTCCTAGCTCTACATAAAACAGAGGCTGGGGAAAGAAGAATAGGCCTCTCAGGTAAGTGTCATAACCACTGTACTAGAGACTGCTTTACACTCTCTGGCCCAATTAATGTTTAATTATTCAATTATTTAATTAAAGTGGAACAATTTCAATAGGGGAGAGAGCCATTCAAAATATGGGAGGGGCTGGCTGAGAAAGGTTTTGGCTGACAGGCTAGGCAGAGTGAGATGGCAGAGAGAACACATGAAACGGAAACCAGGCTAGACAATGAGAATAGGTGAAGCTTTGAGGAAGACAGGATGCAAACAAGGAAAAAAGAAAGGGTAGATTCTCGGGAACCAGAAGAAGGACCATCAAACAGGCGGGCAGGAAATGGGAAAAAATTATATAATAGTAAAATCCCTAGGTAAGAACCTAAAGACAGGGGATATCAACCCCCTGAAGACTGCGGAATGGCTCAAAACAAGTGTGGGAGATATAGTAAGAGCTAAGAAACTACCTGGTGGAGACTTATTAGTGGAATGTAGAAACAAAGAACAAGTGTGCTAGGCAAAATAAAAATAAGCTGTCAGGTACCCAAATTCCTCACAGAAACAAGACGGGTAAGTACATGGTGTGCCAGATGAAATGTCAGAAGAGGAAATAAAGCAAGGAATAGGAGAAAGTAAGGTGCTAACTGCTAAGATGTTAATTAGATAAAGAGAAGGTGTTAGCAAGCCCTTGACAGCTGGGAAGAATGTTACCAGATAAAGTGACTTCAGAATATCAAATATTCTGGACTAAGCCCTGTGTTCCTTCTCCTGTGAGATACTATGGGTGCCAAAGATTTGCTCATGTAGCAAATAATTGCAAAGGAAAAATATGGTGCAGTAATTGTGGAGGTGAACATTCATGGAGATAATTGCGAGGAAGGGACAGAACAAAACAATGTTGCAATTGAGGAAGAAGATACAGCTAAGCATATGGAGGAGGTACTGAGCCAAAGCAAGCCAGAGAAATATTAAAAAACCACATATATCACATAGTCAAGCAGCTAGGAGATTTCTAAAAGGGAAAACAAGAAAACCTGATATGGGGAAAGCGAATAGCCAGCAACAAATTACTGGGAAGGAAATAATGCGTAACATTGGGCTAAAAAGAGATGACATACTATGTATAGAAACAAAGAGATTGATTGAGTTTATGTTTGAAGTAATAAATTGTACATCTCAAACAGGAAAGAAAACAGAGAAAATGGGAATTATAATTAAAGCTGCTGAAAAATATCTACAGGCAAGTAACCTCCCAGTGGAATGACTTTATACTTTCCTCAAGTGAAGGAAATGTTGCAGTTAAAAGAACCGTGATGACTATTTTCAGCTGGAATGCCCACAGCTTAATAGCACACGGGCAGGAATTAAATAAAAGTATTACTGATATGAAAACAAAGCCTGATACAATATGCATGCAGAAGACTTGGTTAATAGAAGACTATACTATAAAATCCTGGGATATGGCATATATAGACATGATAAAAAAATAGGAAAGGGCAGGGAAGAAGCTGAACTAGAGGTTACAAAGCTAAATATCAAGTATACTGCTATTGAGATACCGATGCAAAACAATTCTGTCTCCAATACTTTATAATGTCTATAACCCATGCAGGAAACTAGCAGCTATGGACCTAAAAGAATTAATTGCAGATGTCACATGCCCATTCATTATCTGTGGCGATCTGAATAGTCACAGATTGTGGGGAAGTAAGAAAAATTATATAAAGGAAAAGGTCTAGAGCAATTCTTTGAAGAGAATAATTGAGTAATATTAAATGATCGAGCACCCACTTGGTTCAAGACAGCTGATAGAAGCTTCTCATGCCTGGATCTAGGAATTGCTTGTAGCGCCATAGCAAATAAATGCAGCTAGGAAATGTATAGAGAGGAGGGACGGGGTGGTGATCACTTCCTGACATTAATTATATATCAAGCAAAAGGAAATACTGAAGATGAGGGTAGTATCCCTACTTGGAATTTAAAAAGAGCAAATTGGAAACTCTTCAGAATCAAAAGGGGAGGAATATGAAGATATTGAATAATGTTACTCAGAGAATCATAAAATGCCAAAGCCTGGCTATTACTAGGATATCAGCACTACTTAAAGATAGGAAAAGTGGTCCATGGTGGAACAAGGTAATTAGGGAAAGAAAAAAGGCATATAGGCAGCAAAAAAGTCCTTAAATAGAGAGGACTTAATGAAATATAAAAAATAACGCAGTTGCACAAAAGGGCACAAAGAGAAAGCTGGGGAACATGCTGTGGGAAAGTAACTAAAGACACCAATACAGCAGAGGTATATACATAAATAAGGAAAATGAATAGAATAAAGAGTAAGAGCCACACAATACCAAGCCTTGCAGTTGAGGGCATAGAGTAATAAGCTCCAACAAAGAAAAGCAGAAATTCTGGCCCCATGTTTCAAGAAGCCAGTAATGATGAGGATCAGAGGATAGAAATTAGGGAGAAGAAAAGAAAATTCATTAAGGATAATTATGAGACAATGAAGAGGTGGGAGGAGAAGGTGGACATTATTTTAAATGAAAACTTTAGTATAAGAGAACTCCAAAAGGCAATAGGGAGCGAAAGCACTGCACCAGGCAAGGAAGAAATAACCTTTGAAATGCTTAAGCACTGAAGGGAAGGAAGCTTGAAAGTGACACTAAAATTATACAATAACATGGGGGAAAAGGTGGTGATTTACCTGCGGACTGGAAATATGTGTTTACTGTCCGGTGAGGTAGGCAGGTAACTGGCACTCAAGACCTGAGGCATACATACCAATTTCCCTCACAGCATGTTTAAGTAAAACCATGGAAAGAATGGTAATGGAAAGATTAGTAGAACACAAACAAAGAAACAGGTTCATAGGTGGAACACAAAGTGGGTTCAGAAGAGGTAGGAATGTGATTCACCATGTTGTAAGGATAGAGACAGAAGCACAAAGCATGAGAACCACAGAATTCATGATAATAACCTTCCTGGATATAGACCAGGGGTTGGCAACCTATGGCATGCATGCCAAAGACCCCCCCTCACATACACCCAGCCCTCTGCCCTCAGCCCTGCACCCCGCACCCCTCCCCCAGTCCCCTGCCCTGAGCCCTGTACCCCCCTCATACACACCCGCTGCTGGTCTGGGGTTCTGGCTGCTGGATCCTTGCCAGCCGGGGTCCCGGTCGCAGGCCCCGCTCAGCCCACTGCCGGCCTAGGTGAACAGAACCCCAGACCAGCAGCGGGCTGAGCGGGCCAGTGGCGTAAGATCAACATTTTAATTTAATTTTAAATTAAGCTTCTTAAAACATTTTGAAAACCTTGTTTATTTTAGAATACAACAGTAAGTTTAGTTATATAATATATAGACTTATAGAGAGAGACCTTCTAAAAAACATTAAAATGTATTACCGGCACGTGAAACCTTAAATTAAAGTGAATAAATGAAGACTCAGCACACCGCTTCTGAAAGGTTGCCAACCCTCGATATAAACAAAGCCTATGATGTGTTTTGGAGAGAGGGGATATTTCATAAAGTAGCAACTGTGGGTATTATAGGAAGAATGTACAGATGAATAAGGGACTTCTTAAGCAGGAGAACTATACAAGTCCGAATAGGGAAAGCTTTTTCCAAAGTATATTCAATTGCAAATGGAAGTCCCTAAGGGAGTGCAATTAGACTAGCCCTCTTTAACATCACAATAAATTGCCTCTCTAAGGAGATGACTGTAAGAACAGGGATCACATTATTTGCTGCTGATTGTGCCTTATGGACCAAAATCGGAAACCTTGAAAGCACCACCGAAAAAAAATCAAAGATGCACTTAAGAGAAGTGCAGAATGGGGAAACAGGTGGGGTTTCAAATTTTCCTTCTATGGGAATGATATTCACAACCAGGAAAATCCAAAAAGATGTTAAATTATATTTATATGACCAGCAGATAAATATAGTGGAAAATTACAAATTCTTAGGTGTGATATTTAACAACAAGCTCCCTCCAAGGACCATATTGAAAATATTAAAGATAAGGGCAAAGGTGGAAACAATTCAAAATATCTCTGAAACATCCTGGGAAGTGGATAAGAAAACAGCGACAATTCTATGCAATTAGACCAATTATTGTGTATGGATGCCAGGCTTTTGAGCCAGCAGCAAACACAAATCTGAGACAACTAGACTATATCCAAGCACAGTCATTGCTTATCACTTGTGGTGCCTTCTATCCTGTGCTTCTGCATGTACTACAAATAGCAGCTGGTGAAATGCCTAGCACTCCCAGAATGAAGCTCCTAGACATAACCTTTTGGGCCAAAGATGACAACACAAAGCTAAAGTGTAGTGATTGCTGGGAAATAAGTGGAGGCTGAGTAGGACAAAAAAAATAATCAAAATTCCCCATGTAAGTAAGGTATAGAAGTGGGTAAAGGTTCTTAATAAAATAAAGGATTGAAGGAGACCAAAACCTATAGCTAAACCAAAATACTCTATCACTGAAGAACTCCCCTCCCATCTTGAAAAAGATATTGAATTATAGAATGAAATAAATAAAAAAGTAGAAGACTGATAAATACACAAGCTATAGCAAATCTTTATATTTGTGATAAGTGGGGACACTGTTGTCAAACATATATAGCCCCCAAGAGGAAGGAGCAGGAAGAGTGGGACTCAAAGCTATAAGGCTAGCTAGCTTTGTATCCATCGTTAGTTCATCTGTAAAGGTGATGATACTAGCACTAAATTGGGCTTTAGATGTGTGGCCAACTGCCATGGCCCTCCTGTCTGACTCCTTATCAGGGCTTCAGGCAATTTACAGTGGTAAGTATGACAGCAGAAATAATATTCTTAATTAAACATTACTGCTAACAATTGAACTTGCTCAACTGGCTATAACCACACTAATAGCATGGATCCCAGAACATACACAGATAGCCGGCAATGAATTGGTGGAAAAAACAGGCAAAAATTGCTATTAATCACAAACAAGCTGACCTAGGGAATCCCCTTAAACAAACCAGAATTTAAACAGCCAATCACAAATGAGTTAAGGAAGGTATGGTAAGAACTGTGGGCAAATGAATGAAAAGGGAAAAATTCGGAGAAGCATGGCCTACAGTTCACAATGCTGACATAATCAAAGGCTCTGAGAGGAAGAGTGAAGTGGCTGTATTTAGAATTCTAACAGGGCATTGTGGATTAGATAATTTCTAATTAACATGCACAAAAATGGATCATGTAAGATCTAGGAAACAATAGATCATATCATTTGTGATTGTAAAGACTGTACCAATGAAAAAAGGTGTTTTATATAGAAAACTCAGAGGCCTTATGGTAACAAAATTTTCCTTGTAACATCTGTCAAAAACAGAAGGAAAAGAGGGCTCCATAGAAAAAGCTCTTCTGCAATTCTTTAATAACACCAGGACAGGTATGAGACTCTAAGTCAGGGGTGGGCAAACCTTTTGGCCTGAGGGCCATATCTGGGTATGAAAATTGTATGGTGGGCCATGAATGCTCATTAAATTGGGGGTTGGAGAGGGTGAGGGTTCTGGCTGGGGGTGCAGGCTCTGGGGTAGGGCAAGAAATTAGGATTTCAGGATGTGGGAGGGGGCTCCGGGTTGGGGTACTGGGGGGCTCTGGCTGTGGGCTATGGGGTGGGGCTGGGTATGAGGGGTTGGGAGTGCAGGAGGGTGCTCTGGGCTGGGACTGAGGGGTTTGGAGTGAGGGAAGGGGGGATAAGGGCTGGGGCAGGGGGTTGGGTTGCGGGAGTGGGTTGAGGTGCAGGCTCCAGGTGGTGCTTACCTCAAGCAGCTCCTGGAAGCAGCGGTATGTCCCTCCTACAGCTCCTATGCAGAGGTATGGCCAAGTGGCTCTGCGTGCTGCCCTGTCTGCAGGTGCTGCTCCCGCAGCTCCCATTGGCCTCAGTTCCCAGCCAATGGGAACTGCTGGCGTGGTGCTTGGGGCAGGGGCAGTGTGCAGAGCCCCCTTGCTGCCCCTACATTTAGAAGCCGGAGGGGAGACATGACGCTGCTTCCAGGAGCTGTGCGGAGCAACGGCATGTGCAGAGCAGGACAAGCCCTTGACACTGCTCCCTAGCTGGAGCGTCACAGTCAGGGGCGGCTCTAGGGATTTTGCTGCCCCAAGTACGGCAGGCAGTCTGCCTTCGGCGGCTTGCCTGCAGAGGGTCCACTGGTCTCGCGGCTTCGGTGGACCTCCCGCAGGTGGAGGTCCACCGAAGCCGCAGGACCAGCGGACCCTCCACAGGCAAGCCGCTGAAGGCAGCCTGCCTGCCGCCCTCGCGGCGACCGGCAGAGCGCCCCCCGCGGTTTTCAGAGTGGGGCAAGCCCCGGACCCTGCTACCTAGCAGGAGCTTGAGGGCCAGATTAAAACTTCTGAAGGGCTGGATGTGGCCCTCGGGCCATAGTTTGCCCACCCCTGCTCTAAGTCATGAAAAAGATACAAGGACAGTGCATGGTAGTCATAGATTCAGGAAGTAAGTCTGCTATGCCACAAAACTGAAGAATAAGGGCATGGGAAGTCTAGTGGTTAGGACACTCATCCCAGAGTTGGGTAATCCTTCTTCCTTATCAGACAGAGAAAGGAATTGAACCTCTGATTGCCCCTACAGTGAGTCCATACCCTAACCACTAGGCTAAAGGGAACACTTCCGCCTTTTCCACCTACTTGTTTTATGTGGAGCTAGGCAGAGATATTCTCACAAGAAACATTTGGTGCCTAAGGTGTGTGACTTCAGGGGGGAGCGGGTCCCAGCTCTGGATCGCAAGCAGAGATAGGTGCCTTCCTCTAGTCTGGACTTTGGTGCATCCTAAGACCTCTCTTACAGCGTTAGGTGCCTCTCTCATTGGCATCTCCTACTGTCTAGCTTAGGCTGCTCCCAGTCTACTGTGCTGACTTCCCTGGATCACCTTTTCAAGTGCTTGTCTCTCGTCATGCATTGTATAGAGAGTCTAGGCGCCTAAATCAGGCTTTGTGGCTCCCATTGTTGCTCCAGTGATTTTCTAGGTGCTTAAGTCCCTTTGAGGATCTGGGCATTCATGCTCATATAGGCCTCAGTTTAGGAAAGCATCCCCATTCAGGAAATTACTTAAGCACATGCTTAAAATTAAGTACATGTTTAAGTTCTAATAACTTAATAAGATTTAAGCATGTGCTTAAGTGCTGTCCTGAATTAGAGACCTAAAAAATTGGTCCAAAACCACCCCAACAACATTAATACTCTTGTCTCTCCTGGATCAACACAGGGAGAGAGATTTATATGTTTTTAGTTCTGGGTGTTTGTACTCTTGAATTTTATGCAGCACTTGGCTAGCAGGGTGCTAGACACTAATGCAAAACCCATGATTGTTGGAGATAGTTAAGATTGAGGTCTTTGTAAAAGAAATGATTTAAGATATTTAGATTGGGAGAGCAAGCGAATAATAACATTCCCGATTGCATCATGCAATGCAGGTGAGTAAAGTCAATAGAATAGATACAGAATGCAAAAATTGCCAATTTCAGGTCTAATATCTAAAATAAAACCAAGCTGAAAAATGTCTTGACATAAATTCATGAACAGAAATGATTCTCTCCATGTTATATATATATAAAAATAAATAAAAGTATTTTAAAAGGTATTTGTAAGACATTTATATGCACACAAAAATACCAGAGAATATTGAATTAGAGAAAAGAGATCATGTGAATGGGGGGAAAAGAAAACACCAAATCCAGATATGAATAATCTGCCTAGATAGAAGGTCAAAAGGGTTGTCTGATACAAAAGCCAAGTCACAGCTTGGGTTTTCCTATAGATATTTTTTTATGAGCGTTAGGACATGAAAATCAGCTGATAAACATTAATGGGCTAGCAACACATCAGCTTTCTATCCTACTAAGGAGAAGTCCTAACAGATATAAAGAGAATCAGTACTGATTTTTATCAAAATTTATATTCCATTTTATAATTAACCAAGAAATGTTATTTTAACAGTGGTAAGAAATAATCAGTTGAGAGCCACTTACCCCTTGCTGTTTCCCTGGATAACTGGATTATGTGGCAATCTTTATACTAAATATCACTTCTGTCTACGTTCAACAAGTTAAACTAGATTCAAAGGGGGCAGGTGACCAAAACCCACAGGTAAGTCAAAAACATGGAGACCTGGGAGAAGGGTTGGAATTTGTGGGGAGCATTGGCTGTTATATCAGGGATAAAGGAGAGAAAAGACAGAACTGTGGAGGGGAGGAGAAATCAAATCAGTGTCTTAGTTGTGTTTATTTACTAGCATTTTGAGTTCTTCCTGATTATTCCCCATACTTCTCGCATTAGTATACGGACATCTATGACATAGTTGCCATTGCAGAGACCTGGTGAGATAATACTCATGACTGGAATATTGGTATAGAAGGATACAGCTTGCTCAGGAAGGATAGGCAGGGGAAAAGGGGAAGAGGTGTTGCCTTATATATTAAAAATGTATAGACTTGGACTGAGGTTGAGATGGAAATAGGAGACAGACTTGTTGAAAGTCTCTGGGTAAGGATAAAAGGGGTAAAAAACAAGGGTGATGTCATGGTAGGGGTCTACTACAGATCACCAAATCAGGAAGAAGAGGTGGATGAGGCTTTTTTTTAACAACTAACAAAATCATCCAAAACACAGGACTTGGTGGTGATGAGGGACTTCAATTACTCAGACATCTTCTTGGGAAAATAACACAGCAGGGCACAGATTTTCCAACAAGTTCTTGGCATGTATTAAGACTTTTCTTTAATTTCAGAAGGTGGAGAAAGCTACCAGGGGAGAGGCTGTTCTAGATTTGATTTTGAAAATAGGGAGGAACTGGTTGAGACTTTGAAAGTGGAAATTCACTAAGGACAAATGCAAAGTACTCCATTTAGGAAGGAACAATCAGTTGCATACATACAAAATGGGAAATCATTGCCAAGGAAGGAGTACCGCAGAAAAGGATCCAGGGGTCATAGTGGCCCCTAAGCTAAATATGTCTCAACACTGTTGAAAAAGAAAAAAAAAAAAAAGGAAAAAGCGCGAACATCATTCTGGGATGTCTTAGCAGAAGTGATGTAAGCAAGACACAAGAAATAATTCTTCCAGTCTACTCTGCGCTGTTTAGACCTCAACTGGAGTATCGTGTCCAGTTCTGGGCACCACATTTCAGAAAAGATGTGGACGAATTGGAGAAAGTCCAGAGAAGAGCAACAAAAATGATTAAAGGTCTAGAAAACATGACCTATGAGGAAAGACTGAAAAAATTGGGTTTGTTTAGTCTGGAGAAGAGAAGACTGAGAGGGGACATAACAGTTTTAAAGTATATAAAAGGTTGTTACAAAGAAGATTGAGAAAAATTGTTTTAGAACCTCTGAGATAGGACAAGAAGCAGCGGGCTTGGAGGTTTAGGTTGGACATTAGGAAAAACTTCTTAACTGTCAGGGTGACTAAGCACTGGAATAAATTGCCTAGGGAGGTTGTGGAATCGCCATTATTTGAGATTTTTAAGAGCCAGTTAGACAAACACCTGTCAGGGATGGTCTAGATAATACTTAGTCCTGCCATGAGTGCAGGGGACTGGACTTGATGACCTCTTGAGGTCCCTTCCAATCCTATGATTCTAAGTTGAAGACCAGTTTTATGCAACTAGGTTATCTATGCTTGAAATTCTACTTGAAATTCAGCCAGAGTGCAGGAAGTTGCTGACTTGTTTCATTGAGATTTCCAATAGAAACGAAACTAAAGGGAGACATCATTAAAATACTGCATTGCAGGTAATTAAAGCAGGCCAAAAATATTTTATGCTGCCACAAAAACTGTCCAGTGGTCTTTTTTCTTCAGTTAATTTACTTTATGGATGGATTGATTATGGAATACTGTAAGTTCAGGATCAGCAGTTTTTATCATTCACAACTGGGAATCCTTGTCCTCAGTACCTATGTATTTTCTGTTGGCTGCCTAGTCTCACGTTCATCTGTTTGGATGGCAAAGTTAGACTATCAGTCTTACATGTTTCCTTGTACTATATAACATCTGTTGGCACTTGTAAGCCAAAGACACATATCGGAAACAGTGAGGAAAAGAAAAATGTGGCATTTTTAACTCCAAGTATAATGTTCTAGGTAAGCTGTATTACACAGGGTCCATAGAAAATCCATTACTTCTAAATAATTGGGCTGATTTGTCCAGAGATTTTTTACAACATGCAGCACTGAGATGTACAAGTTGATTCACTGAGGTGCAGGGAGGGTCAATTGACTTGCTCACAATTAGTGCCTCAGCCAAGAACCCAGGGGCCACCAGCCACCCAGATACTACTACTGATAATGATACTGGCCTCCTTTGTAAAATGCTTTGAGATCTATGGATGAAAAGCACTATATAAAAGCCAAGTATTATCATTACTCAATCATTTGCTATAAATAGGGCCCTGCCCAAATTCACAGCCATGAAAAAATGCATCATGGACCATGAAATCTGGACTGTTTTACACGATATTATAAAGATTTCATGGGGGAGACCAGCGTTTCTCAAATCGGGAGTCCTGACCCAAAGGGGAGTTGCGAGGGGGGGATTGAAAGGTTATTTTAGGGGGGCCAGGGTATTGCTACCCTTATTTCTGCACTGCTTTCAGAGCTAGGCAGCTGGAGAGCGGCAGCTATTGGCCAGGTGCCCAGCTCTGAGGGCAGTGCCGCCGCCAATAGCAGTGCAGAAATAAGGGTAGCAGTACTGCAACCTCCGCTACAATAACCTTGCAACACTGCCACAACTCCTTTTTGGGTCAGGACCCCTACATTTACAGCATCGTGAAATTTTCAGATTTAAATAGCTAAAATCATGAAATTTACGATTTTAAAAATCCCATGACCATGAAATTGACCAAAATGGACAACGTATTTGGTAGGGCCCCAGCTATAAATGCCTTAAGGGCCTGATCCAAAGCCCAAAGAAACCAGTGGAAAAAACTCCCATTGTCTTCAAAGGGTGTTGGATTAGGCCCTAAAAGGACCATGTTTTCATAATACTAGGGATAATCATAGTAATCATTCTGTTAGTCAGCAGCATTCTACAGTCTTTGTAACAGTAATCAAATTCCACTGTGTTAGTCTTTAATCTTGCTAGGTCTCCACTAAGGTCTGTAATGTGATTGCAAAATGTACCAATTGTTCTTGCTTTCCAATATTATACATTTTAGTTGTTAATCTCTCCTCTTCCAAAGTCATAGACATAGCTGGGTTAATACCAAACATTTTCTGATTCATATTTGACTAGAAAACGGAATTCACTTCAGCTGTGTTTATGCTCCTCTTGGGTTTGCTTTCTAATAATATAATAGCAAGCTAGTTTACTGGCAGAAATGTTTGAAACCCTGACGGTTAAGTGACTATTAGAGAATATCTGTGGAAAATGAATTTTGAACTCAAACATAAATTTTCACCTCATGAATCTGATTGGTAAGAATTACGCTGAGCCAGTAAGCAAACTGAAACAGTGCTCTGCATTTTGTGTGTTCAATCAAAGCGAAGCCATATAATTCTATACTGAATACCCACAATCGACTGTTCATGAATAATCCACAAACTAAGATTTATTCATTGACATTTTGTTGAGTATCTTCAAACAATGAATAAATTCAAGGAAATCTTAAGGAGGTCTGGAAAACTTGCATAAAGAAAAGAGGCTTAATTCACTGGAGATGTTATTTGTTATCAGTTACTTGTTCAGCTATACTTGAAAACTTTAGTTTTCAAGATTGGTCTTGAAAGAGGTAAAATGTTATATAGATTTGAAAAGTAATAACTAGTCAGTTAGGAAGGAGAAACTTTTTATTGACATGTATGCACTGATTTTGTATTTTTTTAAACTGGACATTTTATCTAAATTTTGAATGGAACTAAAGTTTGAATTCTGAAACCTTAAAAACAAATACTGAGAACTTTTAAATTAGAGACAAACATTGGATACAATGGTGCCCAATGTTTCTGGAGAAAATCCAAGGTCCTCAGCATGGGCGGCACGTGACTCCTCCATTTGGGGAGGCTGGGTGCGCCCGGACTGTGACTCTTCCCCAAAGTCTGCTCCCGCTCACACTCCACCCTTGGCCCTGCTCAGCCCTCACCCCCAGGTCCCTCCTGCTCACCCACCAACTGACTGCTCACCACTCGTGCCTCTTAGCCCCCTCCCCGAGCCCCCCCACCCACTGCTCCTGCCTCTTCACGCCCTCCTCCAACTGGCTGCTCACCACTCAAATGCACTTCTTTGTCCCCTCCCATGAGGGCCTCATGTGGGTGGAGCCTCGGAGGGATGAGGACAAGCGGGAGTGGGGCTTCAGGGTGGAACGTGGGCAGGACCATAGTCTAGGCACTCACCCTTTCAGCAGTAGCGCACTCCAAAGGTGGTGGGGCTGGCTGTTTGGGGAGGCTTTGGTCCTCAGCTCCTGTTGATTTCAGAGAGCAATGAAGGTGCTAATACCTCCCAGAAGGCCCTGACTGTGAGGCTGTATACAGTTTATTTAAATCTGTAGCAAGAGTGGCTGTAGGAGGTTATAGGAAGAAGCTCTTGAGGTGAAGCAAAGAGACAGAGAGAGACACAGAGAGACAAATAGAGCAATATCAGGGATAATACTGTTCAGTGTTGGAACAGAGCAAAGTTCCTTACCCTAACCCTAACCCTAACTCCTTCACTCTTCTGCTCATTCACTCTTCACAGACTCTTCTGCTCATTCTCCCCAAGCCTGACTTCTGCTCAATTCCCTCCAACCTGTCACTGTCCAAGTCCTGTCTTTTCTCTACTCCTGACCAGTTCCATTCTCCTTAACAACCCAGGGCCAATCTCCCCTCCTCGGGTTCCTCACACCAGTTCCAGTCTCCTTACCCAACCAGTCCCAGCTTCCCTTCCCCGCAGCTCCCAGTCTCAGTCCCTTTGCCCAGCCAGTCCCAGTTTCTCTCTCAGGGTATGTCTACACTACAAGAGTAGTTCGATTTAACTTAGGTCGAATTTGTGGATTCGACCTTATGAATTCGAATTTGTGTATCCACACTAAAGACACTAATTCGACTTTGTGAGTCCACACTAACGGGGCAAGCGTCGACATTGGAAGTGGTGCATTCTGGGCAGCTATCCCACAGTTCCCGCAGTCCCCGCTTCCCATTGGAATGCTGGGTAGAGCCCCCAATGCCTGCTGGGGGAAAAATGTGTCGAGGGTGGTTTTGGGTAACTGTTGTCATTCAACCGTCACTCCCGCCCTCTCTCCCTGAAAGCGCCGGCGGGAAATCTATTACTGCACTTTTCTGGTCAGTGACAGCACGGACGCCACAGCACTGCGAGCATGGAGCCCACTGTGATCATCGCTGCACTTATGGCCGTTGTCAACTCCTCGCACCTTATCGTCCACCTCTTCCACAGTCAGCTGCTGAGAAATCGGGCGAGGAGGCTCCGGCAGCGCGGTGAGGACATGAAGTGTCAGAGTGGCACAGACCTCTCACAAAGCACGGGATCCCGCGCCGCGGAGATCATGGTGGCAATGGGTCACATTCATGCTATGGGACGGCGATTCTGGGCCCGGGAAACAAGCACGGACTGGTGGGACCGCATAGTGCTGCAGGTCGGGGATGAATCACAGTGGCTGCGAAACTTCAGGATGCGTAAGGGCACTTTCCTTGAACTGTGTGACTTGCTGGCCCCTGCCCTGAAGCGCCAGGACACCCGGATGCGAGCAGCCCTGACTGTGCAGAAGCGAGTGGCCATAGCCCTCTGGAAACTTGCCACGCCAGACAGCTACCAGTCAGTAGCAAACCACTTTGGCGTGGGCAAATCTACCGTGGGGGTTGCTGTGATGCAAGTAGCCCACGCAATCGTTGACCTACTGCTCTCAAAGGTAGTGACCCTGGGAAATGTCCAGGTCGTCATAGATGGCTTCGCCGCGATGGGATTCCCAAACTGCGGTGGGGCTATAGATGGCACTCACATCCCTATCCTGGGACCGGCCCACCAGGCCAGCCAGTATATTAACCGAAAGGGCTACTTTTCAATGGTGCTGCAAGAACTGGTGGACCATAGGGGACGTTTTACCAACATCTACGTCGGGTGGCCGGGCAAGGTTCATGACGCGCGTGTTTTCAGGAACTCTGGTCTGTTTAGACGCCTGCAGGAAGGTAGTTTCTTCCCGGACCACAAAATAAGTGTTGGGGATGTGGAGATGCCTACAGTGATCCTCGGGGACCCAGCCTACCCGCTAATGCCCTGGCTCATGAAGCCCTATACAGGCGCCCTGGACAGTGACAAGGAGTTCTTCAACTACTGGCTGAGCAAGTGCAGAATGGTGGTGGAATGTGCTTTCGGACGTCTCAAGGGGAGATGGAGGAGCTTACTGACTCGCTCGGATCTCAGCGAAACCAATATCCCCATTGTTATTGCAGCTTGCTGTGTGCTCCACAATCTCTGTGAGAGCAAGGGGGAGACCTTTATGGCGGGATGGGAGGTTGAGGCAAATCGCCTGGCTGCTGATTACGCTCAGCCAGACACCCGTGCCATTAGAAGAGCCCAGCGGGAAGCGCTGTGCATCCGGGAGGCTTTGAAAGCTAGGTTCCTCAGAGAGCAGGGTAACCTATGACTGTCCAGTCTCTTTACAGAGAAGCTGAACCTGCCCCTGTTTCAGTTACTATTCACTTTTTTCAGCGGTTACATACCCCGTTCACCAGGTTTCCCCCCTTCCAACAGACGTTTAAAAATAAAGTTATTGGAACATTTTTAATTAACAAAGTTTTCTTTACTAAAGAATTCGCGTTAAAGGGTTCAAACAGGGACGCAGACTGTGGTGGGTACGGTGTGCAGTGATGTACAGACCGCTTCTACACTCGAGAACTGACAGGCTCCTGCTCCTACACCGGTCTCTGGGGGGAGGACGGTTACAGGAGGGTGTGCAGGAAGGGGTGGGTTTGCAGGAAGGGGTGAGGGGTGTGTGGGAAGGGTGAGTAGGTGTGGGGGGATGATGGCTCTGGCTGGGGCTCAGGGCATCGGAGAGGTTCATGGCTAGGGTGGAAGGGCATGGTAAGGGCAGCCTGCCTTGCCATTTGTGGATGACAGGCGCTCAGACCCTGGGGCAGCATACACCTCCCAGACTGACCTGGGGCAGCAGACACCTCCCAGAGTGACCCGGGTGCCTAGTGACTGCACTCTGTGTGTGACCTGCTGTTGATCCTGCCCCCATGTCTGTACCCTGTTAATGGTGGCTGTCCTATGCAATTAACAAACCCCTCCCCCCGCTTCACACAAAGTCTTCTGCAAAGAAACATGACGGAAACAGTAATGAACAGCAAACTATTTTTAATACTCAACTACACAGTTGGGGGATGAAACTGGGATTTGGGATCGGGTGAGCCAGGAAGGGAAGCAATTCTCATACTTTAGGGAATGAGAGCTGTTTGGTACATGAGCGCTCTGCTGGGGTGGAGTGACAGTTTTCATGGCCCCTAGTGCCCCTCCTTCTTGTGATTTTGGGTGAGGGGGGGACAGGACTTTGTGGCGGGGGAGGGCGGTTGCAGATACAGTTCAGGGGGGCTCTCTGCTCCTGCCTGCGGTCCTGCAGAACATCCACAAGGCGCCGGAGCATGTCCGTTTGCTCCCTCATTAGTCCAAGCAGCGTTTGAGTCGCCTGCTGGTCTTCCTGCTGCCACCTGTCCTCCCGTTTGCTGTGTGAGCGCTGCTGCTGAGAGAGGGTCTCCCTCCACTGGCTCTGCTGGGCCGCCTCGGCTCTGGAGCAGGCCATCAGTTCAGCGAACATCTCGTCCCGAGTCTTTTTCTTTCGCCGCCTAATCTGCGCCAGCCTCTGTGAGGGGGATGCCGGGGCAGTTTGGGAAAGAGCCGCAGCTGTGTGATGGGAAAAAGGAAGTGATTTCCTTGCAAAGATACATGTTTGCGAACACTGAACACAGTCTACTCAGTTTCTGTGAACAAGACCATACAGGGCACCTAATCTCATGTGCTCTCAGGACAAGTTCGAATTTTCGGCATTCGCTTTCATTGCCTGGGGTCTTGCACTGGAGATCGGACAAGCGGGGCAGGACAGCAGAATCCGTGTAGCAGCCAGGCCTGGTAAGCCGTAAACTTTAGGCTGCTTAACAGTTAATGGATAGCAGTGCCCTCCTGCTGCAGGCAATCTGGAAAGCATAAAGTCTGACCCTGTTCCAGCCCCTCGCGGCTGTCCCCGGGAAAGATCCCTGTATGCTTTTCCTCTGCAGCCTCCACCACGTGGCTGTTAAACGACGGTCATTGTTATGCAAAGGAAAAGTCAAGCATTCACAATAGTAACATTACAGTAATTCCCCTAATTAGATGCAGCAGTTGCCGAGCGAGATCACCCTGAGGCGGGTCACCAGGAGAAACAGAGAGCGCATGCTGCGTGAATCCCTGCACAGACCAGGGCCCTATGCTGCCATGCTGGTCGAGGCAATGCTCCCACTATACCTCAGGATGGCCTGGCGCGGAAGAGTGTGCTTCCACGGAGCACCCAATAAGGCACCTCTCCCCAGGAACCTCCTGCGGAGGCTTTTCGAGTACCTCTATGAGAGCTTTGTGGAACTGTCCCAAGAGGATTTCTGTTTGATCCCTATATGTATTGACCTTCTTTTCATATAGTTTTTATTCCTGTTTTTTAAAAAATAAATGTTTACATGTTTATAGCACTTACCGACTGATCCTTCCCCTGATTCAGAGTCCGGGTTAACGGACGGGGAGGGTTGGTAGGGAATCTCTGTGAGGGTGATGAAGAGATCCTGGCTGTCAGGGAAAGCAGTATTGTAAGCGCTGTCGCCTGCCTCGTCCTCCACAAACCCTTCCTCATCTTCCCCATCCGTGAACATCGGCGAGGAACTACCCGTCGACACTATCCCATCCTCAGAGTCCACGGTCACTGGTGGGGCAGTGGTGGCAGACCCACCGAGAATGGCATGCAGTGCCTCGTAGAAGTGGCATGTCTGGGGCTGGGCTCCGGAGCGTCCGTTTGCCGCTTTGATTTTTTGGTAGCCTTGTCTCAGGTCCTTGATTTTCACGCGGCACTGCGTTGCATCCCGGCTGTATCATCTGAGTGCCATGGCTTTGGAGACCTTCTCGTAGGTCTTTGCATTCTGTTTTTTGGAGCGCAGCTCCGAAAGCACAGACTCATCGCCCCACACAGCGATCAGATCCAAGACTTCCCAGTCAGTCCATGCTGGGGCCCTCTTTCTACTCTGAGGTTGCATGGACTCCTCTGCTGGAGAGCTCTGCATCGCTGCCAGTGCTGCTGAGCTCGCCACGATGTCCAACCAGGAATTGAGATTCAAACTGGCCAGACAGGAAAAGGAATTCAAATTTTCCCGGGGCTTTTCCTGTATGGCTGATCAGAACATCTGAGCTCGGACTGCTGTCCAGAGCGTCAACAGAGTGGTGTAGTGTGGGATAGTTCCCGGAGCTACTAAGTTCGATTTGCATCCACACCTAGCCTAATTCGACATAGCCATGTCGAATTTAGCGCTACTCCCCTCGTCGGGGTGGAGTACCGAATTCGAACTAAAGAGCCCTCTAGGTCGAATTAAATGGCTTTCTGGTGTGGACGGGTGCGCGGTTAATTCGAGTTAACGCTGCTAAATTCGAATTAAAGTCCTAGTGTAGACCAGGCCTCAGTCAGGACCGGCTCTAGGCACCTGCAAAGCAAGCACGTGCTTGGGGTGGCACAATTCCAGGGGTGGTATTCCAGCCACCTTTTTTCTTTTTTTGCTTGGGCAGCTGCGCTCTTGGAGCTTGGGGCAGCAAAAAACCTAGAGCTGGCCCTGCTCTCAGTATCTATGGTCCAAGTCTCATCAGACTCCTTGTCCCAATCTACTCCTTTCCTTCTTCCTCAGTCTGGACTTTATCCCCTTTGCATCAGATCCACACTGCTTGGGTACCAGCAGAGGGGTGTGTGTGAGGGGGTCGCTGGAAGTACAGGAGAGAGACTCCCTGCTCTCAGTTTCAGTTCCCAACCCCACCCTGGCCCAGAGCAGCTGGCAGTCTTATAATGAGCAACTTCAATATGTTATGCTAGTAGCCCTGCCTATAATAGAATACATTTTACAGCACATATATAAGACCAAGACCCTGCCCCCAAAGGCCTACAATATACGTATAGACAAAAAGCAAAAACAAAACAAAAGTGTTGAGTAGGTGTGATGGGGTGGGACTCAACAATATAGTGCCTCCTGCTGGCTGTCCTGGTTATTAGCACTGTGCTCTCTTTGGGTGGTGCCTCACCCGCTGTTTCCTCTGGTCCTGGACCCACATCATTCCCAGGACTGCAGCCTCCCATTGTCCTTCACTTTCTCAGCCTCTTCTCCTGGGCTAGCTTTGGCCCTACAACTAAGAGGGCACTCCTTCCTCAGGTGCACCTGTTGCCCACAGGTCCAACACACCCATCTCCTCCTCGTTCTCCTCACAGGGAGAGGCTTTTGTCCCCCACCCTGGTAGGAGCACTCTCTTGTCCAGTGTCCATGTTGCCCACAAGCATAACATTCACTTGGCCCAGACACTGGCCCCCCGGCCTTACTGCCTGACTTCCTCTCTTGCTTTCTGTGGCCTCTATGGACCTACTCCTGCAGCAGCTTAAGTATATAAAGGTGTTGCTTGGCTAGCTGAGACATATAGGTCTGTAAGCACTCCTGTGCCTCGCACTGTCTCTGTTGGGTCCTGAGTACCTGCAGCAGCAGGCCCAGAAGCTGCCTTTGCTGTTTGCCCTTGCTGCCCTTGTTTGTTGGCCCCTTGCTGCAGAGGAACTGACTTTGGAGTCCAGTCTGGGAGGGTATATAAGCCCTCAGAAAAAGCTTCCACATATTGCAGCTCCATTGTATCTCCAAACTTACTGTCTCTTAAATAGTCTTTCAAATTCTCCTCCTATCAGGCGCAGCTGGCAAACAGTCCGAGTCTCTCACTCAGTCCCCCTTCTCTCAAGGGCAACCAAATTCCCGCATTCTCCACCATGTGTGATGGGATGCGACTCACCACTGTGGTGTCTTCTGCTGGCTGTCCTGGTGGTGCCTCACCCGCTGTCACCTCTGTTCCTGGACCTACGTCATTCCCAGAATTGCGGTGTCCTCTTCAATAACACTGCCCTCTGGCTGTGCCACACTATGTTCCCTCCCTTCTAGGGGGACTTGCAGTCTACTGTCTGGCCACTTCCTTCAGTGGTAAACTTCAGTCCATGGTTTAGCAACCTGGCCCTGATTGGCTGCCTCCCGTGCAGTCTCCCTAGAGCTGCTTTAACCCCTTTTCTGCCAGTGTGGGGCAGACGCCCCATCACAGAAGGGAAGGGACAATGCAGTTTACCTTCAAGATTGTGGGGTTGTATGGAATGAGCATTTTATATTTAAAAAAAAAATGTTCATCATGTTCCATCCAGAATGATTGTTCCTTAACATTATACAGTACGTAGATATTTCACCCACTCAGGCAGCTTCTTCAGTGGCTAAACACAAAAAAGAAGCATACAGGAAGTGGAAGCTTGGACAAATGACCTGGGAGGAGTATAAAAATATTGTTCAGGCATACAGGAGTGAAATCAGGAAGGCCAAATCACATGTGGAGTTGCAGCTAGCAAGAGATGTTAAGAGTAACAAGAAGGGTTTCTTCAAGTATGTTAGCAACAAGAAGAAAGTCAAGGAAAGTGTGGGCCCCTTACTGAATGAGGGAGGCAACCTTGTGACAGAGGACGTGGAAAAAGCTAATGTACTTAATGCTTTTTTTGCGTCTGTCTTCACAAACAAGGTCAGCTCCCAGACTGCTGCACTGGGCAGCACAGCATGGGGAGGAGGGGACCAGCCCTCTGTGGAGAAAGAAGTGGTTCAGGACTATTTAGAAAAGCTGGATGAGCACAAGTCCATGGGGCCGGATGCGCTGCATCTGAGGGTGCAAAGGAGTTGGCGGATGTGATTGCAGAGCCATTGGCCATTATCTTTGAAAACTCATGGCGACTGGAGGAGGTCCCGGATGACTGGAAAAAGGCTAATGTAGTGACCATCTTTAAAAAGAGGAAGAAGGAGGATCCGGGGACCTACAGGCCAGTCAGCCTCACCTCAGTCCCTGGAAAAATCATGAAGCAAGTCCTCAAGGAATCAATTCTGAAGCACTTAGAGGAGAGGAAAGTGATCAGGAACAGTCAGCATGGATTCACCAAGGGCAAGTCATGCCTGACTACCTAATTGCCTTCTATGAGGAGATAACTGGCTCTGTGGATGAGGGGAAAGCAGTGGATGTGTTATTCCTTGACTTTAGCAAAGCTTTTGATACAGTCTTCCAAAGTATTCTTGCCATCAAGTTAAAGAAGTATGAGCTGGATGAATGGACAATAAGGTGGATAGAAAGCTGGCTAGATCGTCAGGCTTAATGGGTAGTGATCAATGGCTCCATGTCTAGTTGGCAGCCGGTATCAAGCAGAGTGCCCCAAGGGTTGATCCTGGGGCTGGTTTTGTTCAATATCTTCATTAATGATCTAGAGGATGGTGTGAACTGCACCCTCAGCAAGTTTGCAGATGACAGTAAACTGGGAGGAGTGGTAGATATGCTGGAGGGTAGCGATAGGATACAGAGGAACCTAGACAAATTAGAGGATTTGGCCAAAAGAAATCTGATGAGGTTCAACAAGGACAAGTGCAGAGTCCTGCACTTAGGATGGAAGAATCCCATGCACTGCTACAGACTAGGGACCAAATGGCTAGGCAGCAGTTCTGCAGAAAAAGACTTGGGGGTTATAGTGGATATGAGTCAACAGTGTGCCCTTGTTACCAAGAAGACTAACAGCATTTTGGGCTGTATAAGTAGGGGCACTGCCAGCAGATCGAGGGATGTGATCATTCCCCTTTATTGGACATTGGTGAGGCCTCATCTGGAGTACTATGTCCAGTTTGAGGCCTCAAGAAGGGTGTGGAAAAATTGGAAAGAGTCCAGAAGAGGGCAACAAAAATGATTAGGTGGCTGGAGGAGAGGCTGAGGGAACTGGGATTGTTTAGTTTGTTTAGTCTGCAGAAGAGAAGAATAAGGGGGGGATTTGATAACTGCTTTCAACTACCTTAAAGGGGGTTCCAAAGAGGATGGATCTAGACTGTTCTCAGTGATAGCAGATGGCAGAACAAGGAGTAATGGTCTCAAGTTGCAGAGGGGGAGGTTTAGGTTGGGCATTAGGAAAATCTTTTTCACTAGGAGGGTGGTGAAGTACTGGAATGGGTTACCTAGGGAGGTGGTGGAATCTCCTTCCTTAGAGGTTTTTAAGGTCAGGCTTGACAAAGCCCTGGCTGAGATGATTTAGTTGGGGATTGGTCCTGCTTTGAGCAGGGGGTTGGACTAGATGACCTCCTGAGGTCCTTCCAACCTTGATATTCTATTATTCTAATTGGGGTGGGGGAAGCAACCCAGGCCTACCCATTACTCTGGGTGCCAGTCTAGGGACTTTATGAATAGCAGTCACTCACTGCATCCCTTTGGCCACTCACAATTCTGATGTTTCTCTGGGTCATTTCTCTGTGGACGCTTCACCTTCACATGCACTTCACTCATATCATAGGCCCAGGCATACAGCAAGTCCCAGCAGCCAGCCAAGAGCTCCCTCTTGCTTCCCTGGTCCCTCTCAGGAACCTATCTGTCCATGGTTCTGCAGTTCCCTTTGGCCAGCCAGGACCACCATCTGCATTCCTCTGGCTCCAGCAAAGAACTGACTCTGTTCTGCAACTCTTTTTATATGGCCCTCCTGGGCCCTGATTGGCTGCTTCCCTGGAGCCACTCTATGCCCCTTGGAGGACCTTTCTACTGCTCTTTTCTAGGACTAGGTTTTGTAAGACCCTCCGGCCTCCAGCAGGAGGCCTCTGGGCCCGGTACACCATGTATTCCTAGTTAACAATGGGACATATGAAGAACTCCTCCAGTACTAGAGATGACAAAAACTTAGACTGGTTACTCTGCAAGGTTGGGTTATACAAAACTGCAGAATATTGTTTAGGCAAAAGTTGTTTCACTTTCAACCTCTCCTCATTAGCAGATTTGGATGACATATTGAAAGTTGTTGCAAATAAGATTAATTTGCTGCTGATCCTGCGAGGTCATCATTAGCACCTTCCACTTCACCTCTACCTTCTCAACTATGATTAAGTTGACTATCCTGTACTCTAACATGTCCTCAGGTACTTAAATAGGCTCTTACTTCAATTCCTCCTTGAATCAGCTGATTTTGCACTGCACTAATGACACTTGCAAGAACAGCCTGAATCCTTGTATACTGTGCTCTAAAGCCTGACAGTAGCAAATTTCTAGGGAGAAATGTAAACATATCAAGTGCCAACTTCTTCAGTTTAGAACATTTTGCTATATCTATCAGCTTCTTAATCATCTTTTTCTACACTGTACTCCAAACAAAAGCTATGCTCTCTTGAGCTGTCAACCAAGAAGAATGACTTCCCTCTCAGAAAACTGAAACCATGGATAGGCAGCAGCAGTAGCAAATAAATGATGTAAACTGATTTTTACCCTTTAATGTGAAGAAATAAATTTAATAAATAAATGGCCAAAACTTTTTGGAAAGTTTGTGCTGCTTTCTAGCCCTGCACTCCTTTGAACTATCCTATTTCAGACCGGATTGTCTTTGAGCTTGCAGTTCTTCTGTTTGTGACATTTAGGCTACATCTACAGTGGCACACATAGTTGGGTACTTACCCATGGATCCGAAGAAGTGGGTATTCACCCACGAAAGCTCATGCTGCAAAACGTCTGTTAGTCTATAAGGTGCCACAGGATTCTGTTGCTCTCACAGATCCCTAACATACCCACACTGAGTGTGCACACATGCTGTGGTGGACATGGATACAAACTGTATACATACATATTCACACATCCACACTGCTGCTTTTTGGTATTAGTGTTGTTTGGCATTAGGATTTCGGGGGCAGTATCCCAGTGTTCTGTGCATCACAGGAGAAACTCTAGGAACTGCCTGGCAGTTTGTTGTTGGTACTGTCTGCCATCTTCACATATTTGTTGATGGCAGTTCCTGCTCACCCCTCTTTACAACTTGGTGGAAGACACAGAGCAAGTACCTAATGATGTGTTTCTGCGACTGCTTCTTCTTGCAGGAGCCATGTGTGTGCACTGCAGCATGCAACCAGCGAGAATCTTGGGTGAATGGACTTGGTCCTATCTCATAAGCCAAAGACAGGTGACCAGGGCAGTGACTGATCCACTGTTGTCCCATGACACAGGCATGCAGGAGACTGCTGGTGTTGTGACTGTATATCCATGGATGGACAACCACTCCTGGAGTGCATAGTGTGGTGTGGAGGTTGCCCGGTGTGGTGGGATCACATCATATTGGAAACTTGGGATGATGACCAGTGGCTGCAGAAATTTATAATGAGGAAACTGATGTTCATGGAGCCCTTTGAGGAGCTGGCCTCCACCCTACAGTAGCAGAACTCTTGGTTCCAAAGTCCCATTGGTACAGAAGTGGATGGCTATTGCCCTTTGGAAGTTGCAATACTGGACAGCTACCCATCAGCCACAAGCTGCTTCAGAGTGGGGAAGACCACTGTCAGGCTCGTGGCAGTGCAGGTTTGCAAAGTTATCAACACTCCTCTACCCACAGGTGGTTGCCATTGCCAAACTTCCGGCAATTATAGCTGGGTTCCAGAGAATGGGGTTTCTGAACTGCTCAGAGGTCATCAATGGCACCCATGTCCCCAGACTATGCCCACCAAAAGGTCAATCAAAAAGGCTATCATTCACTTATTCTTCAAGGCTTAATGGATCACAAAGGCAGGTTCATGAACACTAATGGACACACAGGAATGCCAATGTGCTGGGGAGATCAGGATTGTACTTGAAGTGTGAAGAAGGGATTTTATTCCCAAGAAATGACATGGTTCTGTATGGTGTTTGTGTGCCCAGAGTTATTATGGGGGACCCCACATACTCGCTCCTACTCTGGCTAATGAAAACCTACTCTGACATCAACAACCTGGCAAAATGGGAAAGCAACTTCAAACTAAGCAGGGGATCTGGCAGTCTATGCCAGAGAGATGTTTGTGCTGCTTGTTACCCCTGTACATATAACTGAATCAAGGGGTTAGGTGAACTGTGAAGGTGGACCAAGTACATTTGCTCTGCCATTGAACCTTAAGCTGAAGTTTCTGCTGCGCTAGAAATTTGTGGACATGTGCTTACGGGACTGGGAGGCAATCTGAATGGAAATAGACTATATTCTAGGTTAGCAGATGGAGACTGCATGGAGCGGGGAGAAGAGAACCACTGCAAATGCCTACCCATCTCCAAGCCAGCTCCTGCAATGTCAGAAAATTCATCCTCTTTGTCCAGCAAAGAGTGGAGAAAGGAATGGGGAAAGAGTCACACAGCAACTGTACTTTGTTCTATGAACTTTCTGATCAGGACTGCAAGAAACTCACCTCCCCACTGCAAAGGGACATGGTATTGTATTTGCACAGCTGTTGGGGCAGGATACTGTCCCCTCCTTTCTCCCAGATTGTACGGCATGGCTCCAAGTGGGGAGACCCTGGACACCAGGGACCAGGAATACTTCAAAACACTTGTATTGTGACAGAGAACCCCATTGCATTCCTCAGAGAAGATTTCCTCTTCTCCTTCCTGTATATAACCAGCCCTGATACTAAAGCCACTCTATAACTTTATCATGTACAAATGTCCTGTTCCCCAACTGACATTTCTATCCCCTCCCTCACTGTCAGCCCGTTGGCCAACAAATTAACAGACCATGGGTCAGTATGATAGTGGTCTGATAACCTGTTCTACAGCTTCTGATGTGGTTCATGGTAATTCAGTAAATGTTGAATTAGAGTTGTGTCTTGGATGAGGGACCATTTGGGGGGAGGAGGGAAGGATGTGGGTGGCCTTTCAGTCCTGCATGCAGCCCCAGAGAAAGAGGGAGAGGATGTTGGTGGGGACGGTGGGGGTTGAACTTACCAGCCTCAGGTTCTGGATCCTGCTGAGTCTCGGGGTCCTTCTCTGGCTTGTTAGGAGGGGTTTGCTGAGCCAGCTTCTCTGGGTTGAAGTGCAGGATAATGTGCTCCTCTTCCTCCAGGTTTTCCAGGTCCTCCTCCTCCACAGTCCCTGCTGCCTCCTTGTCCTGCCCCTCATCGGTATCCTGTCAAACCATGAGGCCAGCAGACTTGGGGTGGGGGTTGTGACTACTGAGTGACTACTGGAGTCTTTTGCTTTCTGGTACCAGAGCCTGAAGTGCTTTATCCATTTCCCAGTACTGGGCTGGAATCCGGTGAATGCCTGCCTGCACCAACCTCACCAAAACTTCCCAGTAGAGATGGATGTTCCTCGTCCTGTGGGAGAAGTCATGGAGGACAGCAAACTCTGACCACACATTGATGAGCACCCAGGTGTGCTTGGATGACCAGGTGGCATCTCTCCGAGCAGGTTCCCTGTCCATGTGTACAGGTGAAAAGAAGTGTAGTGGAAAACTATTCTGAAGTGGTCAGCACAGCTTGCTACTACTGGTGAGAATGGAGACAGAGGGACTGTTATAGATTTGGGTACAGGTCAGGTACGAAAAGGTCAGTGCATTGAGGGAAAGAGGCTGAAGGACTATTAAACCTGGGACCTGGTACACGCCCCTTACCCTGTCCACAGGACAAACGGGCCTGGGCAAAAGGCTGTGCCACAGCCCAAGGTTTGCTCATATCTACACCCTCAAGTGTGCTATTATTCTTGCCCAGTACTTGCCTTGCTGGGGTTTGGATGTGGATGGTAGAGGGTTCTGGCACAACCACACACATGACCTGTGCCCAGTCACCAATGTAACTGTAGCTTCACAGGCTAGAAGATGGGAACTTTATTGTGTTGACATGAGAACAGAGTGGCTGCCGTGACAACGGAACAGACAGAATGGCCAACCTGTGGAAGAGACTGTAAAAGTGGCTATGAAGGCCTAACTAATGAACTATGACCTGAAAAGCCATCATCCTTAACTTAAGTAAGGGGAGGACTGACATGATGCAAACTGAAACCTTGGTTTCAGAAGTGGACTTTCAACTATGTCAAGGTTGCATTGATTTTGAGATAAAATTTTTAAGGGGATTTTAGCACAAAGTTGGAAAGAGGACTGGAATAATAATGTTTGTGGTTTTCCACAGACTGAAAAAGTATGAAATCAAGAGCTATCCTTTATTTTTTTGCTTCAAATTACTGGTCTAATGTGCATAAAGTCTAGTGAACCTCAGGCCACAACATTGCTTGGGCCTAATGATATATCCTCGATGATTCTATCCTGCTCTCACAATGCTGTTTCTGCTGAACCTCGAGAAAGTAGAACACCATCCCATCCAAGCATCAAGGAGGATGGAGCCTTGTCTCCTGATCCAGCGTGACATCAGAGAAATCTGGGATACATGGTCTTTTTGAGAATGGAGCCAGATCTTTGGCCTGACATTGGCAGCAAGCAGCACACAGCTACCCTGAAATTTTTTTATTTTCCATACCCTTTTATTTTTCCTCTTGCAATCGCTTTTGTCTTTGTTTCTGTTTGGGCGGGGGATAACCTGTTACAAAACTTACAGCTTTACAAGTAAGCTTGGGTTAGAAGTATTAGAGTTAGAATCCACTTTACATATTCATTATTTAAAAAGACGGTACAAAAGTGAAGACAGAGTTGCAATTTACTTGCCATTTTCCTGCATGTTTAAGTTAATAACCACACACAAGTATACTTTCTGGATACTTTAGCTTTAAATCATGACACAAGACCAAAGAATTGAGGTTTTGTACTAGCAAAAAGGATGCATTACAAAGCATCTAATTAATCCATTGAGCCCAACAAGCTTGCTAGTAGTACTTTATTTTATATGCCCTTCCAGCATAAATAGGAACATTTGGATCTATATACATGAATGAGGTAGATATTCTGTGGAAAAATAATATCTGATTATGTAATTAAAGACTATACCACAATGCATATGCACAAGGGAGACAAATTAAAGATGCATATCCTAATTTCTGAGTGCTTGTCTTTGAAACCTTAATGTTCTTTTAATGTGGTTTCTAAATGGGTAATTTAGTAGATAAATCACATTGTACAGCACATTAGGTTAAAGAAACTATTACTAACCATTGGCAAATAGATGCAGTCCCTAAATATTTTCATGACAGTTTAATGGGAAGGTGTAATAAAAATATTGTAATATCCATGCCCATATACCACATCAAGTTGTCAGCGGGGAATAGAATGCCAACCTCCCCCCTCTAAAAGCACAGGACACTTGAGCTAAAGGAGAACTCCATTAGTTATTAGCAGTCCAGGGCTTGTGATATATAGCAGCAATATCACGGGCTCCCCTTTATGCTGCATATTTTAGTTAAGCATGGATTGTTTGAAAAGGCCCTTGGCTGAACTGTATCCAATACTTCATTCATCTTCATCTCTCCAGTATCTCCACGTCTTCTTTAAACTGACTCTTACACTTGGAACAACCTTCCAAAAACTATTCATGAGGCCTCTGCCCCAGTCTCTTTCAAAACATTTCCCAAATGCTCAAAATAAGCAACACAGTTTTACTTGTAATGTTTCCTTGCTGACAAATGATGAACTAGGCATTTGGCAAATAAACCATAAGAACATAAGAATGGTCATACTGGGTCAGACCAATAGTCCATGTACCCATTATCCTGTCTTACGACAGGGGCTAGCACCAGATGCTTCAGAGTGAAAGAACAGAACAGGGCATTTATTGAATGACCCAGGCCCTGTTGTTCAATCCCAGCTTCTGGCAGTCAGAAGTTAAGGGATACCCAAAGCATGGGGTTGTGCCTCTGACCATCCTGCATAACAGCCATTGATGGACCTATCCTCCATGAATTTATCTAATTCTTTTTTTAATCCAGCTTTACTTTTGGCTTTCACAACATCCCCTGGCAATCAGTGCCCCAGGTTGATTGCATGTTGTGTGAAGAAATATTTCCTTTTGCTTGTTTTAAACACGAGGCCTATTAATTTAATTGGGAGACCCACCCTGGGTTCTTGTGTTATGTGAAGGGATAAATAATTCTGTATTCACTTTCTCCACACCATTCATGAATTTTTAGATCTCTATCATATTTGCCCTTAGCCATCTCTTTTCTAAAATGAACAGTCCCAGTCTTTTTAATCTCTCCTAATATGGAAGCTGTTGCATACCCCCAATCATTTTTGTTGCCCTTGTGTACTTTTCCCAATTCTAATATATATTTTTGAGATGGGATGAACAAAACTGCATGCAGTATTCTAGGTGTGTGCATACATGTATTTACATAGTGACATAATAATATTTTCTGTCTTGTATCTATCACTTTCCTAATGGTTCCTAATATATGGTTAGCTTTTTCGACTGCTGCTGCATGTTTAACAGATGTTTTCAGAGAACTCTCCACAATGACTTCAATATCTCTTGAGTGGTAACAGCTAATTTAGATCCCATCTTTTTATACATAGTTTGGATTATGTTTCTCAATGTGCATTATTTTTCATTTATCAACATTGAATTTCATCTGCCATTTTGTTGCACAGTCACCCAGTTTTGAGAGATCCCTTTGTAACTCTTCACAGCCAGCTTTGGACTGAACTATTCTGAGTATTTGTGTATTGATGGCAAACTTTGCCAGCTCACAGTTTACCTCATTTTCGAGATCATGTATGATAATGTTGAACAGCACAGGTCCCAGTACAGATCCTTGGGGTACCCTGCCATTTATCTCTCTTCATCTGTGAAAACTGATCATTTACTCTTACCCTGTTTCTTATCTTTTAACCAGTTACGGATCCATGGGAGGATCTTCCCCCTAATCCCCAAGACTCCATACTTTCCCAAAGGCTTTCTGAAAGTTCAAGTAAACTATATCCGCTGGGTCACCCTTTTCCAGTTTGTTGGGCCCCTCCAAAAATTCTAGTAAATTGGTGAGGCAGGATTTCTCCTTTACAAAAGCTGTATTGACTCTTCCGCAACATAGCATGTATGTATGTGTCTGATCATTCTGTTCTCTGCTATAGTGTCAGCCAGTTTGCCTGGTACTGAAGTTAGGCTTACTAGCCTGTAAATTGCCAAGATTGCCTCTGGAGCCTTTTTCAAACATGGGCATCACATTTGCTATCTACCAGTCGTCAGGTGCAGAAGCTGATTTAAGCGATAGGATACATCCAACAGTTATTAGTTTTGCAATTTCATATTTGAGGTCCTTCAGAACTCTTGGGTGAAAACCATCCGGTCCTGTGACTTCTTACTGTTTAATTTATCATTTGTTCCAAAACCTCCTCTACTGACACCTCAATCTGGGACAGTTCCTCAGATATGTCTCCTAAAAAGAATGGCTCAAGTGTGAGAATCTCTCTCATGTCCTCTACAGTGAAGCCTGATGCAAATAATCCATTTAGCTTCTCCACAATGGCCTTATCTTCCTTGAGTGCTCCTTTATGATCTTGATCATCCAGTGGACACACTGATTGTTTGGCAGGCTTCTGATGTACTTAAAAAAAGTTTGCTGTTAGTTTGTATGTTTTTTGCTAGTTGCTCTTCAAATTCTTTTTGGTCTACCTAATTATGCTTCTATGCTTGATCTGCCAGAGTTTATGTTCCTTTCTATTTTTCTCTCTAGGGCTTGACTTCCAGTCTTTAAAGGATGTCTTTTTGTTTCTAACCACCTCTTTTACTGTTTAACTATGGTGGCATTTGTTGATCTTCTTCCTGTTTTTTTTAATTTGGGGTATACATTTACATTGAGCCTCTATTATGGTGTTTTAAAAACAGCTCCATTAATCTTGCATGCATTTCACTCTTATGAATGTTCCTTTTAGTTTCCATTTAACTAGCCTCCTCATTTTTGTGTATTTCTCCTTTCGGGTTTCTTTGGTATTTCCCCTACAAGGATATTAAATTTAATTACATTATGGTTGCTATTATTGAGTGATTCAGCTATACGCATCTCTTGGACAAGATCCCGTGTGCCACTTTAGGATTAAATCAAGAATTGCCTCTTCCCTTGTGGGTTCCAGGACTAGCTGCTCCAAGAAACAGTCAGTAATGGTGTCTAGAAATTTTATCTGTGCATCTCATCCTGAAGTGACACATACCAAGTCAATATGAAGATAGTGGAAATCCCCCATTATTACTGGGTTTTCTGTTTTTGTAGCTTCTTTCATCTCTCTGAGCATTTCAGAATTGCAGTCACCATCTTGGTCAGGTGGTCAGTAGTATATCCCTACTGCTATACACTTATTATTCAGACAACAACCTCACAGTTGCATAAGAGCTAGTGTAGGCAGATGCCCATCTTGGTCACAGTGTCCAAGGAAGAGAGTTAAATGTAAGCAACTATAGTAGGCATGATATTAGTCTCAAAGTTCACAGTAATTTACAGATTCATGTTAACAGCTTTGAAGTATCCCTTAAAATGTATTTGAATCAATAGTATTGTGGGAGTTTTAAAATTTGCCTGAACTCTTCATCTTTTTAGGAGAATCCTCTATTTTCCTCTTCTTTAAAAATGAGAAAAAAAAATAATGTATGTCCCCAAACCACATCCATGCACCACAACATTAAATATCCATAGATAAGAGTCTGGTCTAAACCTATACAATACAAGAAATTCAGAATTACCTGCAGCTTGACATTCCATTCACCTGGTCTTCTACCAGAAGATGTTTCCCAGCACTTGATGACAATGTGCCATATATGCAATAATATTTTTCAATAGAGGGAAGAGATTTACCCTCTACTCTGAATTTTCTGTCTGTTGCAAATTTACCTCAACACCTTTACTTCATCTTATGTGTGAATTCTTACATTATGCCATAGACAAACATCCAAATGTGCTGAGATACACTGGGCAAAATAGTTAATATTTTACTCCATTTAATGTCTGTTTAAAACAGAATTATCTCGAATAGCTAATAGTAAAAAAAATAAAACATGAAATCCTGATCCTATTGAAATCAATGGCAACACTCCTATTTACTTCGGTGGGGTTAGGATTTCACTCAAAATGTCCAGATTGCTTTGAATCCTTGATCTGAAAGCTGCTCTCTGAACTAAAGCTCTGCACTTGAATTCTATGCTGTGCTGATAAGTGAGAATTGACTGAAGATTTCCCATTGATTATCAACCATGTGGAAACAGACGATACAGCTGAGAGGATATTTGATATAACCACAAATCACTTCAGTGACAAGGGAAGATAAATTAAAGGAAGATAATTTAAGAGGTCATCTTCTCAGAGATCCTTCCATTACCAAGAGAAGAAAGGAGAAGATTGGTAATGGAAACTAACTAATTAATGAGCTGGTGGTGTAGAAAGGAGGATTTAGAATGTACAGCGCATCAGAATGTTTTTTGTGATGGCAGACTGTTTATATTAGATAGGCTCAAGTTAATTAGATGCAGTATCTAACCTGTTAGATTCCAAACTGCCTGGTCTTGTTGAGTGGGTTTTAATCCAGGTAGGAAAGGGGAAAACTTATTCTACAGCATACGAAAATGACCATACAGAGTCTAAGAGGAAATAATCTCTAATACTAGGAATATGGGACGTGAGCAGGAAGATCCCGAAGTCATATAAAGTGATGGAAATTTTATAATGAAATGGGCATAATGCTAATTTACAGGGATGATTCTTATAAAGAGTCAACATAGAAGGATACAGTTCATACTGTAGGGAAAAGAGATAAAAAGGGGAAAGAAGAAATCCTGCTTTGTCAGGAGCACTGATAGAGCTAAGGAACTTCAGTCTGACAGTGAACAGTGAGAGAGAGGCAAAGAAAGGAGAAATGACTGGGCATCTTTTACAGATCAGCAGGAGAGAAGGAGAGAAATATTCTGGACCCCATGTCAAGATATTCTAAGGAGAAATGTTAAAAGCTAACTCTCAAACCATGATAGTCTACTAACTGTACAGTTGCGACAGGAATTATTTGGGTATTACATGAAAATATAATTAAAATATAGGGGATGAACTGAAAATTTAGGGTGATCTCCAGGAAGACTGTCTGTCAGTAAGGTGAATTAGGCTGTGGAACAGTTTCCCAAGGAAATGGGGAGAAACAGAGTCACTTAGGATTTTTAAAACTTTGCTGGACAAAGTACAAGAAAGTGCACTGTACTTATCAAGCCTGCCTTTTCAGGGAGACAACCTAGGTCTATAAAATAGGCCTTTTCCACCTCTAACTTTTATGATTCTGTTCACTGATTCTGCTTCTACCCAGGGGCGGCTCTAGGAATTCTGCCACCTCAAGCACAGCAGGCAGGCTGCCTTCCACGGCTTGCCTGCGAATGGTCTGCTGGTCCCGCGGCTTTGGCAGACCCTCTGCAGGCATGCCCGCAGGAGGTCTGCCGAAGCCGCGGGACCAGTGGACCCTCCGCAGGCAAGCTGCCGAGGGCAGCCTGCCTGCCGCCCTCGTGGCGCCAGCAGAGCGCCCCCCGCGGCTTGCCACCCCAAGCACGCGCTTGGCGTACTGGGGCATGGAGCCGCTCCTGCTTCTACCATCTCCATCTCCAACTGCAATGATATTGCTAGTTTAGAATTTAAAGGGAAAAGAAATGTTTCTGTGGTTAAGGCACTGGAGTGGACACAGATTTTGGTTCATTTCCCACTTCTGCCACTGAGTTCCTATATGATGTTATCAACGCCGTCTCTCTGTGCCTGTGACACTTTCTTGGGGAGTTCAGACCTGTAAGTCATTGGGCTAGCCCTCTGTCAGTGAGAGAGATTTGCTGCTGCTAAACTGTGTCAGCTTCCTGACACTCCAGTCTGTAAGCCAGCCCAACAAACGCCTCAGGACTCTGCCAAGTCCTTGCCTTGCCTTGCAGGTAACTCTTGGACACCCCAGTTCCTGAGCTCCCTTGAAGAATGTTCCTCAGCAGTATCCAGTTCCTGTCACTGAACACTTACAGAAATTTTCAAGTCCATTGTCTCCAAAGAGACAGAATGCACACCAGGCTGTTGGCTCAGCAGAGGCGGCATATTTCACTGTAACATAACAGTATTGAGATGAATTTATAAAAAAAGAATAAGTTTATTAATCAAGAACCAAGATTTAAGTGATACTAATCAAGAATAAGGAGGACAGAAATGATTACAAATAAAACAAAGATAACATGCTTCTAAGTGACTAAAACTTAGGCTATGATTCTTGGCTAAGACGCACCTTTCAGTGTCACCTACCCACATGGTAGGAGATACAGATAGCGCTGGCCTATTTGTCCTCCATGTGATGGGTAGCAAAGGAATTCTCTCCCCTTCTACTTATAGCCCAGATAAAGTTTTTCTCCCCTGCTTTTTGTGCTCAAGTGTGCTGACAGCAGGCTGCTTTCTCATCCTCCTGGTCATGTGCATTTTATGCCAACAGAAGGGCAAGTTAAGTGTCCTTTGTGTTGGTTTCATAATACTTGAGTACAACAGGTAACTAGGAAAGGAAAGATGAGTAAGTCATTCATTCCTCTGGAAAAGACTGGTTTATCAACCCTGCTCGGTACATGATTTTAAACATATTTTTAGTATACTCATACACCTTTTGAATTAACACCTCCATATATACACCGCACACAACACCTCTGATGACCACAATGACAAAAGTTTTCATTTGACACCTTGCAAAATATTCTTTATAGATAAATACACTGACAGCAATATGTTGGGTATAGTGAGTTTGTCAGAGTGGATAGTAGTTGCTGTGACATTGCAGTGAACCCTTTTATCAGTGAGGGGCTCTTACGGTCACAGTGCCAGAGTTCCCCATCAGTCAAAACTGATATTTTACTTCCTTTCTCCTACCCTTAGTCTCATCTCTTTAGATTGTCAGGCCTTCAGAGTAGGGACTGTTTTCTACTATGTGTATGGACAGCACCTAGTAATATGGAGTTTGTAGGTGCTACTCTAATACAAATGATATATACTATAAAAAATATCAAAATACCAATTAGAAGACAAAAGGTCCAGCTGACCATATTTTAACACTATCAGGTCCTATGTTGACTGGAAATGTAATGATTCAATTCAGGAAAAACACCTTATTTTGTCAGTTAAATTGAATTAAAAGAGAGAAAACTCTTGCAATTATAAGTAGCTTTTTCTATCAATTATTGAACTTTGAGTAACTGGCAAATGATGTCTGTTGGCAGATATTAATAGTAGCTATCAGAGTAAAATATCACAAATGTCAGAATTTCCAGCTGAAGATATAATTACTCTAAAAAGCATTTTATGTAACTTTTTGCTACATCTGCTGGAATTTATGAATCACTAAAAAGAGAGTTTCATTTCAAGAAGTTAATAAAAAGGTATGGATCTTCTTATGTGTTTTGAAGATTAAATCAAATATATATTTTTTTAATTTAACATAACATTAAGTTGGTTTCTAAAATGGCAGAGTCAATAGAGAGCCATATATACAGAATCCCAAGGGAAACTGGTGAACAACTATTTCCTATTCTGAATGTTATAGTGATGGGGTTGCTTTTTCCAAAATGGAAGGTAAATGATAGTCAATATTTGTATGCTGTCTTTGATCTTTTAGTTGAAGAAAATAGCTTCTGTTTTGGAATTTAGGGATTAGATTCAGATCCTCGGGCTCTTTCCCTCTGAATCTGATTTAAAAGTGGACACTTCTATGTCCGGTGTGTCCTGAAAAGATGGGAAAACAGGAAACTTACTGCTTTGTTGCATGTTGTATTGTTTCATAATGGAGGAGGAGTTATTGATTATGAGAGAAATCCAATAAGAAATATTTGAATCTTGCGTTGGTATGGGATTTTCAGCAGTACAGATTGATGTGCTAAAATTAAGGACTCGATTCTAGATTTGGCAGCCCAACCCATATGAGCAGTGGCTGTTCTGACTGGCTGCGGGGCTGCCCGAGTGGCTGGCTGCAAAGCTGCTCCAGCAGCAGCTGGTGTGTCTGTCCCCAGGGCCACTGGCCCCAGAGCCAGCAGCTTGGACAACCATGGGGTCAGCCACATTAGCCACTGCAGAACTCATGGAGATCACAGAAAGTCACAGAATCCCTGAGTTTCACAACCTCCATGACAGACATGGAGCCCTACTTATCATTTATGTCCAGAGAAAAGGCCTCATGCTAAACAACTGGATTTGTGAACACTCTGGTTGTAACATTCCTAAAACACTCTCTGTGACCTGAACTGTGTCTGTATGCCTACTCATGCAGCATTAGAAGACGGATATGCAAGAGTTAGAGCTAAAATATGTCTGATTAGGATGAAGGAGGAGTAGATGGCACTTGTTACATTTGGGAGAAGTGAGTACAAAGTTATATATTAAAGATACATGGCACAAAAGATGAGAGGCAGTGTCATCTAATGAACTGATCATAGAGATTGGAGCCAGGAACAGCCTGTCCCTGATATGCCACGTGACTTATGTCTTCCAAAATCCAATCAGCCACTCATGACTTTTGACTGAACTGAAATTACCTTAATTTAATCAGAACAGCAGCAGCAAAACAAATGCTTGTCTGCATGGAGGCAGTGCATGGTGAAGCTAGGGTGTGAATGTACAATGCACTAGCCTGCTATGCACCAAGTTGCTATATGGATCTGCTTCCATTCACTAACAGTTCCCTCATGTGCTTTGACCTACTGCTTTTTGAAAGGGCGATACATCAAAGCATGTTAAGGAACTTTCAGGTCATGGTAGCAGAGTCTTTTTGTAACCAGTATTCTTCAGGGGTATCTGTTCAAAGGTGTTGCCCCCAAAAAGTAATCAAAATCTCATAGGAGTTACAATGGCATGCATTGCCAGATGGAAAGATTTTAAAAGTTGAGTAGGGTTTGTATGGCCAGTTAGTGTGGGACAGATTAGTGCGCTGTAGATACACATCCCGGCTTGCCACACACTGGCTGACTAGGGACTTTCTCCAAAGCCTACTGAAGGCAATGAGAGTCTTTCCAACTACATCAGTGGGCTTCCAATAAAGCTATATAGCAGTAGCTACACATAACTTGGGCCATGTACCTGCTACAGTAGTGCCATACAGAAAGTTTTTTTCTGTCAAAGTAGTTAACCCATCTCTCTGAGAGGTGGTAGCTAGGGCAATGGAAGAATTCGTTCACTGATCTACCTGTGTGTACCCCAGGGTTTAGGTCAACCTAACTACAGCATTCAGGATGCAACATTTTTCAGAGCCATGAGTCAGGAAAAAGATCTTGGAGTCATCGTGGATAGTTCTCTGAAGATGTCCATGCAGTGTGCAGAGGCGGTCAAAAAAGCAAACAGGACGTTAGGAATCATTAAAAAAGGGAGCAACATAGCTAGGTTGATCTAATTTGTAAGTATACATCAGGCCTGAGTGAAAAGTTCTGATGTGGTTCAGAAAGGAGTTTAAATTCCAGATGGATTAAATTATTATTTTATGCTTGTGCATCTTCTTGGGTATTGATCTTGCTGTTTAGTTTGCAGCTTTCTTCAGTATTGCTATTAAGGAAATGCCAAAGTGATTCAAACAGCTAATCATGAAATTTGTCAGAGTAGAAGTGCCAGCATACCTTTCCCTACTAGAGCTGGTCAGGAATCTTTTAACAAAAAACATTGCTTTGTTGAAAATGCCTGTTCGTTAAAATTGGTCAATTTTGACATCTCCTGATTCAAAGAGTTTTAGAAAAATAAGTTTGAAAGTGTCAAAATGTTTCATTTCAATATTTAAATGAAAAATTCCAGTTTTGGGTCCAAAGTGACTTTTCATTTAGAAATTTAGGCTAATTAGATTTAAAAAGGTTAAAAGAAGAAAAGGTCTAAATTGGAATGAATTGTTTTGATTGACCCCCAACTGAACTTTTGTGTGTGTGTGTGTGTGTGTGTGTGTGTGTGTGTGTGTGTGTGGTGAGACACAATTTTTGAAATTTCAACTTTTTGTCACATTTTGGACAGAAAATAAATGTTTGAACTCTTGAAAATTTTTGAGGGATGGGAAAATATTTTCCCACTCAGCCCTACTCCCTGCTCAGTGGGGAATACTTTCCAGATTGTCCAAGATAGTGTAGAAAAGCTTGTTGAGAATGGACATCTGGAATGCAGGGAAGGGGAAAAAAACCAAACAAAAGCAGCATTTTGGCCAACGGGCTTCGCTACCTTTTCCATGAAGTTACCATCTCTAAATTCCTCATTTTGAAATGTATTACTGTCCAAACTCAATAAGAACTGTAGCATTTTTTAAGGAATGTCATGCCTTTGCTGTATTTACAGAATAATTGGATATGTTAATAAATTTAATATTTTCCATTAAAAACAAATTAACCTGTTTTTACTGTATCATCAGGATTTTTGGTGCATTAGGTGGGCTTGATTTTTACAATATAAATGTAGAGAGTCTCTTCTCTAGTTGATAAACTTGCAGTACAGGGTCTCTACTAATTGCTTACAATCAGTCTACTATAAAAATGCATGCCTGCTCATGTTTTGAAATCCCCTTCTAGAGCAATGGCTCTCACTGGAGGCTTTGCAGGTTCTCACTAGAGGGTAAATTGATCACAGAGATTTAGGGCTATTTACACATATTCCATTTTTATTCATAAAATATAAACAAGTTTTGTTTACCTGGATCAGGGATGGAAAAAAAATTAAAGCAAACCTGCAAATGGCAATTCTGCTCACAAATCTCCAGCTGAGGTTGCCACCACATCTACCCCAAGATCCTGAAGAGAAGCACTCTCTGTGCCCAATTGTCTCTCAGTTCTGGACTCGATGCACCCTCTTTTCCCCATTTCCTGCCTACCGCCTTTAGAATCTCCTGGGAAATCCCTCAGCCCAACGTCACACAGAACTGTCACATAGAGTTTGTTGTTTTCAACCCTGAGCATGGATTAATTCAGATGGGCCAGGTGCTGGGTATGAACTCTCCAGCTGCTTTACAACCAGGGGCGGCTCTAGAAATTCCGCCGCCCCAAGCATGCCTGTGGGAGCTCCGTCCGAGCCGCGGGACAAGCGCACCCGCCGCAGGCATGACTGCGGAAGGTCCGCCGGAGCCAAATGCCTTCCTGACAGGACAATGCCGCCCCACGCGCCTGCTTGGCGCGCTGGGGTCTGGAGCCGGCCCTGCTTACAACACAAGTAAGCCCATCAGTAGAGATAGGAGGGAAACTCTTTTCTCATCCATGAACACTTTCAAGATTTTAAAATGCTTCCTCTCCTGGATAAGGACAAAAAGTAAAAGTCTCCAAAATTTTCACAAACTGATCATCTAAATTTTAAATGCCCCTCTATTACTCTTAATCTAATAGTCACCACTTGGTATAGTGCCTCTGGGGAAAACAAAGAGGTAAAATATCATTAAGATTTCAGATTTTGACACCGTTTATATAAACCTGTTTGCTTCAGAGGTGTTAAAGTCCAAGGTCCTTCTGTAACCCCCACACCCCCTACTATCCCTAAAAGTTGGTTCCAGATAATGGAGAAGCAGAAATTACTTGCACAGTCTTTGAACTGGCCTGATTTTTGTTTAACATTCTTCTTGACACATACATAGTATTTGGGTTTTGATGAGATAGTGACAATACACCTATTCTCCCCCTTCCCCAACAAAATTATCTTGTAAAGACTTTCACACAAAGCTCTTCCTACTAGTTTATCCTGTTTCCTTATTATCTTGAGCCCAACCTGAGCGCATGATCCTGTGTAAAGTAGCTTGTCAATTACTAATATTAGCCTTCCTTGTTTAAACTCTAGCTTAAAAGAATATAAGGGAAGTGAATCAAACTGATAGCTCCTTATCAATGCCCTCCACCAGACTATGCATCTGCTGCAAATACTGATTTCTCCCCACTGACTACTCCATTACTCATTTTAGATGGTGGCTGAATTGTTTGAAATGCTGAGTGTATCTGGCTACTACTAAATATCCTATTGGCGCAATGAAAAATGTAATGTACCATGGTCTGAGATTCAATTACCAAGCTTTAAGGGCAAGCACTGATGTCCCTCAGCTTAGTAAATGCTCTAGCCTGACTGCTTGATGAGGGGAATTCATAGCAAGGAAAAATAAAACCCTCTGGACAGTGTGTAAAATTAAGTTATCTTTATCTGGAGACTGCAGTGTTGGCCATTGGCAATATTTAAATAAGGTTGTTTCATAGATAGGTGAAGTATAAGGAAGGGAAGGGACCTATTTTCTCCATCTGCTCTTGATAATACTTGATTTTCCCCACTTACCTATTTTGCTGTTTCCCAGGTTTTAGATCAGTGCATTTATTTGTTGTAGTTGTAAATGACATACCTAGCTAGCGGGAGCATACCCCATGATTTACTCCAGCTATTAATTGTCCCACTTACATTTTAGAACTTATTTAGGATACTTGTCCTGCTGCTGTAGTCCCCTAGCAATTTGTTCCACAATGCCCTTCTTGTAATGAAATTGTGTCTGAATTGCTCACAGGCTAGGTTTTTTTCCTATATCTGTAATTCATGGCCCGGTACTTTTAAGTCACCCACTACTTCAAATGGCTTAGAGTTTGCAAAAGGGCAATGGGATACAGGGTTTGGGTTAGGATATCCAGACTTGCTCTCAGTAGTTAAATAGGGGAGGGAAGGGACAGTGGAGGTCTCTTAAGATATTAGACCAACTTCTGCTGTGCAATACTGCTGTGAACCGCAAGCAGCTCCAGAGAATTACTCTGAATGTACATAGCATTAAGAGCAGAACTTGCCATACCATCTAGGAAACCTTGAGGGGAAAAAAATTCCTATATAGTACAAATCTGGATATTATACTACGGACCCTAAAAAGCCTTACAGCTTCAAACCATCGCTGATTTTGCATGCCTCAAGATTTGTGTGAACAACTTCGTATTTCTATACCTCTGTCACTTTATTTAAAAAAAATAAAATCTTGTTTGTGTCTAACAGGCTTCACTCAGTATCAGATATTCTTGTGTATGTAATAATTGTTTACTTCTATATTAACAGTTATATTTTAGAAAGTCTTGGTCTAATACCTAAAGTTTTGAAGAAACAGACATGGGTTGACCAGAGGGCAATTGTTAAGTTACTTCAGTATAAGTGTTATGCTGAATTTCATGCCTTAGTAGAAGAGTTGCCAACTGTACCTCATTTTATGTGAGCATTTTGCTTTCCCCAGGAAAGCTTTTCCTCCAGCTGCTCTCTGATTACAATTTAATTGGTTCCAGCAATGAAAAGGCAGAATGTCTGGTAGACAACTTCATCCAGGGGGCCTAAGCCTGATCCCACTGAGGTTAATGGGAAATGTATCATTATTTCAGTGAGAACAGGATGAAGCCTGAATTCCTTTCCTGCAAAAGAGTATGTGGAAAAAATGATATAGGTGCCAACTTTCACTCCTATCAATCAATTTAATACTGTATAGCCCTGGTAGAAAGCAAGGATAGAGGAAGACCTTACTCAGTCTAGGCCAGATCAGGCGAGAGAGAAATCAGTCATGGATAAGACTGGTTCTGATATCCGTATTCACATTGAGTAGTAACTTACTCCATAAGTAATACAAACTAAATTAATGGGACTACTCAGAGTAAGAGACTACTTAAGTGGGTAGAAGGATGTTAGAATCTGGCCCTTAAGAAAATTCAGAGTTAAAATTAAAGCCTCAGGTAAGACAGATACTGCCTGGTAACGCGGATTCGGCAGCACGCCTGCGGAAGGCCTGCCATTCCTGCGCCTTCGGCGTACCCACCGCCTAATTCCCGCCGAAACTGCGGGACCGGCGGACCTCCCGCAGGCATGCCGCCGAAGGAAGTCCGACTGCCGCCCTCACGGCAACCGGCACGCCACCCCCCGCATGCGCTTGCTGCGCTGGTGCCTGGAGCCACCCCTGCACTGAAATCCTGTAGACAAAGTTGAAAGAGACAACATCATAGAAAAGATCACAACTCTAAGGTGCCACAAGTACTCCTGTTCTGTTTGCGGATACAGAGTAACACGGCTCCTACTCTGAAAACTGCTATATACACAAGACCTTGGAAGGAACTGATTTAGAGCCAAATCCTGCTTCCCTTACTCATGGAAGTACTGTGACTGTAGTCAAGTCTACTCTTTTTATACTCTATGGGAATAGCTCCATGGAGGATTTCGCCCATATCATATAAAACCATTTTTAAAAAGCATGCAGCCATGGGGCTGAGGATGTTTTGGGGCTGAAACTGCAGTTAAGTATTTGTATGATAGTTATGTCCAATAGCTCCAATCAGGATCAGGACCCTATTTTGCAAACCGTCACACACATTTATTAGAAGACCATCCCTGCTCCAGGGATTCTAGTCTGAAAAGTGACTGTGAAACTGGCAAAATGGAAGTTTATTGCCTCCCAGTGGTTCCCATATCAAATGTGCTTCTTTTACAGATAGTTTGTCTCCCTTCTTTCCTCCCCACCACAACTACCAGTCCTGCAAACTCAGCTTGGATTCTGAGAGAGTTATTTACTAGTCATTTATCAATGCCAGAAATAAAGGCTCCGCAGGCCAATTTTTTACCTTCAGCAACATCTATGCACATTTATTACCGTCAGTGGGTTTACCTAGGTGTAACTGACTGGAACTTTGGAAGAAATTCTGTTGTTGATGTACACGAAAGAACAAACTAGATTCTGTTCCAAACTTGTGGGTTTCTTTTTTTTTGATGTGCCAAGGGAATAAAAAGCAGTGTGAAGATTCATGGTCATTCTAATCTCTTGAGAGTTCCATAGTCATAGGTCAGATCCCAAGAAAACTCTGTCCCTGAGAGAGCCTGGCACTGTCTGTGGAGAGTTTTGCAAGACCAGTCTTACGTTCATGGCATATACAAAGAAATTAGATAACAACATAAATATACTTGCTTGAAGGTTGCAATGTAACAATGCTTCATTTCTTAGAATTTAGAACACCACACAGGAACCCCAAACCAGAGACACAAAGCAGATTATTCCCTAAAACAGAGAAGCACAACCCACCTTACTCTAGGCTGGCTGTCTGCAAATGTACTCGGCTGTGTCCAGATCTCACATTTTCCAACAGACCCCTTCACCTGCAAGCAGAACCAAGAAAAGCCCCTGAACGTTTAAAGTGATCTCTTACAATATTAATGGTTTTTGATACACTACAACCAAAATTGTGAATTTAATCTGGTGGAGACAGTGGACCCTTAGGAAGCTAGCTAATTCCCAGGGGGGTGACAGTAGGAAAGTGACTAATTTGTACAGGTGTTTTGGAGCCTTTGGGGATGGACACTGTGCCAGTAAGGGATGATGGAAGGATTTTTTGGCCTCTGCAAGGCAGGCTCTCAGAAGAAGCAAATTTTGACCTGCCTTGTCTCTCACCAGCCAAGCCTGCCTCATTTATGTTCCCTCTTCCCCTTCAGAGTCAGAACCAGCAGAACAAATAGGGCTGGTTTGACAGGATGCAGAAGCTGAGCCTGCTGGGCCCCGCTAACAAGGAAGCGGAGCTGCCCATACTTGCTCTTCACTCCTCTGCACACCATACCCCTTTCGGAGCAAGTGTGAGAAAGCCAAGTCTGTGCTGAGCCTTGTGGACCCAAAATCTGCTTGACCTCAAACCCTGCTAAGACTTCAGATCCACTAACTTCTCCTTCAGCCTGACCCTGGTCACTGAGTGAGACATGAGGCAAAATTTGAGATTGGAGTAAGGGCAGGAAGTAGAAGGGGTCAGTGTCCAGCTCTCAGTTGAGTAACTTGGGGAGTCCTCTGAGCAGCTGTTTTATGTTACCCCTGATTTGGAGGGTCCCTCCCATCTCCCTTTCTCTCCCTGCTTCTTCTGCCCTCTTCCCTTCCTAGCCACTGCTGGGCCTGACTTGGGAATCCCCCCTCAGATAGGTTTCCTCTCAGTCAGTGCTTCTTTAGGATCCCAGCTTCATGCTGGCCTGCTGACTCCTTTCCATGTCCCTGGGCCACCCTTCCTGCCAGCCAGACCACCCCTGTTCTCCTCCCTAACCCAAGTCCACTTAAATCATACATAATTTATTTTTAAAATAAATTAACACAACAGTGTGTTTATGGAGACACAACTCCCATCTCCCAGATGACTGAGTCTGCAGTGAACCCAAACGTGTTGGAACTAGCACAGAAGGTCAGACCAGAGACAAAGAGGAACTGACGTAGGCCTTAGGGCTTGTCCTATGTGAGGAAATGGAGTAGAATAGCTATTCTGGAGTAAGTGGACACTGTTCTGGAAAAAAAAGTGTTTATTTCAGAATAGTTACTCCACTTGAAAGTGCACAAATTATTCCAGAATAGAGTGTGATGCTGTTCACTTGCTGGGAGCAGGTGAGCTCTTCTGGCACTTGGCGTGTCAGAGTTACCAGTGTCTGGGTGGAGAGGTAATGGGGAGTCTTGTTTACTTAGTGGGAGAACCAGTAACTGGGAGGAATATAGCACTCCTGTTGAGGAGGCATTTCAAGTATTTGAAACACTTCAAATATTTGAATTGTGGTAGGGTCTAAAGGCCAACCAGGTTAGAACCCAATTATGTTAGTTGCTATAAATACATAAAATATTAAACATTATACTTCAGGGCTTAAGTCAATCTAAGTCTCCTACTGGCCTATAATACTTATGTTGGGGGTGGTGGGAAATTATTCCACATATGCCTCCTATAACATTCCCACACCTTCCTCTAAAGGATCTCAGTGTGGATCACTGAAAAAAATCGGACAGCGAGAACAGATGTATGCTGCTGCAAGGGTTAAAGGCCTGGAACACCAGCCAATATGGGGAAGGGAAAGCAAGCTTGTTTTGTAGTTATAAAATGAGCTTTAGTAATCTGTAGTTAGAGATAGATGGAAACTGCAGGCATTTTAACATCCTTTCACTTGGCTGCCAAAACACAGAGAACCAGAGGAACCAAGAGAAAGTGGGAATCAATAGGGCTGACAAAGTTCTTTCCTCCTGCCACAACATGTCACTTTGTATATTTCTCTGCAGAATAACATTTCTGTTTAGTAGGAAGTTGGTCAGTCTCAAAGCTAAGCAATTCAGTTTTCTGTTCACTCATCCCCAACCACAGCTTCAGAGACTTAACATGTCTAGACAGGGCTCCTTTCCAAGATTTAAAAAAAAAAGCGTTAATGTGTTAAACAGAGTTATTTTAGGTCTTCATGAAAGCCCAGAAATATTCACAAGGACCTGCATCTGTGAAGTCTATTTCCTATGTCCCTACAGCAATGCAATTTCAGGGAATTGATGCTACTGGCTGTGCAGAATCAGGTAAAAAAAATTCCAGTTCATTAGAATGTATAAATAGCATCGGTTATGCTTCTCTTTTATTATCCAGGGACATAAAAATATAGCTAAACTTAAAGGTAGCATTGCCTTTTTAATTTGGAAGCGCTGTGCGAGCTGTCCCTTTTTGAAAATGGCTTTATGCCCAAGACAATTTATATAAACACTGACTTTTACTAAGTATACCTAGTGCCTTTTAGCATAAAGAAAGATGTAAAGAGCAAAAAATGAGCAGAGAAGTAATGAATCCAAATGGATGTCAGTGCGGGGGGGACGGGGTATTTTTTAGTCTGATATAGGAGAGGCTGAGTTTTCTTTACACTTTCAGCTGTATATGCTCTGAGCCTGCCTTTATATCTTGAGCTGCTTCCAACTGGTCAAGAAAAGCGGGCTGACATTTTAAAGAAATATATTTGAAGCCATGGTATTTACTCTCTCTATCTCAGGGTTGTCAATAGCAGGGAGTAGGCATACCCACCAAGGCGTGTTGGGAGTGCGGGAGGCTACACCATCCAGACTAAGCCTCATTCACTGGGGTTTTCACCAAAACAAGCCCTGCAGGTTTGCTCTCAGGTTTTACAGAGCCTCAAAAGGCAAAAACCAAACCAATGTTCCTGACTCACTGCCATCTTAGGCATCGCCCATCCCTTCCTACCCTAATTTAGTTTATTCGGTGGTGTGCAATGGCCTGCTGCCCTATGGGACCAGGATCCTCCTCCTCCTCAGGGTCTTTGGGAGCTGCCAGACCCAGCCGGGTCTCTCATGGAAGGGACCTTGCTGTGAGAAGATGGCGTGACATCTGGAAGGAGGGTCCAAACTATGGGATCATTTCCATCCACTGCAGCTTGATGTTCTTCCCCGAAACTTGCATTTTCCTTAACACCACAGAGGCTCTCAGGCTGGGGGCGGGACAGCTTTATTGTATCCCATAAAGATTCATCTATATACCTCTGTCTCCCTAAGCTTCTGCAATTTAGTCACTCTGGTCTCATAAGAGCAGCCATACCGGGTTAGTCTAATGGTCCATCTAGCCCAATATCCTGTCTTCTGACAGTGGCCAATCCCAGGTGCTTCAGAAGGAATGAATAGAACAGGTAATCAAGGGTTCCATCCCCTGTTGCCTATTCCCAGCTTCTGGCAAACAGAGGCCAGGGACACCGTCCCTGCTCATCCTGGCTAATAGCCATTGATGGAGCTATTCTCCATGAATTTACTTAGCTCTTTTTTGAACCGTGTTATAGTCTTGGCCTTCACAACATCCTGTGGCAAAGAGTTCCATAGGCTGACTGAGTTGTGTGAAAAATACTTCCTTTGTTTTAAACCTGCTGCCTATTAATTTCATTGTGTGACCCCTAATTCTCTCAAGAGCCTGTACTGTGTGTCAGAGCCATGAATTGCTTGCTCAGAATGCACATATGCCACCTACGCACAAGGTAGGTAATCAGTTTGTGGCACTGAATGCAGCATATATGGATAGCCCCCATTTTGCTGATGGACTTCTGCCTGCACTATTTTTGCAGCTTGTTTTGGGGGGTGGGTGGGTTGTTTTATGTGTTTTTTCCTTTGTGAGGTGGCAGGTGTCATGGGCCTAGGTTTATCAGGTGTATCTGGCTCTCATGCTCCCTTTATAATCTCCCTCACAAAACTGCCGTTCACTAACTCCTCTAGTTTCTTATGAGCTGGCTTTTTAAGCCCGTTTTCCCTGAGTTAGCCATGCCTCCTTTTCAAAGGCTCCTAAATGGATTAGGGACTCAAAGGATAGCAGGATACAGCCTTTTTAGGAAGTTCTCAGCCTTGCCTAGCAGACTGCTAGGCTCAGTGCACAGCTCTCTAAACAGATAACTACACTATAACGATTAAGAAAGCAAGCTGACAGACAAACTTACCCCAAAGGTCATGGAGTCACTCCTCCTCCGAGTGGAGAACTCCTTTGCAAAACTCCCTGCTGGTCCTGTTTGCTGGCTTTACCTACCAACCTCTCTACTGCAGCGACAGTGCATTCCTCAAGGTGGGAAGAGGCAGTCTTTTCCAAAGGCCTCCAGACTGTGCCAAGAGGCCCTTTTGCTGTCTCTCAGCACCCATAGTGGTAGTTGTCTCCTGCTGCAGCAGCATCTGCAGTAGTGTTGCCTCACAGTGGTGTCTCAAGACCCAGGGCAATGACATTGGCCTCCATATCTATCAGTTTGTTTTTCAACTGGAGTATGTCTGCCTCCTTATTCCCTGCTGGGAGGAAGGAAGCTATGGTACTTTTGAATCGGTGTCTTGATGAGTTGTCATCAAGTAGTGCTCCCTCTTGATGTCCCAGAGATGGAGATTTCCCAGAAGAGCATACCACATGGATTCCCCTTGCTGTCACTCCACCCCTTGAAGAGGTTCTCCATTTGTTTCGGTTCTCTCCAGCAGCCACAATAAGGGAATTACTTGGCTGATCTCCACATCATCCTCACTGACCACCTTTGTGGCATGAAAGTGCCATCGGAGGTCAATTAAATTCTTCATGCTTGGTGGATACAATTTGGAGGCATGCCTTGGTTCTCTTGCCTGGACCCATGGATGGTTAATCACTGGAATATATTTCCTAGGGAGCTTGCGGAATCTCCATCATTGGAGATTCCAAAGAGCAAGTTAAACACACACCTGTCAGGTCAGGGATGGTCTAGATAATACTTACTCCTGCCATGAGTGCAGGGGACTGGACTAGATGATCTCTTAATGTCCCTTCCAATTCTGTGTAGAAGGCTGCCACCAAATCTCTCTGCTCATAGAGATATTCCAGCATGTCAGAGGTGCAGTTCCACCTGGTCACCACATCCTGCTACATCTAGTGGCATGGTAGTTGGAGTGACTTCTGCAGCTCTTTCATTTTGCAGTGCACTGCACACAGCCTTCTGAAGTGGCCACACAGCTTCCTGACTGTTGACAGCAGTACCTGCCCTATACCCTCATCCAGAAGTAGCATCACAGCTGTGTGACATTTGTTCCATTGTCCCTTGCAGCAACGCAGCAGAGAGGTTGAGGAGCCTACGCCATTTGTTCATGACAGTGTACAGTTTGTGCAAAATGGTCCTGAAGCTGTGCTATTTTTCAAACTTACATGGACTCTGTGGCATGCTGTTGACTGAGGGGGGGTGGTATGTGTGGTCAGTGCTGCTGGTCTTTCAGCTACTGTTCACTCAGTGGGCTGTAACAGACATAGCCAGTTGGCTGACCACTGGTCTGTGGGTCAGAAGTCAAGGGCACCCTCTTGCATTTCTCTGAACAGCACATCGATCTTGCTGCATGGTTAGTGAAATAAGAGCAGCTAGGGATCTGCCACCAGGCGTCAACTGCAGTCATAAGGTGAATGAAGCTGTTGCCCTCCACCATGGAGAAAGGAAGCATGTCTACAGCCAGCATCCTCGCACACTTAGTAGCCAGGGTCATGGTAACCATATTTTTGCCCCCTCTGTTAATATTCCTTATCAATCTTTCCTTGTATTTCACTTTGAACAACCTGCAACAGTATCTTAAAGGCATGTGATACTAGGCTGATTGTTCTGTAGCCTTTACAAGCCATTGTTATTCTTTGAAATTTAGAAGACTGAATACAAGGAAAACTTGATAAGGAAATAAACAAACAATACAGTTTGAAACCTGGAAAGGGCTTAACACCACTATGAATTTGAAGCTCATAATAGAAAGATCAGTTGAAGTTAAGAAAAAATATACTTGTGTTTTATTGACTTCCAAAAACATTTGACAGAATGTACCACTACACATTGTTCAGCATATTAATATCTGTAGGGATTGAGGGACATGAACTCTTCGTAATAAAACAATTATACTAGAATCAGAAGGTAATTAAATGGGAGATGAAAATGAAAATCTAATAGGTATCAGAGGAGTGAGGCACGGTTGTATAATGCCAGTGGCTTTATTCAACATTTATAGCGAGTGTTTGATTAAATTAATTGAAAAAAACAGAAGGAGGTATTAAGTTTAAAGAAAAATGGGTGAACAACATTTATTATGCTGACAACAGTACTGTTGGCTGATTCAGAAAGAGGAGATCTGATGAAGTTAGTGATTATAGAGAAATATGGTGGAGAATATAGTCTAGAGTCTAATATGGACAAAACAAAAATTATGGTGGATTGCAAGAATCATGGGAAAACATGAAAGATTCCAAACAATGACACAGCTGTCCAGAAAGTGAGAAATTTGTACTTAGGAAGCACTGTTACAAAAGATGGAAGATTGGATACAGAACTAGAACAGCAAGAGCAAAAGAAAACAGTCTGGAAGAACAAACATCTGATTAAAAGAGTAGCAAAGAGTCTTGTGGCACCTTATAGACTAACAGACAATATAGACCTTATAGACTAACAGACAATATAGTCTGTTAGTCTATAAGGTGCCACAAGACTCTTTGCTGCTTTTACAGATCCAGACTAACATGGCTACCCCTCTGATACTTGATGAAAAGAGTGAAGTCTGACTTAAAGAACACACACACACACACACACACACACACACACACACACACACACACACACACACACACACACACACACACACACACACACACACACCCTGTGTGTTTAAAAAACAAACAAACCCTGATCTGTGTTACATTATGTGTCCTGTGAAACATGGAGATTAAATCACTAATTAACAAACTACAATCCTTGGAATTAATGTATTATAGAAGAATCCTGGCATTGTAAGCAACAAAAATTATTGAAGATGTTTGGAACTCAGAAAGTCAGTCAGATCTTATTGAAAAAGAAAGACCAAATTTGATTTGCAGGGCATATTTTAAGAGGTTCATCAGGCAATGCAAAGGAAAGTTGATGGCAGAAGAACACAAGAAAAGATTTTGGATGGATAATGTGGTATCTGGGTGGATCAGGAGGAATATTCATTCACCAAGAGATTAGCAAGGATTGTACAGAATGGATTGCTATGGTTGCAAATCTCCCAGTAATGGAGATTCCACACAAGATAACAGTCAGCTACGTTCTGTTAAGTAATGCTGCTGGGCTTAACTGAGAAAATAATAGAAGATACAGCTGTCAAGCTCTCCTCTGTAGAAGACCCAGTGGCTGTTTGCTTTTCTCCTGAGCTAATCAGTTGTGGCATGCATGCTCTGTGTGTTCTATGTTCCCAGCCTTTTGTGGTCACATCCACACTGACCCTACAATGGTATGGCTGGCAAATGACACTGTTACGGTCCCCAGTATCCACTTTAAAGGCATTCTCCTGGCTTTGGAAACATTTCAGTGTGCTTGCCAGGAAGGGGTTGGGGGATTGTAGCTGGTGACAGTTACTGCTGAGTTAAATGCAGTGTGGAAGCACTGCCATCCCCTCTTGTGTTCACACCAAAACCATGTCCAACAGAGAAGATGGCTGTGACCTCTGCATCTGGGGGCTGTGACTAACAACCACATCCTTTCCCGATCTGAAGTAGTGACAGCAGACTTTCAGAGGGAGCTAATGGTCTCTGGGCAGTGGCTTGCTGGGAGTCAGCCTCTGCTTCAAAACTTGCAAGTCATGTAGTGCTTGATTAGTGTCACAGCTCCAGTCAACCTTCTTCCCACTACCACCACCACCACCACCACACTCTGACTGGTTGGTTGTGCCCTGGGGCAAATTCCTTTCCGGAGCTTATGTCTTGGGCAAAGAGGATTGTCCTGACTCCTTTGTTGGGGTGGGAGTGGGGGGGTGGGGAGGGATGATCCTGGGTCCAAATCCTCTCCCTTTACTTCCAGTGTTTCCAGCTGCAGAACTTACAACAGCTTCTCCACTGAGCCAGTCCCAAACCTGCAGAGGTAGTTTCTTTTTTCCCCACTCTAACTCCTACATAGAAGTGCACTGCTTCCAAGCTGCCTTGCACTGGAGTCTGCTACTTCCCTGACACAGCTTTGAGATGGGGGCTATGGAAGAACCGTTCTTTGCTATTTGCCCTAGCATCAGCAATTCTACCTGGCCCACCCCGGACATCTGCTGCTTTAAAGTCCCTTTTGATCTTACAGAACAGGTGAGGTGAGGTGCAGGCAGGTTTTGTTAAGTAAAATAGGTCAAAGAATAATTATGGCCTCACACAGCAGTGGCATCCTGCGGCTAGGAGAGTGAGACAGACAGTAACTGCTAATACACTGGTTGAATCCCATCCTGAGAGTCTGACTCCTTAGATTGTTTCTTTCAGCAAAGTGTAACATGCTGAAGTGACTCTGCAGCTTCAAGCAAACAAAGAGTCAGGCTGCTGCAGGTCAGGCAGTGAGTTCATGTGGGTAACCTCAACGAATCTGAAGTATGTGCACTCATCCAATGAAAGAACACAGTGCAACATCTGAGATGAGTGACTGACATACTGCACTGAAGTGGAATTTTCCAGCTGCAAGTCTAAATGAAATGAGAAATTCAAAGTTCTCTAGTCAAAACAAATGGATAAAGATACAATACTGATTTTTTTTGTTTCAAATTGTCATAGTCAAAACCAAAATCTAACCATCTCTGCAAAATGTTTCCATTTTGACAAAAGCTGTCATTTTTTTCCCAATCAGCTCTGTTCCTCATTGATGGGTCTGTAGAAACACTCAAGTACAACAGGACAAAACCACATCATGAGAAGTTCATCTAAATTGGTTACATCTTGAGCTTTGATAGTTTAGATATAAAAAGAGCCTCGGTCTGAATCGCCCATGGTTTCTGGTCTGGTTTTATAAAGACTCTTTGGCCCATCAATAAGATTAATACCAAACAGAGTGACTTCCCTCTGTTTCATACATATGTACCTCACTAGAATAGCCCTCTTGGCAGTATTTCTGTATGTAAAATAAGTCAGAAGGAATCACTGAACATGCTCAGTAAAGGCTTTAAGCAGAGCAGTCCAATTTTTGTTCTGTGTTGAACCACACTTCTCCCATTTCTGCTCTTGGCAATTTTTAACACTGGCTAGAGAGCTCAGCTGACTTAAAACTTCTCTGTCAAATTTTAAAGAAAAGAAGGATCACACTCTAGAAGTGTAGTGTAATAATCTCAATTACCCAATTACCAAGTCATTCACTCAAACTAAACGTGCACCCACTAATTTGTATATGGCAATCTTCTTGAGCTGTATCTAAACATGCTAAATCTTTGTTTAATGAAAATGCTGATTGTTTTTTTACAATAGCAAATAAGTCATCCAGGTATAGCATCAGCTGGTATTAGGAATTTTCTATCTCCTTGACAAATCTAGCTCACTAATTGTACTGCTAACAACTTTTAATAAAAAGAAAATAAGGCCAATATTGTCAGGCAAGGGTACATAACTTTCCATATCTAGGCTATTATCTGCCAGAGACTTGCATGTGTGGTTAACTTTAAGTTAGTGAGTAGTCCCAAGGAAGCACTTAAATAAGGTCCTGCCTGATCTTGAAGAGTATGCAATTGAGCAGCCTCTTAGACTAACATAAGACTACTTGCATGCATAAGTATACCTTTGTATCTTTGGACTAAGGCAGGGGTAGGCAACCTATGGCACGTGTGCCGAATGCAGCACACCAGCTGATTTTCAGTGGCACTCACACTGCCCAGGTCCTGGCCACTGGTCTGGGGGGGCTCCACATTTTAATTTAATTTTAAATGAAGCTTCTTAAACATTTTAAAAACCTTATTTACTTTAAATACAACAATAGTTTAGTTATATATTATAGATTTATAGAAAGAGACCTTCTAAAAACATTAAAATGTATTACTGGCACGTGAAACCCTAAATTAGAGTGAATAAATGAAGACTCGGCACACCACTTCTGAAAGGTTGCTGACCCCTGGACTAAGGCTTAAATTGCCTGGTTTCTAATCAGTGGGCTTGTCTTCACTATGGGGGTAAGTCTACCTAAGTTACACTACTCCAGCTAGGTGAATAATGTAGCTGGAGTCCACGTAGCTTAGGTCGACTTCCCCCAGTGTCTTCACTGTGCTGTGTCAACAGGAAATTCTCCAGTCAACTTCCCTTACTCTTCTGGAGAGCTGGAGTACTGGGGGTCGACTGGAGAGTGCTCAGCCACTCTTCACTAGACCTGCTAAATTGATCCCTGCTGCATTGATTGCAGCAGCATCCATCTCCCCGTAGTGAAGACAAACCCAATGATGCTTTTGCAGTTTTGGGATCCAAATCTGAAAATGTTGGTCTTAATACCCACTTCCCACCTCTGTGCCTATGTTTTACCTTCTGTAAAATGGAGGCAAAAATACTCACACACCTTTACACAAAGCACTTTAAGATGTCTGAATGAAAATAAAGTGACCATTTAAGCACTACTAATAACTATATAGGTATAGTGTGTGTAGCAATGTCTATAGCTAAGATTGCACAAGTTTTGGAGAACTGGGAAATACTTGTATTTTTGTTTCTCAAAACTATCATATATCCCTCAGTATTTCAGTGGGATACCCTGCCTGAAATCACAGTTAGCTCAACATGCATTTTAAATAAACCAAGCATGAAAGGTAAAACAGTGGCATGGACAAGGAGCAAGCCCTCAAAACACAATAGACAGGTTTAAACCTGTAGAAAGGAACTCCTCAGCACCGAAGTGGCAAGAGGGCTGTTTGCCAAAGCTGAGAATCTGGAGATCGGAAGACACTGGTCTGTTAAAGGATCTGTCCCCCAGAGAGAGAAGGGGACGTTGTCAGCATGCTGTGAAGCTGACACAAAAAGAAGACTGAGGAGGAGTCTGGGAATCTACTGCAAGCAAACTATAACTGGGTGCCCAAGGAGAAAAGAGGGGTGTTAGGTTTACCCAAGGGCTCAAGGGTATGCCAAGCATGGCTAAGAGGGTGTGTTGGTCTCTTTTTTTAAATCCACTTCTCTAAATAAATAAAAGTCATATTCTGTTTTGAAAACACTGTTTGTGTGTCACTGCATACTATTACTGTCCACAAGCTCGCAAAGGAAACACTGAAGTAAAATGATCAGCAATTGAGGGTGTAGCCCAGAGACCCAGTAGAAGAATGGGATGAATTCTGTAATCCAGCCGAAGAGAAGGCACATCCTGCCACTTGATATGGGTGCCCATGGGGAACTGTAAAAGATCTCAGCAGGGGCAGCCTACTCTGGCACCATGACACAAGTGTTTCTACTCTAAAGAAGTTAGAAAAAAAAGTTATAAATTATCTTGACTATAAAGTGTAATGTTCTTTTGAACAACTCTGGCATGGCACTGGTAGAAAGCTCCTGGCTCACAGCTGTACTTTGGTGGGCTAGTGAAACCTGGCAAGTTCTCAATCTTAAAAAAAAGAATCCTTAAGGACTTTGCTCATACAAGAGTCTGCAATGTAATCTCTTACTGGTCTTGCAGCATTCTGTTTCTGTGCAGGCTAGGAGAGTTCTCAAGCAGTGCTGTGTCTGCCATGATTAGTGAAGGTCATAGGATATGAAAAAAATTATATAAAGTATGTCAAGGCTCCTCTCTCGTGGACTGCAAATATTATTCAGTACAGAAAGTTCTACTCTAGACAAGCAAATAGTTGAATCTAATGGTTATTTTTAAAACAAAGGAAATTTCATACAAAGAGAAATAAGAACCCAGAGAAAGTTGTAAAATGAAGCACTTAAAAGTAATGAAATGGCACATTTAAGGTTGCTGTCTTCTTGTGCAGATGCATTACAACAGTGTTTTACTGGATTACCTTTCATAGAATCATAGAATCTCAGGGTTGGAAGGGACCCCAGGAGGTCATCTAGTCCAACCCCCTGCTCAAAGCAGGACCAAACCCAACTAAATCATCCCAGCCAGGGCTTTGTCAAGCCTGACCTTAAAAACCTCTAAGGAAGGAGATTCCACCACCTCCCTAGGTAACCCATTCCAGTTCTTCACCACCCTACTAGTGAAAAAGTTTTTCCTAATGTCCAACCTAAACCTCCCCCTCTGCAACTTGAGACCATTACTCCTTGTTCTGTCATCTTCTACCACTGAGAACAGTCTAGATCCATCCTCTTTGGAATCCCCTTTCAGGTAGTTGAAAGCAGCTATCAAATCCCCCCTCATTCTTCTCTTCTGCAAGCTAAACAATCCCAGTTCCCTCAGCCTCTCCTCATAAGTCATGTGCTCCAGCCCCCTAATCATTTTTGTTGCCCTCCGCTGGACTCTCTCCAATTTATCCACATCCTTCTTGTAGTGTGGGGCCCAAAACTGGACACAGTACTCCAAATGAGGCCTCACCAGTGCTGAATAGAGGGGAATGATCACATCCCTCGATCTGCTGGAAATGCCCCTACTTATACAACCCAAAATGCCATTTGCCTTCTTGGTAACAAGGGCACACTGTTGACTCATATTCAGCTTTTCGTCCACCGTAATCCCTAGATCCTTTTCTGCAGAACTGCTGCCCAGCCATTCGGTCCCTAGTCTGTAGCAGTGCATGGGATTCTTCCGTCCTAAGTGCAGGACTTCTTCCGCCATGACCCACCCCCACCAATCTTATTCAGGTATATTACATACAGGCTTAGAAAGGGCTGTATAGTGAATTGGTCTGGGCTTTAGAATGCCCCCAGACCCGCTCAAAGGTCCAGAAAGGCTCGGGCCACTTCCAGCTTTTGAGGCCCCTAGCCATAATAGAAATAATGATGACACATGAAAGCAAAATAAGGCACCAAAAAAAATAATTTGTTAAAAAAAAATTCAAATTCTTTTCTAGCTTCTGTGCAAATGCACTAATTGGGAGGGGAGGGGGAAATCTAGCTTTCGTGCAATGTCACAGTTAATAGTAAGCATAGCAAGCCCATTCAAATGCTCTTGTCCCATAGTTGACCAGTGATAGTTCTTTACCTGCTTCAACACGTTGAAGGTGCGATCACCTGAAGCCAATGATGCAGGCAAACTGACAAAAATATGCACTGTGATTGTGATATTAAGAAACACCCCCGAGAGAGTCCAAGTTTAAGTATTTCTTGAAGCAATTCCTTTGGCTTGGAATCCAATTTAAAGTTCATGGGACATATTCATTTGAGGAATATGACCTTGGTCACAGAGATCTTTTGCAATTTTTGTTGTACTGTTGCTGAAATTGTTCAGCTGTAGAAAGTAGATTTTCATTACTCAATCTGTTGAACTGCCAAAGAAACCCCAAAAGAGTACAAATTAGTTGACGTGACTCAAATTGACATGTAAAACCTGACTGAATAGAGTCAGTGATGACAAGGAAGACATTGACTCTATAATGCTCTTCGGCATCGGATTCAATAGGTAAGTTGCGATTGGTGGAGATGCCAATATTCTGTGCTACTAATTTGGACTCAGTAAGGATCACATCCCATTGTTCACGAATCTGTTGAATGTCATTGATAAGACTTTCAAGGTTATCCCTCTCAATATCAAGTGTAGCATTGTGTGCTTCAATTACCAGATGAGTTTGGTGGATCATTGGAAGTAGCTTCATCCACAAAGAGGACATCAGGATGCATTCACATTTGGACATGTACTTCTGAATAGACTAAAGTTCAGTTTGAGCCTGTGCAGTGAGATTAAATGAGCTTGAATCTCTCAAAGCCTTTTTCACTAAATTCAAATGCTGTGCAACTGGTTGAACACCATCAATTTGTGCAGACCATCTAGTTTTGGACAGGAAGATATTGCTTCAGAATTCCCCACCTTTGTGGACTGCTACTGAAGAGATTGGAACTGTTCAGCAAATGTACAAAGTAAGTAATTGCCTCCTTGCATGATTCAGCACAGTCAACACCTATAAGGTTCAGTGTGTGGTTTCCACATCTGGAGAAAATGCAGTTTGAATTATGCTCAAGCAGAACTGCTTGTACACCTTTGTACTTCCCAGCCATATTAGATCCATTGTCATAGGCTTGACCAATGCAGACTTGAAAAATCTAACTTAAAACCTTCTAGAATTGCTAGTACTCAAGCAGCAATTTCTTTTCCAGTTTTGTGAAATTAACAAAATAAACCTTTCTTCAGTTGAAAATTTTGAACTGTCTACAATCTTAACATATCCATTAACCATAGTAGTCTGTTCCTTGTGAGAACAATCTGGAGTGGCATCAATGACTGAAAAATACTTGGCATTTCAAATCTCATCAAGAATTGTTGTTTGTATAAATGATCCACATAGCTCAATAAAAACTCGTTTTGTATGTGTGTGAAGAGATAATGGACTTGCATATGCTTTTAGACTCTCTTGCAATTTTCAGACATGTTTAACATGCTCTGATATAGTGGGGCATATTTGCTGAGGAGCTCAACTATGCCTAGAAACTTTCCATTTGCACGATCACCAATATGTTGACTGGAACCAAAGAAAGCCAATCCCTGCTCAGAAAGAAAAAGGATGACATTCAGGATGCACTCCTGAAGTTTTTTAATCAAGAGTAAGTCCTAAACTGAACTTTCAGCTTATGCTGCTCTACTGGCTGATTTCCGTGCAACATAGTTTTCTTTGTGTGACACTGAACTCTCATGTGATGGTATTTGGTCTTTCAACTTCCTCCAGCCTCTATTGATGCATCATTCTAATTGATCAGAGTGAAATGATGCATTTGCAGCACTTTTGTTCAAAATGAAGCAGGGTGCACAGTATAGAGATTTTTTTTCTGTACTTCAGCATAACCAGTTTCTTGTGCAGGTTTCACCATTTGGAAGAGTGTTGGTCAGCAGATGAGTAGGGAAAGCAGGATTATCAGCATCTCATGGAATGTTACTTGGAATTTCAAAACAACTAATTTGAAGAAAAGATTGCATTTAGGCAGCATTGCTCTTGTCAATAATTCCAATATCAGTCAGTCAAACCTGTAGTACTCATGAATTGCTCTTGCTGCATAAGATCTACATCTTCCTGTTGCTGTTGAGTTTCTTGATCATACACAGGATCTTTTGCTGCATTTGTTACTGTTGGCCCATCTCCTTCTTGACTATTGTCCTCATGTTCAGATATTGGCATTGAAATATCAGCTGTTGCAGTTGGAGTTTTCATTATCTGTAGCATTGTTTGTTGGTTAAGATGTGTTTTCCAGTGGTTTGAGAAATGAAGTTATTGGCTTTGAGGTCTTAGCAGCTGCTTCACTCAGTTGTTTTCACCGTCTCTTGGTCCACCACTTTCAAATCTCCTCTTAGTGATCTATCTGGTCAATATGTAGCCTATCCACACTTGAAATATTCTGCTATAAATAAGTAGCTTATCTATACTTGATCTCTTCTACTGTAAACATGTACACAAATGCTGAAAAGACTTAAAATGAAGGAATACTGATTAAGAACACAAAATGAAGCAGATTATCCTTATCACTGAATCAACTCTCAAGCACGCAAGGTATAATATAACAGGGATTACATATATATAGTAAACACAGGCATGGATACGGACAGAGGGATAATATCCAAACATTTCAAACGTGTGTTCTCACAAAACTCACTGTACAAGATTGTCCTCAAATTTTCACCTTGAATTTGGGCCTATAGCTAAAGCCTTTGATGATGGCCACGCTACCAAGGTAGGGCTCAACCAACCAGTCACCTTTTTTTAAGCTACCATATGAAGATAATATGGAGGAATTCTCACACATCAATAATTTCTTAGCTAACTAGATGTAAAACTATAAAGACACTAAAATGTAACAATTCTCTACCTTTCAACATGCACTTGATCCAGCACCAGCCACTAGTAGTGGTTTGTTTATATAATCAGCTGATCTGAGAGGACATGTTCATCGTGGTCTAATCTTGTACCATCATAGACTCATAGACTTTAAGGTCAGAAGGAACCATTATGATAATCTAGTCTGACCTTCTGAACAATGCAGGCCACAAAATCTCACCCATCCACTTCAATAACAAACCCCTAGCCTATGTCTGAGTTATTGAAGTCCTCAAATTGTGGTTTGAAGACCTCAAGCTGCAGAGAATCTTCCAGCAAGTGACCCGTGCCCCACGCTGTGGAGGAAGGCAAAAAACCTCCAGGGCCTCTGCCAATCTACCCTGGAGGAAAATTCCTTCCTGACCCCAAATATGGCGATCAGTGAAACCCTGAGCATGTGGGCAAGACTCACCACCCAGCACCCAGGAAAGAATTCTCTGTAGTAACTCAGATCCCACCCAATCTAACATCCCATCACAGACCACTGGGCAGAACCAATATATTTTTATTAATGTTTATGAACATTAACTCTTAGTATGACAATCTATTTCATTTAACAAAAAAAGTGTCTTATCAAATCACTTCTCTTATTTGCTTAAATTTGCAACTCTAAGCTGAGAGAGTGTGTCACATTTTGTTCTGATAGGGATGTGCATAAAAACAAGTTGCGAAACTTGTTAATTTTTTGGCATTTGATAAGTGTCTAAATTTGAGGGCCCCCTTTGAGCTTGAAGCCCAGGACAAATGGCTTTCCTGCCCCCCCCTTTGATTGGCCCTGCATGCCTCACAAGGTGCTGGAAAGAAATCCATTTATGCTTATGAAGCACTCACAACATGGTGTGAAGCACCACAGAAACATCTAAAACAAAAAAAAAATCTTGATTTAGGCCTAGGATAGTATGAAATAAGTGAGGCCTAGGCCACACATTGAACAATGAGGATGAAAAAAAAATATCTATATAACTGAACAGCTGCCATGTTTGCCAAGTGTCATCACACACTGAATGAGGCAGACAGGGCGGGCTCCAGGGTTTTTGCCGCCCCAAGCAGGAAAAAAAAAGCCGCGATCGCGATCTGCGGCACTACCGCCACCGCTTGTCTTCAGCCGCAGTTGGGTGGCTGGTCCTTCACTCCGAGAGGGAGTCAGCGACCTGCCGCCGAAGAGCCGGACGTGCCGCCCCGAAGAGCCACTGTTGGCTGCCCCAAGCACCTGCTTGCTGGGCTGGTGCCTGGAGCCGGCCCTGGAGGCAGAGAGACTGAAAAAAATAGCATGTATCATGTATTTAAAGGCTGTAACATAATGTATATGCACAAAAGGGGCAGAGAGTTAAGGCTGTAGAGTAATATACTATAAGTGAGAAAGTATGGCATAACAGAAGGGATGTTTGCTTACTTTCATAGAAATGCTTGCAGAATGCAAAATAGTGTACCTGATGCTATAAAGGAAGAAAATACATTTAACAACAACAAAATTTATTTGGCAAGATTCGTACACAGTGGTAAATGGTAACTGATCCCCAGATCAATACTGGCTTATGCGAGGACACCAGTTGGAGACTACAGCAATTTGCATCAAATCTCACATGTTTCACTTGACCTCCTGCAGAGCCACTGCAGCTGCTGTTTCTTAGTGATTCTCTCATTCATATCAGTTTCACAGCAGTGCATCTCCATTGACTCCAGTGGAGTAACTTATATTTGCATATTTGAAAGATAGGTCAGACCCATTAATTTTATAATAATCTCAAATAAATTTTTATTTTATAGACAAAAAAAAAATCAACTCACTCCTTTTCTTCCCCCTTAAGGTCACTCCTATTTACTATGCTCTTTGCATTTCTGACAGCCTTTGTGCTGTCAATTCTTCTGACTTCTAGTTTAGATGGACAAATCCTGGAAGTCCAGTGGTTTAGTTCTGAAGCCTCTCTAAAACATATATTCTGGGCTTTTCAAAGGTACCTATGAAGATAGATGTTCAATTTCCATCAAAATTCAATTGGATTTGGATCCTAACTCACTAAGATTGCTTTGAAAACCCTGGATTTAGACTCTCCAGTACATCATGATTCATTTTCATAGCCTGGTCACAGGTTGGATATTTGGGGGCTACTGCAGCAGCCATCCCCCATTCCTGGTCCCCCTTTGAGGGGAGTTTATTACCACCCTATGGTGGAAGCAGATGGCCTGTTGTTAGAATCCACATGCTGGGCACTGTGTTCTTCCAAATTAAAAACCCACATGTTCTAGGTTTTGCACCAAACTACATTGTATGACTCAGAAGCTTATTAGTAGGGGTCTACTTAAATCATGGAGAAATCACATTGTCTGCAGGTTTGTCATGGCATAAATAGCAAATTTTGTTGATGTGTTGTGTGTACACACACACACACACACACACACACACACACAGAGTATGAACAAGTACTGTACTCTACTACTCTTACATTTGTAAGTCACCCAGGCTGTGATTGACCCTCTCCCAAAAAGTGACAACTCCCCCCTCCCCTGCCCCATACCATCCCACTCTTCTGTGCTGCTGGAGGCAGCTGTGCTGCCTTCAGAGCTGGGTGCCCAGCAAGCAGCTGCCACTCTGTGGCTACCCAGCTCTCAAGGCAGCACAGAAGTAAGGGTGGCAATACCATGGCCCCCCTGCAATAGGCTTGACCCCCTTTTGGGTAGGACTCCTATTTTGAGAAATGCTGTGTACTTCTGTATATTTTTACCCTACCGTATAGGGCAAAAGTACACTAAGACCAAACATCACAGTCTATTATGAGCTTTTCATGGCCATGAATTTGGTAGGGCCCTACTTATTAGGGAGGGAGTTGGACAGTGGAACTCCAATTTAAAAGTTGCAGTGGGAGGAAGGGCTGGGGGGTTAGTTGTTCAGGGGTAAGTAATTAGCTCCAAAAGAGTAGGTTGGCACAATATGCATATATGAAAATGTTATGGACTACTTTTGTAAGTTTGCAACACTGAATGTTTCCAGATACAGAAAAGCAATTTGGAATTTTATCTGTACAATGGACAGCAAGCCAGGGAAGATAATGGAGTGAGATGACCCCTTTTCCTGGAACAAAAGGGCAGTTTGGCCAGGGCCAGCTCCAGCTTTTTTGCCACCTCAAGTGAAGGAAAAAAAAAACCCCAAAAAACCCAAACAAACCCCGATTGAGCTACCGCTGAAGTGCAAGACAGGGAGTGAAGGACCCGCCGCCGAATTGCCGCCGAAGACCAAACCTATTGAGCTGCTGCTGAAGTGCTGTCGCCGACCCAACAACGGACGGACTGCTGCCCCTTTCTATTAGCCACCCCAGGCACCTGCTTCCTTTGCCGGTGCCTGGAACCAGCCTTGAGTTTGGCCAGAGCATTCTGCACTCTGAGGTTCAGAAAGCAGAGATTTTGGAAGTAATCCCACAGTAGTCTATGGGGCTGCTCATGAGCATGCAGTTATGTATGTTCTTAAATCTCCACTAGATTAGTACCTTAGTTTAGTTCATTATGAAAAAAAGGGGTGAAAGGAATTGCAATTACCAACACAGGAAGATATTAAGACCCGTGTAATGATTTAATTAGAGGACAGATTGAATCGTGGCAACATTCCAGATGTGGTGAATTACAAGCCAGAAACTTCCCACGGGGGGAGAGAGTCAGATTCAGAGATGGCACCAAGATTTCTACTGCAGGGAAAGATGAAGTGTTTGGAGTCATTTAAATAGTAAGGACTCTAGCAAAAATGGGTCTCTCTAAAATCAGAAGGACACTCCATTTAACAATCAGAATTAGTTGTGGGTATAGCCAGCACAATCCTATAACAATATTTTCATTTTCTATATTTTTGTAATTAAAGACTAGGGTGAGCAGAGCAAGGATAAATAGTAAAATACATTTAATACTCTATTCATAAAAAACTAAATTGCTGAGATGTGCAGAGATTGGGGTGCATATTTACTGTATGTTCTTGGAACCAAAACACAGGTGCTGAAGGAAACTGCTTCTCTATTGCAGCTATATCTTTGGTGAGCTTTACTATTCAAATTCCAGTATTATGTGTGGGCTGCCTTAGCTTTACTAAATCTTGAGGTTCAAAGAAAGTTAACTGTAGAAATTAACCTTTTTAGGTGCTAGTGCTGATCACCACCAAAGCAGAAATGTTATGTTCTACAAATCAGTGGGAACCATTGTGTTTGCACACACACATCAGTGGTTCTCTAGTCTTAAATCAGTTGAAGTCACTCCAGTTCACAACTCTGAATCAGTGAGAGTTAAATGACAGGGTGAAATTCATCCCACTTTTAATTTAACAAAATGATGCAAGTAGTCCTATTGCTATCCCACAGTGCACCAGTCACTGAAGAACTGACCCATCCAGTTACTTTTCTACATTTCACTACACAGGGGTCACCACTGAGTTAAGTGGAGCTGTGTTTATTTATGCCTTGGCAAATGTTTACATTGTGTGTGTGCATGTGAACTTATGAGAAAATGCTGGATAGAAAAAAAGTAAGCTCTCCAGTCACAGAACAGGTACAGTTCAGTCAGTAGCAGTGCAGACCCTTCACCCTGCCTAACAGTACCTAACCCTTTCCAGCAAGGATCACTTCTAGGAGACTGAGAATAGCACAGACATACCTACTCATTCTTTTACTTCATTGCTCAGACTACCAAAAAGACCTCCAGTTATTGTCACTGTGCTGTGTGCATTTGTGACGTGGATCCATGTCCACTAGGACATGGACTAACATCATCACAGAGATGAGGTGGGTGAGGTAATATCTTTTACTGGAACAAACTTCTGTTGGTGAGAGACAAGCTTTCGAGCCACACAGACCTCTTATCTCTCACCAACCGAAGTTGGTCCAATAACATATTACCTCACCCACCCTGTCTGTCTAATATCCTGGGATCAACACAGCTATAGTTACACTGCATAAGCCCATCATGGGCCATTAAAATATGTGTTTTTTTATCACTACAACCAATCTGGACTGAGTTTGTTTTCCCTCAGTGCAAGACATATTTGCATTGTAGATGAAGAAAACAGAGGACAGACATTTGTCTGGAAGCAATTAAACAAATTAGAAGATACTTAAGGGGAAAACCAAGTAAATAGACAATTTTGTGTCAAGCAAGAAAGCTTATTTTGTGTCTATTATCTTATTAACATTTGGGTCTAAGTTTTAGGACAAAGTCTCATAAGCGATATGCCAGAATAAAAATTACAAGGGCTGTCACAGAGAGACTGGACTCTTTATGGGGAAATCAGGGCCCATCCAGGAGTAACTGACTGCCCCAGGTGGATAATTAAGGGTTAATTTGCAAATGAGCACCTGGTCCTAATAACCATTACCCAAGCTCAGTTAGAGAGAGACTCCTAAGATAGAAGCTCCTTTCCACAGGAGCCTCCTAAGAGGCCTGAGCAGGGAGCCTAGAGGTGTGCTCCCATAGACAGTTCTCTGGGGAGCCCACTAGAGTAGGGAGCCTGGAAAAGGTGCTCCTAGAGGGAGAGCTGCAGTTGGCAGGCATCTAGGAGGTACCAAAGACACTGGCAGGAAGCCCAGCCTGAATGGTACTACATGCTGCCCCTGGGGAAGAATTGTAGTGGATGGACTTCTACAAACCCCTGACTTCCTCTGGTGGTGGCAAGAGTGCTAGCACCAAGGATAGAGACCCAAACCTGGTGAAGAGTCCAGTGTTCTCTTCCATCTAGGCTCAAGTGGGGGGACAAATGAACTAAGAATGAGTTGGTCATCCAGATAAGTTGCTGAGGTGAAGGTTGTGTTTGTTTTGCGTTGGCCTCTCTGTTAATAAAGATTAACCTTCAAATGGGCTGGGTGCTCTTCAGTATCCAAAAGGTTTGTCAGGACTGGAAACACTCGGTGAGGGGAAAAAAAAAATCAGTTCTAACACCAGGCCCGGCCATAAGGGGGTGCTCGGGGCAGCCTGCATGACGACAGGGCTGTCTAGATTCTACAATGTAGCTATTCATACATATAGCTTTCTGAATATAATAATTTAGCCGATTAAACTACGTATTTAGTACCACAATTGAGGTCAAATCTATCGCTGGGAAATGAGACTGTTCTAGTGCTGCAGGCAAGAATAATCATCATGAGAACCAAGAAGTAAATTCTTTAATCCACATGATAGAAGATTAACCCATATATTCATGCTGCTTTTTCTCATTTACAAGGGAAAGAATGACCAACGAAAATATACTGTACCAAACAGAGGTAATTAAAGTAATCAGTCATTGATGTACTGTACTGTTTTGGATATTTAATCAATCATTAATGATTTGTCTAATTTGGGCTCACTTTGGAGAGCTAAGAGACTCCAATTTTTCTGTAGACTATAAGTATACAATTCATACTGATATGTGAGGTATATTTCCATAATTGTTCCAAATTAGCTAAAAGGACTAGTTTATTCAATACATGCTTTATCTTTTTGTTTGTTGGCTTTCTGCACAAGTAGGGCTTATGGAAGTAGAGTTTAGCTATGTCAATGCGTGTGAATGGGGTTTCTATAGTACCTCAGTAGTCTGTGATACACTCTCGGTAGGCGCATTTGGCTTCCGGAAGGTAGAGTCCTGTGCCTGCGTCTTCCCTGTGCCCCAGGGACGGCTACTGTGAGGCCAGCAGAATTTGGGAGAAGAGGGGTAGAAGAGAAAGCAAGTCCAGCTGACTTAGAGCGGTGGTGCCCCTGTGCAGAGCGCTCCTCCTGCTCCTTCCTGTCTGGGCTCCAGTGCGGGCTTGGGGGGGCTGCCTGTGGGCAGTGGGAGGATGGGGTCCAGGGAACTCCCAAGCTCACCCTGTGCAGGCCGATTCTGAAGCCTCTCCCATAGCTTGGGGTGCCGAGTATTAAGCCTTCCTCTTTGGCTTGGGCTGGAGAGCATGATCTGTTCTCTGGTACATTTGGGTGGAGATGGCAGCTGGCAAGAATTCAGGCCATCAGGTCAACCCACTGGGGACAATGGGAGCAAGCCAGCAGCCCTGCGATTTTGCTTCCTGGGCCACCAGCTGAACCCTTGTCTCCTATGAGCTGGGAAGGCAGCTGGCCAGGCTCAACCTTCTCCTCCCCTTCCTGGGCTCAACTCTTTCAGCCAGCAGGTCAGACAAAGAGCCCAGAGAGGAGAGGAAAGGAGGTGGGCGGAGCCTCATCTTGCCAGCCTCTGCACTGGCTGGCCCCTTCCCCAACCAGGGCTCTTGCCTGCTCCCTGCAAGCCGCTCAGCCCATCTCCTTTTGGCCTCTCAGACCAATAGCAGTCATCCAAAAGAGCAGAAGCCACCCTCTCCATCCAGTGCACAGAGTGGCTAGCATAGGGCTTGAACCCGTGGCCTCGGCAGTATTAGCACTACACTCTAATCAACTGAGCTAACCAGCCCACAGGGAACAGGTACTTCCCTGACCCTTTTGGAAGGAGCCACTGCCTGGCACAGGGATGATGTGGACTCCTGTATGACATGAGTGGATCAAGAGGCTTGTTGGTAAGACTGGGGAAATTAACTCAAGTGATAGGGCGCTTGTTTTGCATTCCAGAGACAGTGGGATCAATGCCTGCCTTCTCCAGCAGCAGGGGAGCAACAGTTTCTTCTTTTAGGGGCCATTGACAGTCAGCAGGCTGAGCTCCTCCAGTGGCCTCCATCCCTCTCTCCGCTTGGCCTCCCAAGAAGCCAGCTCTCGCAGGGCAGAAAGCTGTTCGTCCACAGCCCTTCTCCCCCTCGCGGTGGCTGGGAGGCTGGAGACAGGTTGGGGAAGTTAGCTCAACTGGAAAGCATGGGAGAAGTAGTGAGATAGATACACATTCTCCAGCCTGCTCTGCTGTAGAGGGGGACCTGCCCCTTTCTTGCTGAGCTGTCACTAGAGCGCGATCCCTTTCGCCCTCTCTCCCAGTCTACACAAAGCTGATTGGCCAGGAGGGAGTGCCACTCAAAGACAGGATTACTCACATCCCAGGGGTCCATGAAGGGAATGCGGAGATGGGCGGGGGGGCGCGTGATACCAGCTCGGCTGAGACCATGTAAACCACCCAGCCTCCTGATCTCAGCCGGCATGGCAGCCGTGGGCCAGAGCACACAGACAGCTTGGAGAAAACCAAAGCGGGGAAGGGCTGCGTTGGCATGAACAGTGAGTCTGTGGGTGTCTATCCTGGCGGAGGCAGGGTTGTTTTGCTGTATGCTGGGCCAGGGAGCCTGCGTGAGCCCTGCTGGAGTTCCTGAGCTGGGCCCACTCCTGGCACTTCTTGGGTTAGAGGAAAGTGGTGAAGATAAGAATGGTCTCCTGGGTGATTGGTGCTTGTTCCAGGGGCTAACTCTCACCCCCGATACACTCCAGGGAGGGAGCGTTGGTGTTTGTGCTGAGGTGCGTAGCAGGGACTCAGGCCCCTTCCCCAACTCTGGGTCGCTCCCCCCATCTCAGGCTGTGTTCTGCTTAGGGCCACGGAGCCCTTGCCTTTTTCACCTGGTGCCTGGCAGTCAAGCCAGCTGTGGGGAATTAGCTCATGGGGTAGCGTGCTCGCTTTGCACGTGAGAGGTAGTGGGATTGATGCCCACATTCTCCAAGCAGTTGACTCAGGGCTCCTGATAAGCATGGTGGGTGGCTCAGCTTGCTGTCTGTAGCAGTCAGGCGGAAAAACAAAAGCCATACTCCCCAGGCCCATAGCCACCCAGGCTCCCTTAGTGCCACACTGACCAGCTGAACTAGGGAACCCATGGGGAAACTTCAAGCCAACTTTCTTGTGAAAAACATTCCTCTTTCGTCTAACCTTCCAAACAGCTCCAAATGGGAAAACACACAAATACCCAAACAGTCCTAATGCTCCCAATGTTTAAAAAAAAGGACAGGAAAAGATTTCTAAGTGGCCACTGTGTGAGAATTGTACACTTCCACAAATAAAACCAGTGGGAGGGACATTACAGAGAAAGGGGGAATGGAAAGCTGCCCAATTTGGGAGGATGTGGAAAGCTATAGCGCCATCACTACTCCTGCTATTCACACTTCTTGCAACAGCTGATGAACTTACATGTGCTTTTCACATCTGAGCCCACACCAGGGGAACACCTTTAAGTTACAGCCTACCTCTAGCCTGCTGGTGAGTTCTCATCAATGCTCAGGTGGGAGGGGCTAGACCATACCTCTCACTTCCTCTGAACTACCGTTTTATGGTCAAGAATCTGATTCAAGTTATTAATTCTTACAGGTCAGTATTTTAATACCTTTTAACAAAAAAATTGCTATAATTGTCACAATCTATTTTACTCTAGTAACTTAATGGTGGTGCTATGGGGAAGTAACTGCTAAACGTCATTTCCTTTTTTGGATGAACAATGCTGTCGCCCATATCTGATCCCTTTTATTCTGAGATCATTTTGGATTTATGTAACTAGATTGAAAATGACTGAGATTGTTAGCTCTGAAAAGGACTTTCATGGAAACTTGTAGCAGATTGAATTCAATTTAATTTGCAGCTCAAACTAAACAGGTTTGAAGGAGTGAATGGATATATTGGATTTTGCCTCATGCTACATAATTGCTTTGTAACTGAACATAAAATGAAAATGCAGGCCCTTTTCTTAACAGTTTGTATCTCAAAAATGGTTCAAGTTCCCATCTAAACACGCTTGCTCAACTGTATAATAGTTAGTTAAACACAAGCTAAATAACTTGGGAGATGCAAACAGCTAAATAGATTGTTTCTATTTAGCAATTTTCTTTAAAGATCACCAGAAGCAGGAAGCCTGCCAAACAATCAGCTTGCCACTGGACAATCAAGGTGCTAAAGGAGCTCCCAAAGATGACAAGCCATTGCAGAGACACTAAATGAATTCTTTGCATTGGTCTTCACTGCAGAGGATGTGAGAGGTACTCTCACACCTGAAACATTTTCAAGTTACAAACTGAACAGTAACTCAACAGGACCAGATGTTAATCACCCAAGAGTTCTGAAGAAACTCAAATATGAAGCTGCAGAACTACCAACTGTAGTATGTAACCCATCACTTAAATCAACTGCTGTACTAAATGACTGGCAGATAGCTAATGTGATGCCCACATTTGAAAGGCTCCAGAGGCAATCCTGGCAATTACAGGCCAGTTAGCCTAACTTCAGTACCAGGCAAACTGTCTCACTCTATAGGAGAGAACAGAATGATAAGACATATAGATGAACAGAATATGTTGTGGAAGAGTCAACACAGCTTTCGATGAGACATGATTTGCCCTTTACAATCTATTAGAATTTAAGGGGGTCAACAAACATGGAAAAGGGTGATCCAGTGGATATGATGTACTTGGACTCAGAAAGCCTTTGGCAAGGTCCCTCACCAAAGGCTCTTAAGCAAAGTAGGCATCATGGGAGAGGGCAGGTCCTCACAGATCAGTAACTGTTTAAGTGATAGGAAATAAAGGAGTAAATGTTCATTTTTTCCGTAGTGGAAAGTGGTAAATAGAGGGGTCTCCCAAGAATCTGCATTGGGATCCATGCTGTTAAACATTTATAAATGATGTGGAAAATGGGGTAAACAATGAGGTGACAAAGTTTGCAGACAATACACAATTACTCAAGATAGTTAAGTCCAAAACTGACTGCCAAGAGTTAAAGGGATCTCAAAACTGAGAGACTAGGCAACAAAATAGGAGATGAAATTCAAAGTAATGCACATTGGAAAACATAATCCCAACAATACTATAGCATGATCTAAAGATTATGTAATTATATTGATTACTTAATTCTGTTATCACTCTGAGGATAGACAGATTCTTGTCCCAATATTAAATTATATAGTTGGGAACCCTGATGTGCACAGTTGCATGTTCACACTATAGGAACTCTTCTATATTTATGTATATTTTATTAAATTTAGTAAAGATCCAAACACTAATTCAGTAAGGTAGCTAGAGAAACTACAGAATGGACATCTGAACATCCATATACTCATCATCCATTGCAGGACAACCTGAAAGGTTAGCCATTATCTTCTTCACCATCACCTTCTGTGACGTTGCACCCCATAATGCTTTATCGAAATATGCTTATGAATGTAAATATGACATAACTGGAATGTGTTTAGTGCTAGATATTCCATGTAACATCTCTGCAAAGGTTATGATCTACTGAATATATTCATCCTATTTGTATGCATGTGTCATTTTTATATTTGAAGTTATGAATATTGGCTATGTGCTTGTTTGATTTTAAGTAGCCTCAGTGAAGCATTTGGTCAACTTCTTGAGAAAAGACTATTCTCAGTAAGTGCCCAATCAAGAAACACTTAAACGACAATGGACTTTGATAGACACCAATCCACAGCTGAGCTTTCCTGGGAACATTCGGGCTAACATGTGAACCATGGTGTCAGCCTGTAAAGAACTGAGTCATGCATGGACATGTGACTTCAAAACTCCATCTTGTAGCTGTGATGCTGCATAGGAAAAAACAAGGGGTTTCTACCCACAAGAGAGAGACTATATAAATCCCTGGGAAATCCAACCATTTTGTCTTCAGCAGGAACAAAAGATAGCCTCTCCACCCCAAAGAGGTGCCCGAAAGAAACTGGAACAAAGAACAGTAACTACAGGGGTGGGAGTGATTGCTGGACACAGACTAAGAGGAAGTCTAGGTCTGTAAAAGAGGCGTGGAACATCTAAGGGTGAGATTTACTTGCATTTAGTTTCTTACTGTATTAGGCTTAGACTTGCATGTTTTATTTTATTTTGCTTGATAATTCACTTTGTTCTGTCTATTACTTGGAACCACTTAAATCCTACTTTTTAATATTTAATAAAATCACTTTTACTTATTAATTAACCCAGAGCAAGTATTAATTCCTGGGGGAAGCAAACAGCTGTGCATTTCTCTCTATGAGTGTTACAGAGGGTGAACAATTTATGAGTTTACCCTGTATAAGCTTTATATAGAGTAAAACTGATTTATTTGGGGTTTGGATACCATTGGGAACCAGGTATGTGGGTGTTGGAGACAGGAACACTTCTTAAGCTGTTTTCAGTTAAGCCTGCAGCTTTTGGGGACATAGTTCAGACCTGGGTCTGTGTTGCAGCAGGCTAGCATGTCTGGCACAACCAGGCAGGGCATTGAAGTCCCAAGCTGCCAGGGAAACCAGGCTCAGAGGTAGTCCCAGAATGTCAGGTGGCAGTCCCAAGGGGGTTTCTGTGACTCAACCCATCACACCTTCATCACCAATAGCCATCATTCTGGCACTGCCTGAGGGCTACATCTCTCTCTCCCCTACTGTCCACAAGCTAGGATGTAACTTTTGTAACCACTATGTCTAATGCATGTCCAGTAGGGGTACTTCTCTTCCTTATTTGTATTTCCTCACCCTACTAATGCTGAGGTGCCGTTCTCTTATAGGTGAAGATATTATGATCTCTACTTATCATACAGGTCAATTCACTCTCTTGTGGTTGGATGTTTTTTACAAATTTTCCAAAAGCTGGTGTTACCTCATGTTTCTGTGGTTGGCTTATGTCATCATGGACAAAATTCACCCTTACACTCTATTTCCAGTTCCCCAAAACGTAGGGGTTACCTTTGGGATGTTTATCTTTGCCAGAGTTCTTAGGCCTCAAGCCTTATGCTGAAGCTAATATCTTATAGCAGTGTTTCTCAAACTGGGGTCCGCACACCTCTGGGGGTGGGTGTCTATGGACCTCACTGATCAACTCCTCCCCCCCCTCCAGCATGCTAAAAGTCCAGTGGCACAGCAGGGCTAAGGCAGGCTCCCTGCCTGCCCCAGCTCCGCACTGCCCCTAGGAGCAGCCAGCATGTCTGCCCTGCACCCCCTCCCACACCAAAACTCCCTCCCAGAGCCTGCACCCCAACCCCCTGCTCCAGCCTGGTGAAAGTGAGTGAGGGTGGGGGAGAGTGAGCAATGGAGGGATGGGGCCTCAGGGAAGGCAGCAGGGCAAGGACTGAGCAGGGGGACTTGGGGGTCCCCACAATATTTGAAATCAAAATGGGGGTCTTCAGGTTGCTAAAGTTTGAGAACCACTGTCTTATAGGATACAGGCCTGTGGGTTCCTTACATTACTGCTGAATATCATAAATGCAGAATGTAATGAAGGCAAGGCAGTGAATATAATAAAGGCAAGCTAGCCCCATGGGCTACAATAAATAGAAATTGTGGGGTCTAAATTAGCTGTTACCACTCAAGAAAGATCTTGAAGTCATCATGGATAGTTCTCTGGAAACATCTGCTCAGTGTGCCATGGAAGTCAAAAAAGCTAACAATGTTGGGAACCATTAGGAAAGAGATATACAAGACATAAAATAAAATGCCACTATGGAAATCCATGGTATGCCCACACCTTGAATATTGCCTATAGTTCTGGCTGCCCCATCTAAAAGGAGGTTATTAGAACTGGAAAAAGTACAGAGAAAAGCAACAAAAATGATGAAGGGTACGGAACAGCTTCCATATAAGGAGAAATTAAAGAGACTGGGATTGTTCAATTTAGAAAAGAGATTATTAATGGGGGATATGCTAGAGGTCTATAAGTCATGAATGATGTGGAGAAAGTGAATAAGTGTTTGGATCACCCAATGAAATTAATAGGCAGCAGGTTTATAAAACGAAAGTAAGTACTTCACACACTGCAGTCAACCTGTGGAACTCTTTGCCAGGGAATGTTGTGAAGGCCAAATGTATAACTAGATTAAAAAACAAACATATACAAGTTCATGAAGGATAGGTCCATCAATGGCTATTAGACAAGGTAGTCTGAGATGCAACCCCATGATCTGGGTGTCCCTAAACCTCTGATTGCTATAAGATGGGTGTGGACCATTCGATAAATTGGTCTGTTCTCTTCATTCTCTCTGAAGCATCTGGCCCCAGCAACTGTTAAGACAGGATACTGGGCCAAGTGGACCACAGGTCTGACCCAGTATGGCCATTCTTATGCTCTTAGTCTTATATTCTTGTCTATTTGCAGACAATTTTTAGAACTAGCTTCCTGTCCTCAGCAAAATAAATTAGAGGAGGAAAATATCCATTTAGTCATCTTTGTTGTGAGAGTGTTCTGTAAAGAGATATCCATGTATTATAAATAGTTAATGGAGAAGGTGACAGTAGCTGATACTCAAGAATGTATGCCATTGGTCCTACATTTTATAGGACCAATAAAATAGCTTGTAGAGCACTGCACATAGCTTTTTTTGTACTGGTCTTAATCTAGCCTGTTCTCCTACCAGTTTAGCACTGTGTTGCCTAAATTTAAATACCCCAAGTGACGGAGTTTCCATGATTTCCTATAGGAGAATATCCACAGCTTAATTTTAAAGATCCTGAATAGAGCTGGTCAAAGTTTTTCAGATGGAATGTTTTTCCATCTGAAAACGCTGATTTATTAAAAATGAAGTGTTTTAAAATAATTTTGAAATGACAACTTGATTAGTATGAAATGAAAAGTAAAACAACCAAAATGAAATGATTGTTCTGAAAAGAAACCTCAATCTTTTTTGGTTTTGTTCTGAAATGAAACAAAAACAAAAATTTTGAAATTGTGAAATTTCCATTCTGCAGGAAGTTCAGTTCTGTCACAAATCTACTCCTTGACATTTTGACATCTTACCATGTCTCGCTTCAATAATTGCTTAATGAAACGACGCATAATAGCTCAGTATCACAACACACAAATCCCTTTGTGAATCTAGCCCTTAGTTTTTAATAAAAGTTTTCATTTGGAATTTACCAAGTCATCCCCTCTCCCCCACTCTGTTACTTTTATGTAAGAAAACAGTTACAATTTTCAATAAATTGAAAAGTCATTTGGTTATTAAGTCAAAGGCTAGAAATGAACATCCATATTCTCCTTGTGTGTGTTGGGCGGGAGATAGCAGGAGGAAATCAGTGAACATCCATTTCTCATAGGCAGTGTATCCCCCCAGAATTGCCCAAGTTCTTCACTAGACTGCATGAGGGTGCACCCTGGGAAACAAAGCATGCAGTCCATTGTAGGGTCTTGGCCTTTAATTGTAATGATTGTGAAAAGCAGTGCTCACCAAAAGTGCACTAACTAGGTACAAGCAATACCTCATTCCCACATTTTTACTGTAGCCATAGAAAGAATTAACATAAGCCAGTGTAGAATTTACACTACATTGCCTCTTCTCTGCATCAATTTCAATGTCTGAAAACTTTATGTAGTTTCTCAGTAATGGCAGTTTAGTAATATAGAATGAGCTGCTACACCAATACAGTAGTCTTGTCTGTCCTAAATAATTTAGAATCTACTGCAGATTTTACCCTTCGTTTCCCCCCCTTCTCCAGATCATTAATAAAGATGCTAGCCATGATGAAACCCAATCACTTATTCCTACTTTGTGTTCTCTCTCTTAACTGGCTTCTAATCCGTGGGAGTGCAGTGCTTTTCACCTCTTGAATATTTCACGTCAATAGACTTTTTTTAAGGAAGTCTTAAGGGCTTTGATCAAGCACATTTCTTAACATTTTTCTTCTCCAAACATAAAACCAAACATAGCAATATAGCCTGGGCAGCTCTCATGTCATAGAATCATAGAATCTCATGGTTGGAAGGGACCCCAGGAGGTCATCTAGTCCAACCCCCTGCTCAAAGCAGGACCAAACCCAACTAAATCATCCCAGCCAGAGCTTTGTCAAGCCTGACCTTAAAAACCTCTAAGGAAGGAGATTCCACCACCTCCCTAGGTAACCCATTCCAGTGCTTCACCATCCTACTAGTGAAAAAGTTTTTCCTAATGTCCAATCTAAACCTCCCCCTCTGCAACTTGAAACCATTACTCCTTGTTCTGTCATCTTCTACCACTGAGAACAGTCTAGATCTATCCTCTTTGGAACCCCCTTTCAGGTAGTTGAAAGCAGCTATCAAATCCCCCCTCATTCTTCTCTTCTGCAGGCTAAACAATCCCAGTTCCCTCAACCTCTCCTCGTAAGTCATGTGCTCCAGCCCCCTAATCATTTTTGTTGCCCTCCGCTGGACTCTCTCCAATTTATCCACATCCTTCTTGTAGTGTGGGGCCCAAAACTGGACACAGTACTCCAAATGAGGCCTCACCAGTGCTGAAAAGAGGGGAATGATCACATCCCTCGATCTGCTGGAAATGCCCCTACTTATACAGCCCAAAATGCCATTAGCCTCTTGGCAACAAGGGCACACTATTGACTCATATTCAGCTTTTCGTCCACCGTAACCCCTAGGTCCTTTTCTGCAGAACTGCTGCCCAGCCATTCGGTCCCTAGTCTGTAGCAGTGCATGGGATTCTTCCGTCCTAAATGCAGGACTCTGCACTTGTCCTTGTTGAACCTCATCATATTTCTTTTGGCCCAATCCTCTAACTTGTCTAGGTCCCTCTGTATCCTATACCTACCCTCCAGCTTATCAACCACTCCTCCCAGTTTAGTGTCATCTGCAAACTTGCTAAGGGTGCAGTCCACACCATCCTCCAGATCGTTAATGAAGATATTGAACAAAACCGGCCCCAGCACCGACCCTTGGGGCACTCCACTTGATACCGGCTGCCAACTAGACATGGAACCTCCCCCGATTGCCATGATTTTTCAAAGATAATGGCCAATGGCTCTGCAATCTCATCGGCCAACTCCTTTAGCACCCTCGGATGCAGCGCATCCGGCCCCATGGACTTGTGCTCGTCCAGCTTTTCTAAATAGTCCCAAACTACTTCTTTCTCCACAGAGAGCTGGTCACCTCCTCCCCATACTGTGCTGCAGAGTGCAGCTGTCTGGGAGCTGACCTTGTCTGTGAAGACAGAGGCAAAAAAAGCATTGAGTACACTAGCTTTCTCCACATCCTCTGTCACTAGGTTCCCTCCCTCATTCAGCAAGGGGCCCACACTTTCCTTGACTTTCTTCTTGTTGCTAACATACCTGAAGAAACCCTTCTTGTTACTCCTAACATCTCCGGCTAGCTGCAACTCCAAGTGTGATTTGGCCTTCCTAATTTCACTCCTGCATGCCTGAGCAATACTTTTATACTCCTCCCTGATTATTTGTCCAATCTTCCACTTCTTGTAAGCTGTTCTTTTGTGTTTAAGACGAGCAAGGATTTCACTGTTAAGCCAAGCTGGTCGCCTGCCATATTTACTTTTCTTCCTACACATCAGGATGGTTTGTTCCTGCAACCTCAATAAGGATTCTTTAAAATACAGCCAGCTTTCGTCGACTCTTTTCCCCGTCATGTTATTCTCCCAGGGGACCTTGCCCATCAGTTCCCTGAGGGAGTCGAAGTCTGCTTTTCTGAAGTCCAGGGTCTCTGTTCTACTGCTCTCCTTTCTTCCTTGTATCAGGATCCTGAACTCGACCATCTCATGGTCACTGCCTCCCAGGTTCCCATCCACTATTGCTTCCTCTACTATTTCTTCCCTGTTTGTGAGCAGCAGGTCAAGAAAAGCTTTTCCCCTAGTTGGTTCCTCCAGCACTTGCACCAGGAAATTGTCCCCTACACTTTCCAGAAAGTTCCTGGATTGTCTCCAAATTTCCTATCTTGGAGAAAGGACTCCAGACTCTTCCTCTCATAGGGAAGGCCAACTCTTTGTAACATTCTGAGCTTAACTAGACTCAGCAGCTACTACCTACAACTGTTGGAATGTCACTCAGAAATACCAGTGCCACTGTCTCAATGGAGCAACACTAAAATAAAATAATAAATATAGGGAGATATACCTATCTCATAGAACTGGAAAGGACCCCAAAGGGTCATCAAGTCCAGCCCCCTACCTTCACTAGGCAGGACTAAGTACTGATTTTGCCCCAGATCCCTAAGTGACTCCTTCAAGGATTAAACTCACAACCCTGAGTTTAGCAGACCAATGCTCAAACCACTGAGCTATCCCTCCCCCAAATAGCTGAACACTGGGGTAGTATAACAGAACTGCACAAGTCCCTTCTGGGCTAATCAAGTGAACAATAAACCTTGTCACAAGTCCATTACACAAAGTATAAACAACTCTGAAATTTGCATCTGAACACTTCTGGTGGTTGGGTGTTCATATGGGTTTTTATTAGGCCTATCAATCATCATTTGGTTCTGTATTTGTACAGCACTTTCCCCAAAGAGGTCCTGGTCCATGAAGGGGGCTTCTAGGTACTACAGTAATATAAATAGATTTTTCTTATTGGCACATTCCTTGTCTATCATATACAGGGCCTTAGCATGCCACGGTTTTATGCATAAAACTCAGTGATAGATAGGAGGATATGGCTTATCAGTGAGTGGTTGTTATAGCAGATAACTCCTCTAAACACTTTAGGCCATGTCTTGTGTCAACTCAGCAGATGTTTTTATTGTACAATATGCTCTTGCTATGATCCTTGACAAAAGAGGCACTTTATAGCTCAATAAAGTATTTCTCATACCCATCCAGCTGGAAAGGATAGATCCCTTGTTTATTTCAGCTGTATTTCTGATGTTCTATAAGTAGGTCAAGTTAACACGAGTCATTTTTAGTACAGGTTGTCGCACACTTCTTAAAAGTTCTGTTATGTAGATTATTTGCAGTGGGTAGTGCTTGTCTTTGTAGCAGAACAGATGTGTTTGTATAGGATGGTGCTCTGTGAAATTGTCCGAAATGTCTGCATTTTACATAACCTTGGCCTCGATGGGCAGGTCTTCAGTGGCTCAGCCCTCTGGCTAAGTCACACAGGCTAAAATGAACAAACCCCTTCCAGGATAACAAATGTCCAGCTGAAAGTCTCAACAAACATCCAAACAAATGATTCCTCTCTTCCTTTTGGCTTATTCTTCAGCCTGCTTACTGGCCTCAGTGCTCAGCCCTTTCTGGGTTAAATATAAGTCCTTCCCTGTTATAGAGCACTGCCCCCAGGGCTTTCTCCATAGAGACTATTTTCACAGGTTTTCACTACCCCAGCACTTCAGCCAGGTCATCTCTCAAGTTCAGTCCTCTTCCAGGGTTGTAAAGTGTTCACCAAAATGGTTGGCCCTCCCCAGGGTCTTCAACCCCATCTCTGATCCCTTTAAATTTAAGCTCTTTCTCTGCAGCTTAGACTACTCCAGCACTGGCTGGTGGGGGGGACTCAGGCCCACTCACTACTCCAGTCCCGACCCAGGGCCCCTATAAATTGCAGCCAGGTGCTGCTTCCTTTGCTTGGTTATTGCTACATTCCCTGGGCTTCTTCCCACCTGGTCTCTCTACCTCTTTCCATTACCTTAGGGCTAGAGCTCTCAGCTCCTCTCACTTCCTGGTTTAGCTAATGCAGCCTCGCAAGCTAGGGCAGAACACCCTTCCTTGCCCCTCTAGCCCCAGCCAGGAATTGACCTATTCAGCCCCTGCAGATGCTTTTATCTGAGCCTGATGGGCTCTGATTGGCTGTTTTGATGAGGCCTCTCTAGCCAAGCCCAGAGGACCCACGTTCACTGCTCTTTTCCTGGTGCCAAGTGTGATAGGACTGTGAGGTTTCCAGCAGGGGGCCTGAAAGGGCCTGGTACACCCCATCACAGCACATTAAGAACTTGCTTATAGTGCTGTTTCTTGTGGGAGTGCTGCTACATTGCTGTAAGTTTTTTTGATTTGTCCATTCTTGTTCAAAGTTAAACAGACACCATGGGGCAAACACTCAATTTAGTGCACAGTAGAAATTCTTCTCCGAGGCTATGGAGCTGCTCAGTAGCTGATACTTCAACCCAGAAGCTAGAGCAATTCTTAAGATTCTAATGAATTGCCTTCATGGGAGTAGAGAGAAGCCAACCATCGCTTGGAGTAGTGCTGCATCCTTTAGCACCACTTAAGTGGCATAAAGATCATGGTACAGACTGTCTTTGTCTGTTTATTTACAATATATAAAAATTCAGCCAATGTAGGCAAGAGACTGACCTGACGGTGTCCCATTCATTTCTTTGCCAACAAACTCATGCCTGACGTCTAAATGCTTTTTGGTTGTCTAGAAGCTGAACCACTCTCTTTGGACCGCTGTTCGAAGTGGGAAAATGCCTAAAGAGAACACAGTCTAGAATGTTAGGGCTCTGTCAACAAGAACATTGGGCAAAATTCCACTCTGGTTTACAGCAGTTTAAGACCCTCAAGGGTATTGGGATTACAGGGAGTGTAAACCAGCACAGAATTTGATTACATGACTTTCATGCAAGCAACGTTGCCTTCTGCCATGAGCTCCAGATCCTGAGCCTTCGTTCCTGTCCTCAGATCAGAGCGCTGTATTTGTTTCTTTTCATTACTGACTAAAACCAACATAAAAATCACTTTCTCTGCAGATAGCAATCATCACCCTGGACAAAAATTTTGAGCATCCTTTGAATGACATTCATTCCAGTGGGAGTTGTGGGGAAATTGGCACAACATGAATGCAGAACCTAAATGCGATTCTAATATGCTGTACATAACACAAAAACATGCTGTGTGAAATCCTGGACTTATTGAACTCAGTGGCAAAACTCCCATTGACTTTGAGACCAGGATTTCACCTACTGTTTTTACTGAAACTATTACATCAAAACCTCATCTCTGCTAGTCATCATATGTCCACAATACCTGTGGTAGCGTTCAGCCTAGAACAGGGGTCAGCAACCTTTCAGAAGTGGTGTGTCAAGTCTTCATTTATTCACTCTAATTTAAGGTTCCATGTGCCAGTAATACATTTTAACATTTTTAGAAGGTCTCTTTCTATAAGTCTATAATATATAACTAAACTATTGTTGTATGTAAAGTAAATAAGGTTTTTAAAATGTTTAAGAAGCTTCATTTAAAATTAGATTCAAATGCAGAGCCCCCCAGACCGGTGGCCAGGACCCGGGCAGTGGGAGTGCCACTGAAAATCAGGTCGCGTGCCACCTTTGGCACCCGTGCCATGGGTTGCCTACCCCAGCCTAGAATATTTTTTACTTAATTTCATTGGGCTTTCATAATATCTCATGCTATGTAAAGCATATTTCAACCAAAGATCTCAAAATGCTTTATAAGGAAGAGTAAGTATCATTCAGTAAAGCTAGGTGAAACTTACACATTCCAAAGTTAATCTGCCAGAGATAGGAAAGGGGACTTGAGTGAAGCATACCAGCAAATCACAGATCACCCTGAGTTTGAGCTAAGATATGCAAAAAGGTTGAATGAGTTCCCAGCAGCCCCCACAGTCAGGGAAGCACAAAGACAGATTTTAAAGCATTCAGCATTTTTCAGTTACCTATAGCCCTAGACCAACTGTACAGTAATTTTTGTTTAGAACTGTTATGTTAAACCAGAGTCTAGGTAGGAATCAGGCTAAAACCTATGAGCCACTGGGGACTCATCACATGAAAACAACTCTTGGTCATGCCAACCAGGGCAGATTTTGATACAGGGACAGAGGTGAAAGGGTCTGAAGCCTGCTTACAATACCTTAATCCACTCAAACTCTTATTGATTTTATTTAAAATTACAAATTTTAAATTTGGGAGGATCTATAAATGTTTAATAGAAACCAAGTTAGAAGTTAATGAAAGTAAAAAAAGTTATGTTCTTGTTGCTAGGGCAACAAGTCTCTGATCTTTTCTGTGGGAGTATCGGTGCATTTATAATACTTAATTCACAAGGATAAAAGAAGCTGTTTAATGCAGCCGTTTAGTGACATGCACAGTACACGGAGTTATGATCAGTGGGCAAATTTGCATGACATTCAAATTTCAGCATGGAGAGACTGATGGTATGGTTACAGTGGAGTTTACAAGGAATCATGTTAATGCAGAGCTGCAATTAGTTTGATGCACAGAGATGTTGGTGGAAATGAGTGCAGAGGAGAGAACCTCCATGTTTTGCTCAGCCCAGACTAAAGTTGCTCACCTTTTGGGAAGGTGTTTTTTTTTTTAAACAAGTTTTCAGTACTGTGGAGTCTCAGGAAACAAATGCAGCACTTCATTATACAGGATGCAGCGACCAAGAGAACTAACTAGAGGAAGGTCTTGATAACCTCATAGAACTGTAATGCTTCCCAGGAGTGCCCAGGGCTGTGAGGCACCTCGCTATCACCTGGCCTGAGTGTGAGGAAGCCTTGTCTCTGCCTGTCATGGGTCATCTCCCCCACTTCACTGGCCATGGGCAACACAATCTCTCCCCTCTAGGCCTCACAGGCCCTGTTGCCACTCTACAGGTTAGCATCTGGCACAGTCCAATACTTAAGCACTCTGAGCGTCAACCTGGAGTGCCCAACCCCTGGTCTACTGGACACTCAGTATTCACAGGTTCTCTGCTTCCAAAGCAACAGCTTAACAGTTCCACGTCCTGTAACCACTCTGCCTAGAACACAGCACTTAGATATGTTTATAGTGAAATCAAGTATATGTTTACTTAACAAAGCACTGAGATTTAAGTAGTGGCAAGTAGAAGCACTGGCAACAAATGGTTATCTATAAATCAAAAACATGCATTCTAGAGCCTAGACTTAATTCACAAGATAGCCCCAAGTCTTGAGTATTGCTCACCCAGGTATACAATACTGAAATGGCCAGACAGGGAGACAGATGTCTGTTACCTTCTATCTAATACGTCTGAGGGTGCTGAGGGAGTTGGCTGATGTGATTGCAGAGCCATTGTCCATTATCTTTTAAAACTCGTGGCCATAGGGGAGGTCCTGGATGATTGAAAAAAGGCAAATATAGTGCCCATCTTTTAAAAAGGGAAGAAGGAGAATCTGGGGAACGACAGACTAGTCAGCCTCACCTCAGTTCCTGGAAAAATCATAGAACAGGTCCTCAAGGAATCCACTTTGAAGCATTTGGAGGAGAAGGTGGTGATCAGGAACAGTCAACATGGATTCATCAAGGGCAAATCATGCCTGACCAACCTGATTGCCTTCTCTGATGAGATAACTGGCTCTGTAGGTTGAAAGAAGTGGTGGACATGATATATCTTGACTTTAGAAAAACTTTTGATATGATCTCCCAGCAAGTTAAAAAAAGTATGGATTGGATGAATGGCCTATAAGGTCGATAGAAAGCTGGTGAGATCATCGGGTTCAACAGGTAGTGATCAATGGCTTGATGTCTAGTTGGCATCCGGTATCAAGCAGAGTGCCCCAGGGGTCAATCCTGGTGCCAGTTTTGTTCAACATCTTCATTAATGATCTGGATGATGGGATGGATTGCACTCTCAGCAAGTTCATGGATGACACTAAGCTGGGAGGAGAGGTAGATATGCTGGAGGGTAGGGATAGGGTCCAAAGTGACTTAGACAAATTGGAGGATTGGGCCTAAAGAAATCTGATATGGTTCAACAAGGACAAGTGCAGAGTCGTGCACTTACGACGGACGAATCCCATGCAATGCTACAGGCTGAGGACTGACTGGCTAAGCAGCAGTTCTGCAGAAAAGGACCTGGGGATTAAAGTGGATGAGAAGCTAGATATGAGTCAACAGTGTGCCCTTTTTGCCAAGAAGGCTAATGGCATATTGGGCTGCATTAGTAGGAGCATTGCCAGCAGATGAAGGAAGTGATTATTCCCCTCTGTTTGGCACTGGTGAGGCCACGTCTGGAGTATTGCATCCAGTTTTGGGCTCCCCACTACAGAAAGAATGTGGACAAATTTGAGAGAGAGTCCAGTGTAGGGCAACAAAAATGATTAGCGGGCTGGGGCACATAATTTGTGAGGAGAGGCTGAGGGAACTGGGCTTATTTAGTCTGCAGAAAAGAAGAGTGAGGAGAGATTTGATAGCAGCCTTCAACTACCTGAATGGAGGTGGCAAAGAGGATGGAGCTAGGCCAGGGGTGGGCAAACTGTGGCCCGCGGGATGGATGCTAGCCATTTTAATCCAGCCCTTAAGGTCCACTGGGGAGCAGGGTATGGGGCTTGCCCTGCTCTGGCACTCCAGCCAGGTAGCAGGGTCGAGGGCCGCTCCACACAGCTCCAGAAAGCAGCAACATGATCCCTCTCCAGTTCCTATGCGTAAGGGCAGCCATGGGGCTCCACTCTGCACAGTGTCCCCACCCCAAGAACCCATCCCAGAAGCTCTCATTGGCTGGGAAACACAGCCAATGAGAGCCACAGGGGCAGCACCTGCGGTTGGAGTAGCGTGCAGCAGAGCCGCCTGGTTGCACTTCTGTGTAAGAGCTGAAGAGGGGACATGCCACTGCTTCCAGGAGCTGCTTGAAGTAAGCACCCCCTGGAGCCTGCACCCCTGAGCCACCCCCCACACACACCCTAACTCCCTGCCCCAGTCCTGATCCCCCTCCAAACCCCTTGGTCCCAGCCCAGAATACCCTTCTGCACACCAAACCCCTCATCCCCAGCCCCACCTCAGAGCCCGCACCCCTAGTCAGAGCCCTCACTCCCCCATGCCCCTGACCCAGCCCTGATCCCCCTCCAAACCCCTCATCCCCAGCCTCACCCCGGAGTCCACACCCCCAGCTGGAGCCCTCACCCCACCCCAATTTCATGAGCATTCATGGCCCACCATACTATTTCTATACCCAGATGTGGCCCTTGGGCCAAAACGTTTGCCCACCCCTGCCATAGGGAATAACACAAGGCCCCTCGTAGTATTGCCATTTTGTATGTGTGCAACTGATTGTTCCTTTCTAAATGGAGTACTTTGCATTTTTCCGTATTGAATTTAATCCTATTTACTTCAGACTATTTCTCCAGTTTGTTGAGATCATTTTGAATTTTAATCCTGTCCTCCAAAACACTTGCAACCCCTCTGGGGCTGCTGATCATTCCTAACCGCTTTATTCTGCCAGGCACTGAGGATTCACAACTCCCATTGAAGTCAGCAGGAGTTGTGGGTTCTCAACATGTCAAAATTCCGTCCCGCATTGTAGACCTTGGACAAGATTCTCTCCATTGACATTATTAGAGTTCCAGAAGCAGAGAATTTAATTTGTCTGCTTATTACAGACTGCTACCAAGTAAATTAGAAATATCACCTACAAGTCTCACAACCCTTCGTATGGCCACATGATAGGTGGCTGAGCAAGTTTTCGGTAACAAGTCACCGGGACCAGATGGCATTCACCCAAGAGTTCTGAAAGAATTCAAATGTGAGAAAACTACTACTAACTAAGGTTTTGTGTCCTGTCCTTTTAAATCCTACCCACCCCATGACTGGGAAGTAGCTAAAATGCCGCCAATATTTAAAAAAGGCTGGGTGTGATCCATGACGGTACAGAAAGTCTAAAAAGTCTATACCGGCAAATTATAGTAAAAAAAATAACAATAAATAAAAAAATCAGATACATAGAAAAAAATACAACTGAGCAAATAACAAACATGGTTTCTGTAAAAGGAAAATCTGTCTCTCTAATCTATTAATAGAACAGAGGGTCAACAAACATGTGGACACAGGGGGGGGGATCATAGACATAGTGTATTTCTTTTTCCCCTTTCTTGAGCAAGGTCCCAGGGCTTCCTCTTACGTGAATTAAGCTGTCATGGATAAAAGGAAAGGAAAGGTGGGATTGAGAACTGGTTAAGGAGGAGGGACAAAGGGTAGGAATTGGAATTAAATTCAAATAATTCTCATGGAGAGGGTGGTAGTCCCCCAAAGGTCAATCAGGGACCAATCCTATTCAATTTTTTCAAATTCATAAAGGAAAAAGGGAAAAAACAGTGTGTGAGGATGATAAAGTTGATGATACTATAGTAACTACTAGAGTTAAGAGAGAAGAGATTGTGAAACTTCAAAAAAAAAAAGAAAAAAAAAAAAAATAAAAACAAAATGAAAAATGGCAAAAAATGAAAAATGATGTAAAAAAATAAAAACAACAAAAAATAAAAAAATACATACAACACAACATGGGGGGGCTAGAGTAAGGATGGGCGAGTCAAAAAAAGATGTTGTTATCGTGATAGTTCTCTTCTGAAGCATGATGGTGTGTGTGCAGAGGTGTAAAAAAAACAAAAAAGAAAAAAAATATAAAAAGGGGATAGAATATATAAAGATGAATATATATATTATTGCCCTATATCCATGGTATATACTGTCCTCATGTGTAACTGTATACAGAAAAAATCTCTCACCTCAAAAAAAAAAATTCTAAAAGAAGAAAAAAAAGAGAAAAAGAGCAATAGAAAAGATTAGAGGTTAGAGAGGGAAAGATTAGGGAAAGAGAAGAGAAGGAGAAGGAAGAAACTTGGAAAAATAGAAGAAAGAAGGGACAGGATATGAAAATATATAAATATGAATGAATGATGGAGAAAGAAAATAAGGATAAGTAAAAGTTATATCACCAAATAAAATAAATAGGGGTCAAAAAATGAAATTAATAAAAAGCAAAAGTAAAAAACAAAAAAAAAGTCAGTCTTTTTTGAGCGAGACAGTCTTAGGGAGGAACTTTGGGGAGGAGAGGAACAATGTTTAGTTTAAATAAATAAAATAAAAAAAAGCTAAAAGGAAAATATTAAGGCTAAAGAATGGGTAGGATGGTGTGGTCAGGATCAGAAGATGGTCCCTATGAGATGGATCTAGGGAGAGAGATGGATGGATGGCAGAGGAGAGGTCATTGATCATTGGCCTGGGCTTCTGGCTCAGGCAGCACATGGCATTGGATGCTGTCGGTAGACAGCAGATGGGACCTTTGGGGGACCCTTTTGACCTGTGTTCTTATGTATATAAAACCGATTCAGAAAAAGATTGGTTAGGCATATGGCACACAGTTATCTTGACACCATCTGCTGTGTATTTTAGGGCCAAATCAATGAGTTAACAGGCTAGTCATCAGGCCGACATATCCATGGGAAGTAGTGAGAACTGAGTCTTCCCCAGCACTCCATGACTGCTGTTGTATCCTCCCTCTCTCTTTCTCTCTCTGTTATAATAAAATTACCTGTCACCGTGATGTCTGACAACAGAATCACCAAAAGTGTCTTCACACGTGGTGGCAGGAAAACCATCAAAGCATGGCTCCAAAGGCAGCTGTATGACTATGACAGAGGAGTGGGCCTGGGGACTAATACAGAGGCACTACATATCTGCACAAATGATCTTGCCCTTTGCTGGTTGTGACACTCTGTACTTCAAAGTAGCACGCTGGAACCCTCATGTTCATAGGATTATGATATATTTTGTAAAAAATATGCCTTGTGAGGTATCATTTAAAAAGTCTTGATCTGTTGAACATTAATATCCAGTTGGATTGTCTGAAATAGTACTGTATGTGAAGCTATGAAGTATTGCTATATGTGTTACTGAAATATGTTGTTAACCTTTCAGTTGCAACACAGGAGAGCCCAGGCAGCATTAGTGACCCATCAGGAAAACAATCCACTGTCCTGGAGGCTCCTTAGAAATGGCATGTATGCAATGGAGCATCACAATGTCAGAGGCAGTCCAGGTTGCACCCGAGGGACCCCGTCACACTGGTGTCCTGAGTTCTGCAGGATTTCCCCAATAGCACATCACACACACGGTGGGTCTTACACGCACACATGCAGACAGTGAGCATGTATGGGCCCAATCTCAACCAAGAGAATGATGGCACAGAAGCTTCACAAGTTGAAACACCCACACTTTCCTGACCCCTATGTACGGGAAGATTTAGCCTAATTACCTTTGAGCTTTGTACCACAATGCTATCACACGAGCTTTTAGTACCAATGCCTTAACATGAAAAGCAATGAAACATGAAAAAAGAGAAAGAAATAACATGGAGGAAAAAACAATGTTCCTTATTTTATTTGTAGCACAGTCTCTGTCTAATCTTCCCACTGGCAGCCACTGGCAGATGGCACATGCTACAGATGGATCAGTGGGGCACTTACACAGCTGTCTGTATTTAACACACGGGCGTTTGGTTTTGTATTTTACTGCAGTGAGATTTCACAGAGAAGGTCTATTCACAGGCATTACACAAGAAGAGAACTGAATGCCATTGTTGGCCACATCCTTTGGGGCACAAACGAAGAGGAAGATGAACAATCTTGATTGTAGTGTTTCTCTTTATATTTAATTTCCTACGAGGGTTCTGGGTTTAGTTTGGTGTGTGAAGTGCTTTTAGAGGCTTCTGTAAAGACCTCTAGAAGATCAATGTCATTGAGAGTTAGGTATTGCAGAACTATTAGGCATGTTGTAGACTAACCTGGTTATCTCACACTCACTGAGTATGACAAAATTAGGAAAGGCTACAATCTTAGATGCTAAGGTTGAAAGGATTTTCTAGGTTGTTTCAGTTTATGCCAGTCCTAGCTGGATAGTTTGTTGACATGGATAAACAGTGTAAACTATTTTGAATATTTGAATTTGAAAGCAAGTTTTAATTCAGCGGCATTTGTAATCCTTTCGCAAATCAACATTTACAAGTTCAGGATTTACTAGCATGTGCTTTTGTGAACAGCGAATTTTAAACTCCAATAGTCACCAAAAAAGAATTTTGATTATATTGCAACAGGTACTGCTGTTCAGTTACATAAGCATTCTAATTAGAGAACAAGACACTAACCAACAATATTTAAATTTCAAATTTTAAATGTTCACAATAAAGTGGTTAGGAATTATCAGCAGTCCAAGAATTAGTCACTTGAAGAAATTCATGAATAATTTTGAATAAGGAATGCTCTTTCCACAGGTGGTTAAGAGAAATTGTAAGTATGATGTAGTCTTTGACCACTTGTCTTTTTCTTTAAAGACATTGAGAGTCAGGATTTCCGGATATGAATGCTGGGAACTCCAAACCTGTCAATGCCAAATTCTGTGAGATTAAAATAAATAGTGCTACAATCTGAAACGTTTCTTCTAATCACCATAAACTGGTTTTCACTGACAGGAGGTCCTAATCAATTCATTCATCTACAGTGCTTGTGCAATGGCCACCATCTTGGCCAACTCCAGGGACTAACCAGAGCTAAAAGCATGAGCCTCTGCAGCTTGAGCTAAAGAACCTGGCTCTGCAACTGAGAGCTGTAACAGACACATATCCTTAGTGGATGGAACACAGAGAGGGGATACAACACACACCCTCAGTAACCAGTGGGTTACACTTGCCTTGGGGTTTGTGGTACAAATTGCATGCTAGCAAATATCTAAAAGGGATTGGTGTGCCACAAGTCCAACATGTGCAGTAACTCCCACAGTGGATAGAGTTGGTTACATTGCTTTCCAAATTTGAATTAAAAATATGTTATCACATTAAGAATTTACACTAATATAGCCTCCTAGCTAAACTCAACATTTAATAGTATATAAGGGGCAAAATTCACCCAGGATAGCAAGGGCCATGAAAAGCTCCCAATGCAGCTGAAATAATGTGCTGCCATTCTTTAAGGAGAAAGGAGTTGCATAGCAGGGATTGTGCATATGTGTGTGTGTGTAGTCACTACTGCATTTCTAGTTTGTGTGAGAGTTGGCCTCTCTGCCTGCTCTAGGGAGGTCAATGAAGAGGGGAGACTGGGTAGCAAGAGAGAGGAAGGACAGGGTCATAGCCATTTAGGACTACAATTATGTAGATCCATCATCACAAACCTTGGGTTACATGGATTGTGGCTTATCAGCCCAGGAACTAGAGTATAAGCCTTGCAGGGGCCACAAAGATGCTCTCTCTCTGTGGGCTGGGAGTGGCTTGCATTTGCATTCTCCCTGCCAACCACCACCCAATTCCCCTGTGCAAAGCCTGTGAGGACTTCAATAGATTGGCAATACCTTGATTTCAAAGTGTTAGTTGTTTGTTATCTAACTTAGTTTATAAAGTGAAATGAGTTTGATAGCTATTGTTAGGTATCTGACATCTTATAGCTACAGTTAAATATAGATAAAGCATCCATCATAGATAACTTATAGGAGAGAAAAAAGCAAGATGAATGCTTTGTGTTTTGTAATGTTATGATGAAATTATGAATTACAAGGTGAGCAAATGTGAAGTGACATGAGTGTGATTTTGATGAAAATGAATGGGGACTGCTTACTTGCAAACTCAATCTCAGAACCTGATATAGCGCTTTATTAATGGAACAGTGCAATTGTATCTTGGAAGACCGGAGAAGGCTCAGGGAAATGGTCAGTACAATATTTAATCTCTCTATAGTTCAACGATTACAATTAAAACAGCAGAGAGCAGAGAGAGCTTGTATGCTATGTAACTAAGTTGGTTCAGAGGGACATGCAATATCATTAAGGTGCAATAGGCTACAATGAAAAAAAATGAACAATGCAAGTTAAGAGAAACGGGCAATCGAGCTTCACAAGGTAGTGATCAAAACTCTGACATTAAAAATAGAAAACCAAGACCAGGAATAGAGAGAAGGCAACTAAACAAGAATTCAAGGAGCCCTATTAGACTTGTGGGGAATGGATAATGGCAGCAAAAGAGCAGTGAATTAATATTAGCTTAAAGGACTAAAGGGAGCAAAAATAAAGAATCACAGAATCATAGGATTGGAAGGTACCTCGGTGGGTCTTCTAGCCCAGTCCCCAGCACTGAGGCGGGACCAAGTACTATCTAGACAATCCCTGACAGGTGTTTGTCTAACCTGTTCTTAAAATCCTCCAGTGATGGATATTTCACAATCTTCCTATGTGATTTGTTCCAGTGTTTAACCATCCTTACAGCAGGAAGCTTTTCCTAATGTCTAACCCAAAATTCCCTCGCTGAAATTTAGACCCATTACTTCTTGTCCTGTCCTCAGTGGATAAGGAGAACAACTTCCCACCCTGCTCTTTATAACAACCTTTTACATACTTGAAAACTATTATCATGTCCCCAACCCCCCCCAGTCTTCTCTTCTCCAGATGAAACACAACCAATTTTTCAATCTTTCCTGGTAGGTCATGTTTTCTAGATCTTTAATCATTATTATTGTTCTTCTCTGGACTTTCTCCAATTTGTCTATATCCTTCCCAAAGTGTGGTGCCTGAAAATGGACATAATACTCCAGTTGAGGCCTTATCGAAGAATTGCTTCTCATGTCTTGCTTGCAACACTCCTTCTAATACATCCCAGAATGATGTTTGGTTTTTTTGCAACAATGTTACATTGTTGACTCATATTTAGTTTGTGATCCACTATAATCCCCAGATCATTTTCTGAAGTATTCCTTCCCAAGCCGTCATTTCCCATTTTGTATTTGTGCAATTGATTATTCCTTCCTAAGTATAATATTTTGCATTTGTCCTTATTAAATTTTATCCTATTTGTTTTGGACCATTTCTTGTTTATCAAGAGAATTTTGAAATCTAATCCTGTCCTCCAAAGCGCTTCCAACCCCTTCCAGCTTGATATCACCCACAAACTTTATAAATGTACTATCTGTACCATTATCCAAATCATTTAACATGATATTGAATAGACCTGGACCCAGGGCAGATCCCTGTGGGACTCTACTTAATATGCCTTTCCAGCTTGATTGTGAACCATTGATAGCTATTCTCCTGGTAGTTTTCCAATCAGTTTTGCCCCACCTTATAGTAGGTTCTTCAAGGCTATATTTCCTTGGTTTGCTTATGAGAAGGTCATGTGACAGTATCAAAAAGCCTTACTAAAATTGAGATATATCACATCTACAGCTTCCCCTGATCCACAAGGTTTGTTACCCTAGCAAAGAAGGCTATTAAGTTGGTTTGACGTGATTTGTTCTTGGCAAAATTCATGTTCACTGTTATTTATCCCCTTATTTTCTAGGTGCTTACAAACTGATTATTTCCTCCATTATCTTTACGGGTATTAAAAGTTAAACTGACTGGTCTATAAATTCCCTAGGTTCTCCTTATTCCCCTTTTTATAGTAGATACTATATTTACCCTTTTCTAGTTCTCTGGGGTATTTCCCATCCTACATGAGGTCTCAAAGATAATTGCTAATGGCTCAGAGATCTCTTCAGCCAGGTCCTTAAGTATTCTAGTATTCCATCAGACCCTGATGACTTGAGGACATCTAATTTGTCTAAGTAATTCTTAACTTGTTCTTTCCTTATTTTAGCCTCAGATCCTACCCCATTTACACTGATGTTCACTATTAGATCCATTAATACATGAGGAAGAGAGATTTAATTAGTGATGATTAAAAAATAACTGTGATACTGAACTTTAGTTATACAGGTCCCTAGATAAGCATGATGCTTTAGGATAAATAAAAAAGCAAGATCTCTTCCTCAATACGTTTCCTATTTCAGAGCCAACACTTACTCTTTTTACACATTGGCACAGTGTCGGTGTCTTCAGTGAAATCAGCATGACTAAGGCCAGCAGGATTTGGCCCCAAATAAGAATACTTGTTGTGTTTTCAATCTAACAGATCATGATGGTTCACAAGGCAGCAAAACCGGGGTGGAGAGATAAAAATAGAGAAGTAGAATGGGCCCCCGGGTGTGTACTCTGCCCCCATGCAGAGCAGGTTGCTTAGAACTGCTGAATTACATGTTATTTTCACTGTAAAACTGTAATGTCTCCCTGGTGTAGCTCTGTCCAAATGTTTCAATGAAGAATTAGATGGAGAGAGGAGAAGGGAGACAGTTGATACGCAAGAAGGTGAATATCATGCCAAGCACAAAGGCAGAATGATGTACCAAACAGAATGCTGTGCCAGACCCAGAGATTGTGACTAACCCTTCTGAGAAAGCTCAGATTGCGAGGCTGAAATAGTGTCTCTCGCCACCCCTGCATAACTCACCCAAATGCCCATCACAACTGAAGACCCTGTGAGTGGGGGAGGACAGCAAGGACTGCTTCCTCAATGTACCCCCAGAGTGCCCCAAAAGACCCAGAGAAGAGATGGAGCTCTGCTACTGAAGTACTTCACCATCGTCAAGGATGATGTAGTCTCCCAGTGCAATAATTAACTCTTTGTCTTGATTTTGAGATGGAGACAAAATGTCAAATTATCACTATTTCCCATGGTGCAGAAAGTCCATTTCCTGACTGACTAATGGCTAGGCAGCTGGCATGGTGAGCCTGCTGCTCACTATACAGAATATAACCGGTCCTCTTCCCTCCTCCCCTTTTGTCTGTTTTCTCTCCCCTGTACTCATTTGTTCTGTGAAGGAGTATATACTGGCTTAATGAGCTACTTGGGCTCAGTCAGCAATGCCCCACCACAGCAGTGAGAGATGTCAAACTTGGTGTCAGGAGATTAAAAAAAGGAAAACAGCATAGTTGGTGGCAGACTAGAGAGGAGCAGACCGCCAGTCTTCAGCTCTTAGAGAGGGTTGGCTGAAGGTAGGAACTGCTCAGATGACTGCTACTCAGTGTCCCCTCCCTGAAGGTTTGATCCATGTTTGATGGGACTATTTTCCTGTGAGCCTAGTTGGGGCCACTGACTAATAGAAGCTATCAGAAGAGAGAAAGTCTTAGCCCACCAGTGGGATCATTCATTTGTGTTTGTTGGCAACCCTGGAAGGACATGACTGCTTGGGGCTCAGACAGAGGGCTTGACTGGATTGACATGGTGGAATAGCCAGACGTCATAAAGAAGAGGCCCAGGTGAGTGCAAGGGCCCGCCCCAGGGGGAGCTCTGGGGAACGAATCTGGTGACAGTTCCCTTATCAGAACATTTATAAAGGAAGCAAAACTGTTCAAGTACTTATTTGAGAGTGACGAGGATGAAAGTGATTCTACAATAGGGAAACATTGGATGATTATTTTGTTTCCCAGGGGAACATGCCTTAATTCATGAGGGCAACATGTTTCCACCAGAGGGACCCAAAGCCTGGGGAAACAACAGAAGCTTTACAAGGAGTTTGTATGCATTGGCAGACTTTTACGAGTTTGGAGAGAATGGAAACAAGAACTCACCAGGGACAAAATTGTCCCAGATGTTAGATACAGAACTTTCCTGGAAACTGACAACAGAATCTGACCTGGACTGGAGTAAGCCATACAGCCTGTAGGTGATTCTAACCTAATTTAAAAAAAGCCAAATAAGTGCTTGAGGAGCCAGGAAAAGATTACAGAAGAAAGCACAGAAGCCTCAATCCTCTGAGGGTGAAAGGAACCAAACCGCAATGTAAACTGCCCCGAAGGCAAATGCAAGGCCCTGCATTTATTGAGCGTGGCAGGGAAATAATGGGCAATTCCAGGCCTGGACAGTAATGCTAAAAGGGCAAGAAGAGAGCATTTTCCTTTCTGTGTTACATGAAAGAAGTTAGAGTGCAACAAAAATGATAATGCATCATTCTTTGTTGGGGCATTTGCCTGCCCAGGGAATGCTAGGGTTCTGGGCATGTTGGCTGTCTAAATCATCAGTGACAGTGAAGTTAGATTACAAGTTGACAAAGGAGCTGATGGAGCTCTGAGCTTCTCAAAAGTGAAAGCACCTGGTGGTTTTGGAGCACAGTGCAAGGACAGGCATTTAGAGTGAAACAACAACGATCAGAAGCATTAGTAATTATTTTTTAAATTGCCAGTAAACAAACTGTATATGCGAGTTAGCCATTAATTAGGAGTATTATTGCAAGGTCAAGAACTTTAGTGGTGCACTGCTCTAGGATGCAGACTGATGCTTCAATGAGTTGTGCTTAGACTGAAGAGTCTTTGAGGGCAACACAAATGGAGAATATTTGTCCTTTATGAATTAGAATCTGTTAAACTTTTTACTGATCACAAACCTCTGGTACTCCTGCTAATCAGATGGACTGTGACTAATGATCAGCCTACACAGCAATATGATTGGCTTGATGCCAATTCCAATAGATAATAAATATTTATGGCTCTTCACTGAACAATTAAAAAAAAAAAGACAGTTTCCCTGCCAGAGAATGCTTGCTAATCCCTATTCACGTCAATAAAAGTTTGCAGATTTGGGCAAGATTGCCAGTTAGCTGTCTACCCTGAATTAGGGGTAATATATAGCCGCATTGTTCCAGGAACAGACTGGGAACCAGACTGTCAAAATCTGGTCCCTAGTTGCTCATCTCACTCCAGAGGAGGGGGAACTAGATTGTTACTTGTGTATTCCTGTAGCAGGTTACTATTCCTGCTGTGGCAGTTCAGCTGTACTGCTCATTTCGCTTGTCTACCTGTGTGGGTGGGATGACGACAGTCATCCCCATCTCCATGCTGCTATCTGTGATACGGGTAGCATGTGCAGGGGAATCAGCGGAAGTAGAGGCCCTACAGCAGCATACAGGGATAGTGGTAATCCCGCTCTGGGATTGTAAATCCAGATATGGTACAATGTATGAGAACAAGAATCAATCAGGAGAGGAGGATGGGGAAAGACAGGACAAGAGTAATTAAGTTGTGTGGTTGATTGAGTTCAATACCGGGATGACTGCATTTGTTTCATCTGTTTTAATGTATATAGTATTGCTCCAAAGGTGAAACTGTACATACTAAGGATGAATACCAAGGGAAGTTTTAAGATCATGTTGAAAAATTCCCACAAAACATTTTTTTATTAATGAAAATGTTACCAGAGGCAGATATACACTGCAGCAGTGGAAATTATACTTCTGTGATATATTGGCATAATATGAAAGAGAATTATTACTATAATTTGCTTCATAGGAATAATTTTTCTCTGTATGCTGATTTGGTTCTGATTCTGATTGTACTAGCATCATTTCTATGCTAGTGTAACTGCATTGATTCCAGTGGATCTGTTCCAGATTTACACAAGTGTGAGTCAGAGCAGAACCAGGGCCTGTTGTCTTTAAGATGTGAATCTAACTTTGCAAGAAATGGATGAGAATCTACATGTACATGCACACCTGACTATTATCAGTCAGATTTGAGCATGTATCTCCCTGCATAATGCTGTTAAAATTTAGCCAAAAAAGCGCAAACAATAAATTGTTCAGTTCTGTTCCATTCAATTCTCACATTTTCCACATTAAACAAATAGAATTATTTAAGTGACCCTTTTTTGTAATTCATTTCCCTTCGGCGCAGGAGGATCCCGCTTCACTATGTATGTAGTTCAGAAAGGCTTGTAGATTCTGACTGAAAAGTCATTTGATAAATAATGTAATTGTGCATCCCTATTTATGCCCAGCTTGTACACACAGCAGATCATTTGGCAGTGCTTCATTACCCAGACAGTCATACGTCTTAATTGAGCAACAGAGCATATTTTAGAAGTTAATGTTGAAGGAACAAGTCTTCCGTGAATCAAAATTACAAAACCAGACACAGGGCAAGTATGGTTTAGCATCTTCAGAAGCAGATTCCTAGCCCTCACTGACTTGAATACGGGCTGATAAAATGGATGTGTCTGACTCATTAACGAATGGAGCTGGTCTAATTATTTGCTGCAAATACCATTCATTCAATGTTTACTCTTTTTTCCCCCTGCCTGCACATCCTTCATGAATGGACATTGATTTTTGCAAATATTCACATTGTTCATAACTATTCACTGAATACTTTCCATGAGCAACTTTTTGTTTACAGCAAGTGCCTAAACTGCTCACTTTCACCATACATTATGTTTGGTGTAGAATCAGCCATTTAAATCATATGGTATAATTTCTGTAGCCATTTTTTCAGTCTCAGAGTAATGAGCAGCAGTAATTAGAGAAAAGATGGAATCATATCTATGTAACAGACACTTACCTCCTGAGCTTTGAGCTTCAAGCATCTCTTGCCTTTTGGGATGAGACATCCAGTTTCATAGAATCATAGGACTGGAAGGGACCTCAAGAGGTCATCTAGTCCAGTCCCCTGCACTCAAGGCAGGACTAAGTATTATCTAGACCATCCCTGACAGGTGTTTGTCTATCTTGCTCTTAAAAATCTCCAATGATGGAGATGCCACAATCTCCCTAGGCAATTTATTCCAGTGCTTAACCACCCTGACAGGAAGTTTTTCCTAATGTCCAACCTAAACCTCCCTTGCTGTAATTTAAGCCTATTGAGGATAGGACAAGAAGCAGAGTTTAAGAAGAACAGTTCTTCTCCCTCCTCCTTATAATGACCTTTTATGTACTTGAAAACTTATGTCCCCTCTGTCGTCTTTTTTCCAGACTAAACAAACCCTTTCCTGGTCCACCCTTTGAGGTTAATAGAACTGGAGAGCTTCCAGAAGGCTCTCAAGGAAGACATTGCTCCTGCAACAAAGAACTTGACTGAAAGTCTAATGGGACTTTATAATACTCTTTTATCTCTATCATCAATAGGGCAGCCCGCAGGCATCCTCTTCCCCAGCTCTGACCTCATGGGTCACCCAGGTTTTCAGGTGATCAGCAACATAAAAAAAAATAGAATAAGGAAGATGGATAGAGTTAGTGGTTTCAGGCTAATGCTAATGGTAAAATCTTTTTTAAACAATCCTCTACGGCGGTGATATTCAGACCTCAGTGGTTTAGGAGACAAATTAGTGATCAGGACTACGAAAAAGAGTCACAGTAGTGTGAATTCGTTGTTTCAATTACTATAGTGCTATATATTCATATTTAAAGAGTATGAAGGGAAATATTTCGCTTTTTATTATATATATATTATTCTCACTGCAGAATGGCTGACCACATATATTATTTTATCAACTACAATTGATTAATAACATAGTAAAAGCCTCCTGATTGGTTAACGACTTAGACTGGTTAATGATGAAATCGCACCGTATTTTAATATCATGTGCTGCAAAGAGCCACTTGCAGTTCGTGAGCCTCAGTCTGAGCATCACTGCTTAAAGGCAAAGGTTCTCAAACGGGGAGTGTCTACCCCACAGGGGGGCACGAGGTTATGACCTGGGAGGGTCACGAGCTGTCAGCCTCCACCCAAACCCTGCTTCGTCTCCAGCATTTATAATAGTGTTAAATATATAAAAAAGTGTTTAATTTATAAGGGGAGTCGTGCTTTTGAGGCTTGCTGTGTGAAAGGTTTGAGAACCACTCTTCTAAGGGCTGTGAACAGGCAGAGAAATGGCTCTTTGCTTCTCTCATAGCATCCACAAAATGCCAGCTAGATGTGTTTTGGATTGTAGATAGCCAGATTAATCTAGACTGTCTCTGCTCTGAATCCTATCAATTGTGAGGAACTTTTTTCTCTTTTAGTATGGATTCAGTGCAAGCTCTCTGCATCGCTGTTTGTATGTGACTAATTCAAAATCTTCTCTGCTTGAAGTTTGGCCAGTTTTACTCACTGCGTGAACTGGAAAGGCTAGGATAAACTTTGCACCACAACTTCCATTTTTGATCCATGTCCTTCCCAGCTGGTGGTGGCTAGTGCAGAAGTTCTGGGTTGATTACTTGTGTAGATTGTTAGCACCTTTGGGTTTACTCTGAAAGAAGCATGAGTGCAGTCTTAGTTAAGGAACCTATCATGATGTCATCTACCTTTCTAACTACTGTATAGTATCTAATCTTTCATTTTTGAATAAGATTTTTGAGATGGTTGTGATGAAATGACTCAATATCTGGATACCTCCCATTTTCTTTGTTGATCTGGAGACTGGTGATCTTCTCCTGGAAATGAATAACTATCATGTGGCCATACTGATATTATATCTGCTGCCTTCAGTCGAATTAATTGGGAACTTTTTCACCTGCATACCATAACAAGAGAAGATGGAAATATTCTTTTGTGGCTTCATTGTTTTCCCAAAGAGAAATCACAACAGGTAGCTGTGAGCAATTGCTCCACTTCCTCCAAAGGTTCTCAAATGAAGAATTCTATCCCATTTGGTGAGTAAATGGAGGATTAGCGAGGAGACATGAGGAGTAGGGTTTGTGTGCCAATTGCTCCCTGCTTTGTGTTACTGTCTCACTGAGCTCAGTAATGTATCTGAATGTCTGAGCTAATGTCTGGCTGAGACTAGGGTATGGATGAAAGCAGGCTGGCCAGAGAGGCAAGACTGAGAGGAGGAGAGTACGTTGGCAGAAGCAGCCATTGATGTGAGTTTATCTAAGGGCCAGGTATACAACTGATTAAAAACTAAGGGCATCAGAATTTAGTAATTTCCATCTCCAATTTCTATGGTTCAATGATATCTTAATTTGCAAGACACCAAAAATTAATCAAATTCTTAAAATTCTAAACAGATATGCTACTTGAGTTTTGGGCAAAAATTCAGACTGATGTGTATTTTATTCAAACTGGCTTACCCATCCCTCATAGTATCAACTTGCACCCTTAATGAGATGGACAATAGTCATTAGCATTTCCCCCAACATCTGTGTTACCTATTCAGTAATCTCCTTTCAACTACATCAGTAAACAGTTTCACCTACAGAGCACCATACATTTCCTAATTTTAATCATCACTTTAAGATGTTCTAAGCTTATTTTAGTACCAAAGAAACATTTCGTGAACTTGTCTGGCTCAACTAACTCCTACAGACCAACAATGTGTGCCTGTCTAGTTGGCAGCCGGTATCAAGTGGAGTGCCCCAAGGGTCGGTGCTGGGGCCGGTTTTTTTTTTTTTCATCTTCATTAACTGATCTGGTGAATGGTGGACACCACACCCTTAGCAAGATGACATGAACTGGGAGGAGGGGTTGATTGATTGATAGGGTAGGGATAGGGGATAGGATACAGAGGACCTAGACAATTAGAGGATTGGGCCAAAGAAATATGATGAGTTCAACAAACACAAGGTGCTGCAGAGTCCTGCAAGAATCCATGAAAGAAGAATGCACTACAGACTACTAGGGACGAATGGCTGGGTAGCAGTCGCAGAAAAGGACCTAGGGGTTAACGGGAATGAAAAAATGAATATGCAGTGAAGTGTGCTTGCCTGCAAGGCTAAGGGCATTGCTAATGGCATTTTAGGTTGGCATATCCAGGCAGCAGATCATGTGATCATTCCATCAGCACTCCCTCACTCTCCCCTCTGGTTTTTGAGTACTGTGTCAGTTTTGGAGGCCAACAAGAAGGATGTGGATGATGAGAGAGTCCAGCGGAGGAGCAAGGAAAAAAAAAAAGGGGAAAAGCACATGACTTATGAGGAGAGGGAGGAGGAACTGAGATTGTTTAGTCTGCAGAAGAGAAAAGAGAGGGGAATGAGAGGATTTGATTTTGAAGTGTGGGTTGGTTCCAAAGAAGATGGATCTAGACTGTGGATCTAGACTGTTCAGTGGAAGAAGAGGACTCAGTGGTCAGGTTGCAGAGTTGAGGTTTAGGGTGAGGTTAGGGAAAAACTTTCACTAGTAGGTGGTGGAAAAAAACTGGAATGGGAGAAAGAGTGGTGGTGAACTCCTTGAATCTCCTTTTAGAGGTAGGTTAGGAGGGGCTTGACAAATCCCTGGCTGGGATGATGGTTTGGTCTTTGTTGGGTTTTTGGCACAGGTTGACTTGAGAGGAACTACCTGAGGTCCCTTCCAACCCTGAGATTCTATGATTCTATGATTCTATTTTAGTAATCATTTGTTCTATGATTAAGCCATCCAATAGAAGGCAACAAGCTGACATACAAATAATACAGTACTCCTGGTGAGGTCAATAACAAGAGAACCAAAAAAACCCCAAAAAACCTGTTAATACTATTGCACCCATAAATGGAATAGGAGAAGACCCACAACTACCTAGGATAAAACAAAGTAAATATTTTTTGCTTGATTACAAACTATCCCCTCCACCTACCAAAATAGAGCTGGTGTGGAGTTTTCTGAGATATTTAACCATATGGGGAAATTTTGAAGGAAGTAACAAGCATGTTTTGAGCTAGAGCTAGACAAAGTGAGTTAGACAAAATCCAGAATTTCAATTCAGGGTCATTTTAATGATGTGCAACTCAAACTATTTGACGGATTTTTCTTCAGACTTTTCAGAAACATTCTTCCTTGACATCAGAAAAAAAAAATCTGCCAGTTTTCAGGCCAATCCACTTTTCCAACTCAAAATTACCCTGGACTAAAATAGGGCTTTATATTGCAAGTGAGGTGCAAGTCGAAGGGTGATTCTCTACAGTATTTTCTTTGAACTCCAGTGACAGAGGACTGTTTTTAAGAGCAGAAATTTTGAGTTCTACTCCTCATGCTGAATGTGTGGTTTAAGATGGCAATTGTGATGTCTGAGTGTAGGTGGGCAGAGATTCATTACACATGCTACCCCAAGAGACTTTCACAGTCATTGTAGCATTATCCCAGAGTTGACATTTTTGGGGAACATTATTATTTCTGATCCTTATTTTAATAAGTCCCATCTCCATTTTCAGCACTCAATTTATTGCTCCTCCTCCCTTCTCCCCCCCTACTCCTGATGATACTGTTAGTTATTATTACACTTTACTTCCATTTATAGCCAATGATTTTAGTTTAGTATCCATTTATCATGTGATGTTATGATTAATCATCACTGTATGTTAATTGGAGTTGATTTGTAGGATTATAAAAGTCTAAGACTGATCAGTATTTAGAGGAACTATGTAGTAGACATATGTAAGACAAGCTGAAATGCAAAAGCTGGTAGGCTGAAGCCTGCAAGACTCTAGCTTAGCTATTTTGGGTCTTAGAGACAAGAAATGATGATGCAAGTTCATGACCGAGAAATAACCGGTAATATTGTGAAAGTATAGCTGGGAAGATAAAATGTTACAGCATTTTATGATTTACAACAAATATTGTCTCTAACACATGCCCTATCCACAGGACAAAGGTGTTACATCAACATCAGCAAGAACCTACCCAGCCTATAGAATTCAGAGTTCCCTTGTGTTTCCAGGGGACACAAACCAATAAGAAAGAGGGTTGACACTTTCATGTACATGCACAGAATGTAGGTATAGACAGACCCACAGTATAAAAAGGGGTGCCCAGAGCAGGAAAATTGGGCTTCCTATGGGAAACTCCAGCAGGAACCACTTCGGTATTGATGGTTAATGCATGAGAGGGCCAACAGACTCTAACACTAGATGTGAGTATGTCTGTAGGTTCTCCACTTGTAAGGTAACTCCCTTCTCTTCAAGTGTCAGTATATTTATGCCTGTATCTGTAATTTTCACTCCATGCATCTGAAGAAGTGGATTTTTTACCCACAAAAGCTTATGCCCAAATAAATCAGTTAGTCTTTAAGGTGTCACCAGACTCCTCATTGTTTTTACTAAAAGATAGATGGTCTTGTAATTGTATGTGTTATTTGCCTATGGTTTCATGTGTTCCTATGAACTCTAAATCTAGAACAAACAGAGGTAACTCTGTTGAACTTGAGACTGTAGCCGCCAGAGTTGAACCCACCGCAATATGATTAACGTTAAATAGAATAAAAGGCTACACATTATATATCCAAATACTTCAGTAATGTGTACATACCTTATTCTGTTAACTTACATTTGCTGCTTCATAAATCTCATGTCACTTTCAGCGACAAAGATACAATGAAATTATTCATTCACCATTATTTAAATTTCAGTGAGGATGAATGTATTCCAGAGAAGATACAGATGCATCTGCCCACATTTGAAATGCAAAGAGGGATTGATAGGCACTTGACATAAGCTGTTTTAGTGTTGGGCGTTTTGTCATGTCACTGCATAAAATCTACCTGGCTGCTTCTTAAATTTAAGTAATACTTACTGCACCTCTGATAATTAATGTCACCAAAATAAATTGACACTAAATGAAGCAGGCCATAACCGGTGAAAACAACATTTGCTGGAATTGATTAGAAAAAAATCTTTACACTAATACCTTATACAGAAGTCATCTTTAGAATAGAAAAAGGCTCAAGCCACAGAATTCTAATTTGAATTTCAAACAGCTTCTAACTGCAGAAGTGTTTTAATCAGGAGTTTTTGTTCAGCCTGATACAGAGACAAAATTGCAAAATTTATAGTAGGTTCAAATTTAACACTCTCCTCACACAAAGTTCAAAAATGGGGGAAGCGGGGGGAAGAGTCTTTGGATCCTAGGGTCTGGCTTGGTTTTGCCTCCAGTTTAAACAATTCTATTTTCTGGGTGACTATAAAAACCTCAAGTACCTGCCCTCACATACCATAAAGTCTGCCCTGAATATAAAAATCAAGGTTGTCCCAAATGTAGTCTGTGGGCCAAAAGCAGCCCATAGAGTTAAAAAGTACAGCCTGTAGGAATATGGAATTGTGGCCTGTAGGAAAACTGCATTGCAGAATCTGTAATCGCTGTACTGAATATGAACAAATTACTGTCTACCTCTACCTATGGAAACAAGGTTCAGCCATTGGGTTCCCTAGAAATTCCAATGAGGCTTTTGCTTGAGCCAAATTGGGTGTTCTCAGACAGTATTCTTCTGAAACTGGCCTTGACAAGATTTTAAAAAAACCTCAGTGAAACAAGTTTAGTGCCATCAGGTTCTTCTCTAGCTCCTAGAATTGTTTATAAGCAACTTGTCCGATACATAATTCAGTACAACTCAGCAAACCATAATGGAGGGAGATAAATCTTTCATGCTGGTTTACTGTGACTGCCAGTGGTGATTTTGAGTATCTGTTAAACCTCTAGACCTTCATTTCAGTGGGTAAAACTATTTCATGATTATAGCTTTTGTTAGTTGAAATAAGAATAAAATCTACTATTCTTCCATTCTTCTTAATCCTTTGTTACCCCCTGAAACACGAAACAAAGCCATTCTTTCTTTGCTCTTCTCTTATTCCTTTTTATTGAATATCTCAAGGCATCCCCTCTTCATCCGTCTTGAAGATTTTTCATTAATTATGAAGACACAGTGTTAAATAGCATTGTACTCTTAATGCAGTATACAGTTGGCTCTGGTAAACAAGCCATTGCTGGCCTACACAAAGCCATTAAACATTTAACAAGATTTTTAATGGGAAAAAATCATTTGTTCATTCATATTTGCATATGAGATATATAGTCTGATCTTAGCCTATAGGAACTACTGCATGGTTGAAGTTACGCAACTTATTGGTAAGTCACTGCAAGGTACATGCTGAGTGAGGGAAAGAGGGAGGAAGAGTTGTAGGGACAGTGTTTTAGCAGCAGGAATTCAGCAAGAAAAGCAACCAAGAGAGGGAGAGTGTAAGAAGGTGTAGAACATGGCAGACTACCCTGTAAGGCTTGTTGGTTGCCTTTCCTGCTCTAGCCTTGACATTTCACCACCCATTGCACCAATATACATAGTGTTAAATGACTGCAAAAAGCACAGGAATACTTGTGGCACCTTAGAGACTAACAAATTTATTTGAGCATAAACTTTGTGGGCTACAGCCCACTTCATTGGAAGCATAGAGTGGAACATATAGTAAGGAGATATATATACACACATACAGAAAACATGAAAAGGTGGGAGTGCATATATAATTATCCTTACTATATGTTCCATTCTATGCATCCGATGAAGTGGGCTGTAGCCCATGAAAGCTTCTGCTCAAATAAATTTGTTAGTCTCTAAGGTGCCACAAGTACGCCTGTTCTTTTTGCGGATACAGTGTTACGGCTGCTACTCTGAAACCTGTTAAATGACCAGATCCCTATCCCATCCTTAGCATTGCACACTGAAGCTGAGTTAGTGTCCTAGGTCATCCATTGTCTGCTTGCTGGTAACCACCATCACAAACCTCAGCCTGAAACATCCTCTGAGTATGGCTGTTCTGAGGGTTCACCTCTAGGATTTCCTCTGGTCTTAGCTTCTTTGATCCCACTCTCCAGAAAACTACTCAACCTTCCTTAGATCTCAGGGGGAGGTTACAAGCCAAACCTGCTGAAATTCTGCAAACTCATGATAGCTTTATGCAGGGTTCTAACCAGTGGTATAGAGGTTAAAAAAAATAGCGGGTAAACTAACCTAAACCCTATATTCCCCAAATAAGAAGTGAGTAAATTCTGTTTACCCTTGATTATAACTGTTTCTAACCACTCCTAGCAGGGTGAAACAACAACACAGTCCTGCCACCCTGAAACTCCTCCCCACCCTTTACATCACATTGGCAACTGGTCCATTATTGGCAGTGATAGGACTGTGGCAGTAAGAAGGTGAATATGAAATGTGTCCATTGTCGTTTTAAAAAAGGTATAATGGATAAGCAAAAACTACTTCACTGGTAGTTTTGAATTCATTACATACATAAAAACCGAATGAGGAGTTACTGATTTGGCTCATAAAAGGCATTTTGTTACCAATGCCCAGCTGGATAGCCTCATTCTCTTGGCATAGTGTTATAATTATGCAGGTCTATGAAGCAAGGTCGTATAAATGATTAGTGTTGAACTGAGCATCATGAGAAAAATTCTCTTCCTGACTAACACTTGCTCATTTGGCATCCAATGGCAAGTCACAAAATTGGCATAAATAATTAAATACAGTGTTTTGAAACAAGCTAAAGAAAGGCCCTGCAAGTATGCAATAGTTCGTTAGTGCTTAGTAAATTCTCAGATCTAATAGCCCTTCACTGTTTTGATTCACACCAAATAACTTTTATTCCAATAGAGTTTTGGGCAGATTCATTCTAAACACAATTGTATCAGCAATTGTACTGCACTCAGTAATCCAGAGGGGGGGATGCAATCCTTGCTGTGTGGAGCTGGACACAAATGGATATTCTCAAATGCACTCAATAACAAAAATGAAACTTTTCAAAAAATATAATGGCAAAAGGGAGGATTTGGCAGCATAGGCCTTCACAAATATAGCCATTTTATTCAATCACTTATTCTGCTGTAAAACACACGTAACTGGAGCTGGTTGGAGAGTTTCTGGTTCATTGCACCCAAAATTTCTCACAAAAGTGAGTTGGATTTGAGGAGCTTCCATCAAATCATGCTGCCTGCTTCCAGAGATGGCTCCAGAGCAGCCATCCATGCCAGGACTTCCAGACTCACTGCTCTGGAGTAGGGGTCATGGAAAACCCAGCTGGAGCCGGGGTTATCAGGCTCTCTGCCATAGACCTGGGAACCTGAAAGCCCCAGTATGTGGCCTTCCCCAGGCCAAGAAACCCTAGGGCTTCCAGTCTCTCAGGCAAGCTGTTTATTTCACTCAGCAGCTGCTGGTCCTGGGAAGCAAATTTCATTTTGGAAACATCATGTGTTGGGGTTTCTGAAACATTTTTTTAAATATCCAGTTTGTGAGTAATTTAAAAACAAAATTAGTGTTGATTGGAACTAAATCAAAATTTTGAAAGGCTGAAATTTCTTGTGAACTAGAAATCCTGAGCTTGTCAGTTCTATACATAACCTCATTTCTGCTCACTGACTACAATGGAGTTATAATGATTTACCCCAGCTGAGTATCTGGCCCTACACATTGACTGATAGTTTTTCCTTTCAAACAAGCTATTCTCTGGGGAACTGTTTTCTTTCAGGGTTCTAGCATAAAAGATAAGTTATTGGCATCTATTTAGTGTCCTTGATCAAACATTTCTGAAGTGCTTTGCAAACTTACATTCTGTTAAATGAAATTTGAAGTACACCAACGTAAATCTGAGTTACAACCATTTTAATCTGGAGTAATAGCGTAAAAATTGTTCTATAACTTGGAACAGGGCAAATAACAGCAAACCATGTTTTAAATTGATTTCTACCTATTCTTCTGTTTGCAAATTGTATGCAAACAGCTTCCTGTCTTTCAAATTTATTCACTTTTTTAAAGTAGAATAATTCTCTATGTGTATATTCTTCACAAGGAATGAGCTGTAATTATCAGATATTCAAAGTCTAAAATTCAAAGTTGTATGGATTAGTTTGGACAGGACAAAGATGTTGAGTCTCCTCTCACTTAGATACAATGATCTATATTTAAGTGAGAAGATTTTAAACTCTGTTTTCCTTGCTATGCATGTAGATGAATAGTGCAAATTCAATACCTAGTCTGATGCCTGGACACCGAGCAGTTCCTGATGTGCCTAATTTAGATGTAAACTTCATTGTGAATTACATTCTTCAGCCCTTATTTCTTAAAACCCTGGTGAAATTGCAGTTATTCTGGCTTCTTAATGCAAGTGTCTTGAATTCTGCCCTCCCATAACCCTTCATCTTTACAATTCTAGATATTTTCTCTGTGATGGGGCAATCTGCCATGGAGGGGGCAGTAGTTTCCTGTGGTCCCTAGAGGTCAGCCTACACTGCCATCTGGCATGGGCCTCTACTTTAAGGGTTCAGAAGGGTCCCGGGAATGAGTAGTGCTTAGGAAGGAATCATGACACTGTACCTTTAAAGGCTGAAAGCCTAGCAGAGAGGGCAGGGAAAGGTGCCCCTTTCATCCAATCAACTTGGAAGGAAGAGGGTGAAGGGGACCAGCATAAAAGCTTCCTCCTCCCTCACAGCAAACAGACACTGACAGGCAAGGCAGCCTGCTGAGATGTCCAGCCTGGCAGGCTAAGTGGAGACCGTGTTCAACTGAACAGAACAGGCAAAAGCCTTGTAGCTGACATGCCAAGGCAAGAGGCCTGAGACACAAACCCTGGTCCAGGAAGAGGCTGAGGGGGAACTTTTAGAAGGACAGGAAGGACAGATTGCCCTAAGGCAAGAAGCCTGAGATACAACCCCAAGCCCCAGAGGGAGGGCTGAGGGGAACTCCTGTCTGGAGGAGGGAGATAGTGACTGCTCTAAAGGTGAAAGACAGGGGACTGCTTGCAGTACAGCCCGGCCGCTGGAGAGAAGGGCCGGGAGTGGTCTTTAACAAAAGTACCTCCTTAGCTGGTTAAGAGGAGGCTCTGAAGAATCACAGATCCAGGGAGCAACAGCAGAGTCCAGAGACCTGATAAAGATGTTGACAAGTGGTGTGAAGGTTGGAGAAGCTCAGGGAAGTGGCAAAAGGATCAAAGACACAGTCCTTATCCACCTAAAACAGGGTCCCTGAGCTGGACCCTAGAGGAGAGAGCAGGCCTGGCTTCCCCTGCCCTCCCCCAAACCAAGAAGAAAGGGACAAGCACTAGAAGTGGAAGTGGCCAAGAACTGCAAGCCCCAGACAGGAGTTGTAGGCTGGGTTTTAAAAGCTATTGGACTTTAAGTTTTGTTTTTTATTTTTTTAGACTTCTGTGTTAATTCCAAAAGGGGTGTGAAGTAAGATGTACCCTGAGGCCACGCACAAGGATAGACCATTGTGGCACCAGAACAACTGGGTGTTAGACTGAGCAAACCCCTGCAATACCACACCCACATGCTAGGAGGCACTCTGGAGGTGAGGGGCATGATTACTGTCTCCCTTTCATGGGGTGACCTAAGTGCACATGGAACAAAACAGATTGGCAACCAGGAACAAATGCTGCTCATTCTGCCACTGGATCTAGGACAGAAAAGGAGCAGCAGGCTGATTGATTGAAGGAAACAACATTATTATTTGTATTGCCAAAATGCCTAAGAGGCCTAGTCATGCATCAGGACTCCGTTGTTCTAGGTGCTGTGCAAACACAGAACAAGATGACAGCTCCTGCCCCAGAGAGCTTAGACCATCTGAGCTGATCTGCCTTGGTTCTTATACCAGGCTCATCCTTGTGGTATCAGATACCAAATATTGTAACGAGCAAGCCTGTTCTCTGGAACCACACACAGCAGAAAGCATAAGCGGCTCACAATGCCTGGCCAATTCTGCAAGCCTTCCAGGTGATCTAGCTCCAATGGCAACCCCCAGTGCTGGATACCTCCTTCTCAGCAGCAGCTGGATAATGCTGAGGCTTTAATAAATGCTAGAATACTTAGCATTCATCAGAGTCTGTACAATTACTACTAAATAATCAATCCTTAATACACCCTTCTCCGGAATGTACTAGCATTTTCCCACTTGCCCCAGGCAACACAGAGTGTGTGGAAGAGACATCAGATCTGTGACTCCACCCTAGTAGATTCAGGCAGCTGGTCTGTTAAGAACAATGCTGGAGGATGTACACCACCTTGGTTTCCCTAATACAATGGGCTGGTTTAAAGACTCAGCTTGGGGGGAAATAATAAAGGGTTGGCAGGCTCAAAAATCTGTCTTTTTGGTTGTTTAGATTTGTTCAGGGATGAGAAATGCAAGTCCATTGTGCTACAGATGAGTCTCCTGAAGAAAAACCGTCAGTGGAGAGGAGAGAGACCATTGGCCTCACTTCATCACTATATACGAGGGTTGAAAGAGGTACTTCCTCCCAACCCATCGCTTGCTGGGGACGGTCTCCTTCCTCCACCCCAGGTGGAATGGGGAGTTACTGATTAAATACATTTAAAATTTATTTATACAGGAGTTGTACAGATGAACTGGGACCTAAGCTGTGTATCTTATGCACTCTCTATAGCCTTCCGGTAGAAGAGAGTTGATTTCTTAATTTTCCCTCATATCTTCCTCTGACACGTCTTTTCATGTAGGACTAGGGATTTTTGCTTATTTTGTTCAAAATGCAAACCACAAATCTTAACTGTTCTTAGTATTTAACAACCATTGCCAGGAACAGTTAAACACTTGTATGTTAATTATGGTAAATCAATTCACAATGAGCACTGTCATAGTCCATGCTTAAGAACTTAACTTCTGAATTTGGATAACTTCAGTTTTAAATGATTGAATTCAGCCTTGTAATATCTGACAATATTCTATCACTCACATCCTCACTGTCTTTATAGATTCAGCCCACAAACGTTCCCTTGATGCTTTACCTCCTGTTTGTGATCTCCTGAACTGCCGCCCCTTCCCCCAAGTCTGATTTTTATGCTTTTCTCCCTTTGTCACCGAGCTGCTGTTTTACTCTTAGTTTGTTTCAGGACTGTTTCGTCTTGCTAACTTGCTTAAGCTGTGACTCTGAGATAGTGGCTAATCCGTTTCTTCTGCATTTGACTCGATGTGGCTGTCACAGCGGGTGACTTGTGATACAACACAGCTTTATTTTCTAGAGTGCGTTTCATACAAAGTCTATCCCAGAATGTATAATGCAAATGTTGATGCCCTCTTACTTATATTGCAACAAGTTCTTAATCCCTACTTCTGAGTTGGATTCTGGCTTTTGTAGGCAGATATAGGTACATGCTGGAAGGGGGTGAGGAGTGACTATAATGTAACCACTCTCAGGAGGAATTCTGCTAAGTCAGACATGGTACTGTAAATGGAGTTTCTCTAGGGAACCAGCTGGTGCCCCCCCAGTGGGGCTGGGATCCTTTGTTACACCAGCTACTAATGCATCAGGCTCCTGCCTCTCAGGCCACCTGTTGGTCTCCCCACGTGGTTTGCTAGTGGAAAATGAAAAACCAATGTTCCAACAGCACTAAGAATAAGCCCCTTTTTGGGGCCTTCTGACCAGGGCAAAGGTCACTGGCACCACTTTACTTCAGGGGCAATGCAGTTCAACAGGAGTTCTGCTCAGCCTCACATCTCAGTCTTGTCATTTAAAGAGATTCTGGGTTTCCCTCATAAAACTTAAACGGATGCCTAAGCATGCACTGCCTGGGTGAAAAATCTTAAAATTCATAAAATCTGCTCTCTTTTCCCAAAGGAAAATGAGAAACATGGGGGAGAGGAGACAATCTCATGGGCTCCAGGGTTTCCAAGCTGGGAGAAATGAACAATTGTTTTGATTGAATCAAAACGAGAATTTCTCAGGTTCTTGACCAAACCAAAAATAATTCAATGCAGATTGAACAAGGTGTTTTGTTTCACCTGAAACAAATCTTTACCCTTTTGATTTCTTTGGGGGTTTAAGTGTTAGTTAGATTTAGGTAAATTCCAAAATGAAATATGATTCTGAAAAGAAAACGTCAAAATCCTTCATTTCAGAAATTCCAAAATGAAATGTATGAAACGTCAACATTTTTTTTCAGTTGAAGCAATTCATCAAATTTGACCTAAATTCATGAATAGTTTTGATCAACCTGAAATCTGTATTTTTGGTGGGGAAAAAAGCCCCTATTCACACACAAATTTGTCCAGATCTATTTTTAACATCTTGTTTACATGTGGAAGTTGCATAAAATGCCTTTAGGGTCATACATTATATTTGTGAATAACACAGGCCCAATTCAAATGGTCACCAACTTAAGAATCTGTACAGAATAGTACTAATAGTCCCCTTATCTGCACAGAAGACAGTGCCAAAGCAGTCATGCTGAACAAACCATTTTCCTTTTATCTTACATTTAGGGGTAAAGTGTGTTTATTAACTCTCTTCATCCAGTTTCTAAGGCAGAGTCATATGAAACATGTATCTTTGCCTTATCTTAGTACTCCCACTGAAATTAAAAATAAGATCAAGCCTGGGTTGAAAAGCTGACATGAACTCAAAGAGAAGAGAACAAAATAAATTGTGTAATGGGTTGTCATTCACGCTAGCAATTAAAATTGCCACAGTGAGTGACACTTGGACACCATGATGGGTGACTTAGAGTTATCTGCAGTAAGATAGGTAGATAAAAATAACAAATGTACCATGTTTCAGTTTTACAGAGCTGTGTGTCAGCTTCTTTGTTTCATCCCCTGAGGACTTCAGCGCTTTATTTAATATTTCATAGATCTGGCTGGAAAATGTTCATCAAAGTGAAATTTTAATGAACATTGGAAAAATCATTTTCAAAGTGTTTGTACATTATTTTCCAGCTTATCAACCATCTCTATTAGTTACATTGTGTTACATCTTTCTGTGTAAACAGTGAAACACTTTTGCCATTGGTGTCTATTTTTCTTCTCAAGTAGGATCAAATTTAGCTCTGAGTTACGCTGACTTCTGTAACTTATTTCAGGTCGATAGCCCACAAACCACTTTTCTTTCCTCACTATGAAATTCTGCTACATCCATTTCACAAATACCAGCTTACACCCACAGAGCCAATGACTTGGTACAATGAAACACAAGGAGACCAGCACTTCAAGAGAGATGGCAACACTTGTGTGGATATGTGGGCAATAAAATTCCTACCTAACATAATGAGTATGTCTAGAGATGCCTGAACTTTCACAAGACAGCCTGCATTTTGGCGTGACAGTAGCCGCCCCATAATTAAGGCTGAAGCTATGTATTATCCTATAAAAAAGGTCAGTTTTCAACCTATCTATCCCTCAAAATTTCATGTCACTAAGGTAGCTTTTTTCTGCAAAGTTGGTTTTTTTGCATGAGTCAGGAGGAGGGAAGGGAAGAAATTGTAAAAATTTCACTGACACTGATGGAAAAAAAATCCTTACTTATTGATCTACCTGTCTGGTTTTGGCTCAGCTGTATTGCCAAAATGCCTTGGGCCTACAAACGTCAAATGGGTTGTATTGATCTTGATGGTTCCTTTTTAGTTTTGCTGTTTTGGCAGAGTGGAAGGGAGGAGTGTATTAGTGGAGGAATTACACAACTATTAGTAATACAATATTATTGTGTATTTACTGAACACAAAGGAGACCAGAAAGGAGTTAGCTATGAGCCCATTGGAACAGGGATATAAAGAGGACATGGTGACAGCTCTAGCTTCCCCTAACCCAGGGAGAAAATAGGCCCAGATTATAAAACAAAGAGGAACAGAGAAACTGACCATCTTTCATGTGAAGAAAGGTAGAATTACAGCAAGCTCCTGTGGCAGGTGCCCAGTCTTTTTTGATGTTAAGACACTACTGAGCATATTAATTGTGCTCAATAAATAATTTTCTTCCATATTCAACTAGACACTAGCCAATGTCAAGATAGAAAGGGCTTTTATCCAAGTGGTCAACACTGTACAAATTCTGGGTCTGTGTCATTTCATACGGCTATTGTAAATATGTGTGTTCTTTAATGGGAGAAAGGATACCACAAAATGTACTTTTCTGTTGATAGGATTCTGAGCTCAGCTACATGGTTGTATCTCTGGCGGACTGACACTGAGTACAATTATTCCAGACTTACAGTGGTGAAACTGTCACTAGAATCACTTGAACTCAGTATCAGAGAGATAGCCATGTTAGTCTGGATCTGTAAAAAGCAACAGAGAGTCCTGTGGCACCTTTAAGACTAACAGATGTATTGGAGCATAAGCTTTCATGGGTGAATACCCACTTCGTCAGACCACATGTGTCTGACGAAGTGGGTATTCACCCACGAAAGCTTATGCTCCAATACATCTGTTAGTCTTAACGGTGCCACAGGACTCTCTGTTGCTTTGAACTCAGTAGCATCTCTGGATGTATAGTGATTGAGATCAGAATGCAGACCCACAGTCTGCTGAATGAGAATATTTTTTATAATGTAACCATAAAGTTATAGGTTAACAAGATAGCCCAACTTTTCAAAACAATGGGCTCTAATTGCGCATATGCAAACATCTGTCTTTGGACTTTTGGAGCACCAGTACCTGAGCAGGCAGATTATAGATTCTAACTAACACCTATATGCTCAGATGACAATTTTATGCAACATCCAACTCCAGAACTCACAGGATAAGAATCTATCAACTTGGCTTACAGGTGCAAGAGTTCAAAAAAATGCATGCAAGTCTTTGTCACATAGAGACCAGGTTAAGATGCCTATGAAAATTTGGCCCTATAAGACAGCTGCATTGTAGACACCCAAAACGATCTCTTTGTTAATAAGACAGTTTTCTGATCATTTGACAAATACCTGTCCGGGATGGTCTAGATAATACTTAGTCCTGCCATGAGTGCAGGGGACTGGACTAGATGACCTCTCCAGCTCCCTTCCAGTCCTAGGATTTGATGTACAGCTCTTAAAGCTGTATGTCAAGAGGCAAGCCTGGCCTGTAGCATCCTCAGCTGGCCAAGCATAGCTCTGCTTCACCCTGCCTTCATTTTCCCTGAACAGGTTCCTAGGAGTAATCTACAGAGGTTTATGTCCAATCACAAACCCCTTTCTTGGGGACTGGTTTATTAACATACAATAAACACAAAGGTGAAGTGAAGGTTTCTCTCTACCCCTCCCCCACCAACTTATCCCAATCTTCCACTGAGCACAGCCCCTGTTCCCTGAGGTCTGACTCGTTCAAAGCTTCTCCACTAGGTATAACTATTAGCCCTTCCCAGGCCCTGCTGATTCAGTCTCTCCCCTTGAAGTCAGGGGTTATACAGACCCCCTTCTTGGACCTGTGTTTGTGGGACTCCAGCAGCTTCCTCAGGTGCTTTCTTTCACAGCAGCAGCTCCTCTCCTCTTTCTCTTCACCCTGGGCACATCCATTTCTCGTTATTAGGCCCAGGTGCCTTCCCTTAAAACTAACTGGGCAGCAGGTAATCAGTCACAGGTGCACTGGACCCCACTCTTTCTTAAAGGGGCTAGTCACCTTGTGACACTGCAGTGTGCTTACAAAATGTTCCTTAGTTTGTAACATAACCCGTGTGATGGGTTGTTCCCTTTAACTAAGCATTAGAATTTTGTCTGATACAGTAATGGGAACTGACAATTGAGTTACACAAACAGTGAGGCAAATAATTGATTTTTCGGTTCAGCCAGCAAACTTAAGGATCAGGGGAAATATTCTATTTGATTCCAAAAATGTTTGGAATTGGTTAGCAAAATGGAAACGTCCATTTTGGTCCACCAAACCATGGTTGGTGGGGTGGGGTGGGGCAGAGGATCCAGGTTTGAATCCCCCTGCTGGAGCATGGACTTGAACTCAGATCTCCTTCCTCCCAGGTGAGCACCTGAATGTGGGGAAGAGACCTCAATATTGATGAAAAATGTTTATTAATTATTTTTTTAATACAGTGATGTTACAATTTTGCCTGTGCCCTTTACTGAATTTTAGGATGAATCGATAGTTATTTTCACACACGATGCTTGGAAAAAAAAGGGTAGCTTAATGCTCATATTTTAGCTTATTTAATCATAAAATGTTCAAGCAAAAAGTAAATTCCTGGGAGTTCTGTTGGCTGTCAACGTGACACTGTTCAGGTGTGAAGGAAAACACCATCCTGTTTATGAGCTCTGAAATGCAGCTTGGACATTTTATGAAGTTCTCTTTTGTTCTAAGATTTGAAGGAGGTATATAGGTGCTGGTTGTGTTTGTTGTATGAAGTGTTTGACACAGGAGTCTTTGTATGCCTCCTACATGAAGGCATCATTTGGTTGAAAAGGCAAACTTCCTCTTGTTTAAGATACCACTTTGGTATAAATAATTTTTATCTCAAGAAAGCTAATGCTGTAGAATATTCCTGTCTTAGAAAGGACCTGATTGTGTAAAAGAAGGTAAAGCTGCTTCAGAAGAGAAGCAACAATGAAGATTGTTATCAAAAGCTATGGGAAAAATCTTAAAACATAAATAGGATTTTCTTTGCACTCCTCCCCCTTCGCATGAACAACCCAAGTCAAATCCCACCAAATTCTTAAGAGAAGTAATTCCTTTATAAGCCCTCTAAAGTCTATATCCTTGAAGGAAAACATGCATAGTTGGGAATATTTTGTAGAAAACCTTTATTTCTTAAATGTTGAAATGGCAATCCTTTTGAAATGCATATTGGCAAACATTTTAAATAAATGCAATGCCTCTAATATAATTTTCTAATATCGTTGCTATGTAAATGGTAAAATGCCTTATGTACCAACATGAAATCTAATAATCTGGCTAAACTGATTAATGTTGTAAGAAGCCATATAAGTATAGAATATTTATATTATTTGGAATTAATTGGCAAGCTTAAGCAACTCCTCACCCACTCAGAAAAACCAGAGTCATGTTTTTAAAGAGTGCTTAGGATGAACAACAACTTCAATAACTATTCCAGTTCGAAGACTAAAGACTTATTGAATTGTAAAAGACTATTTTAAGAACTGAAAACTTTTATATGGTAAAGAATGTTTGAACTCTTTAGAAACAAAATTTCAGTTTCTGTTGCACTCTAATAAAATGGAAGAAATGTCTCAGAAAATGGACTTAACAGAAAGAGCTAAAACTCAATCTTTAAAGTTAACCTGAGACATTTCTGCCATAGAAGGACAAAGGAAATTAGACGTATGCTGCATATTCATTAAGCAGAATGCATATTCAGGAGCTGAAGTTGTCACAAAAATGCACCCAAGGGGACACTAAGAGCAGGGGCGGCTCTGGACTTTTCGCCGCCCCAAGCAGGGCGGCATGCCGCAGGGGGTGCTCTGCCGGTCGCCGGTCCTGCGGCTCCGGTGGACTTCCCGCAGGCGTGCCTGCGGAGGGTCCGCTGGTCCCATAGCTCCACCGAAGCCGTGCAGGACCAGCGGACCCTCCACAGGGACGCCTGCGGGAGGGCCACCGGAGCCACCTGCCGCCCTCCCGGCGACCGGCAGAGCGCCCCCCGCGGCATGCCGCCCCAAGCATGCGCTTGGTGTGCTGGGGTCTGGAGCCGCCGCTGACTAAGAGTCTGAAAGAGGTGTGTTTTCGTGGAATCAGGAATAGGAGGGGAATACACATTTGAAGTGAGCACCCAGCTCTCTCTCTCTCTGCAACTTTACAGTGCTCATCAACTCATCCTGTCCATCTCTATAGGCAAGCTGTCACAGACAGCTAACAAGAAAAAAAGAATGGGACAACTACACAGTAGCAAAAATAATCAATCTTCCAGCCCAGATGACATCACCAGTCCTTCAACATGGAGCAGTGAGAAGGAAGTTAGCTAACACCCTCAAGGGATCAAATTAAAAAAAATATTGTGAGGACTTTATTTGAATACTGAAATGCTATTGTAACTTCGAATATAAAGTTTCTCCTGCTAACCCAATTGTTTAGACCAGCTGTTCTCAAACAATGGATCGGGACCTGTTTTAATGGGGTCGCCAAGGCTGATATTAGACTTGCTGGGGCCTGGGGCTGAAGCCAAAGTCAGAGCCCCACTGCCCAGTACTGAAGCCCTCAAGCTTCATCTTCATCCCCCACTCCCCCCAACCCAGGCAGTGGCGCTCAGATTTTGGGTTTGGTCCCCCCTCCCCAAGGCAGTGGGGCTCAGGCTTCCATCCCCCTGTCCAGGATCATGCAGTAATTTTTCTTGTCAGAAGGGGACCACGATGCAATGAAGTTTGAGAAACCCTGGTTTAGACTATGTATTCCTGGACAATAGATGGGGGCTAAGCATTGGGAAACAGAAATAGTGAGATTTAATTTGGGTGTAAGATTATTTTTCACAGATTCCAAGGCCAGAAGGGACCATTGTGATCATCTAGTCTGACCTCCTGTACAACACCAGCTACAGAACTTCCCCCAAATAATTCCTAGAGCATATCTTGTAGGAAGACATCCAATCTTGATTTAAAAATTATCGATGATAGAGAATCCACCACAACCCTTGGTAAATTGCTCCAGTGATTAATTATTCTCACTTTTAAAAACTGATGTCTTATTCCCAGTTTGACTTTATCTAGCTTCAACATCCAGCCATTGGGTCATATTATACATTTATCTGCTAGATTGAAGAGCCCATTATTTCATCTTTATTCCCCATGTAGGTACTTACAGACTGTAATCAAGTCACACCTTAATCTTCTCTTTGTTAAGTAGACTAAAAGAGCTGACTATCACTATAAAGAAGATTTTCAAATCCTATAACCTTGCTCAGTGGCACTGTGTTGGGCCATGGCAGCCATGGGTGGGGCTTGGAGAGCACAATCCCATACACAAAACCAGCACCACGGAGCCACCCAGCCAGAGAAAAGACAAGAGGCTGCCAGGGGGAACAGAGTTTCTTTGCAGCCCCATGTGAGGTATGGATCTGGGGCAGGGTTGAGCCCTATCATGGCTTCTCCCCCAAATGTGATTGTGCTGATGGGCAGGGCCCCTGGCTATGTCACTGAATCCTACTATCCTCCAGGGGCTGGTTTGTTCCTGGGGTGCAAACACCCTGGACCTACTTTATGTATCATTATTACACCCCCAGAACACTCCCTCACCCATCCCACTGGAGAGACTGGGACAGTGAATTTGTGGTATCATATATGGCCAAGTGGGGACTATCTTCCCACCATTGCACTCCTACAATATATACTTTGTCTACACTAGGGAGCTCTGCTGACATTGGTTCTGGAGGAATAGCTCAGTGGTTTGAGCATTGGCCTGCTAAACCCAGGGTTGTGAGTTCAATCCTTGAGGGGGCCATTTAGGGATCTGGGGCAAAAATCTGTCTGGGGATTGGTCCTGCTCTGAGCAGGGGATTGGACTAGATGACCTCCCGAGGTCCCTTCCAAGCCTGACATTCTATGATTTCTATGAACAGAGACAAAGGTTTCTTCAAAAATGGTGGACCAGAGCTAATTCTGCAGCTTTATTTGCTTATCCTTAAAATCTGGATAAAGGAGGAGAAACCCAGTGAAATAAGGAATGCCTTGATTGTCACCTTCAAGAAAGGGGATTAAGTGGATTGTGGAAATTATCATGGTATCTCCAGGGCCGCCAAGAGGGGCAATTTACCCCAGGCCCTGGGCCCAGCAGGGGCCCCCACGAGAGTTTTTCAGGGCCCCTAGAGCGGGGTCCTTCACTCGCTCCGGGGGTCCCGGAAAATTCTCGCGGGGCCCAGGCCCCCAGAGCTTTTTCTGCTCCCGGTCTTCGCTGGCGGGGGGTGGTCCTTCCGCTCCGGGATAGAAGGACCCCCCTGCCGCCGAATTACAGCCGAAGCGGGACCCGCTGCCGGAGTGCCCTGAAGACCCACGGTGGGGGCTGCACTTCGGCGGTGGGTCCCGCTTTGGCGGTAATTCGGCGGAGGGGGGTGTCCGCCTTGGGTCTTTGGGGCACTTCGGCGGCGGGTCCCGGAACGGAAGGACCCCCCCGCCGCCGACTTACCGCCGAAGCAGGGCCCCCCGCCGCCAAAGACCCCGGGCCCCCCGGAATCCTCTGGGCGGCCCTGGGTATCTCCCTCCTAGCCACTGCAGGCAAAGTTCTGGCACAGATCCTTGCAACCTGCCTTCTGCCCCTGTCAGAAATTTTTTTTACTAGAGTCACAGAGTGGTTTCTGACCATGTCACTGAACTGTGGATATGATCTTCAAAGCACAGCAGCTGCAAGAAAAGTGTCAGGAGCAAAACTGACCACTGTACATGGCTTTTATTGATCTAACTAAAGCCTTTGACTCAGTGAATTGATGTGCCCTCCAGACTGTACTTTCTAAGATTGATATATTTATCAGGACATCCAATGTCCTAAAATTGTTTCGTGATAACATGAAAGCAACTGTTCTGAGCAGCACTGGCTCCCAGAGTGAACCTTTCAAATACTAATAGGAGTCAAACAGGACTGTATCATTGCTCCAGCCATGTTTGCAGTTTTTATTGCTGTCATTCTTTACCTAATTGCTGGGAAGTTTACAGCTGGCATTGAAATCACTTACAGAATGGATGGAAAGCTTTTCAGGCTTAGCAGGCTGAAAACCAAGAGTAAGATTTCCACAACATCTATTGTGGAATGTCAATATGCTGATGACAACGCAATCTTTGCCCACTCTGAGAAAGATCTTCAGACTATCTTGAATGTGTTTGCCAGTGCTTACACATGTCTTGGTCTCACTCTTAATATCAAGAAGACTAAAGTGCTCTATCAGCCATCTCCAAATGAGGTATTACATGCCCCATCTATCAAAATCAATGGAGTGGCACTGGAGAATGTTGATCATTTCCTCTACCTTGGAAGTCATCTTTCATCCAAGGCAGATATTGATGCAGAAGCGCAACATCGCCTGAGCTGTGCCAGTGTAGCTTTTTCTCATTTACAGCACAGGGTCTTTGAAGATCACGACATTCAAACAGACACCGAGCTTCTTGTTTATCAAGCCGTTATTCTCCCAACACCGTTGTATGGGTCCAAAACTTGGACAACCTACAGACACCACTTCAAAATCCTTCAGAGGCACCACCAACACTGCCTTCATAAGATTCTGAAGATCAAATGGGAAGACAGGTGCACCAATATTAGTGTTCTGGAAGAAGCAAAGATCATCAGTATCGAGGCAATGATCATCCGTCAACAATTCCGTTGGACTGGTCACATTGTCCGGATGCCAGACCATCACCTCCCAAAACAGGTCCTGTTCTCTCAGCTGAAAGAAGGGTACTGTAAGGTGTGTGGACAACGGAAGCGTTATAAGGACTTGCTGAAGGAAAACCTAAAAAATATGTAATATGGACATTGATACCTGGGAGACGCTTGCCCAGGATCGCTTAAAATGGAGTGAAGTCCTACATGATGGTCCCCTGCATTTTTAACTTGCTCGCCGATAATCCGAAGAGGACAAGAGGCGCAGGAGGAAGGAGAGACTGGTCTCCAGTCATGGTCAACAGCCTCCTGCTGAGCCTGAAAACATCTGCCCTCATTGTAATAGAACGTGTGGTTCAAGGATTGGCCTTATTAGCCCCCTGAGGACCCTTAATTCCCATGGAAGATGATCATACTCGGTATGAATCATCATCATCAGAGACATAGCCTCAGTTATCTTATTTGTAAAATGGGTGTGAGGGAATATTAGTCTCCTATCTCCTAATATAAGGGTAAGAAGCCTTGATAAGTGATAAGCCTTGTAAACCAAACAAATATTAACAGCATTAAGTAGAAGAGGCAGGGCCAGAGCCCATGCCCAGCACACCTGCTACTAAGCCAGAAGTTATTATGCGGGAGGAGGGGTCCCTCTCTCCCTCCAAAGGTGGTCAGCTGTGAGAGGGCTGCCAATGGCATGAATGTCATTTGAGTTCCATGATGCATGGCAGGTCTGCACTCAGCAAGCCAGATGTTTTTGGGAATGGTTAGCCTTCGCCTGGATTCTCATGTGAATGAGGGTATTCATGCTGTCAGGGTTCCCTCCCCACTCTGAACTCTGGGGTACAGATGTGGGGACCTGCATGAAAGACTCCCTAAACTTATTTCTACCAGATTAGCTTAAAAACTTCCCCAAAGCACAAATCTTTTCCTTGTCCTTGGATGGTATTGCTGCCACCACCAAGTGATTTAGACAAAAATTCAGGAAAAGGGTCACTTGGAGTCCCTATTCCCCCAAAATATTCCCCCAAGCATCTTTACCCCCTTTCCTGGGGAGGCTATACTAACCAGTTGGTTACAATGTGAGCACAGACCAAACCCCTTGGTTTTTAGGACAGTGAAAATCAATCAGGTTCTTAAAAGAAGAAATTTATTTATGAAAAAGTAAGAGAATCACACCTGCAAAATCAGGACGGAAGGTAACTTTAAAAGGTAAGATTTAAAACAGAGGATTCCCCTCTGACTCTGTTTCCCAGTTATAAAACAGGAATGAAATTACCTCTTAGCATAGGGAAAATTCACAAGCTAGAACAAAAGAAAATCTAACGCATTTCCTTCCTTACTTACATTTTTTGTAATCTTAGATGGATCATTTTAGGTATGTTTTCAGGAGATGTTTTACCTGCCTGGTCTCTCTCTCTGTCCAGAGAGGGAACAAAGAAAGAGACCGCAAACAAAATCTCCCCCTGCCCCAGATTAGAAAGTATCTTCTGTCCTTATTGGGCCTTTTGGTCAGGTGCCAACCAGGTTATTTGAGCTTCTTAACCCCTTATAGGTAAAGTTATTCAGTACATCTGGCCAGGAGGGATTTTATGTTACTGCATACATACAGGTTGTTACCCTTCCCTTTATATTCATGACACATGCACAGATAAGACTATAATATTCTCTCTATTGTATGCTAATTTGCCCTCAAGTAGTCTTGCCCTCAAGTAAAAAGGCTTCAGTCTTTCAGTCAGAGAGCAAGACAACTACCAAAACCATGTGTCCAGTTAAACATAATAATGATGACCTATAGGCCTGAATCCTCACCTGGTCACACCACACTTACACCAATATAACTCTGACCTAACCTGAGTTACTCCTGATTTAGACCCAATGAACCTACTTGAATACTAAGTAGTACACTAAGCAAATAGCATAGCTCAGTATTTTTAATTGAGATCTATTAAGGAAAATATTAAAGTAACACGATAATCTTGTCTCTTCCCAGATAAGCAGTGCCATGAATCATGTCTCTTTTGGATTAAACTGCATATGATTCTTCTCCAAATATGGCCACAAAGGTCAGACCAATGAGCCCAGACAACAGGGAATCCCATTTCTACTATCATCCTAGCTGTAGCTCAGCTCAGATTTGCAGAGACCCTGGGGATTTTTCACATTCCTCTGCAGCATGGGGCACAGGTCACTTGCAGGTTGAAACTAATGTGAATGGTAGATTCTCTGCAACTTGAAGTCTAAACCATGATTTGAGGACTTCAGTAACTCAGCAAGAGATTAGAAGTCTATTACAGGAGTAGGTGGTTGAGATTCTGTGGCCTGAAATGTGCAAAGTCACACTAGATGATCATGATAGTCCCTTCTGACCTTAAAGTCTATGAGTAACAAACTGAAGATGAAAAATCAAGGTTAATTTATAACTACAGATAATGAGGTGGAGGATAGAGTGGGGCTTTAACTTTTCCATTTTAATCTCCATTGTCTTCTAGAAGTGTACTTACTAATGCTATAACAGTTTGAGATACAACTAGATTTATTAATTGCTGAGACTCCTGGAATGCAATGAAAATTACAGTAAAAGCAGAATAAAGTTGTCAAACACTTTTAGATGAAAAAGAGAGTTGGGTTAAAAGCTTAATTTTTGAAGTGGTGTTTTGCAGACAAAGAGTCAATGAGATTACTCATGTACATAACTTTTTAGCGTGTGTTTAAATTTATCAGGATTGGGGTCAAAATCAGCAACAGGAAGCTTGTATTGTTGAAATTCATGTCACATCTGTTGTTCATCTATTTTAGTCATCTTGCAAAATATTTGTTTGCCAAATTAACACCAAAAATAATAATTCATTTTATTTCCCAGAGCCTCATTCCAGGAAAATTGCAGAACTGCAGCCAAAAAAATTGGGAATTTCATATTTCCGTGAGAGAAAAAAGTGTTAACCAAAGGTGTGGAGGGGTGTCTCTTTTACAGAGTCAGAAAATCCATTAAGCTGTAACATACTGTACTACCCCAGGGATCTCTAGCTCTTCCAATTAGCCTTGACTTCTGCACCCATTTAAGAGACGGTAAGCTATTCTAAGCAAGGGCTCTCTCTATTTTTGTGTCATATACCAAGCACAGTGATAATGTTTAATACTAAAATTACTAATCAGTGAGTAATGGACTTTCCAGAAGAAGCCTCTTGTGACTTGGGGCAATGGTATCCATCCCCAATGTGCAGGTAGAATGTGGAGTAACCTCACAGCTTTTCCATGGCTGCTGATTTAGCCTAGCAGCTGGAATAGACACCTTCGTAGAGGCCTGTGCAACGCCAATCCAGGAATACTTATCCAATGTGTACATATAACTCTGGATCCACTGGCCATGCCTCCACCAACAAGCTTTTCCTCCACTATAGCCTAGGCAGAGCTGACAGATCTCAGTTCTGCTGCATGCAAGGGTGAAGGTGCCACCTGCTCACCCATTTTTCAGCTGCCTTTACCCACATATTGGAACCTCAGTGTGTCATTCACAAAGTATGATGCTGAAGGCAGGTTATGTAGCACCGGGGGAGAGGCGGGGGGGAGAGGAGAGAGAGCTCAGTGGTTTGAGCATTAACCTGCTAAACCCAGGGTTGTGAGCTCAATCGTTGAGGGGGCCATTTAGGGATCTGGGGCAAAAATCTGTCTGGGGATTGGCCCTGCTTTGAGCAGGGGGGTGGACTAGATGACCTCCTGATAGTCTATGATTTATTAAACTCTGTGGATTATTCTGAGCCATGGAACTCAATTTGAAGCCCCCTAAAGTGTTGGATTTTGCAGACATAAAAACTTAGCCCAGTGATGGAACTGGTGGAAGGAGGAATTTGAGCTGCATGCAGATGTGACCATGCAGGAGGATGAAAGCAGCAGGAAAGTACAACTTACAAGTTTACCTTATTGGGGAACAAGGCAGAGAGATCTGCACCACTTTGAAAAATACCAGTGCTCCAAGCCTCACAGCAATCCTAGGAGCCCTGGGGGCCTGTAGCTCCCCAAAACAGAACAAAGTTGTCCAGCAACACAGGTTTTTCACTAGAGACCAATCTGAAGGGGAGGGGCTAGACCCCATATCACTGCCTTAAGCACACTGGCTGCTATATGCATTTTCGGGGACTTAGCCCTGGTCTACACTGGGGGGGATTGATCTAAGTTACGCAACTTCAGCTATGTGAAGCCCTCCCATCAACATAGCGCTGTCTACACCAGGAGTTTGGTCAGTACACCCCTGAGTGACACAGTTATACTGTAGTGTAGACCAGGGCTAAGGAATTATCTCTGTGCTAGATAGCAGTTTAAAGGAAGTTTGTATAAAAGGATGTAAAGGAAGTTTTTTGGTATAGTTCACATTTATTTGTGACAACCACTGCTCAGTTTCCATTAATCATCAGTCAGTTTAATAGGATTGTACCATGCCACATCATCTGCTTCCCTGGGCCAAGTCTTCCTAGGCTGTGTGCTCTCTTCCTTCCCCCCACCCCCTTCAACATAGGACCTTGTAAAGGGACATTCACCTCGTGAACACCTCCAAGCAGCTGGGTATGATTTCACACTCCTTTTTTCATCCCTGGTACTCCTTGCAGGCTGTCAACTGACCTTGGCAGGTCTTCAGTGGCTTGGCTCTCTGGCCAAGTCACAAAGTCTAAGTGCATCTCTTCCAGGGTATTAAAGACTGCAATAAACAAACCTATTTACTCTCATTGGTGTCTTCAGCCCCTGCTCTGGGCCCTTTAAATTCAACCCTTTGTTTGGGCTTCCTAATTACCCTTGTCCCCTTCTTAGGGTTTATGGCAATTTACCTGTAGAGGAACCCAGGCCTGCCCACTACTCCAGATTCCAACCCAGAGACCGTATAAACAGCAGCCACATACTCCTTAATCCAATCTATCACTACTATTTCCCTGGGCCTCCTGCCTATTGGAGCCTTTTAATTCCAGCCTTACCTCAAACCAACATCTTCAGGTTCTATTTCCTGCAATCCCAACTATATAAGTTCAGCCAGCCATAAACTCTGTCCAATTGTCAGGTTCTATCAACCAGACTAGAGTACCACTCCTCACTCCTCTGGTTCCAGCTAGGAACTGACTTGCTGAGGCCACACAGCTCCTTTTATCTGGGCCAGCAGGGCCATGACTGGCTGTTGCTAGCTGCTTTAGCCCCTGATGGACCCGGTCTCTGTGGTTTCCAGAATGGCTGTGCTGGGGGAATTCTCTCTAGGCAAGCTTTGAGAACTCAGCTTTCCTGTTTTTCTCTTGGGGTTGGCATTGTGGAGCCCACAGCAGGATGTTGCAAAGCCCCATAACAATCTGCCTTTAGAGCATACAGCTCTTCCTGCAAGAACCAACCTCCTCTGAAACTGTTTTGAATTGGTTCTCTCCAGGTCTGACTACTTTTATTTTTATTTTTTTTTAGGCCACATGCCAAACTATAATAGACTTTACAAATGCACTGGCCTTTTTATTTTACCAACTTACTGTTTGCTCTCTGCTGTTGCTCTATTCTAGGGTTTAATAAACTCTTCACTTCTATTAAGAAGATCAGTATATTAGACTGTCTATATTGCTTTTTTTAACCCTCTGCAGAGGATTCTCTTTTATGCACTTTCCTGCTTTTTGCGCAAACCTTCAAACTAGAGCTGAAATGTTTTTCTTTTGGAAAATGTAATTTTGTCAAAATCTACACTTATTACAGGACTGTGTCAATTTTGATGACAGTTTTGATGGAAGGAAGAAAGATTTCTTTCCACTTTATTCTTTTGATAAAGCAGAAACAAACCATTTTCATCTTATTTTGTTCTGACATATTAATGTTACTACATTTATACATTATGTTTTTAATTTAAAACAAAATATTTCAATGGTTCCAAATAGATTTTTGGAAATTTCCATTTTGTGGAAAATTGGCCTGTTTTCATTCTGAACTGAAACAAAAACAAACTTTTAAGAGTCAGAATTGACCACGGGATGGAAATTCCGTTTTCAGACCAGCTCTTTAGCAAACGTATATTTGCTTCTAACTCCCCTGTTTATATCCCCTCCATTAAAGAGTGAACTGGTTTTCCACAACACAAATGAAGTTTTTTTTAAAGTTGCTAAGGGGAGGAGATGTAATTTCTATGACAAAGGGCCAATCTTGCTATGACATGTTCCCAATACAATGAAGTAGAAATGCGTGAAGGATATATGGGTAAGGAATATAGCATCACTTGGTTTGAGGAGTTTGAATAATACCCCATAGCAGTCAGTGTTTTTCTGGGCCATGCAGCATGGTACAACTAAGATTTAACCGGTTTCAGAGGCAAGAGAAATGTCCACCTTTTGGATCTATGATGACACGATGGGTGACTTTAACCCAGAGCAGAAGCAACCATGATACATTGATCATGTTCTGAACAGGGGCGGCTCTAGCCATTTCGCCGCCCCAAGCATGGTGGCACGCCGCGGGGGGGCGCTCTGCCAGTCGCCGGTCCCGCGGCTCCGGTGGACCTCCCGCAGACGTGCCTGCGGAGGGTCCACTGGTCCCGTGGCTCCGGTGGACCTCCCACAGACGTGCCTGCGGAGGGTCCACTAGAGCCCTGGGACCAGTGGACCCTCCGCAGGGACGCCTGCGGGAGGTCCACCGGAGCCACCTGCTGCCCTCCCAGTGACCAGCAGAGCACCCCCCGCGGCATGCCACCCCAAGCACGCGCTTGGCGTGCTGGGGCCTGGAGCCGCCCCTGGTTCTGAATCGAGATGGTCAGAAAATGGAAAAAATAAGTTTAAGTGCCCCATCTCCTCCCCCCTAATTTTCTGAATAGCCCTAACAATGATAGAAGATTAGCTAGGAATGGGTGCAGCTATGATAGAGTGTAGCTATGTCAAATCTTGTAGATCTTCAGTGTAGACACTACCTACACCAATGGGAAGGGTCTCCTGTCAGCATTGGTAATCCACCTCCCTGAGCAGTGATAGCTAGATTGACAGAAGAATTATTTTATTGGTATAGGGCTGTCTGCACTGGGGGGGTAGGTTGGCTTAACTCTGCCACTCATGAGTGTAGATTTTTCACTCCCCTAAGCAACGTAGTTAAGCCTACTTAATCTTCTAGTGCAGACCAGGCCAAAGTCTAGTTGTTTGAGGTCTGGAGTAACATCAAAAGGCCATGTCAAGGATTCAAGTTAATCCCTCCTTGAACAGTCTCCAATCAAGCAACTTTAGGAGAGTGGCATATTTTTGTACTATCAGAAGTAACTACGTGACATACCGTAGGGCTGATAATGTGTTACTAGTAGCCAACATACCCTCTTGGCAGTTAAGACAGTCTAATGACCTTTAAGACCCTGTCTGACACATTTTCTCCAGCCACTTCATATATACTATAGAAAATGGCAAATTCCCAGGACTTTGAAACAACCATCCTTGTATAATTAGTTTTTCATAACAGGAAAATGGATTTGTTTGTTTTTGCTGGGATATATGTTGATAAACAGGAGTTACAGTAACATTGAGAGTTTGGATATAACCATTTGAGGGGGCAGGTATTGGTTTTGTTATTGGTCTGCTTGGTGGTACAGAGCTTTTCTGCTGACTCACCCAGCAGATCTCATTAGCTCCAACTCAGGAGTATAAAAGATTGAGTCGCTCTTCTATGGCAAGGCAGAGCTAGAATTAAGAATTGCTATGAAGATGGCTCACTCAAGTATCCAATGCAAAGTGCCTGAAGCCAACTTTCTCTCATACTCTGTCCCAGGGCAAGGGAAAATTCTGTTTTTATTGAATTTATAGTAGGATTGTTATTTAGTCTTTCCGACGAAGTGGGTATTCACCCACGAAAGCTCATGCTCCAAAACGTCTGTTAGTCTATAAGGTGCCACAGGATTCTTTGCTGCTTATTTAGTCTGTATCATGATTTTACACAGTAAACACATCTTTGCTTTAAAATTTGTTACATTTGAAATATCAGAGATTCTGTCATCCATACACAGCCACTTTTGTTCCTCTGAGCTTTTTCTGTGAACAGTAGTTAAAGATAAAGCTATTAAACTGTCAGCCTGGGATCACTCTATAGGTATTTTTAAGAGTAAGTCTGATTATAATGTTACAAATGATTCACAAAGACAAATATCAGATTTATGCAGGTATATAATATATGGGTAGTAAGGTTAGTGGTATGTAGTTGTCTGGATAGAAATCTGTTTATGACAGGGTGGTGTCTGGCTCCTCTCTCTTTTTGAGCAATGAACCACTTGGAGACCTCGTGGTCAAACTCCTCATGGTTTATTTCACCATGTTCTCCTCATCACCCAAACAAACTCAGGCAGTTCTGTATTTACACTATCATGCAATACTTAGCTCACTTGGCCAAGGAGGGATGCGGGGGAGACAGAAGGTATCTTCCCCCTGAGAAATCTTTCCTGACTCTGCCAGCCTGCCTCTTCCCTCTTAGCACTTCCTTCCTGTGCCTTTTCTACCTCTTGGATGGCATGCTAATCAGCCTTCTGGGCTCTCCTCAGCTCATCCCAATCCATCAGTCTGGCACAGCTCTTCCTAATCACAACTACTCCAGAGCAACTACTTGTAGCTGCAGTGACCAAAGTGTTGTTTTCCAGCACCCTGTCACACTTATTTTAAATTAAATTTAGAATTGCACTTAAAAGAGGTGCTGGATTGCCAACCATGGAAATTAAGCCCTTCATTTATTATTTATCCAGGAGCTTTAAGTAGTGCAGATCCTTCACGTCGCAGCATCAGTGTGCCTTAATCTTGGCCTGGGGTGATTACTTCTAAGGTTGAGGATTATTCATGTCCCAGTGTATTTTCAGTTCTTGGTATTTCTTCTGCATCTCCAACATGAACACTAAAAACAGGAACTAGACTGACATTTCTTGGTGGATGGAAATGTATACTATGGACATTGGAAACAATGGATCAAATTCAAGGCCTACATCCCAATGCTTAAATCCCTGCATGGAGCTGACCTATGTTTCCTAAGAGGCTGCTTCTGCATATCTGACAGTCATCCTAGAATAATATGTTACTCAGTGAATATGAAACTCCCTATTTTGAAGGTGAAAGTCATGAGAACAGGAGACAGAACTTTTTCAGCAGTTACCTCAAGACTATGGAAGAGATGCAGACCACGAATTGCGTGGCTGTCAAGTACAGTGGTAAAACTCATCTCTGTAACATGGCCTCACAGGGCACGCTTTGCTCCTGCCTCTGCTCCAAAAACCCCTCAGAGACCTTCTGGATCAACAATCACCGATGCAGTTTATTTACAGTGTACAACTCCCACCACCTTCCCACCACACACAGTTTGTGGGTTTCAGCCTTAGGGACTTCTCAGTCTCTCCAGCCAGAAAAGAAGTGCTTCCCTCTTTGTCTACCCCCTTAGCTTCCGTCCTCCGAGGCTTTTATGCAGCCCCAGGCTAAAAGCTGTTTTCCCTTTGCCAATCAGGCACAGGTTTCTCTACCAGCTTCAATTTACCTCCCTGAATTGGAGCTGGCATGACAGAGGGCTGAGGCAGGTGTTCCTGCCCAGCACCTGGTCACAATCTCAAATGTAGCTTTCCCACAGTCTCAACAAGTGCAACAAAGTTGGGTGGGGTGGGGTGGGAGTAGGAAAGGGGAAAAAGAACTAGGAGACCCCCCCCCCCAGCTGCATACGGAAAAGAAGAATAAACTGGACGATATATTTGATATTCCAGTGACAATTTGTTAATGCTCAAATGCCTCCGTGACGAGGGTAGTAGGAGTCCTCTACCTAGAGTCATGGCATGGAATTAAGTTTGGGAATATTTCAGTTGAATAGGCGGACAGAGTTCCTGGGACTCAGATTAGACTGTGGAGGAGTGGTGGTGAGGAGATTTAAATATAGACTAGACTAAGCAGAAGATATATTATGCTGCGGGAAACAATGCTACACTAGCATGGGAATTGGGATTTACATAAACAACTAAGAAAGGGGTTCACAAGTTTGTTCATAGTGTGCAGTATAATTTCTTAGAGTGACTGTGTTGTGGACCATTCCCACTGATTTGCCATTGCACAGACCACTTCCTTCCTTCACAACTGCACAACATCCCTGGAACGAAAGCAATTGCTTAGATGGAGAAAGTAAGGAGGAGGAAAATGTTTATGTTGAATGTTCATCCTTTTTTAATACAATTAGACAATGGGTGAAATCCTGCCCCTCCCCCCACTGAAGTCAGTGGGAGTTTTACAACTGACTTCACTGGGTCCAGGACTTCACCCATTATCTGCTTTTGCTCTCCATTCACTCCCATCTGTTCCATTTGTCTTAGCTAGAAACAAAGGGGGAGGAGCCAGCACCCTGGGACTTCCTAGCTCTCCATATACCACCAGGCAAGTGCTCTGAGGACCATTTTCAAATCTAATATCTAAGCTTGCAACAAGTACACAGCCAGACTTAAGTAGAGGTATGAATGAGATCAACCAGCACCCAGTTCCAGGGTATAGATGTACATTAATCATTTTTTTATCCTGTTACTGAGGTATTTAAAGCATAATAGCCAGGTAACCTAGACCAAGGAGCCATGTAATGTAACAAAGAATGCTCTGTACCTTTGCATTCTCTTTTTACTAGTATTATTTCTGATGGATAGAGTAACTTTAGCTTCCTTTTGATTTAACTTTGTTCCTTAAGGATATTAAATTCCACTTTCTCCTCTATAGACATTTCCTCCTACACCTTGCTTAATCTTAAGTGCTACCCTTATTTTTCTACCAACTCCTACACTCAGAAATAATTTCCCCTATCTGAAAGTGGAATTTTATGTATTTCTTTATTTATTTAGTTAGTTTGACATTAAGCTGAAACTTTCAGTTGTGGAACGATATATACTGCCTCTTAACTTTTAAAGATTTCCATTGTTTTGAATGACATCCTCGGTGAAGCATGTAGTATCGAAATGAGTCAGCTCTGGCCTTAATATGTGGCCATAACTTCTTTTAAAGTTTGGTGTTTAGTGGATAGAGAAGGATTGTGAGTTAAATGTACTCACTCCCGAGGATGCAAATGTTGCCTAGAAAAGCACTCCGCTTGAGTGTGGCCCAGGTCCTCCCAAGACTTGAGCATGTTTTTGTTTTACTTTACGCACTCTGAGTAGTCCCATTAATTTCAATGGGGCTGCTCATAGCATGTCCAGTCAATAACATGCCTAATTCTTTCTAGGATTGGGGCCCAATAGATGAGGAAAATTGCTTAATATTTTAGTAACCCCTGAAAAAAATATCAGGGATTGAAGCCCAGTTGTGCTAGGTGTTACACACATCCATAGAAAGAGTCAGTCCCTTGCTTCTGAGCTTACACTCCAAAGACAAGGGACAGCAAAAACAGGCGGAGGGGGGGGGAAAGAGGAGAAGAATAGGAGCTACGATTCAGCACTTACATGAGGGAACATTTTAACTAGGGAATATTTAGAAGGATAAACAAGCCATAGGCCAATGAGCTCTTTACATTTGCTCCTCTTGCTTTTCCACACTATTTTATGTATTATCCCCCTTCTGTACAGACAATCCCCAATTACCCCTTTTACCCAGCGTTATTAGTGCCTTCTTTAAAAGCAATTTATACCATCCACACAACTCCTTCTCATGATGGGCCTCCTCCTTCTACATGAGGCCTCTTTCCCTTGAGATGCCAGCCTCAAGTGGAGTAGGAAGGCTAACGGTCATCTCACTGCCTCTGCTGCTTCCCCGAAGAGCAGGTGCAAGTCACACAAGGAGGACAGAAAATGCACTGAGCAGTTAGAATATGATCTGATGTTACTGTAGTCCGGGGCTATGAAGATGCAGCTGATGTCTGACTATTCGGTGGCCCATTTCCCCACCCAACACTCAATCTCCCAGGCCCACGAAGCTGCTCATGGAATCTGATATCACTGGAGTTCCTGAATGTATCAGTCTTCTTGAGCTGATAGGGAGGAGTCAAGGGGAGCTGCTAGGGCTACGTATCTCTAGAGTCCTGGCTGTGCAGAGGCTGGATATATGTGACAGCAGGTGGCTCCTAATGTCTCAGTGGGTGCTGCTGCACTACTTCTTTCTAAAGGATCCTAGGGTCTTAATGGGTCAGTTGCCCTGGGAATGCCATGGGGGCTCCATCCCACATTGTGCTTTGGGAACAGGGGTAGGGGAAAGCGAGGGAATGAAGGATCCTGGATGTGTTGGGAGAACCTAAAATGGATTTTTTTTAATGTTCTAAATTCGTTAAACAAGTTTGAAATGTTCAAGTTTAGATGCATGAGTGGTTTCTTATTGTTACATTTCAACACATAGTGCATACACAGCAGAGAGTTCTGTTGGTAATTACTTATATTTATGAAAATTCTGCACTATTGCAATGCTCTGTTTTCTAGAGTGAGTCAAAGAATCTCTCTTTCAAACAACCTCCAGAAAAACTACCTCAGCTACTGCATTAATCCTGTTCAAACAAAATGACTGGAAGACATCGGAAGCAGAAAAAGATCCTAAAAATCACAGAATGTAAATGTTTAATAAACAACATACTGCACATGGAATACACCATCCTTTTCTGGGAGAAAATAAAAAGTGCCTCCCTCAAAAAGACATTCAAGTTGCTACTGATATTTGTGGATATTGCTTGGAATGCAAGACTATAGTATCTCAAGAATAATGATTTTGAACCTAATGTATGAACTCTGTGGCCATTTTAAATTTTGCCAAGGGCCAAACTATCCCTTACCTGGCTCCAGGATCCAAAAGAGCAATGGGGAGGGTGGTGTGAAGCCACCTTTTGTCCCTTCCTGAAGTACCATGAGTGCTGCTGTACACCTGAGTACTGTGAAAGCCCCTAGCACGTGAACAGTTTTTTAAACGTAGATGATATCCACCAATCCAGAGGACAACTGTGCTGTTTGCCCTGATCATATTACCATGGAGGCAAATCAAATCCTATCATCTGAAGCTCTTAACTTAGATGAATTGGGGCATTGGGCTTGTGAACCAGATTTTTATAGTAGTTTGAACCTTAATCCTGGATTTGAGTACATCTCAAATTTGGGGTTCAAAATCTTGATCCAGTTTTTATGTTTTGAGCCCTTCTACTAAGAAAAAAATATTTCTTATGAATAATATTTGATTTTGTAGTGTGATAAACTCAGGACAGACAGCTGCAAGGGGGGTGGGGGTAGAGATCAGTCTCAGAGGGTTAAAAGGCCCTCCTCCCTATCAACTGGGGGGTAACTACAGGTCAATCAGGTTCAGCTGAGAAGGGGTTACCAGAGTATCAAGTAAGTATCAGAGGGGTAGCCGTGTTAATCTGGATCTGTAAAAGCAGCAAAGAGTCTTGTGGCACCTTGTAGACTAACAGACGTTTTGGAGCATGAGCTTTCGTGGGTGAATACCCACTTTGTCGGATGCATGTAGTGGAAATTTCCAGGGGCAGGTATATATAAGCAAGCAAGAAGCAGCCTAGAGATAATGAGGTTAGTTCAATCAGGGAGGATGAGGCCCTGTTCTAGCAGCTGAGGTGTGAAAACCAAGAGAGGAGAAACTGGTTCTGTAGTTGGCAAGCCATTCACAGTCTTTGTTTAATCCTGAGCTGATGGTGTCAAATTTGCAGATGAACTGAAGCTCAGCAGTTTCTCTCTGAAGTCTGGTCCTTTTGCTGTAGGATGGCCACCCATTCCTAATATCTGATTTGTAACCATTTATCCTTTTCCTTAGAGACTGTCCATTTTGGCCAATGTACATAGCAGTTGGGCATTGCTGGCATATGATGGCGTATTTTACATTGGTGGACGTGCAGGTGAATGAACCTGTATGGTGTGGATGGATGATCTGGTTAGGTCCTGTGATGGTGTCGCTGGTGTAGATATGTGGGCAGAGTTGGCATCGAGGTTTGTTGCATGGATTGGTTCCTGAGTTAGAGTTACTATGGTCCAGTGTGCAGTTAGATGGCCAGTGGAGTTCTGTTGGTTTCTTTCTACGTCTGGCTCTGGCTGTTGAGCTGTTTGAGAATGCTTGATGGAGATTTTGTAGGTATTGGTCTCTGTCTGAGAAGCTGTTGAAATCAGGTCCAGATGATGAAGATGTCATCAATGGCGTTGTTCCAGGTCAGCCATTGCCCATAGCAGTGCCACTGATCAAATTTGAAATAGTCATCAAATATTGTCATCAAATTTGAAATAGTTGTGTGTGAGGATAAAGGCACAGAGCTCAGCAACCAGTTGTGCTGTGGCATCATCAGGGATACTGTTCCTGACAGCTTGTATTCCATCAGCGTGTGGGATGTTGGTGTAGAGAGCCTCTACATCCATGGTGGCTAGGATGGTGTTTTCTGGAAGGTCACCAATGCATTGTAGTTTCTTCTGGAAATCAGTGGTGGCACGGAGATAGCTGGGAGTGCTGGTGGCATAGGGTCTGAGTAGAGAGTCCACATATCCAGGCTACTTCCCTCAGATCCCACTGAGGAATACACTAAGAAACTGCACCATCTGCTCAGGACACTCCCTACACTAACACCGGAACAAATCAACATGGTTATTCTATCTACTACCCAAGATCCACAAACCCAGAAATCCTGGACGCCCCATCATCTCTGGCATTGGAACTCTCACTGAAGGACTGTCTGGATATGTGGACTCTCTACTCAGACCCTATGTTACCAGCACTCCCAGCTATCTTCGTGACACCACTGATTTCCTGAGGAAACTACAATGCATTGGTGACCTTCCAGAAAACACCATCCTAGCCACCATGGATGTAGAGGCTCTCTACACAAACATCCCACACACTGATGGAATACAAGCTGTCAGGAACAGTATCCTGATGATGCCACAGCACAACTGGTTGCTGAGCTCTGTGCCTTTATCCTCACACACAACTATTTCAAATTTAATGACAATATATATCTCCAAATCAGTGGCACACAATATGCCAATACATTGATGACATCATCATCATCTGGACCCATGGGAAGGAGACTCTGGAAAAATTCCACCATGATTTCAACAGCTTCCACCCTCCATCAACCTCAGCCTGGACCTATCTACACGGAGGTCCACATGCCTACCTTCATGCCTCCAGCTTCCATCCCGGCACACCACAAGATCCATTGTCTACAGCCAAGCACTGAGGTCTGCTCTAACCCGCAGACAGAGACCAACACTTAGAAAATCTCCACCAAGCATTCTCAAGATTACAGTAAAACAGATCAACAGAGCCAGATGTGTACCCAGAAGCCTCCTACTGCAAGACAAGCCCAAGAAAGAAACCAACAGGACTCCACTGGCCATCACATACAGTCCCCAGCTCATCATCAGGGATCTACAACCCATCCTGGACAATGATGGTGGCAGGCACAGACAACCTGCCAACCTGAAGCATATTCTCACAAGCAACTGCACACCACACCATAGTAACTCTAGCTCAGGAACCAACCCATGCAACAAACCTCGATGCCAACTCTGCCCACATATCTACACCAGCAACACCATCACAGGACCTAACCAGATCAGCCACACCATCACCGGTTCATTCACCTGCACGTCCACCAATGTAATATATGCCATCATATGCCAGCAATGCCACTCTGCTATGTACAGTCTCTAAGGAAAAGGATAAATGGACACTAATCATACATTAGGAATGGAAATATACAAAAACCTGTAGGAGAACACTTCAACCTCCTGGCCACACAATAGCAGATTTTAAGGTGGCCATCCTACAGCAAAAAAACTTTAGGACCAGACTCCAAAGAGAAACTGCTGAGCTCCAGTTCATCTGCAAATTTAACACCATCAGTTTAGGACTAAACAAAGACTGTGAATGGCTTGCCAATTACAGAACCAGTTTCTCCTCCCTTGGTTTTCACACCTCAGCTGCTGGAACAGGGCCCCATCCTCCCTGATTGATCTAACCTCGTTATCTCTAGCTTGCTTCTTGCTTGCTTATATATACACACACCTGCCCCTGGAAATTTCCACTGCTTGCATCCGAAGAAGTGGGTATTCACCCACGAAAGCTCATGCTGCAAAACATCTGTTAGTCTATAAGGTGCCACAGGATTCTTTGCTGCTTCCACATATCCAGACAGTCCTTCAGTGAGAGTGCCAATGCCCGAGATGATGGGGTGTCCAGGATTTCCGGGTTTATGGATCTTGGGTAGTAGATAGAATAACCCTGGTCGGGGCTCTAAGGGTATGTTGATTAGTTCTGGTGTTAGTGTAGGGAGTGTCCTGAGTAGATGGTGCAGTTTCTTAGGGCTAGTCTACACTTACCAGCCGGGTCGACGCGGTGAGTTCGACTTCTCGGAAACTATCGCCCTAATCTAATCTGGGAAGTAGTTCAACGAAAAAGCGCCAAGGTCGACCGCGTACTCCACCACTGCAAAAGGCGATGGCGGAGTCAACCTTGGAGCCACGGACTTTGATTGACAGGTGAGTAGTTCGAACTAATTCACGTAGCTGAATTTTAGTGTGGACCAGCCCTTAGTGTATTCCTCAGTGGGATCTGAGGGAAGTGGCCTGTAGAATTTGGTATTGGAAAGTTGTCTGGCGGCCTCCTTTTGGTAGTCAGTCCTGTTCATGATGACCACAGCACCTCCTTTATCAGCCTCTTTGATTATAATGTCAGGGTGGTTTCTGAGGCTGTGGATGGCAACTTAGGTTATGAGGCAAGCGATGTTGTTTTTCCACAATTTCTGCCTGTGAGCATTCTATGTATAGGTCCAGACTGTCATTTCGACCCTCAGGAGGAGTCCATGTGGAGTTCTTCTTGTGCTGTTGGTGGGAGGGTAACTGTGTATCAGTGGGCTGTTCAGTGTTATCCTGAAAGTATTCTTTGAGTCGGAGATGGTGAAAGTAGGCTTCCAGATCGCCGCAGAACTGTATCATGTTAGTGGGGGTGGCGGGCAGAAAGAGTCCCTGAGATAGGACAGACTTTTCTTCTGGGCTGAGTGTGTGGTTGGATAGATTGATGATATTGCTGGGTGGGTTAGGGGTACCACGGTTGTGGCCCCATGTGGCAGGTAGGAGTTTAGACAGCTTACAGTCTTTTTTCCTTTGTAGAGAGGTGAAGTGAGTGATGTAGATCTCCTGTCTTATTTTAGTGAAGTCCATTTGTATGGAAGTTTGGTTATTTATGAGAGTCTCCAGGTTGGAGAGCTCTTTTTTGATGTTTTCCTGTTTGCTGTATAGGATGCTGATCAGGTGGTTCCTCAGTTTCTTTGATAGAGTATGGCATAGTCTCTCACTGTGGTCTGTGTAGTCTGTAGATAGCAGTGGATTTTTTTTTTTACCTTTAGTCCATTTGGTATGATGTCCAAATCAATTAGCATCAGCTGAGAGGGAGCTACCTGAGGTTAATTAGGATCAGCTGATCCCAACTAAGGGCTGCCTGAGACTTTTTAAACCCTCCCCTGGGAGAAGAAGGGGGGAGAGAGAGAAAGAAAGAAAAAAAAGTCCTGCTGCCAGTAGGTTAGGAGTAGCAAGACAGCAAGCCTCACCAGGAGGAGAGGCTGCATTCCCTCCCATAAGGGAGAAAAATAAGCTAAAAAGACTAGTGGAGGGAAGGAACAGACTTCCCCCGTGCCACCAAGAGGGACTATATTACCCAAGCCTATCTTGGGAGGGCTAAAAGCAGCAGAGGCTGGGGAGACTGAGAAGGTGCTCTGCCACAGTAGCTGGGTTACTTTTCTGAATAAGTGAAAGAAAATAAGGATAGAAAGGGCTCAAATAAAACCACAAAACAGAATATAACTAGCCCTAGCTGAGAGCACACAGTTTGTGCTAAACTTCTTCTGATCACTCATTTCAACTTTTCTAGAGATTTAAACTTGTTTTCATAATGAAGTGATGATTTGTCTACCTGAAAAAGTTTCAAACTAGCCAAAAGATGCAGTAATTTAGTTTGCAGTTATTTTAGAAATTTGAAATGAAAACACTTCAGTTCATTTGTGAGTTTACAAATGTTGACACCAATTCAAATAGTCTTATGACAATGCATGGTTCTAAAGGAAAACATGAATATATTGACAAATTGGGAAAAAAATAGTGCACTATTTAAGATTGAAAATGGAGGTCTCATAAACAAGAAACAATAGAGATTAAGGTTGCAATCTTGCAACTGGATCCCTGTTTCCATGGTCATCCAGTTGTAGAATTGGGCCCAAAGTTTCCTTCAATGCAGTTAACTTGACTTCATTGTACATCCTATATATTTAACCATAAAAGGTAACAATGGTATGATTTACTTATAAGAAGACAAAAATATGTAATGTGGGCCATTGTGGGAGCAAACTCTTTTACATTATTTTCATAATTCCCACATGCTTAATTTATTAATTTTAACATTGCCTGGATGCTGGGAGGTTGCATTTAAACTTGCTGGTTTATTTGTATTTCAAGAAAAATAATACTAATGAGCCAGTGGTAACAACAGGATTTTGTAGACAATCCATGAGGTGATTTTAGAGATTATGGTCCCATAACCTGCAATTTGTATCATTGTCCCTCACAGTGATAAAATCCACTATAGGGCCACTACTGGTGGAGGGAGTCCATATCTCCCAAAGGAGGCGCAAAGGTGCCAACATTACTTAAAACAAGGAACTGTCACTCTTTTGTTCTAGAAGTCATGCCTTGGTGGGGATCACCTGACCAGTTAACATGCTGCCTCTATCTAATCTTCCTGTTTTGAGGAGGATTACTGAGGTTATGGTGAAGCAACTTTGGCAGTAACTGATATCTTCTGATTCACAGAACACAAGAACCATGGGTCAACTGGAAACCCATTAAATTAATAGGCAGCAGGTTTAAAACAAACAAAGAAGTACTTCACACAGTGGAATTCATTGTCAGGAAATGTTGTGAAGGTCAAATGTATAACTGGATTCAAAAAAAGAATTAGATAAGTTCATGGAGGATAGGTCCATCAATAGGTATGAGCCAAGATGAGCAGGGATGCAATCCCATGCTCTTGGTGGCTCTAGCCTCTGACTGTCAGAAGCTGGGAGTTGATGACAGGGATGGATAATTGCCCTGTTCTTTTCATTCCCTCTAGGGCACCTGGCATTGGCCACTGGAAGACAGGGCTAGAAGGACCATTGATCTGACCCAGTATGGCCATTCTTATGTTTTTGTTTTAGATCTCACCATAGTGTGGAGATAACTGATGGTTTCCTGTTAGTCCCTCACACAGACCAGGCATCTTCCTGATTCTTTTAGATCCATCATCTGTCTTTGATACTGTTTGGCCACAAAGTATTGCAGAGTGGCCCTTTATGTAATTGGTTGTTTTTCTCAAAGTGGTCCCCTACTATAGTATTGGGAAACTGCACTCCTACCCCTGAAGGTCTTCTCATGAGGGGTGCTGCAAGGTTCTTTCTTGCCACCTCTTCTAGTCAATATGTATTTGATACCATGGGTAAAATCATCAAGAGTGCCAGTGAGTTCAGCTTCTAAATCCCATTGAAAACCAATGGCACTCAAACAAACAAAAACACTGTCTGCCTATATTTAGGAAACCAATTTCTCATAGATAGAAACAAAGAGTAATTGCAATGTATGCAGTGTGTTGTAGTGGGAAACCTCCACTTTCATGTGATATCTAGTTCAAAATTTTTTTTTTCTTTATTCCTCTGAGCACAGGTAAAAGCTAGATAATAAAACACTGTTGGAAACATTTCCTAGAGCTATCTCAAGGATGTTCTGAAGCAAGATGCCAACTAGACTAAAACTTAGTGTTATAAAGGACCAATTGTAGGAGGCCCATGAAAAGAAGTATCCCATCTCACTTTAACCAACAGAGTCAGAGTTCAAGGCCAGAAGGGACCACTAGATCCATCTAGTCTGGCCTCCTGTATATTGCAGGCCACAAATCACCCAGCCACCCCACACCAAGCCAACAACCAGAATTAGGCCGAAGTATTACAGCCCTCAGGAGACTAAACCATCATGTGCCAGAGGTAGAGAACAGGAGGGACTGAGTTGCACCAATACTTGAGGCTACTGCAATGGCAGGGAATTGATTCAGTGAGATATACCCAGATGAACCTAGCCAATGACTTGCACCCCATCTTGGATAGTCCTATTACAGAAGGCACCAATAACCACTGTAGTTAAGGTTGTAACACAATTTCTGCTGTGGCTTCCTTTTTCATACACTCAGCGCTTTCCAAAATAGTCAATGTTAAAGCAGAAATTCTCTCATGACTGGGAATTCTCTTTTTGAAAAAGGTTTTATTCAAATTCTATTGAATGGAATGGGACTTTTCCTAAATGAAACCTGCAAAATTGGAACCTTTTTATTTATAGATTGACTCATTAGTGTCCATGCACACTAATTTGTTTATACATTGATTTATTACACCAGATATCCTTCTGATTTCCTTCTACTAGTGTACCAATGGTTTCACATTGCTAGGTTATTTCCAGTTGGTATCATTTATCTCTCTTGGTAGTCCATCGATCCGATGACGACAAATCTGTGCAGATCATCTATTGTTGGTCTCATGGTGCGCCCTCTGATGACTGTACAAGCCAATTCTAGAGGTGCACATTTTGCTGCAGATGGTGCATGGGAAGTTCACGGTCAGTGGATTGTGCACTGCTGATGCTCTGTGACGTCGTTCGTGTGCCTCTTGTAGACGCCGGCAGAGGGCTTCCTCGAAGGTGATGCAGGTATTTCTAGCTGTTGCACGCCACTGTGTTCTGTCGCTGGCGGCGTCCTCAAGGTCCCTGGGTTTGATACTGCTATACTGCAGATTAGCTTTGATGGTGTCCTTGTAATGTGTCCTGGTATCATTTATAGAGCTGGGCAAATAACTGATTTTTCAGTGTGCTGGCAATCCCAAAAATAAAATAAAAATGTTTTGGGCCAAACAGCTACCATAAATTCTGAAAAATTTCAGCAAATCAAAAAAATTGGTATAAATTTTGTATTGGGTCTTATGAAATGTTTTGTTCTTGGGCATTTTAAAAAGAAAATTAAAGGCTAAATCCAGAGAGTGGCTGGAGGATGAGGATGTAGCAGTAATGTCTTCCTTGTAACATTTAGCTCAGTGGTTAGGACACTCACCTGGGATGGGTGAGACCTGGGTGCAATTCCCTTTGTCAGAGCAGGGATTCAAACCAATGTCTTGCATATCCCATGTGAGTGCCCTAACCACTGGGTTAAAGGCAAGCACCAACTCCAGTTGTTGTTTTGTGAATAGGGCCCCTTGTGACTCCAGCTTGCACTCCCTCTCCAAATATTTGGAGCTGAAACTATTTGGCAAAGTCCTGACAAATTTGTAAATAGTTTTGGGTTGATCAAAACTGCATTTTTTGTCAAATAAACGATTGTCTGAAAAAAATTGTCTTGCTCTAACCATTTAACTATATAATGTCAGATAATGAAGTACGCAGCTAGGCACAGCTGAAATTATGTGTCTTCCCTTTGAAGCAAAAAGATATGGGGACCAAAAAAGGAAAAGATCCTCTACTTACACATCCAGAATAAGATGCATGGGACTGTCAATTCTGCTCCCTTTCCACATCCTTAAATAAAATTGGACACACTGTCCTATATTTTTTAAGCATATTACAGGTCTCAGGGAGATGCATATAGCTTTGATGATAAGGTGGTGTATATTCTGGTAGCATAGCATAGCATGTCAGGTGTCAAATTCCTCTTCAAGAGGATTTTAGATGTTCTCCAAAGCCAGGATTTCCCCATGATTTACTCTTGCAGACAAGCAAAACATCCTATCTCAAATCCTTGTGTTTCTGTGTATTCCCTGGCCCTTAACAGTGCACTGCAGAGAGGAGAGAGTCTCCTGTCTCATTCACACATTTATTATTTGGCATATGCAAAGCGGTTGACTAAGATTTGTGATAATCCTCGAATTCAGTCTGCTCTTTGGATCATCCGTTTCTCCAGACTGGAGACAAGCTGCAGCTGGGTACTTACAGGGGACACATCATGAATGCTGATCCATTGTCTCCCATTTATAGCATTCATGGTATCCTTCTGACCTAGTGTAAACACAGAATGCTCCAAAATGAGTGATTTCGGAACAGCAGAAAACTTGGTTTCTATAAACAGAACAAGAGAATCTGTGCCTTTCTCAAGGAAATACAATATGCAGCGTATCAGTGACCATGCTGTGTCAATTATGAATTTGTTGGTGACATTTATATTGCATCTTATAACCACATGATGTTAATTCCTCCCAACTAGAGGTGCTAGACATCATGTATTTAAATAGATTAAAGTTTCTGGGCTGGATTCTCTTCTGAAATCCAGCCTCATTGCAGCACTCAAGTAGTGCAAATGGCCAGCAGAGTTCTCTTCTTGGAGGGGAACTCCTTGCTTGTACAAGTATGCCACCACCAGGCCTACCACTGCCTCCTGGCATAAGGGACATGTCAGGGGCTGGCTGGCTGGCAAACAGAGGGCACAGCAGAGTACCATTCTTCCAAAAATAGGTCTTGTTTGGCAATACAGTCAAGGAGAGATGTGATGCCAGCCATAAATGGATCAGACTTAGATTGATCCTCCACTCCTTAGGAGTCAGTGTTGTCAAGATAGTGCTTTTGGAAATGGAACTTCAGCTTACTGTAGGCCAGGGTGCTGACTCACCGGCTGGGGATGGAAAAATAAAGTCTCTTCATATCCCTTTTTTCTGGGCTTTGTTCATCTCCAAAACATAAATGCAAGACCAGAGCAAATTAACTGAAACTACGCAGTACTAACCACCCGAGGCGCAGGGCTGAAAGTCATTAAATTCTTACTGGTCTGGGGGCCGGCTCTGCCCCACAGAAGGGGCGTGGTGTTGGGCAGAAGGGGTGTGGCCTCAGGTAGAAGTGGCAGGGCCATTGGTGATTTAAAAGGATCTGTGGTGCCAGTCACTGCCACAGTAATGGTGGGCAGGGAGCCCTGGGCCCTTTTAAGTCACCTGCCCCAGGGCAGCTGCCCCTTTTACCATCCCCGCCCCCACCTGTTGGTGACCGGGGTGGGGGGGAAGAGAAGGAGCAATGACGTTAAAGCACTGTGGCGGCGCTTTAAAATCATTGCCCCTTTTGCCTCCCTCATTAGCGGCCCTGCTGGTACCCTGCCTGCTGTGTGCAGGCTGGAACCACCTTCTTACCAGTATGCCATACTGGCCTATACCAGCCCACTTTCACCCCTGCCAAGGCCTTACCGACTTCAACCAGTTGCAGGTGAGATAACAGACTTCCTTTTTAGCTATACAGGAGGGACCCAGGGCTTCACTGTCTCTCCTGTCCCTACTTAAGAATCAGGAGGCCTTTTAACTAGCTTCCTATTGTCATGTTTGCTCCTAGTCACGTGCCCAGGGCAGAGGTGAAAATAAGCCAGTGTGGTCTGGTATGCCATACCGGTAAGACTGGTACACAGCCAACCATACCGGCAGGGCTGCTGATGAGGGGGTGCCAAAAGGGGCAGCTTCCCTGGGGCCCAGCAATTTAAAAGGGCCTGCAGCAGTGGCTGGAGCCCCTGGCCCTTAAAATCGCTGCCAGAGCCCTGGGGTTCCCGGCCACCGCCGCTACCACTATCATGGGACTCTGGCGGTGATTTAAAGGGCCTGGGGCTCCTGGCTGCCAACACCACCAGTGCTACCCTGGGGCTCCGGCCCTTTAAATCACTGCCAGAGCCTCCGGGTAGCGCTAGCAGCAGTGATGGTGTCTGGGAGCCCCAGGCCCTTTAAATCGCCGCCAGTCTGGGCAGCGCTGAATGGCTGTCTAGGGGAGTCTGGCTCCAGCCCTGCCTCTTCTGCCAGAGACCCCTTCCCTTCTGGTTGAACTGCCCCCCTACCTTGCTCAGGACCCTGTCTGCCCTGCGTACGAGTAAGTCCCTTAAGTTACTTTCACCCCGGACGAGGGTCATGTTCTCTAGCTATTTGTGCTCCTTCCCCAGTTGATCTTCCCCATTCCCAGACACAGCCCACTGGAGGGTGTCTTGTGGTACCTGTAATCAGTACTTGTGATCTGATCATTTGTTTAGAGGATAGAGTGTACATAGATAAGAAATCAGATTCATGGCACTTTACCTGGGGGTGTAACGTCTTCTAGGGAAAAGTAAAATTTAAATGCAGTTTCTGCTTTGACATGAGTAGGATTTTCATGTGAAGTCAGCTCACTTCTACAAAAGTGCTGCTTCACAGGGAGAAGAAAAGAGTTTCATTTTAAGTTGTACACATGTATTGAGTCACATATCACAGATAGAAAAAGACCTCTGAGGTCATCTGGATCATCCTAGCACAGTTCAGGAGAGTTCTCAACAGTATATTCTCCAGTATTTGGTTCAGTTAAGGTTTATAGTAGGTGAGAAATATGGCTTTCATTTAATCTCTGTGGAGATTATTGCACCATATAATAGCTCTACAACAATTAGTCATTCCTTCCCACCCCCAAATCTTCAGTCTATATTTTCCTTTGATAAATTGCTTTCCACAGATCCTAGTACATGCTGCTAAGTCTTAACTAATGATGGGCTAAAATCAGAGCCATATATCCAAAACCATCTGAATTTCAGGCTGGTGTAAGATACAATAAAATCTACAAAACAAGTGAAGTCTGATATTTCTGCCTTCAGTTGTTGAGCTACAGTATTTTATAAGCTTGTAAGCGCCTCAGGGCAGGGACTGTTTCTTACATTGTATTTGAGGTATTTGAGGTCTTGACCCTGACTGAGGCCTCTGAGCTCTACCTCTAGACACATAAGGCTTGCAAAGTTTCTAGTCAGAAACTGTGTTTGTTTTACATACACAAATTAAAAATGGTGAACTGATTTCCATTTATCCTCAAACTATTTCAACTCGAGCATCAGGGAAAACCTGAGAAGTTTGAGCCCAAAAGGAATTAGGGAGTTATGAAAAAACAAAAAAGAGGCCTAACATGGACTTTGAGATACAGTCTTCACTGGAGTGGGGTGAGAGAGAGTCTGGTGATTTTGCATGCTCATATGCAGAGTGTATATAATGTTCTAAGGTAATGATTTCACTGTGGTTCTGGAGGTAAGTTGTCAACTGAAGAGGATTTAGTTCTCTCTAATGTTAGAGGGCGCTATGTTGCAAAATGTCTTCAGATCATGGTAAGAGTTTGCCTCAGTGTTTTTGCATTAGCTCCCCTTTGTGAAGGTTAGGCATTGAAAACCCATTGTTTTTCAGTGAATTGGCAGGTAGCTTCCCTAAAACATAACTTCAGCTTAATTGCTTTTGAAAAATGAATTGGTGTGTTCTGATATTTTGCGAGACACTAAATGATGTGGAAGATCCATTAGAGACCCCACTGAGATGTGAGCAACATCTGAGGACCATGCAAGTAGCTGTGTACTTGTTAATTTCCAGTCTTTAAGGCATGAGCTTTAAAAGCTTTCACATGTACAATATTTCATATTAAATTACATTTCATAAATAAATAATGCAAGCTGATAGTGCTTTGGCTGGAAAATAAGTCAAAACAAAAAAGCTTTGTGGTTCTTAGATCTTCATCTTCTAGCAGGGTGTTTTTTGAAGCTTGAGGTAATAAGGTTAGCCTCTAGGATAAGGGAATATAAAATAAGGCTCCAGGCACTAAGGACCTCATTCTCTCTCTGAAAATCAGAATGGAGGAAGAACATCAGCATGTAAGCTTTCACCTGACCTTCTCCTTCCTCTGTGCAAGTTGATTGCTGGAAGGCACTAAAAGCATGATCAGAAGAAAATGTCATTTGTTAAACTAGGAAAGTTTTAACCTGCAGACTGAAACTGAATACAAATATGAAGGGGAAGGACTTCAAAGTGATAATTTAACTTTGCACTGATATGGTAAGTTTTATCATGGGATTCCAAAATGCTGCATAGACAAAAAGGTTCTCACAAAGCGACTTAGTTCCTCAGCTGCTCTTGGAAGTACATGTGGCACACTGGTGGGAAAAACCACCTTCTTTCCATCAGTACCTTAAACATCTGTGACTATTTATCTCATACCTGGCCACATGATCTATAACATTCTCATGTACTGTTTGCATAGCACCATAGGCACACAATGCTTTACAGATAAAAACTGGAAGACAAGACCCTATCTTCAGAAGCCTACAATCAAGGGCCCTGATTCTGCAAACTCTTAAGCACATGTGTAAGTGTTTGCAGGATTGGGGCCTATAAGTCTAGCAACCCCCCCAATTCTGGATGTCAAGCACTGTTCATCTCAGTACAGGTCTGAGGACTGGGCAAAAAGGAGTAAAAATATGAACATAATTACTACAGTATGTATTGTCGAGAGCTGGCATACAACTTGCAAGTACTTCTACTAAATAGCAGAGGATTCTTTTGCCAGAACTCCACTCTTGCATGCACTCGTCACCCAGAATGACTCTTGGACTAAGCTCCAAATCCTTGAGTTCAATATGCTTCATAAATCTGCCCTAAATCCCGCTCTCTCAGCAGCTAGAGGATCTCCCCTGCGTATGGGGATCCTTGGATAGCTGCTCCTATGCCATCATCCATCCCTTCCTGCAGTTAGAGAGCATTGTGAGCACTATCACTTATCATTGCAACATGGCACCATCAGGCTGCACTGACTTGAACCTCAGGATTGGGGAGCAAGTCTGTGTTCAAAGGCAGCTCCACGCCACCTCTGCACCCCATCTCTCCTTTGTTGCCTCAAGCACTCCTCAGCCACAGAGGATTGGGCCCATTATTTGGAAGGATCACACATCCTTTATATACTGTAAATTCAATCTTGAAAGGTGCTGAACATCTACGGTTTACTTAGGGTTGCCAATTTTGGTTGGACATATTCTTGGAGGTTTCATCATCTGATATAATCTTTAATTAAAGGTCAACCATTAATTCCTGGAGACGCCAGGACAATCCTGGAGGGCTGGCAACCCTATGTTTACTTCAGGCTCTAAGCCACACTCTTTAGCTTATGAACTCCTTCAATGCATTCTGAGGTACTTCAGCCTTCAGCACTGAACAAGATCTCCCTCTGGCTGCAGCTTGAGAGTGCTGAATACTGCACAATATGGGCAGCTTGAAGGGTTGGGGGGTGGTGGAAGAAGGGAAATAGACAAAAGGACTTTGGGAAGAAAATGCAAGGAATGAAAATTCTGAACTTCAAAAAAGGTGGTAAGCACATTTTATGAATTGAAAACAAATAAGGAGAGGATTAGAACTAAGACTGAGGAAAGTGTATGTTTGATTAAGGGCAGGGATTAAAGATAACCTGATGCCGCACAGAAAATTAAAAAATACATACAAGTTTGACTTGGAAACAATTCTGCTCTTTCCTCAATCTTTGTTAATTGACAGCCTGACTAGGCATGTATGGGCATAACACAAAGAAATTAGTTGATCTTATTTCCCATTTCCTCTAAATCAGTCCTTTCCTGTTGCAATGATTTCCTCATTGTTAAACTTCAGAATAAAGCTGAGCACAGAAATGTCAGTTTATGTACTTGAAAGAGTGCCAGCAATAACATAACTAGTTATATTGAGGGTCTTAAGAAAGCATAACTGTATAGCTTGACTGGTTTCATTGTTTTCCTTACCTTACGGAAGATTTCATACACTGCTTGGGTTATAATTAGGCTTGGCATAATCTGATTTGAGTTTGTTTGTTTTTTAAATTTCAATGGATAATATCAATATTTAAGCTTTTTTGTGAAAAAAAGAAATGATTTAAATTCTCATAGTTGTGGGCATCAGAAAATGAGGTCAGATAATTTAATGACACTGACTTTCAAAAAGTTAAAGCTTTATAACCATTAATACACAAATTGTCAAACACAACAACATGTCAAAATATACAAAATAAATATCCTTAAATCAAACCAGAATAGTTTTCAAGCGGTATTTTCCTTACTTTGCCTATCTGTAAATTTTGATTATTGATGGAAATATTTATCATTTGTGTGTATTCAGTAAAATCACTTACCAATGAAAATCTAATCTTTCCAAGCCTAATTATATTCATTCTTTGTGGGCAGTTGAAATCAATGTCCAAATTTCTATTAAATTCAATAGGCAGGATTGAGCCTTGATATACTCATTTTCTTATTAGCATGTATATGTGGGTTTGGTAGTGCCTGGAATATGCTGGGCACTTTCTGGACACAAAAGGAAAGCACAGTCCTATTCCAAAGAGCTTCATTTAAAAAAAAAAAGTCATTTTCAATACATATATTTGAATTAAAATACTTGTACCAGAGCATTACATTTGCAAAGTTCAATATAAACATTAGTTAATTCTAACAGTCTTTTTGCAGTAAGTAGGTATTATTCCCTCCCCCCACACACAGATACACACTTTACAAATGGGAAAACTGATGAGAGGGTATGGTCCAGATTTTAAGAAGTGGCATCTAGACTTTGGTGTCTCAAACTTTAGGATATGTCTACACTGCAATTAAAAACCTGCAACTAGCTGATTCAGGCTCACCAGGCTGCTTCATTGCAGTGTAGACTTCTGGGATCAGGCGGCAGCTTGAGCTCTGGAATCCTACCACCTCACAGGGTCCTAGAGCCTGGGTGCCACTGTGAACCTGGATGTCTGAACTGAAATGAAACAGCCCCACAGCCCAAGCCCCTGGGAGCCTAATTCAGTTGGTATGGACCAGCTACTGTTTTTTTAATTTCAGAGTAGACATTTAGGTGCACATGTCCAGATGTACAGAGTCTGATTCTCAGAGGGACTAAGGATCCAGCTGAAGTCAATTGGAGCACCTCAGCACTTCTGAAGTTAGGCTCAAGGTATCTCAAGTTCAAAAATTGAGATCATACTTGAAAATCTTGGCTTAAAGGACTACGTCTGTGGCACAGCTGGGGGTCAGAACTTGCTACTTCCCAACTTCTAAACCTACATTTGTCCCTTCAGACCATATTGCTTCCAAATTAGCCTATACTACACCTTCCAAATTGCAGTAGACACTCCAGATTTATGAGTATTGTTTAGTAGCTTTTCAAAAAGATACTAAAAAGCTGGAACAAAATAGCTATTTTTTTAAAAAAATGTTCATTAAAATTTAAAGATGCAAAACCAAATAAAACTGCAATGAGAGACATTTAAAATATTTAGCTCAACTATCACTACTCAGGAAAGGGAATGCAAATGCGGAAGCCTATTATTGCTTTTAGCTTGTTTTATTTCTCTCATTCTTTTAGATACAGGAACGGCCCAGCCAAAAAAAAAAAAGTCACGAGTTTATTGTAAAACCACCAATTTAAAAACAAGATGCTTATTTCTTAAAATTCTACGTGCTTTTCCCTGTTCATTGCCTCTTTGAAATCATTATCCTCTGCAGGGGACATCATAGATGGCTACTGTGAAAAAATCCCACTATAGTAGCACCCCAAAATATCTGGGTCTCCCAGGCAAGCATCAGGGCCAGAACTCAGGTGGGAAGGAACAAAGCAGTTTTAACAAGAAGAAAGATCTTGTTATCCTATAATTGGCCTGTCAAAGCTGGCAGCCTTTGCTTCTTCATTATTCAAAAGGACAACTGCTGAGGCAGAAATGGAGTGAGACCAAATGAAGGTATTTGATCCGAGTAGAAATGTAAATGTGTAAAGCACTGATGAGTACAGTCTTTAATTTTTTTTCAGAACAATGGATTTGGGGTAGGCCTGTGACAAACACTGACGGGGTAATTGTTTTTTTGAGCATCAGTTCAGTAACTCTGCACCAGCTGCCAAGGCACAAAACGAGAACAAACTAGCTAGAGGCATAAAGGGTAACAAGAAAACAAACATTCTACAAATACATTAGAAGCAAAAGACAACCCAGGACAGAGTAGGCCAGTTATTCAATGAGGGAGGAAAAATAACAGAAAAATGTGGAAATGGCAAAAGTGCTTAATGACTTTTGTTTCGGTTTTCACCAAGAAGGTTGGTGGTGATTGGATGTCCAATATGGTGAATGGGAGTGAAAGTGAGGTAGGATCAGAGGCTAAAATAGGAAAAAACATGTAGACAAAGTAGATGTCTTCAAGTCACCAAGGCCTGATGAAATACATCCTAGAATACTCAAGGATCTGACTGAGAAGATATGAGCCATTAGCGATTATCTTTGACAAGTCATGGAAGACGGGACAGATTCTAGAAGATGTAGAGAGTCTGATTCTCAGAGGGACTAAGGATCCAGGATCCAGATTCTAGAAGAAAAGGGCAAATATAGTGCCAATCTATAAAAAGGGAAATAAGGACAGCCCATAGAATTACAGGCCAGTGAGTTTAAATTCTGTACAAAGAAAGATAATGGAGCAAATAATTAAGACATAGCTCAGTGGTTTGAGCATTGGCCTGCTAAACCCAGGGTTGTGAATTCAATCCTTGAGGGGGCCAATTAGGGATCTGGGGCAAAAATCAGTACTTAGCCCTGCTAGTGAAGGCAGGGGGCTGGACTCAATGACCCTTCAGGGTCCCTTCCAGTTCTATGAGATAGGTATATCTCCATTATTCTATTCTAGAAGAAAATAAGGTGATAAGTAACAGTCAGCATGGATTTGTCAAGAACAAATTGTGTCAAACCAACCTGACAACTTTCTTTGACAGGGTAACAAGCCTTGTGGATGGGTGGGGGAGTGGTAGATGTGGTATATCTTGACTTTAGTAAAGCTTTTGATACTGTCTTGCATGACCTTCTCAAACAAACTAGGGAAATGCAACCTAGATGGAGCTACTATAATGTGGGTGAAAAACTCATTGGAAAACTATGCCCAGAGAGTAGTTATCAGTGGTTCAGTCATGCTGGAAGGGCGTATCGAGTGGGGTCCTGCAGGGATAAGTTCTGGGTCCAGTTCTGTTCAATATCTTTATTAATTATTTCAATAATGGCATAGAGAGTACACTTATAAAAGTTTGCAGATGATACCAGGCTGGGAGGGTTTGCAAGTGCTTTGAGGACAGGATTAAAATTCAAAATGGAGAAATGGTCTGAAGTAAATAGGATGAAATTCAATAAGGACAAGTGCAAAGTACTCCATTTAGGAAGGAACAATCTGTTGCACACATACAAAATGGGAAATGACTGCCTAAGAAGGAGTACTTCAGAAAGGGATCTAGGGATCCTAGTGGACCACAAGCTAAATATGAGTCAGTGTAACACTATTGCAAAACATACACACACACCGCCCCCGAACATCATTCTGGGATGTCTTAGCAAGGGCGTTGTAAACAAGACACAAGTAGTAATTCTTCTGCTCTACTCTGCGCTGTTTAGACTTCAGCTGTAGTATTGTGTCCAGTTCTGGGCACCACATTTCAGGAAAGATGTGGACGAATTGGAGAAAGTCCAGAGAAGAGCAACAAAAATGATTAAAGGTCTAGAAAACATGACCTATGAGGGAAGATTGAAAAAAGATGGGTTTATTTAGTCTGGAAAAGAGAAGACTGAGAGGAGACATAACAGTTTTCAAGTATCTAAAAGGAGGAGGGAGAAGAATTCTTCTTAACCTGTGAGGATAGGACAACAAGCAGTGGGTTTAAATTGCAGCAAGAGGGGTTTAGGTTGGACATTAGGGAAAAAAAACTTCCTAACCATCCAGACAGTTAAGCACTGGAATAAATTGCCTAAAGAGGTTGTGGAATCTCCATCACTGGAGATTTAAGAGCAGGTTAGACAAACACCTGTCAGGAATGGTCTAGATAATACTCAGTCCTGCCATGAGTGCAGGGGACTGGACTAGATGACCTCTTGAGGTCCTTTCCAGTCCTATGACTCTGTGAAGCACTGACGGGTAATTGTTTTTTTGAGCATCAGTGCAGTAGCTCTGCACCAGCTGTTCATGACATGGGAACTGATCTGCTTGAGCTGATGTGCTTGTTTCAAGTGTTTTCTCACTTTTTCCCCCCCAAAGCAGCTTTTGTTACCCCCACCCTCTGAGCACTTCGGTGCATTCTTCTGTAGAGAATTTGGACCTTGAGATGGGGAAGAAGTGGATTTGATGGGGTCAGCCCCCGTTGTTTTGATTGGAGCACTTGTGTACACAAGCACTTTAGCCAGTCAAAGAGAAATAGATGATACTAGGATTTTCAGAAATAAACTATACCATCAGTACCTGCACTGATTGGAAAGAGCTTAGACCTCTTTCCCAGAACTAGCATCTTGTAGTTTTGACAATAACGCACAGCAGTCTCATGATCTTCATTGCAGTCTATTACTGATATCAGGGAGGAGATGCGACCAGCAGCTAGGAGACTTTCCATAAGCCTTGCAATAATCTTCACTTTGTTTTTCCATGCAGATGCCAAAACACTAAAACAGTGCATTTTAGCTGTATTTAAGTTATTTTTACCAGTAAACATTATACTAAAGGCTGGTTCTATCCTCTAAGTTGTAAGTAGGCAAAAAGAAGAAAAGATTTCTAGTAGTCTAAACAACGGACTGGAAGCTGAGAATTGAACACCTAAATCCACATTTGAACTCGTAAATAAAAGTTGCCTCAATTTTAGGCAATGGAAACTGGGAGTGCTCAAGCATATCTGAAATGAACATCCTTTTGGTAGGCAAATATTGATTTGGGTGCCTAATGATTATAGATGGCTTTAATTTATGCCTCCATTTTCTCCATTTCATTTACTTGCTAAATGGTGCTTTTGAGCTAGCTAACCAGAAAAAAGGTTGAAGAATGCCAAGTATTACTAGGAGAGAATGCATCACTCCTTGTTTTCAGTTTGCTAAGAATTTTTTAATCTGTCAAATCAAAATATATGTGGAAGGGTACATGTACACACATGGTCTGGCCCCTTCTTTAACCTGTCTCTGGTCAAAGATACTTTAATAGCCAGCCCCCTGAATACAATGCATATGCTGAGCCTATAGGAGCCTGAAGGGCACCACCATTATATACAGACGCTCCCTGGGTTACACAAACCCGACGCATGGAAATCCGCATTTACGGAAAAAGTCCTGTAAGTTCCAAAAATCTATTTATTTAGTGTAACTGTTGGGTATACGTTCCCAACTTATGCAAGGCATTCTGGAATGGAATGCTAGTGTAAGTCGGGGAGTGTCTGTACTTAAAAATTTCTCTTGCAGCTAGACTTGCTCAAGGCTCAGTAATCAATTCATCTCTAGTGAGATGGTTTCAGTGTCTATGACAGACAGGAAAATGCCTACACTGTAGATGAGCCACATCGAACACAATTTCAGTGTTCCAGCTCTCCTGTCGGAAGTCAGTGATAAAGAGGTGCAAGTACTGTGGGAGCATGTTATAAGTGCATCATCACCAGCTTAGCACATTCTTTTGTGTGTTGGCACTACTGCCTGCTACAATAAAATCAGAGCTGAAAGGCCTGGAATTAAGCCAGAGCACAGTTTGTTGCTGCAGCTTCCAAAATAGGATCTTTTCCACATACTGTATGTAACACTTTAAGACAGCGTATGTTTAGGATACCAAAATATAGTATTTGTTATGTAGAAGACCAGAACAGGTGCCTCACACTTTAAGGCATCCTAAATAAATAAAAACAAAATGTAAATTAAGAGAACCACATCAATTCCACAAAGCTAAACACTGTACCACATGGATAAACAGAAAAACTCAACCCTCTCTAACTACCAGCCCTGAAGCCACTTTTCCTTCCCAAAAGGTTCCTCTGTAAGACGAATCCTGCAGTGTGCCCTCAGGTCAATTAATTCCAACAATGGGCTGGGTAGTCAATATGAAGGTGTTGCCAGCTCAAAGAGCCCAAGGCAGAGCAACAGCAGGGGGTTCGCAGTGTGTGTGCATCGCACTAATTATCACACACCAGGGAGAGAAGCAAAAAAAGTTTTTTTTGAGCCCAAAGAAGGTGCCAGGGGAGAAAAGCATTCTCAAATCACACACACAGATACAAACAGCTATACATTTATTTATGATTTTAGCTAAGCATCTCCCCCCCCCCCCCCCCCTCTCTCCTCCCTCCTCCTCCTCCTCCTCCTCCCTCCCAGCAAGCACATTATAGCACAGCAGCAGCAAACATTAGCAAACAAGTAACTTTTTTTCTTTTGTTTTCTCTTTCACTTCTTCTTCTTCAGCCAGCAGCAGGTATAAGCAGCCTCCCTGGTACTGGTATAACTCCTACCACATTTCCATTCTCCATCTCTTCCCTGCTGGGTTAATTAAAGTAAAAAAGGAAAAACGGCGAGTTCAGGCAAGCAGAGGCAGCAGGGAGGGAGGCTTGTTGTTTTCTGTTTTGTGTTGGCACTGTCACTGGGCACCATGCCAAGGGATTGTTTCTTAACCATAGGCTGTGCCAGGGCTTCTTTGAGAGGAGCCAGCAGCGTGTCCTACTTAAAGGAGGCACTGAAAGTTTCTATTGATGGTGGGGAGCCTGGGTGTGTGCGCGCATGTCAGGTAAATCCCTCTTGTAGCCCCAAGGATTCCTATCCTTTTCCTTGGTTTACACTAGAAATTATTCTAATCACATCCTGGACCCCAACACCCTTGAACTCTGGGAAACTTTGGATCATCTAGATCTGAGGGTTTTTTGCAAGTCACATCAGAACTGACCCACACATTCCAGAACATTGGATTTGGATCTCAATTTTGCAGCTTGGACCCATCTCTACTTTACACTACACCACACGCCTCTCACTTACTGAATGGAGAGAGGCATTTATTGTAAGTAATAAAGGCAAACAACACTAACTTTAACTTTGTTTAATAGGATTGCATGGTCATACCTACATATGAGTGAGGAGCTGTCATATGGATCAAAAGCAATCAGCTATAAAGAAGAACTATTTCAATATTTGATGCCAGCTTCTTATGTGACAGATTGAAGATTTATCAAAAATGTATAAGGCATGAAACCAAAGGTCAACACTACACAGTATTTAATAGGTCTGTATTTATTCTGATACAGTGTTCTTCAGAGGCTATGGAGTAGATGTCCAGCTGGTGTTGACTGTGTAGCTCCACTGACTTCAAATGAAATGTGGCAATTCACTCAAGTTAAGGATCTGGCCTTATGTTTAGAAAAAAAAATGGAGAAACTTATTTTATGCATAGATGTGTAAGTCAAACATATATGCCATAAATATCAGAAAGGCATATTTTATAAAATGAATAAAGGCCCCATACCATTACAAATAAACAGTTCAATGCAAATGAGAGCAGAATCTGGCCCAACATACATATTTTCAGCTTCTTTCCTCTTGTCATTTTTACAATTTCAGCAACTGCACACTTCTCCCAGCCTCCTTGCCAAACATATCAGCCTCTGTCTTGGTGCCTGGTGTCATGGTTAGTAAATGGGTGTCTGATTCGCTTCTTACTTTCAGAGAAAAAAGTAAAGCCTCTGAACTCAATGTAGTTTGCTGTGAGACTGATGTAACATTGAGAAAAATCAGGCCCTAGTATTTGTTATTTATGAGACCACAAGAGGTGCTCACTCTTGAAGGCAAGAAGAAGATATAAAACTCCAGTGATTTCTCAAGTCAGAAAAGATCACTGACATTCTATACCTGAGGGAGCATTCTGAAACCCCCACATTCCTCATTTTCATATAATCGTGATCTTACGTATAAAGCATGCCTTGTAAGGTATCAGGGAAAAGGTTATGATCTGCTGAAAGTCATTTCTCGATCCATATATGAACTTCATATGCATTAATGATTTAATGACAATTGTGTAGTATGGTTGTCACTAAAACATGCTGTAAGTTGGGGGAAAAAAGTCAGCCAGCTATTAGCTCCCCAGAGGCAACAGCAAGGAAAGTAACCAACGCCTGGGTGAGGTGTCAAACCACATCAGCCATTGTCCAGCAAGGGAGCTACAATGCAATGACCCACCTGCATGACAACCAGGGAATTGCTCAACCTTGCTTGGAGAGACTCAGTAATGCTCACTTGACTCGGGGGGGGGGGGGGGGGGGAGAACAAAGCCAAGAGGGAGGAAAGGACATAGGGAGGGATAAAAGGGAGAGACATTTGCCATGCTCTTCCTCTCTTCCACCTCCATCTACAGACACCACACCAAGCGACTGAAGCACTGATCAAAGGGGAGAACCTGACTGAAGAGCAACCAGCCAGCCTGTGGTGAGAAGCATTTAAGTTTGTAAAGGCATTGAAAGTGTTAAGATCAGCTTAGGATGCATTTTGCTTTTATTTCACTTGACCAAATCTGACTGAGTATAAGAGCTTAGCACAATTCATTTCTTTCAGTCTATGAGTATTTAGATGGAAGTTCACTACCATAGACAATAGACCCTGCGGTTGGAATTCAGCTAGGTAAAATGGAAGTATTGAGTTGTAATATGCACAAGTTACTGGAGTTAATACAACTGCTCTTTAAAAATGCCATGTCCCTAAGAGATTCAATTCTGCCTTCGAGAATAAAATAAGTAACTGACTGTTCTTAATTTTTAAACCAATAGCAATGACCTGGGGTTTACATATGAGCACAAATAATCTAACAGATTAGTGTCTCTGCATTGTGCTGAGGTACTGGCTTGTGGGGGAAGAGTTCCATCTACTGCATCACTCACACCAACTAGTGTAGCTACTCTCTGGAGTCAAGTATCAGAGGGGTAGCCGTGTTAGTCTGGTTCTGTAAAAGCAAAAGATCCCTGTGCACCCTTATTATACTACAGACGTTTTTGCATGCATGCTTTGGTGGGTGGTGAACACTTCTTTTCTTCGGAGACTCTCTGGAGGACTCCCAGTCAGAACATTACCCCTGCAATAGCTTTGCTTGTGGCACTGACTGGTAGAGCAACACATTGCGAAAGCTGCAAATTGGCCAGATTCTGTGAGGAAGGTTGGTAAAGAGCAATTCCTTACTTCATAAGTAGACAGCAGAAATTTGCCCCTCCGTCAGGATTGTGCGTGGAATTCAAACCACTTCACATGGGAAACACTGAGACACATTGATCCTCTATTCTTTAATCTTTATTATAATATATCTCAGTTGTATTTGCCCATCAAACTTCTTTAAAACAAGTATTTTGCAAGACAGCAGATTTTTGTGTGTGTTTGTGTCTAGGCTTTCAGGATATAACTGCTTTGCAGTTACCTGTTGTAATGATGCAGTTCTTGCAGGACCCAACTGAGAGAGTGCCAATTCAGGAGAAATGGCTTAAAAACAGGGCAGTTATATCCCAAGGCTGGGTTTTTTCCACCTCTAAGGCAAACCAAACCAGCCAGACAGAGATTTTTGTCTCACCCTACTGGCTAACCACAAGTCACACAAACAATGCCCTTAGACACTCCAGTTTCCCAGTATCACCACCAGTGCCACTCATCATGGGGACAAATGATTATGAAAACCAATACCCCAATAAAGAAAAGTTCTCAATCCCGAAGAATCAAGCCTCAGACCCAGGTCAATAAACAAATCAGATCTTACTCACAAATCACAATGTTGCCAATCCTTTAGAATCTAAAGGTTTATTCATAAAAGGAAAAAGATAGAGATGAGAGCTAGAATTGGTTAAATGGAATCAATTACATACAGTAATGGCAAAGTTCTTGGTTCAGGCTTGTAGCAGTGATAGAATAAACTGCAGGTTCAAATCAAATCTCTGGAGTACATCCTCAGCTGGGATGGGTCATTCAGTCCTTTGTGTAGTGCTTCCATTTGTAGCAAAATCTCTCCAGAGGTAAGAAGCAGGATTGAAGACAAGATGGAGATGAGGTATCAGCCTTTTATAGTCTTTTCCAGGTGTAAGAACACCTTTGTTCTTACTGTGGAAAATTACAGCAAAATGGAGTCTGGAGTCACATGGGCAAGTCCCTGCAAACTTTGCTGAGTTACAAGGCATATCTGCCTTCTCTCAATGGGTCAATTGTATAGCTGATGATCCTTAATGGGCCATCAAGCAGGCTAGGCAGAGCTAACACCAACTTGTCTGGGATGTCACCCAGAAACATAGAATAAGTTTGAAGTACAGAGCCAATATTCATAATTTCAACTACAAAAATGATACATGCATACAGACAGCATAACCAGCAACCTATAACCTGGTCATTTGACCCCCTTTATACAAGATGTGGTGCCACTACAGGTTGGTTGGTTGCAACCATGTTCTATATGGTCCCAGATTATGTCAATAATGTCACACCTGTGTCCAATCCTCTTTACTTAATTTGCTCCTAGCAGTTAGCTAATCTGACCCTGCTAAAGGTTAGAGAAATCAGCTACCACTGATTCATTTTAATTCTTTGTTTCTGGGCTCTAACTATTTTTGCCTCCCAACCTTGAGAAAAACAAGATTATAAGAGATGTGGTATTCCCCACATAAATTACTTGCCTCATATATAGTTGAAATATAGCACTTATAGTGCTAAAAACGTGTCTATTTTTCTATACCTATTGTGTTAGTAAAGCTAATAAGTATGCACCACTCAGAAAACTTGCATTGCTGTGTCTTCTCTTTAATATACTTAAGGTTAGACACATTGTTCATAACATATTGGGATGGAATTTCTTCACTTTTTACCTTAGAAACAGCAGAGGCTGGTGACATCTGAAAACAGGTATGCTGAACAGACAAGTAAAGGTACTATATGTTCAGAGCCCATTTATTATACTTTGTGTGACTCAAAACCAGGTCCCTTGCTCTGCCTGACCCCAAAAAAACCATCAACTACTTGAAAAAATATGCTTGCTTTTCTAAGAGTAAAATGTCTTTTAGAGATTCATCAGACTTCCTTTTCTTCTGCATGCAGACAGCTCTTTGCTAAGCACCCAAGTGGTTATAAATGTCTCATAAAAATGAACAGTTGAATGAATAATTATGTGGCAATTGTCTAATTGTATCTGATATTTAATACTATTTCTTGTCAAGTAATTCCTATCCAAGTATTACATAAAACTGCTCCTGTGTTTTGTCATTTCTGTTGAAATAGAGACAAGAGCCAGTGTCCCACTTCTGCTCAGGAAATGATACATTTATTTCCAGACAAACTGCAGCCATATACTTTCAGCCAAAGTAATCTGTATTTTAAATTGAGTATAATGAGAATGAACAGAGCAAGGTGTCCAGGAGCATGCATGTCTCCTCTGTAGCAGGCTGCATCCAAACAAGGCAATTGAGGGAATTTGGTTCCTTTAGATTGTAAGAATCTACCCAATGGCTCTACTAGTTGGGGGAGGGATAACTCAGTGGTTTCTGCATTGGCCTCCTAAATCCAAGGTTGTAAGCTCACTCCTTGAGAAGGCCATTTAGGGATCTGGGGCAAAAAAGAAAAGTTGGGGATTGGTCCTGCTTTGAGCAGGGGGTTGGACAAGATGACCTCCTGAGGTCCCTTCCAACCATGATATTCTAGGATTAGCTTACTTATGTTCTCTTAGATAGTTAATATCAGTTACCATAGAGTAAGTCAGAAAGCCCATACTGTATTGAACAGGTCAAATTCATCCCTGGTTAAATTTCATTGAAGTCACAACTTTCAATTTTGAGAGTCTGGTTTTCAGGCATCCCCTCCCAGTAATCTCAGAATGTAAGGATTTGCTAGTTCTTAGAATGAACTTTGAACTATCTTCATGCTCCTTGACTAGCCAGCCCTTTAAACCTCACTTTCTTCTCCACTTAAGTCACTTTTTCTAGTATTCTGAAAGGTTATAACTCCTGTCTTCTATAGCTTTCAGCTTCAGTTAAAACTTGCAGAGAACCTGAAAGTTCTAATATATTCAGTAAATATTTTTAAGAACATTATTGCTCTTTTATGAACAAACGTTACATATTTAGCTGTCCTAGAACCACATATCATTTGCATCTAATACCTACTCTCTTTACGGTGACTATATATTATAAAACCCAGGTTTTTGTATCATTAAAAATATTTAGTATGGACTTCAGTCAAAAATAATAATTTCACACATTAAACATAGAATAACGGTTAGTCTACAAACAGTTGCTGTACTAACTATATCAGTTTAAATTCATGGGAATAAGCTATACCAATATAAGCATCATCATACAAGTATAATTATTCCCATACTAGGGGGGCTGTACTTTAACCATACTGCTTTCTAAACCAATACAGTTATAATGGTACAAAGAGTGTGTAGATAAGCCCTAATAGAAACCACAATGATAAGAAGCCAGAGTACCAAGCCTCTGAGCTTATGTAACACATGCAGCCAGGTCCTCAGCTGCTATAGGTTGTCATAGTCCAAATGACTTCAAATGAACTAGGACAATCTATACAAGTTGATGATCTAGCACACTGCAGTCTACTAGAAGGGCAGGGTATTGTATAGTGCTTACAATTATATCATGAACGAACAGGAGAAGGTGATCAATTACAGAGAATTCCTGTCATAGGTCTCACCCCCACTTGGAGCTGTTGGGTTCCAAAATGGGGACCTGCATTGGTTCCCCTAAACTAAAATCCTAGTTTAGATCTGGTAAAAGCTGCCACCACCCAATAATGTACATGTATTGGGACACAGTCCTTCCCCAAAATCCGTGGGGATCCCAAGAGCCCCAAATCCATGGAGTTTTTACACCTAGGAGAAGTAAACCATTCCCCTCCTCCCCTTTCCCTGAGAATTCACCCAAGGAAAGATTAACCAAGTCCTTAACAGAAAAGATTTTATTAAAAGAACAAAAAGAAAGTAACTGTCTCTGTATTACCTGGATGCAAAAATACAGGGTCTAAATTTATCAATCTCTGGAGAGAATCCCCCCTTTCTTTCTCAGTAAAAGCAACAACAGTACAGAATTAAAGAAATTCTTTCAGCAAACACACAATTGCAAGTGCAGAAATCAAATTATAAGACTAATCTGCCTTTCTAATTAATACTCACTATTGGATAGTAGGAACTACTCCAGGAGAACTTGGAGACATGTCTGGTCTCTTAGATCCAAAAAGAGAACGGACACTTACACAAAGAACACAGACAAATGCTTCCCTCCACAGAGATTTGAAATTATCCTGTCCCTTGATTGGTCCTCTGGTCAGGTGTTTCTCAGGTTACTGAGCTTGTTAACCCTTTCCAGGTTAAAGAGACCTTAATCCTGATCTGTTTATTTATGACAATTCCCAAGTGAGGCTATAATGCTTTAACTAATCACTTGCTCTGAGCTGTACATTGCAATAGAAAAACTGACTAGAACTCACCAGCTGTTGTGAGGTACAAGACCACATGCTGACTCTAGACTACTTGAGACATGTATTAGTGACTCCACTGTCCATGCCTTTGGGTCTTATTTGTAGGGGAGTGTCAAATATAAAAATGTCTAAAAGACAAAAACCCACAATATAAACTATGTTTGTAACCTTAGTTGACACCTCAATGCAATTTTTATGGTCACGTCTTAGGATGGAACTGTGAGACTACCTCTTTTTCCCATGCCACACCCCTATTCTCTTATTTCCTTATCTGCTCCTGGTCAGAGACGAATAGCAATTATATGCAAGACTGAAACTGAGACAGTGACAATGGAGCAAGGGACTGGGGATATTTCACTGGGGGTAGGCATCTTTATACATAAATATGTGAGATTGACCAAACGAATCAAACTGTAGGGGAAGTGGAAAAATACAACAGCATATTGGTAACGTAGCAATTTAAAATTAAAAAAAAATTCCTGAGAATTCTTTGCTTCTTGTTTTTCCATCCCTCATTTTCTGTATCTCTTATCCCCAGCCTTTAAAAAAAAAAAAAGGCTTGTGTTTTTCCTCACACCAATTGTTGAAGAAGTACAGTATTTAGGTTTTTCTTCAAGGACCACAGTTGTCACAGCCCAATGACTCTTAGGAGGTCCCCTGGGGAGGCAGATCAGCCTTGTACGTTGCTAACACTATTGTAAGCATCACAAGGCATATTGGGAAGGGTTAAAAGGTATGAGTGTGGAGTGGAAGATTCCTTTGCAGATTGTGAGAGGCCAAAGGGGAAGGGAGGAAGAGAGCATTCTGGGCTTGTCTAGATTAGGGAAATTTGCAGTGGTGTATCTCCATTTACGTAACACTTCCCTAATCTAGACAAGCTCTCAGAGAGGACTAAGGTGATACTGATTGGAAGAAGGAAGTGTGTCAAAGAGCTTGTCTTCTGTATGACATCCTACAGAGGGCATCTCATGCTCCCTTCTGGCTGCCCTCAGATTAGATCAGTCCACAGCTACTAAATCCTTTTGGATTTGTCAGTATTGTCCAAATAGCTATGGTGGCAAAAACTGTCTGTTTCTGTCTTCATCTTACTTATCCTATCCAAAACAGACCCAGCCACAGTTTGCCATTCTGTTATGGCCTCCAGGCTTAATTATTGTAGCTCATCTTAAAATCACACATAGAAGCAGCTCAAGCTAGTAAAAAACAACAACAACAAAAAATGCAGCAGCTCATTTGTTTAGGCCAGGAGTTCTCAAACTGGGGGTCAGGACCCCTCAGGGGGTCACAGGGTCATGAGCTGTCAATCTCCACCCCAAACTCTGCTTGCTTCCAGCATTTATAATATATTTAGAAGGGTGGTTAATTTATTAGCAGGGGTCACTCAGAGGCTTGCGATGTGAAAGGGGTCACCAGTAAAAAAGTTTGAGACCTGCTGGTTTAGGCAAAGAGATCATGCTGAACTCTTGCTGGTCTGACTATACAATGCAGTTCAAAGTCCTAGTGCTGATATTGTGTCCTGACCTTTGCTACCATGGGACTTGCCCTACCTAGCAAAGAGATCTTTCTCCCACAACAACTACATTCCAGAGGAACATGAAACTGCCATCTACTAGGGAAAGGCACATGAGTAAAGAAGACAAAGTTCACTGAAGCCAGACCAAAGCAATGGAGCGCAATGCCAGAATGCTGACCACCAAGCCTCTGTTCATTACTAAATATAAACTCATCTCTTTGATTTAGGATTCGCTCTGTAAATTCTTCAGACACAAAACACAGAAAACACACAAATTATAAACTACTCAAGCTATTTCTCCATGAGGAGTAGGAAGATTATTTAAATCCTTGCAAGGCACTCAGATACTGCTGATGAAGGTGACAGGAGTGTTAAGATGGACTTACCTCCCCTGGCTTCTAATCACAGGTCTGCCTCAGTTTCCCCTAACATGGTAGATGTTTCCTCCTGTGGTGGTCCTCCATCTGCCAGCACATGTCAGGTGACTGAGCCCTTTGCCCATCATAAATGTCAACCCATCCCAGAGTTAACAGAAGAAGCCCACAAACAAACTCAATTTTTCATCCTGTTAGCTCAAGTTTGCCATCCTTGAGCTGTACAGTTTGTTCATCCTTTCCTAGGGCTCATCTGGGGTGCTAAAGTCCTTTCCCACAAAGTATCAGCTTATCCTTCCCTAGGAAGCAGAGCTGTATTATGGAGACTTTCCACACCCCACTTCCCAATAACATTGTACAGAAACCCAAATACTCCCTCTACTCTTGATTCCAGGTCAGGGACACTGTAGCAAGAAGAAAATATTCAAATACTGTGGCAAGGCACCATTTCAGCCTCCCCAGCCTCTGCTGCTTTTAGCCCTGGTGAGACCGGCTTGGGTAATATGGTCTTCCTTGGGGCACAGGGGAAGTCCATTCTTTCCCTCCACCACTCCTTTTTAGCTTATTTTTCTCCCTTGTGGGAGGGAATACTACCTCTTCTCCTGGTGAGGCTCACTGTCTTCTTACTACTGCTAGCAACAAACCTTCTTCTCTCCTTCCTCCCAGGGGAGGGTTTAAAAAGGTCTCAGGCAGCCCTTAGTTGGAATCAGCTGATCCTAATTAACCCCAGGTAGCTCCCTCTCAGCTGATTCTAACTGATACTCTGTTAACCCCTTCTCAGCTGAACCTGATTGACCTGTAGTTACCCCCCAGTTGATAGGGAGGAGGGCCTTTTAACCCTCTGAGACTGATTTCTACCCCTCCTTTGCAGCTGTCTGTCCTGAGTTTATCACAATACACAGACCCCTTGCTTCACCTATCTGGACTCCTTCCAATCTTGGACTTTCCCTCAGCTCCTTGCTGGGCAGGTGCATTCATTTACACTCTTGCTCTATGCCCACTTTCCTAAGGCCTCTTTCCTGGGCCTTCTGTGGATAATCCAACCCTTCCCAGGTTCTCTCTCAAGCCCTACTTTCTGCAGGAACCCTTTGACCACACTCCTGTCCCTGTTCTTTTATTAGTTGTCCCCCGCACTTAGTGGGTTTCCGTGGCCCTGTGGATCCTCCCCTTAGGCTGGGGGGGGATCCGTTAGCATGGGGCAGGCTTCCGCCCGCCCCCTCTCCCGGATAACCCAATAGTACACTCCTGTCCCTGTTCTTTTATTAGTTGTCCCCCGCAATTAGTGGGTTTCTGAGGCCCTGTGGTACCTCCCCTTAGGCTGGGGGGGGTTCCGTTAGCATGGGGCGGGCTTTGCCCGCCCCGTTTCCCGGAAACCCAATAGATACTTTCTGCAGGACTCGCTCAGCTTCCACTACCTAGTTTACCTGTCTGTTTCCTGGAGATCTTTGCTACCTAGCACCAGCCTTTGCCTACACCTCTTTCTACTCAGGACTTTTCCCTTCCTGAGCCCCTGGCTTCTTCGTATAGAGTCTTGGTTGGTCATTTGACCCTTCCCCCATCTAGTCACATGCCCTTCCCAATTCCTAAACTACCTTTAGAGGGGCTGCCTGACTCTGTTACAGGGAGGATGGGCTATACAACACATTTAATAAATATTATATATGTGATGCGATGCTGGCAGACCAGATGCCAGCTCATGCCAAGGCCCCTAGGACTCACTAAACACTGACAAAGGCATAGCTGGAGTTTGGCTCACCTGTGTGTTACCATTGTTAAAATAGATATTAAGAAGAATGTGTTAGGGTTTAGACTTTGTGAACTGCATGTAGGATGTTGCATGTCTTAATCTTACTTATAACATCTGTACCCCATGTTATAAGGTTATATCAAGTGTTTGCATTGTAAGCCTCTGTAATTGTGTGGGTATAGCTACACTGCAAATAGAAAACAGTGGCTGGCCTGTGCCAGGTGGCTTGGGCTGCGGGGTTGATTCATTGCAGTGTAGACTTCTCAGTCTCAGGCCTGAGCTCTGGAACCCTCCCACCTCGCAGGGTCCTAGGGCCTGGACTCCAGCCCAAGTCCAGAAGTCTACATTGCAATGAGACAACCCCTTAGCTCAAGTCCGTTGACACAGGCCGGCGGCCCGTGTCTAACTGAAGTGTAGACATTCCTGTTTGATGACTTACAGGGTAAGGAGCATTAATTAATGTAGAAATGCTGTCTTCCTAAGGTGGTGGTAGGTCCTGCATACCAAGAAGAACCAAATGAGCCATTATGAAACATCAAGAACAAAGACTGTGTTGATTGCTCCTCCCCGCACACCCACAAAGAGGAGACGTGCAGGTGGGCTCATCCTATCAGCTTGAACACTGGGGGAAGACAATAAAAATTCTTGAAAAGAAGGAACTGTACCTCCATGTTGCTTGAAGCCTGAGGGGCAAAGATTCTTAAGCAAGAGATCCCCAGCTGATTAAGACCTCTTAAACCCACCTCCCCTCAAGACTTCACACAGTTTCAAGCAGGAGTTGAAGTTGCAATCAAGATAATGAAAGTTATACAGTACTATCAAACTTTACGTGTTAACTATGTAAAATAATATTCTGTTTCTCAAAATTTGTATTGGACAAAGAAAGATAGAAAAGATTAATGGTACTTAGACTCAAGAGACATACGTGGCTTGCAATCATGAGGTTACTGCTGACTTACACAGTTTTTGTGCTGTTGTAAGGGAAATATAATGTTCTAGAATGGCATGGATACTGTTTTAAAATGAACTGTAGAAATGATGAAAAACTTGAGTATTTATCCAATAAGCTCAGTGCCAGTTTTGATAGGGGTCACAGCAGCAGACTGGAATAATAAAAGACTTAGTGATTTTGTTCTTTGATGCTCTTCCATAGTGAAAGAAGTCCCTGAACTGCAAGTGTATCATAAAAGACTAAGTAGTCAGAATTGTACAGAGGAAATGTACAGACTGCAGAATGACCTACAGAGCAGATAAATCTTGGGACTTTATTAAAGATCGTTTAATGTTTTTAAGCCTTTGCTTATGGGGCACTGAATTATTTGTCCCAGAGGATCTTTAGAAGACTATCTCCAAGTAATACAAACCGCTACCCAATACTAGGAACCCATCATAAAGACACTAATAAAAAAAGCCACATTGTACTCAGAGGTAAAGTGAAATGATCAAAGTAGGAAATATTTTACAGACTAGCTCTGGCCAAGCCAAAACAACACACTACATACAGTTTTCCCAAGGTGAAATCAAATGTGAGTTTTTCACTCTACAGAATGTTTGATTAAAAAATAAACACAAGAGAAAACTGACTGAATTTTAATAGACAGAGACTTCATTATTTTTCTCGCTATTATAAATGCAGAGATCCAGACATTTGAAATGGAAAAACCTTGGCAACAAGATCCCCACAATATCCACTCTACATGTTATAGGAAAGCTGAGATATCATGTGTATTGTATGTCACATTACATCAGTTGCTTGCATTTCTAAAGCATTTTGTCATATTTTATCTATGCTCTGTACATAAATGTCAGAAAGACATAGATTTAGAGTTATCTGAAACGTTTGTGTTTGAAAATATGATTAAATTTGGCCATTATTCTAAAATGTTAGCCACAATAATGTTTGAAACATTATTTTGACTCTCAAAATTTTCAGTTTTTTTGATGAAACTTTGTTTTTGTTTTCACTGTTTAGGTCCCTGCAATTTTTCCCTTTTCAATTTTGATTGGTGAGCTTAATCACATGCTGGAATTTATTACATTCTTTTTTTCAAAAACTAACATTTTCTATTTTGAAATTGGAAAAATTGTTTTAGAGAATTAAGAATTTCAACAACAAACACAACAACAACAACAACATAAGAGTGATTGGTCCAGTCTGAAAACCAGCAAAAACAAAATCTTCAAAGTTGTTGATAATTTGGCTGGAATTTCTCCCCACCCACCTGACTGTACCAAAGGAGCAGTCGATTCTCTATCGTGTGTTTAGACATAGGATTTGTTTTTCTTTGTCTCATATACAGTAGTTTTAAATGTCTCAGGCAACGGAGCTACATTTTTGCCTCTCTCATCATCCCCCTGCCCCCACACAACGTGATGGGATGTGTTCCGTGACTGCACACTGTAGCAAGGCTAAATCTAATGTGCTTCAAAGAGCTGGAGTAAGTGCGTGAAATTCAGTTGAAGCCAGCAGAATTGCATTTCCTTACACTAGAGTTGCACGTGGTTCCAGCAGAACAGAAATGAAAGATGGGCCATTCCAAAATGTGAAGGAAAGGAGAAAAGCCTGTGCCATCTCCCCATCCCCTATCAATCTTAGGTACTTACATGGCACAGTCATTAATATATTTATCCCTGTGATGGAGGGAAGTGTTATTATCTCCATTATACAGGGACCCAGGTCCATAAAGGTACTTAGGCACTGAAACCTCAGAGTTAAGCACCTAAAGGCTCAGTTTTAGGATCCACTCTGATCCACAAAATTCCCATCTAATCCTGGAGGTGCCTAAACTCACTCAGTGCTTACATTTCTGCTTCTTGCATATGCACTGCTGCATCACTCCAGGTACCTGGGCATTGGTATCCCACCTAAGCCTCAGAACTATCCATGAACTGGGGGAACTCAGGTATTCACCCACCTAACTCACATGTGGGGCCTGATCCAGTAGGTAAGTTCTGAGGCCTCTGTGATTGAATGTACCACCTGTATTCACACCCCACATATCATTGTAATAATTTTTGTACAAAATATGCCTTGTGAGAGATCATTTGAAAACCAATAACTTGCTGGTCAATAATATCCTGGTGAAAGGTATGTAGCAACAATATATGTAAAGTTAGGAACATAAACTGAAATTATGACTGAAATGTGTTTACCAGATAAGCCTGGGGAGGGGGTAAATCTGTTCCTGAAAGACAAAGGACAAGCTAATGTCTCTATCCAGGTGTCATCAAAGTTGATTGGCAATCACCCATCAAGTGGCCATTCTTTGACAATGAAGGGATGCTGGAACATCCCTTGTTGCATGCTAGTAAACAGCACAGAATGTCTTTCACCATGAGATGCCATGTCTCCATCCTCCTCCTGGGAAGGAACTTTTTTTAGAGGTAACTCTCAGGAAAATGCATTTCAGAGGGTGCTGGACTAAAAGAGAGAGGGGCAAAAATATCCCAGGATCTCTTTCTTTTTCACATATGAAGACAAAGGAACCAGCCTTTGGAAGGAGTTCTGACCTGAGAATTTGGTCAGCCCTGTTGCTGAGAACACATGGTAAGGATTTTATAGAGTGTACATAGAATCACAGGGTTGGAAGGGACCTTAGGAGGTCATCTAATCCAACCCCCTGCTCAAAGCAGAACCAATCCCCAGACAGATTTTTAACCCAGTTCCCTAAATGGCCCCCTCAAGGATTAAACTCACAACCCTGGGTTTAGCAGGCCAATGCTCAAATCACTGAGCTATCCCTCCCCAGAATCAAGTCTAGTTTGTTAAGTTTTAGCTATTAGAAAGTATTTTATCTTTATTTCTCTTGTAACCATTTCCGTCGTTAATGCCTTATGCCTGAACTCACTTAAACTCTCTCTTTGTAGTTAAAGTAGCAGGCTCTTAGATATTGACCACTTACAGGTGCAATGGACATATAGTATTTTAACTGTCCAGGAGACTGGGAGCGTGTTGGAGTCACCCTGCAAGTAGTAAGCAAGGCTGCTGGAAGACAGAGTGTGGCTGGTATGTTGCTGACAGGCACCTGGGGTCAGAGTGCTGGACCAGGACTATAGATATATGCAGACACTCAAGGTGTGACCTGCCCGCTGTTTGTTAGTAGCCCAATTTTGGAGTCTACATCAGGAAAGTTTAGTGAGGCACCCAAGATCGCAGAGCAGGTGGTGACACAACCCCTCACTGGTCTGAATTGCATGCTGGACAGCCACCTACTGGACAGCCACCTACTGGATTGGGTCCCATTCAAAATGTGGGAGGGGGTGGTGATGGTGCCCACCTTATAACTTTTATCCAAGTGGTTAGAGCACTCACTGGGGATGAAAGACACCAAGGATCAACTCTGCTTAAAAGGGAGAAATTATTGGAACAGGGGTCTTTTCTTTTGATATCAGGCTGGTCATTTCTAGGACTATGTTAAAGCCAAAGGAGAATTCAGATATTCAATAGTAATTTTATTCCCACAAGAATGTCTTGTCAGGTCTAAAGAACTTTGAGATGAGCTAAATGTTTTGATAAAATATGGTGACCTGAAACTTACCTCTGCACTGCAAAAACAAAAAACAAACAAACAAAAATTGCATTTCCAAAATGCTAAATGTTCAAAATCAAGATCAGGCAAAACCACAATACAGTGATGTCACATTACTTGTGTATGAATATTTCTGTGACCCAAGATCACCCTGATTTTAAGAACTTAAAGATCAGTAGAAGAATATCAGAGGGGTAGCTGTGTTAGTCTGGATCTGTAAAAAGCGACAAAGAGTCCTGTGGGACCTTATAGACTAACAGAAGTATTGGAGCATGAGCTTTCGTGGGTGAATGCCATGCGTCTGACAAAGTGGGTATTCACTCACGAAAGCTTATGCTCCAATACTTCTGTTAGTCTATAAGGTGCCACAGGACTCTGTCAGTATTAAGAATGAAGCCCAAAACATAAAAACAATCTCAACAGACCATTCCTAAATTTTCAAAAGTGACTAGTGATTTTAGGTTCCTTCATTTTGGGTGCCCAACTTGAGACACCAAAGAGGGCTCCGATCCTCAGGAATGTGGGTGCTCAGTACTTTCTGAAAAAACAGGCCCCCTTTGAGCTGGGCACCCAAAAGTTGAAGCACCCAAAATTACAAGTCGCTTTTGAAAATCTTGGTCTATAAATTTGAAGCTATATAGATTACAGGAAGAGGAATGAAAAAGCAGTTTTAATCATTCAAAGAGAAAGTTTGCCTCGCAATAAGAACCTTTCCATTGAAAGGCATCAGTAATAATACTGCATAGTTTCTGGTTCTACTTTATCGTCTGTATTCCGCTGCTGATATTAGACTTGGTACTTTGTTTTCAACTTTCTGATTTATAAGCCATCTGTGAGGCTTCATATGTAAACTTCACTGCCCTTTAAAATTCTAGCTTATTTGAATATAGATTTTCAAGTGCCTAAGCCTAGCAACAGAAAAACATTTTGTTAACTTCGGCATTATCAATGCAAGACTACTTTTTTCCATGGTCAAGAGACTCTTTTCTGTGGAATAATCAGAATCTCCAATGATTTATGATAAGCTTCTGCAAAACAGTAAGACATTGTAAGCCACTTCTTATTGTCTGAGGGCATAGGTGAAATAGCAGATTCTCTCCACAAAGCTTCTGCCTTTTCAAGATTATTATCAAGGGCTTGGCAATTTTTATTTTGTTTATAGCCATTCTCCTTAAAGAGCATTTTACAAAGCCTAGTCCCACTTTGCATTGTTAGCAAAAAAGATGCTACGGTCTTCAGGGATGGTCTAGGTTTACTTGGTCCTGCCTAGTGCAAGGGTCTGGACTTGATGACCTCAAGTATCCTTCCCGCCCTACATTTCTATGATTCTATTTTGTTGGGGTACCTATACAAAAAAAATAAAACACTCAAATCCTAATCCCATTCATATTAGTTGCCTAATCCTGCCAGTGGAATTTTTGCTATCTGTCTTTTTAATTTTCCTATATTAAGATGCATGTACATAGTTTATAGCTGTGTACTTTGTGAGATTTTACAATTTAGAATCTATGGGCCAAATTCAGAAGAGTCTAAACCAGTGCAATTTACACTTTCTTCTGATCCCCCTCAATGCATATGTTACACCAGGGTAGGCTCCCTCAATTTAGAGTCACAGAGATTTAGGCCAGAAGGGACCACTGGATCATCTAGTCTGATTTCCTGTATATCACGAGCCATCAACACTATTCAGCACATGCACACTAAACCCAACAACCAACCTCAGACCAAACTATTATAGCTCAAAGGAAACTAAACTACTTGATTTACTTAAATTCACACCCATTTACCAACATGTAATTTATACGCCTCCTCACTCCTCATTTTGGGTAAAACTTTCAAAAGCGTCTAAGTACAATTGACTTTCAAAGGGGCTTAGCTAAGCTCCCTAAGTCATTCAGAGCCAGATGTTCAAAAGTATTTAGGTGCCTACAGATGCAGGTTGGTGCCTAGTGAGATTTTCAGAAGTACCTAGACACCTAATTCCCATTGATTTCTCACTGAATGACACAAGGATTAGTAGCAGAGAGCAGTCCCAGTGGGCAATGACATGGCCTGAAACATCAAAGAAGTTGGGCTTCTCAGCTGTTCCAATGTTTCTTTAAGGATGGATTGCTTCACTCAACCCAGAATTTCAAATTCTGAACATTGAAATCATGAATCTGCCACAGTTGGAGAAAAAAATAGAATTAATACGGGGCCTTCATGATCTTCAGATGCAAAATTGGATTTGGGCTGATGGTTGGACAATGGTTTGATCTCTCAGTTGCCTCTTCCTGTTTCATTTTCCTCTGATATTTTTTGTCTAGACTGGAGTGCTATTAGGAATGCATAGAGGATGGGGTAGATGAAGTGAACTTACTAATCAGTTAGAATCTATAGAATCTCAAAGCCTGTACTATTGTCCCATTATACAATATGATGGCTGTATCTTATAATTCTCTATGCAAGTGGATATCTAAATCTTCAGCCTGTAATGCAGTAACTAAGAGAGATAATTGTTTTACTCTCTGAACCTTCAAATTCAGTTCATTAGAGTTTGTCAAATAGAAACTCTAGATAGAATTTTTCTTCTCCCACCTCCAACATTTGATTCTGTCATTAATCTTTTCACAATTGAGGTTAAAACTCAGTTAAGGCATTTTGGGTCTGATTCTTGTCCCATTGAAATCAGTCAAAATGTTGATGTGTATTTCAATGGGAACAAAGCAAAACCCTTTTGGGTATGGGATGTCTACCATCAAAGCCTGGGTCTATAGACTGGGGCTCATACTACGGTGCTAAAAAACAGTTATATAGATGTTCAGGCTTGGGCTGGAGGTCAGGCTCTGAAGCTCAGGGTTAGGTGGGAAGTCAGAGCCCAAGCCGCAACATCCACACAGCTGTTTTAGTTAAGCCCTGTGAGCCCCATGCTGTCGATGCAGACTCTGAGACGTGTTGCAGTGGGTTTTAAAAGGCAGTGTAGACAAACCCTTAGTTTCCTGCTGGGCGGATCATGATACTGGATATTTTAAGGGATTCTCTAGTATTTGTTATTATGCTGCATGTTTCATCTTTTTACTTTAAATAACATAGGTCAACGAAAAATAACTAAAAAACACAAAGCCACCATCTGACAGCAGAGAAAACCAGGGTTTACTTCCCTAGTTCAACTTCCTGATGCACCTATCAATAACACCATTTCACCTCCAAATCTTAATATAATGCTTTGCGAGGTTTCTAGATATATAGTACATTCATCCATTGGCAGCAAAGATGAGATTCCTTAATAATAGAAAAATGATCAGGAAAGGTTTCTGAATGCCCAGCATTACTGAATCTCTGCATTCTCTGCTGTCAGAGAAGCAGGGTTGTGAAGGAAGCTGCTATCGGTCGGACTTCTGCCTGATTCATTGCAGGTGTGTACCTATTGTGATTGCCAGGAGACAGCAGGCCTATACCCACCCATAGCTAAAGGCCCTGCCCCTCAGCTGAGGGGGAGATCTACTTGGATGCATGACTTAACAAGGGACCAGAGATAGGCCCCACAGTCGCAGAATACCCCCTGTCCAGCTGCCTCCTCCTGATGTGACGGGTGGCCATCTTGGTCAGTGCCAGGAGGATGATGAGGACTCACGGCTTTGCTGCTGGTTGTATCAAAGGCAGCAGGAGAAGGCATGAGCCAACACACTCCATGCCAGACTACCTGCAATATAAAGGAACCTCTTCAGGGTTGGAGGAGGAAGGCATGGACCTGGCTGTGGATATGGACAAGATCCTGTCTGCCCTCCCCTAGGGGTAGGCTCAGGACACCCACAGAGACCTAGTGCAGCCCTGGCCAGAAAAAACTCCAGGATCTTTTTCTTGAGGCTGGTCAGGGTTCCTGGGGGGTGGGCTAAAGTGTTGAATTGATGCCAAAGCATGGACAGGGCCAGTTGGTTGAACACCAGCACCCTTCCCTAAAGGAAAAAGTACCAGAGCTGCCCCATCCACCTCCACAATTGGTCAGAAACACTAGCTTCTAGATTGCTCCAGTTCTCAAGAGAGGAGGTATTGGTGGCAGAAATGTACATGCCCAGATAAAGGAGCAGATCTGTACCCCACTAGATGGCACAGAATGTGGGTGGGAGGGAACCCACATGCCACCTGTCCCCGACCATCGGACCAGAGCTCTTGACCCAGTTGATCTGTGAGAAGCCACCAAACATATAGCTTGACAAGCCTCCATCCATGCCCAGTCTCCCAAGTATTGGGCTATGAGGAACACATCGTTGGCACTGACAGGACCACCCACAAGTCCAGATCATGAAGCACCAACCCCATCATCCTCTTGTGGAGGAGAATAGGATGGGCTTGATAGTGATGGGATAGAGCTGGCCAAATGGGGGGCAGTCTTGACTGAAGGTGACAGCTGCGGTCAAGGCCCAGTTGAGCTTGATCAGACACTCCACAGAGGCATACAGCATCTGCAGAAACCCCACAAAATGGAGTCTGAAGCTGAATGCCACAGAGTGCTCATGAAATACCTGTAATCCATCCTGTCAAACATCTTCACCTGATCCAGGGGCAGGTGGGCAAGTGACAGACCCATCCTACACACTAGATGGAATAGATCCTGGACCAGATAGAGGTTGTCAAAGATGGTCTGGCCCTGGACAGTGTGGGTCTGGTGGGGTGAATCACATTGTCTAGCACAGACCCAAGCTGCAGTGAGATGGCTTTCACTACGACTTTGTAGTCTGTGCCGAGGGACAAAACTGAGTGCCAAAATTTAGCCGAGATTTTCCAGAACACTTCAGCCTGAGGCAGACACATAGCATGTAAAACTTTATCCTGAATGGTTAATGTCTGACAAAGTTGTAAACAACTGAAAACAGGATCTTGCTTTAGGGAGAGTCAAAGAACTTTAATAACAGGTAGCGCCACCAACCTCACTTATGACATACATGGCTCTGAGTTCCCCATGCGGTAATTTTGTTCTTCAGTCTACTTCTATCTTATTTTTTCTAAATTCTTATAATAAAACCCATCAATGTAACATCTGTATGTTTTCCCCACATGGGATTCAACTCTCCTCTCACATCAGTTTTTCATCGGAGTAACTGAACTGAAATATGTAGAGTTTCTCCTGAATGAACTAGCATAAATGAGAGGAGAATTAGACCCTTAGATTGGAGTGTAAATCCTTACATGATTTAACTTAGCAGACTCCTGCGTGTCTATTCTATTCCGCCAAAGGACTTTCATGTTCCATCTTTAAATTGTAAAGTATTTATCTCTGCTGCAGTAAAAGCTATTTGATATAATTTTATATTTGTCAGTTTCAACTTTTATTGTTTAAAGCATCACATAACTGGATTAATTTTAATCTAGGCTTTTTTATTTTGTTACAAATAGGATGAGAGTTTGCTTTCAATATTTACAAAGAAACCATTGGCAGCAGTTAGGAACAAGTATTAAATAAATTACTGTGTGGTTACCATCTTTATAACATGAATCCTACCCATAGATTTGAATTTAGCTGTCCCCATTTCACTGATCCTTCAGAAAATTTTGGAATTGTCTAGTTTGCAAATATCTGTGGCCTCATTTTTCAATTCTTTATTTATACTGGCTTCTAAGTAGTTCATTTTTTTTAAAACAAAGTACACTGCGAGTGCATAATGTTTTCCATAATCTCAGATCAACAGAGCCAGACGTGTACCCAGAAGCCTCCTACTGCAAGACAAACCCAAGAAAGAAACCAACAGGACTCCACTGGCCATCACATACAGTCCCCAGCTAAAACCCCTCCAATGCATCATCAGGGATCTACAACCCATCCTGGACAATGATCCCACACTTTCACAGGTCTTGGGTGGCAGGCCAGTCCTTGCCCACAGACAACCTGCCAACCTGAAGCATATTCTCACCAGTAACTGCACACTGCACCATAGTAACTCTAACTCAGGAACCAATCCATGCAACAAACCTCAGTGCCAACTCTGCCCACATATCTACACCAGCGACACCATCACAGGACCTAACCAGATCAGCCACACCATCACCAGCTCATTCACCTGCACGTCCACCAATGTAATATACGCAATCATATGCCAGCAATGCCCCTCTGCTATGTACATCGGCCAAACTGGACAGTCTCTACGGAAAAGGATAAATGGACATAAATCAGATATTAGGAATAGCAATATACAAAAACCTGTAGGAGAACACTTCAACCTCCCTGGCCACACAATAGCAGATCTTAAGGTGGCCATCCTGAAGCAAAAAAACTTCAGGACCAGACTTCAAAAAGAAACTGCTGAGCTTCAGTTCATCTGCAAATTTGACACTGTAGTGGGGTGGACTGGCCAATCAGGGCCCAGTTTAGAGCCAGCCAATCAGAGCCAGGCTCAGAGGTATATAAGGCTGCCCAGAGCAGGGCAGGTCAGTCTGTCCCAGGCCCGTTACAGACACCATCAGCTCAGGATTAAACAAAGACTGTGAATGGCTTTCCAACTACAAAACCAGTTTCTCCTCTCTTGGTTTTCACACCTCAGCTGCTAGAAGAGGGCCTCATCCTCCCTGATTGAACTAACCTCGTTATCTCTAGCCTGCTTCTTGCTTGCTTATATATACCTGCCCCTAGAAATTTCCACTACATGCATCCGACGAAGTGGGTATTCACCCATGAAAGCTCATGCTCCCAAACGTCTGTTAGTCTATAAGGTGCCACAAGATTCTTTGCTGCTTTTCCATAATCTCAGTGTCAACATTTGTGGTTACATTAATTTACAGTGACTACAAATCACATTTAGGTATAATACCTCATAATGAGCTATAGCGGGCATGCTTCTCTGGCTCCGATTAATGTTGTAGCAGCTCAGTTCCTATCTTCGACTCCCCCAGAATTTGCAGCTTTTATTTTGGTATCAAATAAAGGCTCATTTTGGTTTCCTTCTGTGTGGTCTCCACAAGTTGATTTTAGAAAAACACCCCAACTGGAAACGCTAGATCTGAACATCTCCAAACTCTGAATCCTTCTTCTATCTCATGTGTTAAAGCTATCTCTATTTCATCTACCAGTACCATAATACCTAGTATTAGTTTCGGCTTCAGGATTCAAAAGCAATGAATGCCACAAGTGCTTTTGGGGCTTTGTTTTGGTCCTGGTAGGGTTTGCCAGCAGCTTGTACCAGACCTTGCCTTTCCCTTGTGCTGCGCGCATGTGTAGGGCGGACAGCATTATACCTTGAAGATGCTTCCAACTGGATTGTGGGCATGGGGGCAGGGGAAAGACTGACTTGACAATTCTGAAGTTGACACCGCTCTGGAGAGCCCAGGAGCCGGGGTGGAACTTATCGGCCATTTCCCAGAAGACAGCAACAATGAGTGGAGGCTGCTGGGGAACTGGGAGTGGATGAAGTAAGGGGCCAAGTGAGTGTGGAGATAGGGAGATGGGAAACTTGCAACTTCATTTCTGATGCCAGATCAAGCATTTGACTGTGGACTGCGGACAATACTAAGATAGAAATCCAAACCCCAAATTTTAACTGGGACAGCATCCAAATCTGGCATGGACAGCGCATATCTAGCTGAGGTTTCATTTTCTGCCTTTCATTGAATGTTTGAGAAGTTGAATCTTACTCTACACCCTCCAAATTTGTTGCTAGAGAATGGTTTGAACTGAAACTTGGATCCATCAGGGTGAGATGTCTCCCTTCCTAAGAAAGTGTGGGGTTAATCTGGATGCATTTATTCTACTGTATCAGCTATATAGAGATATTCCATGATAGAGAGAGAAACTTCTTCCTTGGACAGCTGCTCAGTTTTCAGTGACAGGTGAGGTGAAAATTGAAGGAGGCACAAAGACAGTGGTAGGCAACCTGGGTAATCCGCTGGTGGGCCGCAAAACAGTTTGTTTACACTGACCATCTGCAGGCATGGCTGCCCACACCTCCCAGTGGCCGCGGTTCACTGTTCCCGGCCAATGGTAGCTGCAGCAAGGGGCGGACAGCACGTCCCTGCAGCCCACACCACTTCCCGCAGCTCCCATTGGCCAGGAACAGTGAACCGCAGCCATTGGGAGCTGCAGGTGGCCGTGCCTGTGGACCGTCAATGTAAACAAACTGTCTCGCGGCCCACCAGTGGATTACCCTAACGGGCCACGTGTGGCCTGTGGTCTGCAGGTTGCCCACCACTGCACAAAGAAATGAACATTTGGTCACTGGGCTGTTTTTAACTGCTTCATGCACTCACGACTGTTCTGGTGTTTCTAGCTCTGTGCTAGAATAACCTATCAGCTGCAAAGCAATTATTCAGCTTACTGAAGGCTACATTTCTGCAGGAACAACTGGGCAGGGAAGAGCACCTTCCACATATACTTTGGGAGGGGGGGCAGCAGGCTCTGTATGGCCTTTCCCCTTCCCCAGACACATGAGCTTGGAGAAGAAAGAAATCCCTGGGAGGAGCCACCTGGATACTCAAGCTAGCAGGTGAAGACGCTAGCAGCTGTAGGAGGGGTCTTTGAACATGAATTACTAGAGCCCTGCAAATCTGTGGATAACTGCTTGATATCTGCGAACCATTTCTGCGGATAGTGGAATGGATGCAGATACAACCATACAGGGCTCTACTCACCGGCAGCGCCTGGCCCACAGCATCCAGCTCAGGCAGCCCAGGAGGCATAGTGCGCTCAGGGCTGGTGGCAGCAGCCAGTTGCTGGGGCTGAGTGGCAGGTCGGAGTTGGTGCTCTTCAGCAGCTCAGGCCCCTCGGGCAGTGCCAGCATCCCCAACATGCCCGGCAGCACTGTCCATGCTCCCAGTCCCGGGCCTGGCCCGCTGGTTCCTGGGCTGCAGGCCCGCCCCCAGCCCCAAGGATTGAAGTGGGCCCCTCCACCCCACTGTAATGCAACATGCACTGCTGCTGCCATGTGCTGTCACTCACAAGCCCCCAGGAGCAGCATGCGATGTGACACCCCTTTCCCCTAGCCCCCACTCTGTGCCATGTGTTCTCGAGACTCTGTCCCCACACTGCCCCTTACCCCCAGTCCCCACCCTCGCACTCCCTTTCCTTCCTCCTCCCGTCACTAGCCCTTGTGAGATGGTTTGCTGCTGCAGGTGCAGATGCAGATACAGGTAAAAGATGGCTGGCGGATCACAGATCGGATCGTGGGTTGATCCTGATGGATGTGGATCAGATGCGGCTCCACATTTTTGTATCCGCGCAGGGCTCTATGAATTACCTTATCAGTAGCAGTCTGCTGTCTCCTTAAAGCTTAAAACAAAGACAAAAGTAACAGAACTATCAATAAGAGAAGCACTCTTTGTGGATGATTGTGCCCTCCTTGCACACACAGAGGATGATCCCCAGTGCATCGTAGATCACTTTGCTGATGCATCAAAATTGTTTGGCTTCACAATAAACCTGAAGAAAACAGTGGTGTTGCACCAATCATCTTCACCACTCTGTGTCATATCCTCTATCATATCCATTAGTGGAAACCAACTAAAGCAAGTTGACAGGTTTACCTATCTTGGCAGCAACATCTCCCATGATGGAGCTCTTGACAAAGAGATCACAAACAGGATACAGAAGCTTCTCAGTCATTAGGAAAGTTCTGTAACAAAGTCCTGAAATCCCACAACATAACCCTCTCAACAACAAAAAAAACTTTATAATTCTTTTGTGCTCACATCTCTCCTCTATGGCTGTGAGACCTGGACACCATACAAATGGGATATCAAACAGCTAGCGGCCTTCCATATGCAGACTCTGCGTGCAATTATGGGGATCCGCTGGCAGGACAAAATTACCAGCCCGTTGGTCCTCCAAAAGTCAAATGCCATAAGCATTGAGGCCATGATGATAAAGTCCAACTATGCTGGGTTGGACACATTATTAGGATGCCTGAATATTGACTAGGGTGACCAGATAGCAAGTGTGAAGAATCGGGGGGGGGGGGGGAAATAGGAACCCATATAAAAAAGCCCCAAATATCAGGACTGTCCCTATAAAATCAGGACATCTGGTCACCCTAATATTGACTCCCCAGAAAAATTTTCTATGGAGAATTGGCACAAGGACACCAGAATCAAGGTCATCCCAGAAAGCACCACAAGGACAGCATAAAATAGTATACACTTTGGTGCCATAAAACTGAAGGATCTTGAGAAGTCTGCGTTAAATAGATCAACGCACAATACCAGAGCTTTCCAAACCTTTGAAGAGGACAGAAATAATTGATTGTTAGCTGCAAGGGGAAAGCGTCATACTACTGCTATAGCTACCAAGACGCTCACCAATGACTTTGTCCAATCTGCTCATGAGGAGGCACGTCACGTTTTGGACTTCAGAGTCACTCAAGAATCCACAAAAAGAGAGAGCATGAAAACATCATCGTCGAACCATCGGACTACACACAAGCAGACTGCGGTCTACAGCTTTCACTTGGAAAAGTCTTATCCCTCTGGTGACAATTACTGGGCTGGTTAGGTGTGAGAGTGTTTCTTGGAACCCACACACACCCCTTGGAGGGTGTGGCTCATCCCAGAGGGGCAGAAGCAATCCTGAGATGGCATGTAATACTCACTATAGAAATTGCAAGATTTATTTGGACACTGCAACTAACAACCCCAGCATACGCTAGGGTTGCCAATTTTGCTTGGATGTATTCCTGGAGGTTTCATAACATGACATAATCTTTAATTAAAGATTAATTCATGGAAATTCAGGACAAAACTGGAGTTTCCAAACCTAGCACACACAGGCAGGCAGGCCTGAACTTCCTTCAAACACCTCCCATCAGAAATATTTGTCCAAACAAAACAACTTCATGCTAAGATACAGCACCATCTACTGGTGGAGTTGCTGTCTGCGCTGACCATACAGAAGTTCAGTGATGTGTCTGGATCCTGCTTTGGCCAGAAAACAAAACTGGTTTTGTATGCAACATCATCAGCAGGAGACGAACTGCCTCTGTCCCCTCCTCTGGTAATAAACAGACGTGGTTCTGCTTTTACCAAGCTCATGCTTGTGTCATTATTCTGAGGACTCTGACTGCTTATAGGTGCAAATGCATGAAAAAGGAGACCATGAAATTGTGCTACATCATCTTTGTGCAGTGCCCAGAACAATGGGGCCTTGGATGCTGGGTGGTGCCATAATAAATAGCCAAAAATCATTATTATTCAATAAAGCTAAGTGTTTCTAAATTGAACCCAGTAAGTGATGGACTCTGAAGATGGTCTTCTTCGTATAATAGTAGACTACAACCAGGAACTTACAAAACAGCTGTCACACATTTCAGATACATGCTGTTATGTATCTATTAGCTGAGCACTGAAATTAGTTGTATCATTTCTGCTTCTCCAGCTCATACTATAATGGTAAATCCTTCACATAACTCAATGCTTCTAACCCCTTGAGTTGTAATTCACCCTTAAGTGACAGACTCAGTGTTAATGTGGTATGCAAACCAAAACATTCAAGTCTATTGAGCAATGACAGTAATACAAATATAAATCCCATGAAACTACAAGTTACAAAATGGAATTATTTCCTTCTCTTACATTTATCTGTACATAGCCCTAATTTATTCTTCTTGCAGCACCACAGTAAAATATAAAAATAAATCAATATTCATTCAGAGGGCTCATGCAGCTCTCTTCCTCTTGCTTGTATTCATCCTGGCTATCATTTCCTTCTATCCTGTCAAAGGGACCCATGCAGTTTTACATCTGCTGCTGGCACAGAGTCATGAGATTAATTTGGCCAGATTCATCTCTGGTGTAAACACATTAGAAAGGGATAAATTTGGCCCACAAACTTTAAATTACTTGTTCTCTGTGAAAGATAAACTATATGCTAATTCTTAGCATAGGATCCCAGGGTTGGAAGGGACCTCAGGAGGTCATCTAGTCCAACCCTCTGCTTAAAGCAAGACCAATCCCCAGACAGATTTTTGTCTGAGATCCCTAAATGGCCCCTTTAAGGATTGAACTCGCATGCCTGGGTTTAGCAGGTCAATGCTCAAACCACTGAGCTATCCTTCCCTCCTGAAAATACACCTCTACCCTGATATAACATGAATTTGGATATAATACAGTGCTCTGTGGGTGGAGTGGGACTGTGCACTCTGGTGGATCAAATCAGGTTTGATATAATGTGGTTTCACATATAATGCAGTAAGATTTTTTGGGTCCTAAGGACACTGTTATATCATGGTAGAGGAGTATATGGAGATATACCTACCTTATAGAACTGGAAGGGACCCTGAAAGGTCATTGAGTCCAGCCCCCTGCCTTCACTAGGCAGGACCAAGTTCTGATTTTTTGCCCCAGCTCCCTAAGCGGCCCCCTCAATGATTAAACTCACACTCCTGGGTTTAGCAGGCCAATGCTCAAACCACCGAGCAATCCCTCCTTCCTCTTCTGGGAGAGAAGATGTATTAGAATTAACTGATTTTTTTTAAGAGAAGGGGCCCTCCACACACACAGAGAGGCAGTAAAACTCTGTTTCACATTGCAGTTCATGTGAAAAGTAGACGTGGATCTGATTGTAAAAGTCTGCCTCTGGATCCATACTTTCCTGAAATTTGAAGGACTGGTAGAAGAAGCTGAGGTTTTATATTTATTTTTTGGCCAACAATAAAGATGGATGTCCGCTGAATTCAAATTCATATCCAAATTTCCCAAAAGTTCAAGGATGTTTGGCTCCAGAAGGCCAGATCCTCAACTAATGTAAATTGGCCTAGCTTTATTGATTTCGTGTAGCTACATCAGTTACACTAGCCAAGGTTCAAGACAGGTGTTTTGGTTTGTGATTGTTTTAAATGAAGAGCATATAACTTTTCCTTTAGGCTGGATGAAAGCATGAAAGTGTAGAAGTCTTGTGGTAGAAAGCCAAAAGGAAATAATTTCTCCAATATGTTATTCTTAGGGAATTCTCATTATGAAAATGAAGGCGTATTCCATGTCTCACACTTGCAGAATGTGTAATTTCAGTGTGCCTGTAGAAAGAGCTCTTGGAACTCTAGCATGATTTTTCTTTTATTATAGAACCACAACACGCCACAGATATCCCCCCCCACACACTCCCAGAAAGCATTGACTTACAGTTAAAACTACTCCCTCTTTTGAAAATACATTTCATCTAGATTCTCCACTACCAGCCTCCTCTCCCCTGCTGTTTACTCCTGCTTTGGTGCCTAACCACATACTCCTATGTTTAAAGAATGTCTACAATGTAACATGCAAATATACTGGACCAAATTCTATCCTCAGAAATATATATGCAACTCCCATTGTCAGAAACAATGGGCTTTAATTCCCTCATCTGAACCTGGGGCTAGCCATATCAGCCCTCAGACCTGTTAATAAGCTCAGCCAGGCTGCGGCAAGATCATCTAATTCAATGGTCTCCAGCCTTTTTATGCACAAGATCACATTTTGAATTTAAGTGCAACCCAGGATCTACCTCAACGCTTCCCTGAGGCCCCGCCCCTTCCCCAAAGCCACACCCCACTCACTCCACCCCCCAATCTGTCCTTCGCTCACTCTTCCCCACCCTCACTCACTTTCACCAGGCTGGGGCAGGGTGTTGGGATTTGGGAGAGGGTATGGGTTCTGGGCTGGAGCCGAAGCGTTCAGAGTGTGGGAGGGGGCTCCAGGCTGATCCTGGGGCAGGGGATTGGGGTGCAGGAGGGGCTGAGGGGTGCAGGCTATTGGAGGTTGTTTGGGTGCAGGAGAGGGCTCGGGGCTGGAGAAGAGTGTTGGGGTGCAGCAGGGGGTACGGGGTGCTGGCTCTGGGATGGGGGTCAAGGCTGGGGCAGGGGTTTGAGGTGGAGGGGGTACAGCATGAAGAAGGGGGTTCAGGGTGCTGGCTCCTGGAGGGGGCTCAGGGCTGGGGGCTGGGCAGCACTTACCTTGGGCGTCTCCTGGTTGGCAGCGCATCAGGGCAAAGACAGGCTCCCTGCCTGCTTTGGCCCCACAACGCACCCCTGGGGCCGCTGGGGGGGAGGGGGCATGTCACTTTGCACGCTGCCCCTCTGCAGGCACCATCCCCACAGCTCCCATTGGCCACAATTCCCCGTTCCTGGCCAATGGGAACTACAGGGACAGTGCTTGCAGGCAGGAGCAGCCCACAGAGGGTGGTGACCCCTATACACCCCTCCCCCAGGGGTGTGCTGGCTACTTTCGGGAGTGGCATGGGGCTGGGGCAGGTAGGGAGCCTGCCTTAGTGGCAGCCTCACTGCACTGCCAGACTTTTAGCAGCTGGAGATTGCGATCAACTGGGAGAGGATCCAGGATCCACCAGTTGATTGCGATCAACCAATTGGTCACCACTGATCTAATTGGCCAGCCCACCCAGTTGATTGCAAGGAACCTACAGGTCTGCATTTAAGCTCAGCAGCAGTGGCAGTTTGCTGGGTGAGCAACACTTACTCCTGCAGCTGTGATGTCAGCCTTGTTCGCTGCCTTGCCCCTGTCTGGTTCCAGGCTGCTTCAGCTCTGCACCCTCATCCAGTTCCTGACTCCAGTTCTAACCCTTGGCTTGTTTCCTGGTTCCTGACTGCTTTGCTCTGACTTCCTGTTTCTGGCTCCAACCATTATGCCAGACCCCAGCTCTAACCTGTGGGCTAGCCTCTGGCTCTTCACACTAGATCAGACCTCTCACGCTCTGGTCCCTGACATCCATTGACTGCAGATGATTTTGTGTTTGAGGGCAAAGTTTGGCTATGGAAGTTCCTTATTCTAATATTCCTTGTTTCTTTTACAGGAAGTCTGTTGTCATTCAGTAGAATTCCTCCACCAGGACACAAGGGATTTTAAAGGCCAAGAAATTCATTTTTCACATATACAAAGACTGTGTTACAGTACCGAGGAAAACATTGAAGAAAACCATATTAAATTGATTTAAAATTACACTGTGGTTGCAACTAATTTAATTAGTATGTCAATGTTCAATAATTAGCACTTTGTAAATGAATCTCTGATGTAAATTGTTTTTATATTGCTTCCAAAGTGAATGACTCTCAGACAACCCTTTCCAAAACACAGGCTATAAGATGCAGTGTCTGCAATGCTTAACAAATCATTTTTGTTGTTGCCTAAAATACCAAAAGACACTGAATTCAGGTGACTCTGGATGAGTCCTGTCCCAGGGTGAGTACACCCCGTCTCTCTTCTGGGGGCAAGGCAAGAGTGATGTAGCCCCATGGCTATGTCCACCTGACCAGCCTTCCTCACAAGGCTGTGTGGCCTAGCAGCCAGAGTCAATACGGCTGCCCTCCCTTGCAGCGCTGTGCGGACTAGTGGCCAGAGTCAATTTGGGTATCCTCTTTAGTGGGGCTTTCCACCCTATCAGCCAGAGGGGGATGGGCCACTACCCAAAGGGGTGGGGGCCAGTGTAGGGGCCCTTCCTACTCCACTGGGTCCCAGTCCAGGGCCTTGAAATAAAAAAAATGGAAAATTTTGTTTCAGAAAAAAAATTTAATTTATTTTTGTCTACATGTTACTTTTTATTTTTACATTGTTTTATGATGTCATACTACGATGAGTTGAAAAATTTTGTGTTTTTAAAATCCTTCCGTGAATCTTATTTTCTAAATAAAAGTGTCTCCTATTTGAACACTTTGAACAAGGAAAGAAGGTAAATACTCAGTGAACTAATTAGAAGAGCAGCTGTTGTCAGTATCCTAGAAAAATTATTCCAGGCAAATAAAAGGATATTAAACAGCTACTCCTCTAATTCATCAGCTCAGGATTAAACAAAGACTGTGAATGGCTTGCCAACTACAGAACCAGTTTCTCCTCCCTTGGTTTTCACACCTCTACTGCTAGAACAGGGCCTCATCCTCCCTGATTGAACTAACCTCGTTATCTCTAGCTTGCTTCTTGCTTGCATATATATACCTGCCCCTGGAAATTTCCACTACTTGCATCCGAAGAAGTGGGTATTCACCCACGAAAGCTCATGCTGCAAAACGTCTGTTAGTCTATAAGGTGCCACAGGATTCTTTGCTGCATTTACAGATCCAGACTAACACGGCTACCCCTCTGATCCTCTAATTACTACACTGAGTGCTTATCTTCTTTTCTTATTTAAATTTTCCAAGTCTAAAACTGTTTCATTACAACACAAACCGGCGATCCTTTGATATATTAAAAAAATTATAAGAATGAAAAGACAAATTTGAAATGAAAATTTTGTTTCAAAATAGACTTTTCAAATAGTTTTGTTTGAATTTATGTTTTGTGTGAAATTTTAAAAAAATATTTGCTTTTGTTCTAATTTGAAACAAAAACAAATTTCAAAGTATCCAATTTTTCCATTAAATAGAAATTCCAAGTTTTGACTAGTTCTAGACAAGGCCTTACTCACTATGTTTGTATTAACAAGTCTCATTTGAACCACTGTAAGTAACATACAATTCCTGAAACAAGTGATGGTCTTAAACTAAAATGCTGGATTGCACATCCCCAAGCTATTATATAGAAAATTTCAAATCCAAGTTCTGCAGTTTTGGTGTTTCTCTACCTGGGGCCTGTCAAAGGGTGGAGAAATACAGCTGGTTGGGAATTTTCCTTTAGAACAATTTTCCAGTGCAAAATGCAGTTTCTGTATAATCAAACTTTGCCATGGTAAAATTTTGATTTTGCCCCAAATTATTGATTTTCCATTGGAAAAATCAAATTGAAATATTTAATTTGGGGTCAGTTTGACCCAAATTGGAATATTTCATTTTTGAACTAGCCCATCATGTTTAATTTCAAATCAATTAACAGTAGTTAAATTGCATTCCCTTGTGTCACATTGCCTTAAAGGGGGTTCCAACCCTTATTCTCGTCTACGGGCCAAACTCCCTAGAGGACTACATCTTCTATAATGCAAACGGATTTCCCTCTGTGTGGGGCATCATGGGAGTCACATGACTGAGTGCATGTGGGAAATAAAGTCTGGCCAGGGAGAGAATGAGGGCGAGAACTACAACTCCCATAAGGCAATGTGCCATAGGAAAATGCACTTTAATATTGAAATGACTGTAAAAGTGAAGCAAAACATTTTTAGTTGGAAAATGTCAAAATGTTTCATTTCAATTGAAAATATCAAAATGAAATGTTTAGAAATTTCCAAATCAAAATTTGTTTCCAATTTCCATTCCAATAAAATCTCAACTTTTATAACGCGTTTTGAAATGTTGGATTTTCCTTAGCACAGAAATTCCAAATTTCACTCAGCTCTAATGAAAAATTACTGATGTTTTATGCCCCATTCCTGCAAAGATGCATCTGCTTTACTTTAAACACTGTGACTAGTTCCACTGATATTCATAAAGTTGCTACATGCAGGATAGAAGCCTTATATATGTTAAAAGTACAAATGTTTGTGAAATTCATAGAAATTTCTGAGAAGTTGACATGATCTCTTTTTGTAGCATTAAACATTCCATCTGCCTTCATTTTGATGTACAACTCCCAGATTTCAGTGAAAGTTAATTTTGCAAGCAAATGCTCTTTACTTCACAGTTACTTAGTCATTGCTTTTCCCATCACTCTCTTTTTTCTTCTGTGCCCCCAATGAATTCATCCTACAACTCTCTCAATTGATCCTCCTCCTCAATAACTCCTTGTAAGTCTGAATGTAGCCATGTGTCATCACTATGCTGATCAGTGAGCTTCCCAGGACCACTAGCTTACCTCTAAGTGTCAATCATAGAATACCAGGGTTGGAAGAGACCTCAGGAGGTCAAAGCAGGACCAATCCCCAGACAGATTTTTGCCCCAGATCCCTAAATAGCCCCCTCAATGATTGAACTCACAACCCTGGGTTTAGCAGGCTCAGACCACTGAGCTATCCCTCCCCCACAATGTTCAATACTACAGCTTAATGACAGTGTTCAAAAAGAATTATTTTTCACTTCTGTTATTTATTTATTATTTAATACTATTTCACAGGAGAAGTCTCATTGAAATCACTGGGACCACTCGTAGTAAAGTACTACTTAATGTGAGTAAGACTATTCAGAATCTGGCTCTTTGAATCAGATTCTGACACTCTTACTCACGGTGAGCACTATTTTTCTCTACAAATAGCTTATTTGAAAGGAACACGACTATTTTAGGAGTAAAGCACTATACAATTTGAGTAAGGGTGGAAGATTCTACCCCATAGATGAGACATGTTTTCTGCCCCCAAAGAATTTACAATAGATTACATTGTACCAATGAGAAAAACTTCTTGAAACAGGAGGTTTGAAGAAGATGGGCACCAGTGTGGATGACACTGGCTAGTGAATAATGAAAATAAATCTTTGGGGCATTTCAAGACTGTGGTGGACAGAGAATATGAACCTTATCAGATGATTGTTTTGTGCTATGTTACAATATCAGATAATAGTTCTTCATTAGACTAGGTTCTAGTCTTGATGTCTTGTATTAATTATATAAGGGCAAAAAAATAGCAAAGGCAGACAGCAAGAAGTGAAATCCAGTTTTTATCAGAGCCACTCCAACTTGGAGTTTAGAGGCAAAACCTGAACGGTAGTTATTTTACCTCTTTTGTGTTCTGCCTGTTTAAGTATTGTGACATTTCTAGATAAATGTTGCAGGCCAAAAATTAACATAAAACAAGGCTTCTATATGCAAAATATGTATTTGCATTAAGGACCCCAAATAACAGAACACGGATTAATTGTTGCTATAGAAACTAAACCTTGCAGTTGTTGACTAGAAGATCTTTAGGAGCTACGCAATTAAGCAGAAGCTAAGAAGTGATTCATAAAACATCTTTGTCATATGATGGTGGTGTCCTTCCCTTCCCTATCGCTTTTATCAGGGAAGATGGGGTCATGGACATCTTTTGGTGTCACTTTGGAAGCAGCAATAAACATTTCAAATGATTGTGACCTGAGATTCAGATGACATGGTCTTATATAGGTAGGGGTACGAAATGCTCCAATATATCAGTGTAGGAAAAATACCTGAACATTTCTCAGCAGAGCTTACCAGCTGCATAAATTCCCGTTCTATAGGAAATTCAAAAATAAAAATAAATCATTCTGGAATGGAACAAAAAGTGAAATGTTGTAATTTCCCACTGAACAGCAATTCCAAAAGCTTGTTCTGAAAAAGCCAAAATGACATTTCATTTTGACTTTTTGGAAATGTCTCCTGAAGCTGCCCAGAGACTGGGAGCTCAGGTTGAGAGCCAGGCAGATCGGGAAACCTGTGAGCCAGGACCCTGGAAGCTTGCTCTGGAACAGTCTACCTAGTGAGCTGGCCCAGCACTGCTAAGGAAGAGTGAAGCAAGTTGCTAAGGAAGTTGGAAGAGCTGGCAGGAAACAACGCAGGTTTCTAAGAGATTGCAGCAACTACAGTCTCCTTTGGGCTGTAAGACTTTGGTCTAATTTCTGTTGTTGGGTTTAGTGCGTGGGGACTGGGTGGTGTTGGTGGCTTATGATACATAGAACATAAGACTGTATGGTCTGGTGGACCCTTCTGGCCTTAAACTCTATGACTACTTAATATAGGCCCTCATCCTGCATCAAATCCACTAGTGCAGAAATGTGTGTCCAGACAGACATCTCACTGGCTTCAGTGGTACTTCATATAATTGCAGAAGTTGACATTGGATTATCCCAGTGCAGGACCAGAGCCATAGTCAGTGCTCAGATACCACGGTCAGGGGCTCTATATAAGAACAGAGAGAGAGTTTAGAATGGAGGGTGGGGATAAATAAATAGAAAAACCATGTATTGGGTGCCTTACTTTAATCACACAAGTCCACAGACTAAGGCCCAGTCATGCAGACACTTACCTACATGCCTAACTTTACCCAGATCATTTGTCCCCTTTGAATTCAAACAAATGAATAACAAATATAGATTCCTTTGACTTCAGTTTGGACTACTGACATATGTAAAGTTAAGCACATTTATAAGAGTCTTCAGGAAAGAGTCTCTGGCACCGCAAAGCAGAATTTCAGAGAAAGTAGACAATTTTCAGATCTTCAAAGAGGCATTGTATTAATTAACACATCATTTGGGCCATAGTTTATACTTAGCAGGCAAAGAGAGCATAATATGTTACCATTATTGACAAGAACAAAGAGCTGAGCTTTCACCACATATAATACTACGTGTTTGGAATTAGGAGTGTTTCTGAGATAAATAAGATAACAGCTCTGAGTACCTAAATGGATTATGGAAATTATAATGAGACACATATTGCCAAAGAATAGAAATGGGAGATCAACCAAGTTAAGTCATAGAGTGAAAAGAACTCTGTTAGAAACCAGGGAAGAAAAACAGGAGGTTCAGAGCTTGGGAAGATGAAAAAAAGAGTTAGGAACATATTGTGGCTAATAGCACAGAAAGCTGAAAGATGAGGAATAAGGAGGAAGATTTTGAATAGAAAATTAACCTTTAAGAAACATTATCTAACATCAAAGCACAAGTTAATTGCGATTATTATTATTTATTTTATTTTAAAAGTTGGGAAAGAGTGAGATTTGGAACAAAGCTTTAAAGTCTGATAAAATGCAAATGAAAATGTTCAACTCGGCTGGAGAGGTTTATATAGGGAGGGGAAAAGGTGAAACCTTAAAATGAAAATGGCTGGTTCTTTCCACTGTGAATTAGAGGTAGGTGTGTGATGGGGATTATGGCTGCATCTTTTCCAGAGGGGTCAAGTGAGCTCTGCTGCTTTGATGGCATGATATACAGTGCAGTGGAATGGGACACTAACATTAAACATTATCCTATAAGATTCCTACAGTAGTGGCCCTAATGATCTTACTACTGTGTTTTGGACCATTAATGTTCAATACTTACATGTTTTATAAAGGTGGCGAGGAAGCTTAGAAGATGATTTCAGACTTAATCCTTACTCTATAAAAGTCAACAGAAACTTTACAGTCCATTTCCATAGGAGCAGGAGCAGTCCCACAGATGTTAGGAATAGAAAAGACCTTCTATGGTCTTATAGTCAGTTCCTCTGCGGATGCATGCTCGTGGCACATACTCTAGTGCAGGGGTCGGCAACCTTTCAGAAGTGGTGTGCTGAGTCTTCATTTATTCACCCTAATTTAAGGTTTCACATGCCAGTAATATATTTTAATGTTTTTAGAAGGTCTCTTTCTATAAGTCTATAATACATAACTAAACTATTGTTGTATGTAAAGTAAATAAAGTTTTAAAAATGTTTAAGAAGCTTCATTTAAAATTAAATTAAAACACAGAGTCCCCCGGACTGGTGGCCAGAACCTGGGTAGTGTGAGTGCCACTGAAAATCAGCTCACGTGCCGCCTTCAGCATGTGTGCCATAGGTTGTGTGACAAAGTTCCTCCTCTACCTTGATGGGTCCTGCACTTATTGGCAGATTTGCTCGCCTCAGAAATCTTCCCCTCTGGTGGAACCCACAGTCCAGGTCAACTCCTCCTGTGTCTGATCAGGAGTTGGGAGGTTTGGGGGGAACCCAGGCCCGCCCTCTACTCTGGGTTCCAGCCCAGGGCCCTGTGGATTGCAGCTGTCTATAGTACCTCCTGTAACAGCTGCAAGACAGCTACAACTCCCTGGGCTACTTCCCCATGGCCTCCTCCAAACACCTTCTTTATCCTCACCACAGGACCTTTCTCCTGGTGTCTGATAACACTTGTATTCCTCAGTCCTCCAGCAGCGCTCCCGCTCCCGCTCCCGCTCCCTCTCCCTCTCCCTCTCCCTCTCCCTCTCAGCTCCTTGCACCTCTTGCTCCCAGCTCCTCACACGCATACCACAAACTGAAGTCAGCTCCTTTTTAAACCCAGGTGCCCTGATTAGCCTGCCTTAATTGATTCTAGCAGCTTCTTGATTGGCTGCAGGTGTGCTAATCAGCCTGTCTGCCTTAATTGTTTCCAGAAAGTTCCTGATTGTTCTGGAACCTTCCCTGTTACCTTACCCAGGGAAAGGGGACCTACTTAACCTGGGGCTAATATATCTGCCTTCGATCACTCTCCTGTAGCCATCAGTTCTGACCCTGTCACAGTTGCCTACCCCTGCTCTAGTGTTTTGCCCAGTTTGGACTATTAAAATGTGACTTAACCCTACTAAATGTGCCATGGATTGTCATGGAGATCCGATCCCCAGCCCAAGCTGCCATAGTCCAAACATGCTATTTCAGTGATCCTCAGACCTCTGTGGTTCAGGAGCCAAATTAATGATCAACATTATTCCAAAGAGCTACAGTAGTGTGAATTCATTGTTTTATATGATTCTCACTGCAAAATGACTGGCCAAGTATTAATATTTTATCAACTATTACTATTGGTTAATAACATAGTAAAAACATCCTGATTGGTTAATAACTTAGATTGGTTAATAATTAAATCACACAGTGTTTTAATATCATGTGCTGCAAAGAGCCACAGGAGACACACTAAAGAGCCACTTGCGGCTTGCGCGCCTCAGACTGACTGTCACTGTGCTATCAAGTCTTTCTGAAAGACAAACCTCTTTCTTGTGTGAAAGAAATGACAAACACATTTAGGAACATAGGATACTGGACTAGATAGACCATGGGCCCGATCAACTATGGCAGTTCTTATCTGACAGTGGCCAGTACCAGATGCTGATATAGGGTAATCTGCCCAACAGGGGAGTTTATTCTTAATCTCTAACAGGTAGAGATAAGTTTAAGGCCTAATGCATGAGATTTATCTAAAGTAACTCACTCAATCTCCCAGATTATTTTATTTTTCTGTGTTTATCTTTTAGAGTGCAAGCTCTGTTGTGTTAATTTAGATGGAATGTATGGGTTAATGGTGTTATCATAACCCAGTTACTATCCCATATTAAACAAGTTGAGGTTTTGGTAGACAGAGACCATTGCTTTCTTAGTACCATGGCAAACACACCATTAAAATACTTTTAACCTTTTATTAAAGATGAAGAGAAGGAAAAACAGTTAAAGCATTTGAAATGTAAAGTGTTATGTAAGGCTTTCATTTTAATGATATTTCTTCTCCTCCCCCCTCCCCCCCCGTAGCTGGAGAGAGCTTTTAAAAGGAAAACCTCCTTGTTTGACAGTCTTTCAGATGGTATTAAAGATGGTAATTGTCCTTTCAGGTAAAAAAAGAGAAGTTAGTTGAGATAAGCTGATGTTATTGTTGTTGTTGTTAAAGCCCGAAACTGTTCTTTTGGGGGAAAGAGAAGAAGTTTATTGAGATGGGCTGGAGCTGCTGTTATTGCTGCTGCTGTCAAAGTCTGATCCCATTTCATCCCCGGTGGTATTTGGGATTCAGCTAGAGCCAGTAGAAGTGGCGATGTTATTTGGGTCCCGCTCTTTGGTCCTGGCTGGTCAGGACATTTCTTAGGATTAGAACAAAGAAGTTCTGGGATACCAGGTGATACTGGGGGTGGCAGCCAGGATGGTTAAGCTTGCTTCAGTAGCCTCCATCTTTTCTGCCTTATTCTCCCCCAACAGTTTCTTTCTTTAAGGACCTGCAAAGGGAATGATGAGAAGAATAGACCACCCTGTCATTATTTTGTTACGGTGACCAGATAGCAAGTGTGAAAAATCGGGAAACGGGGTGGGAGGTAATAGGAGCCTATATAAGAAAAAGACCCCAAAATAGGGACTGTCCCTATAAAATTGGGACATCTGGTCACCCTATTATTTTGTCCACCAGTTAGGCCTATGTTCAACACACCAATTTTGGTTAATTTTTGGTTTCACATAGTTTGTGTTTACCAAGCATGATTTTAACATAGTCCTTGAATTATAGTAATGTTGCTTTTTTTTCCGGTTTGGAGTAATTTTGTCTCTGATTCTCTTTGCGCTGTTCATAACATTTATTATTAAAAGCAATGTGACCTACTTTCCATCAACATTTGTTATTATAGGTTATTGTAATATTTTATAAATGTTCATATATCTTTTACAATTAAGCTTACAATTAGGGTAAATTTGTAGGCCCAATTATTACAACAATTCTCTGTGGCAGGGACTGCCCTTATGTCTATGCCTTGTACAAAACACAGCATGAAATCAATTATTAATAAATAGTAATAATTTAACCAGATAAACTATGGTCTTTTCCATCTCTAATGTATGTGGGTTCAGTTTTGTTCCTTCTGGGCATGAAATGGTAAAACTCCTTCTCTGGACTTGCACAGAAGCAGATCAAACCCTGTATGCAACTGTGTTATATGTAATTCTGCAAGCAGCCATCTAGCTCAAAAGGTACTATAACAAAGCACAGCTTTGTATCCCAAGGTTACATGAACAGTGTACCATTGTAATCATTACCCTGTGTTCTCTATAAACTTTTCTGGGTTACTGTTAGCTGGTGGGAAGTGTTACCAGCCAGGGAAGGGAAATAAAGCTCCAAGCTTCAGTCCTTTTAAGACCTTTTTCTCAGTGCTGTGTTATTATCCAATAAGGGGTCATAAATCAACTGAAAAACACTCGACGATAATGCTCGGACTTGTGTCCCATCAGTCAGTCCAGCTTCCCTTTCCTATTATACTCGGCCCCCAGCAGCTATGTGATCAGCTGGGACCTGTTAACCTTTTACATACTGTGGCACCTTTACCTTTTTACAGTTACCTTGACATAGCTAAAGGTCCCCACCTTGAACCTGCTGAAAACCATGCCTGTTCTGTTTTTAGTTTCTCTTTGCCCTTTCTGAATGTTCTATTTTGGGGTCTATCAGAACATCTGTTACCAAAATCCCCTTGGTGGTGGATCAGGCCTTCACAACTCAAAAGCCAACAATGAAAGCACTGAACAATGTATTGCCTTTGAGTATGAAGTTGGTTTGCTTCCTGTTATGTTTTTGTCACCCTGTTTTTGTCACTTTTGTTCTGTTTTTCTGTCACTCTGGCTGATTTTCTCTTTTAATTACCCATTACTGAGCTTCAGCTCTACCCTCTGGCACTTTGATTTGCTTTACTGTTTCACTTGACATATTTGAATGATATTCAGCTCGTTGTTACAGTCCTGTTTGTTTCCGCACTCCATATACAATTACAAAGCGTATCTTTTCATAAACAGTGAGCAGCTGTTCAAAGATTCATTCAGGACCTTTTCAAGATTTTTTTTCTCCTTAATGTTTTGTGCACTCAGTGCTGGGTCCTTCTATTCAGAGTTAATGTTGAGAAAGACCCAGTCTGCCATGCTTTATTCAGGCCGAGACCATGCTTTTGAAAAAAAATCCCATGGAGGTTTGGAAGACTTTTACCAACTGGTGCAATTTTTGTCAGAAGGGGGAAATGGGTCTACACATAACTGCAGTGTGATGCTTCTGGATCTAAAGCATGAGTCTCTACTATCTGCACTAAAAGGCACAGGTTTGTGAGCAGAGGCAATAGCAGAATTATAAACTTCTGTAGTCCAGCCGCTAGAGGGGGATAGAGAGAGAGAGTCTGTGTACATATGGGTAATGTACTCAGCCGCTGTTCCCTTTCCCACCCCTACACACTCCTCTCCTCTGACTCCACAGAAGGCCCTCATTATTGTTATCAATGCTGCAGCACTGATGATGTGCCCTTTCACGTATCCAAGTGCTCCAAGTGGAAGGTTGTTATACCCCGCAAAGCACAACTGGGGAAAGCTCCAGAATGCATTGTGCCTTTCTCGGGGCTATGCCCCTATGTGGTTACTGGCATCTGAGTCTTAGTTAATATCATTAACTAAATCATGCAAATATTTGATAAATTAACATATTTACATCAAATTTCAAAATAATTAAATTGAAAATAACGCTCTAGACACTTTATTATCATCATAAAAACATACAGATCTCCATGAGTTAAAAAAGTTAAAGGATTTATGCAAAGCCAAACTCTCATGTTTGTTCATTATTTAGATTTTTCTTTTTTGTAAGCTCTGGGCCCGATCCTGCACCGCATTCTTCCTCAGGCAGAACTTCCATGTAAGCCCTTCATATGAGCTCAGAACTTGGCCGGTAATTGCCTTCTTTCTTTTCATTTTGTATTCAATAGTATTTTCTTTCTGGCTTTGTATCCATGTTCAGAACTGTACTAGGAGTGGAAATCCTGTGTTCCTTTGGAGCCGATTCTAAGGCCAGAAGGGACCATTATGATAATCTAGCCTGACCTCGTGTATAACACAGGCTATAGACCAGAGGTCGGCAACCGTTCAGAAGTGATGTGCCAAGTCTTCATTTATTCACTCTAAGGTTTCGTGTGCCAGTAATATATTTTAACGTTTTTAGAAGGTCTCTTCCTATAAGTCATTAATATATAACTAAACTATTGTTGTATGTAAAGTAAATAAGGTTTTAAAAATGTTTAAGAAGCTACATTTAAAATTAAATTAAAATGCAGAGCCCCCCGTAGCGGTGGCCAGGACCCGGGCAGTGTGAGTGTCACTGAAAATCAGCTCGCGTGCCGCCTTTGGCACGTGTGCCATAGGTTGCCTACCCTTGCTATAGACCTTCCACAAAATAATTCCTAGAGCATATCTTTAGAAAAAACATCCAGTCTTGATTTAAAAATGATCAGTGATCCACCACGAACCTTGGTAAATAGTCTCAATGATGAATCAAACTCACTATTAAAAAGAAGAACATAAGAACAGCCAAGCTGGGTCAGACCAATGATCCATCTTGCCCAGTGTCTTGTCTTTCAACAGTGGCCAGTGCCAGATACTTAAGAGGGAATGAATAGAACAGGGCAATTATTAATTGATCCACCCCCTGACAGGCCTATAATTACCTGGGATACCCCTTTTACGCTTTTTAAAAGTTGGCACATTAGCTTTCTTCTAGTCTTCTGGAACTTCCCCAGTGGTCCAAGTCTTATTGAAAATCAACATTAATGGTCCAGTAAGTGCCACAACCAGCTCTTTTAAAACTCTTGGACCTGCTGATTTAAAAATGTCTACCGTTAGCATCCTCCAGAGATACTAGTGGAATGGATAGAGAGTTATCATCATCATGTGATAAGACTACATCATCTGTTTTTAGCCCAAATACAGAACAGAAATATTTATTAAATCTTTCTTCCTTTTCTGCATTATTATTGGTAATTCTACTATTCCCATCTAGTGATGGACCAAAACCATTTTTTGTTTCTAATATATTTTTAAAAAACTCCTTTTTACAATCCTTAATTCTGCTGGTCCTAGATTTCTCCTTGCGTCCCTTTGCTTTCCTTATCAATTTTCTACAATTCCTAACTTCCCCTCTAAGCCAGGTTGGTTTTTGAAGCTGGCTCAGCCTTCTTCCTCAATTTTGGGCATCTAGTAAGGTGTTCTTAAATTATTCCCAATGATCATTCATATTTTCCTGATTGAATTATTCCTTCCCAGCTGACTTGACTCCTAATTGTTTTCAGCTTTGTGAAACTGGCCCCATTAAAGCACCAAGTATATTACATTACGGGTCTGGACATTATTCCACTTGCACATTATAAATGTGATGAATTCATGATTACTTGTAGTGAAGCTACCATTAATTTTTAGTGATCAGTTCCTCTTTGTCTGTTAGGACACAAGTTCTAATAAAGAATTCCTATGTTGGCTGCAACTCTTTTTGAATTAGAAAATTGTCATGTATAATGTTTATAAATTGCAAAGATATTTTAGTACTGGCAGCAGGAGATCTCTAGCATATGTCAATCAAAGTCAATCAAATTGCAGTTCCTAGGTGCATAAGGAGATGATCGTCATGTTCCCGGTTGTGATCTGGCACTGTGTAGCAGACTCCAACTAATATCCCATCTTGTACTTTGTTAGTAAAATTATCTATAAGCATTCAAGATCATTTTCTTCTGAGTTATCAGTGACTCAGGTAATGCCATTTTTAACATAGTAGAGTGCCCCTCCCTCCTTCCCTTTTGCCTACTCAATCTTTTAACATTTTAATTGTGCAAATCATCCCACCAGGTTTCAATAATACTAATTAGATCAAATTTATGCTAATAAATGAGCAATTTCAATTCCTCTTGTTTGCCACCCAGGCTCCTAGCATTGGTAAGGTGAATTGCATCACTTTGTGCTTCTCAAGTAAGGGCCAAAAGAAGGCAGGATCATTGTCTCTATGTAGAGTCATACAGTTTAAGGCCAAAAGAGACCATTAGATCATCTAGGCTCATCTCCTGTACATCACAGGTCACCAACACTGAGCAGCACTCACAAACTAAACCCAGCAACCAAAATTAGACCAAAATATTACAGTTGTCAAGAGACTGTTTTGTGCCACAGGCAGAGAATAGAAGGGACTGAGGTGCAGAAATGCCTAGTGTCCCTGAAATGGAAGGGAATTGATTATATGCAAAGAATCCCAGTAAGTGACCTGCACCGTATGCTGCTGAGAAAAGTGAAACCTCCCCAACTTCACTGCAAATCTGATCTGGGGGGAAATTCCTTCCCAATCACACATATGATCAATTAGACCATAGGTTCCCAATCTGTGGATTGTGACCCCAAGTAGGGTCAAGCCATTAGTAGATGAGGTTGTGAGTCAAATAGGCCAGATTCAACCTGTGAGATGATGCCACCTGCCCCCAAATATATCCGGACCTGCTCCACAAATGCCACATCAGGAGACCACCATTATGAGCTACAAAATGGCAGCCTATGCACAGCATGACCTCACCCGTACTTTGCATGTGAGGTCAGGTAGTGTAGACATCGCCATTTTGTAGTTCAAAACAGTGGCTTGGTGCGGCATTTGTGGAGCAGGTCCAGACTCATTGGCTGTGTGGAGGTGGCTGTGCGGATGCCAATTTGGCCATTTGCACCATCTGCGTGTGCAAGCATCAGGCTGAGGGACTTGAATGGAGAAGATCCTTATCTGTGGGCAGCAGCCTCATCAACAGGGCATCCTCTCTGCTTGAGCTGGTAGGAGCCCGTGCTAGCTTTTTCTGAGATGGGACTCTGCAGTGGCTTGTAAGCTCCTTAAGACAGGTCCCATACTTTCTTTTATGCCACCCTAAATGCCTGTTGGTACTCAAGGATAAAGAATCATTGTAAGTCACTGTTTCTGTGCTGCTTTAGTATCACCGCAGAGAGCCTCCTTAAATCCTGGCCTCATTTGCTTAACAGTGAATTCCTTTTTCTGATTTGTGACAATAAACACAAAGGACTCATTTTTATCCAGAGTATTTTCTTCAGCCTCCAGCAGTGAGTCTAGCAATGAAGTTCTGAATGAAAAACAAGAGTGCAAAAAAAAAATGCTCGCAAATACGATGAGGCTTTCTTTGCTTATGGCTTCCCCAGTGTTTTGGTCAAGAACAAAGAGAGGCCAAAATGCCTGCTATGTCACATGAAAGCATGAGGCCTAATAAACTTAATCATCTCTTGGAAACCCTTCACAAGGAACACATAGGAAAACCAAGGTCACTTTTCCAGCACCAGGAAGAAGAACTTTCACGTCAACAATTGCAACTCAAAAAAGCCATGTCTGTTTCTCTCCAAGCTCAAAAGGCATCATTGGAGATGAGTTACAACATTGCACAGGACAATTGTTGTAAACACTTCGATTTTGCCAGCTGCAGTCAATGTGGTGAAAGTAATGTGTGAAGAAACTGAGGCAAACACACTCAAAGCCAAACCACTCTCCAACAACACAGTGAAGTGAAGGGCTGAAGTAATAGCAGCAGATGAGGAAAACACACTGGTGGAGCATTTGAAAAACATGGATCCTTTTGCTCTTCAGGTTGATGTGAGCACTGAGGATCATGATGCACATTTCTTGGCTTTTGTGAAATACACATGGGAGGGTGAAATTCTTGAAGACATTCTGTTCTGTCTCCTTATTCCCGTATATGAGATGGCATATGGAATGTTCAATGTGCCACATGGCTACATGCAAGACAAAAATATACCATGTGATTGCATGGTGGGCTTTTGTACAGATGGAGCTCTGTCTATGGCAAGCCGCAAAGCAGATCAGCATGCCTTGGTGAAGAAAGTTGCTCCATCTGCTGTGTGGACTCACTGAATGATTCACAGAGAACAACTGGCATCTGAAGCTCTGAGCCCAGAGCTAGGTAAAGTTTTTTAGCAGGTCTCTATCTATTGTGAACTACAGCAATACTCTGTCTCTTCACACACATCTGTTTGCAAAACTGTGTGAAGAAATGGGATTTGATCATGACATATTGTTGTTCCACACTGAAATTCATTGACTCTCGAGAGGAAAAGTATGGGATGATTTTTTGAATTGAGAGACAAGCTGCACGCCTATGCAATGGACTGCAAAAAGAGTGACTTCTTTGGTTTTCTACGTGACCAAATAAAGATGTGCCTTCTTTCCTATGTCACAGACATATTTGGGAAATGGAATGAATTGAATACAGGTCTGCAAGGAAAGAACACCCACATTTTTCCGCTGATTGACCGAATCACAGGATTCATGAAGAATATGGTCATCAATAGATTATTCTTCCAGAAACAAACTATGAATCCTTCCAACAACTTTGCAAGTTCCTGGCTGAGAATGAAATTTTTCAGCCTACCACACAGGTGATGGCTGAGCATTTTAGCCTGTTGGGGAAAAACAGTTTTGATCCTTTTTCTCTGACTTGAACACAACAAAGTATGGTTGGATGCAAAATCCTTTCACTGCAAACATGATGCCATGAATTTGCCATCAGTTGAAATCAAACAGCTTATCGAAATTTCCTGGGACCGATTCTTGTGAGGCACATATGCCGAACTTTATGTCCTCGAGTTCTGGTTCATTGTCAAGAATGAATATCCTGCATCCTCAACACATACCTTGAAACTGATAGTGCCTTTTGTGAGCATGTATTGGTGTGAAGCTGGATTCAGCTCAATTGTGTCCATCAAGTTCTACCATTGATGTCACATTGGAAATTAGATGTGCAATTTCTACCACATCCCTGGATTTAGGCCTAATCTACACTGGGGGGGGGGGGGGGTTCGAACTAAGGTACGCAAGTTCAGCTATGCGAATAGCATAGCTGAACTCGAAGTACCTTAGTTCGAAGTACTTACCCATCCTCACGGCGCAGGATCGAAGTCTGCGGCTCCCCCGTCGACTCCGCCACCGCCGTTCGCGGTGGTGGAGTTCCGGAGTCGACGGGAGCGCGTTCAGAGTTTGATATATCGCGTCTAGATGAGACGCGATATATCGAACTCCGAAAAGTCGATCGCTACCCGCCGACCCGGGCGGGTAGTATGGACGTACCCTCAGAGAAGCTGTGTCGCAACACACAAGCCCATATATCACATTAGAGAGCATTACATAACATACTTAATGTGTAAATTCCTTGGAGAGCATTACATAACATACTTACTGTGTAAATTCCTTGGATTCCTTGGTTGTTATGTTCCTTTGTTGTCAGAGCTCACAGAAAATAGTAAAATCTCAAAATGGGGTAATACAAGCACTACGTTCAGGAACCCCTGAGTATGTTAGCAAGATCCACCAGCCAAAGACTTGAGAGAGAGATTGCTCGGTGTTACCTCAGAGCACTGGCCCATCCCATCCAGTTCCCCATCTCTGGTGTTTCAGAGGAAGGAGAAGAAAAAACAACAGCAACAACAACAAAAGAATATATTAGAGGTGTGGGGAAATTCCTTCCTGACCTCTTCAGGTGACCATCTGACCCCTGAAGCATGAGATTTTAGGAACATAAGACCTAAAGTGCAAGGGACTCCCAGGGCGGCTGAGCCCTACCACGATAAGGACCTACCAGCAGAAGCAACCTCATCAGACAATCCCACAAATACATTTGTTCAGTTCTCACTAAAAACTAATTAAGTTGTTTGCCCTCACAGCTCTTATTGGGTTAGAGACCTTCTAATTTCCAGCCTGAACTTGTTCATGGCCAGTTTATACTCATTTGTTCTTGTGCCAATGTTGCCTATTTGAGTTCTTCACACTCCCTGGTATTTACCCCCTGATGTATTTATACATACCAATCATATACCCTCTGAAACTTCATTTTGCTAGGCTAAGCACGCCAATCTCCTCCAGTTTCCTCTGATAGGACTGGCCCTCCATTCCCCTAATCATCTGCATAGCTCTTCTCCACACCAGTTCCAGTTTGAATTCATTGTTCTTGTACATGGGTGACTAGAATTATACACAGTATTCCACCTGAACTCTTACCAGTGTCTTGTACAATGGCACCAATACTTCTCCAGCTCTACCGAAAAGGCCTCACCTGACACATCCTAGCATTATATTTGCCTTTTCCATAGCTGCACAACATTGATGGTTCACAGTCGTGTGATTTACCCACACACTCAGATCTCTCTCCTCCTACGTCATTTGCAGCTGATGAGTCCCCAGCTTGTAGCAGAAATTCTTATTATTAGACCCTAAGTTATGACCTTGCACCCTGTACTATGGAATTTCATCCCATTTCTGTCGCTCCAGTCTTCAAGGTCATCCAGATCTTCCTATATAATATTCCAATCCTCCTCCTGTATTGAAGATGCCACCCATTGAATTTATCACCATCAAATTTCATTAGCCTGCTCCCACTTTTTGTGCCAAGGCCATTAATAAAAATGTTGACTAAGATTGGTCTCAAGACCAATCCTTGAGGAACTTCACTAGTAACCTCCCTTCAGTCTGATAGTTCACCTTTCAGCACAACCTGCTGCCTTCTCCCCATGGCCAGTTCCTTTTCCACCTTAAAATTCTCGTACTAATCCCTGTCTGCTCTGATTTAAACTAGTAATTTCACATGTGGTACCATGTCAAATGCTTTACTGAAGTCCAAGTATATTGGACATACCACATTTCCCTTATTTAAAAAATGAGGTATTTTCTCAAAGAAGAAAATCAGGTTAGTCTGGCATGATATATCTTTGCTAAAACCATTGTGACAAAGTTCCTCCTCTACCTTGGTGGGTCCTGCGCTTATTGGCAGATTTGCTCACCTCAGTGATCTTCCCCACAGTCTGGATCAACTCCTCCTGTGTCTGATCAGGAGTTGGGAGGTTTGGGGGGAACCCGGGCCTGACCTCTACTCCGGGTTCCAGCCCAGGGCTCTGTGGATTGCAGCTGTCTATAGTGCCTCCTGTAACAGCTGCATGACAGCTACAACTCCCTGGGCTACTTCCCCATGGCCTCCTCCAAACACCTTCTTTATCCTCACCACAGGATTGTACTCCTTAGTCCTCCAGCAGCACACCCTCTCACTCTCAGCTCCTTGTGCCTCTTGCTCCCAGCTCCTCACACGCACTTCCTCTCCTCTGGCTCCTCCTCGCCTCACTGGAGTGAGCTCCTTTTTAAAACCAGGTGCCCTGATTAGCCTGCCTTGATTGGCTGCAGGTGTTCTAATCAGCCTGTCTGCCTTAATTGGTTCTAGCTGGTTCCTGATTACTCTAGTCACTCAGGGAACAGAAAACTACTCATCCAGTGACCAGTATATTTGCCCTCTACCAGACTCCTGTACCCCTCTGGCCTGGGTCTGTCACACCATGTTGCATTACATGTCTCCTTCCTTTTACCTCCATGAATTTAATTATTCATTCCTTCACTATTTGTTCTAAAGCCTTGTATACTACTGAGGTCAGAATAACAGGTCTGCACTTGTCTGAATTACTTTTTCCCCTTTCTTTAATATAGGTATGACGTTAGCTATTCTCCAGTCATATGGTACTACGCGTGAATAGATAGATTTGTGAAAAATCCTTGCTACTGGATTAACAATTTTATATTCCGGTTCTTTTGGTATTTTTAGGTGGAAATTATCTGGTCCCCCTGGTTTGAACATATTAAGCTATTTAAGTTTCCCTTTTACTTCAGATGTGGTAATTTCCATTTCTATACACTTTTTTTCATCAGCCACCCTACCTTTATGCCCATATTATCATCCTTACTGAAAATTGAGGCACAGCATTCATTTATTTTTGGGCCACACTAGAGTATCATTAATCTCCTCCCCATCCACAGTACATAGGGACTCAACCTCATCCTCCCTTATTCTTTTATATAACTAAAAAACCTCTTATTATTTATTTTAATTTTATGTAATCTGACTCCACTCAGCTGAACCACTCTCCTCATTTGGCCCGTTTGCATTTCTAGTCTCAAACACTTCTCTTTCTCGCAGCGACAGGGAGGGTGGATTTAGAAGCTCCTCTGTTACTATGGTGATGCAGAACTGTCATGTACACTACAGTGGGACTTAGAGCAGAGGTTCTCACAACAAATTTGTTGGTGGCTTCAGAGTGTGGCCACCAACTCTTGCTGGTGGCCGCGCTGACAATTTTTTCTGAAAATACTTAATTAATTTTAGGAAAAAACAAATAAAAATGCATATATACATGTCCAAATCATTGTAAATTATTTATGTAGGGTTTTTATAGACTCAGTAATAAAAATAATGTACAGTGGTCTGTATTCTTTACTGGACCTAAACAGAATAGAAACATAGATAAGGTGCTTTGCATGTTTTTGTCTTTTTGTTGTTGTTTCTTTTGCTTTTTTGGTTGCTTTTTTTTTAAAAAAAACTTGCTAGATAGTAAGTCTGCTGCTGTGAAAAGTGATATTTGTATGTTTGTTAATTATAGAATTTTATTGGGAATTATACCTTTGCTGAACATTGATATAGGCTGGTTTAAAAATTATGTAGAAAGATCATTCAGTATTAAATATTATCAGACTGTAAGAAAAGTTACAGCAAGTACCAGATATCACAAACGCTACAGATTATTTAAATTTATCCAAAAAAATGTATGTTGGAGTCTGACCACATGATGTTTGAAACTGAACTAGTTACAACTGTATTGAGACCTTACTGTTGCTAACATGGGTCTGTCATAGTTCCCTAACCAGTGTGGCAGAGATTTTTCTGACAACCATTGGTGACCGAATACATGTAGGCATCCTTTTAGCAAGGTTATATCACGTATTTCCCTTTAAAAAAACAAAATCTATTTACATTGGTTCTGGAAACTGTGCTAACAAGAACTATGTTTTAACACAATTTGTTGCTAATGTGGGGTCTAATCCAAACCCTATTGAAGTCAATGGAAATAACTCCCCTTGATGTCCTCCTATGAAAGTGGAAAGATGCCTGTTGATTTTAATGAAAGCTGGATGAAGCCCATATTTTCAACCATCACGTTGATAGAGTTAAAAGGGAGAATGCTACCGCCACCTCAGTTGCTGCCCTCACACCTGTCACTGACTCCTGCTATCAGAGAAAGATCTCCTGATAACAGCACACTGATGTGTTCATTTTCAGCTTGAGAGGAAAAAAACCAATACATAACTGACAGCTTTTTCCTTCCTAAATGGACTGATTTGACTCAGCAGACAGAGCTGCAGTAGATATAAAAAGAAATATTTCAAAAAAACCTTACACCATGACATGCTGGCCCGGTTCCAGTTCAGTGTCATACCAGATAAATGGCCAGAACGTATGTATTCTTGTGTCTAGTGCCTCTGCCCTGAGGTGCTTAATCAGCTCAGTTTGTAGTGACTGGCTGATGCCACCACAGAAGTCCTCTGCATGTATTTTTAGTGAATTAAGATATCTCCTCCCTATCCATCACATGTCAATTTTCCATGCACAATGGTTGCTTAAACAGGTCAACAGTGGTTGGCTGAAATGAGAATTCACTACTAACTCCAAGCTTTCCCTGACTAGACCTCTAGAACAGGGGTTCTCAAACTGGGGGTTTTCAGGTTATTTTATAGAGAAATCTTTTACATTTTTTCTAGAGCCATAGTGTACGTCACAATGGACAAAATGATTGTGTTTTTTTCAATCATGTTAGTTCAATTGAGCTCATGTAACATGACTGAAAAACCCATTAAGATGTAGGCTAACCAGTCTGAGGCCATATTATCTGACTGTGTTGTAGCCTGGGCTATCATCCTAGGCTACAACAAGGGCTATAAATATGCCTTCAGTAGATTAGCCTGCATATTGACAGGGCTTTTCAATCATGTTATACTAACTCAAATAAGCTAACATGGTTGAAAAGACATCCTTTTTGGCCATCAGCCTTAATGGATTCATCCCTATTACATTCTAAAAGACTTTTTCATTAAGGTTAGGTTTCCTGGTGATTTTTCACATTCTCATTCAGCTGTAGCACCCTATGGCAATAGATTAGGAGATGAAACTTCATCAAAGTAAACTCGTTTAAAAATGGCTTTCCTAATGTAACCTTTGGGTGGGCTAGAGTTCTCTTCATTGCCCTTCTCCAGTGCCTAACCCCCCCTAACTCCTATAGAAAAGTAGCTGGAGACCCAGAATTCAGTCTCTAAGGATTTTCAGCAAATCTCCCCACATTCAAGTCCCAAAAGGAACAAAAGAAATGAATTTAAGTAATTAACAGCTGGATAAAATCTTAGGATAAAGAAACAATAATAGTAATACCAATGTGTACAACGTAGCTATTTTATAATCCACTTACATTATACAGTTACACATAAACATAAATGAAGAAAACAAACTAACTCTAAATGCGCCAATCCCCACAAAAACACAGTGAGAAGGAACTGAGAATTCCCAAAAGCTTAGGCTGAGTTCACCTGAGTCTCAGAGTTTTTGATCACCAAATCTATAGACTGCTGAGTCAAAAACAACATCTTCCCTCCACTTGCTAGTGGGACTCTTCCATTGGACTCCATGCAGACTCTTCTTCTGCTGAAATCACTGTTAGCCAATCAGCTGAGTAACCAATCACTCAGTTAAATATATTGATTTAAAAAAAAACCACCCTGTTACAAGAAAATACAAAACTGAGAATAGCAAAATATAAATGACCCTTTCCCCATTACTAGATTCAAACAAACGTTGGGGATTCATACAGTTGAGACAATATAACTAAAACAGTTTGGCTAAAAACAAAGGATACAATTAAAAAACCATTTCCCCTTGCTATAATTAGCATTGCCCATGCTTCCCTGTTAGAGGGTTAACAATATCACTAATTTGCTGCAAAATCCTTCAGCGTTAGGGACACCAGCCTGCTTTCTGCTCCTGGGCTCAACTTCTCCCAACTCACACAGGGCATATGGCCCTTTATAAAGCAGCTGCTCTGTCTGACCCCAGCAACTGGGAATCTATGGGCGCATACCCAAAACTACCACACCCAACATCCAGAAGCTTCTGGATGTGGAATACTAAATCTGCCTAGCAACAATGACCCAGACACAACTCACTCCTCCTCCTGACCCCCACTGTGGGTCTCTTAAAGAGATCTCTCCCTACTAGGCACATGGGTTACACTAACACACTGCTAAGAAAGAAAAAAAATATAGGAGGGATAATATATTTCCACACCATTAGCTCTCTGATTATTCAATCTTCCTGTTTTTCTTTGAACAGGGCTGCTTGGAGACCTTTTAAATGCCAAAATATGGATAGGATTGTTTGGGTCATGTTTCTGATACCATATACAGTATACATGGCATTATATCTATTTTAGGAATTTTTTATAAAAAGCTTCTATTGGAATTCAGTTGAACAGACTATGGGAGGATAAAGCAAGGATCAAGAACTCATAACATTTAAAAATATTAGTAGTACCTGGTATTGTATCTCTGTGGTCTTATGCGATGTCATGGTAAGTTTATTGGTGAATTAGCACCAGCAGGCACAGATTCTAGAAAAATGAGAGCAAGGACAAGATCATTCAGCAAAGGAACAAGTCCTCTAATGCTGAAAAGCAGGGCACAGACAGCTTACCTTCCTGCTGCTGTATTGCTGTCACCTTCACACACTCTCAAACAGATCTCAGAAGTACTTCCTGAGCCAGGGGTCCTCTTTAGATTGGGGGATGGCTGTGTCACCCTGCCAGCAAAATAACGGTTTCAGCAATAAACAGATTTGTGGTGATTTTAAGTAGCAAGTGCTGATTTCTGCCTTCAGATGTGTGAGTCTCTTTGTCTCACAGAATTAGATGGAGCTATGCTTCTGCATCTGAGGGCAGATTTAGGAAACTTAATTCCGCAGAATTAAATCTATTAGACAGCATTTTCCCCCCAGTTTCATTGTGTGTTCCTTCTTACTAAGACGGGAAAACTTAACAATGCAGCAGAGACATCAGTACATTTTTAGAGCATTATTCAGCACGTCTGAGAAATGTGCAGAAGATATAAATCTCTAAATACAGAGTAGACCTATTAAAGTATAAAACAATTTCTTTTGAACTAAAAGGATTGGCATAGTAATCTTCCCAGTGTGATCTTCATTTGACATATGTGGAAGCCAAGGCTAATGTGTCAGGAGACTTATGCTAATCTCTAGGGAAAATGATAAACTGACAGTTTGAAAGAAATTGCTAACTTTAGTGCAGACTATTTATTTCCCATGTCATTGTCATATATAAAGCATTGGTCATAACGGGTAGGATTAGGAAAGAAAAGCAATAAGCAGCAAAAGCAAGTAATTTAAACCACAGGTTTTAATCACAAGTTTTAAAGAATCTGAAAAACATCAGAGACTTTACTTTGTATATCACAACATGGTTCTAATTCCCAGTGTACAGAACTGCAGTACTTAGAAATGCATTTAATTTCAGTGTTTAGAACAGCATTGTTTCAATTTAATTTTAGGGGACTGAGAAGAGTTTATATATGTCATACAGTCCTTCAATAAACCAGGGGTCTGATTGTTTGGGGTTTTTTCAATTCAAAAACTGTGTGCGCTCAGCCAGTCAGTTGTATCTCAGTGTTTTGTATATATACTTTTCACTGTTGCAACTGTACATCTAAAAAACATAATGCAATTATAAAGAAAATCCCATCAAGCAAAAAATATAGTACAATGTAAAATGGGGACTTTTGCAAAGAATTGTTAAAAGGTAGCACTTCTATTTTGCATACTGCTCCACAAGACACACTAGGTTTTGTTTCAGTTCAAAAAAGCATTTTAGGTGGTTTCAATACTGTGAAATATTGTAGGAGGAAAATAAACCACCCACTACACCTCAATTTCTTATTTTCTTAAATGTTTCAGGCCTGAAACACCGCTGTGTGACTTCAGTTTTCAATGGAGTTACAATGGAGTTAAACTGACAAGAACCTGGAACAATTCAGTGGAGAACCAGGCCTATTTTCTTGAAAGTGATTAACCTTAGGCTTCATAGCACATCCGTTAAGACAATGTTACACTCCATTTTTATTCGGAAAGTAACATTCTGTTTAAAAAGAGGTGCAATTTGCCAATGCCTACATGAATTTCCAAGGCCATAGTTAAAGTCTCTGCACCATACATTATTGCATTTGAAACCCAGGTACGTATATTTAATTTTATAAAGGAGCAGTTTTCAGACTGATTAGCTGTAAGGGATTAGTTAACAAGTTTAGATAAAATGAGTCCCCCCACCCTTGAGCCCTGAAACATCACCTACTATTTTCAGAAATGGACTTGAACTGAACCCATATTGAAAATCTGAATAGATGTAAGAGTAGCCAACAAATGACAAAGAGAGGCTGTATGCAATCTTTCCAGCTGGGTCTAGAAGCAGAAGTTATGGAATATTTTAGCAGTATCTGGTTTTACCAGCTGTCCAATCCAACAGATCTGGAGAAAAGTGGGACCAAGCCACAAAGTTGGTTTTGGTTTCAGAGTTAGGTGGCAACCATCATGTTTGCGGCTGAATCTGGATTCCTTCCAGTATTCAGGTAGTGTTCAGATCAAGGGTGAAATCCTGATGCCATTGAAGTAAATGAGAATTTTGCCATTGATTTCAACAGAGGTGAAGACATCATCCCTAGTGTTTTGATTAGAATACAATCATTTATTTATCACAACTTTTGGATGTGTTCCTAAATCAAACTCAAACTCTTTCTTGCCCTTCTATTATTCTGATTAGAGATTGTCTGGGACCATAATACTCAGGCTACCTGGCTACTAACAGAAACCACCAAACTCTGAAACTCTTGAATGGTATTGGCAAGAGACAGACTCAAGCCATGAGTCTGTATTCTATTGCTGATCCACTAAATCATCAGGCTACCAGATCACTCGGGTATTGTTTTATGGAAAAGCCCCAAAACAGAAAAGATATCTAACTTTTGAAGAATATTTATGATTTTTAGATGTATTCATTAGTCTGCTAATATATGTTCTGTCCATTCAGATGCATTTTCACACTAATAGTTTTAACATTAAGGAAAATGTGGGATAATTATACAGACTTTGTTTTCACTGCCTGTATTGAAGTACCCAGTTTCTGAGCCATGATGTTTTTCTATTGGGACTTTAACCACAAATCTTCATGATGAACTATTACAAAGTGTGACAGCAAAGAACCCCATTCCATGAGCATGAAAATGGTTCCTTACCAAGTGAGTCTGACATGATCAAGAAATCCTGGATTATTTTGACAACAGCTGTATCTTCTTTTTCACTAATACCTGGGTTTTTGTTTATAATTATATGAATAGCAACAGTATTTATACTGACAAAATAAACAAATATAGAAATGTTGATTCTGTAAAGGTACGGGGAGGATATTACATTTCAGACTGTTTGCTTAATTTCCACTGCAGACCTCTTTTCCTTATTTGCTAAACAGATAAAATGACAGCTCATTTAAGAGAAAAATGTAATGAGCAATTTAAATTTCTCATTTAAGAGAAAAATTTAAATTCTATTACCTTTATCACTGAAGACTAAACAAATTGTAGCTGTAGAATTGTAGAAAAAGTATGTTGAAAAATTGGACAGGATTCAGAAAGGAACTACAAGAATGATTTGAGGTCTGGAAAACATATCTTACTATGAGAGACTTAAGGAGCTCAATCAATATAGCTTATTGAAGAGAAACTTAGAAGGTGGCTTGAGGGTTATGATCTATAACTATCTACACATGGAGGATATATATGATACTACAGCAGTATTTAATCTAGCAGATTACTCTTGTATAATTTATTATACCATATGAGGAAGGGGCGGGGGGAGAATCTGACTTATAATGTATTAAAATAGAACTTGATAAGGGGCTGATTTCAATTAAATGGCTGAAAATTTAAGCCAGAAAAATTCAACTTGTGAATAAGATGCAACATTTTTAACTATGAGTTTAATTAGCCATTGGAACAGTTTACCAAGGGATGTGGTATTTTCTCTATCATTTGAAATCTTTAGTTTAAGATTAGATGCCTTCCTAAAAATATGCTGTAACTCAATCAAAAATTATCGGGATTAATGAAGCATTAGATGATCACAGTGATCCCTGCTGGCCTTAAAAAAAATCTATGAATCATCTACATCTAACTATTTTTATTATTTTAAAAAATGGGTATATTTCATGGAACTGGGAGAATAAATTATTTTCTCTAATTTATTTTAAAGCAGAAGGCTTTTAATCTCTGCAGCAAGTACAGAGAAAAATCAGAGACCATTGCAGTTTCACAGTTTGCCAAGCTTTTTAATGTGCTTTTTTTCATTGACTAAATTGCAAATTTTGGGACAATATGATAAAACTATACAAGAATTATTTGAGAGAGAGAGAGAGAGAGAGATAAAAGTAAAGCTTCAAAAAGCATATAAAGTACTTATGACTCTGAAGGTGAAAGAGAAAACAATGAAAACTTGAACCAGAATTTGAGTGACATAGACTGGAATTGCAGTTGGACTTATTATTTTTTCAAGCTGTTCAATTGCAGCATCAATTAAGGGAGCCTAAAGGAAAATTGTGTGTAGTGCTATGTGACTCCTGTCAAATGACATTCTACGGATTCAAATAATTACTCTTTTTGGAGTCAGCTAGATATAACAGAGATCTCCTTTTCATAGAAAGGAGTAAATTCTGGTGACTTTCTTTTAGGTGCACTGCAGGGAAGGGGAGGCAGGAAACCTCTTATCTTCTTACACAAGAATCAGGCAGAATATACTTAGGTATTAGTGTGACAGAGGCCTCAACATATATAGACAGAACACAGCCCCTAGTGCTTGTGGACCAATGTGGATAGGAGATGGAGGGCTGGAGCCAGTAAGCACTTCTGGCAATATACCACAATCATAGGGTGATGGCCAGATTCCCACCCTCTGCTTCAGTAGCAGACTACTGGGGGCAGTCTGCCCACTCATTTCTAAAGCAGCAGCAGTAGCGAGCACCATTGACTCTAAATCTTCCAGGATTCCCTGAGCAATTCTCTCTGTGCCTGCTCTACACAAGCAGCATAGCCTGAGCACCCATCACTTGGGATATGCAAGCACTGGCCTATAGTATGTAATGGTAGCTCTCACCGATCAGTTCTGGTTTATGTTCAAGGACTATATGTAAATTAACATCGTGTTGCTATTAAATTGGATGTACTGCATATTCTTGTTGGCTACCCTTGGTTGAAACCTACAGGAGTGTGCCCAAGTGAGACTGCAGGATCAGGTTTCTATATTGGGATATAACCTTCGTTTTGTTAATAGCTGAATGAAGATGGTTTCTGCAATCTGGGGTTCAATATCAACAGATAAAATGACAGCTCATTTAAGAGAAAAATAGTCACAATTTATGGCTATTTAGATATCCATTTGCAGACATGCAGAAAAGGGTCCTTCAAGAGAAGCTGGGCTTTCCAAGACATTGTATTAGTTATTAATAATAAATAATAATTATACATGCCTAATTAACTACAGAGACCTGACATGCAGAAATATGTTTCTTTTTTTAGAATGATATGAATAATTTTACATAAATTTAATGTGTATTTTCTGTGAAAAGTTGCAAGAGTTTATACTTAGGAGTCACGTATTTTTTAAAAAATTATATCCTTCCTCATGGTGAATCATACCTTATTCCATGAGTAGCTTTTATTGCAATCAGTGAGAATACTTGTGGAACAAGCTACTACTCAGTGTGAATAAAGGTATAGCACTCTGCCACCCAGAAAAAGAACTTTCCTTTTCCTTTCTTCAAATGAAGTGTTAAAACCCTAAAAAGACCCTTTGCCCTGAAATAACATTCTGCGCTAAACTGCATTATCTTTCTTTAGTGTAATAGACAGCAGCAGCTAAGACAAAGTCATTCCTGAAACAATAGCTCCCTGAGTTTGGCATTTCAAAAGGAAACAGCTTTTATTTTAAAATAAGAACGGCTGTACTACAAATGAACTTTATAGGACTTTAAATTTCAGGCAGGGTTTGTGAAAGCTGATGGCATATTAATATAGCAATGTCATTCTGGTGGTATATCAACATGACACTGAGCACTAGGAATACAATCTTCAGCCTAAATCTCGGTGGCTTTTATTGTAAAACAATACATTTTTAATTAAAAAGGAGTATTTAGAAAGATTAAGCCAGGAGATACAGGATTCTGAAGTCTCTCAAATGAATTGATTTGAATTTTAGTGCAAATATTCATGCATTCCACACAGTGTAGGCAGGAGGAACCAACGTGGTTTTCATAAATAATTATTCCCTCAGATTGTGTACACTATTTTATAATTTATATTTAGATACTTTGAATTGTATTGCTTGCATGCTGTAGAATTTGTATACCTCTCTATAAGCTTGGAGTGGCCTTCTGATTAATGTAAATCAGGCTCCCTCAGTTTTCTCTGTCTCATAATTCCTAGTCACACCAAGTACATGAACTACTTTGGCCTTAAGGTCACCCAGCATTCCGTGTTACTCACTGAAGTGTATTTAAATTGTAAACTTGTTAGGGCAGTGACTCTGTGTGTCACAACGCATGGGCTAACTCTCAGGATAACACCTGATATAAATTATGTTAAACACATCTTCCACAAATGATGATTCATATCAGCAAACATCAGCTTGGGATGTATGGTTATGAAGAAAGTCCATAGCTTTGTGTTTTCAAAAGGCCCTCCATGAGAATGTACACTTTATTTAATATTCAGGTAAATGTATCTTAGTTAATGTACTGGCACTTTACCTTCTTCAGAATGTGGACTGTTGGGGATCGGATCTGTCTTTGCAATGTCCCTATACTCTTGGAAGCAATCTTCTTGGAGGTCCCTGTATGTTTAATGAGCACTCAGGAGACAAGCCTGTCAGTCACAAAGACACAACATTTGTGGTTACTACGTGGCCACTCAGATGAGCTTGAGCCCGTCAGGCTTCCAGAAATATCTAGTTCACATACCCTTTCTCAGATGCTTAGCATATGGCCAGATCATATCCTCACCTCGTAAAGCCTTTCAAAGGTCACCCTCATAGCATTTCATAGCTGGTGAGGAGGAAACTTAGGATTTAATTTTAAAGGCCATGAAGTTCACTTTCAAACCTAGTACACCTGCTGGGAGCCACACAGATCCTAGAGGATACACAGGAAGCCAAGTTATCTATGTGGAGGCTCATGTCTCCATATACGTTCTGGCTCCTGGCAAAATTCCCCATGCCTGACTCCCTAGCAGTGCAGCTCCCTGACTTGATTAGTGTAATTTTAAAAATCTCACCTCTAGCCTTCATGCTCACTAGGGGCACATTTTAAATTTGCTTTCTGTGAACATTCTGTGATACTCTCCTAAAATGTGGCCTTTGGGCAAACATTCCTGCCTGTAGGTCATTAAGCTAGGCTACTCAAGGAAAGTGAATACAAAAGAGGTGCAAATACAGTCAAAGCTCATTCCAATGAACAGTCATGGACATTTTTTTGCATTATATACCCAATTCTAGGGTGAAAGCGTAGGCCTGGCTGTGTTATCAGTTCCCACCATAATGCACAGTAAAACATGAATGAAGGTTTTCTCCCAAACCTTCCTGCATTGGCCCCAGCTCCTAGAATCTGGAAGGCAAGCTTAGGTAATGTGGGTTCCACTGGACACTCTCTTCTTTCCTTCTGGCTTAATGAGACAGAGCTTAAGCACCAAACCTTACCTCTTTTTCCTCTGTTAGTTATTCTCTCTCTCTCTGATGGTGCATGTGATCAGAGGATGGTAATTGGTAAGATCAGCTGAGAACACTGAGATTACACTCTTGGGTATATGATCATACCTGGTGTGTTACCTTTGTCACCAGCAGTTTTGAAAAAATTAAGATCCATCCATCAACAATTAAAAAACAGCATTCCCTAACGCCTTATTTTGTTTCCAACCTTAGTACAATACACAACAGGCCTGCACCTTGGGATGCATACATAATGGGCATAGAACATCACACAGCATTACAGTTTCCATCTTTATGTACTGTACCTTGGTAATCAATGCCTTTGGCTATTGTATTCTTTCTCTCCCTCCCTCCTCCCACCCCCGCTTTCAGAGAACTCATTATCCCACTTACTTCAATTGTAGTATTTGGGTAGGGTACTGGAAAATGAGGGCTGGAAGAGTAAGAACTTCTGAATGAGGCAAAACTTCTGTTGATTTTAATGCAGATGTTTTCTGGGTGAAGTCTGTAGGAATTTACTTCCAATTTATATATGTTAATAGAGGAGGTTTTGGAACAAATTGGTAAATTAAACAGTAATAAGTCACCAGGACCAGATGTTATTCACCAAAGAGTTCTGAAGGAACTCAAATATGAAATTGTAGAACTACTATCTCTTAAATAAGCCTCTGTATCAGATGACTAGAGAATAGCTAATGTAACCTGGTAATTACAGCCTGGTAAGCCTAACTTCAGTATCAGGCAAATTGGTTTAACCTAAAGTAAAGAACAGAATTATCAGACACATACATGAATGTGATATTTTGGGGAAGAGTCAACATGGCTTTTGAAAATGAAAATCATGCCTCACCAATCTATTAGAATTTCTGAGGATGTCAACAAGCACATAGACAAGAGTGATGAAGTTGATCTAGTGTACCTGGACTTTCAGAAAGCCTTTTACAAGATCCCAAACCAAAGGCTCTTGAGCAAAATAAGCAGTCATGGGTTAAGGTCTTCTCTTGGATCAGTAACTGTTGAAAAGATAGGAAACAAAGGGTAGGAATAAATGGCCAATTTTCACTATGAAAGGAGGTAAATAGCAGGGTGCCTGTAGCGGGGTAGTCACCCCGCTCCGGCCCTGAAGGGGTTAAAGCAGCCCTGGAGAGGGCTGTGGCTGGAAAAAGCTAGGCTGATTGGGGGAAGCAGCTGCAGTTGGGGCCATGCCCAATCAGGCCACAGCTGGCCCTATAAGAGGGCTGAGGGCCAGAGGCTGAGACATTCTCTCTATAGCTTCTTGAGAGAGAAGGACCTGGCTGCCTGGGAGCTGAGAAGGGTACCTAGGGTGGAGAAGTGCTGGGGAAGGGCAGAGGGAGCTGGGGAGCTCCAGCCTAACGAAGCCCCAGGCTGCAGGCCAAGTTAAGGGCCCACAAAAGGGTACTAGAGCTGCAGAGGGGCATCCCAGGAATAGGCAGAGGCAGCTGTTCCAACCCCCCTTGCTGATGATGAGTGGTTTTCAGACCCAGTGAGTGGGGGCTAGATGGAGACTGGCAGGTCAAGGCAAGGTGGGAGTTCCCCTGGGTAGGGAGACCCAGATCATGGGTTACTGCTGGGTACAGAACCCTGATGTAGATGGGCACTGGGGTCCGGGAGGCGAGACACTGGCCTGAAGACGGTGCTCTGGGCTGGAAAGAGCGAATTCCCAGGATGCCCAGCAGGAGGTGCTGTGCCAGTGAGTCATCTCCTCGCCACAGTCCCCCAAGGATTTGTACTGGAAATTGTGCTGTTCAACATACTCATAAATGATTTGGAAAAGTGGGGAAAAGAGTGCGGTGGCAAAGTCTGCAAACAATACATAGTTACTGAAGATAGTTATGTCCAAAGCTGACTGTGAAAAATTACAAAGGGATCTTATACTACTGGGTGACTGGGTAACAAAATAGCAGATGAAAATTCTATGTGGATAAGTAATTGACATTGGAAAAAAAATGATCCCAACTATACTTACAAAATGATGGGGTCTCATTCAGCTGTTAACATTTAGGAAAGAAGTCTTGGAGTCATCATGAATAGTCCTCTGAAAACAGCAGCTCAATGTTCAGCAGCAGAAGTTAGGAACCATTAGGAATGAGATACATAATAATATAGAAAATATCAAAATACCACTATATAAATCCCTGGTGTACCCACACCTTGAATGCTGCATGCAGTTCTCAACACCCAATCTTAAAAAAAAGATTTATTAGAATTGGAAAATGTACAGAGAAGGGCAACAAAAATGACTAGGGGTATGGAACAACTTCCATATGTGGCTAGATTAAAAAGACTGGGACTGTTCAGATTAGAAAAGAGAGGACTAAGGAGGGAGCTGATTCTCCACACCATTCATGATTTTGTGTAAGTGAATAAGGAAGTGTTATTTACCCCTTCGCATAACACAAGAACCAGGGGTCACCCAATGAAATTAATAGGCAACAAATTTAAAAACAAACAAAAGGAAGTACTTCTTCACAAAATACTCAGTCAACCTGTGGAACTCTTTGTCAGAGGATGTTGTGAAGGCCAAAAGTATAATTGGGTTCAGAAAAGAAATAGATAAGTTCATGGAGGATAGGTCCATCAATGGCTACTAGCCCCAAATGGACAGGGATGGAACCCCATGCTCCAGGTGTCCCTAAGCCTCTGACTTCCAGAAGCTGGGACTAGAGAACAGGGGATGGATCACTAAATAATGGCCCTGTTCTGGTCATTCCCTCTGAAGTATTTGGCACTGGCCACTGTTGGAAAACAGGATACTGGGCTAGATCTTAACATATTCTCCTCTTTTACTCTGCACAGGTGGCTTGTCTAGGAATGGAGGTGCATATTTGAAGCAGATTCCTGGCTGCCAGAACAGCTCCTGTGGGCTGCTGACAGCTGACAAAAGATGCAGCAAGTCCAAAGACCAGAGGGGTTGTCAGTGCAGCTAGGTAATTTGGAACACCTGGGCCCAAGATTCTATCTTCTCTTCTTGATACACATGCATAACTCTAATTGATGTTAACTCACATATCAAGGAAAGCAGAGAGTCCAGTGAATTATTTTTAGACTAGATGCTAACCATCTGGATTTTACTCCAGTTTTATTACGGCTGGTAGAAATAGAATGAACTGGCAACATAGCAACAGTAAATTAAGAAACTGTTACATGTTCCTCACATCATTTCTCAAGTTAGTTTCCCTGTAAAGCAGTCTGCAGAAATAAATTGCTAGATTTTCAAAACAGCAGTGATTCTATTAATTATCATTATTAAAATGAGACCCAAAGAAACAAGAGAGCTAAAGAAGGCATCCGTTTCCAATCCTTACCTTTTATAAACACTGAAGTCATTATTTATTTCCCAGTGCTAACACAATTTTCTTTCCAATATTTGAAATGTACTTGGAGTCATTTTCACATCTCATTTGATGGATTTTAATCATGAATTGCTTTAATGCATTATTAGTTGATTTTTGTTTGTATATCTTCATGTGCTTCCGATAAGACAGCTTTCCATTGTGCACTGTAGCTCTTCCTAATGTAGGGGGGTTAGGACTTGACACTCGCTAAATTGCTACCATCATGACCCTTTCTGTTTCAACAGTATCAGTCTGAAACAGAACAAATTATCAATCTCCATTTTACTTCCCTCTGAATAACTAGTTGTCTCAGTGCAGAGACCATAATCTCATTGTGGGATTCAGAAATCTGCTATCCTGATACACACTTTCCTTTCATTTGGGGATTCATTATTAGGTGTGTAGAATACGTGCCATTTGCTGAATCACATTATAAAGCTTATCAGCATGGAAGCAAACTTCTTCAGTTCAACCACTTCACAGAGCTGTAGCAAAGGACTCCCTTTTAACTTAACCTCCAGTCACTGATGAAAATTAGATTTAAAAGAAAACAAAATCATTCAGTCGCCCTCAAGCATGCATTCTTTAATCTAAATAATTTATTGAAACCTGGGTTCCTTTTTACAATTGCTGCTCTGAGTCTATTATTCTAAGCAACAAATGATACTTTTGAGTAATGTTTTACATAACAGTATGTTGCTACTAGTACTGGTCATCTTTCTTCAGGAAGTATGTACTGTATATAAATCAAAGAAGAATACATATTTTAAAAAGTTAGAAACCTTATATCATATAATGCTACCTAAAAGAAATTAAGAACTTCTGTTCTTCATTTATATTTTTCAGTGGATAATTTATAGGCTGTTTAATTACTATTTTGAAATTATTTCCTTAATCTTATGCTACTTGCAATTCACTTTAAAAAAAGACTGTAATGTCCCCTTTCTGTCCTAAATTGTTATATGGTGGTGACATAGGCTGTTATTGGTGTAACCCTTCTGATGGGTGGTTAATGACATCAATGAGAAACTTGGAAAAACTATACATAGTCTCTCTGGGCACCCTTAACAGGCAGAACTTTCCACTTGTGAGCACTCTGGGACTGTGTACAAACAAGCAAATCTTTATTTTTCCAATAACTTTGGCAGTAGTCCATCTAACTTCCTTCTCACCAATTGGTGAGAATGTCCCTTAACTGCACTACCTCACAAATCCACCAAATCTCACTCACAGTTTGGATCAGCAAGTAGCAGTAGTCCAAGCAGTCTATCTCCAGTCTCAAGGGAACTGCTTCCCTGGTCCTGCCTGGAGGTACCACGAACTAACTCAGCTTAATGATTCAGCTTTATTAAGATGCTGGGTAAATGGGACCTCACCAGTGTCTACTCAGGTCAACTGCTGCCCTCTGCTTCATCTCTCCTCAGGACTCTGAGCTTAAAAATGGTAAAAGTTCAGTACATTATGTTTTGTTAGGGTGACCTCCAAGTTTTACTAGAGGAATTGTGGGTAGGCAGCGGTCAGGAACCACATGTCTCAAACCCCAGTCCGCACAGTGACCTGCCACCCAGTAACCTGTTAATTACTAGAACTAGAAGCTCAGCTCTGACAGAGGACTCTAGTCGTAGCATTTGATTGACAGAACACTGGGGATTCTGACTGGTTCCTTGCTTCTATTTAAGCCAAGGCTAGGAACAGGAAGTTGTCCATGCACCTGGGTTTCACCTGCTTAGGACTGTTTCCCTTAAACTACCTGCTTCTACTGCCTGACTCTGATCTCCTGGTAACCTGACTCTGCCTGCCTCTTCACATTTGACTCCCGTTTGTCATTGGCCTGTCTCAGACTCCGATCTCCAGGGTCCAGAGGGCTGTTAGAAGGCAGTAAGTTGCAATCTACAACCCAGTGACCTGTTAACAATTGTCAGAATTAGAAGCTCAGCTCTGACAAAGGATTCCAGTCCTGGCATATGGTTGGTGGGACACTGGGGGTCCTGATTGGTTCCCTGCTTCTAAGCGCCTAAGCCTAGCACAGGATCAGGAAATTATCCATGCAACTGGGTTTCTCTGGCTTTGGACTGCTTCCCTTCCACTACCTGCTCCTGATCTGACTCTGATCTCCTGGTAACCTGACCATGCCTGCATCCTAACTCTTGATCTGCCCTCAGGCCTGTCACAGACTCTGGTATCTGATCCAGCCTGACTCCTGATCTGACTACAAGGTCAGACCACCCATGTCCTGGTTGTAATAGCAGCCTAAGCAAATGAAGCTCCCTGTGACAGCACTTTTGCCTTTTCACCAAGAAGGGGAGTAGTGAGTTCTTTCCCCTCCTGAGATTATGGCCTGAGGGCTTACATCAATGTTATTATTTAACATATATTCGGTCTCCATTTTGCAATGGTCCAGGGCCACAGGGAATACATGGTTCATGAGATTCTGGACTCTAAACATAATTTTGGCAGACTCTGGTATTTTGTTGATTGGGAGAGGCATGATTTTGAGGAGCTGGTGGAAAATGTATTGACCACATGAGGCGCAGAGTAATGGTGAATATGGTTCCTGTCTTGAGAATTCTGTCACTGTGAATGAAGAGGTGGGATTCAACACAGAGGAGGGAGCAGGAAAAGCAGGACAACGGTGACAGTGAGGAGATCAACTGAGAAGCTGGAGAGGGGGATATGGACGAGGAATGAAGTGAAGCTATAGGCATGAAAGAGGCATGGAAGCCTGGAAACTGTGAGGCTAGGCAGAATGGATTGGTGACAGAGGCAGATACTGATATCCAGCTGAAAAGTTCTAAAGTGTTTAGGGCTCCTCATCTGAGGAAGCAGAGGTGCTGAAAGCTTTCTACCTCTGGTCTTAGCAGATCAGTCATGCCAGTTGTAGAGGGTTTCTGGAAAAGTTGAGGAAGCAGGGCTCTTTTAGAGAACATCCTCTGATGTTGCTCTGTGTACGTAGAGAGGAAGCTGGGGCCAGGTTGTTCCCAGAGCAGGTGCTGTCTGGTCAAGCTAGTGGAATGGGCCTGTGCTCTCCCTCTTTTGATATTAGCTGCAGGAGGGAAGTGCACTGAGCTCACAGTCAGCACTGAGCACCTTGAGATGCCTAAAGGAGCATGCTTTTCAGAATGCACTGAGCACTCATCATCTGAAAATTAAGTCCCTTTAAGTCTCTCAAACTGGGCACCCGAAAATTAAGGCAATAAAATCATTAATCACTTTTGAAAATCTTGACCATATCTGTATGTGTTTATCTGCACAAGTAGCTCTTGGGTAAGGTAATTTTCATGCAAGTAGATAAACACATCATTTCTGTCACACAGGAAAAAAACCTACATGTCATTTTGATGCATTATGTTGCAAAAGGGCCAACTTTGAAAAATAGCAATGGTACAGAAGAAAAACACAGTTAAATCAGAATCAGCAGTAAGTGGAAAAGAAACAAATGTGATGCAAATAAATCTGAACAGGCTTGACTGTACTTGCATGTTGATCATGGTTTTTCCTTAAGTTCTAACATTAAAATGTTGAGCTTCCCGTTTCCATAGTGATGCTTTTTATGGTACTTGTAGAAAGCAAAAAGACCAACATTTTCTTTCAGTAAAACAAATTCCCTGGGAAACAAGAGCAGATGGAGGAAAACAGAAACATCTTGAAACTCCTCTTATAATTAAGGGATGAGTGAACTTCATGAATATTAGGGGTTCGATTTGGGAAAGCACCTAAAAGCCTCAATTCTCATGTGTGCCTTATTCAAGCTATTCAGAATCTCAGAATGCAGATTAACCCAATTGATTCCCTGTTCTTACCACTATTTCCACAAACCGTGGCTTCCTTATCAGATCTGACCTGCTCCAGCGCCATGTTAGCTCTATTCCCACCACCCATAGATATGTGTTGCCAAACAACCTTCCTTTCCCATGATTTCCTGCCTCAATGGTCATGTGAAAGAACCAGCAGTGGGGAGGTGGACTGAGTGAGGAGTTAATGCAGAAGATTCCTTGCCGCAGGGTTAATTAGAATATTTATCACGTGACCTGTTTCTTTTCTCAGTTGGACCTGTAGTAGATTAGATGATAGTCATGGCCATATGCAGTTTCTTCTGGTTCTCTCTCATTTCGCTGTCCATATCTCCATCTTCCTTCAAAGCAAGTAGACTGCTCAAATATAAGTTGAGAGGAAGTTGATGTGCAGCTATAAGGTAATCTCTTCTGAATGGAACGTTTGGTCTCCCTGATGCATTCTTTTAAATCCATATTGTCAATTTACACTGATCTAGAGGTACATTTTCAGGGCCTGATTCATACGGTCTCACTCTGGCTTTCCACCCGGGCAACGCTACTGGGGGCCATGAAATTACACGGATTGAAAACTAGAATAATGCAGCAGTGAGCCAGGCCCACTCTAATAAATCAGCATATATATGTAAGTAACCAGGTAATCTTATTATTCCAGCTCTACACCCTGATCCAGCAATGAACACTGCATCGAGACCCATTGAATTCAGTATGACTCCACCACAAGTGCAAGGATCTGCTCGTGCAGACCTCATTGCAGAACTGGAACCCTATTTATTTAGACTCATAGTCTTTAAGGTCAGAAGGGACCATTCTTGATCATCTAGTCTGACCTCCTGCACATTGCAGGCTACAGAGCCTCACCCACCCATTCCTGTAATAGACTCCTAATCTCTGGCTGAGTTACTGAAGTCCTCAAATCATGGTTTAAAGACTTCAAGTTAAAGAGAATTCACCATTTACACTACTTAAACCTGCAAGTGACCCATACCCCATGCTGCAGCGGAAAGTGAAAAATCACCATGGTCTCTGCCAATCTGATCCGGGGGGAAATTCCTTCCCAACCTCAAATATGGTGATCAGTTAGACCCTGAGCATGTGGGCAAGACCTACCAGTCAGACACCTGGCTCACTGACACACCACAATGTTTATTGCTTTTATTCTTTGCAACAGGTCTTCAATTAGATTGTAAGTTTCTAGGGGACGGAACTTTTTATTTGTATTGCCAACAAACAAGCATATGTTAAACCCTGTATAAATGAATAAGAGTAATAAGGACCCAGAGAGGAGCAGTGAACACATAATTTAATTGGAAAGGATTCATCCTGGTGTTGGAATGTCTGGCTGTTGTGAAGTATCACGGGGTAGCCATGTTAGTCTGTATAACAAAAACAACAAGGAGTCCGGTGGACCTTAAAGACTAACAGATTTATTTGGGCATAAGCTTTCGTAGGTAAAAAACCCACTTCTTCAGATGCATCTAGGAGGCTGATGAAGCACTGGAATGGGTTACCTAGGGAGGTGGTGGAATCTCCATCCTTAGAGGTTTTTAAGGCCTGGCTTGACAAAGCATCTGAAGAAGTGAGGTTTTTTACCCATGAAAGCTTATGTCCAAATAAATCTGTTAGTCATTAAGGTGCCACCAAACTCCTTGTTGTTTTTGTGCCTGTCGTGGACATTGTGACATTGAGTGTAACATGCACACATACAGTTTTTGCCTATAGCTATAAAAGCAGTTATTTTGCATTGCCAAGTAAAGGAGTGATTGTGTAAGCCAATCTAATAGGAAAATCATCAGGCTGCAGATATGTGTTTTTACTTTTTAATAATAAAAGTAACAGCAGAATCAGCCTTGATAGTGGGTAGCATAATGACCACAATCTTTTTCTGTCTTTGGCCTACTCTATAAATATGTACTTACAACTTGGAATCTGCTGGCTATTTCAATTCTATTATAAAGCTATATGGCTACACTTGCAGATGTTGAGCGTTTTGAGTTAAACCAGCCTTCGTAGCGTGCAATAGGGAAAGCACTGTAGTCTGTCCACACTGACAGCTGACAGCACACTGGAGTGGCCACATTAGCAGCTCTTGCAACGGCCACAGAAAGCAGTGCATTGTGGTAGCTATCCCAGCATGCAAGTTGCTGCAGCGTGCTTTTCAAATGGGGGTGGGGTGGAGTGTGACAGGGAGTGTGTTGTGTGTATGTAGGGGGAGAGAGAGTGGGTTTTTGGGGGCTGAGAGCATGTCAGCATGCTGTCTTGTAAGTTCAGACAGCAGCGGACCTCCCCATCCCCAGACAGCATTCCACAGTAATGGTTGCTTTGTCTTGGAGCAGATAAGCAGCCAGCTGTCAAACGGAGCTTTCAAAAGGCATATCCAAAACAATGACAAGAGTGGCCACTTGACTTATAGCACATTTCCGGAGGCTGATCAGAGCGCAGTAATGTAACACCTCGTTCACACTGACACTGGGGTGCTCCAGCGGGTGTGGGGGGGCATCAAATGTTATTCTATTCGCCGAGGTGGAGTACCAGGAGCACTCTAGTCGTGGAGTCAGAGCCCTCTACGTGCCTTGCAAGTGTGGACGAGTAGTGAGCTAGTGCGCCCGGGGCTCCTTTAATGCACTGTAACTCGCAAGTGTAACCAAGCCCTTAGTAAAAAGAAAAAAACCCAAGACCACCACCAAATTGAAATTGTGCATTATGTAGGGGGCCTCTGGCAACCTGGAGGGTCAAAAAAAATTGGGATTTCTTTTTATTAAAGTGAATTCAGTGCCCATGATAGATAGTGGATTGATAGCCCTGGAAACTGAAGTCTTCTGTTCATCTGCAGAAGCACAACAGCATTGGCCAGTGCATCTCAAAGTTGGGCCACCGCTTGTTCAGGGAAAGCCCCTGGCGGTTCGGGCTGGTTTGTTTACCTGCCATGTCCACAGGTCCGTCCGATCGCGGCTCCCCCTGTCAGCGGTTCACCGCTCCGGGCCAATGGGGGCTGCAGGAAGCAGCGTGGGCTGAGGGATGTGCTGGCCGCCCTTCCTGCAGCCCCCATTGGCCTGGAGTGGCGAACCATGGCCAGTGGGAGCTACGATCGACCAAACCTGCGGACGCAGCAGGTAAACAAACCGGCCCGGACTGCCAGGGGCTTTCCCTGAACAAGCAGCGGCCCGACTTTGAGAAGCATTGGCATAGGCAACATCAGTGCAGGGTTCCTACACTCTCTCATAAACATGCCTCAGCCCTGCCTTGGAAGGACACTCTGAGAATGAGAGTGCAGTTTCAGCCCTTAGTCTCTCTGCTGAGACTGTCAACAAGATTGTCAATTAGCACCAACTGTGGTGCTGGGTTTTGTAATATGGATGTGTCAGGGGCCCCTATTTTGGGAGACCAAGGAAGGGCTAGATTTGGAAGATTTTTTTTTGGAGGCAAGCAAATTTGGATGGAATATGAGCTAATAAATAATCCTGATTGGGGCCTGGAGGTGTTACCGTAATACAAATGATACCAATTTATCATTTTGCAGCAGAATCATTTGAAACTCATGCTTTCAATGTAGAATTAGGCAAAACTCAGATGTGATCTAGTTTGGGATTTGCTCACACGTAACATTCTAAGCAAAATTGGTCTGGATGGGGCAGGGACAGTTCGAAGGAATAGCGATAAAAACCAAAGAAAACGTTTGTACCCAGTGTTTGTTGCAACCTTGAAAAGTGAAAATGATGCAAGAAGCTCTATCAATAACATGACCAGGCAACACATAAAAAGAACTTTTATCGTGAGAACAACTTGTGTGGATATTTTATGGAAGAGAGTTGCACCAGGCACGTGAAAATTGTACTAAAACATGGTCTTCAATATGTATGAGAGAAAGTGCATATGAGATAGTAATAATGAAACAAATACAGAAAACAAAATGTGAACTTCAGCATAAGCTGGAGTGCTGGAAGTATGAACTTTAAACCCAATGTTCAGGTGCAGAGGACCCAGTGTAGTTGTCTAAATAAGAACTACATTCTGATATGCTTACTCATATTGAGTAGTACGATACTGCCCAAGTAATACCACTGGTTTCAGTAGGACCTCTCTGCTGGAGGAAGGTACTACTTAATTTTTGTGCCAAAAGAACCCTAAAGAAAAAAAACTGAGAACTTCAAAAATTGGGGAAAATTCATAGATATGAAAAAATGTTGCGTAGACTTTAAATATGGGATAGATGAAAAGGGAAGACCACTTAAAATGTTAAAACAATTATCTTGTTGAGAAATGCCTGAAGAGTTAACCGGAATCATAGCACCAGGCACTAATATGTGCATTTTGTGAGATTAAACAAATGATGTTGACAGGGATTTGTTACTGCCTCACATGAGAAGAAAGTGGTATATGGAAATCAAAGAAAACGCCAGCATTTCTGACCTGAGGGATAAGAGCTACCAAGTTCTTATTTTATTGAGATGAATTTCTCATGAGATGGCATGCTGATTACTTTGGCTGTTCAACAGACCCTCTGTCTAAAACAACTTCAGAGTAAGATAGCGCTGCTCAGATGGCAAATAGTCTCTGTCCAGATGGATAAAGCCAAATGGTAATATTCACATCATAATCATAAGAATTTAACTCTACCTTGCATATGCCAAGAGTTGATTTAAAAATGAAAAGAAAGTACAAGTGAAACAGCAGATCATCCTCTAGGGTACTCCAACCTAAATGATGAGCAAAATTAAGACACAATTTCCTGTTATATTTTCATTTTTCTTTCTACTCCAGACTGTTCTTGCTGTGGCTGGCCTACTACTTAACGAGGTGTTTTTGCTCACATTGGATCTAATACCCACAGAGAAAGCAAAGGGATGGGGTGGAATACTGTACTTCCCAAAAGGTGGCAGAGAGCGAGAAAATAGATTTTGCGCATTGTGGCATCTCTGAGGCCTAAGCAGGCAATGTGCTATTTAATTATTGTAAGAGGCAGAGCTGCAGTCTGCATAGACTCCCTGGAGAAGTTAAGTTAGAACTCTCAGTTGTGCCACCCTTACGTTGAGCAGTATGTAGTCACAAGTGTAGTCCCAGAGGGCTACTCATGCAAGTGAGAGCTGCTCAATATGATTGTGGGTGTCAGAAGTGAGCCTTCAATAAGGCCAGTCTAGGAGAGGCAACTTGTTTCCCATTCCTGGGAGATACCATAACATGCCATAAACACTCTTTTCTGCTCACCTCTCATTGTAAATCCACATCTCACAATGATGTGTGGGTCCTTCTCCTTTTACCTCATTTTTCTCTCACACTTTCTCCCTTTTCTATATCAATTTTCTCTTCTTTAATCCTCTCTTGTTTTTCCCTTCCTGTTCTTTTCACGTCTTACAGATGAAAAAGTGACTATTGGACACTGTGTGGACTCTGACACAATGAACTACTAAATTCAATTTAAAAATAAGAAATTTTCTCTTCTTTGCCCAAATCCCATATAATGAAAATCTTTTTAAGCAGTGTTTGGAGGAAAATAGCTCAGTGGTTTGAGCATTGGCCTGCTAAACCCAGGGTTATGAGTTTAATCCCTAAAGGGGGGCCACTGAGGAATCTGGAGCAAAAATTAGTACTTGGTCCTGCTAGTGAAGGCAGGGGGTAGACTCAATGACCTTTCAGCATCCCTTCCAGTTCTATGAGATAGGTATATCTCCATATATTTATTTTGTTTCCCATTTAAGTTATCTACCCATTCTTTTCGTACTTATATAGAATGAAGTTTCTTTGTACAGTTTCTCCAATTAGCCCCTTCTGCAAATATTTATACTCTTGTATGTTTGTTTTTCAAAAGGCCTTTTTACCATTTAAAGTGGGTGTGATGATGCGGTTCTGGCGGGACCCAACTGAGAGTGCCAATTCAGGACCAATTGCTTAAACAGGGCAGTTACAGCCCTAGGCTGGGGTTTTTCCACCTCTAAGGCAAACCAAACCAAACCAGCCACACAAAAAGGACTTTGGTTTTACCCCACTGGCTAACCACAAGTCACACAAGCAATTTCCTTAGACACTCCAGTCTCCCAGTATCACCACCAGTGCCACTCATCCTGGGGATGAATGGTTATGAAAACCAACACCCCAATAAAAGAAAATGGTTCTCTTGATCCCAAAGAATCAAGCCCCAGACCCAGGTCAATATACACATCAGATCTTACCCACAAATCATGCTGTTGCCAATCCTTTAGAATCTAAAGTCTAAAGGTTTATTCATAAAAGGAAAAAGATACAGATGAGAGCTAGAATTGGTTAAATGGAATCAATTACATACAGTAATGGCAAAGTTCTTAGTTCAGGCTTGTAGCAGTGATGGAGTAAACTGCAGGTTCAAATCAAGTCTCTGGAGAACATCCCCCGCTGGGATGGGTCATCAGTCCTTTGTGCAGAGCTTCAGCTTGTAGCAAAGTCCCTCCAGAGGTAAGAAGCAGGACTGAAGACAAGATGGAGATGAGGCATTAGCCTTATATAGGCTCTTCCAGGTGTAAGAACCTCTTTGTTCTTACTCTGGAAAATTACAGCAAAATGGAGTCTGCAGTCACATGGGCAAGTTCCTGCAGACCCTGCTGAGTTACAAGACATATCTGCCTCCTCTCAATGGGTCAATTGTGTAGCTGATGGTCCTTAATGGGCCATCAAGCAGGCTAGGCAGAGCTAACACCAACTTGTCTGGGATGTTTCCCAGAAACACAGCACAAATTTGAAATACAGACAGTATAGATCCAATACTCATAACTTCAACTACAAAATGACACATACATACAGACAGCATAATCATAACCAGCAACCCATAACCTGGTCTTAGACACCTTATATGACCCCCTTTACATAAGATTTGGTGCCACTACAGGACCTTGGTTGCAAACCATGTTCTATATGGTCCCAGTTTATATCAATAACGTCACAGTGGGGATTTGAAGACAGTGCATTATGGCACTCCCTTCACTCAATGTGTCAATAGCTAGATGATGAGCCTCTATATTGGCTTTAAACAACTGCAGGATCACCCTTATGCTGGGGTGAGACTTTCTGAGACACACAGGACTGGCAGCAGAAAAAAGGCATACACTACATTCCAAGGTCCAGCTCATGGTTAACCGCCTATCCAACACTCTGCTGTTTTGTTCAGTGTAGGAGAGAAGAGCAGAGAGGTGACAATAGTGGTAGGTAAGAAAATTACAGGAAGAAGAAAGAGAGGAATAGGCAACCAGAAAGGCGGAGGATTAAAATGAAAAGAAAGAATTGTTTGAAAAGATGGAGAGGCCAGTGGAATTGAGATATTTTCTCTTTCTGTTCTTGGTTTCTGAAAACAGCTCTATTGAGGATGAAAGATCCTTTGTACGTTCATGCCCTTTCTTAGCAGTCTCACTAAATCCTAAGTATAGCAATGGCCTTCCATAGCGACTACCAGGGTTTCAACCTAGGACTTTTGTTATCAAAGCACGGAGCTTTAACATGTGAGCAAAGGAGAAACTTCATTAGCTGGTAAGTGGTTTAGGCTGTGACCCTTTAGTAGAGCATCCGTGAGCAAGGAATAAGACACACTTTGCCAGTGTGTTACCCTATCATGGAAGTATGATTTCAGTATGCTCTTGTGGCACATGTTGAATATAAATGAGACGGGGGCACTTATTTACTTATTGTTCTTTAGATTTTTTTCCTTACTTACACCTTGAGAAACTTCTGATTTTATTTTGTAATCATGGAATATTTAGATGTCTTCCAAAATAATATGGTACTTTGCAGAACAATTTATTAAAAATACTTTTATAAGAGACAGGTAGCAATATCCCAGTGTTGGCAATAATACAATAACAATCCAGACAATAATTACATTCTGTCTAATTTACAATGGTATATTAGACAGTGACAGTGATCATTAAGAAACAAAGTTCATGTGCTGCTGAATACAATATGAAAATTTAGTTGCTAATCTCAGCACCTGTTAGTCTCAAATCTTCTGAACAGTAAGTTGAAAACAGCTGCTTCAGTCATTATGATATTTACCAAAGGATGAAATGTTCCTGAACAATTTCTCTAATGTATTCACTACAAAAAGGCTTTACTTCAACATCAGCCATACCTGTCATTCCCTTCAATGCTTGGAAAATTCCATTCCATCTGTATGTAGGGCCTTGATACAAGGGGCTTTACTTTAAATCTCATTGAGTTTGATGGGTCTTAAATACATGTTTAAGTGATGTCCTGAATAAGGATGCTTTTCTGAATCAGGGCCTGAATGCCTGTATATTTCTCATGTTCTATAAAGTCAGTAGATAGTAACATTTTAATTTTTGTTACAGCTTATCTTGGGAGCATAATTTTAAAAATCAACTTTGAAAGGAAAAGAGATAATATATTCAAATCAGGACATATTGGACTGCACTTGATCCCCTATGGACTGCCGTGGCTCCAAGCTTCTGCAGGTTTCTGTGGTAACCTGATAGTGCAGCATGATGCACGTGTGCGTGCGTGGGTCACATCAGAACAATGAGCCAGCTGGCTACGGCAGGACTGGATATTAGATAAATAATAAGCTGGATATCCTTATTTAGCATGGCTATTGGGAACACTCTGTACATATTGAAAACTGAATTCAAACTTTGACCTCCAACTATGTGCCAACTCTATTATGAGATTTTTTTTTAAATTCAGATTCTGATAATATTCACCAAGTTGCACCTCTCAAAATGTGGAACTTTAATCCCTCTGCAAAAATCAAAGAGAAATTTCTTCATAGGCAATGTACTTTTTTGGCATCTCTCTGATTTCAGTTAAAACAATCAAGCTAATCTTTGATCTGAATGAGCTCTCTCCTGCCATCTAGTGATAAACTAGGGGGAAAGACCTCAGGAGCAGACTGTATTTGAATAAAGCGACAAAGAGTCCTGTGGCACCTTCTAGGACATATTATGCTCCAATACTTCTGTTAGTCTATAAGGTGCCACAGGACTCTTTGTCACTTTTTACAGATCCAGACTAACACGGCTACCCCTCTGTATTTGAATAGACATGCCTATTTTGCTTAGGTGATCAGAAACCAGACCTGCTTTGCTGAAGTGATCAATTTTGGCTGTTTTGGGTTAAAATTCACTTCAGTCTTGGATACAAGGATAATGAAATGTTGTTATCCTTATTGTATGACTAAAAGGCAGCAGAACTAACATGCCCTAATTGAGTGGGGTCACCCTGACTGTAATCTCAGTGGCTAAGCGGGGGTGGAGGAGGAGGTGTGAACTAGGGAGTTGGACTAGATGATCTCCTGAGGTCTTTTCTGACCCTAATTTTCTATAATAGTGATGTCCAATCCAACTGAAAGTCAGAGGGAGTGGGAATATGTGTTCTCACTTGCTAGGATAGATGATGTTTAAAGAGTTCTAGATACCCTTTGATCCTCTTCCTCCAGTATTTAGAGAGAGAGAGAGAGCTGATGAGACTCAGTTGAGAGTCCTTATTTCTGCTTAGTGGTCACAAGAGCTGAACTCACTGAGAAGCTGGTCTAGGGAGTTGAACATTAGACATCATATGATGACAGTGTTGTGGTGAAAGGGAACACAGAAGAGGGAGCAGTAGTGAGGGTCCCCACTTCCCAGTGAAATCCCTGTGAACTGGGATATATGGTAGAACCTCAGAACACGGCATTGCAGCTCAAGGCAGAGGCAGAAACAGTGGCAAGCCATGGTGACCAGTGGCAGCAGCGGTGGAGACATTGCTCAACCGCACCCCCTTCAACGGGTCAGAGGTGAACCACTTGAATGCACCCCCAGATTCTGGGACTTCACTGAACTCGGACAATCAACCATGAGTGGTGTGCAGCAGAGGGAAAAGGGGAGTGGCATGTGTGATAGACAGGGCCGGTGCAACCACTAGGCGAACTAGGCGGCCGCCTAGGGCGCCTAGTGGTTGAGGGCGCCTAAAAGCCCGCTCAGGCGAGGAGGTGGAGTGGCAGTGAGCTGGGGTGAGGGGGCGCTGGTAGGGCCACCCGCAGTAACGGGGGGGGAGTACAGGGGAACCACTCTCCTCCTCAGATCACCTCCACTCTGCCTCCTCCACTGAGCACACAGCCCTCGCTCTAATTCTCCTCCAATCGGTGCCGCAAGCCTGGGAGGGGAGGAGAATTAGAGCGGCGCCGGTGTGCTCAGCGGAGCGGAGGAGAGCTGGGGCGGGCTCCCTGGGCGGGGTTAGCTGCCGCGGAGCGGGCGGGGTTAGCTTCCACAGGGGGGGCTCCCTGGGTGGGGTTAGCTGTCATGGAGGGAGGGCTCCCCGGGCAGGGTTAGCTGCAGGGGTGGGGGTAGCTGCTGCGGGGGTGGGGGACTCCCTAGGTTAGGCTAGCTGCCGCAGCAGACGAGGTTAGCTGCCGCCGGGGGCGAGTGGGGTTAGCTAGGTGGGGGGGTGGCGTAAGGTGGAAGTTTTGCCTAGGGCGCGAAACTTCCTTGCACTGGCCATGTTGATAGACCCTGGCCAGTTGGGAACAGCAGAGTAGTAGAAGGGAGTAGAAGGCCACTGTATAAGTTCCCTGAGTGACCAGAGCAGGGGCTGCTCCAGGCTAATGAGAACACCTGACTCCAATTAACCTGCTAAGAGTCAGGTGAGGCTGTTAAGCACCTGACTCTAATTAACGCCTCTCTGATGCTATAAAAGGGCTCACTCCAGTCAGGCCAGAGGGATCCAGGGAGCCAAAGGAGAGGAAGTGCGTGCGAGGAACTGGGAGCAAGAGGCGTGCAAGAAGCTGAGAGTGAGTGGGCATACTGCTGGAGGACTGAGAAGTACAAGCATTATCAGACATCAGGAGGAAGGTCCAGTGGTGAGGACAAAGAAGGTGTTGGGAGGAGGTCATGGGGAAGTAGCCCAGGGAGTTGTAGCTGTTGCACAAGTGTACCAGGAGGCACTCTAGACAGCTGCAATCCACAGGGACCTGGGCTGGAACCTGGAGTAGAGGTTGGGCCCGGGTTCCCCCCAAACCTCCCAACTCCTGATCTGACACAGGAGGAATTGACCTGGATTGTGGGTTCTACCAGAGGGGAAGGTCTCTGGGCTGTTCCCTGACCCACATGGTGAATCTCTGATGTAAAAAAATCTGCCAATAAGCGCAGTACCCACCAAGATAGAGGAGGAACTTTGTCACACATGTTAAAGGGAGATGGATTTTCACATCACAAAGGACACTACCCAAGATACGGTGGGGTTGTACTCTGCAAAGTACAATATTACTTATTATTTCCATACTTTTGAATCATTGTTGCAGTGTTTTCCCCAGGTAATGCAGAGTTCCCTCTGCCTTTTAATAAAAGTTTTCTTTTGTCATACACAGACTCAGTGCTTTCAAGGGGGGAAGCATTGAGTCTTAGAGGCACCCAGGGGAGGTGTTCAGTTTTCCCAGATTTCTGGGTGAGGGTTCAAATGAGTTCTGTTTTGCAATGTTAAAAGGAATGACCTTCATACTGAATCCCACCCATGTTGCTGCCAACACCACCTGGAAGAAGGGTTACACATCTAACAAGCCTCAAAACAGGGAAAATGATTTATTTACAAAAGGACCTTATTTTGCCACTCCGTCGCTGCTAATTCACTAAAGAAAGTACAGCATGGCTTTTTTCCTGGTTCTCAGCGGTGACAATTCCTGGATGACTATTTTATACCCTATTCCTAACAACGTCTAATGAGCCTTCAGACAAGTGGTGTGCTTTGAATAATCTCCAAAAAATAAGCATTAGTAGTTATAATGTGTATTGGGTTGGGAAAATGTATTTTTTTCACACCAGCTTAATTTTTCCACTCATGTTATTTGCTTTGTATGTATTTATATAGGCAAAGGTTTGTTATCTTAGCAAAGGGTGTAAAAGGAACATACTACATATTTCTAAATAAAAGTTTAAAACTAGTATTTTCAAAATATCTGTGTGAAAACACACATTAAAGACCTTATCCAAAGGCCATTGAAGCCCCTTTGATTTTGGCCCAGGCTCTCTACCTTTCTTGTTTCCCCTGATGGAATTATTTTATTCTAAAATAGCAAATGGGTTTCACATGCTGTTTATTATTTCCATAGTGTCATAAATGTACAGAGCAGGTAAGCACAAACCGATGTGTGTAAGACATCTGCATGGTTAGGGGAGATTTATTGTTAGTTGCCATTGCTGAAATGACTTTGCTTATTAAGAGCCTTAATCCTGCATGATTTAGCACACTAAATTGGTGCATAGAGCGTGGGGTGAATACGGTATGCAGGAGTGGGCAGCAGGAGAGCAGTGCATAAAAATTTGTATCCCTGCTGAGGTGTGAGGGTGGGGAGGGAAATTATATTTTTGCGTATTTCCTGAAGAGTGAAACAATTTACATTTTTATTCTGCAACCACGACAAACCCAAATTTTACCTCAAAAAAAGCCATTTCTGAGAAAATGGAGGAGAAATTCAGATATAATCTAATTTTATTTTTTTAACAGGGACTTTTTTTTAAAGATTGCTGCCTATGTGGGAGAGAAACACTTTAGGAAGACTGGAAAAGATGTTTTGATGACCAGTAAGCTTTTCTAAGCACTGGTCCTGAAGAGGAAAATATCTGAACAATGAATCTCACTGGTGCTACTTAACTATATCCAACCATCTGTCCCACCTATGTACTAGATCTACTCACAAAGGTGGATTGTTTTCTACCTGGGAGTGGAGGGGGAAAAGAAGAAGGCAGTTGTCACAGCTGCCTACAATAGGGGAAGGCATGCACATTGTAGCTTGTACTTTTGTGATAGCACCATGGCCTGAACCCAGCCAGCCACCTCCCAAGGCTCATTTGAAACGAAGAAGTGCACATAAGCAGGAAAACCTCACTTTGAAAAAGTTATCCATATTTTTAAAACCTCAAAAAAATCTCAGTATCAGTTCAAATTTGGAAATTCATTCCCATGTCCCTCTTTGCTATATTATGCTATGAGCCCTAGAAGAGTGAAACTCATACCTATTATTCTACAAATACATTAAAAGCAAGAGGAGGACCAAGGACATGGTAGGCCCTTTACTCAATAGGGGGGCAGGTGCAGACATGCTAAATGACCTTTTTGTTTCAATTTTCATCAGAAAGGTTAGTAGCGATTGGATGAAGGAGGAAAAATAATAACAGAACATGTGGAAATTGCAAAGGTGCTTAATGACTTCTTTGTTTTGGTTTTCACCAAGAAGGTTGGTGGTGATTGGATGTCCAATATGGTGAATGCCAGTGAAAATGAGGTACAATCAGAGGCTAAAATAGGAAAAGAACATGTTAAAAATTACATAGACAAGTTAGATATCTTCAATTTGGCAGGGCCTGATGAAATGCATCCTAGAATACTCAAGCAGCTGTCTGAGGAGATATCTGAGCCATTAGTGATTATCTTTGAAAACTCATGGAAGACAGAACGGATTCTGAGGGACTGGAAGAGAGCAAATATAGTACCAATCTCTAAAAAGGGGAGTAAGGACAACCTGGGGAATCACAGATCAGTCATCTTAACTTCAGTACTCGGAAAGATAATGGAGCAAATAATCAAGCAATCAGTTTCCAAATACCTAGGAGAGTATAAGGTGATAAGTAACAGTCAACATGGATTTGTCAAGAATAAGTCATGTCAAATCAACCTAATAGCTTTCTTTGACAGGGTAATAAGCCTCGTGGATGGAGGAAGAGGTATATGTGGTATATCTTGACTTTAGCAAGGCTTTTGATACTGTCTTGCATGACTTTCTCATAAACAAACTAGGGAAATATAGCCTAGATGGAGCTACTATAAGATGGTTGCATAACTGTGAGTAATTATCAGTGGTTCACAGTTAAGCTGGAAGGGCATATCATGTGGGGTTCCGCAGAGATCGGTCCTGGGTCCAGTTCTGTTCAAGAGCTTCATAAATGATTTAGATAATGGCATAGACAGTACACTTATAAAGTTTGTGGATGATACCAAATTGGGAGGACTTGCAAGCATCTGAACAAACTGGAGAAATGGTCTGAAGTAAATATGATGAAATTCAATATGGACAAATGTGAAGTACTCCACTTAGGAAGGAACAATCAGTTGCACACACACAAAATGGGAAATGACTGCCTAGGAAGGAGTACTGTAGAAAGGGATCTGGGGGGTCATAGTAGATCACAAGCTAAATATGAGTCAGTGTAATACTGTTGCAAAAAAAAAAGCAAACATCATTCTGGGATGTATCTGCAGGAATCTTATAAGCAAGACACGAGAAGTAGTTCTTCCACTTTACTCTGCTCTGATAAGGCCTCAGCTGGAGTACTGTGTCCAGTTCTGGGCACCACATTTCAGGAAAGATGTGGACAAATTGGAAAAATTCCAGAGAAGAGCAACAAAAATTATTCAAGGTCTAGAAAACGTGACATATGAGGAAAGATTAAACAAACCCAATTTTTTTTCAGATTGGGGAAGAGAAGACAGAGGGGATATAACAGTTTTCAAATAAATAAAACATTGTTACAAGGAGGAGGGTGAAAAATTGTTCTCCTTAACCTCTGATGATAGGACAAGAAGCAATAAGCTTAAATTGCAGCAAGGGTGGTTTATGCTGGACATTAGGAAAAACATCCTGTCAGGGTGGTTAAGCATTGGAACAAATTCCCTAGGGATGTTGTGGAATCTCTGTAATTGGAGGTTTTTAAAAACAAGTTAGAAAAAACACCTGTCAGGAATCATTTAGTTATTACTTAGTCCTGCCTTGAATGCAGGGGACTGGTATAGATGACCTGCTGAAGTCCCTTCCAGTCCTACACTTCTATGAGAATTGTATATTAGAGCCAAGTTAAACACTGCCATCCAGGATGGAGGATTTTTCTTCTTTGTGATTTTTGTTTGACACTAAGGACATTGGCCTTACATTAAAAAGGGGGCTTATTGTGCTCTGGATGTGTTTGGCCTACATGTGCACTAGATTCTTTTACTTGTGTATGTGCTTTGCAAGCAAGAGTTATGGAAAGACACTTCCCATTTATTAGCCCTGTCTATCCTTTTCTGAAGTTGCTCTGTTCATTGTGTGTGGTGCATAGTCAACCACGCTGCTCAATATTAATCTCTGCCATCAATCACATTTTCTTTTCTGCAGTTGAAGGAACATCTTGTCATTTCTTGTACAGCATAATGCACCAATTATATTTGATTTATAATGTTGTGTATCACATGCAGTTAAATTTAATATTCAAGATATAATTTTACTGTTCAAAAAGTCAAGAATATAAATGGATATAACTTCATTGATAAATAGGAGGTTAAGCAGAACCGTGAATCTCTACAGCAGTAGCTGTATAGAAAATAAAAATCAAGCTTTCTTCTCACGGTCTTAGAATAACCTAGTTAAGGAGGTCAGATATCAAGGGGTAGCCGTGTTAGTCTGTATCCACAAAAACAACGAGGAGTCAGGTGACGAGGGCTGGCTCCAGGGTTTTTGCCGCCCCAAGCAGCGAAGAAAAAAAAAAAAAAGCTGTGACCACAATCAGCGGCAGCTCCACCGCGCCACTTTCTTCTTCAGCTGCAATTCAGTGGCAGGTCCTTCCCTCCGAGAGGCACCGAGGGACCCACCACCGAATTGCCACCAAAGAGCCCAACTTGCCTCCCCTTCCCCTTGGCCGCCCCAAGCACCTGCTTGCTGAGCTGGTGCCTGGAGTCGGCCCTGCGGTGACACCTTAAAGACTAACAGATTTATTTGGGCATAAGCTTTCATGGGTAAAAAACCCACTTCTTCAGATAAGGAGGCTCAAGGTTGCTACTGGTAATTCTAAGAGTAATTTAAAAATACAGTTCAGACTGTGTTCATTAGAAGATATGTTTAACTGTCAGGGGCGGCTCTAGACATTTCGCCGCCCCAAGCAGGGCGGCATGTCACGGGAGGCGCTTTGCCGGTCGCCGGTCCCACGGCTCCGGTGGACCTCCCGCAGGCGTGCCTGCCGAGGGTTCGCTGGTCCCGCAGCTCCACCGAAGCCACGCTGGACCAGTGGACCCTCCATAGGCACGCCTGCAGGAGGTCCACTGGAGCCGCCTGCCGCCCTCCCGGCGACCAGCAGAGCGCCCCCCGTGGCATGCCGCCCCAAGCATGCGCTTGGTGTGCTGGGGTCTGGAGCCGCCCCTGTTAACAGCCATCATGAGCGCTCTCAGGACTGTGCTGGAATAAACTGAGCACAGTTTTATTTTAAATTAGCAAGCCCAGTTTTTCTGCTGCATGTTCCAAGCAAACATCCAATCTCTAAGTCTGTATCAATATGATCCCTAGGTTTTGTGATTTCCTACTGAAGGTATGGTTTGCCTTAGTTAAATACACAACTGGACACAAACAGTAAATTCCACTAATATTATTCTCATGCTCACTTTATTTTATGAAGACGGTTTCAGGTGTGTTAAGGAGTGTATCCTGGACTTCCTCCTCAGAGCATTATTCAGCAGTAATGCAAGGAACCTATAGGCCTGTATCATGTAAGACATTGGCTTCGACAGTTAGCATAAGGCTTGAGGCCTATGCACTTTAGACCATTTATCTGTGCCAATAGTCACCCTTAAGTTTTGGGGAACTGAGAATAGAGTGTTTAAGGGGGAAGTTTGTCCATAACGACACCAGCCAACCACAAGAACATGAACTAACACCAACTTTTTGATATTTTAGGATACGAACAGCTGCAGATGCCTGACCACAAGAGTTCCATGGCAATGAATTAACATACATGATCATAAGTTGAGATCATTATTGTGCTAACCTATAGGAGAAGGGCATCCCAACATTAGTATGATGAGGAAATACAAATAAGGAAGAGGGGGAGAAACTCCGACTGAATACGCATTAGATATAGTAGTGTTAGCGTACCATATTATAAAAGTTGTATCCCAGCCTGTGGACAGTAGAGGAGAGACATGTAGCCTTTGGGAGGTGCCAGGATGATGGCCACTGGTGATAATGGGGAAGGTGATGGTGATGAGGAAGTTGATGGCTAACATTTCAGGTTGTTCTGCAAGGGAGAGTGAGTATATGGATGTTCAGCTGTACAGTGTGTATTATCTCTCGCCACCTTGCTGGATTAGAGTGTTTGGGACTTTGCTAAATGTGTTAATAAACTATTACAAATACAGCAAGGTGCCAAAAACAGTGAGTGTTGCATTGTGTACATCAGGGTTCCCAACTACACAGTAATTCTAATAATACCAGGCCTGATCTTGGGACAAGAACCTGTCAAAGCTCACAGTGATAACTGGGAATTCTTAAGTAATCAATATGATTAATATACGATCCATAGATCGGGCTACATTCCTCATTTTTGTGTAGTGCCACTTTTTGAAGTGAAAGGCTACTGTGGTGGGCTTCTTTGGTATCCTCCCCTTCCCTCCCACCCCCGACAAGGATGTTAAATTTAATTACCTTATGGTCACTATTACCGAGTGGTTCAGGTGTATTCACCTCTTGGAGCAGAACCTTTGCTTCACTCAGAACTATATCAAGAATTGCTTCTCCCCTTATAGGTTTCAGGTCTAGCTGCTCTGAGAAGCAGTCATTAATGGAGTCTAGAAATTTTCTCTCTGTATCTCACTGTGAGGTGATGTACTTCGTCAATATGGGGATAGCTGAAATCCTTCATTATTACAAGGTTTTCTGTTTTTGTAGCCTCTCTCATTCCCTGAGCATTTCACAATCTCCATCTTTTTCAGGTGGTTGGTAGTACATTCCTACCGCTAATCTCTTATTATTCAAGCATGGAATTTCTATGTGTAGAGATTCTATAGTATAGTTTGGTTCACTTAAGATTTCTACTGTATTTGACTATGCTTTCTTTCACATATAGTTCCACTCCCCCACCAGTGTCTCCTACTATGTTGTTCCTATTTATTTTGTATCCTGCTATTACCATGTCCCATTGATTAGAATTAGGGCTGTCAAGCAATTAAAAAATTTATCGTGAATAATCGCATTATTAAACAATAATAGAATACCATTTATTTAAATATTTTTGGATGTTTTCTACATTTTCAAATATATTGATTTCAATTGTAACACAGAATACCAAGTGTACAGTGCTTACTTTATCTTTTATTACAAATATTTGCACTGTAAAAAAGAAAAGAAATAGTATTTTTCAATTCATCTCATACAAGTACTGTAGTACAATCTCTATCGTGAAAGTTGAACCTACAAATGTAGAATTGTGTACAAAAAATAACTGCATTCAAAAATAAAACATTGTAAAACTTTAGAGCTTACAAGTCCACTTAGTCCTATTTCTTGTTCATCTAAATCGCTCAGACAAACAAGTTTGTTTATATTTGCAGGAGATAATGCTGCCCGCTTCTTGTTTACAATGTCACCTGAAAGTAAGAATAGGTGTTCTCATGGCACTGTGGTAGCTGGTGTTGCAAGGTATTTACATGCCAGATGTGCTAAAGATTCATATGTCCCTTCATGCTTCAACCACCATTCCAGAGGACATGTGTCCATGCTGATGATGGGTTCGAAAGCAGTGCAGACAGATGCATGTTCATTTTCATCATCTGAGTCAGATGACACCAGCAGAAGGTTGATTTTCTTTTTTGGTGGTTCGGGTTCTGTAGTTTCCACATCGGAATGTTGCTCTTTTAAGACTTCTGAAAGCATGTTCCCCACCTCATCCCTCCCAGATTTTGGAAGGCACTTCAGATTCTTCAACCTTGGGTCAAGTGCTGTAGCTATCTTTAGAAATCTCACAACGGTATTTCTTTGAGTTTTGTCAGATCTGCAGCAAAAGTGTTCTTAAAATGAACAACATGTGCTGAGTCATCATCCGAGACTACTATAACATGAAATATATGGCAGAAAGTGAGTAAAATAGAGCTGGAAACATACAAATTTTGCCCCAAGGGGTTCAGTCACAAATTTAATTAACACATTATTTTTTAATGAGCATCATCAGCATGGAAGCATGTCTTCTGGAATGGTGGCTGAAGCATGAAGGGGCATACAAATGTTTAGATATCTGGCACATAAATACCTTGCAATGCCAGCTACAAAAGTCCCAGGCCAACATTTGTTCTCACTTTCTGATGACATTGTAAATAAGAAGTGAGCATCATTATCTCCCATAAATGTAAACAAACTTGTTTGTCTTAGCGATTGGCTGAACGAGAAGTAGGAGTGAGTGGACTTGTAGGCTCTAAAGTTTTGCACTGTTTTGTTTTTGAGTGCACTTATGTAATAAAAGAAAAAATTACATTTGTAAGTTGCACTTTCACAATAAAGAGATTGCACTACAGTACTTGTATGAGGTGAATTGAAAAATATTATTTCTTTTGTTTATCATTTTTACAGTGCAAATATTTGTAATAAAAAATAATATCAAGTGAGCACTGTACACTTTGTATTCTGTGCTATAATTGAAATAAATATATTTGAAAATGTAGAAAAACATCCAAAAATATTTAATACATTTCCATTGGCATTCTATTGTTCAACAGTGGGATTAAAACCACAATTAATCACAATTCATTTTTTAAATTGAGATTAATTTTTTTAATCACGTGAGTTAAGTGCGATTAATTGAGAGCCCTAATTATAATAGTTCTACCAAGGTTCTCTGATGCCTATTATGTGAATATCCTCATTCAATAACAGGCACGGAAGTTCACCCATTTTAGTATTTAGATTTCTAGACTTTGTATACAAGCACTTATAAAATGTCAGAATTTAGTTGCATGCCTTCAAGTGATGTAACTGAATGAGACTTTTTTCATTTGACTGTTTCTCTTCAGTTCCTGCCTGTACTTTATCAACTTCTATCATCTCCTTGATACTAAGATATAGAGTATCGCTTTCAACAAATCCTCCCCTAAGGTATGTTTCTATACAAACCATGTGCTCCTCCACACCTGCAGCTTTCCCCCAGCTCTTAACTGTAAAACTTGTCTACAATATTGTTAATTTTATATGCCAGCAATCTGGTTCCATTTTGCTTTAGGTGAAGCTCATCCTTCCTACAGAGACTCCTCCTTTCCCAAAAGGATTCCCCGTTTTAACTAAACCTAAAACCCTTCTCATAAAACCATTGTCTCATCCATGCATTGAAACCCTGCAATTCTGCCTGTCCAACTGGCCCTGCCTATGGAACTGGAAGCATTTCAGAGAATGCTACCATGGAGATCCTGAACCTCAATCTCTTACCTCGCAGCAGGTAAGAGATTTGGCCTCCAGGACCTCTCTCCTACCTTACCTCGCAGCAGGTAAGAGATTTGGCCTCCAGGACCTCTCTCCTACCTTTCCCTAGGTTACTGATATCTACATGTATCATGACCAATAGCTCCTCCCCAGCACTGTACATAAGTCTGTCTACATATCTCGACAGATCCACAACTTTCGCACCCGGCCGGCAATTCACCATGTGGTTCTCCCAGTCATCACAACTCAACTATTTATATGTTTAGTAATCAAATCCCCCATTATAGTTACCTGTCTCTTTCTAATAACTGTTGTCCTCTCCCCTGAAGGGGTATCCTCAGTGTGAGAGGATATAACATCATCATGTGAGAGGACGATCCCAATTATGAGATTGTTTCTCTCTGCTCCAGCTTGATATTCTCCTTCCCCAAGACTTTCATCCTCCTCAACAGCATAGAGGCTGTCAGAATGGAGGGTGGGGTGAAACCACTCTATTGTGTCCCGGAAAGTCTCCTTTCTATACTTCTGTCTCCCTTAGCATCTCCAGTACAATCACTTTGGAAGCAAGAGCCTGCACTTGATCTCTGAAGGCCAGGAGTTGTTTGCACCGGATGCACACATACTCCACTGCTCACAAGGCAGATGATCATACATGCTGAATTCAGTGCAATAAACTGGATAGCTCCCACTCTGCTGCTGGACTTCGGCCTGCAATACTTTTACTCTTGCAGGGTGTTTTTCTTTTGTTTGTTTGTTTTGTTTGTTTTGGGAGTGGGGAGTGGGAAATAGGTACTCTAAACATAGGCAAATAACCTGTCTCTCACACTCCCTCTTTAAAAGCAGCAAAGAGTCCTGTGGCACTTTATAGACTAACAGACATTCTGGAGCATGAGCTTTCGTGGGTGAATACCCACTTTGTCGGATGGTGCCACAGGACTCTGCTGCTTTTACAGATCCAGACTAACACGGCTACCCCTCTGATATTTGACTCCCTCTTTAAACTCCCTCACAAAACTCTGTTAGGTGCTCCTGTTTGCTACCAGTATTGTGGTACTCAGAGTGCCACAGCTAAATATAAGGTATAATAGATTGTTAAGCATAAAGGAGTTTACATGTTGCAAAAGATCATTTAAGATGAAGTGGGCTATTAACTCCCTTGCAATCACAGGACAAAGGAAGGTTAGTGGGTTACAGATTGTTGTAATGAGATGATTTTTTGTGGCTAGCAAAGTTATGAATTTAAGATCTCAGGCTCATCTTTTGAAGGTGTTGTGCAGGTTTCCTTTGAGGATGAGAACTGAGTCAGATATGGAGTGATCAGGGCTCTACTCAGCACTGAAGTCAGGTTGCAGAAAGCCAGGCTAGAGCAAGATAGAGTTGAATTGTGCCTGTTTTATGGAGCAGCCTGCTTTTTCACTCTCTGTTTTTGGGTTATTGTGTTAGGATTCTGTATTCTAAGAAATAAAGTAGAGGTGCATTGCGATCTTCCAGCAAGAGTACAGGATGTTTTTATCTAACTTCTGTATGTCTGCCGCATACTTTTAATCCAATAATGTTAAGCATTACATAAATGTAAGTAGTTATTTACTGGTTTTCTAGCAGTATAGAATGTATATGTATGATTAAGAGGGAGGCAGAGTGATGAACCATAAAGGTGAAACCATCTGTATATTGAGAATATTAAGCCCTGAAGAACAAATCTAATAAAGGCTCATTGAATGCAAGCACACAGTTTCTGAATCAATATTTCCATAGTAGCTCACTGTAGAGAAATGTTAAGAGAATGCTACCATGATAATCAATTGGTATTTTTAAAGAATAAAGAGAGGAAATCCTTCTAAATGGCAATGTGCTGCAGTATGTTCGGCAAAAAGAAATCTGAAATGCAGCAACATCCCGAAAGCTTTGAATCAACTGAAATGAAGATGGAAAATTGAATGAATGGTTATATTGCTAGAGGGATAAAAATGTGGTATTATTATGAGCACCTGGTGATACATCTTCTCCAGGTCTGCCAACTGTCATCACTGTGCTCTGGATAAAACTGATCCTAAGGTGGGAATGTGTAAAGCAGCCAAAATGACTACTGTGGGAGATTGGGAAAAAAAGGTATTAGATCCTTTTTACAATAGCAATTAGCCACAGAACACCATGACCTTAATAGAATGCTTCAAATGATGAACAGGATCGATGAGAAACCAAATAACCTAATGAAAAGAGGTGACAAAAAATAGTAAACAAGCAGCAGAAATATTTCAAACAAAACAATATCACAAGTAGGTTAAATAACATATGGCACATATCAATCAGCTGTTTGCCGAGGCAGGAGTATAAGGTGATCAAGCATCTAGATTTAAAGATAATTGAAAAGGTGAGGGGTGGGGGGAACAAGCAAAAATCAGACATGAAGGATTAAGGGGCTTAAGTGTTCCTGTAAGAAACTGAGCTGACTAAAGCACATTTCAGACAGAATTAATATTTTTGGTACATCCATTTAACAGATGGCATAGCATAAAAACAATGTAGTCACCACACTAACACAGAACTTAGTCTGATGTATTTGGCATTACATAGTTCAACATCTTAAAAAGATAGCCTCTCAAAATAGAGATGTCAGCTTTTCAACATCACCTCATGAGCCTGAATCACCCCTGGTTCTGTTTTGGACCTACAGAAGGCCCAAACACAGCAGAAATACCATGTTTCCATGGTCCTGTAGGAAAGAGGGACTCTCTACCTTAACTGCACATATACAGGGACAGCCCAGCAGTGACTCTGTGTACTGTGACATGGAGTGAAGGGAAACAGATATATTGGGCTGTAGCATGTGTGTTAATGCACAGTTTGAATCCACAATGGCAAAAGCCCATGCTGGAGAGACACAATGACCTGCCTCCAGTGATCCCCTTCTTGTGCTCTGAATTAACTGATGGTATGGGTTAGATGGCACATGTTAGGACTGAAGATTCCTTCCCTTAGCTTAGATGTGCTTCAGCTCAATTTCCACATACTAAGAAACTTTGCCGATTAGCTAGCTATTCCATTGAAAGACTTCTTGCACCATCCTCTGTAGCAACTGACATTGACCACCATCAGAAACAGAATACTGGACTTAAGGATAAAATAAAAATAGGTCTGCAACTAGGGTCCTTGATTTCAAGAGGACAAACTTAAAAAAATTAATGGAATTAGTTGGGAAAGTGGACTGGACTGAAGAACTCCAAGATTTGAATGTGGAAGAGGCTTGCAATTACTTTAAATCAAAGATGCAGAAGCTATCAGAAGCCCACATCCCAACAAGGGGGAAAATATTCATAAGGAAAGGTTGTAGACACTGGATGAGCAAGAATCTTAAACAGTTTATTAAGAGAAAGCAGAAAGCCTACAAGGAATTGATGATGGGGAGGATCAGCAGAGAAAGCTCTCTCTTGGAGGTCAAAAAGTATAGGGAAAGAGTGAGAACTGCCAAAAGCCAAGCAGAGATGGAAATTGCAAAAGAAATTAAAACCAATAGTAAAAAGGTTCTATGGCTACGTAAATAAAAAGAAAACAAGAGGGACTGCAAAGCATTGAGGATGGAGTGGAGATTAAAGATAATTTAGCTATGGTCCAACACCTAAACCACTACTTTGTCTCAGTTTTTAATAGGGGTAATGAGGAGCATAGGAGTAGGGTGGCTAATGGAAATGAGGATATGGAAGTAGAAATTACCACATCTAAGGAGGAAGTCAAACTCAAACAGATTAATGGGACCAAATCGAGGCACTTTGATAATCTCCATCCAAGAATATTAAAGGAACTGGCACATGATATTGCAAGCCCAATAGCTAGGATTTTTAATGACTCCCTAAACTCAGGAGTGGTACCCTATGACTGGAGACGTGCTAATCAAGTACCTATTTTTAAGAAAAAGGGAAAAAACATGATCCGGCAAACTAAAGGCCTGTTAGTTTGATCTCAAGTTGTTTCAAGACCTTGAATACAATTTTGCAAGAGAAAGTAGTTAAGGACATCGAGGTAAATGGTAATTGGGATAAAATGCAACATAGTTTTACTAAAGGTAGATAATGCCAGACCAACCTGATCTTTGAGAAGATAACTGATTTTTTAGACAAAAGAAATGCAGTAGACCTAACCGACCTAGATTTCAGTAAGGTATTTGATATAATTCCACATGGGAAATTAATTGAGATGGAGAAGATTGGGGGGAATAACTCAGTGGTTTGAGTATTGGCTTGCTAAACCTAGGGTTGTGAGCTTAATCCTTGAAAGGACTACTTAGGGATCTGGGGCAAAAATCAGTATTTAGTCCTGCTAGCAAAGGCAGGGGGCTGGACTCAATGACCTTTCAAGGTCCCTCCCAGTTCTAGGAAAGAGGTATATCTCTTTTTTTAAAGATGGGGATTAATATGAGAACCAGAAGGTGGATAACAAACTGCTGGTTAAAGGGAAGACAACAACAGGTCATACTGAAAGATGATGTGTCAGGCTGGAAGGAGGTTACTAGTGGAGTTCCTCAGGGATCGGTCTTCAGACCAATCCTATTTAACATCTTTATTAATGACCTTGGCACAACAAGTGGGAATGTGGATGACACAAAATTGGGAGGTATTGTCAATATGGAGAAGGACCAGAATATCCTACAAGAAGATCTGCATGACCTCAAAAACTGGAGTAGTAGAAATGGGATTAAATTTAATAATGCAAAGTACAAGGTCATGCATTTAGGGACTCACAACAAGAATTTTTGCTATAAACTGGGGACTTATCAGTTAAAAGCGACAGAGGAGGAGAAAGATCTGGGTGTATTGATTGATCACAGGATGACTATGAGCTTCCAATGTGATGTGGTCATGAAAAAAGCTAACACAATCTAAGGATGCATCAAGCGAGGTATTTCCAGTAGAGATAGACAAGCATTATTGCCTTTACACAAGGCACTGGTGAGACCTCATCTGGAATACAGTGTGCTATTCTGGTCTCCGGTGTTTACGAAAGATGAATTCCAGTTAGAACAGGTGCAGAGAAGGGCTAGTAGGATGATCAGAGAAATGGAAAAGTTACCTTACAAGAGGAGATTCAGGATGCTTGGCTTGTTTACCTTAACCAAACGAAGGCTGACGGGAGATATAATTGCTCTCCAATATTATTATCTTGATATTTAGGAATGTATGTTATTCATTTTTTTGACAAACTCTTCATACAAACATTTCAGCCTATGGATTTTTTGCAAGCTATTGGCTTCTGTCTCTTTATTTGCTATTTATGGTGTATGATTGTTCAGTCATGTAGTATTGTTTCCACTTACTTGCTAACCAAAGCTTTTCAAGTTCTGATTTGAAGAGTACAAAGATTCAGGTGAGCCTTTGAAAGACTGTACTTATTTGAACATATTTAAACCTTTGGGTGCTTACCTAAGAAAGTTCAAACTTTGGGATGCTTTTCTCAACATATCAGAATGTCTTTTCCCTGAAAAAGGAATTGAGGAGGGGAAAAAGTGTTCTTGTGATATGTCTAATAATTTATAGTGCAACCAGTTTTTGGCTGCATTGAAAATTCATGTAATACATTTTATACCATTGTACTATCTGATAACAGCCTTTCTCCTACTACATCAGTATGGTTGCTTCTAATTAGAGTTGGTCAGAAAATGGAGAAAAAAGCAAAAGCCACAATTCCACTTTCCATCCAGATTTCCTTTTGTCAAAATTTCCAACCAGCTCTGCTTCTGGCTGAAGACATGGAGAGGCTTGTACAAGACACTTAGCACCTCAGATCAAACCAGGGAAGAAGTATTTCTGCTACTAGCCCTGGCATAGGCTGCATGTTGGACTTGGGACCACAGTGAATAGCGCTGTGGGGATTCCACATGTCGCTGCCATCCAAGGAAGCCATGGACAGGCTGGGCTACTGTCCTAAATTACTTCAGGAGCTATAAAGTTCCCTGCATCATTCCCAAATCTGAGGGGTGTGAAGGTGGTTTGAAGCCCCTAATCTCTTCCATTCCCTTGAGTTGACAGATCTGGTAAGAGTCCTCTATAGTGAGCTGAAACTTGGAAAGCACAGGAAGGATGGTCAACTTGAACACTTTAAAGACACCATTAAGCAGAGTCTCACCTCATGTGGTATAAATATTGATAACTTTGAAGACACTGCCAAGGATAGACCTAAATGGACAGCAACTATCGATAACGATTGTCAATACTTTGAGGAAGACAGATGAGAAAAACTGATTGAAAAAAGTACAAAGAGTCATGCCAAGTCTTCACTGAGAGCTTGCACATTCCTATGTGACATATGTTCACCTTGCTTACCACCTTGCTACTGACGGATTGGACTATAGAGCTACAGGAAAACACACATGAAGCTGTGATGGTCACTGTTGGAGATGATGCCCAGCCTATACATGGTAGTGCCTAGAACTTTAATAAGGGAATCTACTTAGTATAGTAAATCCAGATGCATTGCAGGGTTTATACAAATGAACCATTAATTTATACTTGCACCTTGTTTTACTTATGAACCACATAGTTATCTATGGTGTCAGTGATTATCATTTTCTTATAAAAAGTATTAAAATGAGGTATTCCAGGCACTTTAGAGATTTAAAAGTAGCTGAGGATTTTAGGAAGCTAGCAGGCAGAATTTTTGAGGTTTTACAAAGCCTTTTTGTCCATATATTCTGAGTCCAGTTTTAACATTTGGTTGGCAAGGGCAGTAGATTTCAATCGTTATGACACTACTCTGATTGCTGGAATAAATCCCCCTTCGATTAAAAGTCTATCTTCAAGTAGGTTTTGTGAAGTAGCTTCTTTATCCAGAGAAAGGTGGCTGGTTGCTACAAATTTTGAATCAGTGGGACTGTATTTTTAATGATCTGACAAGGGCTTCTAGACTCTGGGATAGATGTTTACACATTGAAAAAGAAATTATTATTAAAGTCATTTCAAGGATGTTTTTAAAACTCCTAATAATGAAACGGGTCAGTTTAAAAAAGCTAATAACCATTCTGTTTATGGCATCAACTGTCAAATTGTGGAATTAATTTAGCTCTTTTCCCAAATATCCATCAGGCAATCTAGTTCTCTAAGGGTGACATCACCCTTAAACAGAAATGCAGCAGAAGGTCAATAGAATTGAAAGTGGATTTAAGCATTGGTATGGCTTTTGCTGGTCCTCTCCATAGGGGTGCATTTCTTCCCAAATGGAGAAGTGGAGCTTGAAACTTCAATGACTGATAAACAATTTTTGGTTTTTGACAGTATTGTAAAAAGCGTGCTGAAAAATACAAGATGTTTCCCTGATTTTCATCTTTCAATTTGGGTATATAAAATAATAAGAGCCTGTCATGACTTATTAGACTGAAGATACAAAAATAAGAGAAACATGTTTTATGCCACGATCTTGCTAGATCAGCCAAGAAACTGCATTCAGAGCAACCAGATCTTGAATATTTCAGATTATTCTGGCTAGAGTGGAGAACAATGGTGGCAAAGGATTTATTTGTTTTTTAACTTTCTGTAGAGAAAGTAAACACAGCTTTCCTTTCCCTCAAGAAGTTCATTTTAGGACAAGTTGATTCCTGGATTAAATTTTACCAGTCCAGTAATTTATTCCCTTCCTACTTTTAATTATCCCCTTGATGGGGCCAGGGATTGTTGAGGGAAGAATGCTAAATGTAATTGCTATACGAGGAACAGTATGTTTGCATGTTAAATATTAATGTCCCTGTCCCTGGAACAAAACAAAAATTCTTAAAATATTTTCCTTAGTTAAATTCTACATTGAAGTTTCCAGTACAGTTTTAATTGCATTCAATATGTCAGGCTATAGATAGGATTAGAAGTAAACCTCAAATTACAAGAATGTATTGTGTCTTGGTGCGCTTGCCTCATGTGTGCAAGAGTCCTTTCAGTCTAGTGTTCCCTCCAGTCCTTCTGGCCTCATAACAGTCTGTCATTATATGTGGCCTAGCTCTCCCATTAAGTCACTACTCTTGTGAGTAACAGAAAAGTCCAAAATTACAGAACTCCAAGTCCAACTGTCTCATATTCTCTCTCCCATCCTTCTTAGAGTCTTTGACCATTTTCCTTCTCCCTTCTTAGTCTGAGCAAGAAATAGGGAAACCCAGGGTCATCCACTCCACTGGTTCCCAGTTCAGTGCTCATGTTCAGGAGCAGCCAAAGTTAACCCTACTCAAGTCCCTTGCTGTTACCTGAGCTGCTTCCTATCTCTGGGGGCTTTCCAACCATTTGTTCCATTTCTCTCTCTGGAATGTTGGTTTCTCTGGTGGCTTCTCACCATTTGTTGGCAGGATCTTCTCTCCAGAATCTCTCTGCCTCTCTGGCAGCCATCCTGCCCTCCAGCCCTTTTATTCTCACAGCAGCTGTGGGGCTACCAATCAGCTCCGACTGAACAGGCAGGCAGTTGCAACATTAATTGCAACATTAACTCTTTGGTTGCCAAACCAGCACGGGGTGTACAAACCCCATGCCATGACACATGTTCATTGTTTCAGTTGCACCCACAGAAGTCATGGAACCAAGGGTGCAAAACCAGACAAACATACAGTGGCTCAGAGGAGAGGCAGGGGATTTGGAGAAAGACACCTTCCTGTACTCATCCTGTAGCAGCAGCTCTTGTCCAGTGGGTCTGGGAGTGGGCCAGGTTCCCCGCTTCCAAGCCTTGAAGCCTGGTGCATGGTGTCACAGTGTCCCTCAGCTGCCCCTTATGGGTGCTGGGTTATAGGGTGCTGCTGCAGGTGGTTGGTTCCCCCCTCAGTGTAGTGCACCCATTGAGTTGGGCATCTACATCCACCCCTGGGTTATTAGGTATGATGCCCGTGAATTCTCCAAACAGGGCTGCTTAAAATATGAAGATCTGGTAATAATTCACTTCATGTTGCTTTGCCTGATAGATTCAACTGCTTCTTAGTTATGCTATTAAACGGAGCCAGCAACATAATTCTGAACTCCCACTGAAGCAAATAGGCACTCTACATGAAATCCTGGCCCCACTTGAGACAATGGGAGTTTTGCCATTGATTTCATTGGAGCCAGGATTTTACCCTCAGTGTGCAGGCTGGGCCTGGAGTTGTATTGTCACTGCTGACGGATCTCAATTTTGTTAAAGTCAGCAGCAGAAATGTAACTTCTGTGTGGAAGTTACATTCTACATGTGGGTTTTATTATCAGCAGTGAGATTTCAATGATTAATTTGCGACACTGTATTACACATTTAGGTTAAACTGGCATTTATATTTGCAGCAACTATGAGACAAAAGAAAAGTGTAAGTGAAGATACAATATGTCAGTACAGAAATCAACCGAATCAAAGGAAACTGACAAGCTTTATAACAAGATTAGTTTGTAAAGTCAGAATGTTTTCTATAAAAGTGTCTGGCTGCCCATCACAATAGACTATTGAACTAAGGAACCATGTTCTTGATGCAAAACTACTCGCTATAAAAAAATAGAGAATTTCATGCATAGGGCTGTTATAGGTGGAGGTGGTGGTCCCACCCATTAAAGTTGCCCAATACCACTGTAAAATTCTGTTTCCAGTTGCTTAAAAATTAGAAGTTTGACAGGGGAGTGACCTGTGTGTCAGGGATGTACCTTTTGCTGTCCCTGTGAAAATCCACCCAAATTTGGCCAAGTTATAAAACTTTGAAAAATTGCAGTTTACACATGCTCAGTAGATTTTTAGCAGGTAAATTCCCTGAAGATTGCATGTGCACTTAGCGTGCTCCAGCTGGGGATGAACAGGGCTTTCCCTGCCATTGCAGCTCTGGGATATACTAGGCCCAGGTCAGGACACGGGCACCTGACATGAGAGCAGGAACACTGTTTCTCCTGTGCACCCAATGACCTCCCTGCTGGGCCTAGGCAGAATAGAGGAGGAAACTGATTTTGAATGCAAAGAGGACAAGGGGGAAGGGGTGCAGGAGGAGTAGATTGGGACAAGGAGCTAATACTAGAAGCCAGCAGTGTAGGAGCAAACATGGGCCTGGGGCTCTCTGAGCAAGGAGATTGGGACTGAGAATTGATTGTGGGGGGACTGAGAATTGATTGTGGGGGGGAGGGGGAAGACAGAGCTGGGACGTGGGGGTAAAACTGGGATTCCTTGGACGAGGAGCTGCGGGGTGGGGAGAGACACTATGATCGGATGAGGAGACTGAAGTGGAGATTGGGATTGTGAGCCAGTGGGGATGGGGAACATGGATGTGGGGTGGAGGAGAGAATGAAATCAAATGAAGAACTGTAACTTGCTGGGAAAGGAGACTGGGACAAGTCCTTGAGGTGGGAAGACTGGGAATGACTTGTCAAGGAGACAGGGCCTGCGGGTGTGGGTGTGTGTGTAGACTGGGTTAAGGAGTCCAGAGGGATGAGATGAGAACCAGCTGCGCAAAGAGATGGACTGGGATGAGAAACAGAGACTGGGACTGGCTAAGTGAGGAGAATGGGACTGGGGGTGGGGAAGAATCAGACTGGGACAGGGATGATTATTATAACTAATTAAGAGTCAGCTGAGGAGGGGGAAATGGACCCTGGGTCACCTACTTCCCAGGTGGGTGACCTAACCATTGGACTACAGAGTCATTCTCTCACACGGTCTCTGACCCTATGACTATTTAAGCATTAGAACACAGTGGAACAGCTTTCAACAGGTGAGACGAAGAGGAATCCACATCAGAATATCCCACAGCTCAGTGATTAGTGACCTCTCCTGCGAGTTTAGGTATCTCTGGAGTTCAAACACCTACAGAGTTTGGTGGCAGCTGAGCGGAAGTTTTGTGGATCACAATGGTGCCTAAAACTAGAACTTAGGTGTCTGAGTACCTTTGTGGATCTGGGGCTGAATACCTATGTAGCCTGAGACATGGTTACTTTCTTGTTAATAGGAATCTTCCTAAATTGTTCCCTAAATAAACTACCTGAAATCTATGTATTATCTTCAAACTTCCACTGGGTTGTGTTACATAATTGGATACGATACTTTTATGATCAGTGAAGGTATATTTGATAATTCTCCTTTATCTCCAAGGCCCTAAGCCAGTTTCTCCCCACTGTTGCCTAAGTAAAGAGGGATATTTTAAGCATGACACATCCTGCGTCCCTTTTACAGTGCTCACAGCATATTGAATCATTCTAGCCAAACTAATTACTGTGAACATGAAGGACTTTTATTATGAACAACTCTATGCAATTTCTGGCCAGTCTGTTTTAAATAAAATGCAAGGGTAAGGTGTGATTTTCACGGAACAGAGAATTCAGAATTATCCAGGTGCGCTAATTTCCTGGGATCAAGGTAACGCATTCCAGTGCTTCACCACACTCCTAGTGAAATAGATTTTCCTAATATCCAACCTAGACCTCCCCCACTGCAACTTGAGACCATTACTTCTTGTTCTGTCATCTGTCACCACTGAGAACAACCTAACTCCATCTTCTTTGGAACCGCCGTTCAGGTATTTGAAGGCTGCTATCAAATCCTCCCTCATTCTTCTCTTCTGCAGACTAAATAAGAGCAGTTCCCTCAGTTTCTCCTTGTAAGTAATGTGCCCCAGGCCCCTAATAATTTTTGTTGCCCTCCACTGGACTCTCTCCAATTTGTCGACATCCCTTCTGTAGTGGGGGGACCAAAACTGGACACAATACTCCATGTGTGGCCTCACCAGTGTCAAATAGAGAGGAATAATAACTTCCCTTCATCTGCTGGCAATGCTCCTACTAATACAGCCCTATATGCCATTGGCCTTCTTGGCAACAAGAACACACTGCTGACTCATATACAGCTTCTCGTCCACTGAAATCCACAGGTCCTTTTCTGCAGAACTGCTGCTTAGCCAGTTGGTCCCCAGCCTGTAGCAGTGCATGGGATTCTTCTTTCCTAAGTGTAGGACTCTGCACTTTTCCTTGTTGAACCTCATCAGATTTCTTTTGGCCCAATCCTCCAATTTTTCTAGGTCACTCTGGACCCTATCCCTACCATCCGGCATATCTACCTCTCCGCCCAGCTTAGTGTCATCTGCAAACTTGCTGAGTGTGCAATTCATCCCATCATCCAGATCATTATAAAGATGTTGAACAAAACCGGCCCCAGGACTGACTCCTGGGGCACTCCGCTTGATACAAGCTGCCAACTAGACATTGAGCTGTTGATCTCTACCCGTTAAGCCCAACAATATACCCAGCTTTCTATCCACCTTATAATCCATTCATCCAATCCATACTTCTTTAACTTGCTGGCAAGAATACTGTGGGAGACCATATCAAAGCTTTGCTAAAGTCAAGATATATCACATCCACCACTTTCCCCATATCCACAGAGCCAGTTATCTCATCATAGAAGGCAATCAGGTTGGTCAAGCAAGTTGTGAATCCATGTTGACTGTTCCTGATCACCTTCCTCTCCTCCAAGTGCTTCAAAATGGAGTTCTGGAGGACCTGCTCCTTGATTTTGCCGGGGAATGAAGTGAGGTTGGCCGGTCTGTAGTTCCTTGGGTTCTCTTTCTTCCCTTTTTAAAATATGGAAACTATATTTGCCTTTTTCCAATTGTCCAGGACCTCCCCCGATCGCCACGAATTTTCAAAGGTAATGGTCAATGGCTCTGCAATCACATCCGCCAACTCCCTCAGCACCCTTGGATACATTAGATCCGGACCCATGGACTTGTGCATGTCCAGCTTTTCTAAATAGTCCTTACCCTGTTCTTTCACCACTGAGGGTTGCTCACTTGCTCCCCATACTGTGTTGCCCAGTGCAGTAGTCTGGGAGCTGACTTTGTCTGTGAAGACCAATCTAGTCTGACCTCCTGTACAATACAAGCCATAGAACGTCCCCAAAATAACTGTTTGAATTACAGTACATCTTTTAGTAAAAATCTCAGAGCTGGATTTAAAAATGGCCAGTGATGGAGGATCTATCACAGGAGGTCAGGCCTTGAATCTATGAAGGGCTCAGGCTACTAACTTTAGGAACCCATTTTTGAAAATGGACTCAGTTTCCCTGTCCCACTAATGCATTAAGAGTGACTGAATTATATCATGGTTAATAAAGATATAAGCAATAATGAAACTGGAAAGCACTAGAGGAAATAAGTCACACAAAGATGCAAGACTTGGAATACCTGGTCTCTCTTATCAAAGCACTTTGGCTTTCACAATGTTAATTAGAAGGCTCCCTTAGCAATCCTGATGGCTTTTCAACCTACCTCCCCCCAAGGGGATTCAGACTGCATTGTAAAAAAAGCTGCTGTCACCCCAAACGGTTCTGCTGCAGCGGAGCCTGGTGGTACATGTATATCTTATCCTTTGTGTTTTTATAGCATAGAGATTTCAGTATTTTTCCTGGCAGTCCACAGATTGCAATGAAGTACTGTCAATTAAATGAAGCCTCAGTGGAAAAGATTTCATAAGGCCTTGTTGCATAGGAGCACTGGAAATATGCAGTGGTGACTCGCTCATGAAGATACCTTCTTGGATGTTTTGTTACAGTGGAAATAACGGTGAGGCATTTTCATTTGGTAATTAAAGGAGACAACACTAGATGATCTCTTGAGGTCCCTTCCAACCCTAGTAATCTATGATTCTATGAACACTTCATTTATTCTCCTGGTGGTATCTTTGTACTCACTATTGTATAATTGAGTGAGAAAGTACAGCACAGTATAATTGAGTCAGTGTTCTTTTATAGATAAAACTTGCATTTTAAAATTCCTTTACTGGAGAAATTCGGAACTTTTTTCTTCACTCTATATGCACATGTAACTTCCTGTGATATCGAGAGGAGCAGCACTCACAAGGAAAGGAAATGTGCAAGCATGTACAAATGGAACAAAATTCAAAATCAGGGATTCTAATATTTAAATGATGTTCATGTATCTGAATTGAATATTTTGCTGTTTTCCCCTCAAGTCTTTCCTAGTCCCCATTTAGCCTAGGAAACCCTTTCTTACTTTTGATATCTTCAGAAGGAGGGAGGGCAGTCTTGAGGCTTACAACTCCTATTCCATATGCTTTTGAATGGCAGGAGGTATGCGTTGTTCTTCCATGGCACCAAAGCAAGCACTGCTGGCCATGCCCACTGGCAGGGTCTTTTAGGAGCCACTGTAACTGCTGCATGTCTGAAGTCATTAGGATGGAGTAGTGTTGGAGACAATATATCTCCTTTCACAGCAGTAGTGAGAGATGTCAAGAATTTGGTTGGAGAGGGCCACCATAATGCCACTATATAAATCCATGTACACCCATACCTTGAATACTGCATGCAGTTCTGGTTGCCCCATCTTAAAACAGATACTAGAACTGGAGAAAGTACAGAGAAGGACAACAAAAATGATTAGGGGGATGGAACAGCTTCCATATGAGGAGAGATTAAGAAGCCTGGAAGAGAGACAACGAGGGGGGATATGATATAGGTCTACAAAATCATGAATGGTGTGAAGAAAATGAATTGGGAAGGGTTATTTACTCCTTCACAGAACACAAGAACAAGGGGTAACCTAATGAAATTAATAGGCAGTCGGTTTAAAACCAACATAAGGAAGTACTTCTTCACACAACACACACCACCTCTGGAACTGGTTGCCAGGGATGTTGTGAAGGCCAAAATGTACGTGGGTTAAAAGAAATTAGATAAATTCATGGAGGATAGGCCCATCAATGGCTATTAGGAAAGACAATAGGGAATCTAACTCCATGCTCTGGGTGTTACTAAACCTCTGACAGAGCCTGGGACTGGATGAACCACTCTATAAATTGCCCTTCTCTGTTTACTCCCTCTGAAGCATCTGGCACCAGCCACTGTCAGAAGACAGGATACCAGGCTACGTGGACCCTTGGTCTGACCCAGTGTGGCCATTTTTATGATGTTCTTATTTTCACCCACTAAGGACTCCCAGTGCCCAAATCCTGTAGGATTTTCAGCAGAACAAGGTGTAAGGCCTGCCTCACCACACAGTGGGGAGAAATACACCACCTGCGGCCACAGGTACTACTGAACCAGGAGCAAATAATGCTCCAAAAATCCCTAGTGCAGTAGTTACCGTAGGGAGTAGAGGGTGTTTGCTGCAAACTCCTTACAGTACGTGCTGACAGTGGGAACAATAGCATTTACCTTCTTCACCTGCCCTATTGGGAAAGTAAGTGTATCCACCTCCCTGTTCAGGGTCAGTGCTGTGGCCCCGCAGACAGGCACACTTTCTTGGTGCTGCTCTGTGTGTCTGCATATTGTCCCCCCTACCCCTCCCACCACCCTTTTAAAGTTTCTGTTTCCATCTCTTTCTGTTTTCTCCCAGGCTCCAGCTAGTCTAGCAGCGGGAGAAAGAGACAGACTTTTGCCCTACAGTACTTCGCCTGATGCCTACTGTGAGAGAAATTAGCTCAGACTTGTGTTGGTCAGTTTCACTCACAGCAGGTGCCACCAATTAAATGCTTCAGTGCAAAAGTTTGTTGATCCTTTTCTGTGGCTGATAGTCTCAGTTATGAGCAAATGACCACTGGGAAAAGAAGTGCAATAATGGGGCTGGTAATAAGGCCTAGAGCCTTGTGAATCTGTTAGCAGCAGCCCAGATTGATAGTGGCCAGATGATGTTACTACCAGGTAGCCCTTCTTTGAATAAACAGAGGATCCGAGTTATGCTCGTCAGTGTGGCATCTTTTATCATCATCTCCAGATGGACATTTTGTATAGAGATGAGCTCAAAGAAAAAGCTATGAACAAATGACTCAAATGCCTGCATCTTTGCAGGATAGGCCCTTAGTTTCCATTGATATCCCAGTCCGCTTTCCGTAGCTTCCTCTTATGGCACAGCAATGGGCTGGCTGCAGTATTTGTCACTGGTAAACTGTTACTGTATCGTTGGTGTCAGAACACAATTCTTCCCTTTTCTAACTATAGGGAAATGCCATGGGAAATCAGGCCCCACCCACATATTAATGAATTATTTTAGTTATGATTTTTAATGGTGACCAATGTAGACCTTTAATACCAATATAAGTGATCACTACATTACTTTGAAAAAAAGATTTCCTTTAAGTATTTTTTGTGTGAAAGAACATGTGTGTGCACACATGTACATATGAAATAAATAAATATACATTTATGCCAGGTCAAATGTCTGTTTCTAGTAAAAATGTCCACATGACCCATTGAAACTATTTGCTGGTTAATCTACTGGAGGCCATCAGCAGGTCTAAAATGTATGTTTTGAAATTTGTCAGGGAGAGGTTTTCCTATAACTAGTATCATTACAAAGCATGGATTTTAAATTTTAATCTTGAACTGGCACAAGAATGTACATGGAGACATTTTTTTTTGACAGAAGAAAGAAATTGTGGATCAACGGGAAAGAAACTGGAGGTATTAATTTACCAAACTGGAGATTTTGCAGTGAGGTAGACTTCCCCTGATGCATCAGGGACTGATTACACTGTAAAAAATATACCATACAAATTATCAGATAAAGCAGTTGACCCTCTGAAAACTCAGTCTGACATGCAGTATTTTTGGATTTTTTAATAAAATGTGGTTTGTTTTTTTCCTATCTAGACATTTATACCACATTCACCACTGTAATACTGTAGCTTTTATACAGATGAGACTCCTAACATGGGAGAGAATAAGTACTTGAGGATAACAGCTGAATACTCCTACAATGCATATCTGTGACATCCCCCAGGGTACAATCTGGGCTGTTGAACTGCTGTGTCCTTTTAACTCTCCAGCCCAGGCTGCCTTTTACACTGCTTTGTTAGTGAAAAGAAGCCTCTCCAGGCTCTGCTCACACAGCCACTTAGCACAAAAGTCAATCCCAGCAAAGTTACATGAATGTTTTCCCAGCCATTCATGAACTACCTACAGGATGACACCCACAAATTCTTAGCCCCAACCTAAACCTAAATTTATTTCTAAATTTTACCAATCTAAATAAGATTGGAAAGCAAAAAAGGTTTCTCTCACTCCAGAACCTTCAGCAGTCCATAATAAAGCTTTCCAGCTAGGACTCCCCCGCACTCCACCCCACCCCACTTCAGTTCAGTAATGCTCCTGTTTTCTTTCAGGCGATCTTGCTGCTGTGAGTAGAGATGGGGAAGGAGGAGTAGCCAGAGGCCTTTCCCCCACCTTTTTATAGTCTCACCCTTTGTACTGGAAAAACCCTGTGCTGGGTCATGGGGTCAACAGTTCCACTACGGATGTGCTCTACCACCTGCCCTTCAGGTGAATTGTAAATGTTTTGTTTATAACTCCCCTGCTGGTGAATCTCTGATTAAACAGGTGATGGCCTTTTAGCATCTATGAAGGACAGCTGAAAGAATTGGGTTTGTTTAGTTTGGAAAAGAGAAGACTGAGAGGGGACATGATAGCACTTTTCAGGTATCTAAAAGGGTGTCATAAGGAGGAGGGAGAAAACTTGTTCATCTTAGCCTCTAAGGATAGAACAAGAAGCAATGGGCTTAAATTGCAGCAAGGGAGGTTTAGGTTGGACATTAGGAAAAAGTTCCTAACTGTCAGGGTGGTTAAACACTGGAATAAATTGCCTAGAGAGGTTGCAGAATCTCCATCTCTGGAGATATTTAAGAGTAGGTTAGATAAATTTCTATCTGGGATGGTCTACACCAGGGGTCCCCAGTGCGGTGCCCACGGGTGCCACGGCGCCCACCGGGGCATCTAAGTGTGCCCACATACTGGCCGGCAGACGAGGATCCGCCGTAATGCCACTGACAAGCAGTCCAGGCTCAGAATAACCCCCACTGATTTAACTCCATAGCATTGTTTGCAGCTAATAGGTAAATTGAGGTAAACCAACATTCCTTGGTCTACGACAGAGCTTTAACTAGGGTTGACTGTCTGGTCTTAAACATGTGCTAGTAACATCATACACAGGGAATTCATAACATTACATATAATGTTAACACAGCCATGTTACACTTATATTAGTAACCAGCATGGTATTAGCTTTCATATGATACCTGACAAGTCATATTTGTACGAATATTATTGCAGTACTGTGTAAGTTGTGAGTACAGGGGCGCCTAAGGTCACAACACCCCCTACCTTACATTGGATCAATCCTTAGTTGCTCAGCAACATTTAACTGATAAATAACTGAAAGCCAGGTAGTGCTTTCTCTTTTTTTCTATCCTACCTTAAATTAGCAACAAGGATGATCAGCCATTTCAGGTACGGTTCTTAAAAGTCCTTTGCAATGTTTTAAACTTTGTGAATTACGTTTTTGCTCAATGCTGATCCTACAGGTAAAATGATATCCATGTCACACCCAAGCTGCAATTGCTGATAGCATGGCCAGGAAGTTAAAGAGATTTAATGACAGATAGCATGGCTTTGAAGGCACCCAAAAACCTTGGCAAAAGCTTTCCTCTGCTCTTCTTCCTCATTGCTAGTTCAGACAAGTTTTCCAAATTACTGGACCCATTTTACCAGCATAAGTTGGATAATGGTGTGGATTCCAATTTGTCTATATTTGTAGATATTTTATCAAGCCTCTGGAAACAGGTAATGTCAGGTTCAAAAGAATTTCAAATATATTGTAAATAGCTGGTCTAACTGGAGACTAAGGGGAAAGATTTCATCATGGTGATGCTGGATTTAACTATCCAGTAACATCAAAGCTTAATGGGAGTCCAACAACCAAATCCTTGTGAAACACTGAAAATGTACCCCTACAGTTGCAAGAGACCATACATACAAAGAAGCACTTTGTGTACAATGAATTAGCCTAAGGCCAACACACAACTATCATAAACGGAGAAGACACTACGTGACAGTAAAAGGGGAATATGATTAACAATAGGTTAATCTCATAAGGTTCAGGTTTGGTTCTTATAGAAGTTCTAGAATGTGGGAGGAAGGACAGGGGGCCATGGTCCCCCCACTTTTAAAATTGGGAGGGCTATGCCCTCCTACTTTTTACCGGCCATAGGGGCGAGTGACAGGGGAGGGGTCGTGGCCTTGGGGGGAAAGAGGTGGCATGAGAGCAGGGCCTCAGGGGGAAGGAGCAGCATGAGGGTGGGGACTTGGTGGGGAAGGGGCAGCCTGAAGGGGTAGGAGCACAGTTCAGGCACTGGTGACTCCCACTGTTAGGAAGCTTCCACTGCCCGTGGTTCTTATCAGCACTCAGAAGTACAGATGCTTTTCTAGAGCTCAAAGATTGTGACTCGCTTGGATTTTCACAACTGGCCTTGGAAACAACCAGCTCTCTCACATATCTGCTATTTCCTGGTTCTGGTAAGAATGAAAATACCACAAAGAAAGCCTCTCTCTCTTGGTATTTTGGTTCTCTTATTTGCATCCCTAGCCAACATTCAGAAATGCTGGAGTATGTGAAATTTTAATTAAATTCTAAACTTTTGGAGTGTGAGTTTAAAATTTGAACTTAAAAAAATGGCACATCCATGTAGGAATAATGGGCCTGATTATCCTCTCACACTAGGCTTACACCCATATAACTTCATCAGCTTCAACAGAGTGTCAGGATCCTAATATGGGCTTTTAGGACCAAGGGTCAGAGCAGGGTCAGACCTGAAGCTGGGAGTAGCAGAGGAGTTTGTTGTCAAATTCCAGGTGTGGGTTAATACTGGTCAGGAGGCAAGATCCAAATCAAGCTGAGGTCTAAGCCAAGAGCTCAGGAGCAGGAATAGTCATGGCAGCTAATGGAGAACCACACTGTTGCCCGCAATGCCCCTTGAGTTTATATAGGGCGAGGAGCCAATCATGAAGCTGCTGCCTGCCAGATCTCTTGAGGTGGGGATGTGCCATGGGCAGCATCCACAGTGGGTCAAAGGCAGTGGAGCACAAACTAGTTCTAACTAGTGTTGGGTGGCAGCATAGTACTGTTAGCTCTCTGGTACTTCTATAGACCTGGGCTCTAAACCTGCAGGGCCTCACACTAAGCTACTCTCTTTGAGAGGTGCATCTGGCCCAGTATTTGTTACATGGGAAACCTTGCAGTACTTGTGTAGTTGAAAATGATATGTTTGAAAGTCAGAGAAATGGATCACAAATAGGAAAAGGCATATAGACTGAAGGACAAATACTGATATGGGGCCTGTGTGTGGGAACTGTGAAAAGCAACAGTGATGACAGCTGGAGGAGTTGTCAGTTATGACTATGAGCTGAATGGCTCTGTGCATCAATTGCCCTTACGTGGGAACAGGAGTGATGTTGTCACTGAAAAGGAATCTTGCGGTGATCTGTTCATCTTATTTAAAATGTCTCAGGGGGAGAGGGGGAGGGAGAGAGGAAATCTAACGACACTAAAATGAAACTACCATAAATCTTTAAAATAAGGAGGAAAAAATCCTGTTTCCTAGCACTGAGAAGACATTTGCCAAATATGGAACAAATTACTAACAAGGCCTCCTGTAGCAAAGCACCATTCAGTTCTAATGAGGTTCTAGACAACTGTCTCTTTCCTTAGAAAAGCAATGATCATTTTTCAATTTCGTTTTGTGGTCGTTGGGTAAAGGTAAAACATACCTTTCCCTCATTCTTGTCCATGATTTTAACAATTGTATTTCTTTCCAAGTGTGTGTTTGTAATTATACACATAATATATTGCTCATAACTGGGATCCATAGAAATGAAGGGTGAAATAGTTCAGATAATAAGCATCAGTAGGTACCTTTGCTGAAAACACAAACTGGACACAGACCAAACCTTCTAGTACCAAATATTTCAGTCCTTATTCAGGCAAAACTTCCTATTAAATTGATCAGTCTTTCTTCTGCTAACGACTGGGAATATAGCCCCTAAAGTACAGATCTACCCTGAAAAGTGACAGAGCAAAAATGTTCCTTTCAACAGATCCTCTCCCTGTGTATATTCAGAATCAGTTCTGCTTTAATGTTAGAGTGTCAAACTGTGTACTCATGAATTGACAAAATCTCAGATTAAATTAAATAGGAATTTTATTTAGTTCAGAATTTGGCCCTCTTTAAATTTTTTCCAGTTTTTAACTCCGAATAGCATTGCCAGCGCAGTACTGTGAGAGGGAGATGGTTTCTTTTCCTTCCCGTGCATCATCGTCATCTTTTAACTAGGTTCCAAATGCAGGGAAAATTTCCACCCTCATTTCCACCTTTGCAACTCAACAGAAAACATTTCATTACACTTATGCAATTCTGTGAAATATAATGTGGTTGTTCAGAAGTAACTGAGTAAAAGTTGGTCTGCAGGATCCTTATTATTGATGATATGTGTGAAGGGGAGAACCCAGCTTGACTTTTAGATTACAGGCTGAATTTGCAGGATGGGCACTGAGGAAAACCACCTTTTCCCTTGCAAACTAAGCAAATGTTATACAGAAATCACTGAGCCAAAATACATATTGAGCTCTGGTACATTTATTATAGAACATTATTTTTACGTAGTCTTTACAAGTAGGCCTCTGTATCTTGAGATATTGTACTTATAGAGAGGAGTAGTTACTTACATAAGTAGTTCCATGGAAGTTAGTGGAAACAATGTGAGCAAGATTTTCAGAGCCAGTCTATAATGTTGACATACCCTCTATGCACACAAAGAAGAGAGAGCTCGAACTGGTTAGGAAGCCCTGCAGCAATTGTGGGGAAAATAAATCCACTCTAAGATTGCAGGTGTGGGGCATCTTCACAGTTGCTATTTCAGAAACTGTGGGGCATCGGGACCCCAATCCATGCCCACATCCATATACGTGTCCCTTGGGCATGCAGGATTCCAGACTCATGTGGTCAAATCCTCAACCATCTTCATATTTAATCTCTTTTAAAGCTAAAAGGGATCGTTACACTCAAAATGTCCTGTCTGTGGTGTTCTATACAGGGTGGGTATAGAATTTAACTCCTCAAGGGTAGAAACCTACTATCCAGTCATCCATCACACATGCACGGGTACTACTAGGGTTTCCACTGCATGCAGGGAACTTCCATAGTGCCTACAAAGCTGGGTGACTTTCACCCTCCCAGATAACTGTATCCTACTGAGAAGTTGAGTAGCCATGTTGATACGCAATTAACCTAGCTTTAAAAGAATTCTTCATTTATCATTTTCTATAATGAGACCGCTAATTAGGACAGAGTGCTATGTTTTTATTTTGTTTGATTAGAATTTGATTACAAGTGTGACCAGTCTGCAGAGGATTAGGTACGGTCACCACTGTTGCATTCCCTAATGCGGTGCTTCTGAAATGAATATGTAACTTCCCATCATTAGAAAGAACAAACAACAACTTCATTAGTGAAGCTACCACAATTTTCCTTGCTCAAAACATTTTTGGATGAAATCACTTATGAAGATCTACAATAGTCGTGCACAGCCAATATATTTTGCCACAGTTGGCAATTACTGTTTTTATTGTAGTGGTGCCGAGAGGCCTTATTCAGGTTAGGGCTCTGTTTTTCTAGGCACTCTATACAAATGTAGTAAATGACACATAAGTGAAATGTATTTTTAAAAGTTTGAAGTGCATATGGGACATGCAGAATGAAAACCATGGGGCCTTAAAGTTCCCACAGGTGGGATTTTTGTTTATTCTTCTAATGTCAAGAATCTGGCTTGCAGTCACTTCTACTGCATTTGGGAAATATTTTAAATTTCCTGTTGTTACTATGGAGGTCACAGAATGTTCATTCCTTACTGTGAAGTTATTTAACCTGTAAATGCTACAATCATATTGAAATGTCAGCTGATCATAACAGGGTATTTTAAAGGGACTCCGTCAATCTTTTTTTCCCCCTCTTACCTTGATTTTGAATTGTGCCTTACAAACATAAGAATGAAATCTACTTTTGTCACTGATTGCTGTCTGAACCTGCCTTAGCACTTGATTTTTTTGAGGAGGAGCTGTCCAATGCGGTCAGAAATCCAGAAGCAGTAGTAGGGTCTTTCTGAGAGACACCACGGACTTGGAACATCTGGCAGCTGCTGTATCTTTGTAAGTGACTGCTTTTAAATGACAAATTAAAAATGAGTGAAACCGGGGATGATCAAATTCTCAGGATTCAGCTGACATGGGCTATGTGAACCAGACTGCTAGCTCCATTAGCAGGAGTTATCTATCTGAAAACATAAGAACAATGCATCTACATCTCCAAGAAAATCCTTATGTCCCCCCCCACACGCAGCCAAACTCCATCTCTTTCAGGACCTGAACACACCCTCACCTTACCTTTTAAAGGCTTCAAGTGGAGCCCTTCCTTGCCCACACATGCATATACATGTATGCACTGGGCTATTCTCTTGGCCCTAGGTGACCGTGCCTCGAGTCTTTGGGGTATACAGGGTATCAACTTCTCCAGGTAAGTGTTGTTCCCAGGTATGTGCTGCTGAATCAAACCCCAGTCCATGGTAAGATGTGAAGGTCCCACTCTACAGACCAGCAGTAGTGCTGTAAAGTGTAGCCGTGCCCCAGAAGCACTGATTGGATGGGGATAGGCAGACAGGAGAAACTGACATCGCCACCCTCCACCTTCGCCCAACCCACCTCCAGCCCACACTAGTTAGAGCATTGGCAAGAAATCTCACCCCTACTTCCAGGTGCGAGGTCTCCTCTGATTGGAATGGGGGTGCAATTGGAGAAGGCTCTGTATGGACTGCAGAAGAGGGAATGTGCTTCCACAGCAGGGCTTCAGCCAGCCCTGAAGGAGCCTGAGCTCAGTATTAGGGAAACGACCCAAAGTGTGCATGGTCCCCATGAACCTGCATGACACATAAGAATCATTCACTGTTCAAAGGGAAGGAGGTGCTTTAATCTGGGACTAAAGTGCTAAGCTTTTGTGTACATTTAGAGGAACTACTAATTTCAGGGTAAAAAGAAGTAGAACTTCAATTGTGCCTGTGTCCAAATGAAGCCAAAAAAGGACACACACAAGGCCGTATTATAAGCAGGACACAATTGTATTCACAGTCATGCCCCAAACTGATGTTTCTTGCTGTTTTAGAGTCTTTGAGGGTCTTGGCCTGATGACTCTCCATTTAAGTTTCTGTGTTTCAACTGTGACATGTTCCAGTGTTTTGAATATTGTGACTGCTGCAGTCAGCCTGGAACTCCAGCTCAAAAATGAATGCCACAAGCAACATACTGACAGCTACAGAAAAATGTATGAATCTTTTGACCCAGAGATATCCTTGTACTAAGAAGGATGGCAGCCAGCAATTCTCTGGATAAATCAGAGTAATTCTGACTCCTTTGTATTAGACTCACTCATTTCCTCTCAAAATTGCATGCAGTGGCTGGAAAGGTGACAAGTCACTTATATTTTGAGTCCTAGTCAGGGATAACAATAGTAATAACCAGCTGCCAAGATGGTCTCCCACACAAATAAGGGTAATAAAATCAACAGTGCTGTCAATCATTTTGTCTAAATTTTCTACATATATTTCTCACAGCACAAGATGAACACAAACTAAAGAGTAATCGTGTTTTACTGCCATGCTATTCATTAAATAGCTACTGTCTAATAGCATAATTGCCTGGAAGTAATTTTACACAGTGGCATGGTATTTACTCATGGTATTATTCATCCGTGGAACTCACTGGTACATGGTATCATTGAAACCAAAAAATATAAGGATTTAGAAAAGAACAAGACATTTATAAGGCTAATGAGAGATGCACAGTTGCATAGATAGAAGACATATATGGACTATTTGCCCTCATGTTTCAGAGCATTAAATAATGCTAATTACAAAAAGCTTCTTATATGGGCAGGTGATTCCAAAGTTGTCTACTATAAGGTTTCTTGCATGTCCCAAAACCACTACCCCACTGAATCACAACCATCAACCACTACCACTAGATGAACCACTACCCTGATCCATTGTAGCAAATTCTTTGTGCTTATCACGACTCCTGCTATACATGCAAAAATGTGATCATTATTAGTGGTCAATGGCACCAATTAGGATGGAGGCAAATGCACCCCCCGAGGGATTTTGCACTTCTCAATGTTTCAGAGGCCCTGGAACTGGGGGGGGGGACCACTTTTAAGCAGTGGTCCTGTATTAAATCAGTATGGCTGATGCTAGAGTGGTCCAGAGTGTTGATCCATCTGCGTGATCACTATCCCACCAAAATTTGATCTAACTGCTCTTCTGTATAGACAGAGGGGTGGACAGGCCAAATTTCAGTGAGTGGTGCTGCCACCTGGGGAATGGGGTTGCAGTGCCACTCAAATTTGGCTCAGCTGCCCTTCCATCTGGATGGAGGGAAAACTGGGCCAAATGGTGCCGTGCCCTTGCACACAGGGAGTCTATTTCTGTATGGTGGAGCACAGGGAAGTCTGCCAAGGACTCGACTCCCTGACTCACCTGCTCATGCATTGTGTGGGTAAGACAGAGGTGAGACGTCCTGGCCAAGGAAGGAATCAAGTCCCTCTGGGAAGAGGGGTGATTGAGCATGGACCAGAACTGGGTCCCTGCTGGAGGGCATGGGGGCAGGTACTGGAATTATCCTCCCGCAAGATATACCTGAATTGGTGCCATTGCTAGTGGTGTCATTGTGCTGGATACATAATATGTCAAAAGAGGAAACTGGCTATGCCAAATAAAGACACATGGCAAGGACAACAACAAATGTCTGCCTTTCAGGAGAAAATAAACCTGATAAAAAATAACTTCCAGACTCAGTGTGTAAGAGATTACATATACCTTTTAAAGAACAAAATTATCAGACACATAGATGAACATAATTTGTTGGGGAAGAGTCAACATGGTTTTAGTAAAGGGAAATCATGCCTCACCAATCTACTAGAATTCTTTGAGGGGGTCGACAAGCATGTGGACAAGGGGGATCCAGTGAATATAGTGTACTTAGATTTTCAGAAAGCCTTTGACAAGGTCCCTCACCAAAGGCTCTTAAGCAAAGTAAGCTGTCATGGGATAAGAAGGAAGGTCCTCTCATGGATTGGTAACTGGTTAAAAGATAGTAAACAAAAGGTAGGAATAAATGGTCAGTTTTCAGAATGTAGAGAGGTAAATAGCGGTGTCCCCCAGGGGTCTGTACTGGGACCAGTCCTATTCAACATATTCATAAATGATCTGGAAAAAGGGGTAAACAGTGAAGTGACAAAATTTGCAGATGATACAAAATTACTCAAGATAATTGAGTCCCAGGCAGAGTTGTGAAGAGCTACAAAAGGATCTCTCGAAACTGGGTGACTTTGCAACAAAATGGCAGATGAAATTCAGTGTTGATAAATGTAAAGTAATGCACATTGGAAAACATACATATAAAATGATGGTGTCTAAATTAGCTGTTACCACTCAAGAAAGATCTTGGAGTCATTGTGGATAGTTGTCTGGAAACATCCACTCCACTCAATGTGCAGCAGCAGTCAAAAAAGTGAACAGAATGCTGGGAATAATTAAGAAAGGGATAATAGGACAGAAAATATCATGTTGCCTTTGTATAAATCCATGGTATGCCCACATCTTGAATACTGGTGCAGATGTGGTTGCCCCATCTCAAAAAAGATATATTGGAACTGGAAAATGTTCAGAAAAAGGGCAACAAACATGATTAGGGGTATGGAGCGGCTTCTGTATGAGGAGAAATTAATAAGACTGGGACTTTTAGGCTTGGAAAAGAGACAACTAAGGGGGGGATATGATAGAAGTTTATAAAATCATGACTGGTGTGGAGAAAGTAAATAAGGAAGTGTTATTTACTCCTCATAACACACAAACTGGGGTCACCAAATGAAATTAATTGGCAGCAGGTTTAAAACAAAAAAAAGGAAGTATTTCTTCACACAACACATACTCAACCTATGGAACTCTTTGCCAGAGGATGCTGTGAAGGCCAAGACTATAACAGGGTTCAAAAAAGAACTAGATAAACTCATGGAGGATAGGTCCATCAATGGCTATTAATCAGGATGAGCAGGGATGGTGTCCCTAGTCTCTGTTTGTAAGAAGCTGGGAATGAGCGACAAGGAATGGATCACTTGATGCGTACCTGTTCATTCCCTCTGGGGAACCTGACATTGGCCAGCATTGGAAGACAAGATACTGAGCTAGATGGACCTTTGGTCTGACCCAGTATGGCCATTCTAATGTTCTTAAACCATTTCACTGGTAATAATCTAAGTGGAAAAGACTGCCACCCCAACAGCAAATTATTGTATCTGAACTTGGAAATACCTGCATGAGAAACAGATTGCTATTTTTCCATAACACAGAACAACTCACCAATTGCCGTTTTCCAAACTTATGAATCACATATCAAAACATTACATAAAACAGTATAAAGTACATTGGAATTTGCCAGGTCTCATCAGCTTTATTACATTGCCCTACACCCAATTTTTTTGAAGAAACACAGTACCTAGTCCCTTCAGAAACAGGCAATAATGCAGATTCTAAGCACGCTCTAAGCATCATTTGTCTCTCTGCACAGAATCTCACCAATTTCTTCCAAGAGAAAATTGACAAAATGACATAACCTTCACCCTCCCCTCAGCTTGCCTTTCCTTCCCCCTTTCCTACCTACAACTCTCTGTTCCTTCTCCAATCACAGATTCAGAAGTTTCTTATCTGCTTTCCTCCTCTAACTCCTCTATTTACCCAGTAACCTCACACCATTCCATCTCCTGATCTCCCTCCTGCACACACTAATCCCTTCATTTACTCTTCTCCTTTACCTCTCACTTTCCTTTGGCTCTTTCCCCTCACAAGAAAAACATTCTTTAGCCTCTCCCATTTTAAAGAAAGTGCTCTTAACCCCACCTGTTTCTTTCACTATCGTTCGATCTCCCTTTCACCTCTAAGATCATTGAGCATGCAGTCTACAATCACAGTCTGGAGTTCCTCTCCTCCACTTCCTTCCTAGACCCTCTCCTATCTGGTTTCCACCCTTTGCACTCCACTGAATGGTCTCTCCCCAAAGTCTTTAATGATGTCTTCCTAGCCAAAGTTTAGAACCAGTACTGCATCTTCATCAGCTTTGTCCTGTCACCAACCTTTGACACAGCCAGCCAGCCATGCTCTTCCTGAAATTCTGTTCTCCTTTGGCTTCTGTGACTCTGTCCTCTCCTGGGTCTCCTCAAATCTTTCTAATTGCTCCCACAGTGCCTTTTGGAGGATCCTCCTCATGTGCCCTCCAAGTTCCACGGGGCTCTATCCTTGGTCCCCTTCTCCGTCCCCCTCTAGCCCTTATCCCTGGATAATCTCATATACAAACACAAATTCAACTACCCTCTCTATGCTGATAACTCACAGATTTACCTCTCCACTCCAAACCTGCCTCCTTCTGTCCCAACTAAAATCTCGACCTGTCTCTCTAACATCCTGTAGTGAGATGGAGTGGCCTCCCTCCAGACTCAAGAGCAAGGGACCACTATACTGCTCCTGGCAGGTGGAGTCAAACCTGCACCCCTTGCCGGAAGTACCAGAGTGGGACAGGAAGTATAAAAGGAGAGCCCTGTGGCTCAGTTAGGGCTCGACGAGGGACGGAGGCAGACGTCTTTTCTAGGGAGCCGAGCCTTCTGTGGGAACCCAGACCAGCAGCCGAGCAGACCAGTTCCCTACTGATGGAGGAGGCAGACAACTCCAAGGAATTACCAGTGATGCCACTGCCTGACTGCCAAGCAGTGCAATGAAGCACCACCAGCTGAGTTGGCTAGGAAGCAGCCTGGGAATCAGACATTGATCCAAATTTGCTCCCAGGAAGCAAGGCAGCGTGTTTGTATTTCCCTGTGACAGAACCACCCGCCACTATTAGGGCTCCTTGTTTAGTATTTCACTGATGATCAAAGTGCAAGAAGAAATAAGAGGGACAATCAAACATCTGCACCAACTGCTGTGAACAGCATCTCTTATTGGTGGCTTAATTGGGTGGACATGGGATTTTAGGAGGAGGTTGGGAGAGTGCTACTGAACTGTTTCCCTATCTGACAGCTAAATAGTTATTAAACGTATCAGAATACAAGGAAAATCAAGTCATTAATATTTGCAAATCTGTTGTACACAGGAAATGGTTAGAAACTGTAACTGACAATAAGCAGTTTGTGGCTTGACATGGAAACTCATGTGCTTGTCTGAATAGCTCATGAAGGGGAGGGATAGCTCAGTGGTTTGAGCATTGGCCTGCTAAACTCAGGATTGTGAGTTCAATCCTTGAGGAGGTCACTTAGGGATCTGGGGCAAAAAATTGGTCCTGCTAGTGAAGGCAGGGGGCTGGACTCAATGACTTTTCAAGGTCTCTTCCAGTTCTAGGAGATTGGTATATCTCATATTTTTATTATTGTATTATAAATTCATAACAAATAGCATGAGGCCCTTTAGTTCTTTTCAATGACAGTCCAGAATCAAGACTACAGAAATGTTATTTCTTGTACTTTAGGCTTGATATTTGAAATTTGTTTTTACTACTCAATTTTATCACAGTATATTTGTTCTCTATGATTATAGCAGCTGGTTTTTAAGTACCAATAACTTTGAGAGTTTCTAAGGAAAATTAAACTGATTGTTCCCTTTTATTTTCCTTTTTTGGACAATACCTGTTTAGTTTAAGTCACATCTACTGCCTTGCACTATTTTTTATCCATTGAGGTTGTAAGACTCATCTTTTGGGTTGTTGTATTAGTATAGATTTTTAAAAAATTCCATGTAATACAATGAACTCCAGTTTTATGGCATACATGCTTGACTTTCACTACTCCAGCAAACTTCTTAGCTGCTTCCCTGGGTTTCAAACTCTTCATTACCCTTAGGCCTGGTCTACACGGGGGTTGAACTAAGGTACCCAAGTTCAGCTACTCGATAGTTCGAACTCCGAACGCGCTCCCGTCGACTCCGGAACTCCACCACCGCGAACGGCGGTGGCGGACTCGACGGGGGAGCCACGGACTTCGATCCTGCGGCGTCTGGACAGGTGAGTAGTTCGAACTAAGGTAGTTCGAGTTCAGCTACGCTATTCGCGTAGCTGAACTTGCGTACCTTAGTTCAACACCCCCCCCCAAAGTAGACCAGGCCTTAGTGCCTGCTGTCTCAGGCTGAAATCCTGGCCCCACTGATATCAGTGGGAGTTTGCCATTGATGTCAATGGTGTCAGGATTTTCCCCTAGTCTTTCCTAGTTCCAATCCCAAAATAACGTCAAGCCCTTTTGCATTCACATCTTGAATACATTTTTTTCTGTTGTATATATATTTTAAACGGTGCCACTCTCCAATACAGTTCCAATCCCAAATAACAGTGCCCTGTGTCTAGGCTGTGTGGCTGAATTACTTTTTTCCATTTACTATGGTGTTATATAGATTCCCACTGTACCTCAAATTTATCCTAATTTGAAGCCTAAACCATGCTGGCCTTTGTCTGCATCTAGAGATTTTGGGTGGGGTTTTCATTCGCCCTGACCGATCTCTGCCAATGAAGTTAGTGCCAACTTTACCATCAACTCCAATAAAACCAGAGTTAGGCCAACACAACATGATTTAAAGAAAAACACTTTTTTCCCCATTTCAATCAATTCTTTGTTTATGCACTCTCTCATCTCAGTCCAAAATGTTAAGATAGTATTGCTATTACTATTAATTACTGAATACATTTGTTTTATTTATGGAATACTGGTATGAACATTACGATAATCCACTGCAAATTGGTAATTACAGTTGTCACAAATTATAGTTTCGTATTTTCCATTCAGTAAGAAAGTGAGATAAAATCCCTAATAAACAGTAAAGCAAGTACAAAATAGGAAGAACAAAAGCACAGATTCAACTAAAAGTGAGTCCTAAGAGAAAGAGCTAATAAAACTGCCATCCCGCACATTATTTTTTTATGGGCATCACTGAAGAGTATACTGTAAAACTTTGGTCTTTGTTTCAACTTGGATGCTTTTCTAAGCATTCTGAAGCCTGTTAGTCTACAGCAGTGGGATACAAAGCTCACAAAAACATATTTCATGCAGTATCACAGACATTTCCATTTCAGGTCCCTGCTGGAAATAGCACAAGGACAACTTCTCTCACTGTGTTTTGGAAATTTGACTTTTCTGTTCCAGCCCAAGCCAGAATTCAGAAATGCAGTGTTGGAGGTATGGGTCTAGAATTAACTGAACATTTCAGAATCATAGAAAGGGTTCATTTCAAATTTGGTACTAATAAAAGGTGAAAGATCATGAGTGGGGGGATATAATTTATTCCTCCACCCTCCAACTGGCTCATCCTTCTTGGGCTCTTTCATATGTTCTAAAATGTTATGAACCAGAACTAGAAATGCCATGCTACCATGAGGGAACTTGCTCTTACGCTATTTCTTGCTGGGTCCAGAAATGGAAGTGAAAGAAATCTCATGAGAAAATCTGTTATAGAATTTCTATCCCAATTTTGTAACTTGAAGTTCAAACATGCTTCAAAGAAGCATCCAGACTTTTCAATGCAAGCTGCACATCTTTGCGGTTAGATAAAATACTAGAATCATAGAAATGTGCATCTTGAAGGGGCACTGAGAAGTCATCAACTCCTGTCCCCTGAGCTAAGGCAAGACCAAGTATACCTAGAACATCCCTGACAGGTGTTTGTCTAACTGCTTTTAAAACCTCCGGTGATGGGGATATTACACAAGCTCCCTTGGAAGTCTATTCCAAGAGCATAGTTATCCTTATAGTTAGAAAGTTTTTCCTAATATCATACCTAAATCTACCTTGTTGCAGATTAAGCCTATTATTTCTTGTCCTACCTTCAATGGACATGGAAAACAATTGATCACAGTCATTTTTTGTAACAGTGAGATGCTTTGCAGGGGTATCCAGGGTTGTGAGGCTTCTCACTACTACCTCATAGAATCATAGAATTCAAGATCAGAAGGGACCATTATGATCATCTAGTCTGACCTCCTGCAAGATGCAGGCCACATAAGCCGATCCACCCACTCCTGAACTAGACTCTGCTGTTGAATGCTCCAAATCATGATTTAAAGACTTCAAGTAGCAGATAATCCACCAGCAAGCGACCCCTGCCCCATGCTTCGGAGGAAGGTGAAAAATCTCCAGGGCCACTGCCAATCTACCCTGGAGGAAAATTCCTTCCCGACCCCAAATATGGTGATCAGCTGAACCCCAAGCATGCGGGCAAGACTCTCCAGCCAGACCCTCTGGAAAAGGCTAACAATATCCCAACATTGACCCTTTGTACTAATTACCAGTGTGGCACGTTATTGACCTATTGACTAAACCCGTTATCTTATCATACCATCCCCTCCATAAACTTATCTAGCTTAATCTTAAAGTCATGGAGGTCCTTAATTGCACTCCTCTGATGGTTAGAAACCTTCGTCTAATTTCAAGCCTAAATTTCCTGACTGACAATTTATATCCGTTTGTCCTTGTGTCCACATTAGCACTGAGCTGAAATAATTCCTCTCCTTCCCAGGTATTTGTCCCTCTGATATATTTAAAGAGTGCAATCATATCTCCTCTTATCCTTCTTTTGGTTAAGGAAAACAAACTGAGCTCCTCAAGTCTCCTTTCATACGACAGGCTTTCCATTCCTCGGATCATTCTAGTGGCCCTTCTTTGTACCCGTTCCAGTTTGAATTCATACTTCTTAAACATGGGAGACCAAAACTGCACACAATACTCCAAATGAGGTCTATATAACGGGACTAGCACCTCCTTATCTCTACTAGAAATACCTCGCCTAATGCATCCCAAGACCGCATTAGCCCACATCACATTGCCTACTCATAGTCATCCTACGATCAACCAGGACTCCTAAGTCCTTCTCCTCCTCCGTTACTTCCAACTGGTCTTAACTAAAATTCGTGTTAGTCATCCCTAAATGCATAACCTTACACTTCTCATTATTGAATTTCATCCTGTTACTAATACTCCAGTTTACAAGGTCATCCAAATCTCCCTGGAGGATATCCGATCCTTTTCCGAATTGGCAATACCTCCCAACTTGGTGTCATCCATAAACTTTATCAGCCCACTCCTACTTTTGGTTCCGAGGTCAGCGATAAATAGATTAAATAAAATCGGACCCAAAACCGAACCTTGAGGAACTGCACTGGTAACCCCTCCAACCCGACAGATCACCCTTCAATACGACCCTCTGCAGTCTCCTTTAACCAGCTCCTTATCCACCTCTGGATTTTCATTTCGATCCCCATCTTTTCCAATTTAACCAGTAATTCTTCATGCATCAAACGCCTTACTGAAATCAAGATATATTAGATCCACCTGTCTAAAAAATCTGTTACTTTCTCAAAGGAGGAGATCAGGTTGGTTTGGCACGATCTACCAAACCATGCTGTAATTTGTCCCAGTTGCCATCGGCCTCAAGGTCTCCTTTAAAATTTTTCCATGACTTTGCATACTACAGATGTTAAACTAACAGGCCTGTAGTTACCCCTTCTTGAATATAGGAACTATATTAGCTAATCTCCAGTCAGTTTAGAGATTTATTGGCTTGCAATTTCACTCCTTAATATTCTAGGATGAAGATTATCCGGGCCCCCTGATTTACTTCCGTTAAGCTGTTCAAGTTTGGCTTCTACCTCAGATACCGTAATGTCTACCCCCATACCTGTCCTTAGCATAGAGGAGTCTTGTCTGCCTGTGTGGAACAGCTCCCTGAATCCACCAGCCCCTGGCAGCACAAACATCATCTTCCAGGCCTCCACAGGCTCTCTCTGTGCAGGAAGCAACAGGCACACAAATATTCAGCACACAGTCTGTAGGATCCAGCCCCTTATCCACAGGTCCATAGTGGGTTAAGATATTTGAAACAAATGGTTACACATAAAACAAAACAACACAATTTCTAAACACTAAATTTAACTTACAGGATAACCTCCTCTATAGGGAAGTTTAGTTCACCCAAAGTCCTCTTCAGTGTTTTCAGTCAAGGCTGGCTGAGACCCTATTTTCCTGAATGCAAATGCACTGTCTGTTTTACTTCCTGTCTGGAGGAACCAGTCTGAGGCATGTCATAGCTGGGTGACTTGCTTTTTAACTCACATGCTTAAGACCATAATTTTCTGTTACAGATACGTAACTCCTTACATAGTACCTGTACATACATTTCACAATGATATCGGTGACCAGTGTGACACTGGCTTTCATTTGAGACCTCATCTGACATTCTTTGGTGAACAAGAATGGACATACCAGAATCTGGAGACTCCTGTAACCCCACTGCACCCCTGGTCAGTTGGCATTAAAAGGTCCTTTGGTCACAAACAGTCCTTAACATATTTGAAGGCTGTTATCAGGTTCCCACTCAGTCTGCCTCTTTCTCAAGACTAGACATGCCCAGATTTTTTAACCTTTTGTCATAGGTCAGGTTTTCTAAATCTTTTATTTTTTGTTCTCAGAACTCTTCCCAATTTGTCCGTATCTTCTTAAAGTATGGTGCCCAGAACTGGACCCAGTATGCCAACTGAGGCCTCACCAGTGCTGAGTAAATCAAAGATATTACCGCTCATATCTGACATACAACACTCCTGTTAATACACTCCGGAATGACATTACCCCTTTTTGCAACTGCATTACATTGTTTACTCCTATTCAATTTGTAGTTCACTATAACCCCCACATCCTTTTCAGCAATATTACTGCCTAGCCTGTGAATTTCCCATTTTCTAGTTATGCATTTGATTTTTCCTTCCTAAGTGAAGTAATTTGCACTTGTCTTTATTGAATTTCATTTGGTCTGAAATCAGCAAATTCTCCAATTTGTCAAGGATATTTTGAATTCTAATCATGTTCTCCAAAACACTAGCAACCCTTCCGAACTTGTTGACATACTACCAATAAGTGGAGGAAAAAAAACTTCAGACCTATAAAGAAAAGTTGAAAAAAATACAAGTTTTATTATTTATATTGTGGCAGGGCCTACAGTGTACAAGATAGTGTCCCAAAATATAAGATGGCATGGTTACTGCCCAGAAAAATGTATGGTCTAAAAAGTGAAATCAAGGGATCTGATCTCACATATATCCATTATTCCTTTGAAATAACACTAGCATAAAACTAGTTTGAGGTCAGAATCAGGAAGGATATTACAAATGACAGGTGAAGCTTCTCCTCTGCAGATCATGCCATCCATAGGAAAGCTGGCTGAAGGAACAGAGAGGAGGCTGGTAATGGGGGAGTAGGAAGAGTGTCACAGTTTCAGGGCAACTGCATCTGCAGTCCCCCTCTGTGGTCACTCAAGGGCACCCACTTCAAGGTTTGCAGATCCCAGCTGTCACCTCTCCTGGGCTGAGACCTGCATCTCACTCCTTTCTTAGTGGGGTTTTAAGGTTGCACAGTCCCCTGCCTTACACTGTGATATCCCCTGGAAGCCAGACTGCATAAAAGGCCAGCACCTGCACTTTGCTTTCTCTCCAAAAGCTATGAGCAGTGCAGTTGCAAGTTACCACACAGCTTCTTCTAAGCAAGCATGTTTATTCTGAAAGGTACAGCATTATAGAGAAAACATTAAAACAATAAGAGAACCTATGCACATGCTACAAAGCTTATCATGATCACCCCCAATTCCATCCCAGGGCTCTGGCAGGTTTTAGTCCTTCATAACCCACAACTGATTTTTCCCCTTGGTTACAAGTTCATATCCATCTTTGATCCAGAACCAGAATCCTGACTGGGCAGATGCACCATTTCTTTATACGGCTCAGGCCTTTGATCTTGGCCTTCTGTAATAGGTAATTGGCTGACAATCACCTCTCCTCAGGGTGTAGCTTCACAAGACATGGTTTTTGAATAACTGGAGTCAGGGAATTTGCATTAACCTCTCCCTAGAGCTTCCCCAGGAAAGCCACTTGACATTTAAAAGCAGCAAAAGAATCCTGTGGCACCTTATAGACTAACAGACGTTTTGCAGCATGAGCTTTCGTGGGTGAATACCCACTTCGTCGGATGCAACCCACGAAAGCTCATGCTGCAAAACATCTGTTAGTCTATAAGGTGCCACAGGATTCTTTGCTGCTTTTACAGATCCAGACTAACACGGCTACCCCTCTGATACTTGACATTTATTGTCCCAGAAGTTCATACTTATCCTGACCATTTTCAGTATAGTCTTTAGAACTCCCAGGTCTCACATCTGTCACATCTCCTTCCTAAAGAGTTTATATATAATCCCAACCCACAATAGTACATATACCTAATACAATAAGGACTTTCAAGGATATTACAGGAAATTGGCCTATCGGTTACTAAGTGTAATGACAGGATCTGGGAGGCAGGTTCAAGTAAGTCAATGGATGGCATTTTTTTTTTTAAGAGGGCAAATTTTAAGTGAAGTCTAAAATATTTGGGAAGTTACCAGAGGCATTTGAGCATAAGATAATAATGCAGTGGATAGGAAATATCAATTCAAGTGTGTGCCCTGAGCGTATTCCAATCTTTACAGTAGTATCTACAATATCTCTAACATTATAGGACTAGCGTCTGCCATGCACCCTTGTTTGCATTTAAAAATGCCTTATTTCATATATAGTCCCACCGAAATCAGAGTAAGGTACTACTTAGTGCGAGCAAGGTAGCAGAATCTGGCTCATAATTACTAGAATTTAAAAGCTCTACAGTTTCTGTATTATCAAAATTATTTTATACCCACTATTAAACAAATTGAACAAGAAAATAATCCTAGACTCCCTAGAGAAAAACACTCCTGTGTTTTGTGTAGATTCTCCAAACGATGCCTGAATAATTACAACTTTTCAGTGTACCAGCTTGTATCTGAATAATAAAAATCCCACAGGAATGATGCATCATTCTGTTTTTACAAGCTTCTTTTAGATACACAAAGACGTCCTTATCTCCTTATCTGCAAATTGTAACCAAACTTGTTTGTCTGAGCGATTGGCTGAAGTAGGACCGAGTGGACTTGTAGGCTCTTATCTCCTTCCTCAAACTGCCTTGGAGGTCTAAAGCAGAGGGGGGCAGAGTCAGGGGTGTGGGGAGAAGAAGGACATCTGACTATGTTGTCTTCAGTGTTCTATAATTTTCTACATAGGATTTTATGCCTGTGCTAAACATTTAGTGTAAACAATAACTGTGATTAATAATCCAACATTTTTAGTACTGAATTTACAGTCCCTCATTAAACTTCCATCTATTTAATATGAACGAGGAAAGAATGAGGTTAAATATACTCATACAAGTGTGCTGATTGGTTAAATTGCTACCTTGGTAAAGAAAGAATCCAGTCTAACATTTTCATCTATAACTTTTGTAAAAAAAAAATATTTCTTGTGGTAAAATGTGTGACCACATTTTAGAGAACTTTAGCTGTCTGCAATAAGGATTTAATTCAGATTCTTAACACAGTTATTGCATGGTATTTAAATAACAATTATCTATCAAAGTTTTTTTCAGGAGGTTTAACAAGGCTGGCATACAATATTTATATACCTTGGACCATTAATCTAAAAAAAATGCACCTAATCCATTCTGCATATGCATAACCCATTTCATGTGAGTAAATGTTTGCAGGATCAATGTCATGGTACATTAATATTTATTAATAAGCATAACTATTGTCTCCCATTACATTTCAGGATGCAAGTTTACTTTAAATGGATACAATTTAGTTCTATGCTTTTAACCATCCATAATTGCTCTCCTATACCTAAGTGTATTTAAAATACTGAAAATGTTTTCATGCATTTTTTTAATAAAGGAAAGAGTATAATATTTACTTCTATATCATAGCACCATCTAAAGTTAAGGTTGAATGACACTTCCCATTAGAAGATCCTGTTTTCAATTGCTTATAACTTTGTCAAACTATATTATTATTATTTATTTGTTCTGGGGTAGCATCTAGGAACCCTAAGCAAGGACCAGAACCAGTGCTAGGCACTGTGGAAACACAGAACTTTAACCATTAGGTAATTCACATAAAATAGGAGTTATGAAGTATAGAAAATTGACAAGGGAAGCTAAAGACATTAGAAAAAAATCCACAGCTGGCAGGACTAGGGACAATAAGAAGGAATTTATTAAGTATATTAAGAACAAAATAAATCCTAGAAATGGTATAGCCTGTTACTAGATGGAAATGGTAAAATTGTTAATAATGCAGAAATGGTAAAAGAATTCAATGCATATTTCTGTTATATTTGGAAAGAAAAAGAATGATGAATTCATATCATAAGAGGATGATGAAGTACTTTTCAGTCCATTAGTAACCATGGATGATGTCAGACAATATCTATTAGAGATAAACATTTTTCAATCAGGAGACCTGGATAACTTGCACCCAAGAGTCCTTAAAAAGTTGGCTGCGGACATCTCTGTCCTGATTATGTTAATTGTTAATAAGTCTTGGAATACCAGGGAAATCCCAGAAGACTGCTAATGTTGTGCCAATATTCAAAATGAGCAAGCAGAATAGCCAAGCAGACTAGTTAGTCTGACATCAATCATGGGCAGAATAATGGAAAGCTGATACGGAATTCTGTTAATCAAGAATTAAAGGTAGGAATATAATTAATGCCAATATATAAATATTGGTTTGTGGAAAATAGCCCTTGACAAACAAACCTGATTTCATTTTTTGAGATGACAAGTTTGGCTGAGAAAGATAACTGCATAGATGTAACTGACTTTTGCAAGGCATTTGATTTAGTATGGTAAGGCATTCTGATTTTTTAAAAATAGCACTACACAATACCAGTGGAGCTAACTGATGGATCTCAAGAAGGTAGCTGTCAATGGGAATCATCATCATCATCATCATCAAATGAGGATGTTTCTAGTGGGATTACACAGGGATTGGTTACTAGGACCAATTCTATTCAACATTTTCGTCTGTGATCTGGAAGTAAATATAAAAATACTGCTCATAAAATCTGAGGATGGCAAAGTGCTAAATAAATGATGAGGACAGGGCAATCAGAGTGATCTTGACCACTTGGTAACTTGGGTCCATTCAAACCTCTAGGAACAATGAAAGCAGGCTGTATCTGCTACACCAGAATGGGACCTGAATCCTGGAGAGCAGTGACTCTGAAAATGATCTAGGAGTCATAGTGAACAAGCAACTGAACATGAGCTGCCAGTGCAATGCTACAGCAAAAAGGGCCAATGTGATCCTCATGTGTATAAACAGGGAAGCAGTGAGTAGGGTAGAGAGGTGATTTTTCCTCCGTAGATGGGGTTGTAGAGACCAATAGTGGAATACTATGTACAGTTTTGGTGTCCACATTTTATAAAGGGTGATGAAAAATGGGAGAAGATGCAGAAAAGATTAAAAAAATGATTTGAGAGCTCACTCCATTTAGTTTATCAAAAATAAGATTGAGAGGAGATGCGATTACAGTGTATTGGTATCTTCACGGGGAGAAAATACTAGGCACTGAAAGGCAATTTAATCTAGCGGAAAAACGCATAACAAGAGCCAGTGATTGCAGCCTCACTCCTGCAACTGATGTTACTAGAAGCTATGATATTTTGAAAATATAAAGTGCTATATAATGCTAAGTATCCTGAAAAAATCAAGCCCTAGGTGTCTCAAATTGGACATCCACAATTAGTAGGCACTTTTGACCTTAATCCGTCTATGTTTCATTATCCCTATTTTTAGGGATAAGGAACTAAAACTCCCTCACCTCACAGCGGGATTGTGAAGGTAAATTAATGTTTGTTAAGTACTCAGATATTATAGTGATGAGTGCCATAGAAAAGTCCTTGAGGAAGTTAATTCTGCCTTCGGAGCAGGGTTTGAACAGTGTAGTGAATAAGGCCTACAGCCACATGTTGAACAGTGAGGAGAAAACAAGATATTGAATAGCTGCTTACTAAATGATCCCTGACTATATTGTGCGCTGACTGAAGCAGCGGTCCTGTGGAAAAAATATGTGATCATGTAATTAAAGACATAATGCAGAGGGGAGCCAAAAGAAGATTGCACAGAAAACCTTAATTCTGGCACTTCCGAACTTTTGAGTCCTCGACTTTGCAGTTTAAATGTTCTTATGTTTTTCAATTAGAGATATGGATGAGTGTCCCAAAAGGGCTAGGATAATATGAACTCATTTATAACAATAACATTTGTTGGGCTGTCAAGCGATTACAAGAATTAATTGCATTAATTGCGGGATTAAAAAATTAATCATGATTAATCGCATGATTAATCGTGCTGTTAAACAATAATAGAATACCATTTATTTATATATTTTTGGATGTTTTCTACATTCTGAAATATATTGATTTCAATTACAACACAGAATACAAAGTGTACAGTGCTCACTTTATATTTATTTTTATTACAAATATTTGCACTGTAAAAACAAAAGAAATAGTATTTTTCAATTCATCTAATACAAGTACTGTCGTGCAGTCTCTTTATCATGAAAGTTGAACATATAAATGTAGAATTATGTACCAAAAAATAACTGCATTCAAAAATAAAACAATGTAAAACTTTAGAACCTAGAAGTCCACTTGTTTGTCTGAGCGATTGGCTGAAGTAGGACCAAGTTTGGTTACAATTTGCAGGAGATAATGCTGCCTGCTTCTTGTTTACAATGTCACCTGAAAGTCAGAACAGGCGTTTGCATGGCACAGTTGTAGCTGGCATCGCAAGATATTTATGTGCCAGATGAGCTAAAGATTCATATGTCCTTTCATGCTTCAACCACCATTCCAAAGGACATGCGTCCATCCTGATGATAGTTTCAGCTCGATAACGATCCAAAGCAGAGCGGACCAACGCATGTTCATTTTCATCATCTGAGTCAGATGCCACCAGCAGAAGATTGATTTTCTTTTTCAGTAGTTCGGGTTCTGTAGTTTCCACATCGGAATATTGCTCTTTTAAGACTTCTGAAAGCATGCTCCACACCTCGTCCCTCTCAGATTTTGGACGACACTTCAGATTCTTAAAACTTGGATTGAGTGCTGTAGCTATTTTTAGGAATCTCACATTGCTACCTTCTTTGCATTTTGTCAAATCTGCTGTGAAAATGTTATTAAAATGAACATGTGCTGGGTCATCATCTGAGACTGCTATAACATGAAATATATGGCAGAATGCGGGTAAAACACAACAGGAGACATACAATTCTTCCCAAGGAGTTCAGTCACAAATTTAATGCATTATTTTTTTAAACGAGCATCATCAGCATGGAAGCATATCTTCTGGAATGGTGGCAGAAGCATGAAGGGCATATGAATGTTTAGCATATCTGGCACATTTGTGATTAATTTTTTAAATTGCGAATTTTTTTTGAGTTAATCGCGTGAGTTAACTGTGATTAATTGACAGCCCTAAATATTTTGCTTTATAAGATATTCAGGGCACAGGACCTATTTTTACACTTTTGGGAGATGTCTATTTTGTTAAAACCTCTGCAAATGTCCCAAACCTATTATCTCACTTTTGACACATTTTGTCACCTGAACTAGAATACTGGCTCCACACCCCACCCACTCTCCCACTATTCACTTAGAGTTTGAATTGGGTCTCTGCTTAGGATCTCAGGCCTTTCTCCATAAGGGGCCTGAAGTAAAATTTTGGTAAAGTTTGAGTTTGGACTGTAATCTTTAAGCCAGCATTGTAGCTTGGAAACATTTTTTACTTTAATCACTGTATTTCCATAACATGTAATTTTATTGACCTTAATGGCAGTCATTAAGAAGCTCCTTTGCAACTTTTTAAATACATTAAAATGTTCTGTTTTTTAATATGTTCACGGAAGCACTGCGCTTTCTCAAGGCTCCTAATTTTACCTTAGTTTACTATTAAAAGATGTCTAGCCTTTTTTAGCACCAATGATGATGGGACTTGCTAAAAAAAAAAAAATCTTCTTTATGCATGTTGGAAAACAATCTGCTTCCAATTATAGCCCATTTTGCTACAGAATCCAAGTCAGGGCAAAATTTGACCCCATACACCCTTATTATGTTTTCAAATATATGGCATCCCTCCCATTATTTTACAGAGGAATTCAACCTGTGTATCTGAGCCTCTGAGGAGTTGCACATGAAGTCAAATTCATTTCTGGAGTAACTCCATTTAAATTTGGCTCTGTCAGCATCATAATTAGCTGAATAATCTTGATGTTAGTTAACCTTCAGTGTTCCAAGCAATAAGCAAGTAAGCATTTTATCCCTGTTTTACAGAGGGTGAGACAGAGAGCTCAGTGTTGGAACCAGTATTAGAAGGAGCCCCATTGCAAAAGGGGTATCTCCTCATCCCTGAATCCTAAGGACAACTTTATACATCTCAGGCATATTGTGTGCCAAAATGTTGTTAGCAGAAATTTTACATCCTGAATTTCCTTTACCAAAGTGCGCTATTTTTCTGGAGTATTCTGCAGGGGGAAAAAAGAAACCAACATCTTATGGTATCACTGCAATCTAAGCCATGGCAGTGCAGGCAGATATTTGATTGTTTCAGGCATATTATAGCTAGAATGTGTCCTTGCAATATCACCTCCATAGGAAAAGGGATTAAATAATGAAAGTGGAAACCAGGGCCGCCCGGGGGTGGGAGTGGGGGGGCAAGTGGGGCAATTTGCCCCAGGCCCTGCAGGGCCCCCAACAAGAATATAGTATTCTATAGTACTGCAACTTTTTTTTTATGGAAGGGACCCCCAAAATTGCTTTGCCCCAAGACCCCTGAATCGTCTGGGCAGCCCTGGTGGAAACACAATCAGTTAAGAAGAATAGAGAGGACAAAACTGAAACTCTAGGTGTCAAGGATAATGAAATACAGTGGCCCTATCTGAAAACTCACCATTCTAGTTTGGGGGCAATGCTCCCCCACACTCTCCCCAATCTCCACCTATGTTGAAAGGCAAAGCCTTACAAGAATATACAGGAACAATATTTCTACCCAGCTGCCCTCCCCAACACACCAGTGCACTAAAGTAATTACCCCAGTAAATAAGCATTTGAGTCAGCAGTGAAAGATCTGTTGCAAACAACAGTAGAGCAAATGGGAATCGGAAAATTAAAATTTTGGGCTCAGCAGACTTTATCAGTAGCATTCACTTCCTGTTCTCGCTCACTTCTAGCACATCCAGGTTCCTTTTGATTTAAATTCCCCTGTCAGTGTAATTAATTTAATGCAGCAATGTGTTGGGTCACACACCTGGATTCTGTTTGCATTTTTGGAGGACTGCACACTTCCAGCCTTCCTCCTACAGTACTACCTGAAGCACACTTAACTCTACCATTAGCTTAATTTTTATATGTAAGTGCATGAAAATTATACATTGTTTTTATTTAAACATGATACGCATCCCTCCTAAACAATTTTCTCAATAACTCCCAGACCTCCATCCCATGAAGGAGCCTGCAGGGAAGACCTAGCGAGGCTGAAAAACTATGCTCTGAAATGTTCACCTCATGGGGTTCTCTGCAAGTCATCTCTCAAAAGGGGATGAGTTGAGAAGGCTGCAGCATGGAAAGGAAGTGAGCTCTCCAAACCTTCCGTACAAGCTCGGGTACCCTCTAGATCGATGGAGGTAGCAGCTCCTGTCTCAGCTTTGGGCTGCTCCACCCACACCTGCCTGCTGCCCCAGCCAGAATGACTCCTTCAAGAGCCATAGTATTATTGGCTAGATCAACAGCTGTGGTTCAGAAGCAGTTTAGTAAAAGGTGAAAGATTTATACGATCTGAAGAGACACCAAAGATTTCCATGGAGAGGCCTCAGATTTCTGTAGGGGATGGTGCTGTGGAATCACTGCATCCAGTCTCCTGTTCCTACCACTCCCATGCAGCCCAATCCAAAACCTTCTGAAGTTCCAGAGGATTGGCAAGCCAAATATGGAAGACAGTGAGGCTGGCAGAGATAGCACATCCCACTGCTTCTTAAGGGCAAGGGGGAAATGAGTTTAGAGGAGTATCAGAGGGGTGCCTGCTTCATCTCATGCCTGCTTAGACTCTACTGTTGGTTGCCTTACTCAGGCATGTGGTTTCCCGGCAAAGCACTTGGGTGCCAATAGCGCTGTTCCCCAACTTCTTGGGCTAGATTCTCTCCTGCAGTCCAGCACTGCCTGGAATATGGAGGGGGAAGGCTCATGGAGCCTGAGGCCTGGCTTGTGCTGACGTAGAGTAGTTTAAGGCTCTAGCCAGAGATACCCCTAGAGTCTCATGGCCAGTGGAGGGTAGGGGTAGCAGAGCTCTGATCTGCCACACCTCATCCCCATCCCCAGTATGCTCCCTACCCCACCATGCTCCCCTATGCCAAGGGTGGCAGTTGGCTGGATGACTCAGGAGCTGCCTTTACTAGTTTTATGCCAATGGGAGCTCCCTTATGCCAAGCAATACCCTGACAGCCACTAATGGCCAGATTCCAGGCCATTTGCATCACCTGGGCAGTGTAAAGGGACCAAATCTCAGTAGAGAATGTGGCCTTGTGTGCACCCCTGGCGCTCAGATATGTCAAACATTTGCTCAAGCAGATGGCAAAATTCAGAAAAATCAATGTGCTTGCGTGGGAAAACAGTCAGCAAAGTTTCAGAGTAGCAGCCGTGTTAGTCTGTATCCGCAAAAAAAACAGGAGTACTTGTGGCACACCTAAAGAGATATTTATACATACAGAGAACATGAAAAGGTGGAAATGCGCATACAACAGGCAGAGTCGCAGGAGGAAAAAACTTTTGGAACTTAACATATGGAAATAGAATCAATTGGTGTCCTGACCCAAACATTTTCTTTATTTTCTCTCTTTGGAGTCTTTTGAAGTTTTTTTGTTGCAAAATTGCCCTTCAAGTCTGTCACTGAGTGGTTAGGAAGGTTGAAGTGTTCTCCACTGGTTTTTGAAGCATATATCACGTTGGTAGATGTGCAGGTATACGAGCCCCTGAGACAGAGCTGGCATCGGGCTTTATTGCAAGGATAGGTTCCTGGGTTAGTGTTTATGTTGTATGGTGTGTTGTTGCTGGTGAGTATTGTTTCAGGTTGGGGAGGCTGTCTGTAAGAGCTGGCCTGTCTCCTCCAAGATCTGTGAGAGGATGATAGGTTGTAAATCTTTGATGATGCGCTGGAGAGGTTTAGTTTGGGGCTGTAGGTGATGGCTAGTGGTGTTCTGTTATTTTTTTTTTTTGGCTGTCCTCCTGTAGTAGTGGCTTTCTACTACTCTTCTGGCTCTGTCAATCTGTTTTTTCACTTCAGCAGGTGGGTATTGTAGGTTTAAGAATGCTTGATAGAGATCTTGTAGGTGTTTATCTCTGTCCGAGGGATTGGAGCAAATACGTTGTATCTTAGAGCTTGGGCTGTAGACATGGGATGTGTGTGTCCGGGATGGAAGCTGGAGGGGCATGTGTAAGTATAGCGGCGTCAGTGGGTTTTATAGGTAGGTGGGTATGTATTATGTGACATATTAGCACAGTAGTGTAGTGTCTGGACCGCCGTGTGATGTTGATGGTGGGATGGAAATTGTTAAAATCTCGTGGAATTTCCGAGGGCTTTTTTTTTCAGAGTCATGATGATGATGATGTCATCAATGTAGCAAGTAGTAGAGTAGGGGTGGGGGAGGAGAGGTAAGCGTTGCGTTGTGTTAAGTCAGCCATAAAGAGATGTTATACTACTGGGCCATGGCCATGCCAGCCAGTGCCTGAAGTCACAAAGTTCAGCCACCAGGTTAGCCGTGATATTTGGGGATACTGTGAGGGCTTCACATCCCAGTAGGCCAATAGGGCCTGAGGAGAGAGTCCCATAGGATGATGGGGCGTCCAGGATTCCAGGTTTATGGATCTTGGGTAGTAATATATAATACACCTGTGGGGGTTCCAGGCACTGTGCTTTCTCAGGAGTTTTTTGAGCAGATGGTGTAGTTTCTTTTGGTAATCATCAGTGGGATCAGAGGGTAATGGCTTGTAGAATGTGGAGTTAGAGAGTTGTCTGCAGCCTCTATTCATGATGACGACAGCACCTCCTTTGTCAGCCTGTTTGATTATGATGTCAGAGTTGTTCTTGAGGCTGTTGATGGCATTGTGTTCAGCACGGCTTAGGTTATGGGGCCCGTGATGTTGCTTTTCCACAATTTCAGCCCGTGCGGTGTGGAAGCAAGCAATCTATAAGTCTAGTCTGTTGTTCCGACCCTCTGGAGAGTCCATGTAGAATCCTTTTTATTATAGCGGTGTAGGGGAGGATTTCTCGTGTTTAGTAGTGTTCAGAGGTGTGTTGTGGGTTGTATTCTTTGAGTCGAGGGAGTAGTAGGGTCTAGGTCCAAAACTGTGGAAGGACAAAAGAGAGTCCCCGAGATAGATAGATTTCTTCTGCTGGGGCTAAGAGAATAGCTGGAAGATTAAGATGCTTGAGATTCTTTTCAATTCATCTGATCCAAGAAAGAAAGATTCAGAAAGACGGTGACTGCTGAACTAACAGAGATTTTACTGACACAGGGACTAATGAGAAAGCTATTGCATACTGCATAGTCTTATTGAAGGCTCACTGGAGTCTAGCTCGGAGGAGATGTTGCCTCATAAGAAAGAAGGGTCTGAGTAGAATAGGCAGCACAGTAGGAAAGGCAACAGCAGTTAGCATTGCAAGGAAAAGAATGTTAATATCCCAGCAAAGAACAAGATGACTGAGTGTTGCTGCTTATACAGCTAATTGTCTTCACCGACACGATGCATTGTGGAAAACAGCAAAGAAACATTTACCATAATCTAATTTCCTCTCGGTCACAATAAAATGATCAACTTGATAAAAGTAAGTGGGACATTTATCTTGTTTCCTTACAAGCGGACATGTGAACTTTCCTCTCCTGCCAATTTGTATTGATCTCATTCACTTTATGTTTCCCTCTAATAATACTGTAATAAAATCTGACGTATAATTTGCTGAAATAATTTTTTTCATTATACTACATCTGACCTCATCAGTACTTTAAGATGTACTGCAAACAGTGATTTACAACAGTCCCTATTCTGCTGCTATGTGGGTGTAATGCTCTATTTAATATCCTTTTTGTTTGTTTTAAAAGCTAACCTACAAAACCCCTGTGTTTTTGAGGAATTTGGAATGCAAACCACTAGAGAACTAAACCAGCATATGGCCTGAAGTGTATAGTACATGACAAATTGTATTGAACTAGGATGCATTTAATTCATGTGTTTTTTAAAAGAAAATTTAAAATTTTTCAGAAAAAGCTGAAGCCCATTGATAATAAAATTGATTAAAGCAGAGCAAGAAAGCTTGCACAACATACTCTTATCTAACCTGTAATTCCTCAGAACACCTACGTTTTCATTTTAGCTGCCTTATACATGTTGTAATTCCATCATATTTTCTTTAAAAAAATTCTCATCAAGATTGTGGGCTTTGTTGCACAGTAGTGGGTTCCACCTACATTACATAATACATTGTTTTCTATCCTGTTTTGAGAAAAGCTGAAACAACTGTGGGGGCCAGATCCTCCAGTCCAGGACCTGAGGTCAGGGGGCAAAGGAGCCATCTTAATTCCCCACTAATCCCGGAGGCTCCCAGAGCTCTATTGAACTTAGAGCAGTCCCAGAGCTGCTCTAAATTACATGGGCATAATGGCCTCTTGGGGCCATTTTGCTAGTTGGGCATACACAGATCACAGAACACTCCAGAAACACCGGCTCCCTCCCTGACTACCGCCACATCATGATACTTAAGACAGCTTAACACAACCCAGAGATTCTCTTATACTAGGGGAATGTTCAGATAGATGAATGTGTCTGGGGGACACAGTCATTTGTGGGAAGAGGCGCTGAGGATTCTAGCATGAACTAAATCCATTCCTGGCCTCTGAGCAGAAACTGTCAATAAATGCAGAAGCCTTCTACAGAATTTAATTTGGCTGGTGCAAACCTGGATGGGGGGTTGGGTAGTGTAAAACTAGCTCTGGTGGATTCCTCCGCTGTGTGTCTGTTCAGTCATGTCAGGGCAGCGATCATGTATTAATACTCGTCCAGGTTAGCTTTCCGTCTGTCTGTTTCCATCATTGTTATTTATGAAGGGAACACATTTTCTCTAATTTTGAACCCACTTGAACAGCACAGGTTCAGTTAATCAGTTCTAGAATTACTGACGTACTTGGAAGACTGAAAAAAATATTCAGCTCCTAGTCTGACCTAACTCTAATATAGAAAGAAGGAGGACTGCATTTTTGGGAGCAGGCTAAAGTTTATCTACAGAGGGCTAACTACTCACTTCAGAGGAGTGTGGAAAGGGCACAGACAAGGAGATGAAGATCAAGGATATTTTGGGGTTTGATGCAATGCCCGCTGACATCAATGAGAATCTTTCCACTGACTTAAATGGGTGTTAGGTCAGGCCCTAATGCACCTCCCCCTCACAGTTTTGCTTTCCTCCAATTGTTCATACTTCCTATAACAACAACAAACAAAATATTTTCATGAATAAAAAATAAACAGGTAATTCAGATAATTTATGGTATTCTAAATGTTTCCTTACACTAACTCCCTGCTTTCCTCACCAGGAATCTGCAACCTGTTTGGGAAGTTGTGCTGGAGTGGGCCAAGCAAGAGTCCCATTTCTCTGTTCATTATCTGTCCCTGCCGTGATGAAGAGGCTGAATGTTTTTACTGACCCACTCTTCAGCCACGTAAGTAATCAGCATGTATAATTCTGGGTGTATCCCTGCATGTACCTGTAGCGCTGAAGAGCTCCTGCCAAGATTTCCCTGAGAACTCAATGACAGAAAAATATCCTCTGTAATTACCTTGGTTAATTCTCTGTGATATAAACTTATGCCTGAGGTTCCTAAGCTAAATGAAGAAAAAGAAAAAGCAGTTGTTCCTTTCTGAATGTAACCAAAGGACAGTTATAGTCCTGAGGAAAACCTTAACAATTCTACAAAAAAGCAGAAGAAAATGTGGAAACTAAAATGAATGGGGTCTCCTGTGTAGGAAAAACACCAGCTACACAGAAACCCTCCCTCTCCCCCACCCCACATCAAAATATGGAAATGCACAGAAAATCTGTGCAGTCTGAGAGCTAGTCAGAGCTCTGGGTAACACTGATTTATATAGAAGACCAATATTTTCCTTCTTAACCTTTGTCGTCATCTCAAAAGATCCTAACATTATCACCACCAAAGGCACACCTTGGATTTTCCTCCCGACTAATCCCGCCCCTAGTTTCTAATTGTCATTTGAAATAAAACTAAATGTCTCTAAAACTTCATTAAGTCAGGAATAATAATATATCCCCCACCGAGTGAATCCAGATAGCAGCACAACTCAAAAACTGCCTTCTAGGCGGACTCTCTATTTCCCTCCAGTCTATTCAATTTCATTTTCACGCTTGCAGCGCCACATCCTTGGCCAAAAGCCATGGAGATTTATTATTAATTTAAAATAGCTACAGCACTTCCCCATGGCTCCTAAAACAGCCTAACTGGCACGTTTGCAGCAGCAGCTACACAACCCTTGAGGCCCTAAATTGAACTTTCAAGAACAGAGGAAGAAACTAGGTTCACCGGGGATGGTGACCTAAGCCCAGAGGTAAGTGGGGAAGTGGAATATCAGGAGGAAACACAAGGAGGATGGTACAAGATGGGAAGCCTCCTGATTCATACTGAGAAATGGCAATTGGCTAGTTATCTTAGGTGCATGCATATGAACACAAGAAGTCTGGGAAACAAAGCAGGAAGAATTGGAAGTCCTGGCACAGTCAAGGAACTATGATGTGATTGAAACAGAAATTTGGTGGGGCAGTTCACATGACTGGAGCACTGTCATGGATGGGTATAAACTGTTCAGGGAGGACAGGTATAGGAGGAAAGGTGCAGGAGTTGCATGTATATAAGAGAGCAGTATGATTGCTCAGAGCTCCAGTATGAAACTGGAGAAAAGCCTGTTGAGAGTCTTTGGGTTAAATTTAGAGGTGAGAGCAACAAGGGTGATGTTGTGGTGGGCATGTGCTATAGCCACCGGATCAGAAGGATGAGGAAGAGGAGGCTCTTTTTGGTCAACTAACTGAAGTTTCCAGATCACAGGCCCCGGTTCTAATGGGGGACTTCACTCACCCTGACATCTGCTGGAAGAGCAATGCAGCAATGCACAGACAATCCAACATATTTTTGGAGAATGTTGGGGACAACTTCCTGGTACAAGTGTAGGAGGAACCAACTAGGGGTCATGCTTCTATTGACTTGCTGCTTACAAACAGGGAAGAATTGGTAAGGGAAGTAGAAGTGGGTGGCAACCTAGGCAGCAGTGATCATGAGATGGTTGAGTTCAGGATCCTGACAAAAGGAAGAAAGGAGAGTAGCAAAATACGGACCCTGGACTTCAGAAAAGCTGACTTAGACTCCCTCAGGGAACTGATGGGCATGATCCCCTGGGAGGCTAATATGAGGGGGAAACGAGTCCAGGAGAGCTGGTTGTATTTTAAAGATGCCTTATTGAGGGTGCAGGAACAAATGATCCCAATGTGCAGAAAGAATAGCAAATATGGCAGGTGACCAGGTTGGCTTAACAGTGAAATCTTTGGTGAGCTTAAACTCAAAAAGGAAGCTTATAAGAAGTGGAAATTTGGACAGATGACAAGGGAGGAGTATAAAAATATTGCTAGATCATGCAGGGGTGTAATCAGAAAGGCCAAGGCACAAATGGAGTTGCAGCTAGCAAGGGATGTAAAGGGTAACAAGAAGGGTTTCTACAGGAATGGAAAAGTGTGGGACCCTTACTGAATGGAGAAGGCAACCTAGTGACAGATGATGTGGAAAAAGCTTAAATACTCAATGCTTTTTTTGCCCCAGTCTTCACGGACAAGGTCAGCTCCCAGACTGCTGCATTGGGCAACACAGTATGGGGAGCAGATGAGCAACCCTCAGTGGTGAAAGAACAGGTAAGGACTATTTAGAAAAGCTGGACATGCACAAGTCCATGGGTCCGGATCTAATGCATTCAAAGGTGCTGAGGGAGTTGGCTGATGTGATTGCAGAGCCATTGACCATTATCTTTGAAAATTTGTGGCCATTGGGGGAGGTCCTGGACAATTGGAAAAAGGCAAATATAGTGCCCATATTTAAAAAAGGGAAGAAAGAGAACCCGGGGAACTACAGACCAGTCAACCTCACTTCATTCCCCGGCAAAATCAAGGAGCAGGTCCTCCAGAAATCCATTTTGAAGCACTTGGAGGAGAGGAAGGTGATCAGGAACAGTCAACATGGATTCACCAAGGGCAAGTCTTGCTTGACCAACCTGATTGCCTTCTATGATGAAATAGTTGGCTCTGTGGATATGGGGAAAGTGGTGGATGTGATATATCTTGACTTTAGCAAAGCTTTGATATGGTCTCCCACAGTATTCTTGCCAGCAAGTTAAAGAAGTATGGATTGGATGAATGGATTATAAGGTGGATAGAAAACTGGGTATATTGTCGGGCTCAATGGGTAGCGATCAACGGCTCAATGTCTAGTTGGCAGCCTGTATCAAGCGGAGTGCCCCAGGGGTCGGTCCTGGGGCTGGTTTTGTTCAACATCTTTATAATGATCTGGATGATGGGATGAATTGCACCCTCAGCAAGCTGACACTAAGCTGGGGGGAAAGGTTGATATGCCGGAAGGTAGGGATAGGGTCCAGAGTGACCTAGACAAATTGGATGATTGGGCCAAAAGAAATCTGATGAGGTTCAACAAGGACAAGTGCAGAGTCCTGCACTTAGGAAGGAAGAATCCCAGGCACTGCTACAGGGTGGGGACCAACTGGCTAAGCAGTAGTTCTGCAGAAAAGGACCTGGGGATTACAGTGGACGAGAAGTTGGATATGAGTCAGAAGTGTGTCCTTGTTGCCAAGAAGGCCAATGGCATATTGGGTTGTATGAGTAGGAGCATTGCCAGCAGATCAAAGGAAGTGATTATTCCCCTCCATTTGACACTGGTGAGGCCACAGCTGGAGTATTGTGTCCAGTTTTGGTCCCCCCCCCCAGAAGGGATGTGGACAAATTGGAGAGAGTCCAGCAGAGAGCAATGAAAATGATTAGGGGGCTGGGGCACATGACTTACAAGGAGAGGCTGAGGGAACTATGGTTATTTAGTCAGCAGAAGAGAAGAGTGGCGGTGCGGGGGTTGATAGCAGCCTTCAACTACCTGAAGGGGGTTCCAAAGAGGATGGAGCTAGGCTGTTCTCAGTGGCGGCAGATGACAGAAGAAGAAGTAATGGTCTCAAGTTGCAGCGGGGGAGGTCTAGGTTGGTGTGTCGGGGTAGCCCCGCCCCACACTAGCCCTGGCTATGTTAGACCAGTAGCACTGATGGCGGAAGTCCCACTCCATCCGTACTGGGCATGCTCCAAGTGCTCTGGGAGTATAAAAGGAGGGAGCCCAGCTCAGTCTGGGCTGGCGGCCACAGGGGAAGAACCTGACCAGGAAGCTCCTGTGAAGGGCCAGCCACTGCCTGTGAAGGTGCTGGGGACAGAAGCCTCTCCAGGTCAGCTGGAAGCTCTACTATGGGAGCAACCCCAGAAGGCAACTGACCCAGAGCCCCGCAGAGAACCTAGGAACTCGTGGAAGACCCCAACTATCAAGCCGGTGGGGGGGGGTGATGGACTGGTGCCTTGCCCCCAGTAAGCCTCAGTGTGTTTCAGTAGGACCCCTCCCCGCTGAGCTAGTGTCAAGGTCCTATGCCATGGTTAGGGCCATGGGCTGGGGTCCGGTGGAGTGGGAGGGATTCTGGCCACTAGGCCATGCCACCCCACAACCAGGGGTGGTTCTATGGACTCTGGCCACTAGGTTGTGCCACCCTGCAACCAGAGGCACAGACACCCACAGTTGGATATTAGGAAACATTATTTCACTAGGACGGTGGTGAAGCACTGGAATGGGTTACCTAGGAAGGTGGTGGAATCCCCATCCTCAGAGGTTTTTAAGCCCTGGCCAGGATGATTTAATTGGTGTTGGTCCTGCTTTGAGCAGGGGATTGGACTAGATGACCTCCTGAGGTCTCTTCCAACCCTAATATTCCATGATTCTAAAGGGCAGATGGACAAGAATATTTCAAATCAGTCACAGCCTAACAAACAGGGTCAATAGAAGCATCCACTCTAGATATAGCGGCAGCACTGTTTGAATAACTTCTACACAGGCCACTTGGGCTTGGATTAATATCTCCTAAAAGATTTTCCCATTATGCTCTGATGTAAACACAATCAACATGTCTAGCTGTTAGCATCTTCCCTGTGATTTGTCTAACTCTGAGGCATGGAGCCCTTAAGGGCTGCATCCTCTAATGGCAGCAGCACAGCAGGAGAAAGCTGTGGCAGTGATTCTGATGAAGTGGAGAGTACTGTGAGAAAGTTTACAATAAGATAACTTTCCAATCAGAGCCAGCCTATCTGAAGGCACCACTTGTACTACTGTGGTATGCTATGTACTATCTCCTGCCCTTAGGCAATGGAGGTAGGGGAAGATAAGAACTATATTCGGTCTTTGATCCTTCCATTGCAAAACTTCTATTAAATTTCCAAGGGAAAAGGATCAAGTCCTACAAGTACGTAATTTGACAATTGTGTTGGGAATTTCTGCTCGCAACCAGAAAGAGACCCATCCCAGAATAGTCCAGCAATTAGGACACTCACCTGGAATGTCCCTGCGCCACAGACTTGAACCTAGGTTTCCCATAACCCAAGTGAGTGCCATATAAACAACTTTTAAAACCACAAATTTCTTCACAAAACAGGATTGTTGTTTTCTGGCCAGCCCCAATATATCTATCACATGCAAACACACAAACTATGAAAGAGAAAATTTTTATATTCATTGTATCAATTGACCAAAATGAGGATTTTATGCCTAAAAGCCTATATTTGGGTCACTTATTTTGCTCAGCACTCAGTGTCTCAGATGGGGTAGAGATACTTGGTAAATAAAATTATTTAATATAATTAAAAATAGTGGAGCAACATTGCCTTTCCACTCTAGCTGGCCAAGAGTTTTCAGCAACTAAACCACTTGCTGGCTAGCTGGCAAGTAGCTAATCATAGCGCACTCTTAACAAAGATGTTTTGTACTCCAAAGTGTACCTCCCTCTGCTCAGCAGACCCCTTATTTGTCCTATCCTTTGTTTTCCAAGTTGCCAACATAATGCTCCCAGCCAGCTGCTCTCATGCAGAGTTAGCCTCAGTCTTGTCATGGACAGAATATCATTGTAGGTTTACCAAGGCTCAAGGATATTTCAAGGCTATCCCAGGTCACTAACCCTCAAAAGCAATGGCTGGCTGCAGAGAACTCTTTGACATGTGGCCCCACCGCCAGTACCTAACAGCAGGGGAAAGATGGATGGGGAAAAGAAAGAAAATGGTATTTATAAAATTTAACGTTGCCCCTTTAACATCCTCCCCTCTTTTTGCATGAATATGTTCCTAGTTTGGTCTTGATTGCTTACATTTGCAAACTAGGCTATACCATGACCTTCCTGGAATTGTTTTGAAGATGCTCTCGCTATTTGTTGGTTTTCTAGGCATATATTCATGGTAAAATGCCTGTTTGGCATGGATCAGTTTCCTTTATTTTTAATAGGAGAAAATCCACTTGGTATTCGCTTGCTGTCTCTGCCCATTGTCACAAGATAGAACATCTTTTGGCACTGATCAACTTCCTGTGTAGGTGAAGTGTCCACTTGGCATTAGAAGCTTTTTATTTATATTAAGTAGCAGTCGTCTCCCTGTGGAATGCCATCTAGTGGCAAGTTAAAGAGTCACATATAAACAATACAATACATGCGTTAAGTTCCAGTAATTTATTGTATGGTGATAGCATTTCAGAGGCTTATATTGTATAGACTGGATGTATAAGCTTCTGATTTAAATAGGCATTAACAATAGCTACCTGCAATCTAAGGCCAAAACCCAGATGTGAAGAAATCCACACACGCTTCTTGTATCTGTGGGGAGTGGGAAAACTTGTAGCATTCATCTATATTATTAGCCTTTCTACTTGCTAATCTGCAAAGTAGTTTTATGGACACCAGACTAGACAATCTCCAGGGAGGAGCGCTTAAGAAAATGCAGGATCTCATTCAGAACTGTTTTACTCCACCTGTGCTTGGTGAAACACTGTTGATTTCAAGGGACTTGTATTGGTATAAAACTGGAATAACAGTGAGGAATCAGGCCCACCAAATAGATTCTATTGTTTTAAGATTAGCAACTTTTCTTGAATATTCAGGACTTGAAACCTTGCCCCAAACCCAACAGTACCTCAGAAACACATTTACTATCCAAGAGGCAATTTATCTTGTCCCTCCTCCGCTAGTGGTGTCCAGGAGCAGTGCCCTGATGATGCTAACTTATAGGTGTTGAGAAGTGGATGTGGGACAACATTGGTATTCTTGCTAGGGGCCCAAGTCTCTAGTCACAAGAAACAGGTTAACTCTTATTAACTTCAGAGGAAGTTACTCATTTCCTGAAGCAGGAGAATAGGTCCCCTGGGTTTTTCAGGTCTTCTCCCCTCTGCTGCTCTACATAATTTTCCCAAGAAGCATCTAAACCTTCAGGAGTGACACTGACAACATTCTCAACAGCTTTCTCAGTCCCAGCGGTCACTAAGCTTCACTCTGTTGCTGCTTGGAGTCTTAAGAGCAACAGGATCGGCAGTGGTACAGAGTCAATTTGATTGTTCTGTTGCAGGTGTTTTGTGGCAAGGAGAGAAGAAATGCCCTTCTCCCATAACTTCTCAGCAGTCAGCTTCTAAGGAATCTTGACCATTAAACTTAATAGTCCCTGTGCCCTCTCACTGCTGCTCTTCAGAACATTATTGGGCTGCTTCTCAGTTTTACTTGGTTACTCCTACTGTTGGCTATCACTTACCAGCCAAAGAGTTTTATTTACCCCTGGCAAGTGATTTTTTTCAAGCCATGTGTATAAATACCAAAATTTTCTAGATAAGCTTGTTGAAACACACTTTTCAGATTGATGCCTGCTTGCAACTTGCAATAAGTGACTCTCACTGTGTTGATCACATTGTATTATGTTACCTGGACAGTATAATATAATCTTACTTATGTAATCATCTTTGACATGGCAGAGCAAGGAGCTGCAAATCCAGAAAATCTCAAATGATGTCATTTCCCCAAAAATGTAAAAAAAAAAAAAAGTTTTCTCTAAGCCCCCAGGCTCAAAGCAAGAAACATCTGTTTTATGAAATAAAACTTTGAAAGTTCAGTCTATTTTTCATGAGATTTTACATGCATGAATTAGGGAATTAATGTAGTTTGAATTTTTATACTCTTTATATTTTTTCTGCTGACCAATCTCCGTGGTCTTTATGCCCCCTCAGTTGCTTGGGAGAGGAAAAAGAAACAATGTTCCTTATGCAGGAATAGGGGTCAAACTAGCCATATGGCAGAGAAAGTAGTTTCGAGTACTGTTCCTGCCCCTCTTCTGTGATTTTACAATGATTGCCCTACTTTTCAAAGGGCCACCAATTTCACCCAGCTCTGCTGATACAGTATTTTTCTTTGTGATCAGATCAGTAAACAAAAGCAGAAAGACCTTTCTATGTCACCAAGACTACTAACCAATCAAAACGGAGGGTTTCATAAGGGCATTTTATAGTTTCCTTTTTAAACCCAGGTTCTACAAAGGATGCCATGTGTCTAGCTAGCTAATGTATACATTTACCTGGAGAGCCTAAGCTCCACCTAGCTCTTGCCAAGCTGTTGAATTAATGATAGCTCTGCTGTTAAATCAGTCTCAGCAATTTCCCTCCTCCCCCCAGCCACGAACAGTTCTGTTGTGTATAATTCAAAAGGAACCACTGGTAGCTAGCTCTTACTTTAAGCATATTAAGGCTAGACTGTGCTCTCCTTTTACTCTGCCCAGCGAGAAGTGAGGCCCCCCACACTACCTTCTGTTCAACTTATCTAGATCTGGGGTCCTGGTGTGATGCTTTCCAGATGTAATCTCTGCACCTCATTCTGCCCCAGTGATATCAGTCAGAGCTTTACCATTGATTTCAAGCCACACCCTTTCAGGGGAAGAGCTGCAGTAATTTACTTCTCACCTGGAGCAAGAGGAGAATTGTGGCCGTGAATTACAGTTTCTTCCTGAGGCAACAAAATTACACGCTGAGCCTAAAGGGTCAATCTAGTCATCAGGTTTTTAAGCACAAATATAGCCTGCACAGGAGTGAATATAAGTGCTGACTCTTACTCTGTATAAAATCTGACCTGTGCTGGGCATTCTATTTTCTTTGTTTACTGAAGGGAAATGTCTTTGAGACTTGGGTTCTCAGATTAAGTATATTTCCCATCAAGGAGCAATACAAAGAACTATTACGTGCAAAGTCTATTCTACTGTTATTATTTTTATTGATTTTCTATCTGCCAGACCTTGGTAGAGCTGCATTTAAAAATCACTCTTTAAGGGAAGTTAAAGATAAAGCTGAGAATTGGATGAGATTGCTAAGAAAAAGGATTTCTTCCATAAAGCATCCTTGGAGTAACCCACTGAACTAAAATATGTATCCATCTATATAACTTCCTCTATGTACTACGTACACCTGCCCACCTCCATTGGAGGGCTCCTGATGGAATCAATTCATTAATATATATATAAAATGTTCTGATACTGTGGTGATGGGCAGGACAGAAAAGCCTGTAAAAAAGTAAGTAATACATTGAAAAGGGTTTGAAACTGAAAAGGGTCAAATTCATCTCACCCTTGGCTCAATTTGGGCCTGATCATAAGCTCCTTCTATGAGGCGCTGAGCATCCTTAACTCCCCTTGAAGTCAACTAAAGTAGAGGGTGATCGTGACCTCACAGGATCAGACCCTATGTCAGTAGACCCAGGTGGAAAATTAGGTAAAAGGAGGAGCTGCCTTAAAACCCAATACTGAAGTTGATCTTGGATATATAACACATTATAAAAGAAATAAAAGTGCAATTTCTCTGCTTTTTATCTACTTTCCTCATATCAGTCTAATGTCCGTCATTAGTGCACACTACCACAAGGTGGGGAGACAATCTGACATTCTAAAGGACACTAAGGGATAAAGAGATTGTTATGGGTTATTAAAAGTAAATTTGCATTTGATTGCAGGAGGGGGACATCAGATATCTCCCTTTCCCCGCATAGGGATGCACTGGAATTTACTCAGCATTAGCTCATGCAGAGGAAAGTGTTTTTAAGTAACCACAGAGCATGAGGTAAAGAGTCAGCTGAGCCACGCAGTATACATAGCTTGACAATGCACAAAAACTGGATATATGACAAGGTTTCAGTGATGCGGCCCTCTGGCCAATGTACTAGTCCTCATGTGGCCCTCATGGTGATTTGAGTTTGAGATCCCTACGATATAGGATACATCTACACTAGGCACTGTTCATGCATCCATGAGCCGGCTTGTTCCATAACCCCCCTATTGTCCACACACTTAAACCACAGAAGCACATGTCTCAAGATGAGTAGAGGGTAAGTAAACTAGCATGCCTGAGATGCGAGGGTGATCAGTGAGGAGGCAACATTTGAAGACGATACAAAATTACTCAAGATAGATAATACCAAAGCTGACTGCAAAGAATTACAAAGGGATCTCACAAAACTGGGTGACCCAATGGCAGATAAGTGCAAAGTAATGCACACTGAAAAATATAATCCCAAATTAGCATAAAAAATTAGCAGTTACCGCTGAAGAAAGATCTTGGGGTCATCGTGGATAGTTCTCTGTGAAAACACCTGTTCAATGTGCAGCGGTAGTCAAAAAAGCTAACACTGAATTTTAGGAACCATTAAGACAAGAATTTCTCAAGAATATCAGCTCTATATGAATCCATAAAATGCCCACACCTTGAATACGGCATGAAGCTCAAGTCACCCTGTCTCAAATACATATTAGAACTGGAAAAGGTACAGAGAAGGGCAACTAAAATGAGGAGGGGTTTGGAACATCTTCCATATAAGGAGGGATTAAAAAGGCTGGGATTGTTCCCCTTAGAAAAGAGATGACTAAGGTGGGTTATGACAGAAAACTATAAAATCACAAATGCTGTGGAGAAAGTGAACAGGGAAGTGCTATTTACCTCTTCATGTAACACAAGAACCAGGAGTCACCCAATGAAATTAATAGGCAGCAGGTTTAAAACAAAACAAAAGGAAGTACTTCTTCATACAACAACCATCAACCTGTGGAATTCATTTGCATGGGATGTTGTGAAGGCTAAAAGCATGACAGGGTTCAAGAAAGACAGGTAAGTTCAAGGACGATAGGTCCATCAGTGGCTATTAGCCAAGATGGTCAGGGATGCAACCCCATACTCCAGATGTCCCTAAATCTCTGATTGTCAGAAGCTGGGACTGGACGAGAGGATGGATCTCTCAATAAAATTGCCCTGTTCTGTTCATTTCCTCTGAAGCATCTGGCACTGACCACTTTCAGAAGACAGGATACTGGGCTTGATTGGCAATAATGGGTCAGTCATTCTCATGATACTGTGTTATGCATTGCTCCATATTTGAACTGCAGTGCTGAAGCCATGGTATTGTCATGTCTCATCCCCTTACCAGAACCCTCCAACTTCCCCCACCCCCACAACAATCCAGCCCCTGCTCTGTTTCACCTCAAGTGAGACAGATTTAGAACTCTATTGATTTTTGATGAACCACAATTATGCGTTTGGCTTCTAAAGCTATTTTGCAAACACTTCATAAAGGAAAAATCAGTGTGTCCCTGTATCTGTGTATTTCTCAGCCAGCCATCAGGCAACTATGGTCCTGGGGCCTTGTAGATGGGGTCTGGGCATTGGAAAAGTCCCAGTGGGGAAGGGAACAGAACACAGTTGTGGGAAACTAAGGGTACGTCTACACTACGGGATTATTCCGAATTTGCATAAACCGGTTTTGTAAAACAGAATTTATAAAATCGGGTGGAGCGCGGCCATACTAAGCACATTAAATTGGTGGTGTGCGTCCATGGTCCGTGGCTAGCGTCGATTTCTGGAGCGTTGCACTGTGGGTAGCTATTCCCTAGCTATCCCATAGTTCCCGCAGCCTCCCCCGCCCCTTGGAACTTCCGGGTTGAGATCCCAGTGCCTGATGGGGCAAAAATCATTGTCGCGGGTGGTTCTGGGTAAATGTTGTCAGTCACTCCTTCGTCTGGGAAAGCAACGGCAGACAAGCATTTCGTGCCTTTTTCCCCTGGATTGCCCTGGCAGATGCCATAGCATGGCAATCATGGAGCTTGTTTTGCCGTTTGTGACTCTCACCGTATGTGTACTAGATGCCGCTCACAGAGGCAATTCAGCAGCGCTACACAGAAGCATGCTTTTGCATGACAGCAGAGATGGTTACTAGCCATATTGCACCATCCAAACCCTTCCATAAATTGGAACTGAGGATGATCATGGCTACCAGTCCTTTTGTACCATTTGCTGCTAGTGCCCCTGGCCGATCAGCCAGGGGCGCAAAAGCCAAGATTGGTTACTAGCCATATTGCACCTTCCATCGTTTTGTACCATTTGCTGCTGTCATAAGTGCCCCTGGCCGATCAGCCAGGGGCGCAAAAGCAAAAATTGGGAATGACTCCCTGAGTCAATCCCTCCTTTTTGGTATCTAAAAATAGAATCAGTGCTGCCTAATATAGGCAAGTGTACTAGAGAACCACTGTATCATAGAACCAGAGAGCACAGCTGCTCTGTGTCAGAGCCTGCAGAAATTATGATCTGTATGCTATTCACAGGGGGTGCTCCTGTAACAACCCCACCTGTTGATTCCGTTCTTCCCCCAGCCTTTCTTGGCTACCGTAGCATTGTCCCCCCACTTGTGTGATGAATTAATAAAGAATGCAGGAATAAGACACACTGACTTGTTAGTGAGAAATGAGTGGAAGGCAGCCTCCAGCTGCTATGATAGTCCAGACAGGACATTAAGCAGTGTGTAGGAGAGAAGCCCAGCATCCCACTGCTAGTCCAGGGGCAACTGAATCTTTTCTTTACACATGAAGGGTGGGGGCTGATGGAGCTCAGCCCCCTGTTGCTATGATGAGGATGGTTACCAGCCATATTGCACCATCCATCCACCAGAAAAAATTAGGGCCAATAGGCTGATGACGAGGACGGTTACCAGTCCTTTTGTACCATCAGCTGAGGCTGATGATGAGGATGGATTTCCATCATTTTGTACCATCAGCCACCCATGGCGGGGGGGGGAGCAAGGATGTTGGTGTTGAGTGCTGCACTATCGCGTCTATCTGCAGCATTCAGTAAAGATAGGGTGACATGTAAAAGAGTCAGAGGATTGTTTTACCTTTCGCTTCTGGGGGTGGGTGGGGGGTGGGTGAGTAGATTGCCAAGCTATGCCCTGACCCGCGGACACTGTGTTTGACCCTAGAAGCATTTGGAGCTCAGCCAAGAATGCAAATACTTTTCGGAGGCTGCAGGAACTGTGGGATAGCTTCAGTCCTCCAGTCCACGAGCATCCATTTGATTCTTTGGCTTTCCGTTACGCTTGTCACGCTGCAGTGCGCTGAGTCCCTGCTATGGCGTCTGTCTGGAGATTTTTAAAAAAGGATTCTGAATTTCATCTTCTGTAACGGAGCGCTG